>NC_069658.1:162024281-163357362 GCF_027244095.1 Hemicordylus capensis
GGTCTCTTTCTCTCTGGTTGGTTCCACGACCAACTGTTCTAAGGCACAGCCATTTAGCATGTCTAGAAATCTGGCCTCTCTGTCAATACACAAACATGAATTTGCCCAGACTATGTTAAGGTAATTGAAGCCACCCATTATTACAGCTCTTTCTCTCTTTGCCACCTCTCTGATTTGCTTCTCCAACTCCAGGGCACATTCCAGATTAGACCCTGCAACGGCGTCACGTTGGATCTCGGAAGTGTGCTTTCACACTTCCTGCATTGTGACACCACAGTCCCTATGCAGACACAGGGTGCCGTTCACCTTGCCAATGCCTTGTCTAGAATTTAATCATGATATAAAGCTAGGACATCATATATCTGGCGTAAGGAAGTTGCTGCTTTTTAGGGTTTTTAGTTGCTGCAAGACTGCTCCCCCTGCTGTTTACATTTTCAGTGTGACTTGCCTAAATGGAGGCATTCTGCTGCTGTTAAGCAGCTAGTCTGGAAAGTGCTCAGGTCACTCAGCGGTTTGATCCAGAGGGCGATAGCAGCACGACCCTAGTAACAACTTTCCTTTCAGTCCCCGTATTGTCACTCATGATGATTCTGTGGAGGGCTGCAGTCCTCCTAGGTTTTCTAGCTTGTTGGATTCTATCCCTTCTTTAACATAGTGCTACTCCACCCCCAATCTGCCCTTCCCTGTCCTATCTGTAGCATTTGTATCCAGGAATAACAGTGCCCCACTGGTTCTCGCCATTCTACCAGGTGTCTGTTATGCCCATTATATCTATGTTTTCATTAGGACAGAAGGAGCAATTTGAAAAGCACCACCATGCTCAAGTCATAGCACAGCTTCTTTAAACCTCACAGCCTCACTTGAGAGAAGAAACACTGTCAGACATCAGGCCCCACTTGTGAGGATATTAGGACTATTGATTTTTGGACTTTGTTGGGTTGGCTTCCTCCTGGCCTATGCAACTCCAGTTCCTCCTGTTTCCTAGGCTAAACAACTCCCCATTATCCATTCCTGGTTTTTTCACCTGTTCTTTTTACCTTCTGCCTGTAATGATTGCTTTTTTGCCGATCTTGCCCAGTACTCTGGAGTCATTAAGGCTGGCTGGGCAAGATACCTTCATTCTCTCAATGCTCATTCAAACAGCCACTAAAACCTTTTCTAAAGACTCCTTCTGGACGCAGTGGAGGAAGCCTTTCGTACATATCTGGCTAGTGTATATTTTGTGGGCGATATGTTGGAGATGAACTTCCAGTGCATCGACCTTTTGCACCAACTGTCCTAATAACCACTGGGGGCATTGGGAGTAGAGACAGTGAGTCAGGGTCTCCCTATCTGTCCCTACTCTATGACCCCTGAACTGACTCTGCGGCACCTCCTGTGCTGCGTCACAATCCTTCCTTTCTTCCTAGAGAGCAGATGGAAACATCTCTCTCTCTCTCTCTCTCTCTCTCTCTCTCCTTACCTATCCACTATGTAGTCCTTTAGATTAGATATAGGTCTTTCCTGTCTAAGTGTATTTAACCAATAAATGTTTAGTGTTTAGTCACACAAGGATCTCCATGTGTTTTCTCTAAATAGCTGCAATATCCAAACCATCCTCTGCTACCTACTCTGGAACTGGAGTGTGTGCTCATTCCTTAGTGCTCTGCTGTTTTACCTATTGTGGGTAAGAATCAACAACCTCTAACACGATAGCCATGACAATGTATAGGTAGGTAGGGAATTTTATTTTGAATAGCCTTTTAAAAATTAAAGTTTAAAATTAAAGAGAATATCATTTTTATAAAACCTCCTGCATTAATTTAAAAGATCTTCTGATAATCTACAATGTTGTGTACATATATTCCTAATTCATGAATATGAATTCATAAATAAATTCATAAGTATTCATAAATACATGTGCTGAATGTGGTTTTGTTTTTTTAAAAGGAAGATGGCATATACATTATTTTATTTTATTTATAAAATGTTTTTACTATACAACACACACAAAACACTGTACAATAAAATCAAATAAACACAGTACCAAAAAAAGTAAAAAATGAAGTCCAAATACAACATGAAAAATATATTGTCATGCAGCTGAAACATTAATATGAAACAAACTCGAGTTAATCAAGGATAGCACAAGACGGGAGAGAAGGTCCTCCCCCCACAAGATGCTATAAGGTCTTTATAGCTTTTTTTTTTTTTTTTTTTTTTTGAGGGAGAGAGAGAGAGGGTTCCTCACTGCAAGTCTCCATCAAACTCATCTCTGGAAAGGAGGGGGCGGGGGTTAGAGCTGAGCTTACATTGCCAACCTCAGAAGGATGGGGAGGAATATGAACAGGTATTACAAAGTGTAACATACAGATTAGCCTTCAGAAAATGTTAATACAGTAAAACAGAGTGTAGTGCATATCTTTCTGATAGGTACGAGCATGGAACGGGATTTGTGTTCCATTCCAAGGTTGAAATTGAATGCAAATCCCCAGAATGTTCCATTGGAACACCTGGTAAAGCTGGTTGTTCCAACAGAATGAGTGCGGGTTTCGAGTGTTCTGAGCAGGGTGGGCGGCAAGGGGTGGTGGGAGGTACTTTTAAAAATCATAACCTCGGCACCACTCACACCTGCCAACCTCCACACACAGTGGGACCCTGCCCGGCATGTTGTGCCAAGGCTTCCCCTCTACAGTGCTCTGATGCTAATATGAAGCTGTTCTATCTTCTGAATTGTACATAACAATTGTATGTCCAACATACTGTATTGTAAAAGGGGGAAAGCCAATAATAGCAAGCAACAGTGATGCCTATAGGCCCAGCCCTATAGCCCTTTCAGGATAGAGACAGTCAACAGGCTGCCTCAGTTAGAATCACCAAGGAGCCCAAGAATGCATCACAAGAGCCCAAGAAGCCTCTGATCAATGATGATTGCAGCTCACCACATGGGGCAGCAGTGTGTAGATCTGCAGGTTCCTGGTTCTAGCACAGGGCTGCACAACTTCAGTCCTCCAGCTGTTTTGGGACTACAACTCATATAATCCCCAGCCATAGTAACCAATAAGAAGAGATTATGACAGTTGTAGTGCAGGAGGGCCAAAGTTGTGCTGCCTCCTTGCAGATGTTTGCATATACGTGTGTGTGTGTGTGTGTGTGTGTGGTGCAGTGGGAAATGACTTGTCTAGCAAGTCAGAGGTTGCCAGTTCAAATCCCCGTTGGTATGTTTCCCAGACTATGGGAAACACCTATATCGAGTCATATAGGAAGGTGCTGAAAGGCATCATCTCCTACTGCATGGGAGATGGCAATGGTAAACCCCTCCTGTATTCTACCAAAGACAACCACAGGGCTCTGTGGTTGCCAGGAGTCAACACTGACTTGACGGCACACTTTACCTTTACCTAGGTTAGAGTGGAGCTATTTTATAAAGCGAGATTAAAAGAATGAGCAAGAATATCCTAATATATGTCATGAACTAATAAGTGAATTGAACAAGATTTAATCACTAGCCACCCACAGACTTAAAGATGTGAGAGGTCCAAACACACCCAACCCTTCCAAGCTAATTCTCAATCTGTGTGACACCACATGTGAGATAATTATAATTTATAGTGACTCAAGACTAAACTGCACAATATTACTTTGTCAATTAAATCCAGTTCAGTAGCCTTCTGCTATGTCTGTGATGTTTGTGATGAATCCATACCTTGGTCCAGGCCAATATTTTAGAATGGGTTATCCCATTCAATGACATTACACTTATCATGGCTATATGAGCAGATGTGGTAACTGAGGTGTACCATTGTCATGTGTGTTCTTCATTCTTAATCATACATCTTTTTTGACATAGATGTTCAAAGGATTCCCCCTCTTCAATACTCTTTAAGAGAGCCAGCATAGCGTGGTGGTTAGAGTTTTGGACTGGGACCAGGAAGACCCAAGATCAAATCCCCATTCAGCCATGAAACTCACTGAGTGACTCTGGGCCAGTCATGTATCTCTCAGCCTAACCTACCACGAGATATAAATCTTAAAATAAATAAATAAAGAGAGAGAGAGAGAGAGCGAGAGCATGATGCATAACATTATTTGGGGAGAAGCTGTCTAGGCAATTTATTTCTGCCCTTTTCCAAAATGGTGTCTTTATATTCACTGTACAATCAAATACAAGGAATGCCAGTATTTGGAGACAACCATAGCTTTCTAAAACGCTAGACAGTCTCTACAAAATGAGTCATTCTGACAGCTAAACAGAGCAGTGTCTCATGTGGTGGTAAAGCCAATGATCACAGTGCCAATAAGAGAACCCTAACATCCGGGTCATCATAGAATTCCTAAAGTAGATGCCTGAGGTGGAAAGCAGGAAAGTCTATACACCTCCTGCACATGGTATGGCCTGTAAACAAGCACAAACATTGCATGAAAAGACCAAATACCACAAGGTAAGTGTTACATCTGCATTAGCTCTAAGACTGGATTGGGAGGGCAAGGGAAGTTCTAAGAGAGCAGTCTGTTGTTGAATGCAAAGGAAGAACCAGAACATTAAATGCTGCATGTGTGAAGACTATTCTACATCTGGCATCTCATTCCTATGAGTACCTGGCACTCTAATTACTATCCCACCCCCTAAACATCTTTTACTTCTCTCCAGTGACCTTTGAATCAGAACTTATATGTCCTGGGAATTTGAAATGTCCACTCTTGTGCTTCCATGTATCCCAGTTTTAATGTAACCAGACATATATCTTTCTTGACTCAGGTGAAATGATACCTCTGCTTTGGGGATGTGTCCCTTCATATCTCACCTTGTAAAACAGTCATTCACTCCTCCTCTGGGCATATATACATATAAATATCCATCATCTTTACTATCAATTTAATGCATCTGATGAAGGATTGCCTAGGAAAGTGCAAGCCACCATGACTTCATTGGTCTGTAAGGCACCACAAGCATAAGTGATGCTAAGAAAGAAACACAGCAACACTTCAGGAAATAGTAGACGCAATGGCCATTGAACACGAGTTAAGGGAAGTGACCAGCCCTTCAAGTTCAAAGTATAGTCTTCTTTGTGAGGAAAATTCACTAGTTTTGTTAGATTACATCTCTCAGTAGATCTCCCGGGGAAAACAGGTGATTTTTTGCATGCCACTAAAGAAACTGTTCTCACTGCACACTATCACAATAGCACAAGATGACAATTAAAAACCTGGCCCACGATGGTGTGCCAGAAACAAAACAAAGTATCTAGACTAGAGCACTGTGGGGAACTGCAGTGTGAAAAAGATGACTAAGTATCTGAAGAGGTCAACATTAAAAGTGATTATTTCACAAGAAATGTCCTGCTGTGCAAGCTGCAGAATCCAAGAGAAAGAGGTATGCAAGGACAAGGCAGTGGAGTGGAATCAGGAATAGTAACAGTTTAATGAAACAGACGTTATGTACACAGAGGCGAGTGCAGTCTGCCTTCAGGGCTCTTGCGGCTGGCTGTTTGTAAGCCCCCACCTCTGCTCCTGGGCTGGAATACAAGTAACTGAAGCGCCATTCAAAGGCTGGCCTGGAGCAAGGAATGGATTAACCAAAAACACCACACAAGCCCCATTGAAAATGATAGGCACTCTTGTACATTCTGTTACATTCATGTCAGTGAGATTTGTGCAGGGTCTCATAATGAATTATGAGGTTATTTGTGACCTATCGTTATTTGTGCCACGGTAATTAAAGAGGCTAGCTATCCAAACGTGGCAAATGGTGTACAGCCAGCCTGCTTCTGCTCAGCTCTACTAGTTCTACTGAAATATTTGAAGCTGAACTAAGCAGGTTCAGCTTTTTCTCTGGCAACAGGGGCAGCCCTCCCATGAGGCAGGGCGAGGGGATTACCTCAGGTGCAGCCATAAGGAACAATGCAGGGGGCAGCAAGCACTGGTCCACCACCAGCACGGGTACCACCCCTGAGGTCCACTGCCACTGCCCTTCCTCATCCCACTGGGGCATATTGTTCATTTTCCTCTCCTCGCCCCACTGGGCCATGCCTCCTTCCTCCCTCTTCCCCACAGCTGTGAGCAAGCCTGCCCCTGTTCTGCGATTGCCTGACTGGGGTGAAAGGTAACCCAGGGCAAAATAGGGCCCCCCACCTGCACCTCCACCAAATGCTTTCAATATGAACCAATATATTGGGGGCCCTCAGTCTTATGGGGCTCTGGGGCAGTTTGCTCCCTTTGCTCCCACCCCCCAGGGCAGCCCTGGATGCTTTCATAATTGACGTGAAATTTGGACCAGGAACTTCCTGATTTGTAGTTTAGGAGCTTTGACACTCTGCTCTAGCAGATTAGAGAAGATATATTACAGGGTCAGGTCTGATATTCAACAAGAGTTTTTTGCTGCTATCAACCCATTTCATTCCAGAATGATTTGAGCGGTTTCAAAAAACCTTCAAAATTACATGCTAAGGGAACAATTTAAGCCTATAAACTTAATCCATCAAAATTTTACCAGACTGAGCTCACAATCTGTAAAATGTTCACCTACAGCATATATATATATATATATATATATATATATATATATATATATATATATAAATATATAAAAATTCTCTAAGGCATACCCGTGGCTAATCTCATGTGTGGCAGCTCTTGTGAGAGTTCAGAGAGCTGCTGGATAGCCATGGGTATGGGTAGGAGGAAAGAAAATGGCAGCTGTGGCAACGGTGGGCCAGCGAAGAAAATGGCGGCTGGCCAGCTGGCCGGCTAGATAGTAGTGGTGGAGGAGAAGAATCGGGCCGGCTGGCTGGAGAGTGGGGAGGCCGGCTGTGGGGGGCAGAAAAAGTGGGCCGACCGGCCCGTCAGAAAGTGGGGGGGGCGCGGAGAAGCAGGCGGGGGGAGAGGAAGCGGGCTGGCCAGCCCACCAGCCAGAAAGTGGCCGGGGGGGGGGGAAGAGAAGCGGGCAGGAGGAAAGAAGTGGCTAGTTGGCCAGAAAGCCGCGGGGTGGGGGAGAAAAATATGGCGGTGGGTGGGTGGGCCGGCCAGAGGTACAGATGCTTTGTGCCTGGCCCAGTTAGTACAATATATGGGACATGATCCTGCCAATGCTTAGCAAATATAAATCCCATTTACAATCCCAATGCAGATCTCCCTCTGCAGTCAATAAGGCTTAAAAATGTTTGAAATTGGTTGGATTGTACCATATGCATGCATTACAGTAAGAGCCAGTGTGGTGGTATAAGTGGAGTACTGGACTAGGGTTGGGAAGACTTGAGTTCAAATCAGTCTTCAGCCATGCATTTCACTGATCCTGGACCAGTGTTCCCTGTAAGGCATGTGTACATGCGTGCACTCACAAGTTTTTTGATGTCCAATTAGTTAATTTTAGATCCTGCTCAAGTTGAAGAAGGAAGGCCCCACTCTGAATGTACATGCACACACACTGCCTTGATACTGCTGCCCAGAACAAAACTCATTCTGCACACAGATGAAAAAAAATGAGAACACACTGACCTGGACCTGTCTTAACCCAGCTTACCTCACAGAGTGGAGAAAACAAAGTGGTGGTGAGGAAACCAATGTATGCCACCCAGAGGTGGATAAAAATGTAATAAGTAACTGAGGACACATTCAATGGTTATGGGTATTTTCTAGAGCTGTAATAGTTAATCTGTTAGATTATTCAATCAACTAAAAAGGTGCTGCCATTTTAAAAAATGTTAATTATTTTTAATACAAGAACATACGAGCACTGGAGGTGACAGGGACCATTTGGAAGAGACCTGCTCCCTTTTCTCACGCACAAAAGGGCATGCTTCTTAAGAACATAGGAACATAGGAAGCTGCCATATACTGAGTCAGACCATAGGTCCATCTAGCTCAGTATTATCTACACAGACTGGCAGCAGGTTCCCCAAGGCTGCAAGCAGGAATCTCTCTCAGCCCTGTTCACTGCAATACATTTGTCCATTGTCTAAAAACAAGGAATGCATTATCTCCCACCCACCCACCCCGCCTGAAGTATTTTTTATTCATATGCAAATATATGGCACATTTCAAGTCTATTTAAAGGTAATTAAGCTTCTGAAGTTGCTGGTGGCATTTCTTATGTACAATCAGGAACAGCTAGCAAACCTATTGCTACAAGAGGAAGGACAAGGACTATGCCCTAAGAGTAAGAGACACTGAGATCCCAGAAACAGTATTGAAGGGATTTATAGGCTTCCATTCTCCATGAGTGAAGTTACTGTATTTACCTGAATCAGAGGCTAGTTTTTTTCCAAGTTTTTTGATATTAGAAATCGATAGGTCATCTTAAATTCAGAGTAAATGTTCCTTTTGAGTAAATGCTGGTATAACCTGTATTTAACCTCTCATTTTCAAAGAAGTCATCTTAAATTCAGAGTAGTCTTCAATTTTGGGTAGGGTCTATCTGGTATGAAAACCAGATCAAGGACACTAAGCAGTCCTCCAGTTTTTCAAATCAGGTAAGACCTTACATGGGGAAGGGCCCCCATATTATGTTTGTACTGGGCCTAGATAAATTCTGCTTGGGCACTAACAGCAAGATTCTTGTGATGTTTACAACTGCATGATTTACAGAAATTCAACCCTGGAAGCCTTTCCTATCACTGCATGGGTTCCAGGTCTCCTCCAGCAATGGCCCATGAGGCAAGGCCTACTGTGAGCTGGGGAGGCTATCAAGAGAAAATCTGACTTTCTGAATCATTCACGCCATGGTATCCATATGTTGAGGAACTGATGACTTCATCAGTCGCTTGATGATAACATCATCACTCTAAACTTGTACAGAGACAAGTTCAGAGAGAATGGTGTGATCAGGCCAGAAGCTTTGGAAGACCAAAACTTGTTTGCCTCAGTATCTATCACACATTTTTGAAGTGCCACTCCACCATTCTATCTGTCCTCATGGGCTAGGAACATAGGAAACTGCCATATACTGAGTCAGACCATTGGTCTACCTAGCTCAATATTGTCTTCACAGACTGGCAGCGGCTTCTCCAAGGTTGCAGGCAGGAATCTCTCTCAGCCCTATCTTGGAGAAGCCAGGGAGGGAACTTGGAACCTTCTGCTCTTCCCAGAGCGGCTTCATCCCCTGAGGGGAATATCTTGCAGGGCTCACACATCAAGTCTCCCATTCAGATGCAACCAGGGCAGACCCTGCTTAGCTATGGGGACAAGTCATGCTTGGTACCACAAGACAAGCTCTCCTCTAGTAGCAGTCCACAGAGAATGTGGACAGGTAAGTAGCAATATTGTACTGGGGACATAGCACCCCACTGCTAGAAGGCAAACTGGCATCATCATGCTAGGAAATATTTCAATGTCATAATTTGTTCTTGAGATCCAGGATAAGGAATTAATGTGTACTGACGTCAGTGGATAATTCTTTTATTGGTTCACAGAGTAAATAATATCTGTTTAAAACCAAACCAAACATCCTACCGTTGGGGGGGTGGGAACTGGTTCCTAATCAAACAGAGCATCCATAACCCAAAGGGGAGTTATGGTCATAGCATTTATTAGCTTGGAGCATGGACCCTCAACTGAGAGGCCTATTTTCCTCTCACAGAAACCTTATCTTTGATTTTTTGCTTATTCCCTGCCTCCCCCTTCCCATCTCCACTTTCTTTCATGGGGATCAAGGGTTGGAAGATGACAAACCAATTGATTAATAGACACAAAATGTCTCCTGTAATTTATTTGCTTTCTGCACCTGACTAGAATCACTAGGTCTGTTTGGAAAGGAAAATATATTGTCCTTCCTGACTCCAAGTGGCAGCAGAGAGAGCTGAGCATGTGATATCAAGCTGTGTATGGAAAGCAAACAAAACGCCATTTCTGTATATTGTAAGCATCTCAGGTCGTAAAAGTGTCAGCACACCATATTTCTTGCCAGGATCCTCTCCATTTTATTATTTGAGTCCTTTCCCATTGTGTTCAAGGAGACTCTCTAAAGTGCTCAACATCTGTTTCCCCATCATGTTTTTGATTATCTGTGCCAGATTGTTTGCGAATCTCTTGCTCAGATAATCTGATCAAATTCTGGTGGAGCTGCACCAGCTGGGACATACTATCTCTTTTTTGCCTACCCAAACCCCAATTCATTACTTTCACATCCTAACCCATGACATTCCTAATAGATTCTCTAGCAATTGCATAGTTTCTACTTAAGCAAAATTATAATTAACACACTAGCAGCCTTGGGAAGGGTTTTTTGTTTATGGCTAACTATATGTTTGAACATCCCTAATTCATCTCCAGATTGGCTCAACAACGGAGGCTTCTGCTGGAAACAGAGCAAGGCTGATTGCCGATTGTACTTTTATTGCTACTAGAATGAACTTACAGTTTGGACTGCAAATCAGTCACCATCTTGTAAGGATGTGCACGAACCAGTTTGCCGCTCTTTTCTGGAGCGCTGAACTGGTTTGAAAGTCTGGCATTAGAGCATATTCGGAGGCGGGGCGGTCCTTTAAGGGGCAGGGAGGGTGCCCTTACCTGCCCCCAGCACTTTCCCCCCACCAGCACTCTCCCCCAAAGCATTGGTGCAGGGCTGCAGCATACCTCCTTGCAGCCCCGGTGAATGTCATCACGCAAATGGCCGACACATAGGGCCATTTGAGTGGTGACATTCACTGGGGCAGCAAGGAGGTACGCTGCAGCCCTGCACCAAAGCTTTTGGAGAGAGTACTGGTGGGGGGAAAGTGCTGGCGGCAGGTAAGGGCACCCTCCCTGCCCTTTAAGGACCCCCCCCACCTCCTGTGAGTGCTCGAACTTGTTCGTGCACATCCCTACCATCTTGCTTTGAGTTTCATGGTTCAAAATTGCCCACACAGGCCCTGTGATTTCATGTCATTTGAAGATACCTTAGCCTGTTTTTCCTCAATCCTTCTTTAAAGATAATCTGGAATTAATATGGAGGAGGAAAACGGGAAATAATGTTTTGTGTGAAATAATGAAAGGATTCTTTATCTTGTTTCTCAGTTCTCTAAAATGAGTTTTCTCCTTCTGCTTGAACTCCCAACTCTTATTTTGCATCTGTCATCTCCCACAAAAGAAATATGGCCCAACCTTGCAACGGTTGTACTAGTAAAGGAGGGAATTATGGATCAAGATATGTAAAGAGATGGTAAAAGAAGACCTGGATACCTTAAATAAGTTTAAGTCTACAGGGCCAGATTAATTACATCCTAGGTTACTGAAGGAATTTACAGAGCTGATCTCAGAACCAAAATTTGTAATCTTTGAGGACTCATGGAGAATAGGTGAGGTTTGGGAAGACTGGAGATGAGCAAATAGCACTTAGCAATAGCACTTACATTTATATACCGCTCTATAGCCAAAGCTCCCTAAGCAGTTTACAATGATTTAGCATATTGCCCCCAACATTCTGGGTACTCATTTTACCGACCTCGGAAGGATGGAAGGCCGAGTCAAACTTGAGCCCCTGGTCAGGATTGAACTTGTAACCTTCTGGTTACAGGGCGGAAGTTTTACCACTGCGCCACCAGGGGTTCTGTTAAATGTCCTTACCTTCAAGAGAGGGGGGAAAAGGATCTGGGAAACTACATTGGTTAGTCTGATGTTGATACCTGGCCAGCTCCATGCTATATTAATCAGTCTGTGAGCACTTAGAAAAGAATATAATGGAGCCAGCATGGGTTTTGTCAAGAACAAGCCATGCCAAGCTAATCTTATCTCTCTCTCCTTTTTGACAGAGTTACTGCTTTTGTACCACACAGTAGTGTGGACAAAATGCACCTTGATTTCAGCAAAACATTTGACAACATCTCCCATGATATTCGTGCTGACAAGATGGGAAAATGTGGCCTAGATTACTTTAGTAGAGAATGCTTTCCCAGCCAAAAGGCCGAGATACTACTGTAAGGTTGATTCCTGCCTGATTGAACAACCATGCCCCATGACTGCTCATTAATAACTCCACATCCTCTGGGAGCAGGGGCAGCTCTTTTATGAGGGAAGGTGGTCCCCCTCAGATGGCAGGTTATTCAGGCAGCAGCTGGGTAGCAAAATACCCTTGCTGCCATCATCAGGGCAACTCTTTGAGACCACTCCAATCCTTGCAAGCCTTCTGATGTGCCTCTCCTACACTCCTTGCAAAGCTTGCAAGAAGCATGCGGAGAGAAGAGGCGGCTTCTAGCAATCTTCCCTCCGCCATGCCCTGCCTGCTACTTTCAAAGCTTGCAAGGGTTGGTTTTGAAAGGAGACTCAGGCCCTGCCAATAGCCCCACCACTAGCAAGGATCCGCTTGGCAGGGACTCAAGACAGGGCCTTTTCAGTGGTGGCTGTGGAGGAACAGCTATCCTAAAACGCTACCACGGGTGAAAGATCCCACCTCTGCCACCACATGTGGAGGAACAGCCCTCTATTCCTCCTAAGCTTTTTACCGCTGCCACCAAGTGGACTTTTGGTATAGCTGGGTCCACTGCAACAGCTTTTCGCATTTATCAAAAATTACAAAAATAAAAATAAACCTCAGTAGTGTGGAAAGGCTTATTGGTGTGGGGTGGAGGTAAATCAACAAGCTTCTAATGGGTTGTGGTTTTTTTAAACCAAGAAAGTTTACTTTTAAGGGGGGGGGGAAGTACAATTAAAACATTTCTTTTACAGAAAAAAAATACAAACTCAAAACAGTTACTTACAGAGCAGGCCAGGGAAGATAAAAAGCTGGAGAAACATAATCACTACCAGGCTCTATATCTGTCCCTACTCAGAGTCCTCTTGCACTTTCTAACTTCTCAGCTTTGGGCTTGCTGGGCAGGCTCTTTGTTCTGATTATGGTACAGGTTTGGGGCTCAATCCAATGCAAAAACTAGGAACCATACAAGGCAAGAGACCAAAGACGAAGAAATCCCCCGTGTCAGACTAATGTAATAAAGTCTGAAGAATATGATAGACACCACCCTCCCTGGTTTGGTTCAGTTTGTGGGGGTTCGTGAGATTAAATTTTAAAAAAACTTTTAAAAATTAGATTTTACTTACTGCCACCCAGTCCAGGGGCTTAGATTCAGCCATGGGGTGGGGGGTGTCTCCAGAAGTTCCCCCTTCCCCATGTCAGCCTCCATTTATGTACAAATCACTCGGTTCGGGTGGTCTTCAGCCTGTTTCGGGCCTGTCCTCTGTTGCCCATGCCAAATGGGCCTTTACGTGGCTGGGTCATGGTTATTTTTGTAAAGTCACGAACCCCACCCCACCCCAAAAAATGGCCAGGGGGTCCTGTAGCAAACTGAATCGGAGGGGGGGGGTTCGGTTTAATATCTGATTCTTGAACTGAACAGGTTCGATGTTGAACCTATTCGACATCGAACCTGTTTGCACATGCCTAATAGATATGTGAGAAAGGAAGATTAAGAAACAAGCAGTGGTAGGAGGGAAAGCATGCTTGATGCATATCTTTAATACATAGCTCACACACACCCAGGGAGTACTGACTCTTATCCCTTATTGGTTTTGAAATAACTAGCTGCCTTCTGTGCTGCTCACACAATATGATTCCCTTCCAAAGTTATCAGTCCTCATTTGGGCCCAGAGTACTTACTGTCAGGATCCAGCCATACTTGCTCTTGGACCATGACGTGGTCTTCTCCTTTTCAGCACTGAGGATCCTATGGTTACTACCAAGCTGGAGCTTGGCCCTTTTGCAGACATTCTTTCTGAGGAGTGTGGGGTCTTGGGTGACCCAGCAGTCAAATCTAGACCCCTGCTCCAGCTCTGGACTCTCCTCCATCATGCCTAGGGCTCCAGGAACAGTTATGACAACAAATTAGAATAGCACTCCAGAAATAGCAGTGAAGGGGTCCCCTGGTTGCCCAGGGGTTCCTTTCCAGTGGGCCTACTTGGAAGGAGGAAACAAGCTCTGCTGCATGCCCTAGATTGGGACTGAGCTAGAGTTAGGAAGGGTTGGGTTGCCGCCACTATATTCATGCTTCAGCCTCAGCCTCGTTTTCACCTATGCTACAGCTCGGAACTGGGAGTTCATTGCAGACCCAGCTCCAGGTTTTTGCTCCAGCCCTCTGCTTCTGCTTTCCGTCTTGGCCCTTGCTTCAGCCTCCGAGCCCCATCTCCTGCTTTGCGCTCTGATTTCCAGCCTGCAGCTTCCTCTGGCCTCTCCTGCCTCCAACTCTGGCTCCAGCCCTAACCTGCAATCCAGTCTCATCCTGAGCCTCCTGTGACCTACTTTGCCTCTTGAAGGCAAAGGACCACCTTAGTCTGCACCAGTCGGCTCTACCATTGCTGTCCTGTGAGGAGGCCCTCTTCCAGGTCCCACCATATTCTGAGGTGAAATTGGTTGGAACGCAGCATGTGAGTGAGTCACTGTTTCTAGTCAAAAGCTGGAATAGGGATTTTAAATAGCTTCCACCTCCCTTTCCCCATATCCATTCAGAATTTTTTGCAACTGTAATATTACAATTCCAGAGAAATGTATACAACAAACTGTACAAAGAGATGACAAATTACAATTAACGTACTACATTACAATTAAATGCCTGATCTGGAATCCAAGTTCACTTTTCTGGGAATAAACCCCACTGAGCACAGTGGGACATACTTATGGGCATAGCGTCCATTGGATGAGGGGGTGCAAATGTCCCTGGGCCCAGAGAGTCAAGGGCCCCACAAGGGCCCCACCACCCTCCTCCCATGCATCCCTACACTGCCATTTCCTATTTCCCCTTGATGTTGTTGGTAGTGGTGGCAGCAGGCTCCCCTTCCCCCTCCGTGGCCGGCACACAGGCCTCCCCATTGAGTAGGGAGAGTGTTGTATGCTGTGCCATCTGGGCACTGCCTCGGTGTCCCTCACCATGCACCCTGCCACTCACCTCGCCTCCCCCGGCTGGCTCTCCTTCCCCAGGACACCAGCAGCCTGCTGTGTGTGTAAACGCAGCTCCTGCTCTCTGGAGCATCTCTGGCTGCCTGGGAGAGAGACAGCGATGCTTGCTTTGCTTTCCCAGCCAGGCTGAGCTGTCCTGGAATAGCCAAGCCAGGCATTTCTTCCCTGCAGCAAGTGGGGCTGGGAGGGAAATACGAAAGGACGACAGAACGGACACTCAGCTGCTTGGTAGGGGGTGGTTAGACAGGACGGCTAAAATGGGGGTGCGTGTTACATTCCCCCCTTTTCCTTCCAAAACTGAGTGGCAGCGCTGAGAACTAGGAAGAGCCCAGAGCAAGGCACATCTGTTGGGATAGTGATGGAAAAAGAGAAGCACTCCCCACCAATCCATGGGAGGAGGATGCCCCCACGCAGGGGTCTGCTTTGGCCAAAATGCACAGGGGTCAGCCCCCGGCGGGGGCCAAGCAGATGCCTACAAATGGGCACGAAAGCAGCCCCCTCCCCCGGCATGACAGTTCAACCCACACAGCGCTGGCGGGGAGAGAAGCCAGAGCACTGAGAAGCCCGCCTACCTGCCACCACAGCCACATATAAATTTAGAGGGGGAAGTGCAGTGGAGAGGCTGGAAAATAGGGGGTGTGGCTTCGGTGCTGGCACAACCCTTAAAAGTCGATGGCCCAGATCCAGAAAGAAAGAGAGGTGTGTACAAAGCCTTCCATGGTCATCAGTTATGCCGATGTGTATCTTTAGCCACACCGTGATACCCATCTGAGCACTGTTTTGCTGTCTTGATGTATTTTTAATGCATTCACACCCAGAGCCAAAAGTTACCATGTGTGATGAGTTGTCTATAA
The DNA here is from genome assembly GCF_027244095.1 of Hemicordylus capensis. Lineage (NCBI taxonomy): Eukaryota > Metazoa > Chordata > Lepidosauria > Squamata > Cordylidae > Hemicordylus > Hemicordylus capensis. The sequence goes on from NC_069658.1 coordinate 162,039,972, forward strand.
TTACAGTGGCTGAAATACTGTGCAATATTCCACCTGCCTTGTAATGGAATGTGTGTGTGCAGTTGCATAAGCGCAAAATGCAACAATTGTGCAAATGCAGTTGTGCAAATGCAGTTGTGCTATGAATGGCCATTGGAATTAATGGCGTTCTGCCATGCAACTGCATTTGTGCAATTCTTGTGTTTTGGACAACTGCACTCTCACGCAACTATGCACACATTCCATTACAAGGCATTGGGCAGTATGTCAGCCAGTTAGATTAGTGCCACTGCCGGCCACTGTAGACTTTGGGGACTCCTGAGATTGGGTGAGTGGCATGCAGGTCAAGTGATGGGTGGAGCCAAAGTGGGTGGTGCCAATGATGGTGGGTGGAGCTGCAAGTGGGGCATTGCTAAAACCTTTCCTCCCTAAAAAAACAAAAGCAATATAAACACTGTGGAGAAAGCTTCAGCTGGTGAGCTTTCTCCTGTCCCCACCTCTGCTGACTTTTTACTTGCCCTCCCCAACTACCTATATTCTCCCCCACTCCCCCACTCCCCTCCACCCTACATACTGGGTGAATATGTATGTATAATTGAACATATTGTATTCTTTGTATATCCTGCAATCTTTTGTTGCTAAGGTAAGAAGCACTGCAGCAGGCCTTTTGATTTCACTAACAATTCAACCAACCAAACCACAACAATAACTATAGCCCCCATAACAAAGTTCTCCACAATAATTGTTACAGTCTTGGGCCTAATACTTTCGTCTTAACTAGCAGTCAAAACAACCCTAATATTACACAAACATAACCAACTATACAACTTTTCAAATCAACTTGAGTTCTTCAACATGACTGCCCACCACAACCTAACAACAGTCTTTATTGGACAAAAATCTCTCAACCCATGTAAACAATGTGTTATGAAAGCTCCCGGTGGGCTCTCTCCTGTTTTCCCCCAGTGGGAAAGCTTTCTGACCGACCATAGTCCCAAATAGAGCCCGGTTATAGTGACTACACCACCTTAAGTGGTGCAGAGGGGAAATGCTTGACTAACAAGCAGAAGATTGCCAGTTCAAATCCCCACTGGTCTGTTTCCCAGACTATAGTAAACACCTATATTGGGCATTTCGACTCCTGGCGCCCACAGAGCCCTGTAGTTTTCTTTTGGTAGAATACAGGAGGGGCTTACCATTGCCTCCTCCTGTACAGTATGAGACAATGCCTTTCAGCACCTTCCTATATCACTGCTGCCCGATATAGTACCAGTGGAGATTCAAACCGACAACCTTCTGCTTGTTAGTCAAGCATTCCCCACTGCGCCACTTAAGGTGTCTGATAAAACAATATACTGGAGAGTAATTGCAGTGCTGTTGGTAGCAGCAGCAGCCAGAGGGGCAGGAAGTGAAGGATACATACCAGCTGACAGAATGTCAGCAAGACATTAAGCAAAAGCACTTCCAACAACAACAAGTGGTTTTAAAACAGAGGCAAAAATAATAGCTATAAGCAAGCAATAGCTAGAATGCTCCTGGACTATCCCCTAAAAATGTAAGAGTAGCATCCTTGGGAGGATTCATCCATCCACTGTGGGGCCATGAGCTGCCATGGTGGGTCTTTGGGGAGGCCAAATAGGCGTTCCCTTAGTCCAAGGTTCATTCTGATGTGCAGCTGGGTGCATTCTATGCAGTGCATTTTAAAAAAAAATGTGCAGTGGAAACTAAGATGTTGTGCAGTTGGGCCTATGGAGTTTAATAAGGACATACTGTAGGTTGTTTCCGAAGATGTAACAGGGTGGGGTGGGGCAAGATATTGAATATTGTTTGTTTTCCATTTCATAGCCTTATACAAAAAGTACATTACAGCTTTCTGTTTCTCTCGCTCATTCTTTGTGAGGCACCATCATTTTTCTTGCTTCCCCTCTTTCTTTGTCCTTCTCATTTCCCCCTCCTTCCCTCTCTGTCACTTTCTATTCATTTGCCTTTTCCCTTCTGTTAACAAATGCTGAAGGAAGGGGATGCTTGTGGATAGGGGTGGGCTGCAGCCACTGCTAGTGGAGGTTGATAATGAACCTGCATGAGTCTTCTGTAAAATCTGAGTCCTCTGTAACTCATGAAAGAGTGCAAAGGCAACAGCCACACCCATTGCATGTCCCCAGCATCTGGGATTCAGTCTGTGCACCGGGAGGTTCTCTATAGCCATCCTGACAAATCGCCACAGAGGGGCCTCTCCTCCTCCATGAATGTTTCTAACCGCCTTTCAAACCCATCTAAGCCAGGGATCATCACCACACCTAGTTCCACAAGTAAATTGGCTTTCTTTTTTGTGTATTCTGAACAGAGACAGGCCTTAGCGCTAAATGGGATGCAGAGGGATTTCCTAGCTAAGGGACTTCAGCAAGTGATTAGGTGGAAAACATGTGGGGAGCAGGGAAGGCAGGACAGGGGTGACTCTCCCCTGGTCCTTTGACACTTTGAGCTGACAACCAAGACAGTGTTTGGATTCAAACCAGGATCAGCATGGCCAGTAACTGATCTTGCGATCTCACAATCAGCCACAGAATTCTGCCGTCATGGTTCCCCTTGGAGACCTGCGAGATTTTGCAGGAGGCTCACCTGGCAGCATTCTAGATAAGCTGCAGCATCTTTGATAAGTTGGCTGTCAGTTTATCATCAGCTTATCATCTTAGCTGTCAGGATGGGTGGCTGCTGGTCATGGGTGAACTGTAGGTAAGTCTCCAGCATGATGGGGAAGCAAAATCTAATGGCTGCCTGGACTTGGTTTTTAAAGATGCCCTTCCATGGTTTTACATGCCGTTGCGCTCCCTATGTGAACTTCAGTGGTAACAAGTTCACCACCAGTATTCACACCACACAGCTTCTCCTTGAAATGCAGGTGGCCCTCGAAGGTCACTTGCTGGGCTGATTTCCACTGTATTTCTTAAGCTTACAGGTCCTAGACCTGTGAAACTGTAGCACCCAGGAGCTACTGGCTGGCCCCTGTGGGCCCACTTGGGGTTTTTTTTTGGGGGGGTGTCCTGCCCACCAGTTGAAGCTGACTTCAAAAGCTACCCCCCCCCAAACCCCCATTTTATTTCCAAGAACATGCCTAACCTTTTCTTCTTTCATGTTCCCATAGGTCTCACCCAGAGGCAGAACCAAAGTGAGTTGCTTTTCCCCCTCTTGACTCCTCTTAATGCTTTTGGCTCTGGTGTGGCCATCTGAAGGCATGGGTGTGGAGGGGGTTGTTCAGACATAGCCCAAACCCAGGTAAAAGTGTGCCATCGAGTCGGTGTCAACTCCTGGTGACCACAGAGTCCTGTGGTTGCCTGTGGTAGAATACAGGAGGGGTTTACCATTGCCATCTCCCACGCAGTATGAGATGATGCCTTTCAGCTGCCCGATATAGGTGTTTCCCATAGTCTGGGGAACATACAGACCGGGAATTCGAGTTGTCACAAATTTAAACCCTCTTATTCAAATTTTAAAAACTAAAACAGTATGTATGTTCTTTTAGCTGAAGTGTCTGCCTTTTTGGGGGGGGCTTTCTAAAAAGTTGAAAATCTTCTCTGGAGAGGGATGGGAAAGCTGGCCTCAAATCTATAAACTACGAGAGTGGGTCTGCCCCCCACCCTGTCAACCACTCAATCCCCAAGTGAAAACAATCTGAGCAAAATGTAGTGAGTGACTTTCAATAGCAATTACTTTCACTGCTCCCAAGTATTGAATCATCCAAAATTAGCAGGGCCTTCTAGAAGGATTATGGGTGAGGGCATGCTTGGGATGGCACAGCACCCCCTAGGATTACTGGGGGGACCCCTCAATTTCCTGTGATTCGCTACTAAGAATGTTTCTCCTTATTTCTGCAGGGATGAAGATGAAGAGGGGGCACAGACTGGTAACTGGATGACGAGAGTGCATGCTTCTTCTCAGGGCTCCTCAACCCCCCAGGGAGTGTCTCCTTGGAGACCTGTTTCACTTTGACAATGGAGAGAGATAGGCAGACGTCCATCTGATGGATGAATGGCAGGAGGGCAGGTTCATCCACCTCTATCCTTTGCTGCTGGCACTTGTTGCAGTCAAAAGTGTTGGAGGAGACCAGGGGGCCTGGGTGAGTCACATCTGGATACCCTCCCTTCTAGGAGAAGATGGGGAAAGGGCTGTGGCAGCAGGTAGGCAGGTTTGGTAATTCTCCCTTGGAGGTGGTGCACTTCTGGAAAAGCCCTGCAAGAACCTTTTGCCCACACCCAGCCCCAAGACATCCTCTGGGCCTTGTTCCCCCTGCCTTGGAAAAGAGGAAGCTAAAGAATGCTGGTGTCTTGTTTCCAAAGCATCTCTTTTTTTGACAGTTACATGGGTCAAGATGGAAATGGAGGATCACCTGCAAACAAGGGCAACATTTCCTGGCCAATGAGCTCTGAGATCAGTCCAAAGAGACTCTTTCTTTCTCTAATCCCAGTTTTCTGCCCCTCGGAGCTGGGCCTGCATTCCTCAGATCATAGCTATGCTTCCTGCTTATGGCGTCCAGGCAGATTTTCAAGCCCCACCCCTGTGGTGAGAGAATCCCTTTTTCAATATAGCAGAGTGCACAGAGGCACAAACACAGCGGATTTAGTTATGCATGCATGTGTGCTAAGAGTAAAGTAACTTGGAGCCAATTGCTTGTTTCAAATCAATATAAAAGGTATTTATTAAGGAACTCCATTCTAGATAGGAAAGTGAGGATTTAGGATCTCTAATCTATCTATCTAAATGGATGCAGATGGATTCACCATCTTCTCTGCACATATGGTGCAGGGCAAGAGACTTGCCATGTTGCAAGGTCAACAGCCAGGTAGGAAGAGAGAGAAGGAGGAAGGAAGTTGAATCCCCTAAGATTAGCAATCTACATTTCAAAGGGATAGCATCAGAGCAGCAGGAAGTGATGACCAAATGTCTTTGACCTTCTAGCCCTCTGACTTACTAGTCTGTCCTCCACTGTCTGAGGCAAAGAGACAGCGCAAAGTCCTTTCCTTCCAACACCCCCTCTCGTTGTCTCGTGACTCAGTTCACAATATTCATTTTCTCTCTCAGCTTTTCAAAGCAGGGTCTTGGTAGTGGCTTAGTGAGTAAGTCTGCGAGCATTTCATTTGTCGGGCAGTAGAGCAACTTGATTAGTCCATCTTTCTGCAGACTTCTCACTACATGGTACTTCACATCAATATGTCTGGTACTCCTCTTTACATCTTCTTGTTTGGAGAGTTGAATGCAGCTTTGGTTGTCTTCATACACTGGTATGGGCTGTGGTACCTCTGTACCTAGGTCCTTCAGTAGTTGACACAGCCATTGTATCTCGTGACAGCCCTGTGCAGCTGATACATATTCAGCTTCAGTGGTTGATGATGCTACTATGTCTTGTTTTCTGCTTGACCAGCTTATCGCTCCATCTCCATAGAAAATTATGTGACCACTGGTGGATTTCCTGTCTGTTATATCTCCACCCCAGTCTGCATCTACGTATGCTTCTAGTTTTGGTTCACTATTAGCTGGCAGCTTGAGCTTAAAGTGTGCAGTACCCTTTAGGTACCTAACAAGTCTTTTCATTGCATTCCAGTCCTTGACTGTTGGTGATGCAGTCTTTCTACAAAGTAAACCAACTGCTGTACTAATATCTGGCCTAGTGAGTGTAGTAATGTATAAAAGCTTACCCAATGCTTCACAATATCTATGGTTGTCAGATAGTGGCTCAGTTTGATCTTCTTGCTTTATGTAGTTCACTTCCATTGGAGTTGGTGTAGGATTTGCATTTTCCAGTCTGAGCAAGTTTATCAAGTCTTTAATTTTCTGTTCTTGGTTGATCAGGAAACTTCCATCTTTCTCTCTTTGTACTTGAATGCCCAAGTAGTGTGCAATGTTGCCAAGTTGCTTGACTTCCACTTCTTTGTTCAGATGATCCATTATTTCCTTGCTGTCATCTGGATTTTCATAGGCAAAAATCAAATCATCAACATACGCCAAAATGTAAGTCCATTTCCCATCTCTGCATCTCGTGTACAGGCAGGGATCAGCTTCACTTCTTTTGAAGTTTGCTTGAAGCAGCATATCATTCAGTTTTATATTCCATGCTCTGGCAGCTTGTTTTAAACCATAAATGCTCTTTTGCAGTTTGCATACATAGTCCTCTTTGCCTTCCTGTAAGAAACCTGGTGGTTGTTGCATGTAAATGTCCTCTTCTAGTTCACCATGCAAGAATGCAGTTTTCACGTCTAGGTGCTCAACATGCATTCCTTTGCTAGCAGCAATACTTAACAGAGTCCTTACTGTGGTATGTTTAACCACTGGTGCAAAGGTTTCATCATAATCTTCTCCATATTTTTGTGAATATCCTTTTGCTACTAATCTGGCTTTGTAGCGCTGAATCTCACCATCAGCATCATGTTTGAGTTTGAAAACCCATTTGCAGCCAATAACTTTTCTTCCTTGTGGTAACTTAGTAAGAGTCCAGGTTTTGTTTTTCTGTAGAGCCTCAAGCTCTTCAATTGCAGCCTGTTTCCACTTCTGGGCTTCTGGTTGTGGTAGCTGGGATATTTCCTCCCATGATGAAGGTTCTGGTTGTTCCGCTGTTCTTGCGAGGTAGGACAGCCTCGGAGCTGGAACACCTCTGTTTGAGCGCGTTGATCGCCTCACCTCACCCTCTGTGGTCTCTTCTATCACCTCAGGTGCGTCTGGTGGATCGCTGGGGGTCTCTGTGTCAAGTGTGGTTGGATCTGGATCTGCTGTCTCCTCCTCCTCCTCAGTTCCTCTGAGATCAGGAAGCATAATCCAGTCATCAGGGTGCTTGGTCTGGTTGCTTGCTTCAGTGTAGGCCCCCTCTGAAGGTGTAGCTCTTTCATCCTCTTCAAAACACACTGCTCTGCTTATGGTTATCCTGTTGGTGTCAGGATCCAGAATTCTGTAGGCTTTGGATTGTGCTGCGTAGCCTACAAAAATCCCTTTTGTGGCCCTAGGCCCTAACTTAGTCCTTTTTTCCTTTGGGATGTATGAGTAAGCCGTGCTTCCAAAGACACGCAGATGCGTCATGGACGGCTTATGACCATGCCAAAGTTCATAAGGTGTTGTTTCAATAGGTTTTGTGTTCATTCTGTTGTGTATGTATGTAGCAGTCATGATGCCTTCTCCCCAGAATTTCTGTGGGAGGTGTGCGTCAGCAAGCATGCATCTTACCATGTCCAGTAGAGTTCTGTTCATTCTTTCTGCGATTCCATTTTGGGGCGGGCAGTAAGGCACCGTAGTTTGATGCACAATTCCATGTTCTCTCAAGAACTGCTGTGTAGCATTGGACATGTATTCTCCTCCATTATCTGTGAGCAGGATCTTTGGCTTCCAGCCAAATTTGTTGCTTGCCATCGCCACATATTGTTTTAATTTCTCCAGCATCTCTGATTTTTCCTTCAGTAAATAAACACACGTGTATCTTGAGAACTCATCTGTTATAGTTAGAAAATATTTATGATTACCTATGGTTGCTGGTAGTGGTCCAGATATGTCACTGTGGATCAGATCCAAGGGTCCTTTCGTCTTCCTTTCACTCTGCTTTGGGAATGGCTTGTTTACTGCTTTGAACTCGAGACAAGAAACACAGTTAGTTACAGTGTCACATGGTACAAAATCAATGCCATTAGCTAATCCCTGTTCCTTCATGTTTTGAATTGATTCAAAACTTCTGTGTCCTAGTCTTCTGTGCCATAATTGTAAGCAGTTTCCATGCTCACACAACTTGGCTAGGTTCACTACATTAGGCTGGTATGCCTCAGGTCTGGACTGGGCTGGTCTTTCTCTGTCTGTAAATTGCTCTTCCACATGATAAAGACCTTGAAATTCCGAGCCCACAAGGCAAACTTTTCCATTCTGGGTAACAACACATTGTCCATTTTTAATATACAATTCACAGCCTTGTTGCTCTAGCTTGGATATTGAAATCAAGGAGCTTGAGAATTCAGGGATATACAAAACATCTCTCAGAAAAAATGGTTTAACAGATCCATCCAGCAATTTGCAATATAAAATTCCTTCGCCCTTTTTCTTTGCTTTAATTGTAGTATTATTGCCCAAATAAACGGTCTCTTCAGGAATATCAAACAGTTCAGTATAGAAACTTAGATTTTTAGAAATATGGACAGATGACCCAGAATCTAAAATCAGCTTTTCATTATTTTTCATTAAATTAACACTATAGTTCTTGTTGAAATGTCTGTCTGTATACTTGGAATCTCTATTTTCATTCTCCTTTGTTTGACTGATATTCCCAGACCTCCTGGTCTGATTCTTGGGACAATGCGCCACCCGGTGGCCAAATTCGTTACATAGGAAACACCTGAAGGCTTTGTTTCCAGCTGACCTCATTTCAGCACTGGCGGTCATGTGACCTCTCTCTCTGGGCTGAGTTTCTCTGGTGTAATCGGCTCTCTTTGTATGCAAATGTGAGGTGCCCATGCGGTTCCCTCTTGCAGCATTTCCTCCAGCATTCCCTCCCCATCTCGGGTTACGTCTGGAATGATCAATTGTTGCTTTAAGAGCAAAGTTGCTAGCCAGTTCACTTTCATAGCGTGAGTTTAAATGGTTTCTTCGGTTAGCCTCCGAAGACAATGTTTCTACAGCCTTTTCAAAGTTTAGATTGGTGTGGGTTTCCAATTGCCCAATTATAGTGCTATAGGAAGCAGGCAAGCTCAAGAACAGAGTCTCCAGCTTTTGACTCTCTGTAAATTCCTCTCCTGCTTGTCTAAATTGAAAAAAGAAATCTTCCAAAGTCCCAATAAAAGTAGAGAAACAGTCCCCATCTTTATATTGGAGATCTTGCAATTTTCGGCGTAAATTAAACGTGTATGCCCATCCTTTCCTCATATGCATAGAATCTAGCTTGTTTAGCATCTCCTTTGAGGTTCCAAGATCACAAATAGCATAAAGGAAAGTTTTACTCACGGAAGCTGCAATCATCGCTTGTGATTTTCGGTCCTTAATTAGCCAGAGTTCCTTCTCCTTTTTCTCAGCATCCGAGGTTCCATCTGGCGGCGGGTCTTCCTCAGTAACTTGGTGGAGTCCCTCTGCTTTCAGTGCAATCCTCAGTCGAGTTTTCCATTCCAAGTAATTATCCGCTTCCAGGATGGTAAGCCTGAGTTTTCCCTCCAGGTATGCAGCCATGCTCACCGGCTCCAAAAGGCAGTTGCTGTAGATTAGCAATTCAAAGTGTCCACGCTAGATCTCAATGGATCTCCTGGAACAAACCTAACTATCTAGTTGCAGCACACGCAGCTCAAAATACTGCTCCCATAACTGGCTGGAGCCCATAACCTGTTGGAAATTCTCTGTGGTGAGAGAATCCCTTTTTCAATATAGCAGAGTGCACAGAGGCACAAACACAGCGGATTTAGTTATGCATGCATGTGTGCTAAGAGTAAAGTAACTTGGAGCCAATTGCTTGTTTCAAATCAATATAAAAGGTATTTATTAAGGAACTCCATTCTAGATAGGAAAGTGAGGATTTAGGATCTCTAATCTATCTATCTAAATGGATGCAGATGGATTCACCATCTTCTCTGCACATATGGTGCAGGGCAAGAGACTTGCCATGTTGCAAGGTCAACAGCCAGGTAGGAAGAGAGAGAAGGAGGAAGGAAGTTGAATCCCCTAAGATTAGCAATCTACATTTCAAAGGGATAGCATCAGAGCAGCAGGAAGTGATGACCAAATGTCTTTGACCTTCTAGCCCTCTGACTTACTAGTCTGTCCTCCACTGTCTGAGGCAAAGAGACAGCGCAAAGTCCTTTCCTTCCAACAGGTTCTCTATAGCCATCCTGACAAATCGCCACAGAGGGGCCTCTCCTCCTCCATGAATGTTTCTAACCGCCTTTCAAACCCATCTAAGCCAGGGATCATCACCACACCTAGTTCCACAAGTAAATTGGCTTTCTTTTTTGTGTATTCTGAACAGAGACAGGCCTTAGCGCTAAATGGGATGCAGAGGGATTTCCTAGCTAAGGGACTTCAGCAAGTGATTAGGTGGAAAACATGTGGGGAGCAGGGAAGGCAGGACAGGGGTGACTCTCCCCTGGTCCTTTGACACTTTGAGCTGACAACCAAGACAGTGTTTGGATTCAAACCAGGATCAGCATGGCCAGTAACTGATCTTGCGATCTCACAATCAGCCACAGAATTCTGCCGTCATGGTTCCCCTTGGAGACCTGCGAGATTTTGCAGGAGGCTCACCTGGCAGCATTCTAGATAAGCTGCAGCATCTTTGATAAGTTGGCTGTCAGTTTATCATCAGCTTATCATCTTAGCTGTCAGGATGGGTGGCTGCTGGTCATGGGTGAACTGTAGGTAAGTCTCCAGCATGATGGGGAAGCAAAATCTAATGGCTGCCTGGACTTGGTTTTTAAAGATGCCCTTCCATGGTTTTACATGCCGTTGCGCTCCCTATGTGAACTTCAGTGGTAACAAGTTCACCACCAGTATTCACACCACACAGCTTCTCCTTGAAATGCACGTGGCCCTCGAAGGTCACTTGCTGGGCTGATTTCCACTGTATTTCTTAAGCTTACAGGTCCTAGACCTGTGAAACTGTAGCACCCAGGAGCTACTGGCTGGCCCCTGTGGGCCCACTTGGGGTTTTTTTGGGGGGGGGTGTCCTGCCCACCAGTTGAAGCTGACTTCAAAAGCTACCCCCCCCCCAAACCCCCATTTTATTTCCAAGAACATGCCTAACCTTTTCTTCTTTCATGTTCCCATAGGTCTCACCCAGAGGCAGAACCAAAGTGAGTTGCTTTTCCCCCTCTTGACTCCTCTTAATGCTTTTGGCTCTGGTGTGGCCATCTGAAGGCATGGGTGTGGAGGGGGTTGTTCAGACATAGCCCAAACCCAGGTAAAAGTGTGCCATCGAGTCGGTGTCAACTCCTGGTGACCACAGAGTCCTGTGGTTGCCTGTGGTAGAATACAGGAGGGGTTTACCATTGCCATCTCCCACGCAGTATGAGATGATGCCTTTCAGCTGCCCGATATAGGTGTTTCCCATAGTCTGGGGAACATACAGACCGGGAATTCGAGTTGTCACAAATTTAAACCCTCTTATTCAAATTTTAAAAACTAAAACAGTATGTATGTTCTTTTAGCTGAAGTGTCTGCCTTTTTGGGGGGGGCTTTCTAAAAAGTTGAAAATCTTCTCTGGAGAGGGATGGGAAAGCTGGCCTCAAATCTATAAACTACGAGAGTGGGTCTGCCCCCCACCCTGTCAACCACTCAATCCCCAAGTGAAAACAATCTGAGCAAAATGTAGTGAGTGACTTTCAATAGCAATTACTTTCACTGCTCCCAAGTATTGAATCATCCAAAATTAGCAGGGCCTTCTAGAAGGATTATGGGTGAGGGCATGCTTGGGATGGCACAGCACCCCCTAGGATTACTGGGGGGACCCCTCAATTTCCTGTGATTCGCTACTAAGAATGTTTCTCCTTATTTCTGCAGGGATGAAGATGAAGAGGGGGCACAGACTGGTAACTGGATGACGAGAGTGCATGCTTCTTCTCAGGGCTCCTCAACCCCCCAGGGAGTGTCTCCTTGGAGACCTGTTTCACTTTGACAATGGAGAGAGATAGGCAGACGTCCATCTGATGGATGAATGGCAGGAGGGCAGGTTCATCCACCTCTATCCTTTGCTGCTGGCACTTGTTGCAGTCAAAAGTGTTGGAGGAGACCAGGGGGCCTGGGTGAGTCACATCTGGATACCCTCCCTTCTAGGAGAAGATGGGGAAAGGGCTGTGGCAGCAGGTAGGCAGGTTTGGTAATTCTCCCTTGGAGGTGGTGCACTTCTGGAAAAGCCCTGCAAGAACCTTTTGCCCACACCCAGCCCCAAGACATCCTCTGGGCCTTGTTCCCCCTGCCTTGGAAAAGAGGAAGCTAAAGAATGCTGGTGTCTTGTTTCCAAAGCATCTCTTTTTTTGACAGTTACATGGGTCAAGATGGAAATGGAGGATCACCTGCAAACAAGGGCAACATTTCCTGGCCAATGAGCTCTGAGATCAGTCCAAAGAGACTCTTTCTTTCTCTAATCCCAGTTTTCTGCCCCTCGGAGCTAGGCCTGCATTCCTCAGATCATAGCTATGCTTCCTGCTTATGGCGTCCAGGCAGATTTTCAAGCCCCACCCCTACCCCCGCACATAGGTCAAAAGGCTGTAACTGGGGGTTGTTGCTTCAGCCAGAGAGCAAATGCATTGTTTAGTCCATGTGAACCTTCAGCTCCCACTCTGCTCAAACGAGAAGCCTCTTTCCTCACAGGTATGGGAGGGCCCATAGTCCAGTAATGGAACAAGTACTTTGCATGCACAAGGTCTTGGGTTGAGTCCTCTTCATCTTCTGTTAAAGGATTTTAGCTAGCTATGAAAAGGCTTCTGCCCAAGAGCAGCTGTCAGCCAGAATAGGGCAAAGTGAGCCAGGGGTATGACTTGGTAGAAGGCAGCTGCATTGGTATGTTCAGCAGATAGAGCCTGGCCATTGCACTCCCTTTTGAAGCATAGTTGGTGAGGGCTGTCTTGCCAGTGCTATGCAATGTATTCCTCTTCATCCCTTGCTTGTTTCCTTGGGTGGACCACCTCACCCACAATCCCAGGCTGCATCCCAGCTGGTTAACCTAGGCAGAAAGGGGAGGCAATTTCTCTCAGGGCTATGGGCCATCTTCATTTCCAGATTCCTGCTTTATTTCCTCTCTTTCAGGTCATCCCAGAAATCCGACCCATGTTGCTCCATGTCCTGGGGGACCCATGTTGCACCATGTTCTGGGGGGCCCTCTGGGGGAAGAGCCCAATGAGGCAACCTTGGTGCCAGGACCCATTCCAGGACTTCATGTCCCCACTGACATTCTGGGGAAAGAGCTCAATGAGGACACTTCAATGCTAGGATCCCTTCCAGAACCTCGTGTCCCCACAGATATTCTGGAGGAAGAGCTCAATGAGGAAATGTTGGTGCCAAGATCCCTTCCAGGAGCTTGCATCACCAATGACATTCTGGGGAAAGAACTCAATGAAGCAACCTCAGTGCCAGGATCCCTTTCAGGACCTCACATTTCCACTGATATTCTGGAGGAAATGCTCAATGAGGAAACCTCAATGCCAGGATCTCTTCCAGGACCTCACGTCCACACTGATATTCTGGAGGGAGAACTCAATGAGGCAACTTCAGTGCCAGGATCCCTTACAGGACCTCACATCACCAATGACATTCTGGGGGAAGAGGCCAATGAGGAAACCTCAGTGCCATGTCCTTCCATCTCCACTGGCACTCCAAAGGAAGCAGCTTTTGTGTCAGAGCCCTTACCAGAGCCTTCCACTGCTGACAATTATCTTGCGCAAGAAGTAGAAATGCTCACAGGATTACAGCATGATTATGTCCAGCGGCGTAAGTATTGTGGCACCTCCGAACCCTTTTGCATAGACACCCAGCACAAAGTTCAGCTGGAGTTTTGATACTCAGCCCAGATGATGGACCAAGCACTAGCACTGCCCCTTTTTGCAAGACACCAGCACTCGGCCTGGTCAGAGCATACAACACTTGTTCCTTTTTGCTCTCTTTGTTGCAGAAATGAGGGTTCGCCGCATTTCCCAGCAGTTCCCTCGTTCTCTCCGGGCCATCAACCTGCAAATTGGACACACACGGACAAGGCTCATCCGCAGTGAAGTTCGGCTGCAACGGTGGGGAAAGGAAGGTACATTCGGAGCATACCCCTGAAGTTGCTGCTGGGCTAAAAATGGCTCTTTTGCTCTCTGTTTCCTTCTCCTGAATGTTGAAATGTTTGATTTGAGTCTGAATCTAAGTTTCGGAGGGGAGGCCTGTGGGTGGGTTGTCAGTGCTTGCTGAAGTGTTCCCTCGTTTTCTGTCTTTCAGGTGACCAAGCTATGATGCCTGTAATTCAGACAGTTTCTCATGGTGAGCAGTGAGGGCAAGTGATGGCGGGTGTGGTAGTATGCCAGCGTTTGCGGCTGACCACCAGTTGCTTCTTCTCTCTTGCAGATGTTCCTGAAGGCCCTGCAGCATATCTCCGCCCCCCTGGGTCCAGTTCATTATTATCTTCTGCCTCGCTGGAAGTTGGCTCCATCCCACCCTCCACCTCCACCTCTTCTTTCCTCCTGCATCCCTCTCCCCCCCTCCTCCTTCCCCACCTCCTCTAGAGCCGGACCTAAGCAATGTAAAAGAAACTCTGCAGAGTTTGATGGATTTGCAGTTCCATCAGCTGAATGACCGTAAGTTTCACAGAGGCAGCACCCCTTTTCCATCCTCATTGTTGTTTTACAATCTAAAACACTTGTAGTCTAAAAACAGAGATGGGCAAGCAATAGAGGAAGGAGAGGGAAGTTGAGATGGGACAAGTGGGGGAACAATGTGTATGTATTTCAGCTGCACCTCCTTAGGACCAGGGAGACCCGGGTTTGAATTCTCATCCAGCCATGAACCTTGCTGGGTGACTTTGGGCCAGTCACTTGTCCCACAGTCTAACTTAACTTTTAGGGTTGTTAGGAGGAAAAAAATAACCATGTATACCTCCCTGAGCTGCTTGGGGAAAAGCAGAATGTGAATACTAAATTCATGAATGCTAATAATATGAATGCTAATATCAGCCCTTTTGAGTTCAAGCTGGGCTGAAACAAGAAACCAAGGAGGATGACATACAATTGTGCTTATCACAATCCTCCTTATAGCATCGTCAATGTACATGGGCAAAAGTTCCGGCCACCAGGAGCATACAGTCTAAAGTTTGGCTTTGGAGAGAGAAGTGAGGAAGAGGAAGAAAGCATAAGGGGCATTCAGTTCAAGCTGATGGAGCTGCCTCTGCTGAGGCATTAAGCCAAAAGCTGCACAGAGGAGGTGGGTTGCATTGGAAGGATAGGAGAGAGACGTGAGCCCACATGAGTGGCGGTACCAGACCCAAGGGTCAGCGAGGGAGAAGAAGAAGAGTAGTTTTAGAGAGCAGGAGACCTCCAGGTGGCTGAAGACAGAAGCTGGAGGAGCAAAAACCAACCTGACGGGGTGCAAGTTGGGAGAGGGGGGAGGATCAGTGCAGAGGGACAGGGTGGGGCAAGGTAGAGATGAGAAGTCTGTGCTGGGCATGGAAAGGGACTAGAAGTCAGTGCAGGGACTGGTATTGTGGAGGACAGGCCCCTTGACCCTGTTTGTTTTCTTTCCTTCAAGGCCAAAGAGACCTCCGCAGCTGCCAGGAATGTTTGCAAAACCTCAAGGCACTGAGGGGACAGCTCTGGAGACTGCGGAGCAGACTGGCAAGGGTGGAAGCCACTATGGGGATCCTGGTTCCTCCAAGGGAGCTGGATGTTGATGAGGAAAAAGAGGAAGACAAAAACCAGACAGTGCTTCATACATAGGTAGCAATAAAATGCTGCATATTTATTTTAAAAATATTAAACATTTGTTTTAATAGGATAGGATGTAGAGATAAAACAGCAATATAACATGCATATTTATTGCTTAAAAATTAAAAAGTTGATTTTAAAGAAAATAAAGTTGTCTTACTTTGAATATTCTTTGGGCAGAGTTGGGTAAAAATGTCTTTGGGTCAAACCCAGCCACAGAAAAGGCTCTATGGCCAGTCCACTTGGGGCCAAGAGATGTTCTGAGAAGTTCAAGAGGTAGCTCAAGATAGACTGCTCCTTGCCAGGAGGCTTATACAGAGCTTGTCTGCCCCAATATGTATGGCTAGGAGGCCTGATTTTGGCCCTGAAGAGGGATCTGCCGCTTGTGGAAGAGGATGGAGTGGTGATGCAGAAGGGGAAGCTTGATTTAGGGCAGGGCTGCACAACACCAGCCCTCCAGCTGCTGTTTGACTACAGTTCCCATCAACCCTGACTATTGGCTAGTGCAACTGGGGACTATGGGAGCTGTAACCTAACCACAGCTGGAAGGCCCAAGTGGTACAGCCCTGGGTTAGGTGAACCACTCAGGGCTGCTGAGTGGCAGGAATAATGGAAACGAGGCCAAGTGTTCCAAATGGGAAGGAGGCCAAACGTTATTCTCCAGCCCCATCATTTTCCACCAAGAGCCAAAGCAGCGGCTGGAGGCTTGGATCCAGGCAAAGAGTCAAGCTGAGTGACTTATTTGGCCCTGGGGGAGCAGCTAGGAGGTGCCCCCCCATTTCCTTTGCAGGAAGAAAAGCCATGGGGGTGGCTCTCTGTAGAGCATGACACTCCCAGTAGAGAACAAAAAAGGCAACATCGATATCTGCCTCCTCCCAGGGCTTTCCGGCCCTGCTGATCTTCCAAGGAAAGAACCCAAAAGAAGCAACCTCTGTATTAGGCCCTCTTCCAGGGCCTTCCATCTCTGCTGAGACTCAAAGAAAAGGACCTAAAGAGGCAAACGCTACATCGGGTCCCCATTCAGGACATCCCATCCCTGCTATGAGCAATCTCCCAAGTATGGGCAATCCACATTTGGGGGAAAGAACTCAAAGAGCCAGGAGATGACCTCTCTATCATGGATGTTCTGCACCAGACCTCCACCCAGGGCAATCCATCCCTGCTGATACTTCAGGGAAAGACAATGAAGAGGCCCCCTACATAGCAGGCCTCCTCCCAAATGCAGGATCAGCAAGGAGAATATACTTTTAGCCTCCAGGCCATTTTTCTGCAAGAGGAGAGAGAAGGAAAGCCTGAATTGGAACACTTGTCATTGCAGATGCTAGATTTGATATGACTATATCCATTTTAATAGTGTTTCTAGTGTGTTCTAGGCATTAAAAGTAGCACAAACAAATAGTACTCAATGTATATCACTATATATTGTGAAGTGTGTGTGTGTGTGTGTGTGTGTGTGTGTGTGTGTATTCAGTGAAATGTATTTCCAGGCAGCATACTTATTTTGAAATATCAGACATAAATCCTTGGGGGCCTGGGGTGTGTGGACGCCCTGGACTTTGAGGGGCTGGGGGACCATTTTAAAATCTCATCTCTGGGCCCATCCCAACCTTGCTATGCCCCTGGCGGTCACTACACATGGGTTTCTGAACAACACCTGCAAAGAAGAAACTCCCATGTAGAAACTCCCATATAGAAAATGTGTCTCTTGTAAATTGACCCTGAATTTTCCATCCATGACTGGGATATCTGAGAGTTAGAGTCAATAATAAAAGAACAGCACACTGCTTGTGACAGGAAGGGGCAAATTACAATGATTTCTTAGTCTGGCAGGGGCTGGTTTTGGCCCTGGCAGAAATTGGCTGTCTGCTCCTGTTGCAAATGCCTCTGTCTAGTGTGGCAAACTAATGTATCCTCCTCCCTCCTGGTGTCAAAGTAAGCACTAGTGTGGTGAATGCACATATACCCCATCACGAGCCAACAATCACCACAAGACAAAGGCTGGCAGGGATCATTCACTGGTTTATAGACTCCCCCCTCCACCTTCTTCTTCCCCTATTTTTCTAGTGGCTATTTGGACAGGTGATCCTCTAGGACAAAGTCATTAAAAAAAAAAAAAGAATGAGATGAGATAGAGAAAATGACACTTGGAATCCTCGCATAACTCCTGACTGTTGTTCTAAGTCTTTTACAGAGATGGCTCCTGTTTTCAGGTTTTGATCAACAACCATGTCTAGATGGTAAAGTGTTCCTTTTAACAGGGATTTCCAGATATTGTTGACTACAAGTCCCATCATTCCTGTTTGGGCAGGGGTGCAATTTCACTGCTTGCCCTAGGCGATATTTTCCCTAGATACGCCTCTGACTATAGACTTTATAGAGAGTCCTATAAAGAGGTTCTAATAGATATATATATAGTCTATTGTATTCTTCAGACTTTATTACATTAGACTGAAAATGTAATTATTACATTACACGGGAGATTTCTTCATCTTTGAGATTTAATCCAGCCTGGCTCTTCTTTTTCTTCCAGTGATTTCAGCTCAAAGGCTTCTCTTCTTCTTGCTGGCTGCTCACTCTCTGCAGACTTCCAAACTCTCTTCCTTCTGCTGCCAAGACTCTCTTGACTTCTCCCTCCAGGACTCTGAATCTCAGGACTCTCCCTCAGGATTCCCCAGAGTCTGACTAGCAGACTGCTGCCTGCCCTCTCAAAACTCTCTCAATATATACACTTTCTCTGGCCCAACAGTTTTTTAAGCCATCCAATTAGAACCAACCAAAAATTCCCTCCATTTCTTGAAATCTCCTTTCCCTCCAAACACCAGCTGTCAAAATGCTAAGCCAAAAGTGAAACTACAGAAGACCAAGAAGGAACTTTTGACCCTGCCATCCTTCTCCATGCAAAGGGATGTGCAAACAGAGAATCCTATTTACAATTTACAGAAGTTTTGAGAATATAATAGGACACAACTAATTTATCAGGGCTTATTTACAAGAAGAGGTTTGGGAATATTAAAAACAATACAGGGGCTTATTTACAGAAACCCAAGAGGTCTAGACCTCGTTCCTTCACAGTGGCCCCTCGGCTTGGGAACACCCTCCCCAAAGAGCTTCACTCTGCTCAGTCCCTCAGTGTTTTGTTTTGTTTTAAATTGAAAAACACATCTTTGTAAAGAGGCTTTGAAATGTTTTGTCTGCTGCTTATATCTGATAGATTCTTTAGTTCTAATAGTTTTATAGTTCTTATTAATAATAACTTGGCAAACTTGGCAAAGAGGTGATTCTCTTTATCGAGCAGGGGGAGAGCAACTGGCCCTATCCACCCCCAGCACAGCATCCCTCCAGTGACTGTTGCTGGTGTCTATCTTATATTTCTTTTTAGATTGTGAGCCCTTTGGGGACAGGGATCCATCTTATTTATTTATTATTTCTCAGTGTAAACCGCCCTGAGCCATTTTTGGAAGGGTGGTATAGAAATTGAATTAATAATAATAATAATAATAATAATAATAATAATAATAATAATAATAATGGAAAGTCCCAGTCAGAAATCGAATCACTGCTAAACACTGTCCGTATATTCAGTAGCAATATAGCAATGGGGTTTGGACTAGACAAGTGTGCTGCATTAATAATGAACAGAGGGAAAATAACAAAAACAGAAGGAATAGAACTGCCCAATGGAAGCAACATCAAGAACCTGGAAGAGAAAGAACCTTACAAATACTTGGGCATTCTCCAGGCTGATAACATCGCACACACTGAAGTTAAAAGAAAAATTGGAAGTGAATACATCAGGAGAGTGAGAAAAATCCTCAAACTCAATGGCGGGAACATCATACAAGCCATAAACACCTGGGCTATACCTGTTATTAGATACACTGCAGGGATAATAGACTGGACCCAGGCAGAGCTAGAGACGCTAGATAGTAAGACCAGGAAAATCATGACCATCAATCATGCTCTGCACCCCCGCAGTGATGTAGATAGGCTCTACCTCCCTCGCAGCTCAGGTGGAAGAGGAATGCTGCAAGTCCATCAAACAGCAGAGGAGGAGAAAAGAGGCCTTGAAGAATATATAAGGGATAGTGAAGAAGATGCACTTCAAATGGTCAATAATGCAAAACTATTCAACACCAATGAAACAAAGCAGGCCTACAAGAAAGAACAAGTCAAGAACCGAGCAGAAAAATGGAGAAATAAGCCCCTGCATGGTCAATATTTACACAATATGTGGAAAATCAGACATCACCAAGACCTGGCAGTGGCTTAAGAATGGCAACTTGAAGAAAGAAACAGAGGGTTTAATACTGGCTGCACAAGAACAGGCACTAAGAACAAATGCAATAAGAGCAAAAGTAGAAAAGTCAACAACAAACAGCAAGTGCCGCCTTAGTAAAGAAGCAGATGAAACAGTGGACCACCTGATCAGCTGTTGTAAGAAGATCGCATAGACTGACTACAAACAAAGGCATGACAAGGCAGCAGGGATGATACACTGGAACATCTGCAAAAAATACAAGCTACCTGTAGCCAAGAATTGGTGGGACCATAAAATTGAAAAAGTTGAAGAGAATGAAGATGTAAAAATATTATGGGACTTCCGACTACAAACAGACAAACATCTGCCACACAATACACCAGATAGCACTGTAGTCGAGAAGAAAGAAAAACAAGTCAAAATAATCGACATAGCAATGCCAGGGGATAGCAGAATAGAAGAAAAAGAAATAGAAAAAAATCACCAAATACAAAGATCTACAAACTGAAATTGAAAGGCTGTGGCAGAAGAAGACCCAAATCATCCCAGTGGTAATTGGCGCCCTGGGTGCAGTTCCAAAAGACCTTGAAGAGCACCTCAACACCATAGGGGCCACAGAAATCACCATCAGCCAATTACAAAAGGCAGCTTTACTGGGAACAGCCTATATTCTGCGACGATATCTATAACAATTGACAATAAAATCCTGGCATCCCAGGTCCTTGGGAAGGACTCGATGTCTGGATAAAACAAACCAGTCAACAATACCTGTCTGACTGTGTAAACAAGAAATAATAATATTAATAATAACAACAACTATAATAACAACAATGTTTAATGTGAAACATTATTTAAAAATGTAACTTAAATGTGGTTTTAGTCTGATAAGTTAACTTGTTTAACTTTATTACTCTTATTTTACATTGTATCTATTTTATTAAAGCTGTGAGCTGCCCTGAGCAGTAGTGTACTGGAGGGGTGGGATATAAATATTTTTAATAATAATAACTGATCCCATCAGAAGCATGGGGCAATGCAGCATATAGGCCCTTGCCTCAGGCACCACAATAATTTGGCCCACCCCTGACCTGGAGAACGATCTTGAGTGATGCCACTGGAATCTGCCCTGGGCTGTTCTATATTGTTTGACATTTTGATAAATGGCTTGGATGCAGATGTCGAGGGGATGCGTATCAAACTTGCAGATCATAAGAGGCTAATGTAGGCGGCAGGCAGAATAGCTAATGCCTTTAAAGACAGAATTAAGATTCAAAATTATTTGGACAGGCTCAAACACTGGGCCTGAATCAACATCATGAAGCCCAACAAAGACAAATATAAAGTCCTGCATTTTGGTAATAAAAATCAAATAAGTATAGGATGGGAGGGAGAATGACCTGACAGTAGGTGTGAATCACAAGCTGAACATGTGCCAGCACGGTCATAATATTACTACTGCTACGATAAATATTTATATGCCACTTTTCAACAAAGTTCCTAAAAAGCCAATACAAACTTGGGCTGCATCAACAGATCCATAGTGAAGTAATAGTTCCAGTCTATTCTGCACTGGTAAGATCTCATTTGGAATACTGCATTGAATTCTGGATACTGCATTTTAAAAACAACATTAGCCCCATTCATTACATGTCATTTCTATCGCCCCCTCCATTATACTGCATGACAGTTAATAAAACACCACCAAAAAATCAATCAATCATATAATTGCATCATGGCTCCTTTTTGCATGCTGCTTAACCAATGCACAGGAATGCAACACTAAAACACTGTGCAATGAAGAGCCTTGAAGCAATCATATGTACTATCATATCAGACTGATTTTTTTGCAGTGTTTTATCAATGCACATTGGTACTATGGAGGAGGGGGAAAGGTACAAAGCTTTGAGGAACTCAAAGCTGCAAGAAACTGTGCACTGATGCAAATCACATCCGAAACGTAAACAGCAGGGAGAGCAGTCTCGTGGAAACGAACCACCCGAAAAAACAGCAACTTTTTAACGCGGGATACACAACGTCATAGCACTATAGCGCAGCAATTAAATTCAAAATGAGGCATCGGAAATGTGAACGGCACCCTGCTGTCAGCATAGGGACGGCGGTGTCACAACACAGGAAGTGTGGAAGTACTCTTGCGAGATCCGCCATGACCCCATTGCAGGGTGTAATCTGGAAAGTGCCCTGGAGAAGCTTCCCTGGACTGTGAAGTGTTCTTGAGCTACAGGATGACTTTACCTACGCAGGTGGCCACTGATTTTTCTTGACTGGGAAGAACTGCCTATAAAGGTTTTCAGTCAGGTGGGGACTTTCCCCAAGCAGCTTTACTCTGTACTCTGCCTACCTGGTTCCTTACCTGTGGCTGTCAAGCTCCCAGCTCTGACAGTTGACTAGAAGTATATTTCCCCCCTAAGTGATTTCAGATTGTTTTCTCCAGATGGTTCCAGTTCAAACTGAAGTGTCACAGACTGTGTTATCCTACACGCTTAGGGGCCTTTTGACTAACCGTTCCTTGTGCATCAGAATGGGCTGAGGGGAGACGCTTTGCTAATTCTAATAAATCAAGTAGCTTTATTTGGCATAGAAAGGATATGAGATCAGTTTCATCAGGAAAATAAACTGAAAAACCGTTAGTTAAGTTAAATTCTAGGCGATGATCTAGGCATAAAACAAAGATGACAGGTAATAGACTGAATCAGAAAACTAACAGGCATTTAATGGGGAGGAGGTGCCTCTTCAGCAGTTTCGCCCCTCCCTCTTGGTGAATAGGGGTGGGGGAGATGTGTAGCAGCTCCTCCTTCTCCTCCCCTCTGAGAAGGAAGAGCAGTTGCTGCTCCTGCTCCCCTCATTTGCCAACAAGCACCCTCCCCCAGCTAGCCTGCCAGCCAACTGATCCGGCCCATCACCCCCTGCCCACTGCCACACCCCCTGCCTCCCCAGTCACTTAAGCTGGAATGAGGGCAGGGTGGGGGTGGGGGTGGCAGACTTTGTCCATGCAGTGGAGGACACACAACGTTCTTTTCTCCTGGCTTGCTGACAGTTCTCTGCAACTCCTCAGACATGACAGCTGATGAATCCTTGCTTAGTTCATCAGAGCTGTTTGGATCTTCTCCCTACATTCTGAGGTTGCTTTCTTGGCTATTGCTATTCCACCAATATCTTTTAAGTGAAGAACAGACCAGTTATCTGGCCTTTAAGAGCTGTAAGTCAAAAGCCATAAGAACCCCATAACCCAGAAATTTCATAATTATCAGAATATATATTAATCCCTTTTGTCAATGTTGTTTGAAGACATGTTCATATAAATAAATCATATATGATCTATTACATGTAAATGCCATTCAGCAGAACTAATAATATTTTAGCTGAGATAAAACCCTCTATATTAGGTTATTTTTCCTGTCCTAATAGCAAAGTATGGGAACTGTGAAGATAGAATGGGAGTTGAAGTATTAGGAAGCAAGTGGACACACAGTTAAAAAGCTTGGGTCTGGGGGCCATGGGACCGTGTGGAAGAAAGGGACCAATCATTCCAATGTTGTTAATATTTGTATTCCCATCTTAACCATAGTGAATTCATCCTGAGTTGCAATCTGAAGCTATTTTTTGTCAAAACAGTCTACAGCTGGTATAGCTGAATGCAGAGCTGTCAAGACTCTTTCTGTCCAGAAAATGTAGGCATTCAAACACAGAGAGAATTAATTGCATTTCTTTTCCTATGTAAACCACTACATGTGCTTTTTTTGTTGAAAAATAATACAGAAATAACAATGACAGTAATAATAGAAATATATTTGTAACGTTTTGTTTGTTTTGATCAAAAGGATCCAACAGCTAAGTGAGTAACCACTCCATAGGGACTAGAGCTGAAAATGATGAGCAGAATGAAGGCCGAGCAATACCAAACCCAAATCGCTTTTAATCACAGAGTTGGAGGATATCTTCTAAGCCAAGTATACCAACTCCCTCTAGAAATCCAGAGCTAGAGCATCTCCAACAGATGGCTGTTCTTGAAGTTGTCCAGTGAGACCATCACCTCCCTAGGCTATCCAATCGATTGGTTCTCCAGTTGAAATCTATCCTCCTGTAACTTCAGCCTGTTAGATCTAGTCCTGCCTTTTGGAGCAGCAGAGAATAACTATCCACCTTCTTCTTCTATGTGACAGCCATTCAGATATTAGAAGAGTGCTATCATGGGCCCCTTCAGTC
The DNA here is from genome assembly GCF_027244095.1 of Hemicordylus capensis. Taxonomy (NCBI): domain Eukaryota; kingdom Metazoa; phylum Chordata; class Lepidosauria; order Squamata; family Cordylidae; genus Hemicordylus; species Hemicordylus capensis. Next base: position 162,063,822 of record NC_069658.1, read on the forward strand.
TTCTCTTGTCCAGACAGGGGAATATCAAGCCCATGGTGGCCTGTGGCCTTGGTTATGCGGGCTGCCCCCTTCCTTGCCACAGCACCTCCTGCCTCCTCTCGCCACCACTGCCATTACACTGCCTGCTGTTTCAGGGCAAGTAGGGGGATGCCATGCATCCCCTCTCGCTGGCATGAGAGAGGACATATCTCATTTCTTCACTCGCTGCTTCTGGCAGGCTCTTGGAGTGGTGAATGAGGGGATGGGATGCATTCTCTCTTGCACTAGCAAGAGAGGATGCATGGTATCCCCTTGCTTACCCTGAAACATCTGGAAGTATGAGGGCAGTGGCAGTGAAAGAAGGAGAGTGAAGAAGAAGGTGCCGATGGTGAGAGGAGGAAGGAGGAGGTGTGGCAGCAGCAGCAGGAGGAAGAGGAGGAGATAGGTGGTGTGGTCTACATTGGTGGATGGCAGGCCCCAGAAGTTCTTGGGGGTGTGGTGGCTTCTGTTCACAGGATGCCTGTGAACACTGGTGGCTATGCTCCTGTCTCCAGACTACACATACCCATTTCATTCAAGCTTAGTACTTGTTTTCCAGACTCCTCACAACTTTCATTGCCTCCTCTGAACACATTCCAATCTGTCTACATCTTTCTTAGAGTGTGGCAGCCAGAACTGGACAGAGGACTCCAGAGGAAGACTGATTGGTGGAGAATAAAGGGGAACTATTGCTTGTAATTTGTAAGCTACAGTTCTATTAATGCAGCCCAGAATCGCATTCACCTTTTTCGCACCTGCACCACACTGCTGATTTATGTTTAGCTTTTGATAGATTGAGATCCTTTTCACACATACTACTGTCAAGCTAGCCTATACCTGTGTATTTGATTCCCACCCCCCCTAAATGCAGAATTTTGTATTTGTCTGTTGAATTTTGTTGTTTTCAGCCCAGTTTTCCATTCTGTCAAGGCCATTCTGAATTTTATTCCTGTCTTTTGAGGTATTATCTGTTCCTCTCAGTTTTATGTCATCTGCAAATGTTGTGTTATCTCATCTAGTGGGAAAACACTGGGAATAGTTTCTAACCCACCTGGATTTGTGATGTCAGCTCTTTCAAATTTCCCAGGACTTTTTTTAAAAGTGTCTCAATCTACTTTATTGTCTTCTGTTGGCTTCAGCTTTGCGTAGCAAGAATTTGTAGGCAAACTTTATACTGCATGCCTGAAGGTTATTGGAGACATCTTTGTTCTCCAAGGACAATATGCTTCTGGTATTGAAAAGTCTTATACTCTGGCTGAGAACTTCTAGTCTTTGTCTTGGAACAATGATTAGTGTTGATTTGAAAGACAGTATGATTAGGGTGTCAGATTAGGACTTCCGAGACCTAGGTTAAAATCCCCACGCCGCCATGAAACTCACAGGGTGACCTTCGGCCAGTCTCTCTCTTTCTGACTAACCTACCTTATATGGCTTTTGCGATGATAAAATGGGGACCATGTATTTTCCTGAGTTCATTGGAAGAAGGGTAGAATAAAAATGTAATAAAATACAGATTTCATTTCCAAACCACATAAGTATTGGTTGGGTGTTTTTTTGTCTTTATAAATTTTGCATTGGTGGGTTCGGGTGTGTGTGTGCTGATTTACCCCTTATGAAAGGCTTAAGTACTGCTGGCATATCCACACTATTGGTGGCTATAGCATATTTAAGGAATTGTTTTATTATTTAAAATATTTATACCCTGCCCCTCCAGTGCACTACTGCTCAGGTTAGCTCACAAAATTAGTAACACAGTTAAAATATAACATATATTAAATTAATAAAACTAAAAACAAGTTTCAACTAAAGCCAAATTTAAAAGTTACAAACTGGAAAGTTAAAGTTAAAAAGTTAAAACTCACCAAATATTCCCCATTGAATATAGGAAAGTCTGAGAGAGAGAGAGAGAGAGAGAGAGAGAGCTCTTTAGCTATAGTTAAAGAACTCTTGGGATCATTACAAGCTAAAAATTACACACCTGGGAGATTAAGACTGCAAATCTGTTATATATATACAGTTACTTGGAAGTAAACCTCATTGGGAATTACTTCAGGGTAAATATGCCTAGAATCAGCTTGCTGATATCACTGTTAAACAGAGATCCACCAAACTCTCACATTTTAAAGATCATAAGAATTTGGAAATAAAAGTCATAGCAATCAAACACATGGGTAGGAGAAGCTAGATATATTTTGCCTAGGTAAAAGCCAAATGGCAAGTTTCAGACTACATCATGCATCAACTCCAGCAAACCAAGTCAAACCCAAGAAAAAAGGAAAGCCATTATAGGAAGGCACTTAGGAGAAAGAGATACGTACACACACCAAAGAAAAATGCTTTGATATTTAAAATATTTATGACTTTAAAAGGCATGAAAAATGATACCAGCTATTAACTAATAGACATTCTGCCTTTGTGATGCAGCTTAAAACACTAACTGGAAACACATCTTTGCTTGACGTTGTCTCAATCCAGATGTAAACATGATTAATTTGGAGGTGCAACAGAGGAGAGTCCCTACCTCCCATCTGACTGTAAGTCTTTAATACATGAGACCACATCAAACCTTGACTGCACACTGCTGGCGCTTTCTCTTGATCCTCATCTGGTGAAAAAACTAGGCCAGTGGACATTTCACTGCAACACATAAGTGAAAGTATACGAATGCCTGAAAGATCTAATAATAATGGCTGACATACTGGGGGAAAGTACTCAAAGTAGTCCAACTGAAATTAAAAGGGCCAGTTGGATGCTGAGACTATTCACATAAACAGCCCTACCGGGGTTTGTGCAGCCCTACGGGAGAGGATTGCCTGTGTGACACACCAGGATTGCAGCCAATCTTGTTGCTGCCCTGCCAGATAGCCAAGAAATTTTCTCCGGGCTATTACCGGGGTAGAAGGTCCCCAGTTGTGCAGGCAGCCCAAGTGCACACAGTCGGGCAGCAAGAGTGCCTGGCTCTGGGGAAATCCCTCAATGCACTATACTTCTAGTGCATTGCATTGAGGGATGCTGGAGAACTTCCTCCTCTGGCTTCCCGTTTGGCCTCTTGCTGTGGTGTGGCTGGTGTGCCACATGAGTGGCAGAGCCTTCCAGCAAACTATGGCCATGTGCAGGGAGGCAGATAGGAGCCTGCCTCCCCCTCCCGTGGTTTTTGGTCATGTGAACGACCCTGCTGTCTAACTTGCCCTTTTGTTTTCAGTGGGACTACTATGACACCGACTCAAGGGCAAACTTTACTATGAGCAATATGAGTAATTCTTCTTATCCATTTCAGCTACCGGCACCAAAACGTAAGATGTGGAGGTCTCCGTGCTTTTCTCAAGTAACTTTCATGATCTGGTTCTAATGATATGTCTAAGCTGGGCCCATCTACAGTACAGAAAAAGCTGCCCTGTGTCAGACCATGGATCCATCTACCTCAGCATGGTCTACATGATGGATAGTGGCTCTCCAGGCTTCCTTCCTGCCTGGAGATGCCAGGGACTGAACAGTCTGCTTGCATTACCATCTCCAAAAACTAGTTTGTCAATATGTGTCCCCAACTTCTCCCACTGCACAGGCTTGTCTGGGAAATTAACCCAGAACAATTTTTAAGACATGCCTGTTTTCTCTGGCTTTTGATTAAAATTAATTTTTAACTGTTTGTTTTTATCCTGTGAAATCATTATGTTTGACTCTATGAATTGTTTTTATTCTGTGAAAGTGTTTTGTTTGTTTTTGTTTTTATATTTTCATTGGATTGTGTATAAATACTACCTAAAGGTAAAATTAAAGTCTGCCGTCGAGTCAGTGTTGACTCTTGGCAACCACAGAGCCCTGTGGTTGTCTTTGGTAGAATAAAGGAGGGGTTTACCATTGCCATCTCCCGTGCCATATGAGATGATGCCTTTCAGCATCTTCCTATATCGTTACTGCCCGATATAGGTGTTTCCCAGCAGGGATTCGAACCAGCAACCTCTGGCTTGCTAATCAAGTCATTTTCCCTCTGTGCCATTAGGTGGTTCATACACCACCTAGATATGCATATATCATCAGGTGGTATATAAATATGATAAATTAATAAACAAACATTTCATGTCCAAAGAGTTGATTTGCCTGTGTGTTCATACCTACGCTAATTTTGCTGCCATATATAAAGCCACTCCTACCCCAGTGCCCAGTGCAGATATCAAAGGGAGGAGTTGTGGCTGGCCTCATAGGGGGGCAGGAAGCACATGACACCATCTGCCCAATCACCTGCAGCCAGGGTAACTGCCTTATAAGCTGTTCCTGCCCACAGACCAACAATCCATGCAAGAGCTTGACTCCCATCCACCCTGGCTTAACCTCATAGTGTGGCCCAAATTCAATCTGTCATGTGCATTTAGTCTTCACTTTCCAAGTTTTGCTGTTAGAAATTGGGGGTTGTCTTACATTTCAGTCCTCTTCCTTTTGGGTAAATACAGGTATAACTTGTATTAAAACCTCTATTTTTCAAGGGGGTCATCTTAAATTCATCATCATCTTTTCTGGTAAATATAGTACATGTTGTATAAAGTACTTCCTTTTGTCTTTCCTGACTCTCACGGCACTCCGCTTCAATGGATGACCCTCAGCTGGGCTAAAATATTAAGAGAGGGGAAGAAAAATGCCTCCAGCATGTCCCCCACTACCTGCCTCCTTTCTAAACTAAAAAGGCCCAGACATTGTCGTCTTTTCTCAGAGGGGAGTCACTCCAATTTTGGTTGCCCTTGTTTATACCTTTTCTAGTTCTACAAGCTCCTTCTTAAGATGTAGTTACCAGACTGTACACAGAATTCTAAATGCAGTCACACCATATATTTGTATAAGGTTAATACTATGGGCTGTTTGATTTTCCATCCTTTTCCTAATGATCCCTAGCATGGAATTAGCCTTCTTTGCAGCTGCTACACACTGGGTCAACATTTTCAATGAGTTATCCACTAAGATCCCAAGACCTTTTTCCTGGTTGATCACTGTCACCTCAGACTCCATCAATGTATATGAGAAGTTTAGATTTTTGCACCAGGATGCATCACTTTACACTTATTAAATTGAACTGCATTTGCCATTTTAAAATCAATTTACTTAAGTAGGGAAGACCCTTTCGGAGCTCTTTGCAATTCTTTCTTGTTTTTAGAACCTTGAATTATTTGGTGTCATCAGCAAATTCAGCCACCACTGAATGAACTACAGATCATTTACACACAAGTTAAAAAGCACTGGTCCCAATACAGATCCTTGGGGGATCCAGCTTTGCACAACACCACTGCACTTGGAAAATTGTCCATTTCTTAAAGAAATATGCGGCAGCAATTGAAAGTCTATTTGTAGCACCATCTTTGCTGAAGTGACCAATTCTGAATCAACCAATTATAATAAATGAAGAAATTTATAAATGCATGATTATGGTGCTTTAAGAAAGTTATTAAAATAATGAGTTGGTTGTCTGCTTAAAATTGTATTGAGAGATGATTTATGAAATCTGAAAAATATTTCAGAAAAGTAGTGCTGCCTCAGTACTCTTATTTATAGTTTAGTTGATTCCACATAAAGGGATGAACAAAAACAATTACTTGAAACAAACAAAACTGCTATGATAATGACAATGGCGATGTTGAATATCCAACCAAAATTCTCAAAGCGGCTTACATAGAAAAATAAATAATACATTAATAAGATGGTCCCCTGTCCCTCAAAGGGCTCATAATCTCATCATCAGAGGGCTCACATCATCACACATTATGTTCAACACGCATGTACAGTATACTCAGGTACAATGACATCACGGGCTTGTGATGCTCAATTCCTACCGCGCAGGCGCACTGGAGCGCCTTGCAGTTCTCAAGGGCTGCTGGGACAGACGGACAGGCCCAGCGGCTGCTCTGCCCACCTCCGCCGCTGCCACACAGGGGGGTGCCTTCTCGGCTCAGCCCACCCCCCACCCTCCACATGGCAGGCACATGGCAGGCACATGGCTGCTGTCTCCTGGCTGCGCACATGGTGGCTGAAATTATGGCAAAAATTGGTGGGGCGGGGCAGTGGCAGGGCAGCAGCAGGCTTCTGAGGAGGCCCTCCTGGTTTATTTTTTTAAAAAAGTGAAACAATTTGAGGGGGGTGCCTCATGGAGGGGGGGCCTAAAGCCCTTCAGGTCCGGGCATCAAAATTACCTAGGTAAGCCACTGTCTGTATGAGCTGTTGCTCCAGCTAAGGCCTGAGGCTGTCTGAAGGCTTCATACAGCAGCCCATGGTCTAGATGGAGGTAATTCCTCCCCCAGGTACAGGTCTGATAAGACTTCAAGGGATCTCAGTTATGTCTCGGATCCTGCCAAGACTTAAAGGTCTTCAGTGTCTGGCAGATTCTTCAAAGCCAGACTCAGAGGGCAGTGCAGTGTCCTCAGGCCTTGGCACAGAGAGCTGGGGTTCAGGTTCCGGTGCCATCCTCCTCCTCTTCCAAGGAGTCCTCGGTAGCAGATTCCTGGCTGTAAATTGTGGGTTCCTGCACCCTGACTTCCTCCTAATCGGAGAAGTTCTCTATGATGGTTGGAGGATTGTGGCTTTGCGTCATGATACGCAGGTACAGTCATTTCCACAAACACATGTACAAGTGTACAGACACACCTGCACACTCCTACAACATAATGCCTGAATCAGGTTATAATTTTATCGGATTTTCCTGCCAAACTCGGATTCAATTGCCATGCGAGCAGATGACACATATCCTGTCACTGCCTGGCATCCTGACTAAAGAAGTGTGCATGCTTCCAGGGGCTGCAATATGTTCCTGATCTTGTGGGGCCTTTCCGGAGCATGGGGATTGCTCCAGACTCTAAGGGTCTCTTGTGCAACTGCACACACGCAGCAGGGGCTGGGGAGTTAGGGTTAGGTCTCCCTTCATCCTCCTCCAATCCCTTGAAGCATGCACCCTGTGTTTGTCGGAAGGTCAGTCCCTTGCCATTTGTCTCACCAGATCTGACCAACTTGGGTGTGGCTTGCCTGATGTGCTTACATGACGTGCCGCATTATGGAGCCATAATGCTGAGCCCCAGGGCTGCTGTAGCTTTGATGCTTTTCTGAAGTGCTAGCAGTTGCAGAAGCCGCAGGTCTGCAGTTTTCCCCATTGGGGGGAACCAGTGGGGAACCAATTGGGGGGAACCAATGGGGGAAATGGTAGGATCATGTGAGCCAGTACTCACACACTGAATACTGGTGCCAGATCCTCTATCCTGTCAACATATTCTTAGGGGTGGAATGTTTTTCAGTTCTGATTCAAATGGCCTTGCCCATGGAAAATGTAGTGATGCACTTTGTCACACAGCGCAACGTGAATGGGTATCCTCTGCAGGAGCTCCCGTTGGTAGCCCCCTGTAAAGTAAATGTGCCGTCAAGTCGATTTTGACTCCTGGCGCCCACAGAGACCTGTGGTTTTCTTTGGTAGAATACCGGAGGGGTTTACCATTGCTTCCTCCTATGCAGCGTCTTCCTATATCGCTGCTGCCCGATATAGTCCCAGCGGGGATTCAAACCGGCAACCTTCTACCTGTTAGTCAAGCATTTCCCTGCTGCACCACTTAAGGTGGTAGCCCCCTACCTAACTGTAAATGGGCATGTGCACTAGCATGACCCTAACCACACCGCTGCATCAACATCAGGGAGGTGTGGCCAGTATTGGGAAGAGGGCAGTCCACTCAGAGCTTTTTTTCTCAGAGCTCTGAATCAGCACTGAACAAAGTGATGGGTAGAGCAGCAGGGCCGCCCCTCTTCCCAAACTGGCCACGCCTTCCTGTGCCTGCTGTTAATGTGGGGATATTGGCCAGTGCCAGGGAAAGGGGTACCTCCTCAGCAGTCAGCACTTTCTTCAGCTCTCCCTCCGTTCAGCATGCCTTGAGGATGGAGAGAGGGACACGGCTGCCCCCATACAGACTGAATCAAAGTGGGGGAGGCAACTGCCCCCTTCCCCTGCTGTGGACAGCCAGGGCGGTGCGCCACCGTTGGAAGAGCTAAGCATGCATGCTGGCTGTGTGGTTCCAAACTGCATTCCTGTTTCGACCAAGGTCACAGAGCCTCCATAGCTCCTCAGTATTGCCTCAGTCACTGCTGTAGCAAACCTGCTCCAATTATTCAGAGCGTGAGCAGCATCACTACAGCGGTGGCGCAATTCATAGGAGCCAAAGAGGCTCTACAAAGCTCTGTAGCCACCAAGGGCGGCTCCAGAGTGTGGCATGGGGGGCAAGGGCCCCCCCGACCAGTGGCTTGCCCCCCATCCCCCCATTTCTGTTTCAGAAATATAATGTGCGAGACACAGCCAACCCACCCATAAATACACTTTGCTCCTTATAAGCCCCCCCTGTTTTCTGGTGCCTCAACTGGAAGCAGCGAGGACTCAGTTGGGAAACACATGGAGCCAAGATGCGTGCCCCGTGCTTCCATGGGCGGCCCGCACTGTACTGTATGTAAGCCACTGTGTGTAACACAATCAGTTACTTTTGACACAAACACTGGAGCACCAAACAAACATAGCTACCCTTTTGAAGAATATGTTGGGGGATGAGATTGACAACACCATGGTGGCACTGCTTTAGAAAACTGATAGCCATGAAGAATTGGCCTTTAAGATCATTTTGGTGACAACAGTAGGATCGATAAAGAACGGCTGTGAGTGCTCTACAACATTGTGGAATTAGTTGTCAATTCTCTCTGCACCTCTCCCAAAATGAAGCCTTGAGAAATGGGATCACTTATTTACAAGAGGTTTTTGCCTACTCTCCAGTAGGAATGCCTGAGATTACCAGGGATTCTGTGTGTACATGTGTGTGTCCCCCCACCATCAACTTCGCAACACCTGGACCAATATGAACCAAATCAAACAGTTACAGGGACACAAAGGGTGCGGTTCTAGGGACCCATAGGGACACCTCAATGGCGTAGTTTGTGATGATGTCATCCACCCTGATTCAAGATGGCAGACATGTAAACTTTGGAGGCACAAGTGGGCTAATTTGTGAACCGCCTAACCGATTTGAATCAAATTTGCTACAGCTGTAGGGACACATAGGGATGCCCCAATGTCATAGTTTGAGATGATATAATCCACCCCTATTATTATTATTATTATTATTATTTAATTAATTAATTCGATTTCTATACTGCCCTTCCAAATATGGCTCAGGGTGGTTTACACAGAGAAACAACAAACAAATAAGATGGATCCCTGTCCCCAAAGGGCTCACAATCTAAAAAGAAACACAAGATAGACACCAGCAACAGTCACTGGAGGTACTGTGCTGGGGGTGGATAGGGCCAATCCAAGATGGCAGACACGTGTGTTGGAGCTAGGACCCTGGCAGCATCAGCTCTCAGCTGCAATGTCTCATAATGACCACTGGAGGGGTTAGGGTCATGGATAAAACTGCTGGACTCCTCTCCTCTTTGTTCTCCCAGTGTTAGTCTCTATTTTCTCTCCCCAGCGATGGCTGTTTGTTTTCTCTCTTGGAGAGGAGAGCTGGTTTTGTGGTAGCAAGTATGACTTGTCCCCTTAGCTAAGCAGGATCTGCCCTGGTTGCATATGAATGGGAGACTTGGTGTGTGAGCACTGTAAGATATTCTCCTCAGGGGATGGAGCCACTCTGGGAAGAGCAGAAGGTTCCAAGTTCCCTCCCTGGCATCTCCAAGATAGGTCTGAGAGAGATTCTTGCGTGCAACTGTGGAGAAGCCGCTGCCAGTCTGTGAAGACAATACTGAGCTAGATAGACCGATGGTCTGACTCAGTATATGGCAGCTTCCTATGTTCCTCAGCCATGAGCTATAGCTGCAATTAAGCTGCAGGCTTTTTCACATTTGTAACCTTTTCTTTAACTAAATCCTTGTAGTTCTTCAATACTAAAGAACTGTCTCAAGACCTTTGCTGCTTTCTCACCAAACTGGTTTTGCTTTGCTATTTGGGAATGAACTGCCATTCTTCCCCTGCAACATGAACACTAGAGGCACAAGTGGGCTAACTTGTGGATTGTCTAACCACTTTGAACCAAATTAGGTACAGTTTTAGTGAGTGGCACACAGGGACGACGTGATGGTGTAATGATGTCATCCACCCTGACCCAAGATGGTGGACACGTGAACATTTGAGGTGCAAGAGGTCTAACTTGTGGACCTCGATTTGAACCAAAATTAGTCCAGTTGTAGAGATAGTGAAAGGAAATTAGGCAGATTAGTTCTTACTAGAAAAACAACTTGTTAACTATATAATTTGATGTTTTGAGACTACAAGGCAAAAAGAGGCATGCAGATGTTAAACAGTGGCAGCACCAGGAAAATACATTGAGTGGGGGCACAGAAAGGGCAAAGTGCATTTCTGAGTAGGTGAGCTGTGTCCCACATATTAGGTTTCTGAAACAAAAATGGGGGGGTAGGTAAAGGGGGACTACTTTTTTGAGGGCGCTTGACCCATTGACCCCCCCCATGGAGCCACCCTGTAACAAACAAACATATATGGTAAGAAATAAAAATACTGGGGGAATGGAACAATAGATAGCATAATTTAGAGTGTCAAGGGATACCTTTGATTACCTGCAGCATTCCCAGATGGGGCTTTTAGCTTGCATCTCCTCCAGAATGGAGAGTTTGCACTCGCACATCAGCCAGATTTACCCCAAAGTCTGTGTGACATATCAAAGGGTACTCCATACACTCTTTGGGGTTTTCCCTGCATATTGGAGCCTAGCCCAGTTTATGTCCAGGGTTAAAAAAAAATCCACTTTTTGCATTGAGATGCGAACTAAAGGGCTTTAAAAGCCCTGTGTGAAAACAGGGCAGCTCTCACAGCTCCCACACAGTTCTCAGGGTATATGATGAGTGATGACACTTTGAATTACATTCACAGCAAGAGGGAAGCAGCCCCTCCCCTCTGTTCTTGGGTTTTCTTTTTGTGCAGGTTCACATTGCATGTTTTCCTTCTAGCCAATGGGGGGGGGCAGGGTGTGTGTTTGGGAGCTCCATGGGGAGGAACACAATGTTGCCTGCAAAACTTCATGTCCTAGATTGAGAGCCTTTGTATACCCTAACAGATTTCTTCCCCTTTCCTGACACATGCATGGTGTACTTTTCATCAGTTTGTTGGTAGAACCTCTTTTTTAACCAGCGAAAACCTTAAGCAAGCAGGCTGATATTGTTCAAAGAAGTCAACTTGAGCATACACAGAGGTTTTGTAACTAGAACTTTCAAAGAGTTTGCTTCCGGAAAACTGGCTTTTCCACTCTTCGCATCTAGATGAGGCAGTTCTATTTGTATTCCTAAAGAGTGCTTTCCTCTTATCGTGTTAATGTCTATGTAAAGACTCTAGTCAGTGCCTCTCTCTGGCATTTGCTGCGGTATTTTCAGAAAAACTCACTTGAAACCAGGATTTTAAAAACCCGGAAACACATCAGGACAAGCTATAATTTGGAAGACAAAGCCTGATTTGGGTGTGGGGTGCTTCCAAAGATCTTGAATGGATTTTGAGGTAAGTCTGGCCAGTGTGAGAACACCCACACTCTTTTCCAGAGGAGATTTGCGGTAACAACCTTGTGTGGAAACCCTCCTGGTGAATGAACAGAGGGATAAATGATTGAGAACCACTCCGGGTAAACTCTTAACAACTAAAGAACAAGTCGCTTTAATATTATATTGTTCCCGTCAATTTCAGCATTTTTTCAACTGGAATTCTGACTCCTTGTCTACTCTACAAGTCCAAGAAATGCTCCTAGAATCTGTGGTACCAGATGAGTGCAGTGCAAACATTTGCCATAGGGGAATCATAAGAAGCAGGATATGAAAGTTGCATTGTGGCTTTGAGTGGCATGCATATCTCAATCTTTGCTCACTCTTCAGATCCAAAGAATCCACACAAAACATTCCGACTCCATGATTCTGCAAGGATTAATAGGCATCCAAGGGTGGTTGTTATTTTTTAATTTTTTTATTGATGTTGCTACAGCTGGAAATTGATCTGGCTTCCAGGAAGAGATCTAGTTCTTCCAGTGCTGCTTCTGTCTCTGCCTCAACATCGCAGCAGGATCTATAAAGAAAAGTAACATTTGCTGTTACTGCCACCAAACAGTGGTACACTGCTTCCCTTGATATTTTCCAATAACGTATTGCATTTCTCACCCGCCCCTGACATTTTTCCTGTTTAAGTTCTCCCCCCTTGAATCTTTCAGTTTTGTCCAAATTGCTTCTAGGAAATTTTTCAGATCAACCGCATAAATAGACTTTCATGGTAAAGCCCATCCTGTTAACATTCCCAGGTGCCTACCAGAAGGAGGAAAATTCCATTCTTTCTGCATGAAAGGAGATTTGTGGGACCACACTGGCATCTAGTGGGCAGAGAGTATAAAAACTGAATTGACTTAATCACTCTGTCATTCTATGCAGGGAATTCGATAAGGCTGTATTGCAGATCTGTATTGTGTGCGATAAGATCTGTATTGCTGACTTTTGTGTGCGCTTCAAGCCATAGCAGGAATCACCATGTTGGACCGGATGCCACTGCTACAGAACTACTACCAGTTGGCTTGTCAAGGAACAGATATACTGTATTGCAGACAAACAAGCCATAGGCTCACATACCAGGCAGTGCACTGCCCTTTGAAGGCTGCTGCATGCACACAAAGCTGTGTGCAGTCATTGCTATGCCCCTGCCACCCTTGGGAATCATGGCAGTAGCGATTGTACACAGGCACCGCAGCGATTGCATACAGCTTCATGTGCCCGCAATGCCCCCATCTCTGCTAACAGCAGGGGTGGGCTCTCACCTCTGCAGAACCCAAAGGAAAGAGTTGTGGTCAGGGGCGTAACTATAATAGGGCAAGGGAAGACAGTTGTCTGGGGGCCCACTGCCTTGGGGGGTCCCCCAGAGGCAAGTCACATGACTGACTCCCCCGGCTGTGCACCCGCCCGGGCTTCCTTCAGTTGTATTCATCCTCCAAAATTTATGTGAGTGTTAAAACCTGGAGCTACCAGAACAGCATGTCTCTCTCTAGTAAAATTAAATGCCTTGCATCGTCCACAATTTACAAAAACTTTAAAAAAATAATTTAGGATGATGTTCTATTGTGGCACATAGGATATATATATAAAGTTTTACTATGCTTTTTGTTACCACTATTCAGCCTCATTTGAGATTTCTTTACTTCATGAGCTGAACTTCAGTGAGGGCGGGGGACATTTTAAAATCTTGTCTCTGGGCCCACTACAGCCTTGCTATGCCCCTGGTTGTGGTATGAAGGACAAGACAGTGGAACTGAATATGAGGAATATTAATAGTTTAATGAAATAGATATTATGTACAGAGAGACAAGTGCAGACTGCTTTTCAGTGCTCTTGCTGCTGGCTGTGTTTTTAGCTCTGCCTCTACTCCAGGACTGGAATACAAGTAACTAAAGCATCATTCAAAAGCTGGCCTGGATCAAGGAATTGATTGACCAAAAACACACACACCACAATCTCATCCGAATGTTGCATGAGGATCTTTCTTTGAAGGGCAGTTGTGATGCATGGTGTGGGAACCAATGGCTTTTTCAGCCACAAGATGGTAGGCAACCTCAATGGAGACCAGCTGAGTACAGAATGGGCACTGTCACTGCTGCTTGTGGTGATCTTCCTGTAGGTTGCACTTGCAGTCTGTAGGGCAGAGAAAGTGAAGAATGTGCCTGAGGGCTGCCTGTGGAGAGTCTAAGGAGACACATGGACAGTAATGAGCAATGGTCAGAAATTGTTGCTGTCACTGAAGCCATGAGAAAAGTAAGTAAGGAGGGAAGGGGCTTAGAGAGGGAGGAGAGAGGTGTTGGTGTTAGACAACAGGAAGGGCATTTTTCTATGTTGACCAGTCTGCTTGACAATGGTTTTAGGGAAAACAAGGCTTTGGGGCCTATGATGGCAAAATCATACTTTCTCTGCCATCTCTACTGTGATCTGTTTTTCAGACAGTTTCAAACAGTTTCCAAATGTCAAAGGGTGCTCTTTCGGGGATGCACCGGAGGGCATGACCAAGCGCATCTTGGCAACTTTCCCAGTTTAGCCTGCCTTCTACTTCAAAGGCGATTTGAAGGGATGTGGCATTCTGACAGGATGAGCATAAACCACAGAAAGTTCTATATGATGCAGTTGTGATATAGGTAGTTTCATTTAAAAAAACCCCTAGATACTTTTTGCAGGTATCGATTGTGCAAATTCCACGCACAATATGATTGACCAATTGATTTATAGGCCACAGAGGGATGACAAATTAGGTGATAGGTTATCGGTGGTCTGGATTCTTCTAACCAATCATGATTAAGACGAACAAGGGGACAAAATTGGGGGGATGATGTCAAAACATTTGCAGCAACACATGCAGTTGTGATATGGGTAGTTTCATTAAAAACCCCTAGATACTTTTTGCAGGTATCGATTGCGCAAATTCTACGCACAATATGATTGACCAATTGATTTATAGGCCACAGCGGGGTGACAAATTAGGTGATAGGTTATCGGTGGTCTGGATTCTTCTAACCAATCATGATTAAGACGAACAAGGGGACAAAATTGGGGGGATGATGTCAAAACAGGATAGAAGACAGGAGGGGCAACCACAGAGGAGACAAGAAAGAGAGAAAGTGTGAAGACAGATAGCTTTCGAATCTTGACAGCCAAATTTCTGATTGATGCCTAGAACATGTTGCCTGAACCCTGAAATTGTTTCTTAGTGCTGTCTGCGGAAGGTTGTCAAGATTTGGGTGAGAATCACTTGTCTGTGTGTTTTCATGTGTCTTGGAGGAGGAGAACAAGCCAAGCAAAAGGCAAAGGACCTAGACTTCTGGATGCTCTTTTCCCCTTTTGGGAGTAGGGAATTCTGATGCCCCAATTTCTTACATTGGCAATTTCCAGGGGGTTGTATGGGAGATTCGATTGGATTGCTGCACTCACACTCATTAGGAGTGTGACATCAGTTGCTTTATGAGTATTGCATCCTTCACTGGCTACCACTTTGCTTCTGGGGCAGATTCAAAGTGCGGTTTTGACCTTTAAAACCCTATATGGCTGGGGTATCCATCAGACCGCATCCACCCATGTGAATCTGACAGGGCCTTTCATTCTGCACTAAAGGCCCTGCTTTGAGGACCCTTCTTTTTAGAGATACTTTTTAGGGTTTCTCTTTGTGGTTTGTATCTGAGTTGCACAACATTTAAGCAAGTACATGAAAACATAAACCAAAACATAGGGGATATTACAAGATCTGTACAGACTCAGGAATGGAGGTGAAAACAAACCATTTTCAACAACGGGGAGAAGCAGTTCATTCTTTCCTGCTTCATTTTTTAACTAGACTGGGGGGGATTTGGCCCTCACTGCTTTTTACGTACTCTACTCAGAGTGCTTGATCAGTGTGTGTGGGGGGGTATCTGTATGTGAGATATATAGATATATAGATATAGATATACACACACACACACACACACGCTGGCCAACGGCTGTAATAAAATTGATGATGATGATGATGATGATGATGATGATGATGATGATATATACTAGCCGACCCCGCACAGAGCATCTGTGCGCTCTTTGGGGCTGGCAGTTACCACCTCTCCCCCCCTTCTGCCCCAGTTTCTGCTTCCAGGCCCAGCCACCTCTCCTCCCCACTGCCGCTTCTGCCTCCCCCCGACTTTCTTTTCCTCCTCCTGGGTCTTGCCTCGGTGGCCGAGCCGGGCACACCACCTCTGGCCTCCACAGCCGGGCTGCTGCCGTGGCAACCAATCCTCCTGGGTGCGCCTCAGCCAATCAGGCGCATCTGCCACCCAACCAATCAGCTGGGCTCTGGGACGCACATTCCAAGGCACACCCAAGAGAATACACACACACACACACAGTTACCTATGGCTTGCTTCTGTTTTTGTTTAGGATGAAGGGGAACATTAAAGTGAAATACACTGGGTTCCAGGGGTATAACTGTAATGGAACGGATGGGTTCAAAGAAACCTGGCCTCCAAGCTCCTGAGGGCACCCCAGCTCCATCCCTCCCTATTTTCTTCATTATTTCCCTCACTCTGAGGGGCTGGTAGGGAGAGGGTTGAACATGGGCCCCCTCTTCACTGCTGGGTTCCTCCACATGGGGGGCACAGTTCGTTCCCCCCTGAAATACATTTTGCCCTTCTGTGCCCCCCCTTTTAATTTCTTGTGCCACCACAGGCCACATTACGAATACCTCTCTGGTAACATAAAACCAGAATAGATTCTTAAAAAAAAAAAAAAAAGATAAACCAGAGAGGGTTTATTAGAATATACAGAATATACAGAGGATTTAAAACACCACAAGATTCTTATTGATTTTAATAGTGAGAGCCAAAAAACTATGAAGTGGAAGGCTATTTAAGGTTCTTGATTTGATGATTGGTTAAAAATAATTCTAGACACATTGTGTTTAAAAATTTGCTCATCTGGATCGATTCTGTGAAGCTTAGAATTATCTTTTAGTATATCGGAATAGCCATAATCAGAACATTCCTGGGAACATACTGATATTTTGAAAATGATAGCTATCTTTAAAGATTCGTGTTTCAAAAATTTTCTAATGAATGGAACCATGTCATATATAATTCACACACACACACACACACACACACACACACACACACACACACACACTTCACAGTAATTCATGAAACTTACCAAAATAGAAATTTACCAAGAAAGACATTAAGAGGTACTATTAGAACAACAAAGGCAGCAGCCTGCCTTAAATGAAAATCAGTAGCCAGGGTGTTTTTCACACTGGGCTTTAAAAGTCCTTTAGCTCACATCTCCTCTAGAATGGAGGGTGTGCGTTCACATATCGGGCAGATTTACCCCAAAGTCCCTGCAAACTGTCAGGGAGCACTGCACACATAATTCAGGTTTTTCACTGCGCATTAGAGTGTAGTCCAGTTTATACGGAGTAAAAAAAATAATCCATTTTTTGTATCACTTTTTTGGGACAACTTTGAGTTCTCAGTAATGCCTCCTAGTAAACTTGCGGTAAAGCCTGCTGTGTGAAGACCACCCTGGGAAAACTTTCCAATACAAACCTGTCTTCATCTGCCCAGAGGAATTCACAGACACAGCTATGTGCTGCTGCCTGTGATGCCATCCACTGCTCCAGTCTGATTTTCTTATACTCTTTATATAGCGATAATCAGATGCTGATTTATTCTGCAAACCTTGTACCATCAAATAAATGGACGTGATTATTTATTTTTAAAATCCATATTTCTGTCCATAGCATGTGTGTTTCATCTTGTACCTGCTTTAAAGGGTATGGGTCCTATTTACAGTACTAACTTTGTCCTCATTAGTCCAATTTGGATATGCCATACATCAAATTGAGGTAATGAATTGGCTAATAAGTCTGTAATAGGCTTGAAATCTCCATCTCCAGTGGTTAAAATGGCAGTGCAGTCTGAAGCCATATTTTTCTCATTGTTTCTGGAGTTGGTTGTGTTCATCATTTGAGTTTTTCTAGCAAATCACTTCTAGCAAAGACAGAGTTCCATTGCCACGTCGTATTTTGTCGAACAGCCCCTTGTTTTCATTTTGGTGAGTAGTATGTCCACATTGATACATCATTTTCTGAGCTGTCATAATCTTTTCTGAAAGGAGCCCAAACCATGCCAAAGGGTTATGATTTATGACCTTGAAAATAACCTTCATGTTCATTTTTTTAGAACTGCATCCATCCATATCTTCTTGGTCACCCCGTGTATGATAGATCTAGAATGGATGCGTGCATTTAACATGCTAACTACCAGTGCCAGATTTGGGCACAAGCTAAGTAAAGCACAGCTTAAGGCCTCACATCATGAGGGACCTCTGCATAAAAAAGACAGACTAAATTTCACGTTTTACATAATGAATCTGTTCTCATGAGCAGCCTAGCCCAGACTAGGGCAGCCTGGGCCAGGCTGTTCATGTGGAGCGCCGGGATCCATGCAGATTCCAGCACTCCCACCCAACCTAACCCCACTCCTAGGCCCGGCTCTTAACCAAGGTTAAGGGAGCAAGTGCTCCCAGCTGCTGGGCTTGTGTGTCTCCTTGTGCTCCACACAGAGATGGGCTCCTAGAGTGCCTGTCTGATGAGGGAATCCCCCAAGAAACTGTGCTCACCGTGGTGCCTTGTGGGATAGCAGGGGGCTAGGAAAATTGATCATCTGGGTGAAGGTCGGTTGATTCCTGCCTTCCCCCCTTCCCGCCTGCCTGCCAGGTCATGTGAATAGCCCCAATCTATTTTCATTATGTATTTATTTGATTTATATACCACCCTTCCAAAATGGCTCAGGGTGGTTAATGCTCTTCCTAATACAAATAGGCTTATTGCAATATAACTGCTTTTGTTAGATGATTCGTTTTTCATTGCATATTTGTCCAGTAAAAATAAAGCTTTATTATTTCTATTCTCATTATCCTTTTTGTTAGAATAATAATATTTTATTTGTAATGCTGCGGGGCCTTTTAAGCTTGACATAGCTTAGGGCCTCAGCATGCCATAAGCTGGCCCTGCCAGTATGACTGAAAAGGGGGACTATTGTCCCCTATGGAACTGAGCTTACATATTGAGTTCTTATTATAAAATAGCTGCAACTCAAATACCACAAGCGACATTTACTATCTGGATAGGTACACTAACAAGTCTCCCCAAAAGGCAAAACAGGGATGGTGATTTACCAGGGTGTAGAATGGCTGGACTGTTTCATTGTCAATGCACTTTCAGAACTACATAAGCAGTACAAAGTTTGCTGGAAGGTTAAACTTTAAACTCTTATCTTCCCTTCCTCCCAAAGCTGCCCCCTAACACAAACTGGCCATCCTCTTGAAGAGTTCATTATGCATTCATTTCGGAATTCACTCTGAAGCAAACTCTTTCCGTCGGTGCTCCCCAATCTTCAGTGCTCAAAGTAAGTTAACTTTGTGGAGTGGGGCAGTGGAAGGGGGTAAGGGCTGTTGTTGAAAAACCCATGGCCTGCTGGACACACCCATATAGAGTTGATTGATTGATTCATTAATTCATTCATTAAGTGCCGTCAAGTTGGTGTCAACTCTTACTGACCAGATAGATAGATTCTCCCCAGGATGATCTGTCTTCAATTTGGCCTTTAAGGTCTCTCAGTGATGCATTCATTGCAGTTGTAATCGAGTCCATCCACCTTGCCACTGGTCATCCTCTTCTTCTCTTTCCTTCAACTTTCCCCAGCATTATGGACTTCTCAAGGGAGCTGTGTTTTCACATAATGTGTGATAGTTTGAGCCTTGTAATTTGTGCCTCAAGGGAAAATTCTGGATTGATTTGTTCTGTGATTCATTTGTTTGTTTCCCTGGCTGTCCATGATATCTTCAAAAGTCTTCTCCAGCACCAAAGTTCAAAAGCATCAATACTTATTCTGTCTTGCTTCTTCAAAGTCCAGCTTTTGCATCCATAGAGTGTCATGGGGAAAACCATTGTCCGACTGATTCTAATCTTTGTAGGTCACGACATCGGCATCTAAATATCCTTTCCAAGGCCTTCATTAACCCTACCAAGTGCTAGTCTGAGACATATTTCTTGACTGCTGGATCCTTTACTGTTGATAGTTGATCTTAAAAGGCAGAAGCTGTCCACCACTTCAATGTCTTAATTATCAGTTCTGAGGCTGGTTGCTGTACCTGCTGTCATTAGTTTAGTATTCTTGACATTTAGTCGTAGTCCCATTTTTTCACTGTGCTTCTTGACTTTCATTACTAGAGCTTGCAGATCATCCACATTCTCAGCTATCAGAGTGGTGTCGTCAGCATAGCACAGGTTATTGATGTTTCTTCTTCCAACTTTAAAAGCACACTCATCTTCTTCCAGTCCAGCTTCTCTTAGTATATGTTCAGCATATAAAATAAAGGTAAAGTGTGCCATCAAGTCAGTTTTGACTCCTGGCAACCAAAGAGCCCTGTGGTTGTCTTTGATAGAATACAGGAGGGGTTTACAATTGCCTCCTCCTGCACAGTATGAGATTATGCCTTTCAGCATCTTCCTGTATCACTGCTGCCCAATATAGTACCAGCAGGGATTTGAACTGGCAACCTTCTACTTGTTAATCAAGCATTTCCCTACTGCGCCATTAGGTGGCATAGAATTTGAATAAATAAGGAGAAAGTATACAGTCTTGTCTTACTCCTTTGCCATTCTGGAACCATATAGAATACTGCACTTGATTTCATTGCCTAATATCTTTGCATAGGTGGTAGATGAGAAAAAATCTATCACCTTAAAAAGGTGGTAGATGAGAATCATTTTGAAATTACTGATTGATTACTGAAGTTAGAGTACTTGTTCGAACCCAGGTCTTCTACACATGTTCACTCTTGTTTGTGTCTGTTGCTTGGAACACCACCAACATGTTCAGGCGCCTATATTTGGCAGCTGGGGGGATTACTTAAGATGCTACAGAGAGCCCTTTAGCTACTGCGGTTAATTAATTTCTAGCCCTCTTCAGGTGTTCTAAAAAAAAAAAGGATGCTGTACCTCTGTATCATGTCTGGAGATTACACTCGCAAACCCTACCACAGTGCTGATATGCTGAGAAGCCTCTTGCCACTCTGGCGTCCATACATATGTTATGGCATTTGTCTGAAGAAGCAAATACTGTATACAAGATGGCTCTTGTTTGCATTAGCAGAAGGTTGGAGCATCCCAGAAACAAGGTGGCTGTTCTCATGCGCATGCAAAACTGGGCTAAGGAAGCCCAGCGCGATTTCGCCTGTGTGTGAGAACTGTCGGGAGCTGCTCAGCAAACAGCAGCAGCACAGCAGCAAAACCGCTTAGGGAGCCGTCCTTCACAACATTTCTTCAATCATCTGCCAGCCCCGGCCGCTTGCAGCCAGGGCTGGGTGACTGAAGGGCTCCCTGCTGGCACCAGGGGAATCCCCATAATGCACTGCACACTCCCAGCCCCCAAACCTCCCTGCAGCCGGCAGCAGCAAAGGATCGCCTGGGTGCATAACCTGCACACCCAGCAAAGAGGAACAGATTGTCGGGGGGGGCGGTTTAAGCTTTTAAAGGCTTCCTCCTACTGGCCCTTCAAGCCCTTTTTCATGATGGTGAGAAAGGGCTCAGTGTCTCTGTCACTTACGGCGTGTGCCTCTTCAGACAAAGCTGTCAGTGTGGCTGTTTTACAACGCTGTCAGTGTGGCGTGAGCTTTCTCAGTATATCACTACCAGGGAAGAACTTCCAAGCAGGCTCTCAGGACACTGTACACAAATGCAGCTCCCCTTTTTCTAGAAGAAGGCTTCGACTAGTCAGGGAAGAAGCGGGCAGCTGTCTGCCCGGCAGCGTGAGCCCAGAATTACCAGCACTAAGGCCACAAGCATAGATAATTATTCTGGATCAGGTCTGGTCAGTGAAGTGCTTCCTTAGGATACCCCATGGACAGAGGCGTAACTATAGGGGGGGCAGGGGGGGGCACGTGCCCCGGGCGCCATCTTTTTGGGTCATGTGGGGGGCGCCGCCATGACCAAAATGTTTAAAAAGAAATTAAAAAATTTTTTAATACACATTTCTCCTGCTCAGTGCAGCAGCGCTGCAGCAGTCAAGGGAGTGCAACGGCGCCCCCTGCACCACGAGCGGCCCCTTCTGCGCCGCCCGTGCCCCCCCATTGCTTTACTGTCGGCCAGTCAGTGGCCTGGCTTGGCGGCGGCGGGCGCCGCGGCGGGTGCCTTTCATGCTGCTCACTGCGCCTGCCCTTGTCTGAGGCTCGCTCGCTCCGTCGCTCGCTTAGTCTGGAACAGCCAGAAAGAGGCCCTCTAGTGGCTTGCCAGCCAGAGGGTCTCTAGTCAGTGACGCACGCGCGACTCAGCCGGTGTGCCGAGTCGCGCTGCGCATGTGTGCAGTGCGTCCGGCCTCCTCTGTTTGCCTGCACGTGGTGGCGCGGTCGCCGTCGCGGAGGAAAGCGTCGTTGCTGGGGCTGGGCCTGCACTGCAGCAGGCGCAGGCAGGACGACGAGGACACACACAGACACCCGGCATGGAAGAAAGGATTCGGCGGCGGGCAGGTGGAAGCAGCAGACCAAGTGTCAGGGTGAGAATGAGTTGCAAAAACTACAGAAGCCACATGTGGAAAAAAAACATATTAAAGAATCAGGCTTTTATTTAGCTGCCCAACTATGGTCTCAGGTGCCTAACAGGTGTTAATGTTTGCATTATACGCTCCTCTCTCCGCCCCAAAAGAAAGAAAAACAATCATAAAGATTCTTTGGCACTCAATCTTAAATGCATGCATGTATATGGAACTGAGAGTCAATTCCCACAGCCTGGGTAGTACAGCAGTGTGAGTTGACTCAAGCAGTGTAACATAGCTGCCTGTGCATTGTTACAAGGTGTTTCAAGAGAGTTTTACCATGAGTTCTGCTTTCTGGCATGCTCATTTTTGCACTGTGAAAGCTTGCCTTGTGATCTTAGTTTACGCTGAAGTGCTCCTATAACAGCTCCATCTCAGGAAAAACCTGCAGTGCTAGCTTTAACAAGTGCCTGTGGTATCCTGCTAAAGACACAAAGTTTGGCAAGAAAAATGGAGGAGGGGGTTATATGCCAGGACCTTTGGAGATTGTCTCTTGCTTGTGGAGAAAAACCTAAGTATAATGTGGTGTGTATCATCATTGCGTCATAATTCTGTTGTTTGAGATACAAGCCAACTCCACAGGGTTGTTGCTTGTGAGGAAAAACCTAAGTATAATGTAGTGTGTATCATCATTGCATCATAATTCTGTTGTTTGAGATACAGGCCAACTCCACAGGGTTGTTGCTTGTGAGGAAAAACCTAAGTATAATATAGTGTGTATCATCATTGCATCATAATTCTGTTGTTTGAGATACAAGCCAACTCCACAGGGTTGTTGCTTGTGAGGAAAAACCTAAGTATGTAGTGCACCACTCTGGGCTACTTGGAGGGAGAGTTCGCATTTTTGGTTATTTATCGCATTTTTGATTATTTATCGCATTTTGAAATTTTTGGTAATTTTTGTATTTTTTTTAATTTTTAAAATAAAAGTTTTCTGAAACATGTGTGTCAGTCAGATGTATGCTGGGGGGTGGGGGTGGGGCGTGGCGGGGGGGGCAATTTCAGTGCTTGCCTCGGGCGCCGTTTCCCCTAGTTACGCCTCTGCCCATGGAGCATACCCCATGGAGATTCTGAAAGAGGAATTTTAAAAAGAAAGCAAGTTTATTTTGTACAAGGCACAATGAAGCTGTTGGAAGTGAAGGACTATACGCTGTCTCTTGTCTCAATGACATAGGAGGATAGTCAGAGGGCTAGAGGGTCAAGACATTGATCATCTCTTCTCTACTGCTCTGACACTATCCCTTTGATATGTAGATTGCTAAGCTCAGGGACTTCCTTCCTTCCTTCCTGCCACTTCATCTTTCTTCTTCTTCCCTACTTTCTACCTTGCAACATGCAAGCTCCTCTCCCCTGCACCATGTGTGCAGAGATGCTGAATGCATCTGCATCTAGCTAGCTAGCTAGATTAGAGATCCTGTCTCTTTACTTTACTATCTAGAATGGAGTTCTATAATAAATGCATCCTTATATTGATTTGAAACTATGAACTGGCTCCAAGTTACTTTACTCTCAGCATACACGCATGCCTAACTAAATTCTGCTGTGTTGTGCCTCTGTGCACTCTGCTATAATGAAAAAGAGTTTCTCCTACCAGAGAGAATTCCCAACAGAAGCAACCGGTTATTTAGCAGTAGTTGTAATATGGCGAGCGAAGAACTCCCGCAGGGGGAGAGTAAAAGAGTGGGGGGTGGGGGGGAGAGAAAGGTCTATGGTGAGGCCTCAGGGCTGCAGCTGTAAAAGTGAAAATGGGGAAATTTCCTGCTAGGAGAGGGGAGTGTGAATTACAACAGCAACGGATATTTATATATCGCTTTTCAACAAAAGTTCCCAAAGCAGTTTACAAAGAGGAATAAAAATCAATAAAGATGGATCCCTGTCCCCAAAGGACTCGCAATCTAAAAAGAAACGTAAGACAGACACCAGCAACAGCCACTGGAGGGATGCTGTGCTGGGGTTGGAGAGGGCCAGTTGCTCTCCCCCTGCTCCATAAAGAGAATCACCACTTTAAAAAGATGCATCTTTGCTCAGTTAGCAGGGGCTAGAAGAGATACATTTGATTCTGCTATCTTGAGAATGCTGCCAAAGAAAGGGATCTCAGTGGTGAAATCAGCGAGCCAGCATGGTCTAGTGGTTAGAGTGCTGGACTAGGACTGGGGAGACCCAAGTTCAAATCCCCATTCAGCCATGTTACTTGCGGGGTGACTCTGGGCCAGTCACTTCTCTCTCAGCCTAACCTACTTCACAGGGTTGTTGTGAAAGAGAAACTCAAGTATGTAGTACACCGCTCTGGGCTCCTTGGAGGAAGAGCGGGATATAACATGTAATAAATAAATAAATAAATAAATAAATAAATAAATAAAATGTGCTTCTTCACCACAGAGGTGACTGTCCAGATGCCAGGTGGACAGTGAGTTGAGGGGGCTGGGGCACAGGGGTGCCACGTTCCAAAAACAGCAAGAAGCTCAGGTGCAGTCCCGGCTTCCCCAAGCTCTCTAGACTCTTGGTAACATGACTTTTCTTGACTTAAAATGGAGTCTTTCCATCAGGTTTTTGGTCTCTGCTGCCATTCTGCTCCAAGCAGAAGTTAAATTCCGAAACAGAGGGGAGTCTGTCTTAGAACAAGAAAAAGACATTTTTTAAACCTTGGAATGGGAGGAGAGGTTACAGCATTATTATTATTTTATTGCAGGGGCATGAAAATGGGCTGCAAGATTAAAGTGTAAAGAACTATGCAAGGAGGGGTTGATTGTATTGTTCATTTCTTCAAGGTCTTTCCAGATGGTTTTTAAAAAATCCTTGCATTTTGAGGGTGCATCCATTCTAGTTTCAATCCTGCACAATATCTTTTCCCCATGTGATAGGTGAAGAATAGAGGGGAAAGAGGGGAAGGATACACACAGACACCAAAAAAATACCACCACCCAAAATACCACCACCCAAAGCAGAGGCAAAGCCTCAGACTGATGCTCAGAAAATGAACACATAGTGCACGGCCACCGTGTTTTCAACTAAACTTCTTCAGGGGCAGACTATTCATGTTCTTCCTTTTTCTGATAACAAAGCAGAAACTTGGAGTGATAGATACTCCATAATGGAGCTGTTTCAACTGTTGCTATCAAAATAAGGCAGAGCAAAGTTTTTCTTTTTGTTTTGCCTCTGAAGTTTATTTTCAAAACATCAGTGGAAAGTAGCCTTGCTGCAGAGGCAGGGGTGGTTGCTATGGAGACTGAGGTGCAAGGCACACAGTTTCACTGTCAAACAGCTCTTAGAGTTAGGAAGCCCTTCCTAATATCTAGCCTACATTGGCTTCCTTTAAAACTGTCAGTTCTAGTTCTGCCCTCAGGAGTAACAGAGAACAAGTCTGCTCCTTCTACATCTTTTAAAAGTGGTGATTCTCTTATATTTAGCAGGGGGAGAGCAACTGGCCCTATCCGTCCCCAGCACAGCATCCCTCCAGTGGCTGTTGCTGGTATCAGCCTTATGTTTCTTTTTAGATTGTGAGCCCTTTGGGAACAGGCAACCATGTTATTTATGTATTATTCATTTTTATATGTAAACCGCTTTGAGAACTTTGGTTGAAGAGAGGTATATAAATATCTGTAGTAGTAGTAGTAGTAGATGAAAGCCCTTCAGATATTTGAGGATGGCTACATCATATCTCCCCGTAGCCTTCTCTTCTCTAGGCTAAACATACCCCTCTCCTTTAACTGGACTTGTTTTCCAGCCCTTTTGCCGTCTTTGTTGACCTCCTCTGAACCTGTTTCAGTTTCTTGGTGTCTTTCTTAAAATGCAGGGCCCAGAACTGGACACAGTCAACCAAGTGAGGTCTGACCCGCACAGAACAGTGTGTGCAGACATACAAATATACAAATCGTGTGGATACTGCACCAGTAGGTACAGCCAGAGGCGCACTGACCCCCGGACCTTGGGGACCCGGTCTGGTCCTCCAAGATCCGGGCAGGGCTCCAAATGGCCGGGGGGGCCCTCAGCAGCAACCCTACCCCCGCCGCACCAAACCTCCGCTTTTTTCCCTTTTAAACTTCTTACCGCGGCCAAGGGGTGGCTGTGGGGGGGGGAGCGGAGCAGTCCTTCTCCCTTCTCCCCCCTGTCTCCTGATGGCAGAGAGACCAGAGGGATGCTGGCCGCGTCCGTTTGGCCCAGCATCTTTAACAAAGTGCAAGGCGTCCCCATTCCCCCCCGCCCAGCCACCCCTTGGTTATGGTAAGAATTTTTTTAAAAAAACCATAGAGGTTGGTGGAGTGGGCCTCCCACAGGAGGTTTGGGGGGGCCTCACATGCAGGGGGGCCCTGTGGCTGGGGTTCCAGGCAGTCCAGGTGCCCAAATTATCTTGGTGCACCCCTAGGTATAGCATCCACTAGAACATACCAGCAAGCTCCACCCTTACATGAACACACACACACAGCACTGTACTCCTGCATAGCATTTGTCTGAGGAGGCACTCTGGGAAAGATTCTCCCCTGGATATGGAATGACAGGGTGCCAGCATTCCAGATCATGGGGAATATCTCTCCCCAACTACAATACTTATAGGCACAATTCAAGGCACCAATAAGTCTTCTCCCCTGTGCCCCGCCCCCACCTTGTGTGCGAGAGTCCATGTGGTTTCCTCTTCTTGGCTGTGTTTTTTTCCCTCCGGTGAGGAGAAAGAAATGGCCTAGCTTTTTATTCAAACCAGTTCCCAGAGTGTTTTGAGGGTGAATCTCTTCTTCACAGGCTTTTATTTTCTCCCACCAGCTCTGCTTCAGGGCTCTAATCAGCGAGTTGTACTTGACACATTTATCCTGTCTCTCTCTTCCCTTACCAGGTTTTCTCCCATTGCTCTGAAATGCCCCTGGTGTGTTTGTCAGAATTTGAAGCTTATGCGAAAAAACATCTTCCCAAGGCCTCCTGGGATTTTATTGCAGCTGGTGCAGATGAATGTTGCACCCGGGATGACAACCTCATGGCATATAAAAGGTAGGCTGGACGACTGGTCTTGAGAGGGCAGAGTATTAGCATTCACATTAGGATGGACATTCATAAAGTACCATGGGTTGGCATATGCAAAGGAAGAGAATTAATCCCTGAACAGAAACACAAGATATGCACAAAAGAGTGGATTAATATGGCAAACATTATTATTCCAAAACATTTTGGCCAACATCCAGCACAGCCCTTCTAGCAATGGAACTAGGGCTGCAGCTATGCAGGAAGCCTTCAGTATCCCTGCACAGTGGACCAGGTGTGTAAGGAGGAGAAATCTTTGTGTCTCTCTCCTCCCTCCCAAAGCCCTTTCTGCTTGTAAATATTGAGGGGTGTGAGGAGAAACATTAAAACCCCACTCAGCAGAATATGCTCTGGGAGTAAAGAGGTTCCGTCCAAGAGATTATCTGGAGACATTAGGTTGAGTTCAAAAAACAAATAAAGATTTATTAAGAAATGAACACATCACTTACTGAGAGAGAGAGAGTCCTTGAACAACATACGCAATCAGGCACTAGCCTTCAACAACAACTGAACAGTTCACTGACTCTTAACTGACCAAGACGGACCGATTAACGTCTCATCATGCCTCTAGTGGCCAGAAGAGGTTACTGCAATGCTAAGAGAAGTGCTTTAGAATTCTCACTTCTAACCATATAAATATGTTCTTGAGGGCTGTGTGACCCTCAGGAAGAGATTTATACAAGTGGAAAGAACTTTGGGAGGGAAGGGGGGAACATGAACATTGTTTTTCCTCCCCGCTCCACACCTGGTCTGTAAGGCAAAGGAGCCTTCAGTGCAGGGATGCTGAAGGCTTCTTGAGGAACTGCAACTTCCCTGCAGTTACCAGAGGTCTGTGCTGTATGCTGGCCATTAAAACCAAACAATAATAAAATATGACTACAACTAAACACAAAAATCTATAACACATTTTTAAAATGATTTGCCAAACACATGGCAAAAAAGCAGTCCCGCAATTCACCCTTGGCTATTGGAACAATGGAGCCGACTTCTGATCACCAACTTCATGGAAAAACAATCTGACTTCTCCCCTAGATATGAAGGTTCAATCCTGAGATCTTCATCAGTGACTAATGAGGGAAGGAAGGAACAGTCAGGCTGCTCCAGTTCAGTGAAGCATAATGTGCTTTTAATCACTGACATGTAATCACACGGGAGAACAGATTGTTATACAGAAGACAAATATGAAGCTGCCTAAAGGGAATCTTTTCACCGGATTTTTTTAGATCTGGCTATGTGTGAATATATCAACATTTATAATGGTACAAGTTCAAGATTTATCCATCAAACCTTTACTAAACTGGAAATACAGTTCCTGTTTCTTTCCATGAGCGGGTTCAAACCTAGAACCACCCCCCCCCATGCCAAAACTGTGCTGTTCCAGTGCATTATGGCTCCACATAGAACCACCCCATCAGTCCTAATCTGCTTTAGGGTTACATTATATTATAATCTTCAGTCGTAAATGTAATTTTCCCTTTTCGTGATGGAGCAGGACAATTGTATGGTTTGTTTCCTTGTTAGTGTTTCTTATCCATGTTTGCAGCTCTTTGATGCCTCTTGTTGCATCAATTAATTTCAAAATTCAAATGTGGGATGTGTTGCATAGCAAGAGATACCAGAGAAAGCTAGTTGTCAGAACAGATGGGTTTCCTTAAGAGGTTCTTTGGCTTTTCATTGGACTTTAACCAGAAAGATATAATTCCCTATGGCCCTCCCGTTGTTGAAGCCAGGGGCAGAGGCACTCTTACTCCTGAACCTGCAGGTGAAAGTCCAGGGCCTTCACACACCCTGGGGGCTCCCATATCCTATTTAGCCTGTCCGGGTAGTATGGTTGTCATGCCACTGGCCTGGCCAAGTGTGACTTCAGCTTTAGAGATAGAGGGGGGAGTGGGGAAAAAATATGTGGGATAGGGATATGTTAAGTTGTGAGTTGAAATCTTTCTGCTAATGCATATTTGCATAAATATAAAAGGTAAAGTGTGCTGTCAACTCGATTTAGACTCCTGGCACCCACAGAGCCCTGCGGTTTTCTTTTGGTAGAATACAGGAGGGGTTTACCATTGCCATCTCTCGCTCACTATGAGATAATGCCTTTCAGCATCTTCCTATATCGCTGCTGCCTGATATAGGTGTTTCCCATAGGCTGGGAAGCATACCAGTGGGGATTCGAACCAGCAACCTTCTGCTTGTTAGTCAAGCGTTTCCCCGCTGTGCCACTTACCTGCTTTATATTCTTGTAAGTTCATTTGCTGTTTGTGCCCTCAAGCATCTATGTGTTAAAAACTATGTGCCTGTAGGGGGATGATGCTTAACTTGCAGCAGCATGAGGTGGGGGGTGAGGTGGCTCCAAAGGTCTTTAGGTCCAGGCTCCAAAATTCCCTAGGTGCACCTCTGGCCAGTAGTGTAGCTATAATTGAACAAGGGGGTGGGGGACCAATGTCCCTGGGCCAGGGGTCCTCCAACTGGACAAGAGCTTGGTCTTCACTCTCCCACCCTCAGAAGAAGAAAAAGTTAGGGGGCAAGGGCAGGGGCCCATCTTCACATTTTGCCCCAGGGCCAATTCCAACCCTGCGACACCCCTGGTGGCAGCCATCTGCTTCTTTCCACAGAATCCATTTACGACCGCGTGTCCTGAGGGACATGTCTGTAATGGACACAAAGACCACAGTCCTTGGCACTGAGATCAGCTTCCCTGTGGGGATTGCTCCCAGCGGTTTCCACAAGTTGGCTTGGCCGGATGGAGAGCGGAGCACAGCTAGAGGTATGCCAGAATATCTTCTTTCCACAGAATCCATTTACGGCCGTGTGTGCTGAGGGACCAAAGGAGAACCTTTCTAATTATAGTGGAAATGACAACCTGCCTCTTGATGGTGTCTGGAATTGTGGGGAAATGAGGGTATAAAACTGATAGTGGGCCATTATAAACGTAGAATGAGATTCCTGGAATGCAAACACATACCACTTCCTTTTGTCAGGGATGAAAATTTCTTAAAATAAGGGTCAAACTAGACACTAGGTAAGAGGGTTTGCTTACAGTTGGAAACACTTCCCAAACACCACCACAAAGAACAGCTGTGGAAGACCCAGTTCTAATCTGGACTGCTACATGCAGAGATATGTCATTTTCCCACTGAAAATTGCCCCCCTCACTGTTGCCAAAGTTGGTATTGCTCTAGAAGCAGTTTTGTATTGCAAATAAGCTTTTGGAGGCAAATATCAGCTTGGCGGGGTGTGTGTGTGTGTGTGTGTGTGTGTGTGTGTGTGTGTGTGTGTGCCATTTTAGACAGGAAAACAATGTGGAGGGAAAACAGTTAACCTCCTCCACCCCTCATGCCACAGTCCCATTTGGGATCTGAGGAGGAGGAGGAGGAGGAGGAGGAGAGGTAGTAGTAGTAGTGATGTGCAGGGGTGTAGTGAAACCCCCGGGGGCCAGGGGACAAAATATATGGAGGTGGGCCATCACCCTAAGCTACACCCCCAGTGCCCTAAGCCATGCCCACTGCATCTGACATCAGATGCAAGGGGTGGGACAACCAACATCTCCCCACTGCCGCTCCTACCTCCTGCTCGGCACCCCTGCTGCCACTGCTGCTTGTCTTGGCCTCTGCTCCAGGATGCGGGGGGTAAGCTGAGTGGGGCAGATCACTCCCAGTGGTGGTGGTGGTGGGCCTCTATGGCCGGCCTGCTCACCTGCGCAGTTTGAATACAGACATTGCATGCCTGTGACGTCATGGGCATCTATAGTCGAAATGTGCAGATGCACAGTTGGCCGGAGAGGCAGGCAAGCCGGAGAGGCCCACCGCTGCCGCTGCCACTGCCACTGCCATAGGGATTGTCCTGCCCCTTTCAGTTCACCCCCACCCCTGGAGGCCAAGATAAGAAGCAGGGCAGGGGCGATGGCAGGGAGGCAGGGCAAAGTGGCAGTGGGGCATGGAAGGGCGATGGCAGAGCAGCCTGCTTGGGGGTCCCTTGAGGGTCCCCTGACTTTCTGGGCCCAGGGACATTTGTCCCTGCTTGTCCTATAGACACTACGCGTATGTCTGATTGTAAACACACCTCTTAACAATGTGATTAAGTCCACTGCCAAGCTTCTTAAAGATAACCATTAAAATGTTGCTTCTCATCTAAAACCAATATCTGCCCTCCTGTAATTTAAGCTCATAAGATCTAATCCTGCCCTCTGGGGCAACAGAAAACAAGTTTTCTCCATGTTCTACATAAAAGCCCTTCAGCTATTTGAAGATTGCTATCATGACCCCCCTCAGTCTTCTCTCCTCCCATTTCCCACATTCTCAATGTCTTCATCCTTTCTTCATAGGGACTATAGAGCTTCCAGATGTGCTCCTTGTTGCTCCATCCAGTCGTTGTTTTCTCAGTTGTTGCTTTCCCAGTCACGAGCCAAACTGCATCACTGCCTTCACACCAGCATGTTTTTGTGTGCATTTATAGCATTATCTATAAACGCAAAAAGAGAAGCCACAAAAGACAAGAACATTAGCACTAATAACATGAGTCCTTCTGCAGCTGCATCGCTGTTTTCTATGAAGTCAGGAAAACTCTGTTTATCAATCTCACTATTTAATCATGGGGAAAGTACAGGCTGTCCATGTAATTTCACACAGAATGAGTGTGAACACCATGAGTGGCACAAGAGCTACCCAATCAGTACTGCACACAGCCAGTGGAAACTAAAGGATGTGGTTTCTCCAAATCCTTGTTCAGTCCTGCAGAAAAGATTGTACCTCTCCCCAAAATGGGTGAGTGCAGGTGAAGAGAGGCTTAACTAATGATGCATGTCTGTTATGTTCCCGAATGCCTCCTTTCCCTTCATTCTCTCTCTGGCATCCACGGGTACATAAGAAGATCTATTCTGTAGCAAAATAAGAAGAATTAGCTATAGACCCAGGGCAGGCTTATGACCAGTGCATTGGACTGAGGCACTCCCCTCCCCTTTGTCTCTTCTGAAGCGGCAGAAGCCATGAATGTCTGCTACATTGCCAGTACCTACTCTTCTTGCTCCGTGGAAGAAATTGCTGCTGCTGCCCCTGCTGGCCTCCGATGGTTCCAGCTTTACATTCACCGGAAGAGGACGCTCTCAGAGCAGCTGGTGCGACGGGTGGAAGCCTTGGGTTTCCAGGCCCTGGTGCTCACAGTCGACGTGCCATACACTGGGAAGAGGCGTGATGACCTCCGCAACAACTTCCAGTTGCCAACATACACATCAAAGAACTTTGAAGGTGCCTTTGAGGTTGGTAGTTTTTCCCCACAGAATCTGTTTTTTGTTTTTGTTTTTTTAAGCCTGTGAGAGAAGGAGTGGAAGCACTTCAATCCCAAACCATGAGTTGAGTTTCCAAAAGTACATACAGCAGGCAAGAAATGGTTCAGAGCTGCTTCTCTGATTTCACTTCCATCCTCCCCACTTTATAAGTTCACTCCTATCTCTGTGTGGTGTAGCATGTTCAGGAGACTGGAAAACGAAGACACACAAGCCCTATTCAGAAGTCTTATTCAGACATAACCTCCCAACACACTTATAGCTGCATTTGTCGGCATAAGGAAATGCCATAATCATGACGGTAGGCGCTTCTTACCAAGCTGCTGGTCACAGAAGCACTGCCTGCACCGATACAATCAGGGGTGTAGCTATAATTGAGCAGATGGGTTCAAAGAACCTGGGGGCCCCCAGTTCCTGAGGGCCCCCAGCACCACCCCTCCCTATTTTCTTCATATTCTCCCTCACTCCGAGGGGCCGCCGGGGAGATGGGTGAACACGGGCCCATTGTTTACAATATGTCCCTATGCAGACAAACGCCACTGTAATCACGAGCAGCAAGTTCCAGGGCGTAAGTGATGCACCAGAGAGGAACTTCTGGCCTGTTTTGAGCGCTGAAAGTGTGTTGGGAAACTCTGACTTAATAGGACTACACATTAGCCCAATTCAGACTTTATGCTGTACCTGATGTACATGTGTACAGATATAGGTACACTTGTTCATGTGTTTGTGTGAATGACTGTACCTGTGTTCATTTCAAAAGTGAACCTGGATACAGGCCCTTCAAAAGCATGGTGCAGATAGGAAGTGCATTTCTGTACCTGCGTTCAACATAACATGTGAATGATGGCAACTATGGACAGATCTGTTTTATATAGGTTTTTATATTTGATTGATTGATTGATAGATTGGTTGGTTGATTGATATACTGCCCCTCCAAAATGGCTCAGGGCGGTTTACAACAAATAAAAACAATTAAAATCAATTTGACAGTTAAAATCAAAACTAAATCAATTAAACAATTAAAATCATTTAAACATTAAAAACATTAACATTAAAATCATTTAACACCAGCATTAAAAATTTAAACCATAAATCTAATTAAAAGCCTGGGCTCTTATTTTCAAACTTTAAAATAGAAATATATTATTTAATATTTGTACTTTTATTTTTTAATTGTGCATTATTTTAATTATATTGTATACCGCTTTGGGATTATTTTAATGAAAAGTGGTATAGAAATTGGACAATAAACAAACAAATATCTCAGACTAAAGGATCAGAATCAAGCAGGCATGCTATTTTCTGCTTGACTTGTGAGCTTTGCCTTCCCATGTACATCAGGTTCCACCTCTGAGGCACAAGGCATAGCCATAAATGGCTACCTTCTATGCCTTCATCACTAGAATCTTACCACTAGGCTGGCCTGCCAATAGGCTCCACCCCTTGGTCTGCCAGACACCACCCTTTGGTTCTTATACTGCACCATCTGTTTGTTGGGATCTTAGGAGTGCTAGCAAGCTTTGGACCATCAGTGTAAAAAATTGGTGGATTGTGAAGGCTTCTATTTCAGTTGAATTTGAGAAGAGTTTGCAAACGTCCCCCGCCCCCCCCCCAAAAAAGGTATAACTGACACAGAAGCAATATTTCAAACTTTGCAAGTCCCTAACCTTCCTAATTGGAACATGCCATAGCAGAGGATTGGGTTGGGGAATTGTAGGCAGGATAAATATGTTCATCTACAAACCAGTGGCTCTGACATTTTAATCTCTTACCCCAGGGTTTCTCAAACCTGGGTCCCCAGATGCTGTTAAACTACAATTCCCATAATTCACAATGGCCTTGTGTCGGGGATGATGGGAGTTGTAGTCTAACAACATCTGGGGATCCAAGTTTGAGAACCCCATTTTACCCTAATCTAAGTTTTGTGCATTTTCTAAGGCAAACAAAATAATACAAATCTAGAATTTGGCTGTTATCTAGAGGTGTGCAGAACCGGTTCAAATTGAACCAGGTTCAGTTCGAACTGGCCCTGTTCGACTGGTTTGAACTCAAACTGAATAAATTTGGCAGGAAATGATTGAGATGTTTTCATTCTCAAGCAACTTTGCCCATATCTAAATAAGAGTTACTTTAGATTACAGTAGGGGTGTGCACTGAACTGTATTTGGTTATTCAGTTCAAATTCAAACCGAACTGCTGGTCTGCGAACCATTTCAGCCGAACTGGCCGATGATCCAGTTCAATTGAACTGAACGGCCCACTGGCCAGTTCAACCAAACTGGTTCATGGGCCAGCAGTTTGATTCAAATTTTGTTTGAATTCAAACTGAACCACCAAAAACAGTTCTCTGCACACCCCTTCTATAATCTAAAATAACAGCTATTTAGATATGGGCAAAGTTGCTTGAGACTGCAAACATATCAGTCATTTCCTGACCTTTCTTGTGTCAGGTATTTCATGCCTGCTGAGACCCAGTGGCCTTGTAGAGGAGGAAAACCTTCAGCTGAAAAATGAGACATTCTACTGTCATGGTCAGTAAAGCATGTGGGAAAGCTTGGTCTCTTTCCAGCTATTTATCTGGATTTTGACCTTCTGTTCTGACAATCTCATTCAGACTGCTTTCTTGGCTGAACAGCAATGATACTTGGCTAAAGTACTGTGCTACACAACCTTGAAAGCAGTAATGGGGTTTCTCTCTGCCCCTCTGCTTCAGGATGAGGATCATACCAATGATGAGAGGCTGCATGCCGGCTCTGTGGACTACTCTGTCAGTTGGAAGGACATTGGCTGGCTACGGAGCTTGACGCGTCTGCCGCTCATTCTCAAGGGAATTCTGACCAAGGAGGATGCAGAGCTGGCCATGAAACATGGAGTCCAAGGGATTGTTGTATCCAACCATGGAGGGAGGCAGCTGGATTCAGTACCCGCAAGTGTAAGTGGTAGAGCATCGCCTCCCGTGTGCAGAAACGCCCATGGCCACCGCTGAGGCTTATTTGCTTGTATCTGCATACACACAAACATACACATATACACACCACACATGAATTGATGAGTGCAGGGATAGAACTGAGAGGAAGAAGTAGTCAAGAGCAGGCTGAAGTGGGAACATTTGTGCAACGTTAAGGTAAGAAACAAGCTCGTTGTCAAAGTGGGCTTCAAGGTCGAGGAGTTGTCAAGAACTGTGCTGCCGTTTCCTACATTACAAGGCCCCTCCCCACTTCCACCCACTCTGTGTTTTGGGATTTCTGGTCACAGACTGCCTAGGGGAGGGTGTGCGTTGTTCTATCCCCATGTTGAACAGAGCACAGAGTTACTGGTTGCCATCTTTCAATCCAGGGCCAACCCAAGGAAAGACAGGAAACGTCTATACTGTGTGCATTGTTGAGCAACAACCCTATTTTAACAGCTAAACAGTCTTAGCAAGTATAAAGCTTCCTGAACCAAAAAGTCTCATCCAAAGTCCTCCATGACCTTTTACATGAACAAATCCTAAATAGCCTGGTTATTCAAGTGTCATTTTCCCCAGTGCCTGTCCAGGTTTTTATTTGTTTGTTTATTTAACATATTTATCCATGTCCATGTTTATCCAGGTTTAAATGACATATTTTATCATTTTAAAAGTGTATTTATTTATTTATTTATTTAGTTTATATCCCGCTCTCCCTCCGAGGAGCTCAGAGTGGTGTACATGATTATTGTTATCCTCACAACAACCCTGTGAGGTAGGTTAGGCTGAGAGATACATGACACGCCTAGAGTCACCCAGTGAGTTTCATGGTTGAATGGGGATTTGAATTGGGGTCTTCCCAGTCCTAGTCCAACACTCTAACCACTATGCTATGCTGGCTCTTTGCTTTTTATTTCCCCCACCCCTTGCCACCTTCTCCAGGATGAGTATTTCTCGGCATTACTGCATAAGCACTTATGTGATCCTTTACAAGGAAAAGCCAGAGGCTGGCTTGAGCAAGGTTGCTCTTCCCACATAACAAAAGCCCCATTATTTCAGAACTGTTTTCCATTCCCTCCCCCCCCCCTTTGTTGTTGGATGGCTAACCTCCCTACCAACTCAGAGTACTGAAGCAAAGATCTGCTTGCTTCCATGGCAAACAGGTGTGTTCCCAGCAGTAAGGCTGGCCTCCCCTACTGCCCCCACCCCGCATAGCCTTCCCTTCTCCACTCCATTTTGAACAGTTCCCACTGTGCCACTGCCGAATCGGGATGAATGTAAATAATGGTTGCATTAGGAGCCTCTGCAGGTGCTCCTCTGAAATGCTCATCTGCACAAGTCCCAAGTCCCCTTTCACAGCTCCTCCTGAGTGCATAACATCTCATTAGCACTCCACAGCTTCACTCAAAGTGCACAGAAATGGAGCCAGGGGTGTAACTATAATAGGGCAAGGGGAGACAGTTGTCTGGGGGCCCACTGCCTTGGGGGGGGGCAGAGGCAAGTCACATGACTGCAGAGGCGTAGCTAGGAAAAATAACACCTAGGGCAAGCACTGAAATTGCGCCCCCTGTCCAAACATCTGACACCCATATTTCAGATAACTTTACCATAACAGCTCAAAAATACAAGTCAAGCTCGTTAATCTTTTAATATTTCAAAAACTATTTAGCAGTGGACGTAGCCAGACCAAAAAATGCTGGAAAACTACAAATTTCAGTATGCTGGGGTTCATGAAATACCCAAAAACTATGCGGAGGTATACTTGGAAAACTAAACAGAAGTGTCTGTCTAATTATCTACTATGCATTGTAGCATCACTATTACATAAGTTTTAAAAATAAATTGAGAATTTGAGTTTTCCCAGATACTCTGAAAATAATTAAAGGATATGCAAGGTAAATTGTGTCACTGCTTGGAATATATTCTAGTATTTCAGAAAGACAGTTAAAATGAGAGAAAGAGAGCAAGAAACTCCCAGTGGGCCTTAATACTAAGGATTTCACACTGATTCAAAGACAAATTCACCATTAATAGCCATATTATTAAGACATCACATTTAACTCATTTATCACAAGAAGCAAAGTAAGAGCAAATCCTAGCTCCTAGATACAATCCTAGCTCATATGTATCAGCTCAGTATTCACAAGCCCTGATTCTCTGTACAAAGTGCCAAACTAAATATGAGTACAGTGACTTATATTATATTAAATTAATTTTTTTTATCTGTAGCCCTTTCAGGGGGCTTCCTAAAGGCCGGTCTGCAAAGGTTCCCCCCCTGCTGGCCTCTAGGGCCTCACAGGGACCATTTGAGCATGAGTGGTGGCCATTTTTTAATTTTTTTTTTTAAATGGCCATTGAAAACAAAATGGCCACCGTGCATGCTCAAATGGCCTCTGCATGTCCTGGCATGGCCTGGGCAGGCCATTTGAGCATGCGCAGTGGCTGTTCTGTTTTCAGCAGCCATTTTAGAACATGGCGCCCCCTTCAAGTGGCGCCCAGGGCACGTGCCCTGCCTGCCCTACCCTAGATACGCCCCTGCATGACTGACTCCCCCGTCGTGCACCCGCCGGGGCTTCCTTCAGTTGTATTCATCCTCCGAAATTGATGTGAGTGTTAAGACCTGGAGCTACCAGAACAGCATGGCTTTCTCTAGTACCATTAAATGACTTGCATCATCCACAGTTTACAAAACCTTTTAAAAAACAATTTAGGATTATGTTCTATTGTGACACATAGGTGTATATATATATATATATATATATATATATATATATATATATATATATATATACATACATACACACACACGTATACATATACATACTCTGCTTTTTGTTACCACTATTCAGCCTCATTTAAGGTTTCTTTACTTCATGAGCTGAGCTTTGGTGGGGGGGGGGATTTAAAAATTTTGTCTCTGGGCCCACTCCAACCTTGCTACGCCCCTGAATGGAGCTAAGTGCATTCAAATGAATTGTGGCAACTGTCAGTATCATCTGGGGTGGAGAGAGATGTGCCATTATAAGTGCGACAAAGGCAGGTTCACTGCTCTGAAAACAGATATACATTTTGGTGTTCTGAGCCTAGCAATGTGGGAGGGAAAGGCCATTTCTGCTTCAAATTTCCAGCATGTCATGGGTGGATACTTCTTGGGTAGAACCAGGCCTGCACAACATAAGGCCCAGGGGCCAGATCCAGCCTGCCGGGAATTTTTTTTGCTGGCTCCAGGGGTGGCCCAAAGTATTGTGGTGTCTGAGGTGAGGTGCAAAATGCCACCTTGCTTGCCCCATGGACCTGGTGGGGATCAGCCCCCTTTCAAAATTGTCCTTTGCAAGCGTTGAAAGTGCTTGGGAGACAGGGAAGAGGAATGGTTGCTAACAGCCTCCTCTTCCCTCCTCATTTTGTGGGAAACTCATAATTGTTTTCATCAATATTTTAAATGTGTAACTAATAATTGCTCTCATTAATATTTTTAATAATTAATTTTAATGTAATCATTAATGTACTGAAAATTTACCTCAGCTGCTGCATGCCAAGTCATAGTTGGTCCTGGCCCACCAGGGTATTTGACTTGTGCACCCCTGGCTGTAGACTGTGGTATCACCAGCCCTTACCCACCTCCCCAATCCCTGGAGCAGTTTTAAAAAATGTGTTTGGTGGGAGGGTTGCAAGGTAAAGGTGTATTACATTTCAATAAATTAGTTGTTTTCACAAAGTCCATGTGTATGCAGTTCCTCCTTCTCACAGAGAAATTCTGAAGGACTGTCAGATTATCAGCTGTCTATACTAATGGTAGAGATGGTTCTGTGGACCATCAGAGGGGTCTTGTGGACCAGTGAGAGTGGGAGGAGTGGGGAGGATCTGAAGGGAACCTATTTCCAGTATGAGAGTTTTGAGTCTGTTCTCACTGAGGAGATGTAGGTGGGTTTCTTGAGAGAGGTTGGAAAAGGGGGGAAAGCACCTCTCTGGATGGATCTGTTTGATCACCGGTGAAGATGAAAATTTGGGTTGCTAGACCTTTGGAGCAAGATTGTGAGGTGGTGCCTGGGAAATCAGAGGGCAGAGCCTGGTGGAATGTAATGGCACCTGACAGGTTGGGTGACAGCACCTGATTCTGCCTGGTTCCTCAGGGTCGGGCCTGATGATAGATGTGTGGGAAACAAAGCTAATAATAAAAACTCTTGTCAAAGGGAAAGTTGGCCAGAGGGAGGAGTGTTAGGAAACAAAGACTACAGTCCTAATTCTTATCAAGTGCAATGACATTGACTTCTGAGGAAGCCTGCTTAGGATTGTTCTGCCCGACTGCAATAGAATGCAATTAACCTGGGAGTGAGTTCCACTGAACACAAGTAGAACTTACTTCCAAATAAACTGACATAGGATTGGGCTGTAGGAATCCAAGCCACCAAAACATGCGTTATCCTCATGTGTTAGAGGATTGCGGGGTGGTGGGGAGAGTGGATCTGGTAAGGGCAAGAGTCCCCGGTTGGACTTTGTGGCTCACCCAGCCCTGGTCTTAGTCAGAAAAGATTCTTATTATGACTCCCAACTTGCATGAAGGATGTACAAGGGAATTTGACCTTGCTCCCTGTGAGGACTCTGTAGCCTACATAACTGATATATTCCAGCCTTCAGGCTCAGTTGACCTATTTTGCATTGTGTGCCCTGTACAATACTGAACACGTTGTCAACAATGATAAATGATCAAAGTCATTAAAAAGGAATGGAACATTACTGGGAGAAGTTCCACTGTGACCGAAGGGACCACCAACAGTTGGAACTCAGACTAAAATCCCTCCTGTCATGGCAAAACTCTGACACACATGCTTGTTGGACCAGATGGTGTAAAAGAGAAACTATTTCTCAGAGGCAGCTTCTCTTTTGTTTGGTTGAGATCTAAAAGTAAAAAGGAAACCCCCATTTAACTTTTAAATCTCAGCCAGGTATAATCCATGTAATTGCACATCAAGTGTCATTTGGTAGTTTTTTCCAAATTGCAGCTGATGAGGTCCATTGGGAATGACTGAAACCGTATTGTAGGACAATAATCTTTTTCTGCTGTACCATTAATATAGAAGAACTAGTATTTTTAAAGCCCGTTAAAATAACGGGCGCTAGTAGCCTTCCTTCCTTCCTTCCTTCCTTCCTTCCTTCCCTTTCCTTTCCTTCCTCCTCCCTCTCGCCCTCCTTTCCTTTTTCTTTCTTCCTCTATCTCCCTCTTCCCTGCCTTCCTTCTCTCTCCCTCTCCCTCCTTCTCCTTTTTTCCTTCCCCCTCTTCTCCCTCCCTTCTTTCTTTTTTCTTTCTCTTTCCCTCTTTTCTTCCTTCCTTCTCTCTCTCTCTCTCTCTCCCTCTCTCTCCATTCCTTCCTTCCTTCTCCCTCCCTCTCGCCCTGCTTTCCTTCCTTCTTTTTTCTTTCTTTCTCTCCCTCTTTCCTTCCTTCTCTCTCCCTCTCCCTCTCCCTCCTTTCCTTCCTTCCCCCTCTTCTCCCTCCCTTCTTTCATTTTTTTCTTTCTCTTTCTCTCTCTCCCCTCTGTGTTCTTCTCCCTTCTTTCTCTCTCTCTTCCCCTACCTTCTTTTTTCTCTTTCTCCTTCCGTCTCTTCCCCCCCTCTCTCCCCCCCACCCCCCCTCTCTCTCTCTCTCTTCTGGAGTCTCTTCTCCCCTATATCCTCCTGATTTCACTTCCCCTCCCCTCCTCCTTCAGCTGTCCCCTGGCATTCCACTGCGCCCCCAACAGTGGAAACAGGGAGCCCACTTCAGCACCCAGGGCAACAGCTCCAGCATGCACAGCCTTCTCCAACTGAGTACTGGTGCTTCTGCTCTCTCTGTAGGGGAGCCTCCACCTCCGGCCCCAGACAGCCCTCTTCAGCTCTGCTTTCTGGCCAGTGCTAGCCAGCGAGCTGCTGTCAAGGCGCCCTTTTGTGAGGCCTTGTTGCCTCCAGAGAACAGCAGCGAGAGGCAAGCAGCTGCTTGAGAGGCAAGCGGCTGCACACACCACTCACCCCTCCGATCATGCCAGACCACATGGAGACAGAGACGGTCTCCCTCGCCGTCCCAGGGCCGCACAACTCATCAGCCCCAGCCCTGACTGCAGCAGCAACAGCAGCCGGTGTACGGTTGCCGGGGCCGTTGATTGGCACCGCAGCAGCATGCTCCTGCCCTGCCAGCTTTCCCCCGGCGATCGAGGTGCCGAGCAGCTGTGCGGTGGGCAAACTTCGGGAAGCAGAGCTCGGAGTGCCCGGACCTCCCTGATCCCCCCCCTCCGGAACCTCGGGCACCCGTGGCTGGCGGGTTGCAGGGGGGAAGCAGGGATTCGGCTACCCTCCCCCCTCCGATCGTGCTGGACCACATGGAGACGGAGACGATCTCTCTTGCCGTCCCAGGGCCGCACAACCCAGGTGACCTCTTGGCCGGCGGTATCGCCGGTGAGGGCACCCCCGGCCCATCAGCCCCATCCCTGACCACAGCAGCAGTAGCAGCCCAGCGGCAACGGCCGCTTCTTCTCGGCCCGCCGCTTCTCTTCCACCCGCCTGGCGGTGGCGGGGGTGGCAGCAGCAGCGGCTTCTCCTCGTTTCGCGTGATGAGGCAACATGAATCCCCCCCCCGCGGTCAGGCCGGTCCGGCAGCCACCGCCATCTTTGGCTGCCCCGTCTTTCCCAGCTCCCAACATGGCCGCCCGTGTCCCTGCAGGCCGGTCCCGCTGCTGCCACATTTTTTTGCCGTCCCCCCCGGTCTGGCTGGTCCCTTTTCTGCCATATCCCCCCCCCCGCGGTCAGGCCAGTCCCACCGCTGCCACTGTCTTTCCCTGCCCCACATCTATTGCTGCCCCATCTTTCCCTGCTCCCAACATGGCCGCCCGTGTCCCTGCAGCCGTATCTTTCTCGGACGTTCTGGTCATGCACTCCGCGCATGTCCAGAACGGCCAAGAAAGACACGGGCAGGGACACGGGTTCACGCTTTAGCTCTTTATTATAGAGGATGTGCAAGACAGTTGTTGCAGAACAAATGAATGCCGCCTTTCTTAAAGCAGTGGCATGTTTGTGTGTTGTGGAGGGTCTGGACAGTGGTCCATGGTGATGAGAACAGGGATGTAAACAAGTGTGCACCTGTGAAATGTTAGGAGGTATGCCTGTGTCCTCTCCCCACATTGACGAGTTTTTCATTTGTTTCATTGCAGATTGATGCTCTGCCCGAAATTACAGCCACAGTGCAAGACAAAGTTGAAGTTTATTTGGATGGTGGGATACGGACAGGAAATGATGTGTTGAAAGCACTGGCACTTGGGGCAAAATGTGTCTT
Organism: Hemicordylus capensis; assembly: GCF_027244095.1. Taxonomy (NCBI): domain Eukaryota; kingdom Metazoa; phylum Chordata; class Lepidosauria; order Squamata; family Cordylidae; genus Hemicordylus; species Hemicordylus capensis. Next base: position 162,106,494 of record NC_069658.1, read on the forward strand.
CATTGGGAGGCCTGCCTTATGGGGCCTGGCCTATAAGGTGAATAAATATCAGATCTGGATATCTGACTAATCATACTGATAAAACACATCATCATCATCTTTATTTGTTAGCCACCCCATAACAAATTGTTTTCTGTGCAGCTCACAATACAGCACCTGAAATAAAAACACATAACGCATTAAATTATAACAGACCAAAAAAGAAAATACAAAATACAAAGCCATTTAAAAACTTTTAAAATCAGTTGAAAATCAAATTTGAAAATCAAAATGTAAAAGGTCTGCGTAAACAAAAAGCTCTTTACCTGGCATCTAAAAGAACAAAGTGATGAAGCCGGACGAACCTCACTGGGGAGGGTATTCCATAAATGGAGTGCAACCACTGAAAAGACCCTCTCCCTAGTAATAACCCCCCTTGTCTTGTTTGGCAGGGGCACTCGTAGGTGGGCCTCCAAAGATGATCTTAAGGTCCAGGTTGGCATAGATGGGGCAAGGCACTCTCTTAGGTCCCAAGTCATTTAGGGCTTTAAAGGTTAAAACCAGCACTTTGAATTCGGCCTGGAAATGGACTGGGAGTCCGTGCAGCTGATGAAGCACTGGCATGATATGATCAAAACAACCAGTCCCAATTAATAATCTTGCAGCCTGCTTTTGTAACAGCTGAAGTTTCTGGACTGTTTTCAAAGGCAGCCCCAAGTACAATGCATTGCAGTAATCTAAGTGAGAGATTACCAGAGCATGAGTATCTGTGGCCAAGCTATCTCTATCCAGATAAGGTTGCAGCTGGCGTATCAGCAGAAGCTGATAAAGGGCGCTCCGAGTCACTGCGGCCACTTGAGCCTCAAGTGACAGGTAAACACAGAGGCCTTTTTTTTTTTTTACACTGTAGAGGCCATTTTACCCTGAGAGCCCAACACCAGGTACAAACACTCTGAACCAGCACTCATTTGGACTTTTCTTAAACCTCCACACACACACAGAGGCCAGAACCGGGTCTGCCCGCTCCAGGGAGTGGGAGTGGGAAGCCCCCATCACCACCCTGACCACCCCTGTGACTGCTGTTGTAAATTTTACCATTTACAAAAATTGTATGCTGCTTCAAAAGCGGACAAAGCCTTTTTGATCAGAAAGAGCAGTGCGACACAAGAAAAGAATGTACACCAGGGGGAAAATCCCTCCCAGAACTACTGCCCTTCAACCTGCACTGGCTATATTATTTACAGTCTTGTTATTTCTTGGAGTAGGGTGAAGAAGGGCTTCAAGAAGTATTGAAGATTTTGAAAGACGAATTTTGTTTGTCAATGGCTCTAGCTGGTAAGCAATTTTTCCTTTATTTTCAGGATTGTATATCTTATTGAGAGCTGCTGATACCTGTTGTTGTTTTAATTTCTGTTTAATTTAGATCTCTGTTTTAATTTATGTCAACTGCCTCAAGTCTAAAGAAGTCAGGCGGTCAATAGGTTTGCTAAATAAATAAGTTAAAAATAAATAAAATACCCTTTATGACTGCTTACCTGACCCTAATGTGCCAAAAGAGAAAAAATAAAGGAAAAATATGGAATAATGAGGTCAAGGTGGGGGCTAAGACTCGTAAGACGATTGTACAAATAGTATTAAAATCAGCCACTAGTATTCACAGGTTGAACATACTACTAAAGGAGACAAGACATACTGTATAAAATAAACAGGCGAAGGGCTCTCCTTGGGCACAATGAAGGCAGAGATACTGCTTCGTAAGCCCCATGGAAATGAGTCAGAGTTGTGCAAGAGCCTCACCATGCTCTTGTGCAGTTTCCATTCTGCTTGCATAGGAGAACTTCCCAATGGAATGTACCCTTTGCTTTTGTCATTATTTATACTTAAAGCCTTATGGTTTTAGATCATGAAATAGGAAGTTGGCAATCATTGCCATTGTCACACTCAGTCCTTTCCCAGTTTCCTTCCCCGAATCCCAACCCTACCCACTTACTTCATACTGGCTGGCATCCTAACTGGCAAAGCAGGTGTATCAGGAGGGACTGCAAGGAGAATGCACTTGCAGAACGCCTCCAGTCCCCCTGTGTTCATGCTGTTACACCAAAACCTTGAGAGTTCAGAGCACTCCTCATGCTCTGGAAGGATTCTATAGGATTGGAAATGTGTTGCTGAGGTTTCAGATCTTACAAAGTCCTTCCAGAGTGTGCGGAGAGCAGAGCTTTGATGTCTAAGGGCTCTGGCACAACAGCGTGCATACAGGGCAACTGAGGCTCCCGAGAGTCCCTCCTTTCGCACATCCTTTGTTAGTCAGGATATCAACCACTGTCCCCCATGCTGCTAAAGCTAGTTGTGCCCAAGTCCCACTGAAAGCAATGGAGCAAAATTGCGACTGAGGCTGAAATCTGATGCACACACTTCCCTGGGAGTAAGCTTTATTGAACACCCTGGGACTGGTTTCTGGATCAACATGCATAGGATTGCACTATAAGTCCTATTGCTTTCAATGGGACTTAGTCATCAGGAGTAACTGTAGCCAGAGGTCTCATTTCATTGCTGAGGCTGAATGAAAACAATGCAACCCTGCTGAGTTTCAACAAATACAGAATATACATACTTGACAATATGCCTAAGTCATAATTCATTGTTTGATTGAAGTAGAAACTAAGATTCCTAGGACGCTGTGCTAATGTTGAATTATTTATTTCTTTATTTTAGAGGAGAGCTGGTCTTGTGGTAGCAAGCATGACTTGTCCCCACAGCTAAGCAGGGTCTGCCCTGGTTGCATATGAATGGGAGACTAGAAGTGTGAGCACTGCAAGATATTCCCCTCAGGGGATGAAGCCGCTCTGGGAAGAGCAGAAGGTTTCAAGTTCCCTCCCTGGCTTCTCCAAGATAGGGCTGAGAGAGATTCCTGCCTGCAACCTTGGAGAAGCCGCTGCCAGTCTGTGAAGACAATACTGAGCTAGATAGACCAATGGTCTGACTCAGTATATGGCAGTTTCCTATGTTCCTATGACTTTGCAGGAGCAGAATTAGGACTGAAGTCTGTAACCAACCCCATGAACACTTCCCACAACTCTCATCTTCTGGTTCCAATGCAGATTCCACCCTCAGTTCAGTGGGTGGCCTTGGCAGAAGGACCTTTTTTTGATGGGCCTCCATTGCCCTCTGTGTTAAAAAGGAAGCAGCTGCTCCAGTTTTATAGCCAGCATTCAGTCGACTCCTGACATTTTGCCACAGCTAGTAACTTCTACATAGAAATCTTTAAGCTCACCGATCTCACAGCCCATAGGATGAATTTACTTCCATTTTCCTGCTTTCCTTTCCAAAAGTAAATTCAAAGCAGCCCAAGGCAAATGAAAAAACAATAAAAGACAATAGTGACATCAATAAAATTCAATCAAAAATGAATACAAAAATGGCCAGTGGAATAAGGTAGTTTGCTTCACACACCACACCCTGCCAACCCAGCACAGCAGCAAATCAAATGCACTGATCAGTCTCCACAAAAGCCCTGCCAAAAAGCCAGGCTGTAATGAGTCAGTGGTGGTACAGAAACAAGGAAGGGGCCAGGCGGACTTCCCTGGGAAAGGTGAACCATAATGATGGCACCACAACTGATCACTGAATTAGATGATCACCTCTCCCCCCCCCTTTTTGTACTCAGGAAAATGTTTAAATTAAACGTTAAGTGGCTCCATTGCATGAGGGTGCCTGATGTGCTGACCACTGAGTGGTTCTGCCTCGTTTTTAACAGCTTGTGTATTTGTATTCAGGTTGTAGAAATGTCTCAGAAATTGGCCGCCATCTTGTTCAGTACTCCAAGCTGTAAAGGACACTCCAGCAGTGTTTATCCAAACAATCACAGCAGTGATGGAAAAGAGTCAACAACCCGCATGTCAGAACACACATAACATCTTCTGGTTAGCCAATAGGCAGTTCACCGCTTCTTTGACTCTGCACCTGACAGTTGCTAAGATGGAACCCTCCTTTGCATCTCAAGACTACCTCCCTCACTCATTGAGACCAGCTATGAAACTCTCAGTGCTGCCACTTCAGCTCAACACTGCCTCACCCTGCAGTCTCCCCAAGTATTGCCACAGAGAGTAGATAATAGCCTGATTTTTGCAATTTGATTTCGTAGTAGAACCGTTACAAAAATGGTTGGACATCATACAGACCCTAGAAACCAAACCAGCAATTCTTACCTGAATCCTAACTCAAATTTGATTCTAGATAGGGAAGAGGAGGAGCATAGATTAATGTTCTCATTTATTTCCCAAATATATTTTTTTGTTTGGTAATATTCTTGTGTGTGGCTCCTATTTAAGTCAATGGGGCTTACACAAGAGAACATTCTGTTGGGCTGTGCTCACAGACATTACCTGCTGGATTTCTCATTTGCCACCAATGGGCACAAGAGATGCTAAAGTTAGGATGTACATGCAGAATAGAAATATCTGTTTAGTATTAATGCCTTTAATATTTCTGTGTGCAAGGTTCTCTGAATTAAAGTAAAATCTTATTTTCAATTCATTTCCATTGTTTTGGTCTAAATTTCATTATGGATCTGCCTTTGTGAACCACCTAGAGCCTTTGGAGCCAGGCGGTCTATTCATTAAACAAATTAATTAATAAATATGATGATGATGATGATGATGATGATGATGATGACCACCAGATGGTGGGCATGATAAGGCTCGGGGAAGAAGCAGAAAGCTCCCTCATTGAGTTTTAAAAGTTGGTTAACTGACAAGCACTGCCACAGAGAATAACCAGACACAAAACCAAAAACAATAAAAACCTGGCCCAATTCAATACCCACAGGGTATTGTAAAAACAGGGTTTTTTCATACAATGCATAAGTAACCTATGGAATTCTCTGCCACAAAATGACAGCCACCAGCCTGGATGGCTTTAAGAAGGGCTTAGATAAATCCAAGGAGGACGTCTATCAATGGCTACTAGTCTAGATGTTACATGAAAGATATTATTTGATATGCTACTTTTACAATCTGTAGTTGAAGTAGGCAGAAGGTCAAAATCCATCCTGTGGAGCTTGTCCTGTTTAGACTTCATAACCCCTCTGAGAAACAGAGTGTCTCATCTGAGCCGTCCCATGTCCTTCATGGGGCCTTCCTGTGTGTACCACTGATAACAGATGTTGCTAGCAGATTCCTAGATAAGACCTTAGAAATAACACTACATATCAGCCAGTATGAAAGATGTCAAGGATGTTCAGCCAAGCAGATCTGATCGGCACCTTTTAAAAGTGGTGATTCTTTTTATTTAGTAGGGGGAGAGCAACTGGCTCTATCCACCCCCAGCACAGTACCCTTGCAGTGACTGTTGCTGGTGTCTGTCTTATGTTTCTCTTTAGAATGTGAGGCCTTTGGGGACAAGAAGCCATATTTATTTATTTATTATCTCACTATGTAAACCACTTCGGAAACTTTTGTTGGAAAGAGGTATATAAATATTTGTTGTTGTTATATATCACAAGGATAATGCACCTATGGAGTTGGTTCTGCAGTCATTCATACCCATTCAAGCCCTCCATAACACACAAACACGCCACTCCTTTAACAAAGGCGGCATTCATTTGCTCTGCAACACCGGTCTTGCACATTCTTATCTATTAATGGTATAGCAGAAAAAGATTATTGTCCTACAATACGGTTTCAGTCATTCCAAATGGCAGAGGCGTATCTAGGGAAAACAGCGCCTAGGGCGAGCACTGAAATTGTACCCCACCCCCCCAAATATCTGACACCCATCTTTCAGATAACTTCACCACAATATCAGCTCAAAAATAAAAGTCAAGCTTGTTAATCTTTTAATTAACAAATTATGGCACTACCTGAAAATTATAACCGCACCTTACTTGCTTTCACTGATGCAGATTGCTGAGGCAGCACAGATACAGCCTTCTTCAGAAGAAAGCAAGAATCACACCAATCAGCTATTCAGAGAGGTACTGGAGACTGGATGTAGTCCTTACATTCCCTGATCAGCATGTTCATTGCATTCCAAATCCAGCAGCGTGTATTAGCAACCCCCTGCCCCCGCCCCAGCTGCTATCTGCCAGCAAGCAGCAACATTCACATTTTTTATATCCCACTCTTCCTCCAAGGAGCTGAGAGCAGTGTACATAAGTTTCTCCTCACAGCAACCCTGTGGAGGGTTGCAAAGCAACCCTGCACAAAAAGCCTTTTGCAGTCAAGCGGGGAAAGGGGCGGCAGGGAGGTATCCTGCCGCCCCGATTCCTATAGTAAATATGGCGCCAGAGTTGGAAAGCAGCGGGAGGAGTAAGTAAACCCTCCCCCGCCCTTAATGGAACCCCCCACCCCAGTGCTGGACCGCAGCTCCGCGGTTCTGTGCACACCCCAGCCCTGGTGTCAGGTGAGGTGTGTGCAGTTACATGGATTTCACGTTTCATGATGCCAGCCTGCTTGATGCATGCTTGCTCATCTCATCTATTATGGGTTGCAGCTGCACAGGGTCTCTGGGGGCCAGCCATCAACCATCCACTCATCTCCCCTGCCCTGCGCCAGGTGGCCGAAGCCCGCCTTCGCCATGTTGCTGATAAATCACTTCATGTTCCTGTTTCCAAGTTCCCCCCATTCTTCCTTATCTCAAGTAGGCAAGTGCCACCACACTCCCTGCTTGGTCCATCTGGCCGCCTCCCCCCACAGGCTGACAATCTCCCCCCCCATGTATAAAAACATAGGAACATAGGAAGCTGCCATATACTGAATCAGACCATTGGTCTATCTAGCTCTATATTGTCTTCACAGACTGGCAGTGAGTTCTCCAAGGCTGCAGACAGAAATGTCTTTCAGCCCTATCTTGGAGATGCTGCCAGGGAGGGAACTTGAAACCTTCTGCTCTTCCAAGAGCGGCTCCATCCCCTGAGGGGAATATCTTACAGGGCTCACACTCCTAGTCTCCTATTCATATGCAACCAGGGTGGACTCTGCTTAGCTAATGTTGTGAACTACACCTGGTTTTGCACTCTGTTCAGAAGGAAAGAGGGAAAGTCATTTAATACATAAACTGAATTGGTTCTTGGAGATGGTGCCCATGTCGGATGTGGGCACGCAAACAGAGACAGAAGGAATACACACTCAGAAAGTTCATTGGGCTTTATTATAGAAAGTGGCTCATCAAGAGAAAATTCAAACAGATCATCCAAATTCAACATGTTTCGGATTCCAAGTGTTGTGCAATGTGCCTGACTATCCAATGTGTTGGCATGCCTGTGCAGTCAGTAATTACAGCTGTCTAACAAATCCTAATTAAAAACATTTTAGAGAGAAACAGAGAGAAGAAATAAGGAAGGGCTTAGGAAAGGGGATGGCAGTGATTAGTGAAGAGGAGGGAGCTGGCTGAGTTGTTGAATAGGCCTCTCACCAGTCCCGGAGAAGGCTTCAAAGGACTTCTTCGTTGTTAGGCTTGGGAACGATGCAGGCTTCAAGCAGTCAAGCAGGCTGGTGGTAGATACTCAGAGCAAGGCAGAGAGAGAGAGAGAGAGAGAGAACACGCACCATGGCTGGGTAGTCTTGACTTCTCACTACACAGCAGAAGTCACAGACAGTCCCTTGTCCATGTCCAATTCCGGATTTAGCCCCGCGGCTTGAGCAGCTAACCCTGGGTATCGCTTGCTGCTTTGCCATGTCTCAGAGACCCCTTTTGATAGCACCTGGATCCTATAGATCTGCACTAGGAGTTCTTTCAAGATAGCAATTTACATCATGGATCTCAAAAGTGACAGTCACTCTTATTATAAGACTTCCCTCTCATGACAAAACTGTTTCTTGGTTAGACTTCAGTTCAGAGTGGCATCCTCTGCATACAGGCTTTTTGTGGTCAGGAAACAATTTGTTCCTCTGTTTGTTCTCCAAACATCTGCATTTCTTAAGTTGTTGGTCTGTCTTTGCCTAAGAGGCAGGCTCCTAGCGCCTCTTGCTCCAAAGACTGTTAAAAAGTAGGGTTGTGCATTTTGTTTTGTTTTTGGCCCAAATCTGAAACACCCCCATTGCAAAATCCGAATCTGAAACTTTTGTATTTTAAAAAATGGCCCCAGGGCAAAAATAATGAGTCGGGTGGTAGTGCCCTTTGGGTGGAAGCTACCACCCAAATTTCAGATGAATTGGGCAAAGGGCTGATTTTTGGTGAATTTTTGAAGTTTAAGATTATTCCCATAGGGAATAATGGAGGTTTCAGCAAAAGTATAGCTTCACGTCAGGGGGAAAGGGGTGGCCCAGAGCAGAGTAGGGTGGGTGGTAGTGCCCAGTGGGGGCAAGGAAGCTGCCTGAATTATTTCAAAGGAATTGGGCAGAAGGCTGATTTTTAAAGATTTAATGGAGTTTACGCGTCTTTAAGGTTCTTCCCCATAGGGAATGATGGAGGTTTCAGCAGCCCCATAACTGCACTTGGGGGTCACCAGGGTGTCCGAGAGTGAGTGGTGGTGTAAAGCACATAGGGTGCCAACCTCCCCATGGGTTGCTAACCTATGGGGTACTGGGTTCTGTTGTTTCTGAGATGTTTTGAGTGTAGATTCTCTGGTAGCATATGAGAGTGGATTCTTGGTTGAAAATCTCATATGCTACTAGAGAATCTACACTCAACACCTCAGAAAGAACAAAACCCAGTACCCCGATGGGTTTGGAACCCAGGGGGTGGTTGGCACCCTCTGTGCACTACACCACCACTCGCTGTGGGCCACCCTAGCCCCCAAGTGCAGTTATGGGGCTGCTGAAACCATCATTATTCCCTATGGGGAAAAAGCTTAAAGACACTCAGACTTCAACAAATCAGAAAAAATCAGCACTTTGCCCAGTGCCTTTGAAATCTGGGTGGTGGCAGGCACCCATAGGGGCACCACCACCTGACCCACTCTTCCACCCCCAAGCCCCTTATCTGCCCCGAATCTGCCTCAAAGAACATAACAGCACACATCAACAAGAGCAGAGCTTTCCTGAAACCAGGTTTCCAAAGCAATATCACACAGATGCAGCATACTAGGCCCTAGGGCCAACAACAGCACCCTGCCCTCCCTCCCACAAGCATTTTTTGTCCACAAGGAACAGAGACACAGCTAAATCTGTGGTACCTGGCCATAAAAGTGGATTGAGTAAGGAAGGGTGCAAACAAAAGCAACATTCTGCCAGTGGAACAGCCAGGTTTGCCCCCCACATCTACCCAAGTGAAGAGTGATGATCCTGACAACAATTGCACACAACTTTTGGTGCATTCTTTGACTTTTCTGCAACAGATTGGAGCCTGTAGCACCACACAACCTATTTGATCTAGCTGGAATAAAAATGATGATGATGCTAGAAGTCACAATATGACCCAATCTTCATTGCAAAGAAGAAGTCCACAGAGAAAGAAAGAACCACCAAGATGCCCAGCCATGAGGTCCCAAAATACAGCACAACCAGCAAACCATCCTAGGTAGGCATTTGAATTGCGATATATGTATATGTGTCTAGGTGGCCAGATTTGGCTTTTAAAAAGCCAAATTCTGGCCTACAGCCCATTTGACCCACGAGTATATCCCTTAGGTTCCGGCAACCCTGTGTGTGTGTGTGTGTGTGTGTGTGTGTGTGTGTGTGTGTGTGTGTGTGTACGTGTACACACACACACAGAGTAACTAAATAGGGAGCAGTACGGGAACAGAGAGACACAATAGCAGACACAATATAACTATGGATTGAACAGAATAGATACAATTAATTAGTGGGGAAAGACAGAAATGTTTGTTTTTAAAAAAAAATCACAAGGCTACCCTTAACCACCTAAAATCACAAGGCTACCCTTAACGACCTACTAGTATGGGGAAGAGGATCCCTCTCACACAGAACCCCTGTTTAAACTTCTTCTAAACTAAACAACAATACACAACTTTTTAAATTCAATTGCAACCCCAAACCTCCCTCCAAACCTCCCCATTCACTCAGTCTTGGGCACTGATGGCTGGCACAGACAGACACAGCAGGCATAATCAGGCAGCAAAGGGGTTAAAAAAAATTCTTTCTTGAACATAAAAGCAATGCAACAGATAAATCCATTTTCCCAGGCTGGCATAGCCAGTCATAGCAGGCTAGGCTCAGCCTGGCAACAAGGCATCGTGGCATCATGGAATCTTTAGTTGAGACATGCAATGCAAACTTCTTCAAACATTAGCAAAGCAAGCAGCACAATGTCAATTGCATTACAACACAACACATTCTTAACTAAATCATTCATGCCAAAGGAAACTGGCCTCAGGGAAGATGTGTGAGCTTTTTGTATATCTTATCTTATGCTGATCCTTTTAACAAACACTCAGTTCCTGGAGTGGAGAGACCAAAAGGACAATTTTCATGCAATGCTGAAACGGAAGTCCTTTTTTCGAAGAACAAAGCATTTGGGTCCGAAATAAGGTCATTTCGATTCCATTACAAAAATTTTGTTTTTAATTCTTTCATTAAGATTTGTGTACAAAATGTCCAAAAATGTCATTTTCGGACATAAAACATTTTGTGGCCAAATTGAAATGCACAAGCCTATTAAAAAGTCAAAAGGGGTTGTTTAAGAAGGAAGAAGCTAAGCTATATGTGTGAGACAGCAATTAAATTACTTGTGTACATCTACCTAGTGTAAAAGAATGTTCAAGTAACACCAAAAGGTTATATGTTTGAGGCTAGTTAATCCATGCATTTTACTAAGGCAAAACTATATAGGTGACATCAACATGGTAAGCACTCTGTCAGAGGAAGTAAAGGATTAGCTTCCAGCTTGTCTCCTAGGAGTTAATCATTTCACTGTTGCAAGGAGTTCAGTGATTCTTTGCAACAGGGAATCTCTCAATGGAATTGCTGGCAAAGACACACAGGGCTCTATGAGTTCTGGTCCAATATGAGTGGCCTGGGCCATAACTGTAAGGGGACAAGTCATGCTTGCTACCACAAGACCAGCATGGAACAATGGGAAAGTTATGAGGAATAAAAGTTGCAAAGCTGACATGACACCTCAAGACCACAGTTGGGGCTCCCCCTCCTCCATCCCACCCCCCGCGCACCAATCTTTAAAATTGTTTTAGGGTTTTTTTCTATTTTGGCATTCAAAAAAGGAAGCACAGACTGACTCAATTTCATCAGGAAAGGTCTCTTTGGATTGTCTGTCTTCCATACAGCACACTTGCATGGAATTGTTGAAATAAATATGATTTGAATTTCTATAAATTAAGAAGAAATATGGTCCCATAACATCAAGAGAGCCAGCGTGGTGTAGTGGCTAGAGTGCCGGACTAGGACCGGGGAGACCCGAGTGCAAAATCCCCATTCAGCCATGAGACTAGCTGGGTGACTCTGGGCCAGTCACTTCTCTCTCAGCCTAACCTACTTCACAGGGTTGTTGTGAGGAGAAACTCAAGTATGTAGTACACTGCTCTGGGCTCCTTGGAGGAAGAGCGGGATATAAATGTAAAAATAAATAAAAATAAAATAAAAAGTGGGGACATGAACAGTCGGAATGTTCTTGAGGAGAAAAGGAGAGGTGGAAAGGAATGAGTGGGTAGAGAATGGAAGAGGGAGTAGCCAGTTTCTACCTTGTTGCCCTGGAAACAGCTGTGAAGGGCTTATGTTAGGGCTGGCTGGTGAAATCTTTCCATACCTGCTAGCATGCCCCTATTTTTCCATTCAAGTGAATGGGAGAATAGGGATGTGTTGGCAGATATGTCTTTCTCCTCTCCCAGAGAGGATAAATGTCTTGAAGGGCAACCATCACGGTTGAATGGTTTAACTTATGTCACAGAAGTAAATAGGAAAATAGGTTTGATCACATACGCCTTGGCTTCTTAATTCTGCCTGTTTCTGTTTTGCTGCATTTTACCTCAGAATAGGTGGGCCACAGAACTCCTCCAGTCTTGCTCCTCATAAAGAGGAAGAGCTGCTAAATTTCTTGTAAATGCTAGAGGGCCCAGGACTTTTAATAGTTGTGTAACAGGCAGACATTCAACTGGTGAAACTTTGTCTAGCATATGAGCGTATAAGCAGCTGTACAGCTAGCGATTGTTATCCATGATCCCAGCACCTGCAATTTCGCATATCCGCTGTCAGGCAATGTAGACCTGGCCTTGTTATATGCAACTGAAAAAATAATAATACATTTGCCTACCTGCGGCTCCTGGGTGGCCAGAAATGACTTCTGATGTCATTTCCAGCCACCATTTTGCTGAAATAAGCCATTTCATGACTCTTAGGTTTTGTTTTTTAAAAACATTTTGTTGTGGAAAATTGGCAGAATTCAGGGTTTGGGAGGGCATTGCTGAAAAACTGGACACCTGGAGAGCATGGCATGCTACTTTATTCCACTTATTTCTGTCTACTCCCCACTTTTTTGCCATTTTTTGACCTCCAAGAACCCCCCAATTCCCACTGACTTAAGTTATTGTTATCCTCAGTTTCATAATCCGCAGTTGCAGGTGAAAACAGAACCCCCAATAGACAACGAGGGCCACCTGTACTTCAGCTGTTTGACAGCCAGAACTTAAGCAAGTGCTGTGGGAGCTGGATCCCAAATCTGACAGTAACCCCCCCCCCCCACACACACACACTTAATTTGGTTCACACCCCTTTTGGAGTGTTTGGCATAGTTGACATGTGTCTATGACTAAGTAGTCCAGTGATAAGCAGTGTTTTAGCACTGGAGTTTGGATTAACCTAGGAAGCCCTCAAGAGGGAGAAGCATGGCAAATGAGTTTTACTCCCAGGAGAATTCAATGCAGACTCCCTGACCCATTAAAATCAGGCTGGCCGCACGGTTCATTCCCAGCAGCCTCAGATGCAGTCTCCATTATAAGTTAGAAACATTCCTGTGTTCTAGTATATAAATGTCCCTGTCTCTTCTTGGATCCTTTCTATTGCCCCAGAGAAATTGGCCCATTTGTCAACCCCCATCTCCTGTATGTGTTTTCTGGCACCTTCTGGAAGCTCTTTTTGCCCCTACCTGGCCCTCATTATTTTCTTACTGGATTGCCCATTAGCTATGATGGCTAAGCCCATCACCCCTTCATAGGAGGCAACTTCCCAACACCAGTATTTTGTATTTTTGGTCATCAAGATAAGCCTGTTTTCTGTTTGGCAACTTGTAATCCCATTAAGTTCATATTCCCTGACACAAGAAGCATATTGAGGTGTTCAGTAACTTACATGGGCACTGAGTGCATGACTTGGACCCTATTAAAAAGGGACTTTCAAGCCCCACAGCCTCTCTCTGATCACCCCATTTTGACAGTTCTGAATACCTGGCTTCAGTACATCTCACTTGGGTAGGTAACGAAGACTTTTCTTAATTCCCCTTCCCCTCCCAAGCATGCTTGAAGATGTATGGATGCAGACCTGTATGGGTGTGGATGTTTAAGGACCAGCCAGCCTAGCAGCTTCTAGACGAGAATAATGGGGAATGCTCTTGTCCCAACTCTTCCCCAGGACAAGAGAAGAGTCTCCATGCTGGGAACTCTCAGTCGCAAGAGAAGTCATGGAATAGGACTATTCTATTCTGTGACAAAAAGACTTGCATCAAAATAAGACCTTGCAAATCAGTTCATGATGGGGATTTTTTTTTTTTTTTAAAGGCTGCCTTTCTCTCCTGCCCCTGAAATGCTTACTGCTTAAATCCCAAGAAACTGGGATGACTCCATGTATCTCATTCTGTTGTCTGGTTTGAAATCAAATTAGTGGCGGGAGAGAGAGAGAGAGAGATTGTCTAAACTGATTGCTGGTGGGTGACTTCTCTTTCTGTTTGGCATAGCTCAGGGTAGTGTTTGTATGATTCTTTCTTCCTACTTTCATTCTTACAACAATCCTGTGGGGTAGGTTAGGATGAGAGAGAGTGTCTAGTTTAAAGTTATCCCCTGAGCTTCCTGGCTGAGTATAGAAGGATTTGAACCCAATTCTCCCCAGTTCTCATCCCACTCTAACCAGTACACCACACTGGCTTTTAACTAAGTGGGGTATTGAATGCAGGAGACAAAGGAGACTAAACTCCTTATTTTAGCTATGAAACAAGTACGGGAGTGTCTAAACTTTAATAAGGTTGGCTGGCATAAACTAAAACACACGCACCACAGAAGAGTGTTTTTTCATAGAAGCACCTATGGAATCTTACATACACTTTCTCCATAGCAAACCTGTATTCACTGGGATGAACTCAAGATATTTTTTTTGTTCAGAACTGAATCTGCTCCCTATCAGTTGGTTGAGATACACGTGCAAATGTGAAGTGGAAGAAAGGAAAAATACTGTGAAATCTATTTTTTCTTTCGTGTGTGTGTGTGTGTGTGTGTGTGTGTGTGTGTGTGTGTACACTTGTAAAATTTGCACACATTGCCTTGATACTGCTGCCCAAAACAAAACTCATTCTGCACATGGATGAAAGAGAATAGGTGGAAGACTGGTGCTGAGGGCTGGCCGACATCCAAAGCAGAAGAGCAGCAGCACAGGGTGAAAGAGGGTGCTGCCAATCAGAGCAGAGGGACCAAGAGCAGACAAAGAGCATGCCTGTGGCATGCTAAAGCAGAAGCAGGCATTGGGTAGACTGGCATCAGAGCGTTGAGAAGTCCCACTAATTTAACAAGAGCAAGTTAAAACAACAACATCTCTAACATGGCTGGCCTTGCACTAATTGCTGAGCTTTTGGCCTTGGTGTTCATTACCAGCATGGTTCCCTTTGACGAGGTGTTTGTGCAGTTCTGCTTTCCAGTGTTCTGTGTTTTATGTTGGAATCCCTAATCTGTGTTAACTGTGGTGTACATTTGTCTGTTAGGGGCCATGGGGCTCTAGTTCTGTAGAAGAGCACATGTTTTGCATGCAGAAGGCGGTTCCCAGGTTCAACCCATGGCATCGTCCAATAGGGTTGGGATAGGGCCCCTGAAATCCTGGAGAGCTGCTACCTTTCAGTGCAGGCAGTACTGAGCTAGATGAACCCATGGCATGACTCAGGCAGCGTCCTATGTTCTTAACTGGGACTTCATGCAATGTGCAAATGGGCAAAACAGTTTACACAACTTTATAGAGAAAGCCCTCCACTGTATTCTAATGTTCCTGCTAATGAATGTTTGCATAAATATACTTGTTTTGTATTATTACAGTCTTGTGAGTGCAGTGGCTGTTTGTGCCCTCAAGAACCCATGTGTTAAAAATCCTCTGTGTGTCTAATGTTCTGAACAATGGCCTATTAGCGTTCATCACCTTCCATCAAGAGGAGGACTCACATACAGATTACTGAGTGGGCTGGGCGTTGAATCAATTCCATGCAGGCTCACTATTTTTTAATTGCATATAAAAATCATATATTAAAGTGGGGCAGGGCAGCCACTTTTTCCTTTGTCTCCATGTACTGAGATCTGTTCTGCACCTAGTAGAAGGTGAAGGAGAGGAAGGCAGCGATGGGCCCATTTTAAAATCTCGTCTCCAGGCCCACTCCAACCAGGGCCAGCTCTAGGGGATCTGGCGCCCAGATGCAACACTCTCTTGAGCGCCCTTAGTTATCGTGAAAAATAAAGATTTGAAATACAATTAGTGTGTATTCAAAATTTTATACACAAAGATTTTATGTAATTATGTACATAACATTGTATATAATTATCTATTTTTATTATTATTTTTATTATATTATTATTTTGTATTTATATCCTGCTCTTCCTCCAAGGAGCCCAGAGTGGTGTACTACATACTTAGGTTTCTCCTCACAACAACCCTGTGAAGTAGGTTAGGCTGAGAGAGAAGTGACTGGCCCAGAGTCACCCAGCTAGTATCATGGCTGAATGGGGATTTGAACTCGGGTCTCCCCGGTCCTAGTCCAGCACTCTAACCACTACACCATGCTGGCTCTGTTACTTATAGGTTACTATAAATACTTCAAATGAAGTATCACTTGTAACTATGAAGAAAGCACAATTCTATGCTAATAAAATAGTTTGGATATATGTGTTCCTGTGTCGCCCAGTTCCTGCAGGATAGTTAGAAACTGAAGTGGATGGCATCTTAATTCACTCTATAAGTCACTTGATAATCTTCCCTTCAGTCCTACAATAGCATTGTTTTAAGTTTTCTCTCCCCACCAGTTTCTATGAGATGCCTGCCCTCTCACCAGCGTTCCGTCTAATTCTTACCATCAGTGAGCAGAAAGAGTTTTGTTCTGGGCAGCACTATCAAGGCAGTGTGTGCACATCACTCATTCACTCACTCACTCACTCACTCTCTCTCTCTCTCTCTCACACACACACACACACACACACACACTTAAGGGCCTGTGATGGGGGTTTCAGGCAGATTGAGCGGAAGATACTGCATGGGACAGAAGTCTTAGGAAGAAGGCTGAAGATGGTGTCAGAGCTGGAGGAGGAAGGGCAGGCAAAGAGCTAAGGGGCCTGTTCCCTTTCAGGAAGTCAGTTTACCTGGGAAGAGAGTCATTGCTGGCTAGATACTGATGACCTGGGGAATGGCTACCCAGTTTTAATAGTTAATTTGTTTTAATTGTTTATCATGTTGTGAACCACCCTGAGCCATTTTGGAAGGGCGGTATATAAATCTAATAATAAATAAATAAATAAAATAAAGAGAGACCAGATTGAGGACTGCAAGAATTCAGGCAAGCCATCAGGGAACAGCAGCCAAGCCTGTTTGAAAAATTCAAGGCTGAAGAATCCATCCCAGTTGTCAGAAGGCAGCTTAGAACCGTCCAAGGCCTGTGGCATTTAAAGGGATAGCACACCTTTGTCATCAGCTTCTGTGATTGTTTGCCACTTGAAAGGACAGTTAGGGGGAACTGATAGAAATGTCAGTTACAGATTCAAACTGATACAATAGGAGGAGAGCTGGTCTTGTGCTGGCAAGCATGACTTGTTCCCTTAGCTAAGCAAGCTCCACCCTGGTTGCATATGAATGGGAAACTTGATGTGTGAGCACTGCAAGATCTTCCCCCTCAGGGGATGGAGCCACTCTGGGAAGAGCAGAAGGTTCCAAGTTCCCTCCCTGGCATCTCCAAGATAGAGTTGAGACAGGTTCCTGCCTGCAACCTTGGATAAGCTGCTGCCAGTCTGTGAAGACAATACTGAGCTAGATAGACCAATGGTCTGACTCAGTATATGGCAGCTTCCTATCTTCCTATGTTCCTACACGCAAATAATGCACCATGCACAGTGTGGCACACAAAAACATTATATCTCACCTCCAGCCCCCCACCTCTGGCTCTGACTTTACAAGAAGTAAGGTCTCCAGGATAGCTGAGAAGAGATAAGTATCTGCCTCTCAAGCTATATTATTTATGGCCTATAGAAGAACAGGTTCATTTCTCATAGGGTTATGAAATCTCATGGCTCCTCTGTCCCTTACAGATTATTACTACATCTATATCTTGCTGTTCCTCCAAAGAGCCCAGAGCAGTGTACTACATACTTGAGTTTCTCTTTCACAACATCCCTGTGAATTAGGTTAGGCTGAGAGAGAAGTGACTGGCCCAGAGTCACCCAGCAAGTCTCATGGCTGAATGGGGATTTGAACTCGGGTCTCCCCAGTCCTAGTCCAGCACTCTAACCACTATACCACATTTATACATATGCTACATGGAAGATGCTGAAAGGCATAATATCATACTGCACAGGAGATGGCAATGGTAAACCCCTCCTGTATTCTACCTAACACAACCACATGGCTCTGTGGTCACCAGGAGTAGACACCAACTCAATAGCACACTTTACCTTTACATGTCCAGAACTGAATGAGAGGGGGGAGAGAGAGAGAGAGAGAGAGAGAGATCCATATGTATATTCTTTAAACTAAGGTGTAACATATAAGTAAGGTATTCATTTCACAGCAATTCACTGGCCAGCATGAACAACCACCTTTACAAAATCCTTCTTACTCCCCTCTATCTCATCATTGAAACTTACACAAGATCACACACGGGCTTTTTTCTTTGTGCCAATTAATCTCAATTTTGTGCATACATTCATGATTAAGCAGGCAAAACACTCAAGTAGTCCTTGCTCCTTATTTTCACCCTTTAAAAAATAGTCCCTACCTATGCCTGTAAATTCTACTCAATTAACTCAAAATAATCATACTGAAAATTAAATTGAACATTATACTGCATTAAGCAACTAAAACAAACTGCATTTTTGCCCTGGATTCTACAGGCACTGCATGTTTTGCATTCAATTCTCTGCCATCCCCAGAATCACAGACACAGAGTGATTTCATGCCTGATATCTCCCCATTTCACAAAACATCCCCCATTATATGCACCCCTCCATTTTTGCTTACTGTTTTTGAAATATGAATGATAAAGGATGCTTCCTCTATGAAATGAGACTGTGCCTGTGGTCTTGCTCCCCATGTCTCCTTTCTCCTCACTCTGATCTGAAGAGCCTCCCTCACACATGAGGTGAGTAGTGACTATGTGCATGTACAGAGAGTCTAGCCCAGAGAGCAAACGAGGGGAGGAGAGCCTCTTTCTATGTGGCTCTGGTCAAGTTTGTTTGAGAGTCCCTTTGCAAAACAAAGAGAATCCCTTTGTTTTGACTTGATGACTTGTTGACTCAGACTAAGCAGAACAAAGGGAAGCCAGTCCACCCTGCACCTCTGCTTAGTCTGTATATCTTTGCAAATTGCAATCCACTTGTATGCAGATTCCCTGAAAGAGACAGGCAGGCGCCGCGGGACACACAGGAGAGGGTGGGAGCTCAGGCTGAGGGCACAGCACACTCAGACTGTTGTTGCTTTTCTTCAAGTTCCATTGGCAGTGGCACCTTCCCAGCCCAGTGGGTGGCGCTCTGCACCTTCCAGCAAGCTGTGCCCGCCCCGATGCAATGCATCTGTTGCTTCCTCGGAAATGCCAGCCCTGACTCCAACCTTGGTACACCCCTGCTTGCGGGGCTTTCACTGCCCAGCCATAGGTAGATTCCAGCCAAATCTCCTGGGAAGGATTTCAATCCTGGGTCTTTCTCTGTTTTAAGCAACTCCAGTTACCAGAACCCCTCCAAAATGGATCCCAGCAGTTCAGTCCCCAGTAATATTGCTCCAGTCACCCATTTCCTTGCTGGTGGCCCACTGGCCACCCAGGGACAGCCATGCCTGCAGATTTGGCTTCCAGCTTTAGCCAATTGCCTCACCCTACAACAACTCAGCAATATTCTGCTCTAGTTCCATTTCTCCCCAATCTTTCCTAGTTTGTCTGTCAGGTCTGTCTCCCCCGTGACCTCTCACTGCTTCCTTAATTGGCCTAGTCTATCTACTTCTCTTGTCTTTTCTGACCCTTGTGTCTTGGTTGTAGCCTCAGCTCTCTCTTTATTTCCCTTGTCTCTTCTCTGACACAGATTGTTCTTTGGTCTTGGTTGCTTCTCCCCACCTTTTCCCTTTTGCTTTCTTCCCCCATCTGTAATAGGAATTAGCCTTGATTAGGAATTAACTTTGATTAGGAAGTACTCTGGGTCAGCTTCATCTAAATAGCCTAGACCCATCTCCTAACTAGGAACCTGCTAGATTTCCTTGGCCTCTGACTCTGCTTTTCACATAATCCTTGTCATTGTCCCCTCTTCTCTGACACTATTTTGCACCTAGTCCATGTCACTGTTTCTTTGCTTCAGTAGTTCTGGTCTCCTGTTTTCTGGGTTGAGGTGAGGGTTCACCTCACCCCACTTTTCCCCTGATCCCTTTTCTGACACTGATTATTCTTGGGCCCTGGTTACTGCTCTTAATCTTATTTCCATGCTTCTTTCTTTCTCTGTCCTCAAATTCAATATGACTTAGTATTCATTAGTGATTTAGATACATTTACCTAGATTACCTAGCAATCTCTTCATTGCTAACACATTCTACATACAACCAAAGTGGTGTCTATACACATGGACTTCCACAGATGGAGTACACAAAGATCAAATTGATTACATTATTGGTGCAAGGAGGTGGAAGATCTCAGTTATAACAGCAAAAACGTGGCCGGGGCTGATTGTGGAACAGATCACGAACTGCTCATGTGCAAGTTCCAATTCAAGCTAAAATGCAAAAAGAAAGCTATCCAGCTTCCACAATATGATCCTGAGAGTGTACTCACCCTTTTCAAGGAAAACATCAGGAACCGCTTTGAAGTTCTGAACCTCATTGATAGGGAACTAGAGGAACTGTGGAATGAAATCAAAGAAGTTGTTAAGGTTGAAAGTGAAAAGAGACTGCCAAAGACCAAGAAACAGAAGAAAGCAAAATGGATGTCAGAACAGACGGTGGAAATTGCCAAGAAGAGGAGAGAAACCAAAAGTCAAGAAAGATAAAGACCTCAGGAAGGAACTTAATAGGCAATTTCAGAAAGCTGTTAGAAGAATCAAGGAGCAGTATTACAATGACATCTGTAAAGACCTTGAGGAAACAAACATGGAAAAAAAAGGAGAGTTTTCCAAAAGATCTCTGAACACAGAAGGAGGTTCAAACCTTGAATTGGTATGTTAAGAGATGCCAAAGGACAGATAGTAACTGATTCAGATAAGATCAAACAGAGATGGAAGGAGTATACTGAAAATCTGTACAGCAGGGACATCAACATCTGTACAGCAGGGATGTCAGCTTGAAGCCTACTCTGAGAAGAGCTGAAGCAGCTTCAGACAGTGAGCAAGCTTTTCTAAACAGAACAACATCTAGCCTTTCCCCCCTTCAAACTAATTAACAGGAGGAGGGGAAATTTTGAGGGGCTGGTTTCTCTTTAAGGAATAAGAGTGTGTATGCCTCTGTGTGTGTGTGATTTGCCAGGGCTAGCATTTGCCAGGGCTAGCAAATTCCAGTGTTTGTTTGTCCCTGCCTGGAGGGGGTGGAGTTAGCTAGGGCTGTGGGAGGCCCCACATTCCTTTGACCCACATGCTGTGTCTCAGTTTGAAGCCTACTCTCTACATAAGAGGTGAAGTCCTGAGAGCAGAGCCAACAGGGCTAGCAAACAGGACTTTGGAGTTTTGCAGGAGTTTAGTGGGAATTGTTTGGGGGAGCCTGGAACAAGTCCCTATGATCACAAGGAGCCCGGTGGAGAAGGGAAGGGAAGTACAAATCCCTTCCTCACATAATTACTGATGTCTCCCGTGTTACAGCCAGCGTAGCCAAAGTTAGGGGACTCGACCCAGAATTTGTTCAGAACTCAGGCCTATTTCCAATAGCAATGTTCAGCTCAGAGAAACACTAATGCAAGGCCTCACTCAACTCTGAGTGAAATGATAATCTCCTAGGAGACAAGCTGGAAGCTAATCCTTTACTTCCTCTGACAAAATGCTTACCATATTGATGTCACCTACGTTGTTTTGCCTTAGTCAAATGCATTGATTAACTAGCCTCAAACATGTACCCTTTTGCTGTTACTTTGAACATTCTTTTTTATAATTACACACTAGGTAGATGTACACAAGAAGTAATTTAATTGCTGTCTCACACATATAGCTTAGCTTATTCCTTCTTAAACAAACCTTTTGACTTTTTAACACTCTTCGGAGCATGAGGCGCTAGGAGCCTGCCTCTGAGGCAAAGACAGACCAACAACTTAAGAAATGCAGATGTTTGGAGAACAAACAGAGGAACAAATTGTTTCCTGACCACAAAAAGCCTGTATGCAGAGGATGCCGCTCTGAACTGAAGTCTAACCAACAAACAGTTTTGTCATGAGAAGGAAGTCTTATAATAAGAGTGACTGTCACTTCTGAGATCCATGATGTAAATTGCTATCTTGAAAGAACTCCTAGTGCAGATCTATAGGATCCAGGTGCTATCAAAAGGGGTCTCTGAGCCATGGCAAAGCAGCAAGCTTTGCCTAGCCAGCAGATCTTTGCTCAAGAGCGATCCCCAGGGTTAGCTGCTCAAGCCGCGAGGCTAAAGCCGGAATTGGACATGGACAAGGGACTGTCCGTGACTTCTGCTGCGTAGTGAGAAGTCAAGACTACCTGAGAAGTCAAGACTACCCAGCCATGGCGTTCTCTCTCTCTCTCTCTGCCTTGCTCTGAGTATCTACCACCAGCCTGCTTGACTGCTTGAAGCCTGCATCGTTCCCAAGCCTAACAACGAAGAAGTCCTTTGAAGCCTTCTCCAGGACTGGTGAGAGGCCTATTCAACAACTCAGCCAGCTCCCTCCTCTTCACTAATCACTGCCATCCCCTTTCCTAAGCCCTTCCTTCTTTCTTCTCTCTCTGTTTCTCTCTAAAATGTTTTTTATTAGGAATTGTTAGACAGCTGTAATTACTGACTGCACAGGCATGCCAACACATTGGATTGTCAGGCACATTGCACAACACTTGGAATCAGAAACATGTTGAATTTGGATGATCTGTTTGAATTTTCTCTTAATGAGTAATTTTCTATAATAAAGCCCAATGAACTTTCTGAGTGTGTATTCCCTCCGTCTCTGTTTGCATGCCCACATCCGACATGGGCACCATCTCCAAGAACCAATTCAGTTTATGTATTAAATGACTTTCCCACTTTCCTTCTGAACAGAGTGTGAAACCAGGTGTAGTTCACAACACCCTCATATTCTTGAGAAAGTCTGTTTGGACATTTAAATAGGTGACCATTACAGCTGAGACCTATCCTCCTAATAAACCCTTTCTAAATATTGTAAATAGCCAGCAAAACCAGTATGAAGATATCAAGTCATCAGGGGAGGGGGCACTTCCCAGTGTATTGCACAGAGTGCCACATGTATGACTATTTGCCCCATTGGCAGAAGTCATGGGTGTGTGCTCAGTGCAAGGAGCTCCTGGCTCTCAGGGAACAAGTTTGTTCCCTTGAGACCAAGGTGGCAGTTCTGGAGAAGCTCAGCGAGACAGAGAGGCATGCGGATGAGATCTTCAGGGACATGGTAGAGGCCTCCCACTCCAAGGCTGATAGCTCCTCAGCTGTCAGGGAGAATGAAGGTCTTGAGGAAGGAGGACATCGGTCTGAGGAAGAGGGAAATGCTCCTTTAGAAGGGACCCCTTCCATGGATGAGGAGTCCATATCCTCTCGCACAGGGGATACTCCTTTGGGGAGCGGGGGCCTACTTATAGTGGGTGATTCAATCATTAGAAGTATAGAGAGATGGGTTTGTGACCCACGTGTTGACCACACGGTGACTTGCCTGCCTGGTGCAAAGGTTGCGGACATCACACAGCATCTAGATAGGTTCTTAGGCAGTGCTGGGGAGGAGACAGCTGTTGTGGTGTACGTCGGCACCAACGATGTGGGGAAATGCAGTCGGGAGGTCCTGGAAGCCAATTTTAGGCTGATAGTTAGTGTATTGAAGTCCAGGTCCAACCACGTAGATTCTCAGGAATGCTACCTATTCCACACACAGGTACAGTGAGACAGGCAGAGCTGAGGGGTTGCATGAGACATTGGTGCTGGGGGAAGGGGTTTAGATTAGTTAGGCACCGGGATACATTTTGGGGGAAACAAGGCCTGTACAAAAGGGACGGGCTGCACTTGAACCAAGATGGAGCCAGACTGCTGGCACTTAAAATAAAAAAGTTTGCAGAGTAGCTTTTAAAATGACACCTGGGGACTAGCCAACAGGAGCTGGACAGTATCTGGTTTGGCAAATGCCATCCCTTAAAGTGTGAGGGTGCAGAGGATTCAGATAAAACAGAACAGGACAGAGCAGAACCACATAAAGCACACACCACACTATTTGGGCATCTCTATGTGTCATTCACTGCAACTATACTTAATTTGGATTAAATTGGTTAGACAGTGCACAAATTAGCTTGCTTGCGCCTCAGATGTTTATGTGGCTGCCATCTTGAACTGGAGTGGTTGACATCATCACACACCACAACATTTGGGCATCCCTATGTGTCCCTACAGCTGTAGCAAATTTGGTTCAAATCGGTTAGGTGGTTCACAAGTTAGTCCACTTGAGCCTCAAAGGTTCACACATCTGCCATCTTGTATCAGGGTGGATGACATCATCACAAACTATTTTCTATTTTATTGTTGTGAGCTGCCCCAAGCCCTGGAGGAGTGGGGTATAAATATTTCAAACAAACAAACTATGCCGTTGAAGTGTTCCTATGTGTCCCTACAACTGTACCTGATTTGGTTCATATTGGCCCAGGCATTGTGAAGTTGATGGCGGGGGACAAAGAGACGGACACACACAGAGACAGAATGCTGGGTGATTTCATAAGCCTACTGGAAAGTAGGGTCAAAAGTACTGACGCTTTTGAACTTTGGTGCTGGAGAAGACTTTTGAGGATACCATGGACAGCCAGGAAAAACAAACAAATGGATCATAGAACCAATCAATTCAGAATTTTCACTCGAGGCACAAATGACCAGACTCACACTACCATACTTTGGACACATTATGTGAGACCCAACTCCCTTGAGAAGCCCATAATGCTGGGAAAAGTTGAAGGCAAGAGAAGAAGAGGATGACCAGCAGCAAGGTGGATGGACTCGATTACAACAGCAATGACTGCACCACTGAAAGATCTTAAAGGCCAAGTTGAAGACAGATCATCCTGGAGAGATTCTATCTATGTGGTCGCTAAGAGTCCATACTGACTTGATGGCAATCAATCAGTCAATCAACCAACCTAGTTTGTTAGCTGAATGCTTAGTTAACTGTTTAGTTATTCATTACCTAGCTAATTACATACATATTAAAGAATCCACTCTAGTTATTCAAAAATGTTAAGTTTTAGTGCCTAGACACCATTACCATCTAGTGTGTTCTATGTAATGTGAGAATACTCACATGTGTTCTTAAATGGCATGCCTCTTTATTATCATCAATAAAACATATCTTTATCTGGACCATGAAATCTGTGACTGTCTTTCTCCTGAGGACTGCTTAACCAAGCCTTGCAATCCAGATTCAGGGGGTACCAGGCAGGCCCATCCATAGGGCGAGGCGACTGGTGCCTGGTCCCTGCATTTGGAGGGGCCCTGTGGTGGCAGTGCAGCGCAGCGCAAGCAGCAAGCAAGGGCTTCCCCGCCACCGGCTGCAAAGTTGTGTGACTCCCTGCCCCCCAACCACCTTTCCCAGCCAGCTTCACCGCTGCTGGTTACGAAGTCGTGACTCTCCCCAACTCCCACCCATCCACTGCTACTTTATCCCACCACCGCTACCAGCTTCTAGCCCCTCCCTCCCTCCCTCCCTCCCTCCTGCATCCTTTCTTGTTTTAAAGAGCAATCCAGAGAATGAGTGGTCTGTTTTATCTTTGGCCAGGCAGTGGTGAAACTGTGTGGGTATCCCTTATGAGAGCCTCTTGGCTAGCTTACTGTCCTCATTCTGGGCACTGCAGTTTCCATTTCCTTCTGCACATGTGTTTCTGTCTCTCTGTTTTTAATAGCCTGGATGCAATTATCCTTTCTCCTTTTGTTTGTTCCTTTCTTCTGGTCTAAAAATGTGCTCTGTCATTTCCAGATCTCTGTTGCTAAAGCACAAACAGAGCTGCTTGCATCCATTTGAAAGGGGGATGAGTGTGCGTGCGTGCTGTGCACAAATATAGAGGAGAGGCAGGGGACTCTATGACTCTGTGGAACTTCTGCCTTTTGCATTGACGATTTTGCACGGAAGGAGCCATGGAGCAGTGGTTGGTTTTTTTTTAAGCCAGCAGAACACTGCTCGCCACCGCTGCAAGAATCCTACTGAAAATGGGGCAAGGCATGCCTGCCCCTGGATAATGGCATCAAGGCGCATGCCTGCCCATCGCCATTTACAAGAGGCTCCTGCTAGAGCAGGAGAGTGGATTCTCCCGCTCTGGCCAAGGAAGAGCCAAGCTGACTACAGTTCTAGACAGTGCCTTTACACCCCACTTTTGCACAAACACAGAGACAAAGACTGCTGCTAATGTGCCTGATTTCAACTGATTGGTAATCCTCCTGGTCAGGGGCGGAGCCACCATTGGGTGAACAGGTTCAAAGAACCCAGGCCGCCACACCAATCAGGGGCCGCGAGTTCAGCCCCAGACACACACCCTGTGTCTGATGTCAGACGCGGGGGGCGTTATTTCAGTCCCCAACGGGGCTGCACAGCCCTGTTTGGAGCTGAAATTGGCCCGTGCTGCATTGGCAGCACAGCCGGAGTGACTCTCCCTGCCTTAAAGGCAGAGAGAGAGCCACTCCTGGTCTGGCTGCCAACACAGCGGGGCTAAGCAATCTCCTTCCCAAATGGGGCCACGGGGCCCCATTTAGGAGAGAGAGAGAGATCAGCCTGCACTGCATTGGTAGCACAGCCAGAATGGCTCTCCCTGCATTTAAGACAGGGGACATGGGGCCGCATGGCCCCATTCGGAAGACCTCACCCCCCAAGTTTGACATCAGAAGCAGGGTGTGACTAGCCAGGCCCCTGTGTCTGACATCAGATATAGGGGGTGGGGCCAGGGGGCCACAGTGGTGACTGCACACAGGCTGCTGCCAGCCTCCCTGCACTGTTTCTCCTGGTGACCCTCTGTAGTCCCCTTCTTGCTGTAACCTGCATTTATCTAATTAGCAGTTCCTTCAGTTCTCCAGCCCATTGTGAGAGGGAGTGGGGCAGGGTCAGATTAACATAGTAGCAAATGTAGCATTTGCTACGGGCCCCACGTTTTCTAGGGCCCCGCACGCCTGGCTTGCACGTCTGCCCCTTCTTTTGCTCTCTATTTGGTGCTCTCTGCTGACTCTCCTCATTGCCTGCTGCTGCCCATTCTCTCGCCTCGCTTGAGGGCATTTAAGCAAGGTCTTCCTGGCACCATGGTGTTGATTGGGTTATCTATTAGTAAGAACAACAATAGGAACAGATCGCTTGCAAAGGGGTCTCAAAGATAACTTAATCGCCAGGGCGTTGGTCCTTATTTGTTTAAACTGTAAAAGTTTTTAAAAACATATACAGAAAGAGTAAAAGGGCGGAAGAAAGGAAGCTAAAGAAGATGCTAGTTGAATGTTGCCAGCGTTTTCCGACTGACTGGGAGAGGGTAAAGATAAACAATGAGAACGTGTACCTTTAAGAGGAAAAAGAAAGCCAGAAGTAACTCAGATGCGCGGCAAGAGGAGTCTCAAAGTTTGGTGGATCAATTGAGGGGAGCTTATATCACGGTCTTGTTGGGTAAGGTCACTTATATCATCCTTTAGTATCCAGTGCTGTTGGGAGGGAATTTGTGATCATTGCTTTTCAAGGAACTGCCAAATTTAAGGTGAGCTCCTTTCCTCTCCTCTAGACCTGAAATAACTACTGCTGCGTTGCCAACTTCATTAGCTTTACATTGGGATGCCCATTGAAACTGTCCAAAGATAAACGGAGGCTGCAAACCTAAACACACTTACTAGAGAGTAAGGCTCATTGAGTTCAGTGGGACTTACTTCTGAGTAAACATGCTTAGGGTTGCACTGAATGATTTGTGCATTTCCTCCTTTTAATATTAAGCATGTTAGTGTAATTTAGATTGAAAGAGGCTATGCCTCCTGCCAAAAGATTGTCTTTTGGATACTTCCGTTTTCATGGAAGTTGCTAATGCACCTCATCATAATCACATTCATTTGCAATGCATCAACTATTCTAAATATACATCTGCTTTCCTGTCAGGCTTGCACAAGAGCTTAAACATATATTCTTAATATTGTCAAATGGCCCTTTTAATGTGATGGCTGCTGGGATCCAATATGATCTGCACACATTGGAATCAAACATCCACTGTTGTGTGCCACAATTGCTAATAGGTTCAGATTTCTCAAAGTACAGAATTCCTGAGAACCTTCTAATTTAAACATTCAGAGTTTTGTTCCCCACCACCTTTCTCTTTGTGAAAATAACTCCAAAGGAGAACCCACGGCCAGGAGTCACAAAAGTGTGTGTGGGGTGTGTGTGTGTGTGTGTGTGTTTTGCAAAGTTTGTTGACTGGCTGGCTCAGCTGAGTGGAGGCATGGGGTGGTGGTGGGGGGGCACTAGGCAAATGAAAAAATTGAATTACTTTACTATGCAAGTAAATAATTTATGTTTCAGTATTTATGTGCCTTTTTTTAATTTGGGGCCCCCTTCATAACATATGCTACAGGCCCCACACTATCTTAATCCGGCCCTGAGACTACTGAGAGGCAGTAAGTTACAGAAAACAGTGGGGCAGTGCGGGCCAGGGAGAAAGGAGGACAGAGCTGCATAGAGCAATTCATTCATTGCTGCTGAATCTTTCTGACTGACTTGACCTTTTCAAACCTTCTCAAAGAACCCCAAAAGGCTGTGGTAAAGAAGGCGTGCCTTTGTTTCTTTCCATTTTCTTCCTAGGTTGTGGTTTTACTCCTTGAAGAATGAGGATGTGGTACAGTAGGGGAAATGACTTGATTATCAAACCAGAGGTTGCTGGTTTGAATTCCCACTGGTATGTTTCCCAGACTATGGGAAACACCTATGTTGGGCAGCAGCGA
The DNA here is from genome assembly GCF_027244095.1 of Hemicordylus capensis. Lineage (NCBI taxonomy): Eukaryota > Metazoa > Chordata > Lepidosauria > Squamata > Cordylidae > Hemicordylus > Hemicordylus capensis. Next base: position 162,134,864 of record NC_069658.1, read on the forward strand.
TATAGGAAGATGCTGAAAGGCATCATCTCCTACTGTGTGAGAGATGGCAATGGTAAACTCCTCCTGTATTCTACCAAAGACAACCACAGGGCTCTGTGGTCGCCAGGAGTCGACACCGACTCGACGGCACACTTTACTTTACTTTGCAGTAGGAAAACTGTAAATGGAAATGGCTCACTGCCACACAGAATTCTGGGAAGGGGATTCCACAGGGAAGCTAGAGTGGGGGTATTTTCCTTATGTGTTGAATTTAATTTAGAGCATATGTCTTCTAAAAAGAAGAACTAATTTACCTTTCCTTCAAAAAGAGAGAAGAAGAAAAATAATTAAAGCATTTTTACCACTGTTTGCTTTTCCAGTTTATTTAATTTTGTTAATTGCTTAGTCAACTTTCAAATATATATATATATATATATATATATATATATATATATATATATTCTGTCATCTTTTTAAAAAAAGCAAAATTCCCTTTCATTTCAGATTTGGCATGTAGGTCCCAGATTGTGTATTATTTCCATGGTGTCATACCAGCATGCAATACTTAATTAAAAAAATATTTTTAAAAAGCAATTCTTATTATATAAGCTCCCCAGAGTTCTGGTGTTTTCCTACTGTACCACCTCCTCATTCTGTGATGCTCAGGACAGGAGGACACCTCCCCCCCAATACTTTGTTTCATTATTTAAAAATTAAAAATAATTAGTTTTATTTTTTAATATTATATGCAATCCTTGTTTCTAGAACAAGTTACAAGAAGTTTTAATGCTTCATCTGACATAGCACACAAAACAATATACACATTAGTATATTGTGGACAGTTTGGCGTTGCTTTCTGCTAGTTTGGGAAAATGCTTGACTAACAAGCAGAAGGTTGCCAGTTAGAATCCCCACTGGTACTGGTACTACATTGGGCAGCAGCGTTATAGGAAGATGCTGAAAGGCATCATCTCATATTGCACGGGAGGAGACCATGGTAAACCCCTCTTATATTTTACTAAAGAAAACCACATGGCTCTGTGGGCACCAGGAGTCAACAGCGACTTGACAGCACACTTTACTTTGGTTAATATTTTAATTGCTATGTTTGGTTTTAATATTCTGCCATTAAGTGCTTGTTGTGTAACATCATCATCATTTATATACTATTATATTATTATTTATATTTATATTTGTGTGTGTTGCATCTATAGTGGCACTGGCACATAATAATGCACATGTGCATACACTGCTTTGATACTGCTGCCCAGAACAAAACTCGTTCTGCTCACTGATGAAAAAAAATTAAAGGGAACTCTGCTCCTTTGGGGGGGAGGGGAGTGGCCAAGGCAGCGAGGCCCCACACATGCTGATTCACCCCCAGCCCCACACACCCCTAGGGACGGCCCTGGTACCAGGTTACCCCAAATTTATACAAGTAATGTTTCAAATTACTATAAAAATTACAGTGTTCACACAATGCCTGCTATATTTCCCATTTTTTAAAAAAATGAAGTTATGGCTTGTTTTAAACTCAGGAAAAAACAAGGGGAACACGGGTAACAAACAAAAACTATATAACAAAACCCATGTACAAAGACAAAGGCAATAAAGACAAAGGCAATAATGACAGAGGCCTAACACAGGTAGTGACCAGATTAAACATATAATAACAAATATCACAGGCACCCATATAAAGACTATCAATGAGTACAAATATAAGGGCTAAACAAGCCCCACACAGTGAAGAATCTAAATAAAACAAGAGTCACTCAAAAGCTGGTCACAAACAATGATCTGGATGGTGCTGCTGTGCCAGAAGACAGTCATCAAACATGCAAAGTGCTGCACTCTGCACGAAAACCTTTGCCTAAAAGGCTAGGCACAGAAATCTTGAAAATGGAGCTGGAATCTTGACAGACTTCCTAGGTAGTGGTCTGTTTTGTGAAAATCTTCATCAGAAGTATAGCAATCTGTGCATTAATGATTATGATAATGAAAGCCCAGGAATACAACATTCAGAGTAAGAACATGTGTAATAAATACAAACACACCAACCTTAAATCCAGGAAAGCCTCATCACTATAGGCAGCAACTCATCACTGTGCCTGCTCAGACATGCTATGTTCCTTAGTGAATAATGCTTGAGCTTGTAGTTAAATACTCTCCCCAACTATCAATCAATTATACAATGAGTGAGAAAGCTAAACCAGCTGTGCTGGTCTTACTATCCTTTTCTATATAATTTAGATTATTGAGAGGAAACAGGAGAAGTCATAATTAACATTTAACCCCTGGGGTATACATGTATTAAACTTGTGAATAAAAAATGATTCTTTTTGAAGAAGGATCCTCTGCTTATCTTGTTTGTCAAAGGACCTTGGAATAAATTTAAACAGCACAAAAAACTTGCAATCGTCCAGTGAGTGAGATTTCTCAATGAAATGTGGCACTAGTGGGGCATCTAATATACTGTGCTTGAGCCTAGATCTGTGTTCAAGTACACGTGTCTTAACAGGTCTCATAGTGCTCCCAATAAACCACAGGTTACATGGACACACTATGACATAAACAGTCCCTTCTGTCTTGCAGTTAGCAAAAAAAATTTTTTTTTAAGCTAACATGTTTCTTCAGACCCGGGTCCCAATACCCAGTAGTGGGAAGACTGAAGGGACAAGCTGCACAACTCCCACAGGGGTGGAAACCTTGTGCAGCCCTACTCACTGATGGTCTCACTGTAAAGTCTGAATGAGTCAAAAAATTCCTTAGACTCCTGGTTTTTCTAAAGGCCACCATAGGGGTTTTGTTTTTTTTTCAACCAGGGATATCAGAGAAAAGGTGCCAATGTCTATAGATGATCTTTTTGATCTGATAAGATAGGGGAGTGTAATCTATAGACCAGATGAGATGGTCCAGCTGTTTCTTCGGGGCATCCTGCAATAACTCACTTCATCTAATGGTGTCTGCTCTAAGAAGAAACAGCTGGACCATCTCATCTGGTCTATAGATTTTTTTGCTAACTGTAAGACAAAAGGGACTGTTTATGTCATAGTGTGTCCATGTAACCTGTGGTATGTTGGGAGCACTATGAGACCTGTTAAGACACGTGTGCTTGAACACAGATCTAGGCTCAAGCACAGTATATCACATGTATAATTGATTGATAGTTGGGGAGAGTATTTAACTCCAAGCTCAAGCATTATTCACTAAGGAACATAGCATGTCTGAGCAGGCACGGTGGTGAGTTGCTGCCTATAGTGACGAGGCTTTCCTAGATTTAAGGTTGGTGTGTTTGTATTTATTACACATGTTCTTACTCTGAATGTTGTATTCCTGGGCTTTCATTATCATGATCATTAATGCACAGATTGCTATACTTCTGATGAAGATTTTCACAAAACAGACCACTACCTAGGAAGTCTGTCAAGATTCCAGCTCCATTTTCAAGATTTCTGTGCCTAGCCTTTTAGGCAAAGGTTTTCATACAGAATGCAACACTTTGCATGTTTGATGACTGTCTTCTGGCACAGCAGCACCATCCAGATCATCGTTCATGACCAGCTTTTGAGTGACTCTTGTTTTATTTAGATTCTTCACTGTGTGGGGCTTGTTTAGCCCTTATATTTGTACTCATTGATAGTCTTTATATGGGTGCCTGTGATATTTGTTATTATATGTTTAATCTGGTCACTACCTGTGTTAGGCCTCTGTCATTATTGCCTTCGTCTTTGTACATGGGTTTTGTTATATAGTTTTTGTTTTAAACTCAAGCACTGATGTCTGCCTCTTTATTATGGCTGGCAATGCTTAAAAAAATACTTTTTAGTTTCTTTGTTCTGAACACACTTATACAGAGAATGTGACACATATGGCACTCTCTGTTTTAAAAGGCAAGGAAACTTAATTAAAGGGGGGGGGAGCTTCAATGTTCAGAGATAGTTAGGGATGTGGCAGCTCCAAATAATGAGGAAATCCAATGGCCCATGATGTTCATGCCAGGAGGACATGAGACCTGATGTCCAGGAGATATTGTGCCCATTTTAACCACAGTTTAAGATAGCTCACCATAATCTAACAGTAGCTGTATACTGTAACAGTGTAAAGCTTTAAGCCTTTATACTCACAGTTTCGGGCATAGCCTCTCTTAATGCCGTTTTAATTCTGCTGTAATATACTTTATTCTGGTCAAAGACTGTGTGAGAGAGAGAGATACTGGCATACAAACCCATAATCATGGCAACACAATTTGTCTAGGTAACGTCATGTTACCAAATTCTTCTTAAACATTGCTGTAACACTAATCCTTAGCTTTTGCTGTTGCCACCAACCTATGTAAGTAGTGCATTGGGGCATGGAGGACCTAGACAAATTGTGTTGCTATAGAATTCTGGGCGTGGGAGAAGTAAGCAGTGCTTCAGCTACTATCCATGAGTTTCTCTGTGTAGGACAGAAATTCTGAGGGAAGACTTTGAGAGAGAAAATATAAGCTAGACAGGAGTTTGTAGGGTGTCAGGATAGGGAGATCTGAGAGGAGACCAGAGTCTAGGAGATTTGGGAAAAAGAGGGGATGGTGGCAGCTTTCTGCTAGCAATCAGCTGCAGGGCCAGCACTCTCCAGCCACTTGGATCCAGAGGGCTGAAACTGCAAACCAGCCTAGGCTTGACTCCATTATTGTCCTGTGGAAGACAAACGTTTATGAGACTCCTTCTTTGGATCTGGTTTGCTTTCACGCACTCACAAATGATCTTTTTGACAAAGGGCTCTTAGTTCACATCTCCTGTGGAATGGATTGTGTGTGTTCACATATCGGCCAGCTTTACCCTGAGGTCCCTGCAAGCTATCAGGGAATACGTCACACGTGATTCAGGTTTTTCATTGCACGTTAGAGTGTAGCCCGATTTATATCCAGGGAGTTATTTGCACATGACTTCATGCTGCGGGGTAAATGTTGAGTGAAGCCACTTCGAATTACATTCGCAGCATTGAGGGAATCAGCCCCTCCCCTCTGCTCTTGGGTTTTGTTTTGATGCAAGTTCACATGTTTTCCTTCTAGCCAATGGTGGAGCGGGGGGGGGGAGTACTGAAGAGCTACATCTATATTTATAAAGAGAGTATCCTTCTTATCATGCTAATGATTCTACGTCAGTGCCTCTCCCTATTTACTCTGCCATTTTCAGAAAAAGTAGCTTAAAATCAGCATTTTGAAAACCCAGAAATACCTCGAGATCAGCTAGAATTTGCAAGACACAGTCCGATTTGTGTGTGGAGTGGGTCCAAGGATCTCGACGGGACCTCTGGGTAGGTTTGGCTGGTGTGTGAAAACACACACTCTCTCCTGCATGAGATTTGGGGTAGAAGCCCTGTGTGTAAATTGTGTTTCTGTGGTTTTGAGTTTGTAGGCCAGTATAAAAGCTTGGACTCATCAGGTCTTGGACTCATCAGGTCTCATGCCCTCGTGGTGTGAACATCATAGGTCATTGGATTTCCTCATTTTTTGGAGCTCAGTTGGAGCTGCCACACCCATAATTATCCTGTAAACCAACTGTGTGTGTGTTTGTTTGTTTGTGTGTGCGTGTGTGTGTAATGGAATATATAATTCATTTTTCTATTGACTTCATCAAAATCAATAGGCTTCATTTCAGATAAATGGTGTTCAAGATGTGAGTGTTAATATGAAATATGCTATCATCTCTGTTTAAGAATTCTGATATGGGACCCAGCTCACCCATCCAGAATTGCACTTTGCCCCTTCTGCAACTCTCCTGCACCTGATCTTTTCTTCTTCTGGTGCCGCCACTGTATTGACTTTAGTTTAAAAACAAGTAAAATGTTACTTATCCACTGTAGCAAAAAATGAAAGCAATTATCTGCTCCACAGGCTGCAAAAGCCCCTTCTGGAAGAACCTGAAGCATCTCTATTCAGAATTTACTCTTTTCTCATGGCTTAAAATGGGTTAAACTAGCCACCGAGTAACTTATTAAAGGAACAAACTGGGTTGGTGGGTTTTGCATATGTTTCAAAAATAAATATTTGAGGTTTCTATCTGCAGGATGGGTTGCTTCGACCTCCTGCTCCGAGACAGAGCCAATTATAGGCTAACAGAATCCGTCATTTCAAGGATGTTCTCCAAAGGGGTGGAGCAGAGGAGAAATTCTCTGAATTTTGTGGGAATGTGTGGGGCTTTGTAAGTGGTCTGATTAATTCAAGGGAAAGGAAGGGAGAGAATATGGTAGGAGGACCCAATGGAAGGCAATAAATAGCAACAGCCCTCAGCTGCTGTCTCTATCTGAGGAATTTAGACCAAGGACTTAAATTAAATGGTATGATTTTGTGAATTGCATCATTCACATCCCATTTAATCTACCATTAACATTTATAGGTTTGGGTTATTCTTTGTTCAAATTCTAGTTTAAAGTTTGTTACCTACTGTGCATGGGAGTGGTGGGGGGGAGCTGGGCAACCTTGATTCTGAAGGATTTGCACAGTTGCAAAGCTGTGGCTGCTGAGACTGAGACTCTGAGCATCCCTAACACATGGTTGCCCCCCCCCCCTCTCTCTCTCCCTTGCTGTAAGAAACAGGGGCTGCCCGTGCAAGCTGCTCCTGAGCACAACTGCACAGCTATGTCTCTGGCAGGACTGAAGTGTCTGGTAACAGGAGCTGGTGGGTTCCTTGGTCGAAGGATTGTTTGCCAGTTGCTGGAAGAAGAAGAGGGCCTGGCCGAGGTCCGAGTCCTGGACAAAACAATCAGTTCTGAGTTGCTCCAGAATTTTGCAAGTAAGTGAACATGCCATGGTTTGTTCTCTGAAGAAAGAGGGAGATCTGGACACTAGAAAAGAAGGCTTCAGGCTGGACTTGTAAGGGTTTCTCATCAACCCCAGGGCAATGGCTTAGTTCTCACTGAAGTGAGAGAACTTTGACTGAGCCCTACCGCTTCAGACTGTGGGTCAGACTTTGCATGATGGAAGGCTCCACCACACAGAAAAATGCCCTGCACACAGAAAATGAGCGCGCTGGGCTGGGGAAAGGGCTAGCCAAGAATCCTCCTCTATGTTTCTGTGTGGTGGGATCTCCCCTGCTAAGTGAGAAAAGAGCCATTTTTAAAAGTGGTGATTATTTTCTTTTTAGCAGGGGAGAGCAACTGTCCTTATCCACCCCCAGCACAGCATCCCTTTAGGGCTGTTGCTGGCATCTACCTTACATTTCATTTTAGATTGTGAGTCCTTTGGAGCCATTTATTTTTCTATGTAAACTGCTTTGAGAACTTTTTTGTTGTTGTTGTTGAAAAGTAGTATATAAATATTAATAATCATCAGTGGTTGACATACTGTAAAAGGAGTATATCAGCTTAGTAACGTTCTGTTCATGCAAGCTGTGTTAGATAAGGGTACATACCTTTGGAGATAATGGACTTTCTCTATTGCAAACAAATTGCAGAAATGCAATGTTACTAGGCTGACATACTTTTGTGCAGTATGTCGGGGTGTGTGTATGTGTGTGTGTGTGTGTGTGGCTTTTGTTTGGTTTTTGCATTGAGCACCATTCCATTTTGTGAGTCTCCACATTCAATCTGAAGAGGTACCGAGGCACTGGCTTACCATGTCAGGGTGTTTCTGGACCAGCCAGCAGATAAGTGTTGTCACCAGAGCTGAGCTAAAATAAATGTTCTTGAGTAAATCAGATGTTGAAAAATTCATAATGTGCCATTTCATAATATAAAATATGAAATAAAAATTATTTTGCTTCGAAGCATGTCAAATACATTTTAGATTTATGCAAATGTCTTTCAAAAATAAAATATCAAATAGAGTCATTCCATAATGTCTGATTAATGACAAATATACATTTATTATTATTTATTTGATTTCTATACCACCCTTCCAAAAATAGCTCAGGGTGGTTTACACAGAGAAATAATAAATAAATCAGATGGATCCCTGTCCCCAAAGGGCTCACAATCTAAAAAGAGACACAAGATGATAGACACTAGCAACACTCACTGGAGGTGCTGTGCTGGGGCTGGACAGGGCCAGTTACTCTCCCCCTGCTCAATAAAGAGAATCACCACTTTAAAAGGTGCCTCTTTGCCAAGTTAGCAGGGGTTACATGTAGTTTAACAGTAGGTGAGATTAATGGTAGTTTTACAAGGACTTAAAAGTAACATGAATTTGACATGTGTATATCAAATTATATCATCTTTCCCTGCACTTGGAACAATCTCCACAGGGCTCAGCAGAGCTCCGTTTCTCTCTTCCTTTTTTGGTATGCCACTGTAGGATGAATCTGGCTCATTGCAGGAGGCCCCTGGGCACCTTCCATATTCCCATCCAGAACGTTCCTTCTGCTCTGTCAAGATGTGAAAGTTGCCGGGCTCAAACAGGAGGAGAAGCCTGGAGGAGGTATGGAAGGTGCACAGAAGCCTCACACTTTATGTCATGCTGCATTGTGCTTCCTGTGTATGAACCAAGGCAGAGAAGCTGGGCTCGGATGAGTTCAGTGATCACTCCATGCTAAAACACTGATGTATCTGCACAGGAAAACACAGTCCCCTTTTATATGTGTGTGTGTCATTATAATTCCAGCTGTGTCTTTATGGACAGTTGCGAGACAGGAAACTTGCTTACAACTGCTCTGCACATTATATAATTAATGTGTGTTACGCTGTTTGTTAGAATGCATATGTGTGGGGATCAATACTAGTCCCCACATATATGGGGAAGGGGAATGACAATTTACCCATATTATAAGGTCACAGTGACACCTGACTCAGTGGAGATGGTGGGAGGGCATATGCATTGGCATCTTCAAATTGCTAGAGAGTTGTGATAAATCCTAGGGGTGACCGTATGGATATATAGTGGTCATGTCCAGTCATAAAGAGATTTGGGGATTTTGTGCTGAGTAAGGTAACTGAAGCCACCTAATGGCGCAGCAGGGGAGTAACTTGCGAGGGAGCAAGTGGTAGCTGGTTCGAATTCCTGCTGGTATGTTTCCTAGACTATGGGAAACACCTATATCAAGCAGCGATATATGCTGAAAGGCATCATCTCATACTGCGTGGGAGGTGGCAATGGTAAACCCCTCCTGTATTCTACCAAAGAAAACCACTGGGCTCTGTGGTCGCCAGCAGGGCCGGATTAAGCTAGTGTGGGGCCTGTAGCATATGTTATGAAGGGGCCCCCAATTTAAAAAAATGCACATAAATATTAAAACATAAATTATTTACTTGCATAGTAAAATAATTCAATTTTTCATTTGCCTAGTGCCCCCCCCCAACCACCCCATGCCTCCACTCAGCTGAGCCAGCGAGTCAACAAACTTTGCAAAACACACAAACACACTCACCCCACACACACTTTTGTGACTCCTGACCGTGGGTTCTCCTTTGGAGTTATTTTCACAAAGAGAAAGGTGGTGGGGAACAAAACTCTGAATGTTTAAATTAAAAAGTTCTCAGGAATTCTGTACTTTGAGAAATCTGAACCTATTAGCAATTTTGGCACACAACAGTGGATGTTTGATTCCAATGTGTGCAGAACATATTGGATCCCAGCAGCTATCACATTAAAAGGGCCATTTGACAATATTAAGAATATATGTTTAAGCTCTTGTGCAAGCCTGACAGGAAAGCAGATGTATATTTAAAATAGTTGATGCATTGCAAATGAATGTGATTATGATGAGGTGCATTAGCAACTTCCATGAAAACGGAAGTATCCAAAAGACAATCTTTTGGCAGGAGGCATAGCCTCTTTCAATCTAAATTACACTAACATGCTTAATATTAAAAGGAGGAAATGCACAAATCATTCAGTGCAACCCTAAGCATGTTTACTCAGAAGTAAGTCCCACTGAACTCAATGAGCCTTACTCTCTAGTAAGTGTGTTTGGGTTTGCAGCCTCCGTTTATCTTTGGACAATTTAAATGGGCATCCCAATGTAAAGCTAATGAAGTTGGCAACGCAGCAGTAGTTATTTCAGGTCTAGAGGAGAGGAAAGGAGCTCACTTTAAATTTGGCAGTTCCTTGAAAAGCAATGAAAACAAATACCCTCCCAACAGCACTGGATACTAAAGGATGATATACGTGACCTCACCCAACAAGACCATAATATAATCTCCCTTTAAGCTCCCCTCAATTGATCCACTAAACTTTGAGACTCCTCTTGCCGTGCATCTGAGTTACTTCTGGCTTTCTTTTTCCTCTTAAAGGTACACATTCTCATTGTTTATCTTTACCCTCTCCCAGTCAGTCGGAAAACACTGGCAACATTCAACTAGCATCTTCTTTAGCTTCCTTTCTTCCGCCCTTTTACTCTTTCTGTGTATGTTTTTAAAAACTTTTACAGTTTAAACAAATAAGGACCAACGCCCTGGCGATTAAGTTATCTTTGCGACCCCTTCGCAAGCTATCTGTTCCTATTGTTGTTCTTACTAATAGATAACCCAATCAACACCATGGTGCCAGGAAGACCTTGCTTAAATGCCCTCAAGCGAGGCGAGAGAATGGGCAGCAGCAGGCAATGAGGAGAGTCAGCAGAGAGCACCAAATAGAGAGCAGAAAGAAGGGGCAGACGTTCAAGCCAGGTGTGCGGGGCCCTAGAAAACACGGGGCCCGTAGCAAATGCTACATTTGCTACTATGTTAATCTGGCCCTGGTCGCCAGGCAGAGGTGCTCTTACTGCTGGATTTCGGGGCCAATGTCCAGGGCCTCCACACCCCCTGGGGGGCCCCCAATCCTCTTTAGTCTGTCCTAGGTAGTGTGGTTTGTGCCCTCAAGAACCTACGTGTTAAAAAATGATGCTTAACTTCCAGTGGGGGGCGGGGGCTCCAAAGGCCTTTAGATCCAGGCTCCAAAATTACCTCTGTCACCAGGAGTCGACACCAACTCGACAGCACAACCTTACTTTACTTTAAGGTAACTGAAAGGATTGGATTAGTTATTTCTCCATGATTCTCTGATCATTACAGTAGAAGATTCGGAGGAAATTGGAACCACACAGGTAACATGGGCTACTAAGAAAAAGAGTCCAGGGTGTAAGCATCTTACCACTCCTATCCCTGGGAATAGGAGGGAGGTTTTGGTGCTATACATGGTCCTTCCATGGAGGAAGAGAATACAGTTAAGCTGTATCCAAAATTCTTAGCAGCAGCTTGAACTTAAGGGACAAACAAGACATTATATTATCCCATCATCAAGAGACAGGTTTAAAAGCAGAAGTATCTCTAGTTCTATTAACACATTAAGTTGAACTTGCATACAATCATACTCTTCCTGTCTCTACCTTGCATTTGAGGGGGACTCTATCTAGGTTCACTTTTAAAATGAACACATGTACATTCATTCACACAGAACCTGTACATATGCACTAACATCTGTACACATGTACAACATAACATCTGAATGGGGTTACTTTTATCTTCATTTTGAGAAGCTCATTCACACTGTTGCCCACTTTACCTTGCTGCTTCCTCCAATGTCCGGCAGATGGTGCTAGTGTATCATATTCCTAATTTTTCAGCATACTATTCTCCTTAAACTGTAAATATTAACTTTTCAGATATGTAGACAGATTTCCCCTGACTGCTGTGAATGTGGGACCAACGTGATTCTGATTTCCTCACTCCAGTGCTTTGCGTTCAGCTGACCAGACTCTAATAGCAACTGGGCATTCCACATTCTAATTATATCATGTATTGCTTTTCAGTTATAAGAACATAAGAAAAGCCCTGCTGGATCAGGCCAAAGACCCATCTAGTCCAGCATCCTGTTTCACACAGTGGCCCACCAGATGCCACTGGAAGCCATAGGCAGGAGCTGAAGGCATGCCCTATCTCCTGCTGTTACTCCCCTACAACTGGTACTCAGAGGCATCCTGCCTTTGAGGCTGGAGGTGGCCTATAGCCCTCCGACTAGTAACCGATGATAGACCTCTCCTCCATAATGTTATCCAAACCCCTCTTAAAGCCATCCAGGTTGCTGGCTGTCACCACATCTTGGGGCAGAGAATTCCACATGTTGATTATGCGGGGTGTGAAAAAGTACTTCCGTTTGTTGGTCCTAGGTTTCCTGGCAATCAATTTCATAGGATGACCCTTGGTTCTAGTGTTATGTGAGAGGGAGAAGAATTTCTCTCTATCCACTTTCTCCATACCATGCATGATTTTATAGACCTCTATCATGTCTCCCTGCAGTCATCTTTTTTTCTAAACTAAAAAGCCCCAGGTGTTGTAGCCTTGCCTCATAAGAAAGGTGCTCTAGGCCCCTGATCATCTTGGTTGCCCTCTTCTACACCTTTCCCATTTCTACAATGTCCTTTTTTAGATGTGGTGATCAGAATTGTACGCAGTACTCCAGGTGTGGCCACACCATAGTTTTGTATAAGGGCATTATAATATTAGCAGTTTTATTTTCAATCCCCTTCCTAATGATCCCTAGTATGGAATTGGCTTTTTTCACCTCTGCCACACATTGAGTCAACACTTTCAACGAGCTGTCCACCATGACCCCTAGATCCCTCTCCTGGTCAGTCACCGACAGCTCAGATCCCATCAGCGTATACTTGAAGTTGGGGTTTTTCGTCCCACTGTGCATCACTTTACACTTGCCAACACTGAACCACATTTGCCACTTTATTGCCCACTCACCCAGTTTGGAGAGATCCTTTTGGAGCTCCTCACAATCCGTTTTGGACTTCACTACCTGAAAGAGTTTGGTATCATCTGCAAATCTGGCCACCTCGCTGCTTACCCCTGCTTCTAAATCATTTATGAATAAATTAAAAAGCACCGATCCCAGATCCCTGGGGGACCCCACTTCTTACTTCCCTCCATTGTGAGAACTCTCCATTTATACCTACCCTCTGTTTCTTATCTTTTAACCATTTAGCAATCCATACATGTACTTGTCCCCTTATCCCATGACTGCTGTATACAGTTGTTTTTTCAGGACTCAATAGAACAATCACAGAAACACTGCATTTTGATTTATTCATTGGCTCTCTGCAGTCACCTGACAGTTCATACCTAGCAGCACAGTGGTTAAGTGGAATCCAAAGAGCTATATTAGGCATGCCTTCTCTGCATGAGTAACTTACCTTTGTGCTGAAAGTTAAAACATTAAAATGTGTATATTTGAAATTCAAAGCCAAGGCTTTGGTCTTCCAGAAATCCCAATGCCAAATATATGTCTCCAGACTTCCTTTTAATCAACAGGATCATAACATAGCAGTTATCCCCACTGCTAGTTAGTATAAACAACATATTGAAAGAGTTAATTTGCTTACTGCAACCATGGGCAATTAGATCCCCAGTTGAGATGTGTCTGTTAAAAGGCACAGCACACTTCTAAAGTGAATTCACAATCAGGGAATTGAACCAAGCCTGGACCCAAAAATCTATTCAGAGGGTTTTTCTATGTGAAATCAGGACTGAACCTGAACCTAAAATCTTTTGGTTGCCTTGAAACTGGCCCTCCAGACATAAAAAGTGGTAACCCAGTTTAAAAATCAGACACCCGGGAGATTCTTATGAGGGGGGAATGCTCCTTCCTGCTCCTGCTGCTGCTCTGGCTCCATTTGGAGAAACTGTATTTCTCAGTGAGCTGTCTGAAGAGAAAGAGCAGGAGCAAGAGAAAACAGGTAGGCCACACCTTGGAATGGCAGTTCTCCTGGCGCTCAGGTATTGACACCCATCCACAGGCTGTTGTCCAGCAGCAAGATCTCTGTACAGATGGTTCCTGAATGGAGGCTGGGAACTTCTTGAGGTCATTCACACAACCAACAACTGAGTTCTACCCAGGTTTGGAAATTGTGTGTGCTGCCAGTTTTTGGTTGTGTGGAAGCAAGGTAAGAGGAAAACCTGGGTAGAAGTGATTAGGTGGAAACAAGGTAGGAGGAAAAGCTACCCTGGTTTTCCTCTTACCTTGCTTCCACACAATTGCTTCTACCCAGGTTTTCTTCCTACCTTGCTTCCACACAACCAAAAACTGGGAGCACACAGAGCTCCCAAAACCGGGTACAACACAGTTTTTGATTGTGTGAATGACCTCTTTGGGGCTATTCACATGATTAGCAAAAATCAGGCTAGGAGAGCGTAGTCTGATTTTTGCTAATCGTAAGAACCACCGGGCTCAGCCAGGGCCGGATTAACATAGCAGCAAATGTAGCATTTGCTACGGGCCCCACGTTTTCTAGTGCCCCGCACGCCTGGCTTGAACGTCTGCCCCTTCTTTTGCTCTCTATTTGATGCTCTCTGCTGACTCTCCTCTTTGCCTGCTGCTGCCCACTTTCATCTCTGGCATCGCTTGCGGGCGTTTAAGAAAGGTCTTCCTGGCACCATGGTGTTGATTGGGTTATCTATTATGTTAAGCAGCACGGGAGGGAGTAGTAAGAACAACAATAGTAACAGATAGCTTGCAAAGGGGTCTCAAAGATAACTTAATCGCCAGGGAGTTGGTCATTTGTTTAAACTGTAAAAGTTTTTAAAAACATACACAAAGAGAGTAAAAGAAATAAAAGCAGTTTAGATTAAAGAACAACTAACTATTAATGCCGGGCAGAAGAAAGGAAGCTAAAGAAGATGCTAGTTGATTGTTGCCAGCGTTTTCTGACTGACTGGGAGAGGGTAAAGATAAACAATTGGAATGTGTACCTTTAAGAGGAAAAAGAAAGCCAGAAGTAACTCAGATGCACGGCAAGAGGAGTCTCAAAGTTTAGTGGATCAATTGAGGGGAGCTTAAAGGGAGATTATATTATGGTCTTGTTGGGTGAGGTCACGTATATCATCCTTCAGTATCTAGTGCTGTTGGGAGGGAATTTGTGATCATTGCTTTTCAAGGAACTGCCAAATTTAAGGTGAGCTCCTTTCCTCTCCTCTAGAACTGAAATAACTACTGCTGCGTTGCCAACTTCATTAGCTTTACATTGGGATGCCCGTTGAAATTGTCCAAAGATAAACGGAGGCTGCAAATCTAACACACTTACTAGAGAGTAAGGCTCATTGAGTTCAGTGGGACTTACTTCTGAGTAAACATGCTTAGGGTTGCACTGAATGATTTGTGCATTTCCTCCTTTTAATATTAAGCATGTTAGTGTAATTTAGATTGAAAGAGGCTATGCCTCCTGCCAAAAGATTGTCTTTTGGATACTTCCGTTTTCATGGAAGTTGCTAATGCACCTCATCATAATCACATTCATTTGCAATGCATCAACTATTCTAAATATACATCTGCTTTCCTGTCAGGATTGCACAAGAGGTTAAACATATATTCTTAATATTGTCAAATGGCCCTTTTAATGTGATGACTACTGTGATCCAACATGTTCTGCACACATTGGAATCAAACATCCACTGTTGTGTGCCAAAATTGCTAATAGGTTCAGATTTCTCAAAGTACAGAATTCCTGAGAACCTTTTAATTTAAACATTCAGAGTTTTGTTCCCCACCCCCTTTCTCTTTGTGAAAATAACTCCAAAGGAGAACCCACGGTCAGGAGTCACAAAAGTGTGTGTGTGTGTGTGTGTGTGTGTGTGTGTGTGTGTTTTGCAAAGTTTGTTGACTGGCTGGCTCAGCTGAGTGGAGGCATGGGGTGGTTGGTGGGGGGGCACTAGGCAAATGAAAAAATTGAATTACTTTACTATGCAAGTAAATAATTTATGTTTTAATATTTATGTGCATTTTTTTTCAATTTGGGGCCCCTTCATAACATATTCTACAGGCCCCACACTAGGTTAATCTGGCCCTGGGCTCAGCTACAAGCCTGGTGGTTCTTGAGCAGCTAACCAGCTCAAGTAGCCCGTCCCTTAGCCCGGGTTTGCGGAGCGAGTGCTCCGAGTGCGAGGGCTATTGGATCATGAGTAGCTGTGACACGGCTCTGCACCGCAGCTACTCACGAGGAGAACCCCCAGAGGGGAGGCGAAAAGCCACCTCCCGGCTCCGGGGGTCTCGCCAGCATGCCCTGCGCACTCACGCAGGTCATGCTGGAGCTTGCAGCGGCTGATTGGCCTCCACTCCACCAAGCCCCCACCGGCTCCGTCACGGAGCCGGCAATCATGTGGGCGGCCGATCCGGCCGCCCAGGGCTCCCTGCCTGATTGTCTGCGTGGAGAGCGGGCTTAGCCCGCTCTCCCCGCAGTTTTGGAAAACCCGGGTCTCACGGATCATGAGACCCGCCTCTTTGTGGTTCCCTGGCACCCTTCTTACTACCATTTGTAAGTAGGATAAGTTATGTTCTTTTTTTGCTAACATAGTGGAGCTTTTAAAAAGAAAATATAGAGATAAGTTGCTGGAGGTCGGGGAAATTATATTTTAAAAGGCAGGCAGGCTGTGAGACTGAGTGGGAGAAGAAAAGGAGCTCAATATGAGGGAGTTTTGAGTGTTTGGTCTTTACAGTTCTAAACGTGTTAGTGTTCCCTCTAACACAGGCATCCCCAAACTGCGGCCCTCCAGATGTTGCTGAACTAAAATTCCCATTATCCTCAGCCAAAGCCCACTTGGTTACTTATCTCAGGACTCTTGGGATAGCTGACTACTAGCTGAGGAGAATTTCCTCCCAAAATAGAAGAACTGCAGACTACTTGCTTCCTCAGTTATTAGATTTGCAGTGTTATGATGCAGAAGCTATTTCCTTTGCCTATGTTGTATAGAGCTCAATTATATTGATAAAGGTCTAGAGGTGAATCAGTTGATTAGATCTAACTCCCTTCAACAGGACTGTCAGTGTTACGCTGCAGCAGTGTGAGTGTAGGCAGCGCCAGAGCCATGTCTGAGAGTCAGTGTTCCTTCTAACAGAAAATCTCAGAGGTTGTAGACTACAACTCCCAGCATCCTCAGCCAAAGCCCACTGCAGCTAGGGATTCTGGGAGCTGTAGTCAACAACACCTGGTATTCCCTCTTACAGGGTACACTGCTGAGAGTGCTTGAGCAATGTGCCTGCCTGGGACTCCTTCCAAACTCATGGTCCCCCATACGGGTAGAACCTGGCAGGTTTACTAGGTGGCAGATGGCAGCGGCAGCTGCATTGTGCAGCTGCAGCAGTGGCAAGAATAGTAGCAGCACTCCTTTCAGCACAGGCACAGCTGAAGGTGCCATTTTAATCCCCCCACAATGTCCCAGATGCCAAAACAATGCTACACCAGGGCAAGGTTTTGTGGGGAAGTCAAAATAGTGCCTCCAATTGTGTTGATCATCATAGGCACAGGCACCGCGCCTATTTGGCACTGGTGGGCAGTGATGGTGCTTCTTTTCGGGCCGCTGTGGCAGGAGGTACTATTTTGATTTCCCTGCAGTGCCCTGGTCCCCAGCACAGCTTAACTTGCAAGTGGAGGGGGGCAATATTAATGCAAGCAACAGTAGTGCCACAGAATTTGCCTGAGGGTGTTATGTGCTGGTTCCGGCTCTCCGTGGAAGAAGACATATATCTATATATTTAATACTCCTGGGTGAGCCTTAGAATGTGCATCCCGGTGCCCAGCTGATTGGCTGGGCTGCGGAGGCACCTGATTGGCTGAGGCGCACCCAGGAGAATTGGTCGCCTGCTTGAGACTGGGACAGAAGTTGGGGGGAAGAGGTTACCAGCCCCCAAGATCACACAGAGGCTCTGTGTGGGGTTGGCTAGTATAACATTAATTTCAGTTAATTTTTTTACAGCTTTTAAAACAAAGGAGATTATTCTGTCTATAATGTGTCTGAACCACCTACCAACCCACTTGTTGGGTTGAACTGGGACTGAACAGGCTGCTCCACAAAAGAGGTTGTCTTGAACACCGAAGTTTTCCCTTGAACCCTGGCAGAGTAGTCGTCTTCACTTTGGGTGCTCTGCTGAGCGAATGAGGGCAAATGGCTGTTCGTCACCGCTGTTTCTCTGATTCCATTTCTTCCAGAACGAAAGAATAAAACTCTCTTGACAGTGATGCAAGGGGATATCCGGGATGGGAAATTTCTTCACACAGCTGTCAAGGGTGTCTCGCTTGTCATCCACACGGCTTGCATCATTGACCCCTTGGGACTGGTAGAGCAGCAGACACTCTGGGATGTCAATGTCAGAGGTAAAACCGAATCCTTTTGAGACAAGTTCAGGTGTGGCACATTTGTGAAGGGAGTTCTGGGAAAGGTTTTTAATTACCTCTAGTTGCAAATAAGGGTACTCCCCAAGCCACACACACCAACCCTCATCAGATTTTGGAGGGAGGAATTTTTTCCTCAGAAGTAGCATAGATGCCCCAAACACTGGATGAGAAGGAAACAAAACTTAATTTGAGCTGGGGCTCAGTCCTAGAATATATGGCATAGCAATGGAGAAGAAGAAATTCTTCTCAGGGGCTTCTGAGGCTAGGTGAGGTGGTAATGGCCTCAAGGCAGCAAGTGAGGGCACCCTGCCCTCTGGCCTGTCCCCTCCCCCCCGCCCCAGGATGTACACGAACCTATTTGGAGGCCCCTTTTACAGGGGACAACTTTAAGGGCAGGGGAGGGTGCACTAACCCCTCCCTCCGCTTTTCCCCACTGGGTTTGTAAAGACTCCGTCAGGGCAGCAGCAAACCTCCCTGCCACTTCATTCCTTCCTTGGCTGGAAGTGCCGGGTGTGCATGCGCTCGCTGGGCATGGGTGCATGTCATGCTCACTCGCGCGCACCTCCTGCCGCCCGACGGAGTCTTTACAAACCCAGCACTGGGAGGGGGGAAGGCAGAGGGAGGAGTAAGTGCATCCTCCACCACCCTTAAAGTTGTCCCCCCTGCCTTCCGTGCACATCCCTACACCCCCCTGCCTGCTACCACCCCCACCTCCGCTACCCTATGTCTTCACTTTTTGTGTCGACCCCAGCCCTCACTGGCCCTATTTCCCTCACTGGCCCTGATTCCCCGCTCTTTCCCTTCATGGGCCTCAACTTCTTTCTGGGGCATGCTCTTGGTTGGCTAGCAAGGCATCATGGACAAAGCCTGTCTGAAGTGGCAGTGCCAATGTGGCAGCAGCAGCTTCTTTCACTCACTGGCTTCTCCTCCTTGCAGCTGCGGCACCAGTATCCGAAAACGCTTGCTTCCTCATGCCCCCTCTTTCTGTCCCCTCCAGCCACCCACTTGTATGCTTTGTCAGCTCCATTTTGTGACAAGTTTCTTGCTGGAGTGGGGAGAGAGTGTGCACGCAAGGTGCTGGTGCAGGAGAAGTGATGAGGAGAGACCAGCAGTCGAAGCTGCCACCACTGTGTGCAAGCTCTGACCACATTATTTATTATTATTATTTCTTGTTTACACAGTCAGACAGGTGTTATTGACTGGATTGTTTTATCCAGACATCGAGTCCTTCCCAAGGACCTGGGATGGCTGAATTTTATTGTCAATTGTTATAGATATCGTCGCAGAATATAGGCTGTTCCCAGTAAAGCTGCTTTTTGTAATTGGCTGATGGTGATTTCTGTGGCCCCTATGGTGTTGAGGTGCTCTTCAAGGTCTTTTGGAACTGCACCCAGGGCGCCAATGACCACTGGGATGATTTGGGTCTTTTTCTGCCACAGCCTTTCAATTTCAATTTGTAGATCTTTGTATTTGGTGATTTTTTCTATTTCTTTTTCTTCTATTCTGCTATCCCCTGGTATTGCTATGTTGATTATTTTGACTTGTTTTTCTTTCTTCTCGACTACAGTTATATCTGGTGTATAGGGGGCGAGAGGGCACCTTATTGGCAGCAGTAGCTCCTCTAAACCCTGGCACTCCCCCCAACAGTGCGGCCCGCACAGCGGTGGCACAGTGCTGGCCTCCATGGATGTGTGGAGGCCATTTGTGTGACCTGCGCACATTTGTGGAGGCCATTTGCAAGTTTGTGTCATTACGCAAATGGCCCCCATGGAGGTCATGCAAATGGCCTCTGTGATTGCACAGAGACCAGAACTGCACCACTGCCGCTTGGGCCGTGCTACTGGGGAGAGCACTGGGGTTTAGAGGAGCCACTGCTGCCATCTGTAAGGTGCCGCCTGCCTCCTCTCTCAGCCACCTGCCCCCACCAGCTGCCCTTAGAAAAAGGCAGGATTCCCCCCTTTGCTTGTAAAGGGGAATCCTCATTGGATTCTTTACAAGCACAGCCCCTCGAACGGCTTCAAATTCTAATTTGAACCAAACCACCAAAAACGGTTCCATGCACACCCCTAATGGAAAGCTGGAGTCAGGCTTGTAGTGGCTTAACAGATGGATCCAGTGCAGGCTCCTTCAGAAGAGGTCTCATGATTGCCTCCATCATGCCCTCCATCAGCAAACTGCCCTCTGTAGGCCACCTTCTACCTGGGTTAGCCCCAAGAGAATTGTTCTGCTGCTGCTGCCACCACATGAAGGCTATGGGCATGGAGGTGGGCTTGGGGGTCAGCCTTGGGTCCCTCAAAGCCCTCGGCCCCTAAGCCTTCAGCAGCTGTTGAACAATGCCAGCCCCTGATGCCAGCAGTGATTGTCATCTTTACCTGTCAAAACTTACATATGCTGCAGAATTGGGTGGAAACGAAGTGGTTGAATTCTGAGATGACAGAATCCTGCTTCAGTTTGCAGTAAAAGACTAGTACACATGAAAAAAATATTTAAATGTGATGATGCATATGAAACATACAAGTTAACAACTCTCCCCATGGTCCACATCCTGCATAAATCAGACCCAAGTTACACAAAAAGATAGGATTGAACTAAACACTGTAGAATTCTTTTCAAACTGCAGGTGGAGTACTGCATATTTGAATATTCCCATATTAAAAAGCGGGGGGGGGGGGAACTAGCATATCAGGAAAGGTGGTTTCACTTAGACCTCTCCCTGTTTGTTTAGTATATGCAGGGAGATTTTTTACATGGCGTATTCTGCCACCATGTTCTGCATAACTTGATAAAAAATAAAAGCTCTTGGGGAAGTGTCTCCCTGTAATGTATCGTCTCAATGGATACCTCATGCCTCATCTCAGGCCCATCAGCTGACATGCTACATAACGTTACATGTGCCTTGCAACATAATGTTCACGCAGCCATGCAAAAGCACTACTGTGATGCAAATAGCCAAACACTGGAAACTGTCTTGTGGTTTAGGCATTGATGGCTGGTTCTCCAGGATATGGCATATATAGCCTTGGCAGAAAAAGTAACTTATCAGAGACAAGCATTGGGATTAATCAAAGAAAGCGACTTTATTCACATGTGGCTCCCTTTCCTTCACTATGTTAACAGTGGCTTCACTTCCTCCTAACTTTCATAAGGAGCTTTTGCAGTAATCATAGAAAAATTAAAAACTGATCTTACAACTCTTCCCTTTCACCCCCACCCATTTTCTTTTCAATTTTTAAAAACAAGTTTCAATTTCTCAACGCTCAAAATACACCTCTCATGTAGGATGCTTGTAAGTTTGCTGTATTGTTGATGTGTTAATATTTTATCTGTTGTTTGCATACTTGTTAACAAAACAAACAAACCTTTAAATAAAAATTATTTGGAAAAGCACTGTTGTGCTAAACCCAAGAATGGCATAAACGCAGTTGCACAATTGATGGCCAAGCCCCCCCCCCCACTCTGCCTTTCAGGTACGCAGCTGCTGCTGGAGACCTGCATTTTCTACGACGTCCCACACTTTATCTATACCAGCAGCCTTGAAGTGGCTGGTCCAAACTGCAGAGGTGACCCCATCTATGATGGCGATGAAGACACAGTGTACCAGAGCACCACAGGATTCCTTTATGCTGAAACGAAGAGAGCAGCAGAGAAATATGTGCTGGACTTGGATGGCCTGCAACTGAAGAACGGCACCAGCCTAGTGACATGTGCTCTGAGGTCCATGTATATTTTTGGAGAAGGAAGTACTTTCCTTCTGCAACATCTTGATGAGTGCATCTTAAACAATAATGTCTTTCTGAGGAACTCCAGGAAGGAGGCTTTTGTAAATCCAGTCTATGTGGGGAATATTGCTTGGGCTCATATCCAGTTGGCTAAAGCCATGAGGGATCCAGAAAAGGTCGAGCGGATCAGAGGACAATTCTATTATATCTCAGATGATACTCCCCATGTCAGCTATGCAGACTTCAATTACGAGTTGGCTAAAGAGCTGGGGTTTGGCATCGAACCCAAGCTACCAATGCCTCTAATGATGTTTTACTGTTATGCCCTGTTGCTGGAGATTGTGAGCTTCCTGCTCTGGCCCTTTGTCAGGTACATCCCTGTCATCAATCGTCAGCTTCTGACTTTGCTTAATACTCCGTTTACCTTTTCTTACAAGAAGGCACGCAGGGATTTTGGCTACAGGCCTCGCTACACGTGGGAAGAAGCCAAGCAGCAGACCAGCCAGTGGATTGCCGAGGTAGCACCACTGAGGGCAGCCTACCTGAAAAACAAGACTCTCTAAAGCAGAGGTCACTGGCCTCTGTGCCAGAATGGATCGGCCTTAGGGGCTAAGAAAAGCTGGATGGGAGCAGCAGGGGGCCAACAGGAGACCCAAAGCGGAAATCTTTGTGGAAATCTTTGTTCTGAAATACCTGAATAAAAAAGAAATGCTTTTTGTTTTGCTTTGGATAAGCTTTTACATTAATGATCACATAAGCCAGTGACTCCCAACTCATTTCCCCTGACTTTGCCATCTGCTTCTTTTAGTCAAAACTCTTGTTTCTGGGTAGCCAAAAAGGCCAGTACATAGCAACATAGGAAGCTGCCATATACTGAGTCAGACCATTGGTCTATCTAGCTCACTCAGTATTGCCTTCACAGACTGGCAGCAGCTTCTCCAAGGTTGCAGGCAGGAATCTCTCTCAGCCCTAACTTGGAGAAGCCAGGGAGGGAACTTGAAACCTTCTGCTCTTCCCAGAGCGGCTTCATCCCTGGAGGGGAAGATCTTGCAGTGCTCACACTTCTAGTCTGTGATGTGTCACCATACATTAAGTAGTGATGTGTCACCATATTTGTGGAGATTTGTCTCCAGAAATCAACAGAGGAGCTCACCAATGTAGCCACTTTGGGTTTTTGAAGCCTACTCATTATAATATTCACAGAGGGGCTCACTTCCTCACAGCAACTCTCACTGATAAAGTAACTTGTATGTGATGGGCAAGTGATCTGCCACAATCTAACAGGCAAAGTGATCCCCCCACCCACCAAAAGACAGCCCTATTTTCATACTGTAGATAAGTTTGTTGTTCATTAATCTCTAACTTTACTTGAGACTTCTAGGAGCAGATCATCCCCAACCTAGCAAGGCTAATGCAAGACTGTACACACAAAGGCACGCAAGAAACAATTGCACAACACAGAAGGGCCAATAGGCATCATCAGGTTGGAAGACAAAGAGGCCTTACAAAAATGGCAGCTGCAACCTCCATTTGCAAAAGTGGTCTCTGATTTTCTGAGGGTGCCGGGTTAGGCGGCAGACTTCGAACTATCTGCTCTCCCCGGTTCTCACTGAGCTCCTGTTCATTTCAGTGGAGGATCGTCACATTAGGTCATGATTCCACAACACACCTGCTTTTCTCTAAGGCCCCTTGCAGGGGAACACACAGAAGGGAACACAACACAATCAGATCAGATAATAATGCAATGAATCAACAGAAGAAACCCAATTAAAACCAATGAGAGCAGCAGCAAAGGGCAGAAAATCTCGGGGGGGGGGGGGAGGGAACCAAAAAAGAGACCACACACAACCACCAAAGAACCAATTAATTAACAATTAAACTAACCAAAGCAGCAAATATATAAATAAACACAGGAGAAGCAATAAATAATCCAATTGAATGAAAAACAAAAGGTGGAACAAAAACCAGGCAAGGCACAAATAACAACAGCATTAAATGAAAGCAAAGCAGATGGATGGGGGTGGGGAAGGGGAAGCCAAATAATAGAGGAGGAATGAGAGATAAAATGGAGGGTGAGGAAAGGAGGAAAACAGAAGAAAAGCAATAGGAAAATTTGGGAAAAGTTGAGAAAAAAGAAAAGCAGGTAACTTTAGACAGACAGACAGAAACAGGCGCAGAGTTGGACAAAAGAAGGTTGTCACACACAGAGACACAGACACACAGACACTAGGACACAGTCAGGGAGGGCTCACAGACACCAGCAGCAAAGGAACAAGCAAGGGTCTCAGATGATTATCCCACAACTGCAGCCAAAGAGAATTTTCTAGGCAAGAGGCTTGGTTTATATAGGTTTGAAACTCCCTCCTTTGGGAGCCCCCATATTTGCACTCCCCCCGCCCCGGTCAACAGGGTGCCAGCTCTCAACAGTGCAACAGCTAACAGCCTACCAAAGCGCAAGACTCATTCTGGCCAATCAAAGGATCAATAGCACAGCCAATGCAATGCCTGAAAAATAGCCACACAAAATGGATGCCAGGAGCTAAAGTTGCAAGAAGGAGCCACAAAATGGAGGACACACTTTTCAATACATACAGAGCCAATAGAGCCCTATGGCACATCTGAACCGGTTCAAAAAGATCCGAACCTGTTTGGATTCGAAACAGCCCGGTCTGGTTAAAAATAGAACCGCTGAACCAGGCCAGTTCGGATTTGAACCGGTTCACACATCCCTACCGGATACTGCCGGGGAGACCCCTGTGGGAGTTGGAGGTGGTGCTGGAGTAGGCTCAAGGCGGGGTTTCCGTTTAAAGAACCTCCCTCTGGGGGGCTTGCCCTTGGTGGAGTCACTGGTGGGGGAGGTCTTAAACAGCCGCCTGCAGCAATGGCAGACTCTTCGCAGCCAAGAAGAGAGCAGGGAGAAAGTGAGAAAGGGACCCTTAAGCAGACATTGGCAGGAGAGGGGGCCAATGGGGCAATGAAGGATTGCAGAACAGAAGGAGGGCAGCAATACAGGTAGCCCAATAGGCTTCAAGGTGGTGCACCATCCTCCTTCTGGCTGAGGAACTGGGTTGAGACAGCTGCCCCAATGCTTTGGGGCAGAGACCTTTGACATATGGGGTGCGGTTCTGGTCAGCCCAGCTCAGCCAGATTATGTTAGAGCTGGCAAAGTTGCAGAGAAGAACTATGAACGTACTCAGGGGTGAATGGAAACCATGTAACCAAAAGGCAGTCCTGTTTTCAGGCGCTGCATGACACTTCCTAGCTGGACCAGGCCTGTGAGTGGCCCGTGCCCAGGTTCACTTTTAAAATGAAACAACTACAGTCATGCACACAAAATCACGTACCAATGTTCAGACACCTGCACACATGTACTACCGACTGTCTGAATAGGGCTTTCATTGTACTTACCTTCAAGATGTTGATTAAGTTCCAGATAGAGGGGGCCTCCTCCAGCAAAGCCTTGATCATCCTCTGGAACGCCTCAATGTTCTCGTTCTAGAGGGGGAAGAAAAGATCAGACATGAGTGTATGAGTGACAACCGGTCTTGAGAATGCAACATTGAAAAAGAACTCATGCTTATCATGGTATTGTGTTTGATTCCAGTTGGGCCAAGAAACCACCAGGACATATGGAAGTGGGAAAGGACGCTCACAATTAACCTGGTAGAAGAGCTTAAACATTAAATCTCAGAAAAGTAAGAAACCACCTGTGCAGGGAGTCACACCATTTCCAACTTGGTCATTCTTTTGGAACTCTCCCGTTCAGTGTGGGCTCAAATATTCACTTTCCGAAGTGTTTTGGTAAGCAGTTCAAACACCTTGAACCAGTTTAGTTACATTTCCTACAGAATAATATCCAAACTGTTTAACTTGCCATGTAACGCTAGAAAAAGACAACTATGGGAATTGACTTGAGAAGAAAGCATCATGCCAGTCTTTTTGAATGAAACCAATGATGCAATGATGGAACGACATCTTCTGAACTGGTTACCACTACAGGGCTTCACTTCTGGTTCCAGTTGGGGCCAACCGGGAGATTTTCAGTTGACACTGAATTCTCCCTTCTTCATAGAACATATCATGACAAAGCAAAACTGTGGCATCCTTACATAGAAAAGATTCTGAAGTGGTCTAAAATGGAAAAATAGCCCGGGAGTGGAAGCAACAGGAGTTTGTGGCGCAGGAGAAAAAAAGCTCAATAAGAATATCCAGTCCACAGAAGCTCATCTAGAGCAGAGCATCATGACAACCCAGCAAGTGTTGGGGAATGTCCTGGGCTCGGTGGAGGAAGGCTCTCTAATCAATAGTTCATGACCTCCACTCTTTCTTTCTTTCTTTCTTTTGCTTTGCTGTCCTCAGACTTGGAATGGAAAAAGAAACAGAGAGGGGTGGGACACCATCTTTTGGAATGAAGGCTGGCTACCATTGATTGGTTACAGCACAAGTCAATAATCCATCGGTAAGACAGCCGGCTTGCTAGCAAATGGCAAAACCTAGCCTGGCTTCTGGGCAAAACTCAAAACTTTGGGGAGGAAGGAATGCTCTGTCACCCATGTCTTGGTCTGTAGAGTCACACCAGCTGACTAGGGATGTGGATGGTAACTGTGCCTGTTGGTGGGGTCTGGTGTTACAGGACTTTAACACAGCAATAAAACCACAAAGAAGACTTGGAAATGTGAATGGCACCTTGCTGACAGTGGGAAGGAAAAGGCTGACCAATGGGAAGACTAGTCCTCCCAGAAAACCAACTGAGAGACTAGCTCTTACCAAATGTAATTTTATCTTGCTCAGTAGGGCAATGGACTGAAATGACCCTGACACAATTAAAAAGAAATCATTAAAAATATCCTGATTTCCCAATTGCTCTGTGGGTTGTGTGGTGGGTAGCACCCATCATGCTCAACCCGCTCTGGTGCCCCCAGAAGCCAGTTATTTTTTTATTTATTTGAAACATTTAATCTACCGCCCACTCCGAAGACTCCGGACAGTGCACAAAAACATGCAAACAAGGCAACATTAAAAATCACGTTCTAAATTAAAAACTCAAGTAACTAACAAAAAACAAATATTTAAAGTACAGGGCAAAAGTCTGGTGAAAAAGAAAAGTCTTCAATAGAGATTTGAAGATCAGTAAGGAAGAGGCTAGACGGATCTGAAGGGGAAGAGTGTTCCAAAGAAGTGGGGCAGCAACCGAAAAGGCCCTTTCCGAGCTCCTAGAGCCCCGAACCTCTCGGAAATCAGGGACCGACGAAAGGGCCATCTGAGATTATCTAACCGGAAGGGATGTAACTGGAAAGGGAGAGGCGGGTCCGTAGGTAGACAGGCGCCAAGCCCTGCAAGGCTTTAAAGGTCAGAACCAGGACCTTAAATTGAACTCGGAAGCCAATAGGCAACCAGTGCAATGACTGCAGGGGAGGTGTTACCCCATCATATTTTCTGGCACCCATGGGAAGGTGAGCCGCTGCATTCCGGACCCACTGTAGCTTCCTGATAGTCCTCAAAGGGAACCCTAGATAGAGAGCTCGTCACGGCAATCACCAAGAAATATTACACACAGACACATAGAGCTGAGCTGCCACTGTCCCTTTCTCTCCACAACACCATCTCACACACAGACTACCAAACCAGAGCTCTAGGAAGGAAGGAAGGAAGGAAGGAAGGAAGGAAGGAAGCCGAGTACTGCTTTTGTCAATCTGAGATCCAGCAAAACCAGGTTGTTATACTGACAAGAGAACAGCATTACACTCAGTGCAGAGAAAAGGACATTACAGAATCAAACCTCCTTGCCTCTCCTGAGGCACAGCATGGAGCAGAAAAACCCCCAACCAAACCATCCCGCAGAAGAAGGTCAGAGTTCCACTGGGTAGGAACCTCCTGAGGGATCAGGTGTTCAGGTAGGTCCAGCTCAAGCTGCCTCTCCTTCAGCATGCACTGAGCCTTTTCACCCCGGTGGAAATGGCCGGCTATCTTGTGGCGCTTCTCCGCAAGAGCGCCATGGGAGCAGCAGGGGCCCGTAGCCAGGGTGTGTCCCAGGCTGTACATTGAGGCTAGCTATGGGCCCTAGCAGGGCCTGTGTGGTGGGAGCCCCCTATTGCAAGTGCCCTTCGAATCCTGGAGGCTTGGGAACAGCAGCAGCTGCTGCTGCTAGCCGAGGGCACGCCAGACCCATTGCTGCCAGCAGGAGAATGGACCCCCAGGTGAAAGGGGTCGCAGGTGCAGCACCACCACCATCGTCCCAAGACGCTTGGGGTCCTTTCCCCTGCTGACCCATTTAGGTGCAGACAGTACCTACTACCCAGTACTACCCAGTACCTGCTACCCAGTAGGTGCAGACAGCATGTCTATGGTCACTAAGGCACAACTTGAAGTGATCCCACACCAGGCTGCCACCATGCTCACCGGCCCGTGGCTGGTGAGGCTGCTGGTTCCTTCGGGAACTAAACCATCACAACTGGAGACTGGCATTGCTAAGGGGGATTGGGGGCATGGTGAGACCGATCTCCAAGCAAGACCACTCTGGTTGGGCTAGCAGCCAAAGCAGTCGGCACCTCCTCCACAACTTGTATTCAACATCAGTCAGTCCCTGCTCATACCTTTGGCTAGTTCACACAGAGAGATGCAGCAAGTTCTCATCATCACTGGCGAGAAGCAAGCAGCCTGGCCTCTGTTGGAGAGTTTCCTTGTCTCAGGTTCAGGATTACATGTCAAAAGGATCTTCACTTTCAAAGAGTGTTCTAATTGGAGGCACCTTCAGCAAGTTCCAGGTCAAGTTGCAAGTGCCTTACAGTTCTGTGTCCCCCTTGTGAGGAACAAGCAGGGCCGGTGCTACCGTTAGGCCAACTAGGCAGCAGAGTGCAGACCCCAGACCTCAGGGGGTTGCGGAGTGTCGAGTGTCAATGTGTTTGCCTAGGGCGCAAAAGAGTCTGGCACCGACCCTGGGAACAAGTGCACCAACATCCTACTGTTGGTTTTTTCGCTAGTTAGATTGTCTTCAACATATTCCAAAGCCCAGCTTTCTAGGCCATATCGAAGTTTTGATGCTGTCCATGAGATGTATTTGACATTATGAAAGGAAGGGAGGGAGGGAGGGAGGGAGGGAGAGATAAAGCTCTTCATTTGTCTCTGCTCAGGAGACTTCCGTGCTCCTTTTGAAATTGAACGTACTGTAAGGAAGTTGCTATTATCAGCTCTGCTGTGGAAAACAAAACTACACTTCTCTTGAAGATGTGACCACATTTGTTACCACATGAGAAACAACAGACGGATCAGGAAGAGGTGTCAATCCAGCAGAGAGCAGCATGTCTTGACACCATGCAGAACTCAGTAGCGAGAATCCCAAGGAACACATTAGAAGAGAGCATTTTATACTGGAACCCTCAACTTCAGTTAGAAACTATTGTTACAAGCAAAGAAGTGTGTACTGTCCCTCTCCTTGATCTGTCTGACAGCCTTGAGGTGCGTCAGGGAGATGAAAGAGAAGACCATGAATGGTTTTGTGCAAGTGCCATCCGCAGTAATATGCAAGAAGCCCATGTGCAAGCTTGTGCTGCCAAAGAGCAGAGCGGAGGAGAGGGCCAGCAGACCCACACACCTTTCTCCTCCCCCTGGTAGGCATGCTGGTCTATGCATGTCTCTGTGCTTCTCACTCTGGTGGATGGCACCTAGCAGCCAATGCTTCACCGCACCTCGCTGAAGTTAGAGTTCAGGATGAATGTGGCAGGAGCTGGTCACCCCCGGACCAAGTTTGTAATCTCCAAAGCCACCGATTCTTCAACACAGCAACACACTCTTGCTTTTTCTGTGCAATTCTCCATTCGGTCTAGAGAACCCATGCTATCTGAGAGCTTCCTTTAGAGCAAGGTATGACCTGCTCCCGTCGGCTGTGCAGGCTTAGAGAATAAAGAGTATACCTAGGGAAGATAGAATCTGCCCTTGTGGTTAGAGGGAGATTGAAACCATCCAACATGTATTGCCCCCTGGTCTGTTTTACAGAGAGTTAAGACCCTCCCTGATATCTCCTTGTCTGGCACCCTTTCCAGGATGCTCAGGAGATTTTTGAGTCTCTTAGGGCCAGCAACAACATGCCTCCTGGCCATGAAGGAGGAGGATCCATGGAGAACAGGGCTTGCCTGTAAAGCAGAACCCTTTATAGCCCTCCCAGAGATGGTGATATGAAAGGAAACCCCTTCATTCATTCCCTGGGCCTGCTTTGGATCTTCTTTACAGATATCATGGGAGCATTGTGGAATTAAAAGGGCATGGCTGAAGTTGTCCTCAGGTTGAATTCAAACCCAGTTATCCATGGATCCTGTATCTGCATTGGGAGTAGAGGTCGTGAGTGGGGGTCTCCCTCCACTATTCTACCTGCCTCTACTCTATGACCCCTGATCTGACTCTTCCGCACTTCCTGTGCTGATGAGTCTCAATCCTTCCTTTCCCAATCAATCAGGGCGGCTGGGAGGAAGGGCACGGCCCGCTCCCCACCCGTTAAATGTGTTGAAAGTTGCTCTTTATGGAAGGAGCGGAGGCAGCAGTGCCCGGGCTGACGCCTTGCCTGCACATGCTCCAAGCGATGTGCTTGCATGATGGCCAGTTTGAAGAACTACTCCGAGAGAGAGAAAATAAGATTCCAGGATCAGAGTTCCAGTATCGATGGATTGATTTTATTGAAAGTATTTCTGTACCACCCGAAACGTATGTCTCTGGGAGGTTTACAATAAACAGTACACATGAAAGAAAAATAAAACATGAAAATCGTGTATTGTCCTTGCTTGGTGTGAAAATGTGAAAGACACCAATTTTTGTATGATACTGAAAACAAAATCCCGCAATTAATACATCCTTTATTGGGTCTGTTGGGCAAAATGAAGAAAGCATCTCCAAAGGGAAAACCTCTTCTGGCCATGACTTCCTGATGGGGGAAAGAAGGGCTGGATAAGGGCCGCTTCATGGCCATGCTGGTGATGGACTTCCTGGACCCTGCTCAGCGGTCGCTGCAGCGGTGCTGGCGAGAGGGAAGAGGGTTTCGATGTGGAGCCCAAGAGCAAGGGTGAAGATAGCGTCCTCTATCACCAATGCCAGATCTGTTGTCGAAGAAGTTAGTGGAACGATCAGGCATGATCAGATGGAGAGTAGTCTCAGTGTCAAGGTTCTCAGTAGCAATATGCCGAATCCTATGGGATAGTGTTTTGGAGAGTACAGATGGTGAGGGGATTCCCTGTGGCCCGGAGAGTGTTGGTATCACGTAGGGCCTCTTCTAGATCATTGGCATCGTGCAGGAGACTCTTTTCAGTCCGGAGGCGGCCGGTCTTGAGAAGACCAGCTAGTGTTGATGGTATCATCCTCCATATGTGCTTTGTTGATGTCACCTTCAGGATCGGAGGGTGATCTTGGTGTGACTTCTCTGGGGTCTCCCTTGTTGGGAGTGGAGCGGTCTCTCGAGTCTATGTTGGGAAGGTAATGATCCCTGTCTTGGCCCGGAAGTCACTGTGCAGATTTAAGGTTTGTAGATACCCAAGTCAGCTTTTTTGGAATCAGAGCTGATGACTGAGACTTTTTTGTGGACTTTAGGCAATAGAGATATCAGGGTGGGAGTGACGAGCTTCACGGGCCACACTCTATTGGCAGCACAGTGTAGTGTGTGCATTGGCTGAGGAATCTTTTCATTCGTAGTTGGTGAAAAATGCTGAGAATAGAAAGAAATATAGAAACACTTGATTTAGTTAGGATACACATTCCAAAGTCCTGGGGAACCCTAGAAAAGGCTCAGTTTTGGGTCAGCACCAGCTGAACCAGTGGCAACTGCAACCAAACCTCCCCAGATGATCTGAATAGGCAGCAGCAGGGTTCATGAAGAAGGTAGCATTACCTTTAATATCTTAGGCCCAAGCCCCAGAAACCAGCCTGGCTGCTGTATTCTACATACATTCGGCATACTACAGACAGAAACTGCCCAATGTACAGTGCATGGCACTAGTGCAGGATGTCACTAGCATATGCGCCACTGTTTCCAGCTGGTCTATCTCCAGGAATGGACGTAGCTGGCGTATCAGCCTAAGCTGATAGAAAGCCCTCCTGGCCACTGCCTCAACCTGAGAGACCAGGGAGAGGCTTGGGTCCAGAAGTACTCCCAGACTACATACGGGCTCTTTCTGGGAGAGTGTAACTCCATCCAAAACAGACAGATCTAAGCCACTTCCTATGTCCCAACTTCCCACCATGAGTACCTTTGTCTTCCTTGGATTCAGCCTCAGTTTGTTCTCCCTCATCCGGCTCATCACGGACTCCAGGTAAGTCTTTTGGGAAGTTAGGCCATTTCCTAATGAAGATGAGATGGAGAAAGAGGTTTGGGTGTCAGTATATGGATAACACCCTGCTCCAACTCCCGGACGATTTCCCGCACCGTTCCATGTAGATATTAAAAAGCATTGGAGATAGAATGGAGCCCTGTGCAACCCCATACAATAGCTCTCCTTTGGAAGAGCAACAATCTCCAAGCAACAGCATCTGGGACTATATGAGAAGTAGGAGTGGAGCCACCGCAAAGTGGTGCCTCTCACTCCCTACCCCTCTCCCTACCCCTTCAGGCGCTCCAGGAGGTGCCATGATTCACTGATATCAAAAGGATCGGCTGAGAGATCCACAAGGATCCACAGCTCACACTCCCCCTGTCAATTCCCAATTGGAGATCACCCAACAGGCCAACCAAGTCCTTCTCAACCCCATAGACCACCCTGAAGCCCTTTTTAAATGGGCCCAGATCAACTCCTTCTTCCAAGGCTCCTGGAGCTGAGATGGCACTACCCTCTCAATCCCCTTGCCCTACCATGGGAGGTTGGAGACAGGCCTAGAATGGGATCCAATGCAGGTTTCTTCAACAGTGGTCTAATCATGGCCTTCCTGAGGCAAGGAGGCATCCTGCCCTTCCTCAGAGAAGCATTAATGATGCTTCCAAGACCTAATCCGATCACCTCCTTGCTAGATGGTATAAGCCATGTTGGGCAAGGATCAAGAAAACAGGTAATCAAGTGAAGTCTCCCAAGCAGCTTGTCCACATCCTCCGTGCTCACAAATGGAAAATGATCCAATTTCACTGTGCAAGAGGAGCTGCCGGACACCTCCACAGTAGGCTCTGCACTACCTGTAGAGTCTAGTTCCATTGGATGAAGAGAGTTTTTATCTGCAAACATCTCGTTTAAAATGTCAAAGTGGGTAACTGATGGATCCAAATACACATTCAAGGGAGGAGGGTCATGTACTAACCCTTTCACAACTCGAGACAACTCTGCTGAACGTGAGCTTGCAGAAGCAATGCGGGCAGAAAAGAACTGCTTCTTTGTGGCACGCATGTGATTGATGGATGGAGTGCTGTCAAGTCGGTGTCAACTCTTAGCGACCACATCATTTTGATCATGGAAAGGCAAAATGTTCATAATAAAAACCCATTTTGCCATCCCATGAATTCTTTGCTTTACATCAATATTGGGTTTCTGTATCATGTACCTTTTTCACATTAGAAGTAATATAGCTTCTCCTGCTAACTTGGCAAAGAGGTACCTTTAACTTGGTGATTCTCTTTATTTAGCGGGGGAGAGTAACTGGCCCTATCCACCCCCAGCACAGTATCTCCAGTGACAGTTGCTGGTGTCTGTCTTATGTTTCTTCTTAGATTGCGAGCCCTTTGGGGACAGGGATCCATCTTATTGATGTATTATTTCTCTGTTTAAACCTCCCTGAGCCATTTTTGGAAGGGCGGTATAGAAATCGAATAAATTATATAAAATAAATAATTCCAAATTGGATCTATCCGGTTTCTAATGTCAGAAAATGAAATTAGAGCCAAAGAACATGTTTCCCATTTCAGGAGTAACCTGAAGGGTGTGTCTGTAGGGTGAGACCACTGTGCTTGGAATTTGAGCAAAAGCTTTACAGATCCTACACACGATTGCTGTCTGGAACACAAGACCGAAGGGATGGAATCAGGATGACAGAAATGGGGATCTGCTGAGTCAAAGACAGCAGCCAAGACAGGAGGTTCATTGAGGCCGGGTGGGCCAACGTATATGATGACACTTGGCTTGGTGGATCCTGGGTGGTTTAGAGCTGCATTCAATGTTTGTGTACAATTCCATATGGGAACATGAACCAGTGATCCTGTTCTTACGTGTGCACGGAAGGTGTCAGGGTTTCCATATGAGAGCCACTTTCACTTTGACAAGCAACACTACTGTAACACTGGGGGGAAACAAAACATAAAATTGTAACCCTCAAAAGAGTTTGCACTGGGAAAGATTTATGACTGAATGACCTCAAACCTGAAAGGAAGAGCCAGCTATTTGTACTTACATTCAATAAAATGAGAAAGAGAGAAAGAGACCTTTCCTCTAGGAACTGGGATGGCTGTTTTGGAATTTGGACTGTTAGCCCATCCATCAGTAGTTCTAGCCTGTCATGAAAGAAAGAAAGAAAGAAAGAAAGAAAGAAAGAAAGAAAGAAAGAAAGAAAGAAAGAAAGAAAGAACGTCACATGATCCAGGCCAGTCAATCTAATACAGCAGAAGTGACTTTCTTTCCAACTAGTATCATAAAGGGGAGATCGAAAAATACCCAACCCACCAACCAACCCATTCACAAGAAGCAACTCCAGACGCTCACGGCACATAGGCAACTAAGCAGGGGGAAAGTATCTTTTTTCCAGAGATTTGCATCGGAGGATAAAATGGGCCACAAGCTGGGGCAAGTCCTCTCCGCCTTTCCCTGTTCTTTCTTCTGTTTTTCCTCAGCATTCAGCCCTCAGAGGGATACCTGCAATCCTTCACCGGGCTCCCCAGAGCTCACCTGTCTATCGACAGACCTATCTTCCATTAATTGGCGTAATTCTTAAGCGAAGCCGGTGGCACTCCCGACATCTCGAAGGGAATCCCGCAACATAAAGATGCATTGTGCAAAGCAGTCTGTCCTGAATCTACTGCCACTGGGTAACCAAGTTCTATTATTGTTGGAGTAGTTGTTCTCTCTCAGCCTAGAAAACCAAACAAAAAGACCAAAGATTGAGTCTCCGGCTCAAATGGCTATTCAACCACTCCCACCCGCTCCATTCTGATACTCATACAATTACCAGACTCCTCCTCCTCATTGAAGTCCTCCAGGACAAGATCATCTGAAGGGAAGAGAAGAGAAAAGATTGGGTTTTCTTCTTTCAATTGGCTAAGAGAAGAGTTAAGGAGGGACAGGTCCATGTTGAATAAATGAGGAGGTTCTAATGGGTCACTTTTTGCACTGGGATTGCCAAAGCGGAAGACAAGCATGGCTTCCAGACCTCGCACTTTAGCTGCAAGGACTTTCCGAAGAAGAACTGTGTTTGCCCATGTGAGAGGGGTTGGGAGTTTGAAACATGCCCACTCGGGAGGCCTGCCACAGAGAGGTCAGAGCAAAACTGGGGCTCCTTGGACGAATGATGACCTTTGTCGCCCAGGCCCATTCTGGGATTCCAAGGAGACAGTTCTGCCCTCCCCACTTCCCTGGAAATTGGCATTACCTTTGATGGTGCTTTGAATCAAATGATGAGTCAAGTCATCTTCAATGCGCAAGAGAGCCTTGTGCGTGGTCAGCTGTAGAAATAAAGACGGACATGTTTTTTTCATGTCAGTGGGACACCATATCCAAAGCAGTGAAGAATTGAAAATGACCCAGTTGGGAACAAAGTTGAGGATCCCCAAAGATGGAGTGTGGCTCTTCTGGGCACTGGGCAGCCAGAAGAGACATGGGGCGGGGGCGGGTGACAGCTCTGTCCTGTTCCTCCTCTTCCTGGGTGAGCCGCAGTGGAAACAGCCCCTCTCCAGCAAGTGTGCTGCCAGGCAGCCCCCGTGTGACCAGGGACCAATGGGAGGTCTTCTTCTGAACCTGGAAGCTGACAAGGGGTCCCAGAGGATGCTGAAGCAGAGCCAAGCCATGTCCACAGCAGGGTACTTACTTCCACATTGGGCAGTCTGGCCACATGCTGCAGGACGTAGACGTAGGCTTCTCGGCCCAGAGCCTGCAGCCGGGGCTCCTCTGATTCAATATACCTGTGCAGCTCCTGTGGGTTGAAACAGCAGCTCAGAGTCATCGCACTGGCCTAAATCATCCCTTGCCATGCTACTGAGAGCTAAGCCCAGTAGGAATTTGTTCCACTACAGGAACATCCCTTGGTTGCGTCCCAAAGGAGTCTAAGGAGGATCTAATTCCATATAAACATCCCCCCCCCCAATAAAGTTGACATATTTCTGAATTGTCATTCAGAATTCTAGAAGTCAATTCTAAAGTTGATCAATATTTCTGAAAGTTGCTTATGGGAGTGATGGTTTTCTCTGTCTTCTCAGCCAGTTGGCTTCTAATAAGGAAGTGACCTAGATGTATCTTGAATACACCAAGAGGATGGGGTCTGCTGCTTCTTTCTGTCAGACCACGTTTGGATGTCGGAGAGGATGAAGACAGAAGCCCCATTCACACCTTACGTTGCACACTCGGACCACGAGTGGAGAGTGCACAGGGGCAGATCTGGACACAGGGACTGCAATTCATACATGCTGTTGAATAGAGGCACTGCTTGACACTCCCTCTCTGTACCAGGCCTGTGAGGGGCCCGTGCCCAGGTTCACTTTGAAAAGAAATGCAACTACAGTCATGCACGTACCAGCGTTCAGACACCTGCACGCATCTACTACCTAACGTCCCAATAGGGCTTTCATTGCGCTTACCTTCAAGATGCCAATGGTGCTGTAGACAGAGGGGGCCTCCTCCAGCAGCCCCCTGAGCATCTTCTTAAAGGATGCCATGTTCTCCTTCGAGGGGGGAAAGAGAAGATCAGTCATGAGTAGGAGACACAACCGGTCTTGAGAACACAACATTGAAAATTCACTGGTACTGACACTGGTATCACGTTTTCTTCGCAAGAGAAAAAAGCCCAAGAAGAATTTACCTGGGTCCCTGGGTCCACTTGGTTCAGCCCGGACACCGCCACGTTGAGGACTGCTGCCTTGAGATTGAAGGGCATAGGCGGCTTCATTTTGCTGGAGGGAGAAAGATGAGATTTCATAGTGTGAGGAGGGCTGGTGATCCAGCCAATGGAAGCTCCTCTAGAGAAGAGGAACATGGCAACCCAGCAAGCGTCAAAAACACCGACAGGTCTGTGATGGTTTCCCTTCTTTTTTCCAAAAATGACCAGTCCCCGTCTGGGGAGGCCCTGGTTCGCAAAAGGCCGTAGTACTTAAGAAGATTTCTTTCTAAAAGAAAAACCTTCACATTAGTGGCCATCTTTTGGGAAAGGGGAGATCCAGTTACAGATCTGGCCTGGTTTGCCACTGCCCTTTCCTGACACAACCCCCTCCTATTTAATCCCCGTGGGCTATAAGCATACGTGAGTTCCGTGACGGCGTCCAGGCTTAACCGCAGCAGGAACCCAGGGTCCGGATGCTTTTTGACATCCTCCATAATTTCCTGGCAGAGATCAAAGAGCAGAAGAGAGGTGGTCACTACCCACGGACTTCCTTGCTATAGCTCCATCCCCAAACACACACTTTGGACTGAGCCCTCGCTTGGGCATTCCCTTCCATTCTCTGCCACATCTCACTCACCAGTACGGCTTCCACAGCCTCATCCTTATCATAGGTCAGAAGCTGACCACCCTGCGACCTGATGTCTTTGACGTCTTCTATTACTGCGGACAGGAACTGGGTCCAGCTGAAGATGACCTGAAAATTAGAAGCACTGAACTGTTAGTGATGGAAGGACTCTCCGTGCCTTCCTGGAAATGGAGCGGGCACCCTTACTTGGTGGGCTGCTCTCAAGTCCTTTCTGGGGACACCACCCGCTCCATGGAATATTCTGCAGCTGTTGCTTCTCAGGGAGAGTGCAGAACTGGGAAAAGGATCCGAGCAGAGAGTGGGTGCTCCCAGATCCTGGATGGAAGAAATGCCTCTCACAGGAATGTCCTGAGCTCTGTGGAGGAAGGCGCTCTCCTCAATGGTTCCCTACCTCAGCTCTGTCCACTTCCTCCTGGATAGTTGTCAAACCTGGAAGGGAAGAAGAATGGGAAGGGAGGGGGGATTCAGGACTAGAATTCCCATGAGGAATTAAGCGAGGTGAATTCCCTTTGTTGGCATTCAGGCTGGCTCCCGGGCTCCCAAGCACCAGCTGTCCCACACTCCCCAAAGAGTCAGCCCCAGTCCCAACCATTCGCCAGGAGCCTGGGGCACCTCCTCACCGATGGTGACTCCCAAGACTGCCGGGGTGCCCCCTGAGGGAGTTGGTGGCGGCGCTGGAGTCGGCTCAACCCGCTTGCTTCGTGGCCAGAACCTCCCTCTGGGGGGCTTGCCCTTTTCGGAGTTACTGCTGGGGGAGGTCTTAAAGAACTTTCTGCAGCATCTGCAGACTCTTCGCAACCTAGAAGAGAGCAGGGAGAAGGTGAGAATGGGTCTCTAGTCAGACCTGTCCGGGAACAGAGGGAGCAAGGCAAAGCTGTTATGGAATCCTACTAACCGTGCAAAGAAGCTTTTCCTCGTCTTCTCCCCCATTTCCCTCCCTGTCTAACTATTCCCCCCTGACTAACTATCCCTCCTCTTACTAAAAGCTAACTGTCCCTCCCTCCCCCCTAGATCCCTCCCAAAACCACCCCAAACAAACAACAAGCAACAAAATAACAAACACTAATTGTAATACTGAATGGATAAATAAATGGATAAATAGATAAATAAATAAATGGATAAATAAACAAATAGATGAATAAATAGATGGATAAACAGAAACAGAAACAGAAACGGACTCTCTAATACACTCTTTCCTCGCTATCTCTCCAACTCCTCTCCACCTCGCCTCCTCCCTCCTCGCCTAACTCACCCACAAAGAGCAGCTGAGCCCCGGAGGTGTCATAAAAGAGGATGCGTCATGAGCCTCAGCAATGGCCATTGGTCCTCTTGCCTCTAGTGGTTGCTTCAGGACTTGGAGGCATCCCCTGCCAAGCGGGCAAAGAGGCACCTTTTCAAAGGGCTGATTCTCTTTATGGAACAGAGGCCACACGGGGGAGCAGTTGGCCCTACCCACCCCCTGCCCAGTCACCCTCCAGTGGCGGTTGCTGGTGTCAATCTTAGGTTTCTCGGTAGATTGTGAGCCTTTGGGGGCAGGGAGCCATCTTTATTCCTTTATTCTTACTCCACTTAAACTGCTTTGGAAACTTGTGTCGAAAAGCGGTATATCAATAGTAGTAGTAGTAGTAGTAGTAGAAGTTCTTCCAAACCTCACCCTTCCTGTTCATATGTCTGTTGATCTGAGAAATCAGAGGACTCTTTTCCCCACCATGTTGAAAGCAAAACAACCACCACAGGCCTCTCAGAGCAGACCCCTACACCTCCGCCAACTGCCATTCATCCCGAGAGCCACCTTGGTTGCTGGGATGTGCTCTTGTTTCAGCATAACACGGGGACTCATTCCTTCAGCGCAATCCTGACACTGATTCTCACCTGAGGGGACACACATCACTTTGCTGGCTCTGCCCTCTGGCCACTGCTCTCTGCTCTTTCCAGAGTGTGGCGATGCTGTCACTTGCCTGCCAGGAGTAGAGGGAGTTCCCTGTCCTAAAAAGGGCGAGTGGGCAACCATCAGGGTCAATCTCAAGTGTTGTTTAGCTTTCCACAACTGCTTGGATACCAACATTGCTCGCTGCTATAAGCTGCAGCTACATTGCTTTCATAGGGCTGTAGAGCTGACAACTGATATAATGGTTAACAGCACAGCCATTGCCTGATGACGTTTGAAGACTTGGGGAAGTCTGTTTCTGGTCAGCATAGCTCCAGAGATGACTGACAGTCTGTCTACACAATAGAAAGGAGGATACCCGTTTCTCACAGACAGAGAAGCAAACAGCAGGTTGGATTGAAAGAACGGGAAACAGAGAGAGAGAGAGAGAGAGAGAGAGAGAGAGAGAGAGAGAGAGAGAGAGAGAGAGAGAGAGAGAGAGAGAGAGAAGTCTTTCATTGTAGCAACCAGGAATGAGAGGAATTGTTTTGTTATTGATTCAGGCGCTACCCCAAACATCCTGAATTCCCCTCAACTGTTGATAGATTTAGACAAAAATGACAAAGTTGCTGTTTGGTTTGCTGATGGGAAAAATAGTTATTCATCCAGGAGAGGAACTGCTGAACTGTCTAGTAAGCAATTGGATGGGGAAATGGAAAAGATTTTGATCCAAGATGCCCTCTTAGTCCCTGATATGGAGAGTAACTTGACCTCTGTGGGAGATGGAGTCAATCAAAGTTGCAAAGTGACTTTGCAGGACAACGTTTGCTACATCAGCTAAGAAGGATGATTTCCTGATGCATAATATATATAGCCTATATGCATAAAGATGTGCTTTTTCAACTGGACTGTGTAACTGAACAGGCCAGGCTTGCAGCCTCATGCAAACACAAGAACTGTTCGACCATATGGCCGAAAAGACTAGCACATAGGCAAATCCATGTGATAAATGAGCTTGGGGGAAATGGCATTAGGAAGGACTTTAAAGTGGAGTCATGCAGAGAAGCTGCCACAAGGGGTCAGTGTTGCTTACTTAATCAAGGGGTGAGAGCCAGCTTTTCTGCACAGACAGAGTCACAATGTCCTTTGGAGCTAATACATTCTGATGTCATAGAAACATAGGAAGCTGCCATCTCCTGAGTCAGAACATTGGTCCATCTAGCTCTGTATTGTCTACACAGACTGGCAGCGACTTCTCCAAGGTTGCAGGCAGCAATCTCTCTCAGTCCTATCTTCGAGAAGCCAGGGAGGGGACTTGGAACCTTCTGCTCTTCCCAGAGCGGTTCCATCCCCTAGGGGGAATCTCTTACAGTGTTAGCCTCCCATTCATATGCAACCAGGGTGGACCCCAACCTTCTCCCAACCTTGGAGAAGCCGCTGCCAGTCTGTGCAGACAATACTGAGCTAGATAGACCTATGGTCTGACTCAGGAGATGGCAGCTTCCCATGTGTTCCTAAGTCCTTGCCACTCAGATTGCCAGCCAAAGCAATAGACGAGACACCATCTGAACGATGGCTTGGGCACAAACCCTCTCTAAAGCATGTCAAAATGTTTGGATAGAAAGCTTATGCATACGTCCCAAAGGCCAGGAGAACCAAACTCAATCGCAACTGTGAACTGGGAGTCT
This sequence comes from Hemicordylus capensis, assembly GCF_027244095.1. Lineage (NCBI taxonomy): Eukaryota > Metazoa > Chordata > Lepidosauria > Squamata > Cordylidae > Hemicordylus > Hemicordylus capensis. The sequence goes on from NC_069658.1 coordinate 162,175,804, forward strand.
TGGTTAGATATCCGCATGGCCAAAAGGGATAGAGAACCCTTGATCCTACAAATGGAGAGGTCAGGATCTGCAATGTGGTGTCTTTTGATGAGAGACAAGGGCCAACTAGGGATGATGTGCCAGAACTTGTGCCAGAGATCCAGGTGAAAGAGGCAAGATGTCTCACGATGCAAGAGCCAGACCGTGAACCCGAAGAATCTGTACCACAACCAAAAGGGGCATTCCTTCTCCACCAGAAGCAGAAGATAAAGGATCTTCTCCAATGCCTGGTAGCTTCCTTGGTGCTTTGCTAAATAATCACAAAGCCCAGCAACAGCCTCCTTGAAGTGAATGACCTTCACTGGGTTTGCGCATGTGTACTCGGTGAAATTACAATGCAGCAACCACATTGTAAATCTCCACAAGCCCATTCGAAGGAGACATGGAGAATCCCAGTTCAATTGTCACATGTACACAATACTTCTAAGTGTTAGCAACAAGATGGAGATCAGATCCTTGGAGGCTGTTTTCAGCAACAGCTCCCTGGTGACCACCAATATCTGGTCTGACTTTTCACACTCTGATTTGCTTGCAGAAAAGCTTTGCCATATATGGGCAAAGCTTAAGTACACCAAAATATACCTGGGATACCAATAGGGCTGGCTCATTCTAAGAGAATAGCAACTGGCACTTGTATTGTGCCAGCTCAGATGCAGCTCTTTGATTAGAACATTGAAGTCCACTCCCCTCCTCCACATCAAGCGTGATTTCTGTGCATGACAAGCCACATCAAACAGCTTGAGATATCCCATGTGCAGCCTGGCTTGCTCTGTACAGGCCTCTGCTACGGGGGAAACTATGATGGAGAGAGAGAGAGAGAGAGAAAGAGAGAGAGAGAGAGATTCAACTCTGCACAAGAGACTCCCATGCTCTTTTGGAATTAGGTCAGAAATTGCACTTACTGTAAAGAAGCTACTTCTCTTCGAGTTGGAGATGGAGTTCCAGTGCATCGACCTTTTGCACCAGCTCTCCTAATGACCACTTGGGGTATTGGGCATAGACGTAGTTAGTGAGGGTCTCCTTACCTGTCCCTGCTTGCCTCTACTCTATGGCCCCTACCTCGACTCCTCAGCTATTCCCAGTCAAGAGTCAGTCCCCCTCCTTGCCTCTGAGAGAGTAGATGGAAACATCTCTCTCTAGGGATGTGCATTTCGTTTCGGGCACAGATCGTTCTGTGCCCGAAACAATGAATTTCGGGTGATTCGGCCTCCGAGCCGAATCACCCCTGAGGACCCCCGAAAATTTCTGTGCCCGATCCGAATCACCCCAATTTCGGCGGGAAAAATTCAGGTGATTCGGACCTCCGTGGGCATGAAAGCAGCCTCCATTTTGTGGCTGCAGAATTGCCTTCTACTTCCCCCTCCATTTTCATTCTGACAGCTCTTTGAATTTCCCGCCTTTTTTCTCCATTGACTTCAATGCAAAAAATTTTTCCCATTCACCTCCATTGAAAATAGAAGTTCCTACCTGCAGAGGAAAATTACCAAATAAGGTTTTGATAGTAAATCACACCCTCCCATTGGCCAGGTAGAGGTGGAGGTAGGGTCAAGGGTGGGGGTGATTTTTGGAGGGCTTTGCAGGAGGGTATTTAAGGGGCCACCAGTAGCCATTTTCTTCCTTTCTGCTGCCTTGCGTGGGAGAAGAGACATAAGAGAGAGCTCTGCTGCCTTGCTTAGTAAGCCTTGCCTCCATTTTGATTTTGGATTTTTGTGGGTGCTGTTTTTCTGCATTTACGCCAGTGCTCTGCCTTGTTGGTTGGTTTTCTGCTTTATCTCAGCAATTTTTTAAATAAAGAGAGAAGAGGGGGAAATTTTTTTTAAAGAAACCTCTGCCTTGCAGAGGCAAACCACTGCTCATTTTTTAATCCTTGTTGGGGCTTGAAGAGGGGGAGATTTTTTTTAAGTAAAGGAAACCTCTTCCTTGCAGAGCAAACCTCTTCTCATTTTTTAATCCTTTTTTGGGAAGAGAGAGGAATAGATTTTAGAATTTTTTTTAAACATCTGCCTGGCTGCAAGCATCGCCAGCCTGCAGCCCTTGGTGGAAAAGGAGGGGGTTTTTTCTCTCCTTTTGAATCCCCCTACCCTATTTTTTGCCAAAAAACTTCTTCGGCAAATTTTTCCTGCGGAGCGTCACGGCTGCCTGTCCCTGCCTGCCTGCCTGCCTGCCTGCCTGCACTCCAGGCCCGCCTGTGTGACCACCAGACCAGACCCTCAGAGGTGGATGACAGAGACCCTGCGTTGGAGAAGCCTACACCTGAGTGAGATTGGCCCAGCCATTTATATTTTACACACGCACACACCACACAACAGACACACACAGACACACGCACGTCACACACGGCGTTCTAATCTGTAGTCTTCCGTTCCTTTAACTGTGTGTTTGGGGTTTATTATTTTTTCCCTGTTTTAAGGTTTTTTGGGGGTTTTAACTTTTCTCTATAAGTTTTGTGATAGTTGTAAGATTGGGTTTTAAATAAATAGGGTTTTAAATAAATAGGGTTTTAAATAAATAGGGTTTGTGTGTGTAGCCTTCCCCGGTAGCTAGCTATTAGGAGGTTCAACTGTAGAGTAGCAGTAGACTGTAAGAGTGGCCTGGCCTAGTAGTGCTGCAACTTTATATTTCTGTTGCTGCTTTCGTGTTTTTTGCAGAAATATTTTTTAAGGGCCTAGTCTGCCCAAAGTTACTTTTGCATCTTGTTTGCCTGTGAAATTGACACAGAGATAATTTTTTGAAACATTTTTGTAACTGTGTGTTACTTTCAGACCACAGAGAGAGTAACTTCCCCTGTGGGTGGAGTGCGTTCGATACATTAGTAACAACAACACAAGTTACTTGCAACAACTTCTCCAGTCCATTCCATTCAAAGTGACCACAGTCAGAGAAAGATAATATAACTAAACTTACTTTCACTTCTACTGACTAAGTGCACTGCACACTGTGTGCGCAAGGCTCCAGCCTTAAATCACTCCTCCTGCACCTGTGCACTGCACAGCAGCTGAGCTAGTATCTTAATTTTTAATTTTTACATTTTTTTGTTGCACAGCCTGCTTCTGTTGTATTGCGCATCAGGTAACTCCCACTGTCTCCCAGTCCCTCTGTGACTGTGTCGTGATACATTCATTGCACGGCAACTTCTGACTGAGATCTTGCAGCAACAGCATTTGTGCCAACAACAACAAGCCTTAAGCAAGGAGGCATTGTAAAGTCACCGGCGCCACAGCACATCCACTGTTTTTCTGGCCCTCTAGTATACCTGCCCCCTGAGACAACTACACCCCTTCTTCACATTTTAAAAATTTTAAAAAAGTTTTAAAAAGCAATGGTTGGGAGGACAGCAGGAAAAGGGAGGGCACAAGTAAGCGGGAGGCTTGTCTTCCCTACAGCTGGTCGTGGCAGGGGGCGGAAAGAGGGGCCTACTCCCCAAGTCACCCCCGGCCCTACTCCGGTGCGCAGGCTTGACTTCTTCTCGGGTCAGCCTGGCCCTATGCCAGGGCCTGCGGCCAGGCAGAATTTAGGGGGGTGGCCTCCCAGATTGCCAGGGAAGAAGATCTTCCTGTGGCAGCTGAGGAGGTGGTGCTGGTGGAGGAGGTTGGCAGTCCAGCCAGATCCACCTTGCGGACCCCCCAAACGGTCACTATGGGGGTTGGGGGGGCTCAATCTGGCATCTGAGGGGGCTCAGGAGGAGGGAAGGTCTTCTCCTGCCCCTGGGCCTTCCCATGCCAGCGCTGAGGGCATTGGTGGTGGTATGCCCGAGAAGGAACCAGCAAAAGTTCCACCAACAAAGCGACCTCGTGTCGCTGGGGAGTCTGGCAGTGTGGTCTGGGATCACTTTGAGCTTAGCCCTGGTGATCCCACCCATGCTGTGTGCACCCACTGCAAGGCACTGGTCAGCAGAGGCAGGGACCCTATGCACTTCACAACCTCGGGGCTGTGGTCGCACATGCGTCGGCGGCACCCAGGTGTGGAGACCTCTGCTGGCACTGGCAGTAGGCCCAGTGCCTCACCTGGTAGCAGAAGCAGTAGTAGTGACAGCAGCAGCAAGTGGCCAGCGGCTCCTGCCCACAGGCAGGAAAAGCTGACCGATCATCAGTGGGTGCAATCTCTTGGAAAGCAGTCTGATCGTCCAAAGCCTTATCTCGTGACTCGGGCCATTGGTGAGATGATCGCTCTTGATGACCAGCCGTTCTCCATTGTCGACAGTGTCGGCTTCCGGCGTCTGCTCCAGCTGCTTTCTCCGGAGTACAAGATCCCCTCAAGGACCACTTTCAGCAGGAGGGTGGTCCCCTCCCTGTACCGTGCGTGCAGGGGGGGCGTGTTGGCCAAGCTGCGTGCAGCTGGGCCAAACACCAGTGTGCATTTCACTGCGGATATCTGGACTAGCCGCAGTGGGCTGCACACTGCCTTCATGTCCCTGACAGCCCATTGGTGGGGGCATGGGGGTGAGGGGACATCTGGCGCTGCTGGTGCTGTATCCAGTTCCTCCCATGCATGCACGCCTTCTTGGGCAGTGTTGCATGTGGTGGCGATGGACACAGACCACACTTCAGATGAGTTGTCTGCCGTCATGGAGCGGCAGGTGGGGGCGTGGCTGGCCGGGGAGCCTACCCTCCGCCGAGGCTTCATGGTGACAGACAAGGCAGCCAACATCACCAAGGCTGCTAGGCAGGTTTACGGTGTGAACATCGCTTGCGCTGCGCACACCTTGAACCTCGTAGTGAAGGGTGCGCTTGGCCTCAAGGAGGCGCCAAAGAAGGCCAAGGAGCACCAGCGTGTTCGGGGCTCTTCTAGTAGTTTAGGTCAGGATCCTGCTGCTCCCGTGGCCGCCCTGGTGGAGCGTTGCCGCCAGGTAGCGGGCCACTTCCACCGGAGTGAAAAGGCAAGGCGCCAGCTCAAGGCCAGACAGATCAAGCTGGGCCTGCCTGAACACCAAATCCCCCAGGATGTTCCTACCCGGTGGAACTCCACTTTTCTCTTGCTCCGGTGCATGCATGAGCAAGAGGGAGCACTCAACAGCCTGGGGACGCGTGGTTGCTTGGATCTGTGCAAGTCTCTCTATGATGACTGGCTGGTGATCCACAAGCTGGTCTTAGTACTAGAGCCATTCTATTCTGCTACGAACGACTTGTGTACTCAGACCGCCACGCTGAGCCTGGCTTTGCCCACTGCTATTCTCCTGGAGAAGGCAATGAGCGATCTCCAGACCACTCTGACCACTGGGGTTGCGATTGCCCTGGCAGGTCGGTTGAGGACTGGGGTAGTTGAGCGGCTCAAGACACCATGGGCCGCATCTGCATGGCATGTCCTGGCATGCATTTGTGACCCAAGGATGAAGGGCAGCGCTGTGCCTCCTGGCGAGCTGCCCAGGTGGAGGGGCCTCCTGGTCGAACACGTGAAGCGTGAAGAGGAAAGTAGGCTAGGGATAGGTGATGCAGCAGACGACCAGGAGGAGGGGTCTTGGTCGCAGGCTGGCACTGCGCATCCCACCCCCAGCAGCAGCAGCAGCAGCACTGCCACCACCCCCACTTCTTCCCATTCCAGCGGCGTGGTTTCTCCGGCAGTGGGACCAGCAGAGCAGCCAGTGCGACCTCGAACCACCACCCGGTGGCTCAGGGGCTATGCCAGTCTCATGCCGGGGAGACGGGAGGAGCCTGTCCCTCGCCCCAGCCGTGCTGAGCAGACTGTTCTGCAGTACCTGGAGGAGGCGACGGAAAACGAGGAGAGTGAGCCGTTCCCCTTTTGGGCAACGCGTCGCAAAGTCTGGCCGGACTTAGCGGCCGTTGCTGTCCGGTTTCTCTCTTGCCCGCCAACCAGCGTCTCGAGCGAGAGGTTGTTCTCCATGGCCTGGGACGTGGTGACTCCTCTGCGCTCACGCCTGGATGCTGAGTTGGTCGAGCAGCTCGTCTTCTTGAAGGCCAACCTCCCCCTGCTGGGCTACCCCGAACTGGCCGTGGAGGGCGAGTGACTCGCGTCACCCCCTCCCATGCAGTGCCTCCCATGCCACGGCAGTTCATCCCGGCCAGAAGATGTGTCACAGTCCATCCCTCTAAGACCACCCTGCCACTAAAACATGCCCTTAGTGCTGCTGGCACATCCAGACACGCATGCATACACAGGCACCGCTGCACTGTCAGCCTGGGATGGTGGACTGCCAGGTGAGTGCTCCCAGCATGAGGGAGGGGTTACCACAGATGTGGCAGAGAGAGACTACAACTCCCATTTCCCACTGTCTCGATGGCTGGCCACCATCAAGACTAGGGACAATGGGAGCTGTAGTCACTGTCTCTGCAGAAGAAATCTGTGGTGCCCCCCCCTCCGATGCTGGGAGCACCCACTTGCCCAGTGCTGAAGGCTGGGCCGTAGGGCAACCTCAGAGACAGGCTGCTGCGTGTGCCTGTGTGTGGGGAACACAGTCAGGATTGGAAGGGACATCCCTGGGGCAGAGTAGTGCCTCTGTGCAATGGGCCTGTGCCTCCTGGCGAGGGGGGCACACACACTGTCACTGAGAGGGCTTGCTGCTAATTGCTAGGGATGTGCATAAAACCGGTTCTCCCGGTTCGGTTCGGGTCCGAACCGGGTCCGGACCGGACCGGGGTGGTTCGGTTTTGGTTTTGCCAGACCACCCCCCCGGTCCGGTTCGGTTTCGAACCGGTTCGGATCCGAACCGAACCGGTTCGGATCACAAAAAGTGGCTGGTTTTGAAGGGGACATTGTGTTCTACCTGCCACCCAAATTTCAAGTCGATTGGACCTTCCTCTGATTTTTTACAAATTTTTTTCAAAAAATAAATTTTTGCCCATAACTCACAATGTGGAGCCCTTAGGGGCAAAAAAGCTGGGGTGGGTGGTAGCCACCCATGGGTGTCCTCCACCCCAAAAATCCCAAGGCAATTGGTGGCTCCTAGTATTATTGGTGAATTTCTGAAGAAAATTTTTTTTCCCATTGGCTAGAATGGGGGTTCGGGGCTGCCCCAGACCCACCTCCGGGGGGGTGGCAGCACCCCCAAAGTGGGTCCGGGGCCATGGCAAAAATGCCCTCAGTCCCTCCCAGCAATCCCCGTAGAGATAGGAGTGATGGTTCTGTTGTTTTTCTGAGGTATTCTGAGTGTAGATTCTATGATAGCTTATGAGATTTCCAATGAGACACCATGAATCCACTCTCATTTGCTATCACAGAATCCACACTCACTCAGAACACCTCAGAAAAACAACAGAACCATCACTCCTATCTCTACGGGGATTGCTGGGAGGGACTGAGGGCATTTTTGCCATGGCCCCGGACCCACTTTGGCGGTGCTGCCACCCCACAGAGGCGGGTCTGGGGCAGCCCCGAACCCCCATTCTAGCCAATGGAAAAAAAATTTTTCTTCAGAAATTCACCAATAATACTAGGAGCAACCCAACAATTGCCACCCCATCTTTTTGGCCCCTCTCTCTGGGCGCCCTAACACGTAACACCTAGTCAGTCCATCTTAATGCCTACCTACTACCACCACTCCTATCCAAGCAAGTAAGAGGAGGACACTCAGAGAGACAACACCCACTCTCTGATCTAACAAAAAGGCCACTGCTGTGCTGCCTGCCAGCACAGCAGCAGCAGCGGAGCAGCACACTAAGCACAAGAGCAGCACACACAGAGAAGAAGCAGGAGGCGGAGCAGCAGAGCAGCAGACCTGCCGCTCTGCATGATGGGTGACGTGATGCCCAAAGGAACCACCGCCTCACTCAGTGCCTGCCACTGACTAGGCCCGACAGACAGAAGCCAGCCAACCTGCTCTGCTCTGCTCTGATGCTCCCCATGGATGATGCACACACACCCTACATCTGCATCCCAATGACCAGACCAGACCAGACCAAGTGCGCAGAGTCAGCACAGGCCAGCAGCCACCAGCCCAGCAACAACAACAGCTACTACTGCTACCACCACAACCAGTGTTGCCGCTACAATAACATTCCCAGTCCAGTCACGCGCGCCACAGCCTGAGCCTAGCACACAGCCAACAGCTGCTGCCAGCCAGTGCCTGGCAAGCCCAGCCAACATGAGGAGGAGAGAGCTAACAAGTAGACGGCGCACGCACATCACCAACCCATCACGACGGCGCAACTGCAAGGGGAGAGGGCACAATTACAGGCAGGAGGAGGAGGAGGAGGAGGAGGAGGAGGCGGGCGAGGCAATCCTAGCACAGATTTGAAAGTTTAAAATCCACCAGGACATCTTCTAGAATCTAGACTTCTGTTTTTTCTACCACCAGCTGTAGTGTCTAGTTAGTCAGTGTGCTGTGCAGCTGAGCTGAGCTGAGCTGAGCTGCATGTGAGGAAGGGTGATTGTAGCTAGTTCTTTAGTTTCAGCAGACTGAGCATTGAGCATGGGCAGTGGCCTTGGGAAGCAACACAATTACACGACACTCACCTGCTGCTGCTGGTTCTAGAAGTTGCCTCTTCTCGTCTTCACCTCTTCGTGTGTGTGTGTGTGTGTGTGTGTGCAGTGAGTGCATGCCTTTTGCCTTGCTGGAAAGAAATGCTTCTCTGGTCCACCACCACATATCTGCTCAAGGACACAGAGGCCCAAGGCAGAGGTGGTGGCACCAGTGTGAGTGCATGTGTGCTGGTGGTGTTTGCCACCACAGGTGTTTTGTGTGTGTATGTGTGCGCTGCTAGCTAGGAGGGGGGAGGGAGGCAGGGAGGGAGGCTGGGAGGCAGGGGGGAGGAAAGGGGAGGGGGAGAGGGATGTAGAGGGGATTGAAGGGGGGAGGGTCCGGCTCAGAGTTGGTCAGCCACATATTTGTGCACACACGTGCTCACGTGTGTGCTTCGGTGGGAGAGACCAGACTCTCATCATCTGCCAGACCGGGGTTGGGGGGAGGTGAGGCGGTGGTGGGCTGGAAGGGAGGGAGGATGGAAGGTGGTGAAGAGGAAGGGGAGAGGATGAGAGGGGAAGGATGGAGGGAGGCATGGGGGGGAGGAAAAAAAACATGTAGACAGACACACACCACACTACACACAGAAAGCATCCACACACAGAGACAGTGCTAGGCATCCATTCACACAGACAGACAGACAGACAGACACACAACAGGAAGAGACAGACTGAGCCTGCACCACACACACACACACAGACCCAATTCCCCCCCTGCACAGTTATCAATCAATATGTTGTGTTGGCAGCCAGTTCATTGCTATTCTGATGGTTTTGGGTTTTTTGCCATCAGCCAACATCAACAGTGACCACAATCAAGATGAACATAAGATGATAATAATTCATTCGTTTCATTTCAAAAAATCACCCAATCATCTTCTCCATGTAAACCAAGCCCCCCACACATGATTTCTGGTGACATTTTCAATAAAATCAATTCATTTGGCATTCATCATTTTGTTCTCCCTTTGTCACCTTTTTTTCTTTCTTTTGCATAATTTTGAGGCTTGATTTTGACATGGGGTTTTTAAAGAAAAAATTATTTACATGTTTATTTACATACAGTATTTACATATCTACACTGCATTTTTGAACGTATACCCGCCGCTGCCGCTAAGTCTAGTACTCCGTGGGCTGTGCTACTTTGGGGGGGTGTGCCGTGCCCACGCCAGGTCCCCAAATGCTGACAGGTGGATAGATAAAGGGCCTGTGCTGGTCAGCATTGGGTTTCTTTTTAGGTGGGCGTGGGCATTGTAAACATCTGGCCAGTCGCAGCACTACAACTACTACTACAACTGCATCTCTGTGTGGGCACACTACACGCTGCGACTGGCTGGCACGGCTCAGCATCTGTCACGTCAGCTCAGCTAGAGGTGGAAGGGGGGAGGGTAGGGATAAGCACAGAGTTCGAGCCAGGCAGGTGACCAACCATGGGGCAACCCACGGTAATCACTCGCCCGTCTCAAACTGCAGCTTGGGGTAGCCCAACAGGGGGAGGTTCACCTTAAGGAAGACCAGCTGCTCCACCAGACCAGGGTCCAAGCGGGAGCGAGAGGGTGTCACCACGTCCCCGGCACGTGAAAACACCCGCTCGCTCTGGACACTGGTTGGGGGGCAGGAGAGGAGGCGCACAGCCACCACCGCCAGGTCCGGCCAGACTTGGCGGCGGCTCGCCCAGAACTGTGCGCAGTCCACGCCGTCTCCCTCCACAGGCTCCTCCAAGTACTGCGCAACGCATTGCTCAGCACTGGAGGGGGGCCTGGCAGGTCGAGCCTCCCACATACCAGGCATGGCGCCATAGCAGAACCGCTGAAACCACTGGGCGGATCTCGAGTCGGTAGCAAATGGCTGCTGCGATGGCGCCGCCTGGGATGCCGCGCTGCTGGACTGGGAAGAGGGAGGGGAAGGGGAAGCTGACGCCGGCTGGCCGCCCATGCTGCTGCTGGGTGCGGGTTGGGCCGCGAGGGCTGCCCCCGCACCACTACCAACACCCTGGTCTCTGCGGGCCCTAGCGGCCTCCTCCTCCCTAACCTTCTCGACCAGGATGCCCTTCCACCTGGGCAAGTCGTCGGCACTCACGGCATTACCCTTGAGGGCTGGGTGACAGAGACAAGCGAGGACATACTCCTCCCTGTCTCCCAGCACATCAACGAGCCGCTTGTCAACCCCAGACCTCAGCCTCCCAGCCAGAGCACGACCCTCTGGCGTGGTCAGAGAGATATGGAGTCCACCCATCAGCTTCTCGAGACCAACAGCTGTGGGCAGCGCCTGGCTCAAGGGAGTGGTGTCGCCACACAAGCCCTTCGTGGCAAGCTGGAAGGGCTCGAGTGCCGACACCGCCTCGGACATCTGCTTCCACTCTGCGTTCGAGAAGTCGCAGACATCCAAGGACTCGTCCCTCGCCAGGGCGACAAGGGCTCTCTCCTGCTCCAACAGGCGCTGGAACAGGAGGAAGGTGGAGTTCCACCGCGTCTCCACATCCGTAGGGATGAGATGGCGAGGAAGGCCAAGGTCATCCTGCTTCTGGCGAAGCAGTCTCCTGGACTTCTCGCTGCGGTGGAAGTGGGCGGCCAGCTTGCGGGACTTATCCACAAGCGTAGCCGTGGCAGCAACAGCACCTGCGATGGGGCGGGCCCCCTTCTCCTGGGACGCCCTCAGCTCCTTAAGGCCAAGGGCATCCCTGATGGTCAGATGGAGCGTGTGTGCCATACACCGTATGTTCACACAGTCCATGACTGTCTCGACAGCGGCGGTAACGTTGGCTCCATTGTCGGTGACAATGAAGCCGCGGGAGAGGTGTGGACACCCGCCAATCCACTCCTCTATCTGGCGGTCGAGTACGGCCGCCACCTCCTCCGCGGTGTGCCTCGTGTCCATCGTCTCCACGTGCAGGACGGCCCACCTGTGCCGTAGTGCATCGGGAGCCGCGCCGGACCCGGAAGCATCGCCCGCGGAGGTCCCCTCACTCTCCGGTCCCCACCAGTGGGCAGTGAGGGCCAGGATAGAAGCGTGCATCCCACTGACACTGGTCCAGAGGTCAGTCGTGAAATGCACGCTTGTCCCGGCCGGAGCTGCACGCAGCTCGGCCGACACGAGCTCCCTGCACCGGCGGTACAGGGAGGGGACCACGTTCCGGCTGAACGTCGTCCTTGAGGGGATGACGTATTCGGGAGCCAGGTATTGGAGAATACGGCGGAAGCCGTTGTTCTCGACCACCTGAAACGGCTGGTCATCGGTGGAAATCATCTCCCCTATGAGGCGGGTGAGGTGATGATGGTCCACGCGAACAATACGCTGGCTGCCCGAGGACTGTGTCCACCGCTGGACGGGCAGTGTAGCCTGCCTGCTGGCTGGCACACTGCCGCTGCCCGCCCTAGTGGCAGATGCACAAGGCGCACTAGCGCTGCCAGCCTGTCCCCTGAGACCTGGGTGGTGACGCTCTAGGTGTCTCCACATAGGCGTCGTACCCAGGTGCGCAGGGTCCCTTCCACGGCTGACAAGCATCCTGCAGTGGACACAGCGGGCGTGGAATGGGGCATCTTGAGGGACCTCAAAATGCACCCATGCACCACTGCCCTTGGCCTCCTGCGCCCTGGGCGCCGTCCTAGGCCGTTTCTCGCAGGGTGGCTGCAGTCCTGGGGGGGGGGGGCGGCCGCCGCTGCCTGCCCACTGCTGCCACCCAACCCGCCCCTTCCGCCCTCCACAGCGGAGGAAGGGCCCGGCTCAACTGGCATCGGAGAGGCAGGCCTCTCCTCCACCACCTCGCCAGACCGCTCCCCACCAGAGTGTCGGGCTTCACGAGGGGGGGCCCCACTGAGCGGCGAAAGGATAGGGGGAAGGGGCCCCAGAGGGAGGGAGAACCTGGCTGCATCGCTGCCAGCCGCACGGTCCTCACCGCCCTCTACCTGCTCTTCCAACTCCACAGTCTCCTCCACCTCAACAACTGGCGGTAGCTCAGCAGCACCTGGTGCCGCCGGCGAGGAGGGACCCGCCACAGCCCTAACAGTGCCTCTGCCTCTGCCGCGATTGGCGGCAGCAGGCGTGGGGAACTGAATCCTGCGCACCAAAGATGGGGCCGGAGCAAAGAATTCTCCAATGGGGAGAACTGGGGTGTCCTCAGGCTCCCCGCGTCCTCTCCCTCCCCGTGCCGCAGGCGCACCCCGCACCTGGCCTCTCCCACCTCTGCCTGCCAGCCTTGAGCGAGCCCTGCCCGCCACACGGCGCTCAGACATGCTGCTAGGTCAGAAGGAGGGAGACTTTAGGAGGAAGGCCAGACAGGGTCAAAAAAATAATTTGGAGGGGCTTAGGGGCAAAAAAAAAGGCAGCTGATTTGGAGGCGGCGGGGGGGAAGTTTGTTTTCAAAAAAGGAAGCCAATTGGGGGGAAAGGAAGACTTTTTGATATGGGGGGGGAAGCCAATCGAAGTGAGGGGGAGGGTGTCCTTTTTGAATTTGGGAGTCAACCACCAAGCCAATTGGGGAGATGGGTCTGGGAGGGGTTTTTTTTAGAAAAATAGGGGGTTAAAGGGTGGAACCCCGGTGTGGGAGGGTGGCACGGGCAGTTGGGTGGAGTAGTTGTGGTGTGGGTGGCAAGTTTTTAGCTTTTTTTGGGGGGGAGAGTGGATGGGGGGAGGGCACAGCACCTACCGGGGGTGGGGGAGGGATGCAGTCAACGCTTGGGAACCTGCAGATCAAAGGAGGAAACCCTTATTTAGTGAACTGGAACACAAAGTGTGGGTTCTGGGGGGTGGTTCTCAAGTAATGCTCCTGTGGGGGGAGCATCAAACTCAATGCAGCCTATTTAGTGACTCTAAATTGCACACAACCAAAACCAGAACCCAGTCACACCAACACAGAGGTTGAACCCACCCACTCTGTGACTCTGCCTGCCCAATGCCATGGCAAGCAAGCAGCAGCAAACACTTGATGGCAGCCTCATGGATTGAACATCATGATCATCATCATACGTGTGTATTGGCCCAGCATGTAGTGGCAGCATCAGAGCCCAGCCAGGACCCCACTCAGACTGCCCCAGAGGCAAGGAAGCACTCTGGCATGGCATGGGCCCAGCATGTAGTGGCAGCATCAGAGCCCAGCCAGGACCCCACTCAGACTGCCCCAGAGGCAAGGAAGCACTCTGGCATGGCATGGGCCCAGCATGTAGTGGCAGCATCGCATCAGAACCCTGGACCCCACTCAGACTGCCCCAGAGGCAAGGAAGCACTCTGGAAGGCACCTGTTCAAAAACCACCTGCAAGACGCATGCAATGCAACGCAACACACAGCAGCAATTTCTTTACTGGGCATGGGCATGAAGACACAAGTTTTACAACAGTACATCTCCTCTCCAAGGTTCCCTCCCTCCTCCCCACACCCAAATGCATTTCAGAATAGGGGTGTCCCTATTTAAAACCGCCAGCTAGGGAGAGAAAGGGGCAACAAAAGGTGCACAATCGCACACGCACTAACCCCTCTTCTTCCGGTCCTTCTCCTGCCACTCACTGCTGGTCACGGATTCGCCGCCGCCAGCCAGCCACCCTGGGCTGAGACACAGCAGGGCGGCCGCACGAGGCACACAGGCAACCGGGGTAGTTCAACAACGATGGAGGGGCAGAAGTGAGGAGACAACACTATTTGTGTCGCTCAACTCACCCCCAAGCAGAGACAAAATCAACCAAAAACTATAAAAAGAAAAAAAAAACCGATGGCAGCCGCCAGGTGGGTAGGCTACTGTGTGCGGCTGCAGCTGTGGGAGAGGAGGTGGAAAGTGAAGGGGAGCAGAGAGAGAAAAGACTAAGAGAGAGAGAAAAGAGAGGGGGGGCAGGGACAAAGAGAAAGAGAGGAGAGAGAGAGAAAAGAAAGAGAGAGAGAGGAGAAAGAGAGATGATAGAGAGAAAGAGGAGAGAGGAGAAGCGCAGCGCAGCAGGGAGGGGGGATTCAGGTGTGGGGGGAGGACACAGCAGTAGCAGCGGTCCAAAGAGGTGGGGGGAGCAGAGAGGGTGTGTGTGGTTGGGGGCTAGTGTGTGGCAGGGGGCCTGGGGTAAGTGGAGAGAGTCGGGGGCAAGGAGGAAAAGAGGTGGGGTGGGGGGAGCAGAGAGGGTGTGTGTGGTTGGGGGCTAGTGTGTGGCAGGGGGCCTGGGGTAAGTGGAGAGAGTCAGGGGCAAGGAGAAAAAGAGGTGGGGTGGGGGGAGCAGAGAGGGTGTGTGTGGTTGGGGGCTAGTGTGTGGCAGGGGGCCTGGGGTAAGTGGAGAGAGTCGGGGGCAAGGAGAAAAAGAGGTGGGGTGGGGGGAGCAGAGAGGGTGTGTGTGGTTGGGGCTAGTGTGTGGCAGGGGGCCTGGGGTAAGTGGAGAGAGTCGGGGGCAAGGAGGAAAAGAGGTGGGGTGGGGGGAGCAGAGAGGCTGTGTGTGGTTGGGGGCTAGTGTGTGGCAGGGGGCCTGGGGTAAGTGGAGAGAGTCGGGGGCAAGGAGGAAAAGAGGTGGGGTGGGGGGAGCAGAGAGGGTGTGTGTGGTTGGGGCTAGTGTGTGGCAGGGGGCCTGGGGTAAGTGGAGAGAGTCAGGGGCAAGGAGGAAAAGAGGTGGGGTGGGGGGAGCAGAGAGGGTGTGTGTGGTTGGGGGCTAGTGTGTGGCAGGGGGCCTGGGGTGAGTGGAGAGAGTCAGGGGCAAGGAGAAAAAGAGGTGGGGTGGGGGGAGCAGAGAGGGTGTGTGTGGTTGGGGGCTAGTGTGTGGCAGAGGGGTGTTGGGGGGAAGGGGAGGGGGCAACAACAAACAGCAAAGGAGAAACTGGAACAACTCGGGCAGCAGCAGCGATTAGGCTGGATGGGGTGGTTGGGGGAGGAGCTGGGCCTGGGCTAGGGTAGGGTCTGGGAGGAGGGAGGGTGGGGGGGGGGCAGGCAGGGGGGGGAGGAGGAGGAGGAGGGTAGCAAAATATATAAAGCAATATATATCAAGAGAACACAAGCCAGAAGTTTAAAAAAAAAATTAAAAGAAAGACTATAACCAGCAGAAAAAACTTGGGGGTGGGGGTGTGGGGAGGGGGAACCAAACACAGACTCTGAGGGGGGCCACTAAGTGAACAGAGACAATGAAACCACAATTGCTGCAAATTAATAATAGCAAATGAATAAGTGGAACCAAGCAAAGAAAACTGGACTCGGTTTGGCAGCAGCAAACTTGGGAGAAGGCTGGATGGGGTGGGGTTGGGGTGGGGTGTGGTTGGACTTGGAGGGGCAAGTTTGGAGCAGGGAACCAAAACTGATTATATGGGACAACAAGAAACAACAACAGAATCCTCTGGGGGTGGGGGGGAGGGATTCAGGGAACCAACTCGCAGGGCAGCAGCAGTCAGCAGAAACAAACAAAATGGTACAATTTAAGCAAAACCAGCAAGCAATATATAACTGAAACCAATGGAATGCAATGTGAAAATCAAAAAGTTGGACAACAACAAGGCAGGACAAAGAGCAATAATTAATGGAAGAAGATTTAAATCAATGAGGATGCAGTGGGTGGGAGTTGGGGAGGGTGAGGGTAGGCCCAAAGGATGAGAAGGGAAAGGGGGGGAGGGGGGGGGAGAAAAGCAGACAGACAAGGAACAGGGAAAATTGGGGGAAATTAAGAAGAAAGTAAAGTGAAGTAACACACAGTATACAGACAAGAGACAGACAGAGAGAGGAGACACACAGAGAGTCACAAAGGGCAGGTGGACAAAGGATTAGACAGAGCACACACAGAGAGACACAGGACACAGTCAGGACTCACAGAGACACCAGAGCAGCCAGCAAAGGGCAAGCAGGTCTCAGAGATGATCCCACAACTGCAGCCAAGAGAAGTTTCCAGAGAAGCGGCTTGGGTTTATATAGGTTTGAAATTCCCTCCTTTGGGAGCCCCCACCTTTGCACTCCCCCCACGGCCAACAGGGTGCCAGCTCTCAACAGTGCAACAGCCAAGCAGCCTACCAGACCAAAGGACTCATTCTGGCCAATCAAGGATCAATAGCGCAGCCAATACAATGCCTGGAAATAGCATCACAAAATGGATGCAAGGAGGAGCAAAAGTTTCGGGAAGGAGACACAAAATGGAGGACACACTTTAAAGAGACACTGAGTGAGACTCAATTTCATTCCCGAACCGGTTCGGGAAACCCGAGCCGGTTCGGTACCGAACCGGCTCGAATTCGGTCCGGCTCGGTCCCCGGGAGGGCCCGATTCGGTCCGGGATCGAGCCGCCGGATCCGGACCGGTTCGGACGAACCGGTCCGGATCCGAACCGAACCGCACATCCCTACTAATTGCTAGCTTTTGCTTGCCTGCTAAAACTGTCATCATTGCTTCCTCCCATGAACAATTGCATTGAAGCTGAAATCTAAAAAACGTTTGTCTGCTGCGTTTCTCAATGTGATGTGCTTATTTCTGATTTTGGCTTGCTGGTCAGGTGATGTTCTTTCTTAATCTTCATGCTGTCCTCTGTTCAAATCCAAATATGTGGTTTGCCTTGGTCTACTGAGCTATAGGTTGTCGCTGCTGCCGCTGAGTGAGATGGTCTGCTCTGCTGCTGCCTACTTTTTCTGGCCACAATGGGAGTAGTACTACTGCTGTGCCTGAAGCGGCACACACACACACATGCACCCCCCTCCCCTCCCCCCCAAAAGCTGTGTCGCCAATGATGAGCTTGATGCTGGTGCAGCCCTCACACAAATGTCTGTCTCACGCAGACAGAGAGAGCACACATTGCAACCTGAGGCGACACAACCCTTTCAGCCCTAACCCTCTTGCAGAGTCAGTGAGCACACCCGCACAGTGCACACACACAGGGGAATAAAGGCATATTACTAGTCTAGACTCTAAACTAGTGGTAATGTTGTATCATGTGATTGCACACAGTCTTTCTGCCCAGTATCTGCGGTATGCATTGGGATGCATCCGAAAAAGCCTGCAAATTCTAGCTTGCTTTGTTGCAGAGACCTCTTCGTGGTGTGTGGTGTTGTTGTGTGATGTGGTGTGGTGTGGTCGCGTGGGGCCCGGGAAAGGACAGGACAGGTGCAATTCACTGTGCCTGTGCGTGTGTGGGGAGATATATTATGTTTCCAAATGAAGATCGGGTCATGTTTGAGAATTGATTGATAGCATTTTATTTGAAGATTGCTTGCCCATACATAGATGCGGCGATCACATGCCACAGAGTCAGACAGGTTGCGGAAAAGAAATGTCCAGAGGCACGTGCGTGCTGCCATTCTCTTCTTATCTGCCATCATCATCCATGCATTACTCTTCAAAGCTGTGTGGGCTAGGAGGGGGCAACATGCCAAGCCTTGCTGCTCCACTTGCGGAGTGTTGTTGTCTTGCGTGCGTCCTCCACATGCTATGCGTGTTCCCTCCTGGCTGTGCCTGTCTGTTGACTGTAGTGGGCCAAAAAAGTTTGGATGAGGTGAGGTTCAGGGCAGGGCACTGTTGCTGGACTTGTAGTGGGATATGGGGCAGCAGAGTGGGGTGGGGTGGTAGTGCCTAATGGGTGCAGTAGGCTGCCACCCCAATTTCAGGGGGATGAGACAGAGGGTTGATTTTTTGTGAATTTCTGAAGTTTTTGTGTCTTTGGGGCAGATGGGGGGCAGAAAGTGGATCTGCCCCAAAAGAGTGGGGTGGGGTGGTAGTGCCTAATGGGTGTAGGCTGCCACCCCAATTTCAGGGGGATGGGACAGAGGGCTGATTTTTTGTGAATTTCTGAGGGTTTTCTTGGGTGCAGCAGAGTGCTAGATTGATTCATTCCCATACTCGACATAGTAATAAAGGAGAGAGTGAGAGAAAGTGAGAGTGTGGCGTCATTTAGAGTTGAGAGTAGTATGATGCTTGATGAATGAATGAATGAATGAATGGGGGCCCACCACAGATTTCTTCTGCAGAGACAGCAACTACAGCTCCCATTGTCCCTAGTCTTGATGGTGGCCAGCCATCGAGACAGTGGGAAATGGGAGTTGTAGTCTCTCTCTGCCACATCTGTGGTAACCCCTCCCTCATGCGGGGAGCACTCACCTGGCAGTCCACCATCCCAGGCTGACAGTGCAGCGGTGCCTGTGTATGCATGCGTGTCTGGATGTGCCAGCAGCACTATGGGCATGATTTAGTGGCAGGGTGGTCTCAGAGGGATGGACTGTGACACATCTTCTGGCCGGGATGAACTGCCGTGGCGTGGGAGGCGCAGCATAGGGGGGGTGACACGAGTCACTCACCCTCCACGGCCAGTTCGGGGTAGCCCAGCAGGGGGAGGTTGGCCTTCAAGAAGACGAGCTGCTCGACCAACTCAGCATCCAGGCGTGAGCGCAGAGGAGTCACCACGTCCCAGGCCATGGAGAACAACCTCTCGCTCGAGACGCTGGTTGGCGGGCAAGAGAGAAACCGGACAGCAATGGTCGCCAAGTCCGGCCAGACTTTGCGACGCGTTGCCCAAAAGGGGAATGGCTCACTCTCCTCGTCTTCCGTCGCCTCCTCCAGGTACTGCAGAACAGTCTGCTCAGCACGGCTGGGGCGAGGGACAGGCTCCTCCCGTCTCCCCGGCATGAGACTGGCATAGCCCCTGAGCCACCGGGTGGTGGTTCGAGGTCGCACTGGCTGCTCTGCTGGTCCCACTGCCGGAGAAACCACGCCGCTGGAATGGGAAGAAGTGGGGGTGGTGGCAGTGCTGCTGCTGCTGCTGCTGGGGGTGGGATGCGCAGTGCCAGCCTGCGACCAAGACCCCTCCTCCTGGTCGTCTGCTGCATCACCTATCCCTAGCCTACTTTCCTCTTCACGCTTCACGTGTTCGACCAGGAGGCCCCTCCACCTGGGCAGCTCGCCAGGAGGCACAGCGCTGCCCTTCATCCTTGGGTCACAAATGCATGCCAGGACATGCCATGCAGATGCGGCCCATGGTGTCTTGAGCCGCTCAACTACCCCAGTCCTCAACCGACCTGCCAGGGCAATCGCAACCCCAGTGGTCAGAGTGGTCTGGAGATCGCTCATTGCCTTCTCCAGGAGAATAGCAGTGGGCAAAGCCAGGCTCAGCGTGGCGGTCTGAGTACACAAGTCGTTCGTAGCAGAATAGAACGGCTCTAGTACTAAGACCAGCTTGTGGATCACCAGCCAGTCATCATAGAGAGACTTGCACAGATCCAAGCAACCACGCGTCCCCAGGCTGTTGAGTGCTCCCTCTTGCTCATGCATGCGCCGGAGCAAGAGAAAAGTGGAGTTCCACCGGGTAGGAACATCCTGGGGGATTTGGTGTTCAGGCAGGCCCAGCTTGATCTGTCTGGCCTTGAGCTGGCGCCTTGCCTTTTCACTCCGGTGGAAGTGGCCCGCTACCTGGCGGCAACGCTCCACCAGGGCGGCCACGGGAGCAGCAGGATCCTGACCTAAACTACTAGAAGAGCCCCGAACACGCTGGTGCTCCTTGGCCTTCTTTGGCGCCTCCTTGAGGCCAAGCGCACCCTTCACTACGAGGTTCAAGGTGTGCGCAGCGCAAGCGATGTTCACACCGTAAACCTGCCTAGCAGCCTTGGTGATGTTGGCTGCCTTGTCTGTCACCATGAAGCCTCGGCGGAGGGTAGGCTCCCCGGCCAGCCACGCCCCCACCTGCCGCTCCATGACGGCAGACAACTCATCTGAAGTGTGGTCTGTGTCCATCGCCACCACATGCAACACTGCCCAAGAAGGCGTGCATGCATGGGAGGAACTGGATACAGCACCAGCAGCGCCAGATGTCCCCTCACCCCCATGCCCCCACCAATGGGCTGTCAGGGACATGAAGGCAGTGTGCAGCCCACTGCGGCTAGTCCAGATATCCGCAGTGAAATGCACACTGGTGTTTGGCCCAGCTGCACGCAGCTTGGCCAACACGCCCCCCCTGCACGCACGGTACAGGGAGGGGACCACCCTCCTGCTGAAAGTGGTCCTTGAGGGGATCTTGTACTCCGGAGAAAGCAGCTGGAGCAGACGCCGGAAGCCGACACTGTCGACAATGGAGAACTGCTGGTCATCAAGAGCGATCATCTCACCAATGGCCCGAGTCACGAGATAAGGCTTTGGACGATCAGACCGCTTTCCAAGAGATTGCACCCACTGATGATCGGTCAGCTTTTCCTGCCTGTGGGCAGGAGCCGCTGGCCACTTGCTGCTGCTGTCACTACTACTGCTTCTGCTACCAGGTGAGGCACTGGGCCTACTGCCAGTGCCAGCAGAGGTCTCCACACCTGGGTGCCGCCGACGCATGTGCGACCACAGCCCCGAGGTTGTGAAGTGCATAGGGTCCCTGCCTCTGCTGACCAGTGCCTTGCAGTGGGTGCACACAGCATGGGTGGGATCACCAGGGCTAAGCTCAAAGTGATCCCAGACCACACTGCCAGACTCCCCAGCGACACGAGGTCGCTTTGTTGGTGGAACTTTTGCTGGTTCCTTCTCGGGCATACCACCACCAATGCCCTCAGCACTGGCATGGGAAGGCCCAGGGGCAGGAGAAGATCTTCTCTCCTCCTGAGCCCCCTCAGATGCCAGATTGAGCCCCCCCAACCCCCATAGTGACCGTTTGGGGGGTCCGCAAGGTGGATCTGGCTGGACTGCCAACCTCCTCCACCAGCACCACCTCCTCAGCTGCCACAGGAAGATCTTCTTCCCTGGCAATCTGGGAGGCCACCCCCCTAAATTCTGCCTGGCCGCAGGCCCTGGCATAGGGCCAGGCTGACCCGAGAAGAAGTCAAGCCTGCGCGCCGAAGTAGGGCCGGGGGTGACTTGGGGAGTAGGCCACTCTTGCCGCCCCCTGCCACGACCAGCTGTAGGGAAGACAAGCCTCCCGCTTACTTGCGCCCTCCCTTTTCCTGCTGTCCTCCCAACCATTGCTTTTAAAAACTTTTAAAAAATTTTTAAAATGTGAAGAAGGGGTGTAGTTGTCTCAGGGGGCAGGTATACTAGAGGGCCAGAAAAACAGTGGATGTGCTGTGGCGCCGGTGACTTTACAATGCCTCCTTGCTTAAGGCTTGTTGTTGTTGGCACAAATGCTGTTGCTGCAAGATCTCAGTCAGAAGTTGCCGTGCAATGAATGTATCACGACACAGTCACAGAGGGACTGGGAG
Organism: Hemicordylus capensis; assembly: GCF_027244095.1. NCBI lineage: Eukaryota > Metazoa > Chordata > Lepidosauria > Squamata > Cordylidae > Hemicordylus > Hemicordylus capensis. Next base: position 162,197,345 of record NC_069658.1, read on the forward strand.
ACAGTGGGAGTTACCTGATGCGCGATACAACAGAAGCAGGTTGTGCAACAAAAAAAATATAAAAATTAAAATATTCGCTCAGCTGCTGTGAAGGCCTTTAAAGTGGAGTCATGCAGAGAAGCTGCCACAAGGGGTCAGTGTTGCTTACTTAATCAAGGGGTGAGAGCCAGCTTTTCTGCACAGACAGAGTCACAGTGTCCTTTGGAGCTAATACATTCTGATGTCATAGAAACATAGGAAGCTGCCATCTCCTGAGTCAGACCATTGGCCCATCTAGCTCAGTATTGTCTACACAGACTGGCAGCGACTTCTCCAAGGTTGCAGGCAGCAATCTCTCTCAGTCCTATCTTGGAGAAGCCAGGGAGGGGACTTGGAACCTTCTGCTCTTCCCAGAGTGGTTCCATCCCCTAGGGGGAATGTCTTACAGTGTTAGCCTCCCATTCATATGCAACCAGGGTGGACCCCAACCTTCTCCCAACCTTGGAGAAGCCGCTGCCAGTCTGTGCAGACAATACTGAGCTAGATGGACCTATGGTCTGACTCAGGAGATGGCAGCTTCCCATGTGTTCCTAAGTCCTTGCCACTCAGATTGCCAGCCAAAGCAATAGACAAGACACCATCTGAACGATGGCTTGGGCACAAACCCTCTCTAAAGCATGTCAAAATGTTTGGATAGAAAGCTTATGCATACGTCCCAAAGGCCAGGAGAACCAAACTCAATCGCAACTGTGAACTGGGAGTCTTGGTTAGATATCCGCATGGCCAAAAGGGATAGAGAACCCTTGATCCTACAAATGGAGAGGTCAGGATCTGCAATGTGGTGTCTTTTGATGAGAGGCAAGGGCCAACTAGGGATGATGTGCCAGAACTTGTGCCAGAGATCCAGGTGAAAGAGGCAAGATGTCTCACGATGCAAGAGCCAGACCGTGAACCCGAAGAATCTGTACCACAACCAGAAGGGGCATTCCTTCTCCACCAGAAGCAGAAGATAAAGGATCTTCTCCAATGTCTGGTAGCTTCCTTGGTGCTTTGCTAAATAATCACAAAGCCCAACAACAGCCTCCTTGAAGTGAATGACCTTCACTGGGTTTGCGCATGTGTACTCGGTGAAATTACAATGCAGCAACCACATTGTAAATCTCCACAAGCCCATTCGAAGGAGACATGGAGAATCCCAGTTCAATTGTCACATGTACACAATGCTTCTAAGTGTTAGCAACAAGATGAAGATCAGATCCTTGGAGGCCGTTTTCAGCAACAGCTCCCTGGTGACCACCAATATCTGGTCTGACTTTTCACACTCTGATTTGCTTGCAGAAAAGCTTTGCCATATATGGGCAAAGCTTAAGTACACCAATAGGGCTGGCTCATTCTAAGAGAATAGCAACTGGCACTTGTATTGTGCCAGCTCAGATGCAGCTCTTTGATTAGAACATTGAAGTCCACTCCCCTCTTCCACATCAAGCGTGATTTCTGTGCATGACAAGCCACATCAAACAGCTTGAGATATCCCATGTGCAGCCTGGCTTGCTCTGTACAAGCCTCTGCTACAGGGTAAACATGTCCCAGGCTAGTTAGATGGTCATGAACATGTTCCAAAGCCCAGCTTTCTAGATCATATGGAAGTTTTGATGATGACCATGAAACTATGATGGAGAGAGAGAGAGAGAGAGAGAGAGAGAGAGAGAGAGAGAGAGAGAGAGAGAGAGAGAGAGAGAACTCTGCACAAGAGACTTCCATGCTCCTTTGGAATTAGGTCAGAAATTGCACTTACTGTAAAGAAGCTACTATTCTTAGAGTTGGAGATGGAGTTCCAGTGCATCGAGCTTTTGCACCAGCTCTCCTAATGACCACTTGTGGTATTGGATGTAGAGGTAGTTATTGAGGGTCTCCTTACCTGTCCCTGCTTGCCTCTACTCTATGGTCCCTGCCTCGACTCCTCAGGTTTTTCCAGTCAAGAGTCAGTCCTCTTCCTTTCCTCTTAGAGAGTAGATGGAAACATCTCTCTCCCCCTTCCTTTTCATTATGTAGCTGATAGATAGGACTAGGTTTTTCTTCTCTAAATGTACTTCACCAATACATCTTTTTCGTTTAGATTGTACAACAATCTCCATGCATGTTCTTCACATAATGGCAACAACTCAACTCTGCACTCTACTCTGTAACTGGTGTGGGTAGCTTCCTTTTGGCGCTTTGCTAATAAGATCAATAAGATGCATAGCTATATTGTGACCTGACATCAAACCAAGACATTGCATAACCACATGCTAAGACGGAGATCTACGTATCTATCTTGGATGCGTTTTTGACCACATTTTGTCTGTTCCTTTTGCTCTTTTGGTTGCTGTTGTTGTTGTTGTTTGTACTGAACGTGTGAAACAACCTTGAAGTGAACTAATCACAAAGTCAGATTTCTTGTGATAGCGAAAGGAAATGATAGCTTCTGTGGACTCCACCCCACACCTATAGGCTTTACTACCTTGAAAGAAGTTTGCTTTTGCAATGGAAGGTTGGAAGTAGGGATGTGTGAAACGTTTCAAATACAAAACGTTTTGTACCCAAAACAGCCTGTTTCGGGTGTTTTGTAGACAATACAAAACACCCATTTTCCAGATCCAAAAGTTTTGTATACAAAATAAAACATCCCTCTTTCAGCTACAAAACATTTTGTTGTTTCGGACCTCCATTTTGTGGTGATCTCTGAGACGGTCTCCATTTTGTGTTTGACATCTCTTTGAATTTCCCACCCTTCCAACCTTCTGATCAGTGACCTAAATCATGGGCTGACCTGCTGACAATTCCCTCCCTGTTCCCCATTGGCTCTTTTGCTTCTTCCCACTCTTTACTGACCCCACATTGGCCAGGGGAATGGTTGCTACCCCATGGGGTGCTGGGTTCTGCTCTTTCTGTGGTGTTCTGAGTGTAGATTCTCTGGTAGCATATGAGAGTGGATTCTTGTTTTTCACTGAAAATCTCATATGCTACCAGAGAATCTACAATGAACACCTCAGAAACAGCAAAACCCAGTATCCCACAGGCTTGTGGGTATGGGGGTGGTTGGCACCCTATGTGCAGTACACAACCCCTCGCTCTGGGCAACCCCAGTGCCCCCCAAGTGGAATTATGAGGCTGCTGAAACCTCCATTATTCCCTATGGGAGAAATCTTAAAGTCACATAAACTTTAACAAATCACAAAAGATCAGCCACTTGCCCAATTTCTTTGAAATAAGTCTGGAAGTTTCCCTGACCCCATTGAGCACTACTACCCACCACACTCTGCTCTGGGCCATCTCTTTCCCCTTGATTTGAAGTGATACATTTGCTGGAATCCCCATTATTCCCTATGGGAAAATTCTTAAAGATGTGTAAACTTTAAAAAAAATTCACACAAAAAAATCAGCCCTTTGCCTAATTCCTTTGAAAATTGGGTGGTAGCTTCCACCCATTGGACACTACCACCAACAGCCACTCTTTTTGCCCTGGGACCCTTTTTAAAAATCCAAATCGATTCAGATTTGGAAAATTTGGCTACAAAACAAAACAGGGCTGATTTGGATTCAGAAAATTTGGGTACAAAACAAAACGGGGATATTTCGATTCAGATACAAATTGAAACAAGAAAATTCCAAAATGCACACCCCTAGTTGGAAGGCCAATGCGGTAGATTCAGTCTAGAACGCACAAGTCTACTTGGTGGCAGTGGTTAAACAGGTCATTGGTCAGGAGATCCATGTCTGGTGTTAGCAGCAGAGCAGATCCTTCTAGGGGCACACCAAGGTAATTTGGGCATCCGGACCGCCCAGCCACGAGCCCCCACCCCCACGCGAAGCTCCCCAAAACTTCCTTTGGGGGGCCCACCCCACCAAAGCTCCATTAAAAAACCAAACCAAAGACTCTAATGGTGGCTGAGGGGTGGCTGCGAGGGGGGAGGGATGGTCTCTTGAAGCAACTGAGTGTCTTGAAGCAACTGAGATGCACGCCTGTGCAGTTTAGAGATCGTAGCATGCCCATGACATTACGGGGGGCAACTTAAGTTGTTCAGAGGGCAACTCAAGCCATGATATTTTTCAAAACTGAGCTGGCTTCATCCAGGTCAGGGTCTCCTTGGAAATCCAACTGGCACTTCCCCCCTCTGTGAAGGAAGGATGTTGAGAAATGGAATACAGAAGCAAACAAATATTTATCTTATTTATATCTCATGTTTCAACGCAACTGTTCTCAAAGTGGTTTACATACAAAAAGGTGAAGGAAGTGGCCCCCTGTCCCCCAAAGAGCTTGCAATCTAAAAAGAAGCACAAGGGAGAAGCTAGTGCCAGTCACGGAAGGAATGCTGTTCTGGAGTCGCCTAACAGAAAACCTGAATTGGTCATAAAGGTCTGGTGCCAGCTGTTCAATGTCTCGGCATGAAATAAAGAGGGCTTGGTGCTAGCATCACCAAGCCACACAGCTAAAATGACATATGTCCTCTTGTCTAATCAAGTGCTGAGCCTCCAGCAGGATTGTACACTGAGAGCAGGAGCAAACCCCAAATCCATCCCTATGGCCATTGGTGCTCCTGTGGAGACAGCCTCTCATAATGCATGACTGAGCCACCTCTCCTGGGTTCAGATTCTCTTTCAGCCATGAAACACACTGGGTGGCCGTGGGCCAGTCACTATTCTCCGCTTAGCCTACCTCAGAAGGATGTTGCAAGGATAACATGGAGAACTCTACCCTCAGGGAGGAAGAGTGGGGTATAAATGTAATGGGGGTGGGGTGGGGTGGGGCAGCAGTCTTGATCTGGACCCCGGCTGACATCTGTGCTCAGCCATAAACTCACGGGTGGTCTTGAGCAAGTCACACTGTGATCCTGCCTGCCCACTGGTAAAACAGCAGCTATCAGGACTCACCCAGTTATGTGCAGATTAATCCCACCAAGAAAATGGTGTGTACAATAAAAGATGCTATGTCAAGACTATCATCCAGCACTGCTGTCAGTACAGAGCTCCTCTGTAAGCTCTTCTCTCCAAACCTCTTCATAACGTCAGTGTATATAGACTTATGCAATATAGAAGACTTCCAAACGATTAGATCGGATTCCATGCAACACAGCCCAAAATCAAGCAAGATCAAAAGCCTGTCAATAGAATCATTGAGAAGTTCTGCTCCACTGGGCTAGTCTGTGAATTGGAATGTTTCAGATCTTACAGCCCTGATCTGAAGTATGCTTACTCAACGTAAGCCCTATTGATTTCAAAGGGATTTACTTCCAAGCAGCTATGTTTAGGATTGCTGCTTTAATCTTACTTCTGCCATCTTTAGATGGTGTGATATGCTTCAAGGAGTAAGATATTTTAATTTCTAGTTGAGATAAATGATGCTGAAGGTAAGAGTTTCATTAAAAAGGAAGAGCTGTGAAAGTTCTTCCCTTTGGGGAAATTAATCATGTTTGTAGTAGTCCAGCTGGAATAGGAGAAAGCATGAACTGGTCCACATAAGAAGGCCCCAAACTAGGTCCTTCTTCGTTCTCTGCATTAGTCCTCAGCGCTCTCCTGACTGTCATTTGGAAGTAGTGTCATCTTTTCAGGTGGCCTCGTCTTTTAACTTTAAGCTGATCTGATCAGAAAAGGTTTAGATACAGCAACTCAATAGGGATTCAATGTTCTTCAGTCATCCAAAAAATCTCTTCTTTCAGATGAGAGTTGAGATGCTTTCCATTTCCAGTTCTACTCTAAAAAGTACGGAAATTCCAAGCGAAGGTGGCCATGTTAAATTCCGCACCATAGAAGCTGTCAAGACTTTGTACAGTCTGGGAGCGTATGGTGGCTTTCGAAAAGAGGCTCCATGCAGCTACACTTTGCCTTGATCTCTCAGCTGGACATTGGGCTGGGGAGGGATGTGTCTAGGCAGACATTCCAGAATTGCAGCTTCCCCAATCAACTTCCTAGAGATGCCCCAGATGAATTTCTGCCTGGTGCACCTCTACAAGGCACGGTGCTTCCCCCAGCTGTTATGTCGCTTCATAAATGTCTGGGCAGAAATTAAAGATATATACCAGTTTCACTAATAGTATGAATAAGAATTCAAATAAGAATAAGAACAATAAACTGTACTTATTAAGATAAAATAAACAAAAAATTAAATCATAACAGATCAAAAAGGGGGGGAGGGGTGAAGGAAATACAAAATACAATACAGAACTATTTCAAAGTCATTGTTAAAATCAGTCATGTAATATGTATGATATGTATGATTCTTAAAAACATATAATACTTCCAGGCAGCTATTCTCCTAGCTTTAGGAGCATTAAAAAGAAAAGGAAGCAAATGGGCGATCAGACAAACTCCTCCTTTTCATGGAAGTCCTCGAAGACAAGGCCATCTGTAGAGAAGAGAGGAGAGAAGAGAAGAGATTAGAAGAGATGTAATATTCTGATGTTAATTGAATTAGGTAAGGAGGGACTTATACATGTTGAACAAATGGAGGAGGGCCTAATGGGTCACTTTTTACCTTGGGGTTCCCAAAGTGGAAGGCAAGCATGGCTTCCAGACCTCACAGTTTTGCTGCAAGGTCTTTGCCTGCAAGAACCATTTTTACCCCTGTGAGAGGGGTTGGGAGTTTGAGACATGCCCACTCGGTAGGCCTACCACAGAGAGGTCAGAGCAAAACTGGGGCTCCTTGGACAAATGATGACCTTTGTTGCTCAGGCCCATTCTGGGATTTCAAGGAGACAGTTTTGACCTCCCCAATTCCCTGGAAATAGGCATTACCTTTGACAGTGTCCTGGATGTCATGATGAGCCAACTCCTCTTCCTTGCGAAAGAAAACCTTCCATGTGGCCATCTGCAGAAATAGAGATGGAAATGGTTGTTTTCATGTCAATGTGACACCATATCCAAAGCAGCTAAGAACTGAAGATGATCCAGTTGGATACAAAGTTGAGGATTCCCAAAGGTGTAGTGTGGCTCTTCTGGGCACTGGGCAGCTGGAAGATACACTGGGGGGACCCAGGTCTCTTCTGTTCCTCCTGCCCCTGCTGCTGTCCCCAGGGGCATTCGGTGCGCCCCAGTGGAAACAGCATCTCTCCAGCAAGTATGCTGCCCGGCAGCCCCCGTGTGACCAGAGACCACTAGGAGGTCTTTTTCTGAACCTGGAACCTAAAAACTAGGGATGGCGGAGTTGCTATGAAAGCCCTGCAAAACCATTGATTGCATTTTACACTGAATTCTACATTCATTGAACTTTACACTCAAATGTAAAATTCTACATTCATTGAATAATTCATTCTACATTCATTCATTTATTCATTCTACATGCATTGAATTTTACATTGAATTCTACATTCAATGATTGAATTTTACACTGAATTCTACATTTTTATAGAGATGCTGATGCTCTACAAATGTCATATCCAATATTTTCCTGTCAGAGTAAGGGTTTGCAAGACATATGCCAAAAAATATTTTTGGCTGCTATTTTCCCAATATGGCAGCCAGAGCTCAACTTGAAACGTTCAGAATTTTTAGTATGTTACTTACAACACTGTCTTAAGTATCATTTTCAAAACTTTGAGAATTTTTTCAACTGTAAAATGACTGGGCTAAAGGGAAGTGAGAGCCACCATTGACTATTGTGTCAAAAACCTTTTGAGGGAGCAGGGGGAGAAGCCCAACATACTCCCATAGTGTCGGGGGGGTGGGTTGTTTTGCTTTTTAAAATTAGTTGAATGATAGTATAACTACCGTCACTGGCCAGTTTGTCCAGCCCCAGAATTTAAATGGAATAGTTTACATCGTAGCAGTCTTCACCTTGCTCGGTATAAAGCTACTTCTGGACTATCAGACTCCTAAGTGTACTTACATGTTTCAATAGGACATATGGGGTTTATGTTGCAATGTGCTTTTTGTTCAAAAATGAGTTTGAGGACTGATGTGTGCCAATTGTATAATTGTGGCGAAGATTTTCATCAAGTAATGTATCAGCTCTATCTGCATCCTGGGGCATTATGCTCTGTGAAAACCACTGTCACTTGCCTGAATGTTCTGTCACCCCAAAAGAGGAAAAAACCCAACATCTTCCTGAACCTCTAAACAGTGTGGCAAAAAGAGTTCTGCCCATCCTTCTTCACAATATACTATTTTCCTATGTGGAGGGATCACATGAAAAGGAAGGTCTAGGAAATGCTCTACCACTTGTATCTGCTGGCCCCTAAGTGGTGCCAGCTCACAGGCCTGCTCCCTTTGCCTCTTCACCTAGAATATATTAGGATACAAGATTCTTCTTGTCTGCTGACAGTGCCTACAATTTTTTCAGATAAAGAAATACAGAATTTCAACCAAAAAACCAATTGCAGGGATTAAAAACTGGAGGACAATTTTTTTAAATGAGATTTTTATTCAAATGAAGGACAGTTAATATAACAATAACATTCCCCAAAACTGATATATTTCCCCCTTCAGGTTTGGCTGAGTTCCTAAAATAGCATCTACGATACATTAAAAATATAGTACAATCAACAAAGATACTGTGTGAAAGGATAAGGGGAACTTTTCCAACTTCAGAGGAAAAAGTGCGGTGTTCCTAAAAACAGCATTTGAAATTAGCTACACAACACAGCATCATTTCTGCTGTCTGAACAAGCATGTGACAATTTTTTTTTGCAAGCTTCTCTCTCACTGTATTTCAGGCAATGAGCCTTTGTACTTATAGAATCCAAGTACCCAGTCTGCATGTCTACCCTGCCTCTGTTCACAAACTACACACCTCCGTATTATCTGACCTGCAACATCCAATGTTTTTTCATCATTCTACCATGCACACGTTTCCTGCAAACATGTATGTGTGGGCAACATACCTGTGTGTAAACACATACACCTGCTTCTGAGAATTAATTGGATTTGGATCCCCAGACATGTGTACATAAATGTATGTCATTCATATATTAAATATTTGTAGGAAACACTAATGTACATCCTGCAAACATGCTTGGTATGTAAAGAATAAGGGTGCCATCAGTGAAGAATACTCGGAACTTTCCTTTATTTCACTGTCCCATAATAATTTAATTATTCATCAGCATTTAAAGTGAAGGAAGTAGTGCTGAACCTCTTCCTACCCTATGTGAAGTCTGTGGTGTTGTACAAGGTGGGTCTTGTATCGGAAGCCTTTTCCACACTCAGCACACTTATAGGGTTTCTCTCCCATGTGGGTTTTCCGATGCCTTATGAGATGCGAACTCTGTATAAAGCCTTTCCCACATTCGACACATACATAGGGCTTTTCACCTGTGTGGGTTCTTTGATGCTGAGTAAGTGTTGAGAAATCGCTAAAACTTTTCCCACATGCACAACATTCAAAAGGCTTCTCTCCCGTGTGGGTTCTTTGGTGATTAACAAGGTGCGAGTTCCGACTGAAGCACTTCCCACATTCAGTACAAAGGAAAGGCTTTTCTCCTGTATGGATTCTCTTATGTGTGAAAAGGTGAGAGCTCACAGTGAAATTTTCCCCACATTCACTACATATGTAGGGCTTCTCTCCTGTGTGAATTCTTTGATGTTTAATAAGGTCTGAGCGCCAATTAAATCTCTTGCTACATTCAGTACATTTATGAGGCTTCTCTCCCACTGGAGAAATTTCAGGTTTGGCGTTAAGGCTTGAATTCTGTTGAATGCTCTCCCCACATCCATTGTAACTAAAAGTTCCCACTCCCAAAGGCATCTCAGGTGTAAGGGTGATGTTTTGCAGGATCCCTGTGTCTCCTTCTGGATCAGTGCGTTCATTTTGCTGCTTATCAAGGTGATTGCCTTGCACTTGCTGATCCTCAAGGGTTTCTCTCTCGCTGAGACTCTGAGAAGTGTTTCCTTCAGCCTGCCCTGATACAATCTCATCAGGCTGCATGATCTCTGGACTCTCTCTTTGAGGAACCACCTCCTCGTACTCACTTGGGATCTCATAGTTTCCTAGAAGAGAAGCACTAGATATAAATGTTTAGACAAATATTATGAATCACATTATGTGTCTGAAAGGTGGATTCTGTTTCTTATCAATAGTTCCCCTGGTGTTGAAACTATTTAAATTTCAAGTACACACAAGTACACAATTAATATGCAGGAGCAATGATAGAAAAGATTAAGGGAATTGTCTCTCAACTAAGCTTTAACACTTTATCAGGGATCAAAAAGCTGTAGCTACAGCTGCAAACTGGGCACAGGTGGCTGAATTGGTAAGCTGAGAGACTTACCTGCAGAACAGGGAAGCGTGCAGCTTCTTTTCGAGCATACGGAGAGACAATTTCAGTCGTCATAATTTTCCCCAGTTGAAGAGCAACTTCAGCTCAAGACATACTGAGACTCACTGAATGGTGTTGGTGTTTCCTTCACCCAGTTGAACTGTGTTCAATTACTCCAAAGAAAGTAATTCAAGGACACTTGTTTCAGCCCTTTACACTCAGCCCATGAAATCTGTCTTCCAGATTTAAAACTGCCTCCAGGGATGGGTAGAACTTCAGTAATCCACCATCCTTTTCCCTCAGCCAAAGCTGAGTAGCTGAGTGGGGGCATGGTGGCACCACTTTCAGTATCTCTCATATTCATATCTATATCTACGAATGAGGTTGTTTCCCTTATAGCGGGTAGTCTCTGGACTCAGCAGTTTGCAGGACTCAGCAACTGCAGCCTCAGGGGTGCAGTGACTCTTACAACTGGCAATGGGGCAGTGCCCCCCCCCGGTAGTGGTTCATCCTAAAGAGCAGAGGGACAGGAGGCAGAATGGAGTGCAGGTGCCTCTGCTTCCCAAGAGCCTTGGTTGTGCCTCTCTCCCCCATTTTGCATTAACAAGAGCCACACTGCCTGCAGGCTGGCCATTCATCAGGTGAAGCTGTGGGGGCTGCTTAGTCACTGACCAGCTCTACCTGGCAAATGGCCAGCCTGCAAGCAGTGTGGCTCTAGTTAATGCTGGGGAAGAGCAGGATGGGAGAGAGAAGTGCAACCAACCAGGGCTACCAAGAACCAGAGGCACCTGCACCTTGTTTGATGCCCCCCTGGCTCATTAGGACGAGCTGCTCCCCCCCCCACACCAATAATTCAGGGCCTCATATGAAATTTTCTTTCAATTTAACCCCTGCTGAGCAAAGAGGCACATTTTTAAAGTGGTGATTCTCTTTATTTAGCAGGGGGAGAGCAACTGGCCCTATCCAACCCCAGCACAGCATCCCTCCAGTGGCTGTTGCTGGTGGCTGTCTTACATTTCTTTTTTTTAGACTGTGAGTCCTTTGGGGACAGGTAGCCATCTAATTAATTAATTAATTAATTTCTGTGTGTAAACCGCTTGGGGACTTTGGTTGAAAGTGGTATATAAATATTTGTCGGATTCAGTCCTCAAATGCCTAACATTTCAGTAGCTTAAAACCTCAGCTTCAAAAAATACAGCTTAGGCATACCACATGGGGCAAAGTTAATTGGTTATACCAAGGAAACATGAACACAGATAACTACAAGAGATAAAGGTGTGAATGTTTTTAACTGGCCAAAGGCAAAAGAATAAAGATTTGCCTCCCACTCCTAATAATATTCCTGTGATGTATGGTACTGATAGCAGTATATAGTTGTTGATAGTGAACTTCACACTAAGAGTTATGGTTTTATTTCTGTAACTTTGCCCGCTCACACACCCACCCTTTTTATTTCAATAAGATTACAACAGTGCATATAACATAATCAAGAATAGCAATTACATATGTGAGTACAACTGAAAAAGAAAAGAAAAAGAAGAAAATATCCCTTAAGCATAAATTTAACATAAAATACAATCTACCTAGGAAAAAAGAAAAGGAAGTAAAGAAAAGAAAACACCTTCTTCTAAGGATATATATCTTTTGTTTTCAAAATTCATTAAAATTTGACCAAATAGCTAAAAATTCCTCTTCATTACCTTTTCACTGGGGAAAAACCAGTTCAAATGCTGACAGAGAAACATACCAGTTATCCTAAGTTGCAGTTCAGGAGTAAATTTGTCCTTCCCAAGTGCAATTGTATGCAGTTACTTGGAGTTAGTGGAATCAGTGAAGTCCACTTCTGAGTAAAGATGCATAGGTTCAGGCTAATAGTCTGGTTTTCTTACTGAAGCAGCTGGCTAGGAATGTCGTCATACACAGGCTGCAATCTTCTGCACATTTTCCCGATTAAAGCGTTAAGTTGTATATCTTTCAGTCTCTGTATTCCCAAGCGGCAAAAAGGGACTTTATACTAGAATGCTAAAACATCTTGCTTTGCTTTTCCTCATGAATTGGAAATCAGGAGGGAAGAAGGATTCTCTAACATGGATTCACTGGCTGGTCTTACTCATTTATTACTCAGCCTTTGTGATAAGTAAAATATGAGGTCGTTTCACAGAACCAGGCATTGAACACACAATCTTGAAGCCCTTGAGCCCTTAAACCCGGCTAAGAGCCGGGTTTAAAAGCTGGGCTAGGTGGCGCTGCCCCCCTGGAATCAGGCCCAATCCCAGCAGTTCTCACGGGCAGCCTCACCCAGGCCAGGCCAGGCTTCCCTAACCTGTGTTAGAGTGTGTGTGAGAACAGCCTCTATGCGTATTAGGTTACTTTTGACCAGATTTGTGATATTCTGTTCTCTTGCTGCGGGGGGCGCGGGGGGGGGGGTGATGTTAGAAACCCTGGTCTATAACTCAGTTGTCGATGCATATATGGAGCCATCCCAGCCACAGTTTTTCTGTCTGGCTGCACTCCAAGCCACCTTTAGTTTTTTAGTCTGGTGTTGATTGTTGGACCCCTGGGTTCTAATAAAAACCAAAGTAGATTACTTAAACCTAAGGTCCTGCTCACCCCTGTTCTAGAGGAAGAAAGTGTTAAAAGTTTTCCCACCCCAAGTCTTGTGGGGAGATTGACTTCATGGATAGTGAGCATTCAGAGGGCAGAAAATGAGACAAGGGGCCAAACCAGACATTTTAATCAATCAATCAATCAATCAATCAATCAATCAACTTACTTTCTATATTGTCTAACCCAGAGGCTCTAGGCAGTTCACATTAATAAAAACAAGGTAAATAAGCCATTAAAAACAATTAAAATTAAAACAATTCAAAACCATTTAAGTGCCACTAAAAGCCAGGCTAAAAGAAATGTGTCTTTAGGGCTCTTTTAAAGGTTAGTAATGAGGTTAATCCTCAAATACCTATAAGGAACGCACTCCACAGCCCAGGAGCAACTACAGAGAAGGTCTGATCCCGGATTGCTGCCAGATAAAAGAGATGGATCTCATCTCTCTCAATGACCTTTATTTGTGGTGGGGATCATGCTGAAGGAGGTGCTCTCCAGGTAGTCCAGTTCTAAACCAATTAGGGCTTTGAAGATATTTACCAACATCTTGAATTTTGCCCAGAAGCCAATCGGCAGCCACTGCAATTGTTTTAAAATAATATGGTCTTTCTGAGAAACCCTGGAGACCAATCTGGCTGCCACATTTTGAATTATATGAAGTTTCTGAACTACATACAAAGGCAGCCCCATGTACCGCACATTGAAGTAGTCAGAGCTTACCACAGAGTGCACCACAGTTTTGAGACCATTATCTACAAGGAACAGACACAGCTGTCGCATTAACTGAAGTCAATAGAAAGTGCTCCTGGTCTTAGCCTCAACCTGAGAAACCAGGGTGAGGCCTGGGTCCAGAAGTTACATACCTGTTCCTTTGTGGGGAGTGAAACCCCATCCAGAACAGGAAGTTCTATCATATTCCTCGAATTATGATCCCTTACCATGAGTATCTCCATCTTGTTCGAATTCAGCTTCTATTTATCCCTCATCCAGCCCATTACAGCCTGTAGGCAGGCATTAAGCGGGGCTATGCCATTTCCTGATGATGTTGTCATGGAGAAATATATTTGTGTCATCAGCATATTGATAACACCCTGTTATAAAATCTCCTGATGATCTCACCCAGCAGTTTCATATAAATGTTAAAGAGCAGTGGAGATAGACTGGAGCCCTGAGGGTCACCATACAATAGCTCTGATTCCACAGAGCAATTGACCCTGAGTATCACCATCTGGAATCTACCTGAGAAATAGGAATGGAACAAGGGCAAGGCAGTACCACCTATTTCCAAATCTCCCAAATGACCCAGGAGGGTACCATGGTTGATGATATCGAAAGCTACAGAAAGATCCAAAATAACCAACGGGCACACTCCTTCTGTCGATTCCATGGTAGAGATCATCCATCAGGCCGACCATCCCATAGCCTGCTCTAAAGCCAGTCTGAAATGGGTCTGGATAAGCAGTATCTTCCAAAACTATCTAGAGTTGATCAGCCACCACCCTCTTGCTCACCTTGCCCAATCAAGGGAGGTTGGAGTCCAGCCTATAATTATCCATCACCAAGAGCTCTAGGGCAGGTTCTTAAGTAAAGGTCTCACAATTGCCTCCTTCAAACATGGAGTCATCTTGCCCCCCCCCAGGCATTTATGATGTCAGCTAGATCGTCTTTAACAGCCTCCGTATTAGATGATATAAACCACATTGGCCATGTCAGACATTTAGCTGAGATCCGCATCTGAGAATTTGGATCTCCACCAAACTGCTGCAAAGGGGAAGGGGGAACTTGCTGCAGAGAAGTAGGGGAACAGAGGAGTGTTCAACCCATCTACCATTTCTGTTTTTCCTCTTTGCAACTCCACTCCCCCCAGCTGCTTTCCCCTAAGCTGAGATTTCAGGTGGGTGCTTGCCACATAATGGAGAAAAGTGAGTTGGCGGTGGGGAGATTGTTCTGGGGGTGGGGGCACGAGAATGGTGACAATTGTACAATAATCTGTACAATGTTTTGTGAGTAGACCAAAGTGAGCAGCCTTGCTATGGAGCTTCGAAGATGTATATGTGAGGAAAACAATTAAGTGTAAGGAAGTGTATGGGAAAAGAGAAATGTATAGTCTGTATGTGCACACACACATCTATGGAAGTGAAGGAACATCCATAAGGCTTGGAAAGGGGGCACATATCTGTGTGTACATATCTGTGAGAGGAAAGGAAACTAGTGAGCTCTATGTGCGGCCGATTACCTTGTGGTATTTCGATGCTGTGTGCAACTCGAGTGTATGCAGGCAGTACTTACGACTCCAATCTCCACTCCAGTTACCTTCCTTAGCCTCATCGTGTATGGGCTGGAGAGGAGAGGGCTGAGGTTGTGGGGAGGGGGGAAATGGAGGTAATGGCTACTGGTGATTCCTCCACTTTGGCCCTCAGCATGGAGATTCCTCCGCTTTGGCCCTCATCTATCCCTCTTGATTCCCGGTGAGTCTCTGGCTCTCCCAGCCTGCCTTTGGACTTGAACCCCCTAGTGACTGCTGCCCACAGCCCAGCCGCTCTGACAATAGGAGTGTGTATAGATGATGCAAAACACACGCACACAAATACAGGCATGTATGCACACATGCACACTCACAGAGTTTGGTTCAGTTCAATATCAATGAAGTTCCACCTCCCATTTCAGCTCTTAAAATGTCAGTCTGCCCATTCCCTTCCCCCCTTCAGCCTCTTCTGTCCCTAAGGCTCATGCATATATTTTCCTAACCCCTCTTTCTGGTAAGAATGACCTTTCTTCGGCTTATTGTCATTGCTCCCTCTAGTCCACAGTTTGCAGCTCACCATCTCATTTTCTTCAGTCATCCTAACTCTTAGTTCTCATCCTCATCATTGTCCAGGGCTCCTGTCTAGACAACATCATGTCTGGAGGCTGTGTGAGAGTTTCCCCCAGTATACTTTTCTCATTGGTTGCTCCTTTTCCTAATTCACCATTTGCTTTCTTCCCTTCAAGTCTGAACGTCTCCTTCCTTCAGATTCTTGTTTCTTGTCTTGGTGCCTACTCTCTAAACTTCTTTCAGGCATCCTGCCTCTGAAGTCCTCTTTCTTCCAATTCCCTACCTCTTCAGCCCCCTTTCCAGTTTTCTAGATTGCAACTTTCTTCCTATATGCACAGCTTCTCCTGTCTCGAAGTCCTGTAACATTTTCCCCGCAAAACCAATATTTCATTTTCCTCACAGGGAATGAAATATATATCAATTAAACCCTAATTCATCCTGAGCAATTATAATGCTCATGAACATTCCATGTCATCAGAATGGCTTCAGAAGCAGCCCCAAAACACATTTCTTAGGAAAATGCCCACCAAATTACAGATGTTGGTGAAAGTAATATTTTTAGAGACTTAAAGTTACTATACCAGATTTCAATCTCTAAAAACATTATCTTCACCAACATCAGTAGTATTCCTGAGATTTCTCAGAACTGGAGCTGTGAGTAGCTGCCCAAAAAAGTGGCATATAACCAAAACAGTTGACCTTGCATCTGGACTAGACATAATTTTACCTTACCATATATAGTATTTCCTGGTTTCTTTGTGAAATGTCCCTGTGTTACCTGAAGTAGCACCCATTTAAAAGGAGCTGGCTTATACAGGATTGCAGAGTGTTTCTAGAAGCACAGTATCTTGGTGTGAGAAGACAAATTCATTTATTTGCAGAAAACTGGAAAATGGAAAACCTGAACCACCCTCTGTTATACAGCACTTCTCAGATAAATAAACCACTTGAACCTGCTTTAGACTTGAGGTGTTTTGCAACCAAGGAGCACCATGCAGATTGCTCAGGGGACAGGTCAAATTCCCTGCACTCTGCCATCCACCTGACCCTCTGTCCAAGCCAGGGACTGGGTGTGCAGAAGCCTCCCCCATACTTTCCTCCCGATTTAGGAGGGAAAGGAAGCCCAATCACCTGCTGGGTGGGCTGCAGGTGTTGGGGAGGGGGGGAAACAGGGCGACTGGCATTTGCAGACCTCTAGGTCAGGACTGTGTCAAAAGGGAACTACAACTACACAGGCAATAATCTAAGATAAGGATGCGTAAGGGGGTGGGAGTGGAATTCTTACAGAAAAGACTTTACACTTGCCATTAGTTTTGAAAACCAGCAGAGGCTTTACAAGAATCAGTGGCTCTAGCCCCACCAGAGATAAAGCAAAACCACAAGTCTGTAAATAAAATCATCCTCTTTTTGAACGGGTCAAATTTCTCTCTCACCTATAAAGTCAGAGGGGACTTCTCCTTCAGTCGAGTCTTGGAGCACAGAGGCACACAGTTCCTCTTCTGGTTCCATCCAGAGATGTCAGGCTCAGGAATCCTGCTCATGGGAGGCAGAGGGGATCAATACTACAACCATTTGTGAAACCTATTCTAAGTAAAATAATCAACAATAAACTGCACACACAAACCATGTTGCTATTCCAGCATTGCTGCAACTATATTAGAATGAGATATAACTGCAGTCATCTACCAGATCAAAATCCACCTTCTGTACTGCATTACCTCCTGACTTTACTCTTTGTTCAAAAAATCCATAAACTGTATTTTCTCTGCCATGCTGCACACTCTATTCAGTTTGAAATAAATGGAGGAACCTGCCTTCTGAGGGATGGCCTAGGAGATCTCTTGCTTGGCTCAGCTGTCCCAATGCTACTTCTTTCTTCTGTACTGGTCAGCTCCTTCTTGTTATCGAGCTAGCCCTGAGACACACCGTGGAAGCAGCAGACAGCCAATAAGGCCAACATGAAAAAACTTTTGTTTCTAAAGAATCAAGAGTCAAAGGATCCTCTCTGTGTCCCTAAGCTGCTGTTTAGTCTCCTTTAAATGACACCCTCTCCTATATTGCTGATGCTGGCAACTGCAGTTCTGACAGAAGCCCTCCTCAAGAATGTGTACTTTTCAGGCAACAACTTAGTTGCTAACAGGCAGCTTTAATGGCTATTTTCCAAAATTGTGAACTGAAGACTGACTGACAGAGATACAAGAAATTGGCAGCACTGAGATGCAACTGCCCAGAGTGAAGGCTGGTAATGGGGTAAGTGTCTGGAGAGGCAGTGTCAGGTTTCCCAGAAGTATTGTATATTAAAGTCACTCATATCATATAGTACAAAAGAGGGAGCAATAGCTGAGTCTCCAAATTATGATGCAGTTAACTACTTTAGAAGAGTTAATTAGTGCATATAGGAATTGTTAATTTCCTTTTATGTCAATGAAACAAGGGCAGGATAGGGAGAATCAAGTCAATTTATGTCTAAATTGAACAAGACTTCTCCCAGTAGAGAGATGTGACTGCTGAGCTGTAAAACAGGTGCTTTCACCTGCTC
Organism: Hemicordylus capensis; assembly: GCF_027244095.1. Lineage (NCBI taxonomy): Eukaryota > Metazoa > Chordata > Lepidosauria > Squamata > Cordylidae > Hemicordylus > Hemicordylus capensis. The sequence goes on from NC_069658.1 coordinate 162,215,511, forward strand.
CACTTTAATCTGTTCCTCCACTTCTGGGAGAAATCTGACTTCATTTGTGGAAAGGGAAGGAAATAGTCTGCTATGAGGTTCTTGGGTGGTGATGGGGAAGAGAATGCCAGATCAGGTTTATAAAAATCAGTTCAGAAATGTGCTGAATCTTCATTTTTCCTGTTGCAATTCACATTTTCCTTAGGCATCATATCTTCAGAGAGCATACCTCATTTATCTATTTTACACACACACACACACACACACACACACACACACACACACACACACAGTGGTTCTTCTGGATTCATGCAAAAATTAGGAAAAGACTCAAGATATTGAACACGTTGCTTCCAAACTCCTCCCCTTTGCCTGTGAAGTCTATTTTAAAAATAAAAACAGGTTTGTTTGTTTTGTTTTTAAAAGATAGCTAAGCAGAGCACGGATGCTATCTGCTACTAGATTCTATGGCAACAAACTGTTAGGAATCTATTACAATAATCTCCTCCACCTCCCACACTTTCCAATTACAGTTTGCTTTAAAAAATGGCTCAAATGGTTGGGTGGCTTGATTATTTATTTATTTATTTGTCTGTTTGTTTATCATATTTTTATACCACCTGATATGTAAATCTCTAGGCGGTGTACAAATCCCAACATTAAAATCACAGGTTAAAATACATAAAACATGATAAAAAACAATATATAACAAATTATTAAAATTATTAAAATTCTAATTAAAAGCTTGCGAAAACAGGAAAGTCTTGAAGGTCTTCCTGAAAATAAACAGAGGAGATGCTCTTATTTCAGCAGGGAGCGTATTCCAAAGCCCTGGGGCAGCCACAGAGAAAGCCTGGTCCTGAGTCACCACCAGATGAGCTGGTGGCAACCGCAACCGGATCGCTCCAGAAGATCGTAAGAGGCAGGCGGGTGCAAGACAGAGGAGGTGCTCTCTTAAATAGCCTGGTCCCAAGCCATTAAGGACTTTATAGGTAATAACCAGCACTTTCTATTTCACCCGGAAACATATCGGCAACCAGTGCAGTTCTTTAAAAACTGGTGTTATATGATCCCTTCTTGTTGTTCCAAATACCAATCTGGCTGCCACATTCTGTACCAATTGTAGTTTCCGGACTACGTACAAAGGCAGCCCCACATAGAGCGCATTACAGTAGTCAAGTTTGGAAGTTACCAGCATATGTACCACAGTTTTAAGGTCATTCACCTCTAGAAATGGACATAGCTGACGAATCAGCCAAAGATGATCAAAAGCGCCCCTGGCCACCGCCTCAACCTGACAAACCACGGTCCAGGAGCACTCCCAGGCTACATATCTGATCTTTCAGGGGGAGTGTAACCCCAACCAGAACAGGCAGATTTAACCCATCTCTTGGGTCCCGACCCCACACCATCAGTACTTCCATCTTATTTGGATTCAGCTTCAGTTTGTTATCCCTCATCCAGCCCATTACCACATCCAAGCAGGCATTTAGGGAAGATATACCATTTCCTGATGAGATTGACATGGAAAAGTAAGTCTGGGTGTCATCAACATATTGATAACACCCGGCACCAAACCTCCTGATGATCTCTCCGAGTGGAAGAGCACTGTTAAAGAGCACTGGAGACAGTATGGAGCCTTAGTTCAGCAGGGATGGTCTACTCATGACCAAAAGTGGACAGTCTTCATGAGTAAGGATGAGATATACTCATAACCAAGGATGCAAGATTGTGGGTCTACACACAAGTAATGGCATGGGTTGCACTTGCACGTAAGGGTGAGGTCTACTCATATGTAAAGGTGTGGGTGCATGGAACTCCATTTCTAAAGCAGCAAATGAAACTGTACAAAGTCTTCACAGTTTATGTGCAGTTTATATGGGCACCCTAACTTACAATTCCCATGCTTTTTAGAGCACAACTGAAAACTGAAAGCTTCTTAACCCTCATCTTAAACTGAAAGTTTGTGGATGATTGAATTATATTATTAGTGTCTGCTTGTTTGTTTATGGGAGATTTGATATTAAAATTTCCAATTTCTCTTTTCTTAAAACCCACCTTCTGATGTTGCCAGCTCCATTTTCATCCCCCCCCCCAATAAAACAAGTACCTATCATTTAAGGTTAGGGCAACAACTCTGAAATTTGTTTGTACACTATGCTTCCCACTGTTATGATCCCCAAGATAAAAATAGTTTGGGAGTGAAATTCACAGTAAAATTTAAGATCGCAGTCTTAGGGAACTTTGCCAAGTGACCCTATATTGGGCAAACTAGCTGTGAAAGGCTGCCCCTATTGCAAGATGACTATTGCAGCAATACTAAAAATTATTGTTGTTATTATTAGAATACGATTCCAATAATGGGAGCTGGAACTTGGGTAACTTTAAACTCTTGCATTAGCAGAGAGGCAAGATTAAGGACTCTTTAGAGAGGTGTGATGGAGTCATTCAACAAATTTGGCTTCTGTTTTTTCTAAGTTTATGAATAAAGAATGCGGTAATGAGCAATTAACTTGTATTTTTAACTCAAGATTCTTTTTTTGTTGTATCTTTCTGCCTTATTTGCTTCCTCTGAGTCAGTTTTTCCCACCATAACCTGAAGTCTTTTAGTCTGCACTCTGCTTGTGGATCAGGGCTATATATTGACCCAAAGGGTGTTATTGTGTAATTGAGAGAGAGAGAGAGAGAGAGAGAGAGAGAGAGAGAGAGAGAGAGAGAGAGAGAGCAGATTCAGAGTTATACTGTTCATTGCTGCCATTTTTATTTAAAAAAAAAAACCCAACAACAGATAAACACTAATTCAAAACATTTCCATATGGTCATTTGAAAAACATTTTATTTAATCATAGGATTAGCAAGAACCATGTTTTCTAGATTAGAAAATGATTTAGCTCCAATATACAGGTGAAACTTCGAAAATTAGAATATCGTGCAAAAGTCCATTAATTTCAGTAATGCAAATTAAAAGGTGAAACTGATATATGAGACAGACGCATTACAAGCAAAGCGAGATAAGTCAAGCCTTAATTTGTTATAATTGTGATGATCATGGCGTACAGCTCATGAAAACCCCAAATCCACAATCCCAGAAAATTAGAATATTACATGGAACCAAGAAAACAAGGATTGTAGAATAGAACAATATCGGACCTCTGAAAAGTATAAGCATGCATATGTATTCAGTACTTGGTTTGGGCCCCTTTTGCAGCAATTACTGCCTCAATGCGGCGTGGCATGGATGCTATCAGCCTGTGGCACTGATGAGGTATTATGGAAGACCAGGATGCTTCATTAGCGGCCTTCAGCTCTTCTGCATTGTTTGGTCTCATGTCTCTCATCCTTCTCTTGGCAATGCCCCATAGATTCTCTATGGGGTCAGGTCAGGCGAGTTTGCTGGCCAATCAAGCACAGTACACTGTATACTTTTCAGAGGTCCGATATTGTTCTATTCTACAATCCTTGTCTTCTTGGTTCCATGTAATATTCTAATTTTCTGGGATTGTGGATTTGGGGTTTTCCATGAGCTGTACGCCATGATCATCACAATTATAACAAATTAAGGCTTGACTTATCTCGCTTTGCATGTAATGTGTCTGTCTCATATATCAGTTTCACCTTTTAATTTGCATTAGTGAAATTAATGGACTTTTGCACGATATTCTAATTTTCCGAGTTTCATCTGTAGTCTCTCACTGAAAGGATTGAAAGGAGGATTTGCCATCCCTCTTTCTTTTCCATCTTTTAAAAACTTTCCAATATGTTTTAAAGCTGCAATCCTTAGCACACTTATCTGGAACTTACTTCTGAGTAGACAAGAGATATGCACAGGATTGCGCTGTAAAACACAGGATTCCAGTGTCACTGTCACCTTTATACATATCAACACTGTTTATGCAGAGGCAAAATCTTTGCCCTATTTTTTGTACACATTAGGTTCCGTTTGTTCTAATGCTTCTGCAAATCTCTTTGCAAAGTCCCAGTTTCCAAGAGAGCTTTGTGTATGTATTGGACAGTACAATCCAGTCATTATTTGTTGATAACAGACATACTAAATGATAGCTTGCATAAACTAGTGTTTGGATGGGCCCAGCTTACCAAGCAGTAACAAAAAACTCCAAGTCCTGCAGTGTCTGCATTTATCATTCCTTAAGGTTTTGCTAACAGCAAACTAATCAGCAATGTTTTAGTCTTCTTCTAGACAGTAAAGAAAAACATGCAAAGCAACAAGCACAGAAGAGATGGCCACAGGAGGGCAGCAGAATGTTCCTTCTTTCATTAGTGTGTGCACTGCACATGTGCACGCTTCTTAAATGTTGATTCCCACTCTGAACCCTTGGGATTGTAGCAGCAGTGGTGTGCAATGGTGGATTAATGAAGAAGCAGAGTAGGCATTTGCTTACAGTGGCAAAATTTGAGGAGCAGAACATTTTGCCCCTCCTCAAATTCTGCCACCCCTCTCTGTAGGCAGCAGCGGCTGCAGCAAGGGTGGAGGGGGTGAGGACAAAGTCTCCCCCACCCTTATTACCCAAAAAGGCAAACTGTTTTTGTTTAAGGGGAAAGAGCGGCAAAAGTCTTTTTGTCTAGGGGCAGCAAAAAGCTGAGTCCACCCCGGTCGTGTGTGTAACCCTTTCCTCTCATCCCATTTCCCCATCTAAATAGTCCTTCCCCGAAGCTACGGGAGAGCATGCACAGTGAGAAGCTCAGGTTCTTGTTGAACTGACATTAGATTCCGTGCAAGAACCAGCCCCATATTGTGGATATGTTTGCAGCTTTCCCACGTAAGTGGGAAAGTGAGTATTGAGAAGTTTCATTTCTAGGATTCTTCCTTGTTTCTTTGATATAGAGGAAACCAAATAATTTTTTATCGGCTTCCTCAATTTGTTATTATATGACTACTATGAGTAAGTATAAGGCAAAAACTTCTCTGTGCAGGTTGTAAACTGATCCATTTCACTCTTCACCTCACTCTGATCTACAAATACAGCCAATAACGGTTTTGTGTTTCTTGCTCCCACATCATTAGCATTCAATAGCTGAAGTGCGATAGTTATCAGCCCAAGTTGGAATATCACACTAAATGATGTATAACAATGAAACTGAGAAATGTGAGCACTCAGACCTTATAATATGTGAAAGATGTTAGGCTGTTGGCTGAGCAAGGAAGCTGAATCTTCCAGCTAGTAAGGGGAACCAGCAGCCCTTACATTACTGACCCCTACGTGTTCAAAAATGACTAATCAAACCCATCAAATCATGATATTGATCAAAATCATGAGAGAGTATAATGCATACTGGTCTTCCCCAACCCCACTCCGCTTGTCCTCTAGTTCCCATATCTCTCCACCTTAAATCTGAATTATAGCTCACCAATGACTTTGCCCTGGAGCATATGCAATGTATACTGTATACATATGTAGAGTTAAATATGGTTTCTTCGCTTATTTTTTTTTAAAGCCAGCAGCCCCCCTGATCAAAAGAAGTGCATTTGTACACAGCTTAAGACAAATTGCAATGCGTCATAGCCATAGGCTCTCCCATACCTGATGTGCTCTAGCTCCCTCTTGCCAAAAATTTTGTCACATGTGTAATTTAATTACATGTTAAGTGAAAGATCTAAGATCTGATCTCTCAGTATATTCTTCAAAGTAACCCCAAAAGGTTGCTAACTTGATCAAGGGAACAACACGGGGTGTGGGGTTTATTTCTTTCCTCCTGCCAGGGAAAACACAGCAGTAGTACTTGTATGGTTTCCCCAGCTAGCCTAGGCAAATAGCAGATGTGGAGGTACTGGGGATTTAGATTGAAGTAATAACAAGGGGGAGTGTTAATCGCCCTTCCCCTAGCACCGGAACACCAATAAAATGAGCAGATGCTTGGAGCAGCTTTTCAAGTAAAAACATCAGATCTTCCACCTCAACTAATGTAAGTCTCTCAGTCAAAAGTGAGTGTTGGACTTCAACAAGGCACCTCTGCATTCAAAGCCCATTTAGCCTTAAGGTTCACTGCATGACCTTAGCTCAGCCATGTTCTCTCAGCATAACCCACCTCATTAGGTTTTTGTGAGGATAAAATGGAAAGGTTAGGCTAATTCATGGAGGACAAGTCAATCAATGGCTACTAGTCTTGAAGGCTTATAGGCTACATGCAGGTTCAGAGACAGGATGCCTTCAAATACCAGTGGCAGGGGAGGAATGGCAGAAGAGGGGGGCATGCCATCATCTTGTGGTTGTGGGATTTATTTATTTATTTAACATATTTTTATACCGCCCAAAACTTACGTCTCTGGGCTTTCCAAAGGCATCTGATAGAAACACTGTGGGAAACAGGATGTTGAACTAGATAGGCCTTGGGCCTGATCCAGTAAGGCTCTTCTTGTGTTCTTATGACAGGATGCCACCCTGTATTCCTTGGAGGAAGGGCAGGATAAAAATGTAATTAATAGTCACATTACAGATTCACTTACTTTGTTCTTGCAGGCCATAAGGACTTTTAGTCAGGATGTTTTTCTGCTGTGCATCTTCCGTATTTCAGGATTTTTAAATCAGGCCACACTGCATATAAAGGGACAACAATCATTTACTAGCAATGGTCTCCAAAAAAAGTATGGTCAAGTGGATGAATGGCAGAAAGAAACACCTTCCCTTTTCTCTCTCTCATCTTCTGACTCTCTCCCCCACAACCTTTGCTCCTTCTTCCTCCCTGCTCTCTCTCCCCACTCCTGCTACAATTTGTCTTTGTCCTACCACTCTCCTTGCCTCCTCTTGTTGGGGACTATAAGTGCCTTACAGAGAATGGGTAACAAGGGAGAAGGAGCCCCTTAGAGGACACTTCCTCCCAGTGCCCAGCAAAGGTGTGAGGAGGAGTCTGGCCAAGGTAAACGAAACTGCAGGGGACTCATTTCACTCTCTGCCCTCCATCCAAATTCCACCCCCAAGCTCCTGTTGTTCATATCCTAGAGTCAGCTGAGCTCTGGCCCTGAAGCAACCTATGGGGGGGACAGGTTGCTGGAAGGGAGCATGCACCTCTGCTGCCACTGACATTCCTGGTCACATTAAGGGAGGCACATTAATATATGTGCCTCCTGAACACCACCACAGTTGCTGAAATTTCTACTTGAGTTTGTATTTTGCCACAAAAGGTAAAGTGTGCTGTCGAGTCAGTATCGACTCCAGGCGCCCACAGAGCCCTGTGGTTCTTTGGTAGAATACAGGAGGGATTTACCATTGCCTCCTACCGCGCAGTATGAGATGATGCATTTCAGAATCTTTCTATATTGCTGCTGCCTGATATAGGTTTTTCCTGTAGTCTGGGAAACATACCAGCGGGGATTTGAACCGGCAACCTCTGGCTTGCTAGAGAAGTCATTTCCCCACTGCGCCATTAGGTACCTTTTTGCCTTGAAAGGTCAATTACCTTGAAAGGTAAATTAGGCGTTCCCTAGTCCTGCTGAACTCTTGCCAGTTAGAGATCATATAAGATGTTATGGTCTAATTGTTTGACTCACTATAGGCCGCTTCAGATGTTCAGGTTCTCTGAACACCACCCAAATACCATTTTGGTTGTATGCATGTTCAAGCAGCATGCTGCAGGTAGCAGAACAGGGAGAAATACAAGCAACTCTGAATCTAAGACAACCCCCTTAAAAACAGAGGTTAAATACAGATTATACCTGTATTTTCCTAAAAAGAAGAAGAAACCAGATGACCCCCTGATTTCTAACACCAAAGAACTTGAGGGGAAACTAGTCTTGGCTTCTGGTAAATACAGTACAATATCACTAACAATCCAGACAATAGCTGCACTAGCCTGATAGTGCAAAAGGCTCAATATGTGAACCTCATTTTCTTAGACAGTAATCTTCTCTTCCAGCAAAAACACAGAAATGCTAAGTTGGAGGAGCCCTGAAGACCAACTCCCTGCTCAGAATAGGAATCGTCTACAACATCCCTGATGATGGCTACCCAACCAGTTTGAAAATCTCCAGCAAAGGAGAGCCCACTACGGCACAAGACAGACTGTTCCACTGTTGAACAACTCTTATCATTAGGAAATTCCTCCTAATGTACGCTAATGTTTAGCGTAAATATGCTTCCTTGTAATTTCAACTTGGTTCTCATACTAATCCCAGGAGCAACAGAACAAGTTCACTCCATCTTCTGTGTGACTACCTGTCAGATATTTGAAGATGGTTGTCTTCAATATTATTTTATTGCTTTGTCACCATATCTCACAAAGCAACACCTTTGCCTGACTGTCCATCACACTTCACTTGAAAGGTCAAATACCCAATTTCAAGAGTTGTACCTATGCCTAATCAAATATTATGTGTGAACTTCTATGAAAACTAAGATAAACTCTCTTAGAGATGTGTGAAAAAGAATTTCACATGAGTGACAAAAGAACAAGTCACTTCTGATTCTTCAAATACAACATGAGAAGCAGTTCCAAATTTCAGTGTAGGCAAGCCAAATGTTTCAGTCATACTGTTGTGAAATAGCAACAAACATCTTCTAAATGGTTCAGATCATGGACTCCACACACATCTGGCAGACACAATTGTTAAGGTTTGCCCTTAACAAACCTTAAGGAATGTGTGGAACACATTCAGGTTTCATGTGGATATCCTCCACAAGGTAGATGCAAAAATTACTCTGTGATGGGAAAAGATTGTATGAATTTAGCTGCTGTGGTTCATAGCCCTAACAGGCAGATATGTTGGGTGGAAATTTTCCCCATACTTGGTTTTTCCATGGAAATTGTTCCATTTCTAACATTTCTATTTGGCTACTTGAAAAACTTTAGACACACAATGAGGGGAAATAAATATGGTGATAGATTTTTGTTTGTTTGTTTTACTGTATAAATTAAGACCCGTGCTAACTGAGCAAAGAGACATCTTTTAAAGTGGTGATTCTCTTCTATTTAGCAGGGGGAGATCTATCCAGACCCAGCACAGCACAGCTCCAGTACAGCATCCCTTCAGTGGCTGTTGCTGGCATCTATCTTATTTTTCCTTTTTAGATTGTGAGCCCTTTGGGGACAGGGGACCATCTTATGTATGTATTTTTCTTTGTAAACCGTTTTAAGAACTTTGGTTGAAAAGCAGTATATAAATACCCTTCGATATTGTAGTAGTAGTAGTAGTAGTAGTGTTGTAAATAGTTCAAACAACATGCCAAATCAGATCACAATCTATTTAGGGCACCAGAAAAATTTGTACAGTTATATTTTTTTAGAAAAAATAATTCAGCTTTTATGCAAATGAGGGGGGATTTGCATGGGAATTTTTTTCAATATAAATTTTCCAGAAAACTCACATCTCTGCTTACAGGCCACGTGGTTCATTCCTTCAGGTATCCCAAATGCATGCAGCTCAAATTTACATCTGTTGAATGGTAAGAAAACTGTGAACTTCAACATATTAAATACACAGATGATGCCCACTTTTTTCATTCTATCAAATTAAAAGCTAGATTTCCCCCCACTTCCACAATGCAGGCTTACAGTTTTCCAATTATAATGCCAGTGTATAATTAACTGGGGTACTGTAACTCATTTTGAAAAATCCCTATAACTCTAGAGCACATGGATAAAGGTCTTTTATTCACACTCAGTATCACACAGCCAAAATTATATCCTTGTACTCCCAACCTAACGAATCTAGTATAATTCCTGCTCCACCACTCCTAATCAGAAAAACAGATGAGAATCCTCACTTCATCCACAGTAACGAACTGGACAAATGGGAGAAAACAAAACAAAACCCTCACTTCTTAACATAGCTGTGGGCAGCTGAAAAATGTTAAAGATGATTGAACTAATTGGGTGATTCTATATATAAGAAGCATTTTTGTTATTATTTTCTAGTGATCCTCTGTTGATATTTTTGGGAGAATGATATGCCATATGTGTTACTATTTATGACTTTGTACTCCAACTTCCTGGTTTTGTAATGCAAAATCTCATTTGAAGAACTGTATAAGTTTTTGCATAATTAATTGGCACTGAAATTTCTTCTCCTGATCATTATTCTGCTCCTCCACTTTCACTATTGCAGCTCTTTAAATGTGTATGTGTGTGAGTGAGAGAGATCGAGAGAGAGAGAGATCCCGTGCACCTATTTGTCTGGAAATTGTTCTCATTTAATCTGCTGGACGGCGGGGACGACACCTCAGCTGAATGCATAAACACATGGATGCAATGCACTGCTGCAAATATTTCAGAAAATTCAGCATCAAGATCATCATCCCTCTCCCCTGTATCCCCTAGAGGAGGAAGTGCCCATGTACAAGAAGTCCACAAAGCAGTACTTTTGGGTGGGCTAAAATGTTTCAACTCATTGGACAAAAGATGAGTAATCTGAGACTATCCAGAGCTGGGCAGCTTCTGGCCAACATGAGTGACCCCAAATTGCTGCATGGAATTCGGAATGGCGGGGAGGGGGAGGTAGCAATCCCTAAATAAGAAGTTTGCCCACCCAGTTCTGTTTTAGAAATCTAATAAGTGGGACACAGTTTGCCCACTCCTCAGTGCACTTTGCCCTTTCTGTGTCCCCCACCCCGCATTCTGCTTTTCTGGTGCCGCCACTGCAGAGGCTCCTCCTGAGACGTAGGCGGCTGATCAGGGTAGCACCTACTGGTGCCCAGGCTGGGACCCAGAAGAGCTCTTTGACGAGTCAAGGAGCGTCTAGCCCCCGAGGAGGAACAGCCTGATGGAAACGGGTGATGATGTGGTCAGGTGGGAAGCACGGCAAAGCACTCGGCAACCAAGCAGCAAATCCTGCCCTGCGGCCCCCTTGGTTCTGCCCCCTCAAGCCGACACCACTCCTCCTCCTCCTCCTCCTCCTCCTGAAGAGAAGACTTAAAAATCCTGGCTGGAACTTCAAGTCAATCCCTGGCTGGGACTGGGCGGGCGGGAGTGAGGCGGGAAGGTTTTCTCCAGGGGAGCCGCGCGAAGGTGCCCATTTGCAAACGTTATTGTGACTCCCGGCCCCGAGGAACGAAGAGCCTTTCTTGGACGCAGCCTTTGGATGCAGCGAGGCAGCCCCGCCACGGGAAAGACAGACCGCCGCCGCCGCCACTCCGAGCCGTTTTCTGTCTACAGCTCAATGGGAGGAAAGGAGGCCCGGCGAAGGGGACCCCCTCCCCCCTAATCCTAGTCGGGCGGCAGCACCCCCACATGACCGGAGGAACAGTCGGCCGCTGGCTCCGTCCATCTCCTCCAGCCCTCCACAGCCACCGCCGGGGCCCGAGCAAGCTGCGGGACTCTCTGGGTTCAGCTCCCCAGGACAGTCGGGCAGCGCCGTGTCCAGGGCCCGAGGCGGAGCTTCTCGGCTCCCCATCGCGCCCGCGCTGGTCCAGGGGTGGCTCCCGCTGGCCTCCGCTCTGGCCCGGGGAGCAGGCGGGCGGGCGAGCAATCCGGGCTGCCCTCCTACCTCTTTCTCCTCCTCGGCTCCGCCCCGCCACCGCAGGCCTCGGGAAGAGACAAAGGCGGCCCCCTCCGCCGGGCGGACTCGTCTCCTTCTCCGCGGCGGCGGCCGCGCCGTCCCTCGCCTCTCCGCGTCCCGCCCCCCACCCGCCGTATTCCTCCCTCCCTCCCTCGCCTCGCCCCCCGACTTCGAGGTCAGTCACCCGAGGTAGGAGCTATTCTCCTGCAGGGCGGCTGGCTCAGCCTCCCTCCTCCCACCGCTCGCCAACTTCCAGCAGCTCTCCGCAAAATATTTTTTGTTAATTTTAATACAAGCGGTCTCTCTCTCTCTCTCTCTCTCACTGGCGTTGCGGTAGCGTCAGGGGAAAGTGCTGGATAATATGCGACTTGTGTGGTGCAGCCTAGGGCCCAGGACGTGTTGCGGTTCAGCCTCGGCTGTCTTCATGTATACCATTGACTGTTCCTGTGAAGTTCCCTTTCTGGAATAACACTTGCCTAGTTCGGACTAATGCTGAGGTTATTCGAATTCTGTACAGAAAGCAAAATAGACTCTCAAACTCAGGCGTGCACTTGTGGCTTGCATGAGAGAAACGAAGCAGGAGAGCCTGGCAAGCCTTCCCCACAAATCAGATTTCAGATCCAAGTTGAAGGTGTAAGTCTTGAAAACGTTAAGATGCCTCCCTAGCAGTGCTACTTCTCTAAGCAAATAAAATACCCCTCCACCCAATGCCAGGGCATGCAGTAACCAAGAAAATGACCCCTAAACATAAGTGTGTCAAGGGATTGACCTGGGTTTGTTGAACTGAACTATAGCCCCAGCATCACTGCAGGCCATCCCAATGTGCTTTAAGTGTGTGAGGGGGGCATTCATTTGAGTCTCCCCTCTACACATGCTCCAAAACGTAAACAAGATAAAAGATGCCCTCACTGTATGTGGGGTCATCCTGCATTGATGTCAGGGCAGACGTGCTCTCTGCACAACCTTGTCTTGCTCACAAGTTGCAGCCAGTACTCATGCAAACCAATCCATTGTGTTGTACAAGTATATAGCAGAGGCACATTTTGTGTGAATTACTGTTCCAAGTGGACCTGGGTAGATAGAAAATGTACCTGTGATCAACATAATGTGAATAATTGTGCCAGTTTACATATCTGTACGCACACTGTATACACTGCAAGTGTTGAACATAAGCTGTGAGTAAGTCTATGTGATCATGGCCCAACAGAATTCTTCATCCCGATAACACATACTGACATATCAACAGGACACACTTACATGAAAGTTAGTCTTCCTGAAGTTGGTGCTATTCTTTGGTAAAAAATGAGCAAATAATCAGAGGCAGTGACTAGTTTTGATCACCACCGAAGAGCAAGTGAAGGGGAGACAAGGAGCTTTGGGAACTTCTTTGCATCCAGTAATAGTGCTGTTACTTCACAAACAGAGAATGAAGCCAGTCTCTCTAGTTCCCAGCATCTGTCGGCTGCTATGCAAGAGTCAGACAGACAGCAAACACTTTCTTTTAAAGACATTCTTTATTTTTATATACAATATTCTTTTTAAACCTTTAAAAATTACATATGCAGAATACCAGCTCAGAGATAACCAGAAGCATCCCAGTTCGCAAGGCTGACTCTTGCCCTTTTAATATTTCAGAAGAAAAATAATCTATAAACTTTAGGAAAGTGAAGTAGAGGCATGACGACAGGCAAACATCCACCACAAACAACAATGTTTAAAGGCAGATTGACTAAATCAAGCAGTTTCCCCTAGGCCAGTAGGTGCCAAGAACTGTACCACTACAGCTTGACATCTCGGCCATAATAGTGAGCTGGGTCTCATCATTTAATCTGGCATGGCAGTCCAAAAACACCAGTTAAAATTATTCACCAACATGAAACATGAGGGACTAGCCTTTTAACTGCTCTCCATTATATTTCCCCATTTTTACAGTGTGAAAAGTCCTGAACAAATCAAAGAATAGGATTAATGCCAACATGTGTCTGAATGTTAAAGAACCCAGAACAAAGCTTCTGTGGTGTTAAATAGTGATCTCTGGCATCTAGTGCCAGTTTTGCTAGCTAGTCTTGAAAAGGCAGAAGCAGTTTGGCATTAACAAATAGATCACTAGCAATCCAAGGAGTGAGTGAGTGAGTGAAAATCATAAATTAGTAGCCCAAACACAGCACTAAGATAACACAGTTCCCGCTCATTAGGCCCTTGTTCTCTTACAGGAACTATGCCCATGACATTTATGGCTTTTAAATATATAAATAAGCAGAGGATAGGTCTAACCTATCCTAACTGGGCAAAGAGGCACCTTTTACCGTGGTGATTCTCTTTCTTTAGCAGGGGGAGAGTAACTGGCCCTATCCACCCCCAGCACAGTACTTCCAGTGACTGTTGCTGGTGTGTGTCTTATGTTTCTTTTTAGAATGTGAGCCCTTTGGGGACAGGGAGCCATCTTATTTGTTTGTTATTTCTCTTTGTAAACCGCCCTGAGCCATTTTTGGAAGGGCGGTATAGAAATTGAATTAATAATAATAATAATAATAATAATAATAATAATAATAATAATAAAAAAAGTTATTTCAACCAGCTAAACATTTTCAGACATGAAGGAGTCTTAGGAGCACATCCCCATTATGGCAGAAACAACTAGGCTGCCAGTGCTTACTAGACAACCGAAAGTGAAATCCCCCCTCTCTGCAAAATGTTCTGGGGTTCCAGTTATTTGATTTCATTTTCAGATGACATCTGCAGTCTCTATACAGCCCACATGGATTAGAGAATGTGACTTTGATGCAGAGTACTATTTTCAGCCTTTCAGAAATAGAAGCTTTAGTATTTAATATTAAATGAATTTTTAAAAAGATTTTTAAGGAAACATTGTGTGGTGATGTTTAATTATTTTGTGTTCTTGGGCTAGCACAAGGAAGAAGGTTACATGTCTGTCTCCACAGAAGAGACACTAAGACCTTGTTCAAGACCATCAACATTAAACAATGACTTGGATGTTTGAATGGGTCATCACAGATACCATACAGATAGCCCACCTCACATAACCTGAAACTAAAATGAAGTCAGGTCAAACATTCAGCTGTCGGTCAAAGAGGGTACTGTAATCAAATGTAGAGAAAACAAATGGTATACATGCATGTGTGAACCAGCCTTCACAAACAATACTTAAAGATATTCTATAGTAAAGGTTTTGTTGGGGGATGGGAAGCAGGTATGCTGTAAAAATACAGAAGGAACCAGAATTGTGAGTTTTGTTAAAATATAGGGACTGTAATAACTAAATGCAAAATGCCAATTTTTAAAATCCAACTGTATCAATTTTATTTATATGTAGAATAGCAGCAGATTTTTTTGAAGAATCCTAGCAACTGTAACATTTTTCTTCTTATGTAATCTTTAAACCTATATGCTTTTTTCCTTAGCAAGCTAAATCTAATTTACCCTTGTTGCAACTGGACTGTAGATGAACAACTGTCATAATAGTGTGCCTCTCAGCATGTATGGTAGTACTTTCACATCTTTACATTATCAAGTGACAGCTGTAATAATCATGTGAGTAATCGCATATAAATTTACCCCTAAAACTTCTTGCTCCTGAGGTCAGGACTAGAACCGAAATTACAAGAAAGCAGAAGAATGCCCTAATTGTAAGAGCTGTTTGACAGTGGAACAGTCTGCCTCATGCAGTGGTTGGCTCTCTTTCACTGGAGGTTTAATTTCAACAGAGGCTGGATAGCCATCCGTCAGGGATGCTGCAGTAGTTTCCTGCACTAAGCAGGGATTGGGCTAGAAGACCACAAAGGTGCCTTTGAACTCAAATTCTATGATACTAAGGAACAAGAAGTGATGAGTTCTCTGAAGCCAGAATCCAAGCATCATAATTCATGGCTATGATATAGTCTTGGAACAATTGCTCACACTTGCCACTGTAATTCGGCCCTATTAATGACAGAACACACACAACTTAATAAAGTTGGTCTCTGTATACAAACTTGTATAGTTTGAGAGGTAGTGCAGGGGTGGTGCTATAAGTAGTGAAGCCAACAAGTACTCTGGTGAACTAATTAAGCAAATATTTGCAACTAATTCCATGATTATACCTGATTAGTGAACATTTCAATCTCCTTGCTATGAAATGGCTCAGAATCTAAAATTAAACACTTTTTTGTGGTAGCGAGTTAACCACCTGAGACTCAGAGGAAATGAAAGCAAATGGCAGTTTTGTAACTCGAGTCACACTGATGGGAAGGCAAGCATCACTGGGCATGACTTCCTGTTTCTAGCTCTACATAATTCCATCCTTGATTTCCTTGCAGTACTGGGCAAGTATTCTGTGAAGGTTATTTTGTTCAGAGCAATATGTGAAAAATTGGACACACATATAATGCTTCCCTGCCCCCCATTCTCCTGATGCAAAATAAAGCTCATCTGAGCAAAGTAACCATGGGCAAAGTTCAACTGACTAGTAATTAAAACAAGAGTGGAAAATCTAATTTTAAGCCACTCCTTTAGAATGGGAACAGAAGTAGTTGCCTTAAGTAATTGAATCCTTATTAGTTAATTAGTTTTAATGATGCTAAGAATTACTGTAGCGATTTTATTTAGATTCTAGTTTTCAGTAAATAGTCAAGCAAGTTGCAATTTACTACAGTGGTTGTTAGTTATAGTAGTAATTAAGCCTATTGAACTTAAAGTTTTGTTTTTGTAATTATGTGAATTACAGAGTCACCTGTCTATGGGTGTTTGAGACTCTAACTTTGAAGAAAAAAAATTATTTTCATTTACTCGAAGACAGGCATTTTAGGGTGGAAAGACATGTTACAGTAGACAAAGGGATGCTGATGAAAATGACACTCTGCACCCTCTCTCCTATAATATTTAGCTGCACTTACACCGTTACAGTCTCAAGATTTTGCATTTCCTTGTCCCCATTCCATGTCATTGGCTGCTGCTGGACAGGGAAATACACAGCACAACTAAAGATACACAAATATTCCCCATTTTGATACATTTTTGCGCGAGTTGGATCTGCCCTGTATTCCATACTGCCTGCTGGTTTTAAACTTGGAGAATTTCTAAAGTTACATTTCAGAATTGGCATAGTTGCAGCTTGGCACAGTTATCAGTTAATGCCTTTTACTCCCATTACATTAGCACAGTGATTAACACACCATGCAAAAAGGAAACTTAATGCAATCATATGTCATCAGGATTCCTTTTTGCATAAAGATTTAATTAATGCACATGTGCATATCCATGGAATTACATCAAAATTAGTTTTTACATATGTTTTAATTAAATGCACTGAAACACATTGGTAACTAGTAAGAGGGGAAAGCAACTGAAAACTGCATGTACATAGGTCTGAGCAAAGTTTGGAAATAAACGGCAAATTGCTGCTCTGCAAACAAGATCAGGTAATTTGAAACCTCAAAATTCAGGAGATATTTAGATGGAGAGTGTTAGCATCCCAAATCATGAGGTTGCATTGTTTGTAATGTATAGTTCTGCTGAAAACTAGCACATGAAAGAAAGATTGGTCTACACAATAATATCCAAGACGACAAAAAAAATAATTAGCAGTTATGTGGTACTTTCAAGCAGAGGAATTCAAGACATTCTATACATTGTTTCCATATACAGGAGGTGGCTAAAACATTTTCAGCCTAATTTCAAACCCAATTCTATTCTTTTTAGGCAAAGAATAATTTTAGTCACTCCTTGTATGGTACTCTTCAACACACACACACAAAAATACATTCTGGGCTTGCATTATGCACCACACAACGTTTTGCCACTGATTTCAGTAAGAACACTATCAGCACTCCTAAGATCAGTTATTTAGGATCAATAAAAACAGTATCAGCACCTTATGAAGAGAGATCTTCAACTTTCAACTCAGTACTAGACAGAATGGCTCCAGAATTCTGTTAAAAGATCCCAGATTCTGTAACTGAACTCCATTATCCAAAATTGTAAATGTTACTCATTTCAGTTCCTCACTTGCTTTTTCATGCATAATTTCTAATTTTGAATTAATTGAGGGACCAAGAAAAGGAAGGAACTTATGAGGAAAACATTAGGGTGTGGAAGTGCAGAAAAGAGATTTGTAGGGATAGTAAAACATGAACTGGAGGCTGGGGGAGGGGTCCTGACATATGTGCTAAGTGATTAAATCACAGCTCATCATGCCTGGAATCCTACTTAGACAATCTCTATTTCAAATTCCATAAAAACTCCCAAGATGTTTTTAGGCTCATCTCTGTGGCTACATGGGCTAGAAATGTGCACAAGATACTTGATTTCACATTACAATGCAGCATGATCCTGGCCAAGCTGATATTCAGAGATACAGATAGTGGCAGGCATAATGAGGAAAATTACTCAAAGTCATCCCATTGAAATGTATCCTCTGAGTAATTTTCTTTCTCATGTCAGCGAGTATTGCCAGTGCAAATAGCGCATATTGCAGTGAT
This sequence comes from Hemicordylus capensis, assembly GCF_027244095.1. Classification (NCBI taxonomy): domain Eukaryota; kingdom Metazoa; phylum Chordata; class Lepidosauria; order Squamata; family Cordylidae; genus Hemicordylus; species Hemicordylus capensis. The sequence goes on from NC_069658.1 coordinate 162,233,412, forward strand.
CTCCACTCTGACAATTTGAATCTGCAAAATATATTAACTGTTTTTCTCACCAGAATTGGATCCTAGGAGTTTTTCCCCCAGCAGTTGCCTAGTTAAATGGTTTGCTGAGTTTCAGAACGTTTCTATTCCTGAAGCATGCTAAGGTCCCAAAGGGCTACTTAGCCAACACAGAGGATTTTTAACCACTATTTTGGGTTTAAGCATTCTTTAAAAGGATGCATATCAACAACAAAAATGTTTGTAAATTCATATTCACCAGGAAATCAGATTCCAATATACATGAATAATTCATACAAAACCTTTAAACATCCACCTAAGAAAAACTTATGCCAAAAAGTTCCCATTAACTGAAGTGTAGAGAAGCTGACCGGAAAATTCACTTTCAAATTCCTTCTATCTGTTCTTTACTATCACAGACACCTAAAGGTGTTATTTTTCCTGTTACTTGGAGGTCAAGTGGTAGGATTTCTATTGTGTAAATGAAGACTAACCAATTCCTCATCAGACATCAGCTTTTACACAAGATCCAAACACAAGTACCATTATATCCAGGTAACAGTTTTACTCACAGGACTTAGGATTGGTAAAGAACAGTTCTTTATAGTATACAAATAAAAAAACAGAGTGAGAGCTTAGTGAAACTCCAGGCTTCATAGACAAGTTCAGTTATTGCAGCTTAGTTGAAGGGAATCTTGATCAAGTGGTAGACAGCATTGGGCAATTTTGTCATGGTAGCAAGAGAAACGACTCTGCAGTGAATGAAGCTTTCCAAATCCCAAGATGACAGCTCAAAAGAGGGTGTGATATTTTCTATATCCAATTCCTGCTGAACAACACTACAAGGACAGATGTTTAATCAATATTATCATCATTATTAGTAATAATAATTTAAAAAAAAAAAAGAGGCAAGGGTCTGAGAGGCACTGGGAATGGCTGCCAGTCTAGACAGACTGATGAAGAGTAGAAAATTCAGAACAGGAATAGAGGTGCTTCAAATCTGTGTGCTAGTGTGCACTTTCGTTGCCTGCCATTGTTTTGCTCATGCCATCTCTGAAAGAAAAAGCTAATGACAAAATCTCAGGAATCCACATCATCTGAGTAGGAGATGGCTCACTACAAAGATCAGTAGTAACAGTTGCAGCTCACTCCTGTACTTGGACAGGAAGCATGTTCCCTTGGCCTTCAGATTCTTCAACACCATGCTCCACTTTCTCAGTTGCAAATATACAAAGTCTCTTTCTGGCACACACTGCAGTAGATTGTTTTGGTCATATATAAAATGGAATTTTTCAGAGTTAATGTATCTACATGCTTAAGAGTGCAGTTTTGATCCTCTCTCTCTCTCTCTCTCTCAATTTAAAGGTCTAGATTAATTCACAAATGCCAGTCTTCTCTCAAGCCTTAAGTTTGAAGTGGTCCATGTAAACAAAACACAGTTAAAAGTAAGTCTTTCCTTCTTGTCCTGGAATAGTTTCTATCGATATGCATGATTTCCTGAAAGTGTCGTGTTGGCTAGATGTAAAATAGGCAGAGGGTGAGCTTCTGTGTTAAAAACCCAGTGATCCAAAGGTAGGAGATCATCATTGGAGAACAGTAGATACAAATACCTGAGAAGAGAAAGAAAACGGGCAGGAGTGTTGTTGCAAAAAACCAAAAAGCTTGCCCTATCTGGTCTAAACAAATGAAGGACAACAAGGTATTTGCAGAAACTCTAAGTCTATATTTATATCCACATGTAACACCATATTCTGCTAAACAGAAAACACATCATCAATTGAATAACTTCAATTACTTATAAGCTACAGGTTTTAAAGTATGGATATTGCCCGATTAAAGAAATCTTAGTTGACCAATTGATTAATTGATTAAATAACCACTTCCCATATCCCACAAATGAACACATGATAGTCACACTTCTATTTTGTCAGCAGCCGAAGAGTGGAAAGGAGACATAGCATAATGGTTCCTAACAGCAACTCTATAGCACTGGTTCTTAATTTGTTCTCTGGGCCCATCAGTGGTTCACACTGCACTTTCAGGGGATTTCAGAGACCAAAATGAAAAGATTAATTAATTTAATTTAATTTAATTTAAAGCTTCACCACACAATGCAGAAATTTAGGATCACAAAACCACTCATCCTGAAGGTTTGCAACTTTGTCCTAGTCACTTACTAGTACTTATATATGATCTTTCTAGGATTCCTAGGATATATTAGATTCCGATGGTCTCATTGTAAGAGGTTGCCTTTCCATCAGTTTATCTGTGTTTAGAGCCAACATACCAGTGAGTGTTTCTCTGCTAGATACTGTCTATTTTAGAGCAATTGACCCTTCTGCCTCAATAGCTCATTTGTTGGCTCAAAATGTTAAAAGCAACAATCTTATAGCTATTAGGCATCCTTCCATAATCATCATTGCGCTAAGGTTGCTTAGACAGATATCAAGAAGAAAAGTCTGCTTACTTAAGTGTTTCAGCAAGAAAGAAGCTTTGCTGTACATCATCGTATGTAGGAGCTGAGGAGTAGACATCCTTGACCCCAGAAAATCCACCACTCACTCTGCAGTACTTCTCAATGGCCTGTATGACAGGAAAATACACAATAAATATATTAAAGAACCAGTCAGTTCTTCATAATTAGGTCAGCTATGTTCAGCTGGCACACATTCAGTTGCATCACAGTAATAATTCTGCCAAATCATTTGTAGGAACAGATTAAGCAGACAAGTAGAAATATGGAGCACAAATCCTAAACCTCTATCACAAAAACGTTTGTGCAGGACTTTTGTGTGTGGGCTTTTTAAGGTACAAAGGATTCTGATATCAGAGACAATATATATGGTCAGCTGCATTGTTCCTTGTAACAATTACTACTGAGAAGTGTTTGTTGTATGAGGCGTGCTACGAGTCTTTCCAAATATCAGTTTCTCCTGCACATGCTAGGCTCTCCTTGACATACTAGTCTTCTGTGTATGGGGAGTTTCTTACATGGGGCATCAGTCAGACAGATGATTCCATTCTGAAGTGGTAAAATCCAGAGCCACATGATTCTCCTGACTGTGTTTGAGTTCTTAACATATGTTTCAGCTAGCCTTCACTGAAAAAAGCACAAGACAAAATGGCCAATCTTCAAATGTATGAGTGTACAGAATGCTTTCACTCCAATATAGCTCAATTTATTACTTGAGGAAAAGCTTTTTTAAAAGGTTTTTTTTTGTTTGTTTTAATCCTAATGTAATTTTCTAGCAGGGATAAAGCCTTTGCAAAATTCGGCTTACCAATATTTCTCTATCATATATCTATCTATCTCCTGATATTTGCATCTCTAGGCAGTATATGCAATTTAACAAGTATAAAACTGAGTGAAATATAAAAAAGAGTTAAAAAAATTAAAACAATTTCACGGAATAAAAAGTTAAAACAATCTCATAGGATAAAAACAGTTTAAAATTATTTTAATTTAAAAGACTGAGAAAACGGTGTTTCTTGAGGGTCTTCCTAAAAGCAAAGAGAAGGAGATGCTCTTATTTTGACAGGGAGAATATTCCAAGGCAAGCACAGAGAAGGCCTGGGCCCAAGTGGCCACCAAACAAGCCAGTGGCAACCATAACTGGATCTCTCCAGATGATCTTAATAGGCGAAAGGGTTCATCACAGAGAAGGTGCTGTCTTAAGTACCCGGGACCCAAGCCATTGAGGGTTTTATAAGTAATAACCAGCACTTTGTATTTTGCTTGGAAACGTATCAACAGCCAGTGCAGTACATTTAAAGCTGATGTTATATGGTCCCTTTGAATTGTCCCAGATACCAGTCTGGCTGTTGCATTTTGTACCAAATATAGTTTCCAGACTACGTACAAAGGAAGCCCCACGTAGAGTCAAGCCTGGAGGTCACCAGCATATGCACCACTGTTTTAAGGTCATTCACCTCCAGAAATAGGCATAGCTGACGTATCAGGCAAAACTGATAAAAAGCACTCCTGGCCACTGCCTCAACCTGAGAAACCAGAGAACGTTTTGGATTCAGGAGCATTCCCAAGCGACGTACCTGATCGTTCAGTGGGACTGTAACCCCATCCAGAACAGGCAGATCTAAACCATCTCTTGGGTCCCGACCCCCCACAGTCAATTCCTCCATCTTATTTAGATTTATCCCTCACCCAGCCTATTTCCACCTCCAGGCAGGCATTTAGGGAAGTTATGCCATTCCCTAAATGCCTGCCTAATTCCCTAAATGCATTCGGAAAGCTGCCGAAAGATCCAAAGGGATCGGCAGAGTCACACACCCTCTGTCAACAGCCAATTTAAGATCATCCATCAGGTCAACCAGGGCAGTCTCATTCCCATAGCCTGCTCAAAAGCCGGTTTGAAATGAGTCTAGATAACCTGTATCATCCAAAACTGCCTAGAGCTGAGAGGCCACCATCCACTCAATCACCTTGCTCAACCATGAAAGATTGGAAATGGGTCTGTAATGAGCTAACTCTGAGGGATCCAATGCAGGTTTCTTTAAATTAAAAAAAAAGAAGTCTAATAGCATCTTCCTTAAGACAAGGAGGCATCCTGCCCTCTATCAGAGAAGAATTTATAATATTTACTAGACCCCTCTGATAATATGATTACCAGATGAAAAATGGCAAGTTGGACAAGGGTCAAGAGAACAAGTTGTAATGTGTACAATCTGAAATAGTTTCTCCACATCTTCAGGAATCAAACACTGAAGGTGATCCAATCTAATCTTAGAAGAGGAGTTGCTGAACACCTCCACAGTAGACTCTGCAATAAATGTGGAATCCAGTTCGACCTAGAGATTTTATTTGCGGGGGTGGGGTGGGGATTGAAGACATCACAGTGCGTAACAGAAGGTTCCATGTTCAAATTCAAGGGGGAGGGGGGCATGTGCAGGCAAACCTCGCTAATAGCGGACCCAGCACCCGCAGTTTCACATATCTGTAGTAAGGTAATTGCCACCTGACCTTGGTATATATGACAAGATTCAGCAATTAAAGGGTTAAGACCTGTGTATCCATGGGTTGGGGACAGGCAGAAATGACCTCCGGCGCTTCTGGCTCGCGAAACGCCCACTTAAATTTGTCCATACAAAATGCTCAAATTTCTACAAATAAAATAAAATCATTCAATTTTACGAGAGGGGCCTCATTTATCCCAGCGGCAATCAAGTTATTTGTGGCTAAAGTCTATCCCGTATTTTTTTATGGTGCCCAATTGGGGCCTCCTAGTAATTTTGGCCCGCTGGAAGCTGTACAGTCTAAATTTATTAGAGCTATTCTTCAAGTTCCCCCTGTGTGCCCAACTCTCTTACCAAATGAGAAGTAGGTCTCGCTAGGGTTGAATCGGGTTACTGGACCTGTATTATAAAGTTTTGGTTAAAACTGGTTTTTGCCAATGTAGGCCTGGCTTATTTGGTAATGTTTGATGACTAATTATAAGTGGAAGACCTTGGTTAAAAATAAACTTCTTCAATTTGGGTTCTCCCATGAGGAAATTCTTAGATTAGGACAATGATCAGACCTGGCAGGTTATTAGGCAGCGTATTGCCAATACAGAATTACAAGTGGATACAGCCTGTCTAAACGCCCTTCCAACGGCTGTTAGGGATGGTAGATATAAAGGGATTCCGTTTAATTTAAGGATTTGCCCCTGTGGAATGGGTGCTGTAAAAAGTACCCCTCATGTTATTTCATATTGTAGATTTTATAGTGATGCCCATTTAAAACTAATTACTCCCCTTTTGGGGAGGTTTCTGGGTCACTCCGATGAATTTTGTTTGGAGTTTTAGTTATCTAACTTTTGTAAAGAGATCACTTTCAAGGTGGCTAGGTTTTGCTACATTGTTTGTATTATACGCTCTAGTCTTATGTAATTTTTTTGTTGTATAGTCTGATCTACAATCATAATAAAGTTTATCTATCTATCTATCTACCTCCAGGGGCCATTTCCACCTGCCATTTTGAGGACAAGAGCCTTTTTACTGGTCATTTTTGTGTGTGTGTGTGGGGAGTTTTAAACCACAATTTTTCACGGGGGGACGACAACCACAATTTTAGACTGGGGGGGGCATTGCTAGACAGCTGAGGAAACACAGAGCATGGTAGGGCACCCCCTCCATTTTCCACTTTCAGTCCTTTTTGTCCCATTTTTCACTGCCTCAGGACCCTAACCCCCCACCAAATTCCCACTGCCCTAATGCCCCGCTATTTGCCCTGCCATGAAATGGAACCCCCACATATTATGGGGTTCTCCTGTACTAACCCCGTCACAGCCCTAGACAACTCCACTGGACATGAATGTGCGGAAGCAAATATGAAACTCTGATGTTTTATTCCATAAGTACGCAAGAACAGCCCTGCTGGATCAGGCCCAAGGCCCATCTAGTCCAGCATCCTGTTTCGCACAGTGGCCCACCAGATGCCACTGGAAGCCACAGACAGGAGTTGAGGGCGTGCCCTCTCCCCTGCCATTTTGTTTGGTGTATAGTTGATTTTCTTACCTTTTCTTGTATTTCACCTGTGAAGCAGGGAATTATCCAGCAACATAATATCCATCATACTTCACATGTGAACAGAAAGGCAGTCGGCTGGTAAACATGTTGACAATTACACATAAAAGCAGTCAATAGTTACCTGTGTTGCCTCCCAGCCCCACTGCCTATATTTGGGATCATGTGTGAATCGCCACATATACCAGTAAGTCTCTATCACCTCTGGTCTTAAAATATAATACTTTTCATTTTGCCGGACTGCCACTGCTTCCACACCACCATCAAATTTGAAAGCTTCAGGGCCCAGCTTTAATGCTACAGAGAGAAAAGAGAAAAGAAAAGTGTTATAATTCAACAGAAGATCAATCTATGTTTGTTTCTTTTTAACGTTCACAAATATTATAGCCAATACTTTTTGTTGCCTGATGGAGATCAAAACCCACTGGAAGCAATATGAACATGCACACAGGTGTAGGAGGACAATTCCACATATATGATATATTTTAACAAGATTGCCAAGAACACAGAGAAGAACTCTCTGCCCAAGAAGCTTTATACCCCTTATCCAGTCTCTCAGTTTTTAGGCAGAGCACTTATGGCTCTTTGCAAGATTAATACTGAAGAGGGGAAAAATGTTCAAATTGTCTAGGCTACTCCGGTTAAGATGATAATCTTACAATAAGTTTTATATATGGCAGTTCCTTTTCCCCACAATCCCAGAGATGGGAAAGGGGCTGAGTGGATCCAGCTTCACTTACTGCCAAAGCAACCAGGACAGAGGGGGCACAGAGGACTGGAGGTGGCCTATAGTCATAACCAGTTTGAGAACAGCTAGCTACCTTTCTCTTCCTACCAGCAAATGTAAAAGGCAAGCCCTAAAGGACTTCTTCAAATGCTTTTATATTTGTCAGAAAATGAACCATGCAATCTTATGTTTATCAAGTTCTGCCAGGTGTCTCTCAAGTAGATCAGGAGACAGTTTTGAAATCATCTCGGACTTCAACAAGACTACCCTGAGGCTGGAGGTTTGTAGACAGGTAGGCTCAATTTTTCCTAGTCACAACAATGCAAAACACAACTTTGGGTCACCTAGATTTTGTCACCTCTATCAAGACAGAGAGGCAGAATGAAGCCACTGATGGTTCCACACAAATATTTGAGCATAGGTAGTTTCAACTTTTAAGGATGATGAAATTGGGATGTTAAAAACTTAGCATTTTCTGTTTCTCACCCAGAAACAATGCTTTAAAGCTGACAGAGAAGAGAGAAGAAGTTGTTTATTTCGGTCGTTGACCAGTAAATAAAATGTTTACAGCACATCCACACACTTTTTACAAATAATATAACAAAACTTTGCCATTCCAAAGGTGATCTCAACACTGGCGTTACAAAGGAGAAATTAATCTTTGACGTATATCTCTGTAAAAATTACAATATAATATAATGTGAGAAGTGGTTTTTATAGCTCCGGAGCCACACGGACAAAGCCTCAAGGAAAGCAGTATGCCTTTAAATCAACCTTCTAATACTGCCATGGGGAGTGCATCAACCCGTGCTAGTGTAAGAGCACATCTAAATTTAGGGACAAGAACCTCGCCGAGGTAATTTGATCATCTGCAAAGCTGACAATAAGAATGCCTTGCTATTCTGGTTTCTAATGTTACAGGACTTGATTGTGGGATTTAATAGCCTCATTTTCTATTTCCCCCACAATTCATGGCTACCATAAGCCACTCTCTTGACAAAAACAGTTTCAAATTAAACACACCATGTTCTCTGTTCAAATGCGGATATTAGATTCATATGATCAAAACACATCTCTTACAAAGCTATCTTATCCACTTTCTTGGTGTATTCCACTGCTCCAAATCAACTCTATTACCATTGGTAAGGGCAAAGATTCTTCAGAAAAAGAAGCCTTAAGACAGGTAAGAAGGCTTACTTGTCCTGTCGTATGATTCATGACATGTATGTGCAATCTCAGCTCCAAGTTGCAGGTAGTGTCCAGCCTTCTCATCCCGGGAACCATCTGCTCCAAGTGCAAACATTCCCCCAGCAAAGCATGTGAGATGCCCCATCTTTCTCTCAAGATGCCCATTCTTCCACTCCCCAATAAACGTTAGGCCTCCATTGGACTTTCTGATAAGATGCTTCTCAATGGCCTACAGGAGGAATTAGACAAGTTTCAATTACTTGTTATAGTCAAAACATCATACCATAAATTACAGATTTGTGTGCATCTTTTTAACTGATTATATATTCATTTCAAAAAATAAAATATTTTTCAAGCAAGATTTTTCTCTCCTGCAAAACATCAAAGAACCACATATTTACAAAACAATTCAAGTGGATAATCATGATAGATGAAGACAATAAATTCCTCCAAATAGAATATAAAGTAAGCAGCTGTTCCCCACCCCCCACCCCTGAAAGTGAGTGACAGAAAAACGTTGGGCAGTTCCTACTCATAGAAGTAGCATAGAAGCCAAACATCTAGTCCTCTTCCCCACAGGGTGGGCTGCTCAGTTAGAGAAACACATCATTTCTCTTTCCCCTTTCCCAGAGAGAGAGTACTATCACACTGGTGGATCAGGGTTTGTTTGGAAAGGGGTGTATGTGTGTGTGTGTGTGTGTATGGATAGATGTATGGATAGATAGATAGACAGATAGACAGACAGACAAATATAGTGTCTCGATACAATTTTCTTCTCAAGAGATGAAGGGATCATCTATTAGAGGAGGACATTCTCTCCCCTTCAACCCAGCAATTCAACAGTACTGCTGCTTCGCTTCCTAGCCTCTTAGAACCCTGTTCTGACAACAGCACACAAACTTTCTATTCAGAGAATAGTTTGTGCTAACCGTGCTATCTGCTGAACTACAAGCAGATCAGATGGTGGTGGTGGGACACATTTGGGGGGCTTGGATATCAGAGCTCTGGCTTTGATGACATTGTAGCAGCTCAGCCAATGGCCAGTAAAAGACTTCAGCCTGTTTTTTCCTTAGGTTGTTTCTTCCCTGGCTCCACATTTCTGAGAGATTTATTTATTTGTTTTTTCAGAGAGGGAAGTTGGAAACAAAAAGGTAACTACAAAGAGAGGGTTAGAGAGTACAAGAAGCAATTTAGGAAAAGGAAAACCAATAAGTTAAATAGTACATCAAGAGGGAAATGCAAGAGAGAACACACAAATATTTTATAATTTTTTCAAAGTGAGATAGAGAAGAGGCCCAGTGAATAGAGAGAGCTCACACAAGGAGCCACAAGAGAAAAAAGTGATCATAAATGGCACAAGGAAGTGGAGGTTTAATTAATGGTGTCTGATCAAAAGAAGGGGAAGGAAGGGTGGAAGGAAGGAAGAAAGGAAACAATGCAGATAGCTATGAAGCAAGATCACGAAGAGACTCAAGTTAAAAGAAGTAGTTTACACAAAACAATAGAGGCCAGTGAAAGGAAACATATGGAGGTATAACAAGATTAAAGCATAAAGACAGAAAAATAATAATCAGCAGAAGAGCTAAGAACAGAGAACCAACGATCAATAGACTACAGTACTTGAGACAGAATAAGTTTTAATAGAATCTGTAGACAGATTCAAGCAACATGGACAGTGAGTGTTGTGATGACTTGCAGAAAATGTGTTATGTTTGCTTTCCTGTCTGGAGAAAATATGAACTACACCTGCTACAAGTGCAAATTACTAGCCCTGCTGCTAAGGGAAGGTGAAAAGGCTTGAGGTGTGCATTTGCTACACCATAATTTATCAAGGAAAAGGAGACATTTCTTGAAAGGATGTGAGATGCTCTCCAAGAAGGACAACAGAAGGAGCAAGTCTCTAGCAAGAATGAAGAAATCCCAACTAAAGGAGTGAACATATGGAAGCACATGATACACACGAGAATGTATTTCAAGGGACAATGAGGCAATGAGTAGGAAAGTGAAAGAGTTGTGAGAACCAGTGGTGTTTTCATTGATCCTTCTCGTGGCACAGGAAATGAAACTACAGTCCTGGAAGCAAACAGCTGGTTATGAAGATGGTGTCCAGAAGGTTCAGGAACTTGAACCACAGCCTTCACTACCAGCATGAACGACTCCTAACTATAGATGGTTTGCACTTCATGAGGAATGGGAAGAATATCTTAAGGAAGAGCATCAGTAAATTTGTCAAGAGGATTTTAAACTGATTCCTGGAAGGGAAGAGGAAGACAAAAGTGCAGAACCCAGAATAAAACCAGAAGGGCTTTATTTTGACAACTTCTGTGTCAAAGGCAGAAGAAGAACGGGGTAGGGGTTGCTCAGAAATTTGCTATTCTGACACCTGCTAGAACACAAATGGCCCTCGCTATCTGTGGATTGCAGTTTTGTGTCTTCATGGCTGGGTCTTAGATACCCCGTTTCTTTCTCCACAAGTAGAAAAATATATGAAATTTACCTATCTGCAGGTTTGAGTGGCCAGAAATGACTTCCGGTGTCATTTCTGGCCGCCATTTTACAGCAGAGAGCCGTTTTGTGACTCTTTAAAAACTTTGTGTGTGTGTGAATATTCACCCAATTTGGCCATTTTCAGGGTTTAGAGGGGCATTGCTGGAGAGCTGGACACCTGGATAAAAAGGTACTATGATTTTCTCCTCTTATTTCCGCCCCCTTGCTTTTTTGGCCCTCCCCTTTTTTTGTTAGGAACCTAACCCCTAGATTCCCATAGGGGTAAGGTTTTGTTATTTGCAGTTTCCATATTTGCGACTATAGGTGACAACAAAACACCCGCGCATAACAAAGGCCATCTGTACCAGCTTTGCTAAAAGTGGAAGGGCTTATCCAGCAAAAATTGATATTCTATACCTATTGGACACCTGAATTCTTATCCCATAAACATATCACTGCTTCTCCCTTATGTTGGCGCTGTGGTGTTGCTGAGGGCTCCCTAATTCATATGATGTGGAGTTGCAATGTAATAGCTCCCTTTTGACAAGATGTGATTGACCGCATCAACCTAGTTTTGAATTCCAATTTTAAATGTGACAGAACAATCCTTCTTGGTTATTTACCCACATGTCTGGAACCTCATATGGGCTAGCAGATCATGGTTCTCCCATGCACTTGTCTCCAATATTCACCCAATTTGACCATAATTTACAGTGTTAGAAATATCATTTCAGCACCCCTCCCCACCCCAGTTTATCAATGGATAGAAGACATCTCTAGTCTGGCACCTTTTGAACTGACAACCTACCACTGTATGCTTAAAGAGGACTCCCTTACAGGATAACTGCGTTGATCGTGGGTCTGGCACCTGCAGATTAGAGTATCTGCAGTCGGGTAATTGGCATCCGACCTCAGTATACGCAAGGAAAAACCAGCAAAAAAAAGGGTTAAATCCGCATATGAGGCAGCCAGAAATGACCGCAGAGGTCATTTCTAGCTGCCATTTATTTATTTGTTGATTTGATTTATTTGTTGATTTGATTTATTTGTTGATTTATAGAAGTTATAATTTATTTATTTATTTGATTTTGTGTTTGGGAGAGATCAGGAGCCATGTTAAGGCTCATTTTGACCAAAAAAGAGTCCCCAAATAGTTATTTTTCACTTTAAAAAACCACATTTCAGTGCTTTTGGGGGGCATTGCTGGAACAAGGGGGACCCGTGTAGCACGGTAGGGCACTTTTTTGCTATTTTTAGGGCTGTTTTTAGCAATTTTTGACGTATCCAGGAACCTAACCAAAGGATTTTCATTGCCCCAATGCTTCATTATTCACAGTTTCAATATCCACGGCACTAACTGAGAACGGAACCCCTGCGAATAACGAGGTCCTCCTGTACCAGGATTTGGAAGGACTATTTAGAAGTATTTGCATAATTTTCTGTTTATTTCAAATCAATTATTGTGTTAATCTTTTCATCCTCACCTTCCCTTTCCCACTTTTCTGTGTGTTTCTTCTCCCCTGCCCCACCATGTCCCCACTTTTTTGTTGCAATTACTTTGCTATAACATGGGGGAAAATGAATAAAATTGTTAATGGGAAGTGTCGGGGGTGGAGGTCCAAAACCTTCTTGCCCTCCATTGCTGACTTCATTTTCAAAAAGTGGGGAAAGGAACAATGCTGGCAACTGTCCTGGACTTAATTCTTACCAATAAGAAAGAACTGGCTGATGAAAAGTGAAAGTGGGGGGAATCCTGAGGGGAAAGTGACCACATCATCTTGGAATTCAGTCAAAGAGGGAAGAGAGATTCCGAAAAGCAACATACTGAAAGTGTAATTGCAAACAATTCACTTGAGTAAGAAACATGGGAGACATCCAAGCAACTGTTGCGAATGCACAGAGAGCTCTCTAAACAGATGATAAAACAAAACAGACAAAAATAGGAAATGGAAGGAGGGACTTGTAATCAAGGAGTGGCCTTGATGGGATGCTGTCAGGAAAGCTACAGCTCAGAATGAGCTCAAGATTCCCATGGATGTCAGAAACAACAAAATGGGGTTTGAGGATATGTATGAAACAGGAGAAAGGTGAAGCAAGCTATAAGTCTGTTGCTCGGTGAAGATGATGAAATAGTAACAGGTTACCTAGAGAAGGCAGAGCTGCTTAATTCCAATTTTGTATCTATCCTCTCCCACAAGGGAAGTGTGACCATATCGCGTAACATCTTCACTAACAAAGGAAGAAGGGAATTGCACCCCAAGATAGGCAAGAGATGGTAAAAGCACACCTAGCTACCTCAAATGAGTTTAAATCTCTAGGACCAGATGAATTAGAGAACAGCAATGTAGATGATCACCAGTCTTGGCTTGCTTCTTAAACATGGTTTGTTTATAGCCTGCCCCATCTTGGCCTCCAATAAAAGGGACAGACTCGCTTGGAACAAGTTCCCGCAGCTCTTTCCACCTGCTTTCAGAATTCTCCAGATGCTCTCTGCTCCCTACAGAAGGCAAAGGAGCTGATAAAGCACTAATCCTCTCAGCTGTAATCTTGCACCAAGCACCATTAACTATTTCCTACCTACTCTTACACTAGCAGAAAGTAATGCTAATGTCTACTGGAAAAGCTGAGACACACAGAAAGAAGCCAGAAGCAGGGGGGATATAATGGAAGAATGGGATTAACTGTGAATCAGTGATCTTGACTTAAATGGTGAAGGAGTAACAGGCAATAGGGAGTGCTGTTAGAATGTGGAGGACAACCTGACAGTAATTGCATACCTGAGCAATGGGGAGATGGACTGACAGGACACACCAAGAAGAGAGAGTTGGGGAGAGGGACATGGTGGTAAGAAAAACAGAAGAAGCTTTTCTGTGGATGCAACATTATCTGGGAGGGGGAATTTTAGGGAAGGACTAATGTTGTGTGTTAGAGTTTTTTGGGGAAAGGGGAGTCACAATTTAGGGAGCAGAGCCTACATGGTGGCCTATGGAATGAAGACCGCTCATTCATTAATGGTTTTTCTGTGTTCTCTTCGGCTTTGTCATCAGCAATCCTGCAGAGCTGTATGAAGAATCTATGGAGTATTCCCTTGCAAAATGCTTCACATGAATCTCCCCTTATAGAAGGGGAGCAGCAAAGCATTCCACTGGGCTAGCTGGAGGGTGAGGGGGGTGGAGAGAAAAGATTTACAAAATGGAGAGAGAGATCACTACTACTATTATTTATCTATCTCTTGTGTTGGGAAATTGATTTTAGCACAACCGGAAATGTCCAGCCTGTTGCTATGAGAACAGGCTGTTGCTGGACTCCACCTCTGGTGGGGATGAGAGCTGGGCTAACATACACCCTCATCTCCCTGGGTCATGCCCTTATTTCCATGAAAAGGAAGAATATCCTTGGGGAAAGGCAATCTGTCCGGTATTTGCCCACCTCCACATGTGAGCCACCTGGCAGAACTGGCCCCCTTTGTGCTAGCAGCCAGGTCTACTAGCCACCCCCCCCCCCAAAAAAAAAGAGTCAGGGGGTAGACTTGGCCACCTTTGCATCCTGGCATGGGAGGCCAGGTCTACCCACTGCACACAGGAGGGCCTGTGTCTACTGGATGTGGAGGGGGCAGGGCACCTCCATGCCCCAAGCAATAGGTGGACTAATCACGCAGTGCTACAGTGGCGAGAGCTACCATCACTGCTAGCTTACTAGAGTTGATTGGTGTACCTGGCTTCTGTCACATCAGCAGCCACGTCTACTGTTGCTGCCCCATTCATTTCAATTAATAGACCAGGTGTCTGTACTTTTTATTTTATTTTGTTTGAGAAGATGGTGGGAAGGGTGTCATTTTTCAAGTTGAAAATATGATAGCCCTAGCTGAGAGCAACATGAGAGTAGAATAGTCCTTAACTGTCTTTGCTAAGACACTGATTTCAGAGGAAAGGTGAATTCTGTCAGTGACTGTCTCTAGGCCAAGAGTGGAAAGATGGTGTAAGATGTTGCTACCAGATTAAAGGGAGGTTTCAAGTGGCACCAGTAAGACTCTTGCAGCCTAGAGTGGCTGTGTTTTGTAGCTGCTCTGGGCTAGCGTCATTGTGAGTGGCAGTCCTTGGAGGGAAGAATTTAAAAAAAACTAGTTTATTCTGAGCATGAATTCAGATGTAATGCAGGAGTAGGGTTTCGCAATGGCGGTCTAAAAGAAACTGAGGAAGACACGCCCCAACTGCCTAGTTTAACGTAAGCACAATCGCGTGCAGGGCAGTTGGGGGCGTCGCGAGGAGCTAGTCAATCGGTCCGCGAGGTCCCTGCGCAGGCACAGAACCCATTCTTTATGAATGCAACGGATCACTATCCAAATCAAAGGTTGCATGAAACAAACCAATGCTCCACATAATGTCTGAATGGTAGTGAGAAACATTAGAAAAATATTAATAATGAGAAATATTACTTCTGCTCTGGCCAGACATCACTTGAAATATCATGTCCAGCTCTGGGTACTACATTTTGAAAAGGGTACCGATATACTGGATGGGTTCAGAGGAAGGGTCTGGAAACCAAGTCCTATGAGAAATGATTGAAGGAGCCGAGCATTAAAAAAGAGAAGATTAAGGGCAAATATGATATAATAGATGTCTTCAAATATCTGACAAGCTCTCACATAGGAGGAGGAATGGGCTTATCTTCTGTTGTTCCAGAGGGCAGGATGAAAACCATTTATTTATTTATTTATTTATTTTATTATTATTTTTACATTTTTATCCCGTTCTTCCTCCAAAGAGCTCAGAGCAGTGTACATGGTTATTTTTATCCTCACAACAACCCTGTGAGGTGGGTTAGGCTGAGAGATACATGACTGGCCCAGAGTCACCCAATGAGTTTCATGGTTGAATAGGGATTACCCAGGTCTTCCCAGTCCTAGTCCAACACTAACCACTACGCTATGCTGGCTCACATTACAAGCGGGTTGACATTACAAGGAAGCAGATTTAGGAAGCTAGACATTAAGAGGAATTTTCTAACCGTAAGAACAATTCAACACTGTAACAGTCTGCCTTATACCGTGGTGGGCTCTCCTTCACTAAAGGCTTCAAACAGAGGTTGGATGAATTTGTAGGGAATGCTGTAGCAATTTCCTGCACTGAGAGTGGGGTGGGTGGGTTGGACCAGAAGACTTCCAAGGTCCTTCCAAATCAAAATTCTGTGATTCTATAATTTAACTTACACAGTTGCAATCATCATCATCATCAATAAACAGCTCCTTGTTTCAACAATCACATGATGAAATGAAATGCATAACAGAATATACAAACTAAATAAGATGGAAAGAGAAAAGAAGAGGTCGTAAAGCTCACTTGAGAGGAGAGAAGGTCTCCAATCAAGAGAAGATATTTCTCAAGACAAGCAATCAAGAGAAGATACTTCTGCATCAGTTGAAGGAAGACAGACAGAGCTAGGCTATAGGGATGCCAAGGGGGTGATGTTGCCGTCAAAGCTCTAGATGATTCCAAGCAAGGGTACTGTACAGGTACATTTCCATACATGTGACTACACAGAAATGATGAAGAACATCATATTCATTTGAAGGAAGAATAAAAACAAAGACTTTTCAAGATGCTTAGTTACCATTTATAAACTTTATGAGTAGCGCAATGTCGACACAAGTCAATATAGTGCTTTAGATTAATATGCTTTGTGATGAGGTAGAAATCATTATTCATACAATTTCTCAAAATTTTGGGAAATTATATTAATTTGTACAGTATATTATATGTCAGGTGGAGAATATTTCTATTTATAATTACTGTTACAATAATTATATTGTTGTAACAATATATAATTGTTACAATATTTGTTGGGTTGTCGTCTACCAATATCTTATTTCTTGAATATTTTCTCTGTTTGTAATAAATATATATATATATATAATTAGAATCAGTATGTGTGTGCGCAAGAGAGAGTATACACACATGTAGGAGGGGGAAAACCCAGTGCATTGTAATCACCTCTATAGCATCATCATACATTTTCCTTGCCTCCACATCCATCTTATCTGACATCAGCCAGGCTTTCAGCAAGTACTCATAGAAACTGTCTCCCAAACCGCCCATAGATGTGTGATCTGTAAGAGAGAGAGAGAGAGAGAGAGAGAGAGAGAGAGAGAGAGAGAGAATAAAATTAGGTGATGTAAATGCAACACCACCAAGGCAAAACCTTTTGCCTGGATAAAACAATGAATGTTTAAAACATATTTTAATCAACTCAAGAATAATTTTAATAGGAGATATCAGTTCCTTGGAACCTGCTGCCACTAGCATGGTGGTTTACCTATTTGGTATGTTGACTGCATCCCATTTTGCATTAATGACAGAGATAGCTAGGCCCTTCTACCATAATTAATTTGGCAAATCTTTGGTTTTTGCAACACAGTGATTAAATGAACATTTCCCTGTTTTTTAATAACACAAATAAAAATGCTTCATCTCAGGACCCAGGATCAAAGATGTGAATAAATGATGCAAATGAATACACTTCTCTCACACACAGAATCAGCCTTTTTTATGTTTTATCACAATTCAGTAATTATACATTGCCAAATATCTGCAATTAAATGTTTAGATTAAATCCTCATACCACTAAAATGAGAAATGATTTCCTTTTCTACATAATGTGTTCCTCAATGCCCATTGCACCTTCTGAGATCAAAGCTAGCTTATCTGAAGCAACAACTTATTTAAGGTAGTTGTATGGATCAATTTACCACAACATTTGAGTGCTTCATAATATTAAATGAGTATCTTCACAATAATCTTCTTTTCTTAGGTAGGGAAATACAGATGATGTTCACAGATTAAAGGGTACAATGTCTGCCATTAGTACACTGATACAGAAAGGCTTCACACGATTCTCCACAAGAAAGGAAGAGGAGGAAAATGTCAGAATAGATAGTGCAGACTCCCGTCGAGTATGTCATGAGAACCTACCCAAGTCTAGTTCCCAAATCCTCGCCCGACATTCTCCGGCAATTTTTTGCCTTACTTCAAATCTTGGTTACAGAACTGGAAGAATGTTAAGGGGAGAATCTCAGGAACTGGACTCAGGCGAGTTCACATGACACGCCTGCCAGGAGCATCACTGCTGGTTCCAATATTTGCCCATTCCCCACCCCTCCTTACTTACAATGGATCATATGAATCTGCCCACAGTGCCCCTCCCTTTGTCAGTAAGAAAGGAAGGATCCGGACATTGTAAGCAGAGTCTGTGGTTGTTTGAAAGTTTGCTTTGATAAAGGCCAGGTCTGTAGGGCTGTCAAACTCAAAGGGAAAGATCCAGCTAAAAGGTTCATGAATAGTCATGCTGGGGGGGGGGGGGATACACGTACCTTAAAACGTGGAGACCCAGTCAAAGTATACAGTACTGGGTAAAAAGAACCAATGGTCTAATTCACATGTTATCTTACTCAGCCACAATATCTACACTGAGAGCTCTCTAGGACTATGGCCACGTTACTCAAGTTACCTGTTAGAAAAGTTAAGTACACTGTGGGGCTATTCTCACGATCAACAAAAATTGGTCTAGGAGAGCCTAGCCTGATTTTTATTGATCGTGTAAACCACCGGGCTCGCAGGCGAGCCCGCTGGTTTACAAGCGGGTAACCAGCTCAAGTAGCCCTCCCTAAAGCCCGGGTTTGCGGACTGAGTGCTCTGCAAACCCGGGCTTTCTGATCAAGAGTAGCTGTGGTGCGGCTCTGCGGCTACTCATGAGGAGACCCCCGGAGGAGAGGTGAAAAGCTATCTCCTTGCTCCGGGGGTCTCACCAGCATGCCCTGTGTGCTCGTGCAGGGCATGCTGGAACTTGCAGGGGCCAATTGGCCCCTGCTCCCCTCAGCCCCCTGTGGCTCCATCACAGAGGCAGCAATCATTTGGGCGGCCGATACGGCCACCCAGGGCTCCTGCAGCAATCGTCTGTGACCCTGCAGTATTGGCAAAAGCAGGTCTCACTGATTGTGACACCAGCCTCCCTATCTTTTCTGAACATTTCAGGGTTTGCAGGTGGTGGTAGGGAGGTATTTTTTGGCATGCAGTTGGTTCTTTTTGAAACCTGCCTTTACTACCAATTACTACTACTATGAATATTTATATATCACTTTTTCAACCAATTTGACCTTTTAAACCTTAGTCTTTCTATTTAAACTTTCATTTCTTCAACCAATTTGACCTTTTAAACCTTAGTCTTTCTATTTAAACTTTCATTTCTTTTCAACTAAGCCATAATATTGACAGTCTTAAAGAAAATAACAATCCACAGATCATGAACATTATAGTTGCAGTTGAACATCCTCTCTGTTACATAAATCATATAGAAGCGTAAACACATTAGTGTAGGCCACACAATCTCCTAGGCTTTGCATGACAAAGCTGCTCACCAAGAACAAACAAATGAGACCAAGGTGCATTAAATGACGCAATTACTTTAGGATGCACCTAGAGGATCTGATCACGGCGACACTAACAGCAAAGGCAAAAGCCACACCAAAGTTACAAACCAATTCAATGGTATGGGGAGGAAGAGGAATAAATTCCTCCCATTTGGGCACTTTACATTCACCAGCAAATATATTCTCCAAAAGGCCACACAACTAGGAGGCACAATCCACTATCTACTGTGGGATCATGGCTAATCTGGGTTCTTCAATGGATGCTCTGAATTCCTTGCCCTCTTTTCTATGGCTACTTTAGAGAGACCACTGAAGAACTGAGAACTGTTGACTGGACTTGTTGCAGGAGCCTAATTTTTCTGCAACCGACAATTTTAATAACTTAGGTAGCTCAAATATATGCAGGATAGGGAGTAAAGCATAGATACACGAACTCGGTATCTACTGGAAGTCACTCCTCTCCCAACTCAAAGCTTTCTGCAAACATGTGATACTTTTGTTCATCCTTCACAAGTATTCAAACATGCAGTATGCCTTGCTCTATGCTAGAGCGATAGCCTCTGTTATGTAAATTTCTCTCCGTAAACAAGGGATATGCATGAATCACTATCCAAACAATGATTTGCAGCACATCCCCACATTTTTAAAAAGGAGCAGAGCAAGTTCATACCTGCTCCTCAGCGGTCCCACACCACTTCCCGAATCAGTGGTGCTCCTCCCAGGTATCTTGGTGCACCAGTGGCGCTCTCCCTCAGCTGCCCCCGCATGACGCCGCCACCACACAAGTGGCCTCCGCATATGTGCAGTGGCCATGTGCGTGGGTCAGCATGGTTGCTAACCATGACTTCGTGTGAGGGCTTCTGGGGGAAGTGCTGCTGGCATGTGATGACAGCTGGGGGGATGATAGCTGAAACAGGAAGTAGTGGCAAGTGGCAGAGGAGCAGGTATGGATCTACTCTCCTTAGTTTTAAAGGTGCAGAGGATGTGCTGTGAAACATTGTTCAAATTGCAATTTGTGTGCATCCCTACTATAAACTATATTTTGGAGTTTTTAGTTTGCAGAATTGGAAACCAGTTAACACGGTTTTTAAATCTGGTTTGAGGGCAAACTATGGTTCTCCCTCTTTGGATGCCACAGCAAACCATAGTTATATGAACCAGGAAGCAAGGAAGGAGGATTCAGGCATCAAGGCAAACTATAACTATTACCATTCATGAACTGAGGGAGAAAACTGGAGGGCACAAATGAAGGAAGGAACATGTGGGAATGAAGCACATTCAGAACGGCCAAGCCATGATTTGGCTGCCATTATTGAACTGGGCCTTTGAATAAAGCCCAAGCACCTTAATATAAACAATAGTAAATTTGTATGTGTGTGTGTGTATGTGTGTAAATAAATAAAAGAAATACTCACGCTGACCCCAGCGGCCAGTCCTTGGATTCAAGTAGTTTGGATAAAGCCCATTAGGGCGCTCCATTTTTAGAAGTAGTTTACGAATATGCATGACCTAAATGAAAGAAAAAAGTCATCACAACTTGTCTCTCAATACAAAATGCATATTGAGGTAACACCCACAGCTACATTTGCAAAAAGCAAACAATTTTCTCTGCCCCCTCCTTAACCCTCCCCTCCCCTCCCCCACCCCACGCTGTTCCTGAGGGTCAAGGGATCTTTGGCAATGACATACAGTGTCGTGTGGGTACCTGCAGGGATAAGGGGGGCAATCTTTGGGAATCAAGCAGGAACTTTCTGACCTAATGGCCTGTCCCAATCCAGCCACCTGTGCCACAGCAGGCTCCTTAACCCTCAGTAACAGCCCATTAGGGGTCTCAAGGGGATTGCAGGAAAGAATAGGGGAGCAAGAAAAATGGTTTGAACACATGCTCTCGTTCAAGCACTGCTGTGGATGCTACCCCAGGTCTCCCATCATTAATCAAAGTTTAAATAGGTGCCTTTACATATTTTGAAGGGCTGGGAGTTCTTTTGAGTCATTTGAATTATAGGTAATAAACTCATCTTCATTTAAAATACTTTTTAAAATAAATGTTCTTTGGACATATCAGAGAATCTCTCTCTCTCTCTCTCTCTCACTCACTCAGAGAATATGCGAGGTGATCTCATAAGCTTACTTGCCTTAAAGAAAGTAGGCTAATAAAATATATATGTACTCTCTCACACACTTCCTAGGGATAATCACCTGAAAAACATTAATTACAACTCTGAAATGGCCAAACTTGCCTAATATTGCACTCACATCTATTCACTGTTACTGAAGTTTATGGAACAATGACCAACATTCAGCATTGCATGCATTCAGTAGTGCAAGTTCCAGACTACCACTGCACTGACTGATTCTTGAACAGGTACACATTTTGCCCAATCTTCCCTTCCCTCTGTGCATCAGCAAAATATGTCCCTGAGGATTGGGTAACCCTCAGGGACACATTTTGCTGAGCACAGGATTCAGAAGGGGAAACCAACAAAAATTGCCTCTTCCCCCGCTCAAACAGCAGCACAATGGTAGTCTGGAATTTGTACTGCTGCACACACACAGTGCTAGTCTAAATGCCAATCAATGAACTGTTTGAAATGGAAAAAATTTCTACAGAAAAATAGAATATGAAAAAAATTGCAAAACAGATTTTTTTCTACCCCACATCTCTGGGAAGTCTATATTTTACATGATGTATTATTTCCATATTACCTATAATCAGTGTCAATAAAAATCTTGAAACTATTGATTGATTGATTGATTGATTGATTGTTGCATTTTTATACCGCCTTTCGTTAAAAGATAGCCCCAAGGCGGTTTACAAAAGTTAAAAACATACAATAAAAACATCATGCTAAAAGTATAAATACATATAAAAACAGGCATAAAAACAATACAACAGAGAAACGAGAAATTATACGAGAAAGAGCACAAAACTAACCTTGTCGTAATATTCAGGGTTGCCAGTTAGGTAGCTCAGGTGTACAAATTCCATGTGAAGTGTACCAAACTCAGACAGTATACTGCTGCCAGCAGAAGCCCAGCCCCAGTTGCGACCTACACCACTGAAAAGAAATAAATAAATTAGAAAGTGTCAGAGGGTGGAGGTGGGAATGAAGTGTCAACATTCCCAAATGTCTGCTATCAATCTTACTCAATATCATACAAGAAGAGGGTAAAGCAGGACATTTTTTTGTTAAAGACAAATATCAAAACAAGGCCACAAAGTATTGGGGCTAAGAGTTATTAACACTTTCATGCAACCCAGAGATTTTTGGTGGGGAGGAATTATAATAAAAGAAGACAAAGCAAAGAGGAAGAACAAACAGTAAATGTTTAACACCATAAACAAGAATGCTGCAAAACAGTGTTAGCGTGGCAGCACAGCTTATAAAAGACTGAAAAGAGTCAGTAAATCATGTATAAGCTTGTTAAACTGATCTTGCAGAGACGCCTTTAGCAAACCGTGAGCCATCCAAACCTACTAGGCAAGGTCAAACATGTGTTTGTACTACTCTTGGCTTCCAGTATGCTCTTCCTCCCAAGTCACATACCTTTTCAGATTCACCATTGCCCAAGGAATCCCAGTAGGTGTATTGAAGGCAGGAAGAAGTTTCCCTGCCAACTGTACAGCTTTTATCTTGAATACCTGCAAAAGAAAAAAGAAGGATAAGTCATCAAGCACTATTTATTTTAAAACATTTCTATATCACCATTCCACCAATACTGGCACCCAAGATGGCTTGCAACAAAAGCAACAGATAGGCACAGCAGCCAGTAAAAGGACATGAAGACAGAGTTTCAAAAATTAAATTTTAAAAAATTGGCATGTAGCCCATGCCGAGGAGGGAGCTGGTGGGGTGGAGGTTGCCAAAGGCCTGGGCAAAAGTGTTTAGTGGGCACATACAAAACAGTAACATAATTCTGTTTATTATAGTGTTCCATAATTCGGTGCCAGCACAAATGGTAGCGAACTAAAGTTCCAGTTACCGGTATTTTATTTTATATTTATTTATTCAATGTCTATACCACCCTTCCAAAAATGGCTCAGGTCAGTTTACACAGAAAAATAATAAATAAATAAAATGGATCCCTGTCCCCAAAGGGCTCATAATCTAAAAAGAAACTTTTAAAAAGCCAAATTCTGGGTTACGGCCCCTATTTCACACGAGTATACCCCTCAGGTTCTGGCAACAGTGGATAGACACTGGCAACAGTCACTGGAGGTACTGTGCTGGGGTGGATAGGGCCAGTTATTCTCTCCCTACTAAATAAAGAGAATCACCATGTTATAAGGTGCCTCTTTGCCAAGTTAGCAGGGGTTAGCTAATCACCTCTGAAGGTGAGGCCATGGGGTCACCCAGAACTAAGATCCAAACACATGAACAGGTTCACATGGGAACAGACAGTCCTTCAGAAGCTCATAGCCAGTGCATCTCTTTAGCACTGGTGAAATGTGATCAACTTCTACAGGCTCTATGGATGCAAAATCTGGACTTTGAAGAAGATAGAGTATTGACACTTTTAAACTTTGGTGCTGGAGAAGACTTTTGAGGATACCATGGACAGCCAGGAAAACAAACAAACAAATGGATCATAAAACAAATCAATCCAGAGTTTTCATTCAAGGCACAAATGACCAGGCTCAAACTATCATATTTCGAATACATTATGCGAAAACCCAGCTCTCTTGAGTAATCCATATTGCTGGGGAAAGTTGAAGGAAAGAGAAAAAGAGGACGACCAGCAGCAAGGTGGATGGACTCAATTACGACAGCAATGAATGTACTACTGAGAAACCTTAAAGGCCAAGTTGAAGATAGATAATCCTGGAGAGAATCTAACTATGTTGTTGCTAGGAGTCGACACCGACTTGATGGCACTTAATCAATCAATCAAATCACAGGCTCTAGTTCAGGCCTGCTCAACTTAAGCCCCCCCAGCTGTTTTTGGACTACAACTCCCATAATCCCCAGACACAGTGGCCAATACCCAGGGATTATGGGAATTATAAGCCAACATCTGCAGGAAGGCTGAAGTTGAGCAGCCCTGCTCTAGTTAATACCCTGATCATCATATTTAGACTGAGTCAGGACCTAATATTTTGACCATTGACCACTCGAGGGAACAAAGGCTCATTACGATTTTTGGCAAGCTCTGGGACCCTAGAGATAGAAAACAGACTTGCATAATTCTCAGCCTTGTGCCAGAGGATTCTCTATAGAAACCTCTTATAAAATAGTTATTATTAAGTCAGGACACAAATCAAGGACTAAGGTAGTCAAGCACCTGCAGTTGCATTTCTAAAACAGAACTCAGTTATCTCCAATGGTTTGCCACTAGCAGTTTCTTTAATCCACTTCATTTTAAGACACAGTTTGTAAGCACGTGCTTTTACTGAAACATTAGTTGACAATGTGTTTTTATGTCCATTGTTCCAGATCAGCGAAACAAGTTTCTGGGGATTCATAAAGCCATATTAAGTACCTGGAAGCAACAACTATGGGCCTATCTTACAGATGTAATCCGCTCCAATATAAACTGTTTACCTTAGACTCTTCTCATATAACATCAGTCCTTTGATTACCTATTGCCTTCTCTCAGAGAAATGGAAAGCACAGACATGGCCACTTCAAAGTTGGCTTCACCACCCCTCACCCACTGAATATGTTGAATTCTATCAAGCATAGGGGCAAAATTTTATGGCATTACTGGAGCTAGTGTTACTTTTTTCCTGCAACCACATGGCTAAAATAAATTTGCAGGTCTTTTGAAGGGATCTCTCTGGGGTTGTGAGTCAACAGCAAAAGATCCAAAGGATGAGAAAGGAATATTGGTTCTTACTGTGAAGGGTGCTTTTCCCCAGGGATCATAGGCTATCCTCAAACAGTGGGCTATGTTTCAGGCATGCTCAAAGCAGACAGAAAGTAGCTGAATTTTGCTTGCTTCCAGCACCAGAGGGCACCAATCACCAGTTCTGTGACATCATTTGTGAAGAGAACAAGTAGACAATGAGAGGACCTAGAGAGGCACAGTGGCTGAGAAGCCCAAGTTGTGAGAAACACCACCATAGAGTATAACAGTAAAACCTTGTCAGGGAAAATCAAAGGTAGGGATCTCTAAGAACTATATGCCCTGGGAGCCCTGGCCACCCAAAAACGTTGGACCCTCATCCCCTATGTGAATATAACGAACTATGTACATCTGAGGGAGGGCCAGATGGCCTATGATCCCTGGGGAAAAGAATCCTTCACAATAAGAACCAATGTTCCTTTCCTCCAGAGATTATAGGCCATCCTCAAACAGTGGGACATGCCCCAGCTGAGTCTGTTGGGAGGGATCGGATGTCCTCACAGGAACATAGGAAACTGCCATATACTGAGTCAGACCATTGGTCTATCTAGCTCAGTATTGTCTTCACAGACTGGCAGCGGCTTCTCCAAGGTCCGATCACCTGTTGGACGACCATGCAGCCAAAGGCGGCCTGTGAGGTTAGGAAGGAGGAGATTTTATAGTGTTTAATGAAGGGAGTAGAGGAAGAACATGTGGCCGTTCTGCAGATGTCCACAAGAGGGGTTTGGGTGGAGAAGGCGGCCGAGGTGGAAGCACCACAAGTAGAATGTCCCATGATGTTGCCTGGTACCAGGAGGCTAGAGGAGTCATACATGAGGGCAATGCACCAATGGAGCCAAGAAGCCAGGACCAATTTGAATGCATTGGGTCCCTGTGAGGCCAGGTGGAAGGCGACGATCAAAGAATCCGATTGGTGGAGTACCTGGTGCGGCGAAGGTAGATCCACGGGGTCCTACCGACATCCAGGGTGTGCCAGGTCTTTTCTCTAGGGTGAGTTGGGGAGGGGCAGAATGACGGGAGGATGATATCCTGGGCTCTATGAAAGGTGGAGCTGACTTTGGGTAGAAAAGTGGGGTCAACCTTAAGGACTACAGCATCTGGTAAGAAGGTACAGAGCGCCTTTGGGGCTGAGAGGGCTGTGAGTTCGAAGAGCCTGCGGGCAGAAGTAATGGCCACTAGAAATAGAACCTTGTAGGACAGGATTTTTAGTGGCATCAATGCAAGGGGTTTGAAGGGTGTGCTCTGGTCAGGGCGTTAAGAACCTTATTTAGGTTCCAAGAAGGGAAGCAGTGGATAAGCGGTGGTGCTATATTTGATGCCCCATGAAGGAACCTGGAAATATGTGGATGAAGGTTCATCAATCCATGTGATGACAGGTGGAGGACAGAAGCAAAGCCCAAGGCTTGGCGCCTCAAAGTGTTGGGCCTCAGTTTTAGTGTGATGCCTGCTTGGAGGAATGTCAGGACTCCTGGTACTCCTGCCTTGAGGGGGTTGATGCATTTCCTCCGCACCAAATGGGAGAAGGTTGCCCAAGCAGCCTGGTAGATTCTGTTTGAGGGTCAGCACGAGACCAGGATAGTATTCTAGACTTCTTTAGAGTACCCCTTGCAGGCTAGGAATTCATGCTCAACCTGCAGGCACAGAATTGAAGCCAGTTGGGATAGGGATGAAGAATTGGTCCCTGGGATAGAAGGTCTAGGCGCAGGGGCAGGAAGAAAGGAGGGCACATGGTCAGGAAGGCTAGGTCTGAGAACCACGGGCGCCGTGGCTAGTGAGGGGATACAAGGATTATTTCTGCCCTATCTGAAAGCATCTTGATCACCTTGAGGATGATAGCTGTTCGGTGGGGGGGGAGCGTAAAGGAGTCCAGGGGGCCAAGTTTCTGTGAATGCATATGTTCCTTCTGCCCCCTTGGTCTGGAAACAGGAGAAGAAGCGAGGTAGGTGATGGTTGAGTGGAGAGGCGAAAAGGTCCACCTGAAGGTTCCTCAGGACCAAGGTAAGATAGCAAAAGACATCCGGATAGAGAGATGCTGGGTCTACTGCTTGGCAACTGAGGCAGTCTACTTGAATGTTGGAGATATTCCACCATAATGGAGACTATGTGAAGCTCCACCCATTGAAAAAGGTGATAGGTTTCGTTCATGAGTGTTTTGGATCTGGTGCTGCCTTGATGGATGATGTGTGATTTTGCGGTGACATTGTTCATGCATATGAGTACATGTTGACCTGCTATGAGAGGAAGAAATGGATGAGTGCTAGGCTGGCCACTCGAAGTTCCAACCAGTTTATGTTGGGAGGTGCTTCCCTGGCGGACCAGCAGCCTTTAGCAAATTGGTTGTAGCAGTGTGCCCCCCAGTCTGTCAGGCTGGCATCCGTTGTGATGGTGATCCTGTGTGGGTCTGAGAGGGGTAGATCCTTGGCAACCGCCTCAGATAGCCACCACCTGAGGGAGCGTTTGACTCTATGTGAAATGTGCATGATCTTGTGTGTGTGGGCCCTAATCGTGTCTTGAAGGGGGAGAATGAACCACTGAAGGGGAGTACCACCTTGCCCAAGGGAAGCATTCCAGGCAGGCAATCATGGACCTGAGTACTTGAGACCGGAACATCAGGTCTGCGGATGAGCAGTGAAGGAGTGGATGGATTAGAGAGTAGAGTTTCTCCCTCCTCTGGGAGGTAAGAGAGACCAAGGCCTGAGTGGTGTTGAGGATGTTATCAAGATGTTGAATGGTTTGAGTCAGCTGCAGCTGACTCTTTGCCTAGTTGATTAAAAAGCCATGCTGACTGAGGCACTGGACAGTACTCCTGAGGTCCTGCTGGGCCTTCAGGAGGGAAGGAGAACAGATGAGGGCATCGTCTAGATAGGGATGTAGGTGGATGCCTGAGAGGCGGAGGTGAGCGACTTGTGTGATCAAGATCTTTGTAAAGACCCATGGGGCGGAAGACAGACCAAACGGGAGACTGTTGATAGTGCTGGCCATCATAACAGAAGCGAAGGAATTTCCTGTGGCTTGGGTGTATAGGTATGTGAAAGTAAACTTCTAAAAGATCTATCGATGCCAGGTAGTCATTGCATCACACAGCTGCCTTGATGATTCAGAGCGATTCCATCCTGAACTTTCTCTTTTTAACAGATTTGTTCAGATGCTTTAGATCCTGGACCCGTCCTTCATGGGAACTAAGAA
Source organism: Hemicordylus capensis (assembly GCF_027244095.1). Lineage (NCBI taxonomy): Eukaryota > Metazoa > Chordata > Lepidosauria > Squamata > Cordylidae > Hemicordylus > Hemicordylus capensis. The sequence goes on from NC_069658.1 coordinate 162,261,788, forward strand.
GAGAAGAGAAGAGAAGCCTGAGCATGCTTCAATTGATGGAACTAATTCTATCATCTGGATCTGGAGGAGGTGAAGCACTGCTTGAACATTCCGAGGTTCAATTCAATACTTTATTATAGTGACAGACCAGTACAGTTTACAAACAGAAGTCCAACAAAATAAAACAAAATGGTTATGATACAGTAGTTAAACACATAGATCAACTAGAAATTATTCTTAATGAGGTCCTGGTGAATTTTATTGGCTATTAAACATAATTTAGCCATATTATAAGATCTTGAATCATTCTGGTCAGTTAAAAAGTAATCGAGATAAAAAGAATCTGTACAACCTGGATGACAGCTAATAAAAGCAATTATATATTTATGCCATATATCTTAGTAAAATTGACAATAAGAGTGCACATGTGCTATTGTTTCAATCTCTCCCAAGTTTCAGGGACAAGTATGTTCTTTGTAGGGGATTTTTTGGTATCTCCCTTTCAAGACTGCTGTTTGCAAGGCATGGCATACGCTCTGCGATATTTTGATATAGTTTTCAAATTTAGATATCTAGCAGGGTTAAACGTCAGCTTGGTTGCCCAAATGGACACCAACAGGAATAGAGCCCTGGTCAATTTGACACTCCGTATCATATATACTTTGCCTAAGGTTGACCCTGGCATTTTCATACCCCAGAGTTATCAATGAAGAAGGAGAGAAACCATAATGATGTAGCCTTTCCTCCAACTGTCTTTTCCACCTGCAGTGGTAGGTATCCATTAGCACAAGTGGTGCTAAACCTACAGGGTGGAAACCCAGCTTCAGCCAGAATTCAAAGATATTAATCCATGCTCTGGCCTCTACTTTAAGCAGTCCTGCTTCCAAATGAAGTACAGCACTAGTCACACACTGGGGTACTTGAATAATGGGGATAAATTGGGCGTCCCTAGAGCGGTGGAAGGACTGAACTGCTTGTGCGCTCTTGTGTGCATTCTGCTTTACATATTCTCTATGTGCACTTCTTCCTGAAGCCTGGAAAATTACACCAAGATATTTGAAATACTTAACTTGTTCTAACCTATGCCCATTTAGTGACCAGTTCTGAATCTTTGGTCTCTTTGCAAACACCAAAATCTTAGTTTTATTATAATTTATTTCTAAAGATTGTTCAACACAATAGGTAGCAAGAGAGCACAAAGCTCTTCTGAGGCCTATTGGAGTTTGCAGGAGGATGATGGCATCGTCTGCATATAAAAGTATGGCAAGATGTTTGTCTGCTAATTTTGGTGGATGATGGTCTGGACTGCCTAAATGGGGAACAAGAGATTTAATATAGAAATTAAATAGCAGTGGAGCCAGGATACATCCCTGTCTGACTCCCCTGAATGTTGGTATTTCCTTGGTGAGATATCCCTGAGCACTTCAATACACCCTTACATGAGAATTTTCATATACTGTAGTTTAAACATAAAAATAGTAAATGGCAGTCTGCTGATAACTTACATCAAGGTTTCTCTCTGGGGATCAGATCGAAAGCAGATCTAAAAACAACAAATCCTGCATATAGAGCAGAGTGAGATTTGCAAAAGTATTTTTCTACCAAATGTTGCAGTATTACAAGCAGGGTCCATAACAGAGCGACCTGCGTGAAGCCAATTTGCTCCTCTGCTAGGATATTTTCAGAATCCATCCAATCCAGTAAACGCTCATATAGGTGCCAAGCATACATCTTGCTCACTATACTTAGAAGACTAATAGGTTGATAGTTTTGGGGTAGCTTCCGTTCATCCTTTTTATAGATTGTGATTATTATTGCCACTCCCCAGTCCTTAGGGACACATGCAGTCCTGTCAATAAAAGAAAAGAGAGAGGCCAGGTCCGGGGCCCACCATGCCAAATTATCTCTAATTACATCTGCAGTTATGTAGTCATTACCAGGGGCTTTGCCAGATTTAAGCTGCCTTGCCAAGGATTCTATTTCAGTACAAGTTATGAACAGCCATTCTGGCAACTGACTCACATCCAGATCTAGGCTTGTGACAGCTGCTTCATCTCTCTTGCACAACATATGGTAATACTCCTCCCATATAGGTGCAGGTATCATACAACCAGAGTGGGATAACCCACGCAGTGGATGAGAGGCAACCATATACCACAACAGGGATGGATTTTTGGATCTTGATACTATCAGTTGTTGCCAAGACAGTCTCATGGCGCCTCTCTTTTTGGTTTTCAACAGCCATTTTTGTATTGCTTTTTCTGTTGTATGATGCTCTGGGGGGAGGAAAGTGACGGATAATCCCTATATGTTTGATATTCACTAATAAGCACTCTTTTAGCATTAATGCAATCTATATCAAACCAGCTCTTGGAGCAATAGGTAGCCCCATGGTCCTTCAGAGATTTGGTAAAAGTTAACACTGTATGCACTGCCTGGACAATTTTACTTAGTGATCTAAGATGCTATTGTCCATCTTAGCTAAGCTAACAGAGAAGGACAAGATTTTCAGAATTCAGCATTACAGCAATTTGTTCCTCTGACCTTTCAGACCATCTTACACAAGAGGATCACACTTCTAACAATTAATCTGAAAAGTGGATTGGTTCTGCAAGTAAAAGGTTTCCAAAGAAATTCAGCTGTAGATCTCCAGGGAGATGGTCACTATCCGGACAGCTAGCAATTTTAAATTGCTCCAGATATGCTAGTAAATATGAAGAGTTTGCTATGTAATCAATTGTGGGAAATCTGGAATCAGCCCAGAAGGTATACTCGGATGGATGGTCATCAGCTGAACATTCTGAGGTGTTTCTGAGGATTTTGAGATTTTGGAGTGACTATGCAGTGGTGAGCGGGGGTGGGTGGGTGAGGAGAAATCAATGGGGTAACCTTCTGAAACAGTACACAACACCCATTGGTCTTGGGTGATATGGTACCAGGCCAGGGCTAATAGAAGGAATCTGCCCCTGACCAGGGCCGAGTCATTGTTTCCTGGAGGGCTGATTGGTAGGGCTGAACAGCTTGTTGTTCTGAGGGCAGGTGGGGGCCCTGTTTCACTGTCTGCCCTGTGGCTTGAAAGAGGAGTTGCAGAAGTCTCTGGACTGGCTTGCGGGAGCCCCGTAGGCCAGCCTTGGGTAGTGAAAGGACCGGGAGGAAGAGCTAAAGGGTCACCTCATATCTCTACAAGAGGAAGGAAGGGCCTTCTTTTTATCGTGTGTCTCAACAAGGATGGGTTCTAGAGACTCCCTGAAGAGCTTCTTTCCAGAGAATGGGGAGGATGCAAGTGCAAGCCTGGATTTTGTATCAACCACAGACATCATCTGACTGCCACTCCAGACACCATTGCTATGGACGCCTGCAGGATACAGTCCAGATTGGAGTCGGCCATAAATGCTACCTCCTTTGCCATCTTATTAATGCCTTGTCGCAGCTTAACGTTCTCCGGCAGTACCAGCTGGACAAGTTCCTTCGCCCACAGGGTGGAGGCCCATGCAAAGATAAGAGTTGGCGGTGGCTGTTTCAATAATGGTAGTAGATGCCTCATGAGCTTTCTTGAGGAGGCTGTCATTTCTTATCTTCCATGGTCCTGAGCTGCTCTTGTCTCTCAGTGTTGAACACCGAGTTTGAAACCACTTGTGCTACTGGGATATCCACAGATGGAAAAGCAAGTAGAGATTGAATTTCCTGTGGGAAAGTGTACATCTTTCTTGGACAGGCCCCTATGGACCTAGAGGACACAGGGGCCTTCCACTCTGCCACCATTACATCCTTAAACATAAAATAGAAAGGGGAGACCCAGTTTGGGAGTGGAAGAAACTGGGAACACCTCCTGATCTATGGAAGAGAGGCCCTAGGTGGTATCCACCATAGCCACATCTTTGATGGTGTGCTTGGCTTTGGCAAGAAAAACCTCAAAATCTGCCAGGGGAAACAGGCAGGGGGTGGGGGTGGGGCGGAATAGAGGTCTGTTCAGGAGCCTCCTCTTTGGAAAGATCGTCATCCTCTTTCCCTGGAATGTCTGGGTTGCACCCATGTTCAGATGAGGAAGAGGACAATGACACCGGTGCCACAGGCGCCACAGGGTGTAAATGTTGAATGGGAATTCTGGGCACAGTGGTGGAGATCTGGGCGCCTCTGTGGGAAGAGGTTGAGTGGGCTATTTAGGGGGTACAGGCCAAGAATTAGGAGACGGAGAGCATGAAGGCTGTCTCTTTCACTTAGGCTGTCTCTTTTGCTTAGGTTGTCTCTTTCACTGTGCTGGCGAATGAACCTGCCACTTTCCTATGGTGGAATAGTGTCCCAACAGGGGCTGGAGTCGGGGAAGAGGAAGACAGGTTCCTATTTCTCCTGGGGTTCTGGGAGGAGCAGGTTGAGGAAGCTGGGATGATTATGGGTTAGGAGGAGGGTTCTGAGGTAAAAAGGAATGGCACTGTTTGATGATAAACTCTTTTAGCCAATCTGCCACATCCAGAGGAATAACAGGATTGGACCCTACAGGAGGGGCTGGTGGGTTGCTAGGTGGCAGATTGCGAAGTCCTCCCCCACCCAGAGTGGGAATGGGGTCAGCGGGCAAAGAAGGAAGAGCTGGTACCTGATCGTTGGGCTCCGGTGCCAGAGTCTCATGGTGCAGTGGGGTCCGGGTTGGCTGGCTCCAGATTAGGAAATGGGAGCTTATTGGAGAGCAGCAGGGTTGACTCATGCGAAGGCAGCTCACTCAGCCCTGGAGCGGGCTCCTTTTGGCGGTCTGGCTGCTCCGTTGGTATGGAAGGGAGCAGCTATGCCAAAGCTTCAGGGGCTATGGGCAGAGGAATGGCTGGAACCGGTGTGGCCAGAGGACAGGGCTCCACATTGCTTCCCAAGACTGGCGAAGACCTCCAAAGTTGGTGTTCTCCCACAGTGTCTCCCTGTACTCCTCCGGAGTAGGGGGTAGGTGCTGCGGCGGCTTCTTCTTGCCTGTACCAAGAGCTGCTTACTAAGCATCAGAGAGGATGGTGATGCAGGCTTCTTTTTAGTTTTTTTCGGCTTCATTTGGTCTTTTAAGTGTTTCTTTTTCTTTATGGTTTTCTTGCCTGGCACGAGTTATGTTGCCGGTGTCTCCGCCGCAATGGATGGGACGGGAAGAGAGCCTAAGAGGGAGGCCGACCGGGGTCAGATTGGAAACTCCACAGGGTGTTCTTGTAGCAATTTGCCCTTGCCCTCCGAGAGGGAACCTTGGAGCATGTCCTTGGTATGGGATAGATTCATTAAGGGAGAAAGGAAAACCCAAGGAGGGGCGGGGGACAAACTGTTAGGAATTTGTCCGATTAGCCAAATGGAAACTGAAAAAGGAATCTGTAAATATTTGGATGAGGTCCAAATTAGCACGGCTCCCTTCCCACCCTCACACAATCTGGGAGGGTGAAGAGGGGGAGTGGAAAGCCAGGAAGAAGTGAGACAAATAGGCCTCTTGTCTGAAAAAAAAGCTTAGCTCTCTGTGTGAAGTTGCTGCTTCTAACAAGACAGGAACGGAACTGGCAACTGGCACCCTGTGGCACAGAAGCAAGTAAAATTCAGCTACTTCCTGTCTGCTTAGAGCATGCCTGAAACACAACCCACTGTTTGAGGATGGCCTACAGTCTGGGCGGCGGGGGGTGGGTGGGTGGGAGAGATACATTGAAAAGTTCCAGCTCTATAACACCAATGACACCAAAAAGTGCCCCACGATCACCTTTCCATTGCTTTTCATCTCCTTTTTCTTTAACATATTACTGAAAGTTCCTTCATTTTCATGAAAACTGTCCCTTAGTGGCTTGCTCTCAAGTTTCTCAGTACTGAACCTGGCATATTTTTGCTCTTCTACTTCCACCCCCAGCACAGTACCTCCAGTGACTGCTGCTGGTGTCTATCTTATGTTTCTTTTAGATTGTGAGCCCTTTGGGGACAGGGATCCATCTTATTTATTTTTTATTTCTCTGTTTAAACCGCCCTGAGCCATTTTTGGAAAAGTGGTATAGAAATCGAATGAATGAATGAGCATTTATCAGGTCACTAGCTATTTCCTGAAGAGCAGCTTTTGCTGGGGGGATAAGAACAGATCATGTGTCCCACCAAAAGAGTTGGACTACGTTTTACTCCTACTGAAGTGAATGTCACCAGTGATGACATTACATTCGCATTGCTTTTACCTTGGTTTGCACAGCTCTGAATCATTAAGATGAGGATGAGGGATAACCAACTGCAGTTGAATCCAAATAAGATGGAGTTACTGATTGTGTGTGCGGGGGTGTGTGTGTGTCAAAACCCAACAGATGGTTTAGAAATGCCTGTTCTCAATGGGACTACACTCCCCCTGAAAGATCAGGTACATGGCTTGGGAGTGCTCCTGGATCTAGAACTCTCTCTGGTTTCTCAGGTTGAGGCAGTGGCCAGGAGCGCTTTTTATCACAGTAGTACATATGCAGGTAACCTCCAGGCTAGACTACTGTAATGCACTCTACATGGGGCTTACTTCGTACGTAGACTGGAAACTACAACTGGTACAGAATGCAGTAGCCAGGTTGGTCTCTGGGACAACCCAAGGGACCATATAACACCGATTCTGAAAGAATTTCACTGGCTGTCAATATGTTTCCGAATGAAATACAAGGTGTTAGCCTGTTCCTAAGCCGTTCAGGGCTTTATAGGTAATGACCATTTCAGAGACCACCTTCTCTATTATGAACCCAGCCGCTTATTAAGGTCACCTGGGGAGGTCCAGTTATGGTTGTCACTGGATCATCTGGTGGCGACTCAGGGCCAGACCTTCTCTGTGGCTGCCCAGGGCTTTGAAATGCATTCCTTTTCAAAATAAGAGCCTCACTATATCGGATAGCTTTTTAAAAGACCCTTAAGACACACCTGTTTTCCCAGGCTTTTAATTAAAATGTATTTCAAACTGTTTTATTCTGTGAAATTGTTTTACTCTGTGGATTGTTTTTAATCTATGAAACTGTTTTGTTTGTTTTTATTTTATATTGTAATTTGGACTGTGTACACCGCCCAGAGATCTATATATCAGGCCATCTATAGATAAATAAGATCTGAACTGTTGACTTGCACCATTTCTCTCATCTGATGCACGAAGGCACTCCTGTGTTCTGCTGTGACTAAATTTCCACCAGATTTTAGGCTGAACTTTGATATGCCATCTGATTAGTCAACAAGTCTGTGTACAAAAAGACTGTTGCCACATGGATAAGAAGTATCCATCCATGAAGCTGTGATACACCTCAGGATGTTCCAGTGGAAATATTGGCATCTGGGAGTTGTTGCTTGGCAATGGTCATAAGCAAAAAGGATTACAGATCATTTGGTTAAAAGGTGTTAACTGCCAGTTTCTTTCTTGGGCAATATGCAGCAGGACATCTTCAAGCATGTCCACATAAAACACCCTAATATTGACAGATCTCCATTATCATAATGAAGATGCTCCGAGATTCTTCCAAAAGATAGAGATAGCAAGACATATAGCTATTGTAGCACTGTAAGGCCATAGTCACTGAGACTGCAGGAACCAGCCCTGCAGTGCCCTTAGATGTGGTGCCTGGTCATATAGGAAAATATAACTTTTTCTCTAACCAGCCCCTTAGTATTAGGGATGTGCACAAAACCAGTTTGCCTGGTTCGATTCAAATTCGAATGGGGTTCAAACCGGGAGGGGGAGGTTCGGTTTTGGTTTTGCTCAACCCTCTGGTTCAGTTTAAATTCGAACTGGTTCGAACCTCCAGAAGTTCAAACCCAGGGATGCCTATCGCCCACAAAACCCCAAGGCAATCAGACACTCCACCGATTATTGATGAATTTTTACAGTATTTTTGAATTCCTCATAGGGAATAGTGAGGATTCCAGAAAATGTATAGTTTCACGTTGGGGGGAAAGGGGCAGCCTAGAGCGGAGTGTGGTAGTTCCCAAGGAGGGCAAGGAAAAATACCAGAATTATTTGAAAGGAATTGGGCAAAGGGCTGATTTTTAAGTGATTTTTGAAGTTTACGCATCTTTTTTCTCCATAGGGAAGAATGGAGGTTTCAGCAAATGTATCACTTCATGTTGGGGGGGGAGGGGTGGTTACCACCCCTGGGTGCCTACCACCCACCCCACATTTGTGCCCCTAGGTGCTCCACAATAGGGGATAATGGGCTGGTTCGAGTCTGATTATACCCTATGAGAAAAATCATTAAAATATTTCAAATATTCATAAAAATTGTAAGAGTGTCTGATTGCTTCAGGATTTTGGTGGTTGTTGGCACCCATGGGTGCTCCACAATATAGAATAATGGGCTGGTTCAAGTCCCATTATACCCTATGAGAAAAAAATAAAGAAATTCATTTTAAAAAATCGTACGAGTGTCCGATTGCTTTGGGGGTTGGGTCGTAGGTACCCATGGGTGCCAGCTACCACCCCACCCACTTTTGGAGGTTCAAATTGGTTTGAACCAGTTCAAACCAGTTTGAATCGAACCCCACCCCCCCAGTTTGGTTCAAATTCGGACATGCAGCTTGAACCTGATAGCTGGTTCGGTTCAAATTTGAACCATCGAACCAGACCAGTTCGAATTCAAACTAGTTTGCACATCCCTACTTAGTATACTTTCTCCCCTAAACAGACAAGAAGTGATAGCCGATAAAGATTCCTGCATTCTGAACCCAAACAAGATGCAAGAATCATCTACTTATTTTCATACACTCATCCTTGACAGGACTGACAGTACTGACAGCACTTCCCCCTGAACAATTTCTTGCTGCAGGCATTACACACACATTCAACAACATCAGTGATCACATGAACCTGAGATGCATCACCCAAGGAAAGCTATAGATTCTCCAGGTAGTCACTTTACAATCTCTTCACATGAAGGCTTCAATAATGAAGGTTTAGTGTGCTCTGTGGGAGTGTGGCCTTTGAACTATAATGTGCTTTGTAAGATTCACATAGTACGGCCCATGTTATTTTACACTGCCAGCTTTATAATGATGCTAGATTTGAGCTTATTTGCCCTGAACTTGCCTTATATCCAGATTTGGATGATAATTTATGTTTATCTCATCTTTTAGCTGAACAGAACATAGCCAGATTGTGGAAGGTTGCCAAATTTTGTTACATTGTGGGTAGGATACGTTTGGAGGTTATGAATACTCCTTAGTTGGATATTTTACCATTGTTAATTATAATCTTATTCCTTTATTTTATTTATATTTGTTATATTGATATTGTTATTTGTATTTTTTATGTTCTCTTTTCTGGTCAATGACTGTAATAAAATTGAACTGAACACATCTGACTGTGCCAGTGATTCCATGTGTATACTATTTGTTAAAACCCACCTCCCTATCACTGAAAACTGCATTCACGTAGCCATAATGCTATGTCAAGAAAAGGTGAATTTTGAAACCCAGACCAGGAGTATCACACTGCAGCCCTCCATCTGTTATTGGCCAATAGCTCCCATTATCCCCAGTCACAGTGATCAGTAGCCAGAGATGATAGAAGCTGTAGGCCAACAACAGCTGGAGGGCTGTAGTTTGACCCCTCTGATCTAGAGAAAATACACAGGAAGCTAGTTGGCATAGATTGTCTTTGTCTGCATGGAGAGAGGCAATGGCGCTAAAGACTCCATCCCCACTCTCCACTAATGCCCCCTTTTAATAACATGATTGTTAGAATGCCGAATTCTGTGGTCAGTAGCAAGTTCTGCAGCTTCTCTGCACTTGCACAGAATCTCTAAAAACACATAGCCCTGTTTACAGCCTTCAGTTCATGATAACTTACCACAACAGGCTATGAAATAGGAAAAAAACAAAAACAAGACTTCTGATCCCTTTAAGCGTTTTCTGTGATGAATTACACACATTTCCACAAATATATAATAATTCATTTACCTCCTGTCCTGAAAGGTAATAAGCTGCAAGCAGGCCACCAATGAAGCGAATGTTGACTTCGAAGACAGATACCTCTGCATTCTTGAGGGGTGAGGGGGAGAGAGAAAGATGGATTCCTTAAATGCAATGCTAGCACAGTGACTTACGTTTAACAACAAGCTTATAATAAATGCCACCTTCACTCTAATAGACTGATGGGCAGGAGAGATTTTGGAATCAATAATATCTACTGCACATATAGATAAATTAAGAGCATACCCCTTATGAAAAGCATCTGATTGGTAAAATTAGAGGTCAGACACCCAGAATTCTTTTCTAAAAGCAAGACAGCAATGGAGTTACAAGGAGCAGGAAGCATCATGTTATAGGGAAAGAAACATGCTTCAGAAAGAGTCTAGTGCATGCCTCATCATAAGGCCTAACCTTTACCTCAGCTACAATGTCTTAACTATGGTTTGATATATTTTGTAAACTCTATGGCTTTATGTGAGTTCTGAATTATCAACCATAAGCCGCATTCACACCTAATGCTAAACCGGAATTGAATGCGGCGGGGGTTGGAATTTGTGTATGTCCAAATGCATGAAACCATGGTTTTGCAACAAAAGCAATCTGCAATTTCCCTTGCAAAACTCCAGTTTGAACCTTTGGTTTGTAGTTTTTCAGTGCTCTAACTTGAGGTCTGAAAACAGCAGCTTTATGTCCAAACACAGATAATGTCATAACCAGGGTTTCATGCTGTTTCTAGAACCAAAAGCACAAAGAGGGCAGTCCAGACCCACCCAGGAACACACCTACTCCATGCCTGCCATGCTTCTCACTGGCCACCTCTCCAGGAACTTGCCCCGCCCTGTCTCTGCTCTACTCAAGCCATTGCTCGGCAACAAAGATGCCGCGTTGTCCCAGCCCAAGCTTCGAAGCCTGTCAAAGTGAAAAGTCACATTGGGGGATGCCCGCTTTCCACTGTGTCTCTGGCTACCCACTATGACAATCAGAAGAGAAACGGGATGCGACAGCAAGAAAAGCACAATGTGTTTTGGTCTCCTAAAATGAATCCAAAAAGAAATATGTTCATAAGCACATGCAGTTGCAATGGCACCATAAACCAGGCACCCCAATTAGATTGCTACAAAGACAACATATGGCGAAGCAGCGATACCCATGGGTGGGTTTAAAAGGCAGCCCCACCCAAGAATTCTTGAATGGCTCCACTCTATTTTTTGTACAATGAAGTTAGAAAAAGGATGCATCTTTGGCATTTAAATTTTGTACACCGCCTAGAGATATATGTATCGGGCGGTATAGAAATATGATAAATAAATAATAAATAAATTCTAAATAAATAATAAAATGATAAATAAATAATAAATAAATTCAGTTCTACTCATGAGAAGAACTGTCCAGCAGGGGCAGTATCACCTCCAGCCACAGGAGAGATTCTTCCTGTATGATAACGTATGCTGCTCCAGAGTGGAACACTCTGTCATGAGAGTGAAAGCCCATGTAGACTCGCATGCAGGCCGGCTGGCAGATGCCACCTAGCCAGGTTGCTCGACACAAGCAAGCCACGTGGATGGGTACCACGGCAATACCTTTCCCTGTATCCTGGTGACTGCCACAAAGAAGCAGTCCAAGCAGTCCCTCTGCCTGTCCAGTTGTCCACTGGCACATATTCATCTTTGGTTTTGCCAGTAATGGACACCCTACTTTCCTGGGATCACTGATAAGTGGGGCTCCCCTCCCCCATGATTTTCTATGGCGGCTGATCTGCATATGCCACAACGCCAGTCCAAACCCAGGAAATTTGAATGAGAGTAAAGATCTACCCCTAGTCCCGGTATTTCCCTAGTCTGCCCAGCTGTTACCACCCGGAGCGGTCACTACTCCTTACGAGTATGAAAGGGTTGCCTAGAGAGGATGGGGTCATGGTGTACAAGTATACCAAAGAGAACGGGGGCCCCACACAAGCAGGGGGCCCTTGATTTGGATGGCCTACTTCATGACAGCATAGTCCGACGGAGGTCCAAAGCTCACTGAACCTCTGGTCCTTCCCAGTGGATTGGCTATTTCATAAGAGGACTAATCCCTGGCCGGCAAACCATCACAAGGGAAAGTGTGTGCTTGGGTGCTCCTGGACTGCTTTGCCCGGGTCTGCCATCACAGCATCCTTTATCAGAGTGGACCACATCCCAGGATCCTTTGCCCTCCCATATATACGCATATTTCCTCCAAGGAAGTCATCACGATCCCTTCCAGGAGTAACAGAAAAATAGTACCCCTCTCCATCTGCCTTGCGCCAGTAATTGTGCTTGTGTGGGACTGTCTTGTGTGGGACTGTTTTGAGGTGGCAGTGCAATTGCTGTCAGGGGAAATGCTTAAATGCCCTTTTCCTGACAAGGTCAAGCAGTCCATTCTGAAAAGACACGATCACACTTAGCGCATACTCCCTTGAAGACTGTGGCCAATGGCTGACACCCTGCAGACATTCTGACACCTTGCCCACAATCTGGTGATGAGAGTGCTATGGAGCCTGCTGGGGTGCGGCCTTGGTAGATCAGGAAGAGGGAGTGGCTCTCCTGCCCTGAAACTGGAGGTTGCCGGGCTACAGTTGGACGAATGGCTGCAATGCGATTCATGGTTACAAAAATTAACCTCAGGTTTGGCTACCCACAGCTTGCTGTTATGTGCGAATGCAGCCAATGTCACACATTTGCTCTGTGTGAAGGGACTCTGGAGCTCCCTTCACCACAGAAACAGAAGTACTGAGCAGATGGAGAATGGATGTGAACAAGCCGCTCTAAATTGTAGTTTGCTGTACTGTTGTAAGCTCAAACGATGGTTTGAATTCTAAACTGTGGTGAGCAATATTTGAAAATTGAGTCAATAATTGCAATATAAGTGCCTCTGAACTGGAGAGATAACACTGCCTAAAGTTTGATAGGGAATCACATCATTAAAAAACAAACAAACACTAAAGTATGCAAATGGTGTGTACATTTTTCTCTCCAAATTATTTTAAAACTTTACCAGATACCATGCTTATAAGAGAATTTTTTCAGTGAAGAGACGATGATAGAAAATAGGGAAACTTTTTGCCCAATCCTAAGGGTTGCAAACATGCCTGCCAATTTTGTGCCAACAAGGCATCTTTGCAAGGGAAACAAACAGGGCAGAACCTTCTCATTCTGCTCATCGTGCACAGACTGCAAGACGTACTATGGCTGTTGTGATACAATACTAGCTGCTTAATAAATCAACATACATAACAAAATTCAGTCTTGTAAAAAACTGTGCTTTAAATTCTATTTTTAGTGATGGTGCAATAAAACATCCACAGCTACAAGGTCCATTGGCTGTGTATACAGCAGAGATTTTACAAGAGTAGCCATTCTGCACTAAGAAAACTCACAGTCTATGCTCAATTATGAAAATAAGTGTAATTTTGCTAATTTGATGGTTTTGCATTTATATTCCACATGCATACTTTATTCTGAGCAACTGTATAATCTGGCTTTTTCTTTTCTTTTCTTTTCTGCTCCAATTCAAGTATGGAAGGAGATGGTGAAAATTGCTGGTCTTGTGGTAGCAAGCATGAATTTTCTACTTCACTAAGCCTGGTTGCATTTGAATGGGAGACTATATGTGAGCACTGTAAGATATTCCTTTTAGGAGATGGGACCTGGGAAGAGAAGTGATTTTCTCAGGCAGCCTTGGACAGCTTTTGGTCAGCCTCTGCCAATAGGCACAACCAAGGTATGCATCCTTCAGACTTCTACCATACACAGTCATCTTCTCCAGCACTGCTGACCAGCACTGCCAACTCATCTACCCCTGTGGACAGCACCAGATGTTGTTGTTTTTCCCTTTTGGCCATACCCCTTTGTCCCAATAAACTTGTTGGCAGGAGAGCTTGGTGGCAATTTGAGTACCAGACCAGGAAACAAACATGAAACTAGAAACTGTGGGAAGTAAACAAAACTCCTTGTAAAGGTTCTCTTGGTGATAAATTGCACTGCCAGGGGGAATCTCAACTGAGTAGGAGTGGCACTGGTACATAGGAAGCTGCCATATACCGAGTCAGACCATAGGTCCATCTCGTTCAGTATTGTCTACACAGACTGGAAGCGGCTTCTCCAAGGTTGCAGGCAGGAATTGCTCTCAGCCCTATCCTGGAGATGCGGGGAGGGAACTTGGAACCTTCTGTGAAGAGCTAGCAAAAAAGAAAAGCTGAGCAGAGGATGCCTAGAGAGCTCAGTCCTATGTTCAGCTCTCACTGCTCTTCTGCCACACTCCTTGGTTCTCAATTAAAGGCAGGAAGCCATATAGAGAGAAGCCTTTCCCCTTCTGTTTAAGACTTGAGACTGCCTTTCCAAACAAAGGAGGGAACCTTCCCCAGCTCTAGTATGCTTCCAGAGCCTCTGCACGTTCAAAAAAGAAACTTATTGGTGTGAATGGCACTGAGATTACAAAGAAGAAGATTGAAAAGTTTTAAGAGTAAATTTCTAAGAGCACTTGAAGCATGACCAACCTATGAAATGGGCTTCCTGTTCTGAATCAGAACTGAACCTCAAACATTAAGGCAAGGAGAATAACCAGACTTGTCCTTATAGTGTCTCCTTACATGAAATCAACGAGTAACATATTAAAAAGTTACACTCACCACACTGAAATCAAGGTGATTGTCAATCCATTCTTGCCCATCTTTGAATTCATCATGGAGGCCCATAATGTAGAGGGTATCCAATGCATCTACTATAGTAGCACCCAGCTGTGAATTACCTATAAGCAAAAAAAATTAGATTTCCTATATAAGCAACTGTTTCACTTATATTCAGCATCTTTACTTCTGTTGTCATCATTGGTTTACATGTAAGACTCCCAGAATGATTGTTGTGGATGACTTCCAATCATGTCGAGACTGCCTTATCTGGGGTAGCCAGGACCTCAGAGACACCATGGGGCTGTCCCAACACATTACTGGTCCAACACATGAATTGTGATGCCCTCTAGATTTGGTTCTCTCAACTGAGCAGGAGGATGTGTTCTGAAAGTGGGGGATTTGTCATCTATGAGCCCCTGGTGGTGCAGTGGTAAAACTGCCGCCCTGTAACCAGAAGGTTACAAGTTCGATCCTGACCAGGGGCTCAAGGTTGACTCAGCCTTCCATCCTTCCGAGGTCGGTAAAATGAGTACCCAGAATGTTGGGGGCAATATGCTAAATCATTGTAAACTGCTTAGAGAGCTCCGGCTATAGAGCGGTATATAAATGTAAGTGCTATTGCTATGCCCTTGTCATGGTTCGATCACTTCCTTTTGAAGTTTAGATTTTCAGTGGCTATACCCCTCCTGCAAGAGTGGGGGACCTATTAAAATGGCTTGACCCCAGAAGCTAATAGATTCCAAGGGATTCCTGAGGGCTCTTGGGGATTTTCCAGCTGGTATGGCTGGCAATCCTGTTAAAGCCCTAGTTGCTCTCTGAAATGGAGAGATAACTCAAGTGGTTAACATGATCACTCCCAAGTGCCCTCTCCTGCAAAGAAGAGCACATGCAGCACCTTGGTATATACCTGAGCTGAGGGCAATGAAGCAAATGAAGACATAGCTGGAACACAAGTGCAGGAAAGCTCAGGTGAGTGATCAAACACAAGTTAGAGCTCATTATCAAGTCTGTGACAGCAATGAAGGAAAAGAAACACTTTGCCCCCTCCACCACTGCATCCTCTCAGTGTTGTCCACTGGAGCTTTTCCAAGTAGTGACTGTGAGGGGCGGCTTCTTGAAATCTGGCCAAGGGGAAGATATGGCAGAACCCTCAGCAGCATGCTGTGACGCATTTGCACAACCATTTGAAGGATAAAGTCACTCACATTCATTATTATTTAGACTCTGCAATTAATGCAGTATCTTTGGTGGAGGTTTCCAAAGTACTCTCTGGCCCAGTTTTGTTGGATGCGTTTCAACTATTGGTACCTGAAGATGCTGACAAAGTGTTTAGTCAAGTGCAGCTGACCACATGCAAACTTGACCTTCATGGTTTATTAAATCTAGCAGGGAGGAGATTTTCAGCTGGGTCCAGCAGGTTGAAAATGCCTCAATGAGAAAAGGGTAGTTCCAGCTTTGTTGAAGGAAGTTATTATTCGACCACTCCTAAGAAACCTAGTCTTGGCGCAAACAATCTTAAAAACTATAGGCCTGTAGCCAATATCTCCTTCCTGAGCAAGGTGCTCAAGCATGAGTGGTTGACCAACTCCAGACACTTTTGGAGGAAACTGATTATCTAGCTCCAGTGCAATTGAGCTTCAGGCCTGGTTTTAGAACGGAAACTGCCTTCGTCACCCTGTGGGATGACCTTTGGCAAGAGAAAGACAGAGAAAGTGCAACCCTGTTGATTCCTTTGGTCCTCTGAATTTCAATACTGTGAATTTCAATACACTCACCCTGGACAGGATAGCCTGTCCAGGGTGAGTGTGGGAGGTACCGCTCAGTGGTGGTTCTGCTCCTACATGGATATTTGCAAAAGGTGGTGCTGGGGGATTGTTGGTTTTTACCGCTGTGCTTTGGGGTTCCACAAGGTTCCGTTCTTTCCCCCATGCTGTTTAACAGTAAATGAAACTGCTAGGAGAGGTCATCCAGAGATTTGGCTTGAGGTATCATCAATATGTGGATGACAGCCAACTGTATCTCCCTTTTTAATCAGATGCAGGTGGAGCAGTGACTGTCCTGAATCAGTGCTTCAGTACAGTAGTGAACTGGATGAGGGCAAACAAATTTGAGACTCAAACCAAACAAGATGGAAGTACTGCTGGCTGTTGGTTCACCCATCTGTGAGAGTGATTGTTCCCTCTAAATTTTTTTCATCTGTGTGTGGAATGAGTTTTGTTCTGGGTGGCAGTATCAAGGAAGTGTGTGTGCATTCAGAATGGAGCCTTACTGATCCAACCCGAGTGGAATCTAAAATTAACTGAGCGGACATTAAAAAAAAACAACACTTGTGTGTGCATGCACATCTTAGAGCGAACACAGTGATGGAGCTGTACTTCTCCTAAAGAACCAGGTTCACAGTCTGGAGGTGCTTACTGCCTTTTATCAGGTTTGGCTGATATGTCAGCTGCAGCCTTACCTAGATGGAGATAGTTTAGCCACAGTGACCCATGCTCTGCTAACCTCTAGTTTAAATTACTGCAATTGTTATATGTCAGACTGTCTTTGAAAATGGTTTGGAAACTGCAGTTGTTCTAAAATAAGGCTGTAAGATTATTAACTGGGACTGGAAGTTTTGATCATATCACTCCAGTGCTTCGTAAGCTGAACTAGCTCCCAGTCCATTTCAGGCTCAATTCAAAGTGCTAATTTTAATCTTTGGATGATTTGGGACCAAGTTACTTGAAAGAGTGCTTTTCCCTTTATGTCCCTAACCGGACCTTAAGAACTTCCTCAGAGGCCCTGCTCCGAGTGCCCTTGCCAAATGAGGTGAGGCAGGTGGCTACTAGGGAGAGGGCCTTTTTGGCAATGGCACCCTGTTTTAAGGAAAAGCCTCCCCAATAAGGCTCGCCTGGCACCATCACTATATTTTTTTAGATGCCACTTTTTGTACACCCAGGCTTTTAAAAAAGTTTTGTTTTAAATTTTACAGGCAAACCTCGCTATTTGCGGACCCAACATCAGTGATTTTGTGTATCCGCAGTCAGGTAATTGACACCTGGCCTCAGAATACACGGGGGGAAGGGTTAATCTCCACATATCCGCCATGTTGAGGTGGCCGGAAATGACCTCCGAGGTCATTTCCAGCCACCATTAAAAATATTTTTTAAAATTCCAATACAGGTGAACCCCATTATCCACAGGGGCTCCATTCTCCACTACAACCACAGATTAAGGAACAGAGGATAATGGGGCATTAAGGCAATGGGAATGGGGGGTTAGGTTGTTGTTGTTGTTGTTATTATTATTATTATTATTAAGCTGGAACTATGCTTTGCAAACTTTCAATTTCTTAAAGAATAAATCAAATGAAGATCAGAGGAGATCCAGTTGTTGAACGGCAACTCCCATCATACCCAGTCATAATAAATTGTGGCTGGGGATCATGAGAGTCTGAGTTCAACAACAGCTGGAGTGCCACATGTGGCCTACTCCCAATTTACTGCATATTAGGGAAATCCTTTAAATATATATATATATCACATTTGTTTGTTTCCTTCCTTCCTTCCTTCCTTCCTTCCACAGACCTCAGGGTGTTGTTTATAGGGTTTATAAGGTCAGCCATCACAAGGATCCTGTGAAAATTAGGCTGAGAGATAATGACTGGTCAAGTTCACCCAGTGAGCATCACAGTTGACAAGAATTTGAATCCAGGTTTCTTTGGTGTAAATACAATACACCATTATACCATGCCAGCTCTGAGTTTATTTTCTAAAATCATGTAACCAAGAAGACAAGGATTGTAGAATAGAACAATATCGGACCTCTGAAAAGTATAAGCATGCATATGTATTCAGTACTTGGTTTGGGCCCCTTTTGCAGCAATTACTGCCTCAATGCGGCGTGGCATGGATGCTATCAGCCTGTGGCACTGATGAGGTATTATGGAAGACCAGGATGCTTCATTAGCGGCCTTCAGCTCTTCTGCATTGTTTGGTCTCATGTCTCTCATCCTTCTCTTGGCAATGCCCCATAGATTCTCTATGGGGTCAGGTCAGGCGAGTTTGCTGGCCAATCAAGCACAGTACACTGTATACTTTTCAGAGGTCCGATATTGTTCTATTCTTCAATCCTTGTCTTCTTGGTTCCATGTAATATTCTAATTTTCTGGGATTGTGGATTCGGGGTTTTCATGAGCTGTACACCATGATCATGACAATTATAACAAATTAAGGCTTGACTTATCTCGCTTTGCATGTAATGCGTCTGTCTCATATATCAGTTTCACCTTTTAATTTGCATTACTGAAATTAATGGACTTTTGCACGATATTCTAATTTTCCGAGTTTCACCTGTATATTTTTTAAAAATTAAAGTCAGATTTCCCTCCAGTTTGTTTTAAGCAGACCTACACCACTTTTAGTATAGAAAACCAAGTAGTTTACAAAAGAAGAGAAATACATACAGTAGCTGAAACCCAGACGAAATTACTCCTAAATAGCCGTATTGAATTAAGTAGTCGTTTAGATTAACTATTGAGTAACTTAGTCTATGTCAGCCACTATAATCAAATCATACCATTGAAATCCCAACATTAAAACAGCAGCAAATACAATAAAACCAGTATCATCGCACAGAATGTTTATATTTAAATAACTAGTTTTCAGTTATATAATGAAATATTATTTCAGCTGCATGGTTGCCATTCCAATAACATTTAAGTTATACGAGAGGTGCATGAAAAGAATGATTCTCTCATATGGTCACTCCCTACATCTAGTCATCTTTGTCTCCCCCAACCCCATATATGAGACTGCAGCATTTCAACATTATCAAGGTTACATGGGATTTGACTATGCCATTCTGGTAATACAAGAAATGTTTTATTATCAACAATTAGAACATTTGTTCACCATTCATTCCTTGTATAATAGAGTACATCCACATAAACGCCTATGCCCTCCACATGGGACCGGGGGGGGGGTTGCTTTCTTCAAATTTCATTTGCAATTTTGCTGTATTAGTCACTTATCTTTAACTGTGCTTTATATGAGATTGTTTTATTTTTCAACAATTCCAAGCAATTATGACCAATCCAATTTCAACAGCAACCCTTTCATTCACCTCATCTAACCAATGTTCAAGAGAAGTTGCTGCCCTCATTAAAATCATGACAAATACTCTCAGAATTGAGTCTTTAGGCAATGTCACACCCACTTTTTTCTTTAACCACAAACACTGTTTTTCAACCCATGAGAGTCTTACTATGGTACTAAAAAATCCACTGCAACCCAAAAATTGTGGTGCCCCATGCATTCTGCATATGTCCTACAAGTGTAAATAATTGTCAGAACTATACAACCACAATATTCACTACTCAATATTTGTAAAGAAACAAGGTACATTACTTTAAAATGTTTTAAGAACATACAGTAGATAGAAGTAGAAAAAGACATAGCACATGAAACAGATTAACACTAGAGATTTATTACTGTTGATGTAAAATTAAAAATATGGAGGGTAATTTTTATTTATTTACATTTATATCCCACTCTTCCTTCAGGGAGCCCAGAGTGGTGTACATGGTTATGTTTATACTTTTATACTTATACCTAGGTTAGGCTGAGAGATAGGCTGAGAGATACATGACTGCCCAGAGTCACCCAGTGTACTTCATGGCAACACTGTTTACATATTTTGCTTTTGTTTTGATTATGAAAATTTCTTATTACTTCTCTTAGATTAGGAAGAGTGGCTCACTTCTGAGACTAATTAATTTTAGTATAATCCTCCTCTAAATTCAAACTCCTCAGGATTGTGACTCTGTCAAATATCTTTGTTATGGCTAAACAAACAAACTGATTGATGAAGACTGTGACCCTCTCCTGTCCCCACTTTTACCCTCAATCTCTGCACTGAGCCTAAATGCAGGTGGGAGTGCATTTGACAAACATTTTCCCCCACCTACTAAACAAACCCGATCCTTTCAGCAGTTTTTCTCACCCATTTGTGAAAGAGTTTGAAATTGTTCATAAGGGAGCCAGTATGGAACAAAGAGGGAACACATCTCCATTGCTGCGACAACAAGACTAATGCTCTCGCATACTGGGATGCACATCGTACTGAAAGCAATGCAGAAAAACATCCACATTTGGATGCACAAGTCCCAAGACATGGTCTGAGGACATATGATGCAGCCACATAAGCAGGTCCAGATCTGGCCAGTGCTTGGATGGTTGACTGCCAACAAACCCATGTACACCTGCTTAAGTTCCATAATGAAAATAAAGCAGGCTATAAATGTAATGAAATTCCTTCACCCTACATTACTTTCAATGGGATGCACATTTGGATGCGTAGCCCAGTGGGGGTGTGTGTGTCAGCCCAGTTGCCTTGGCAATGGGGAAGAGCCGCTTCTTCCCAATGCAATGACATATCAGAAGAACAATGGCAACAGATATGAAAAAATGGGCAAGAGTGTGGAAGGCAGAGTCTTCAAACATTTTGATACCCCCTGAAATGGCAACTCTCCCAATTATGAAAATTCAGCATATCACCTCACTAAACAAAAAGAGTGACTAAAAGGCAGTGCGATATAGGAGTTACTATGAGGGACTAGGAACAAGATATGGGTTCAAGTCCCAAGGAAGCAGATTTGGACTAACATTACAAAGAATTTCCTAACTCTGAAAGCTAGTCAACAGTGGAACAGTTGGCCTCATGCAGTGGTACGCTCTCCTTTTTCTAGAGGTTTTAAACAGGCTGTATGTCAGAAATTGCTCAGAGGGGCAAAAAAAATAATACTAGAATTTGTCTATAATTTACCACAGGCATAAGAGTAGGTCTGTTAAAAGTTTTAAAATGGTTAGTTGTATGGATCATGTGAATAATCACAGGACATGGCAGCAATTTCAAATGTTGTGCATATGGTCCTTTTAAATGCAGTGAGAAAGCAGGAAGTTTAAATGCATATATGGCCCAGCCGCCTCCTCACATATGGGCCGCCAGGAAGAGGAGACAGCCAAGGAGGGATTGGGCCGGCTTTAAAGCCGGCCAGAAACCGCAGGCTGGGGGTGGGGGAGAAGACCAGCCTAGGCGGGAAACGCCAGCCCCAAATATCGCACCAATGTTCTGTGCGGAGTCGGCTTGTTAATGATAATTTGCTGGGGGCAGGGGGAGCCTAAATTAACTCTCAAAAGTTTCAGACAGCAGCTAATCAAAGCTTGGGCCTGGGCCTATGTCAATCACAAGAACTATTTTGGGAAGAGACCTGGTCTTGTGGTAGCATGTATGACTTGTCCCCTTAAGCTAAGCAGGATCCACCCTGGTTGCATACGAAAGGGAGACTAGAAGTGTGAGCACTGTAAGATATTCCTCTTAGGGGATGGAGACACTCTGGGAAGAGCATCTAGGCTCCAAGTTCCTTCCCTGGCTTCTCCTGAGAGAGATTCCTGCCTGCCACCTTGGAGAAGCCGCTGCCAGTCTGTGTAGACAATACTGAGCAAGATGGACCTATGGTCTGACTCAGTATATGGCAGCTTCCTATGTTCCTATTTATAGTTCTCTTCTGATGAAATGAAACTAATATGATATTTCTCCCAAACTATGAACTATATTTATAACTAAACTGCAATATTCTGAACACTGACTAGCATGTTGTGCAACACAGCACAGCTGGTTCTGAACCACCCGCACCGCTGCAGGAGTCTAAAGCAATGTTGTTATGGAACAGGGCTCGCTCGCTACTATTTAGAAGTGCATGAATGCACTTTCACAGGACTTATGGCCATTATTTCCAAAGCCACAGCACTTCAGAAGTGTAATTATCCCATTTTAAGTAGTAACGGAGTAACCCTGTTCCACAATACCAGAAGTGTATAAAGTGCAGAACTGCTCTGTCAGAAACACTGTTGTTGTTCAATATGAAGATAATTATTTCTCCAGTATTACTGAAGAAATGTCTGCTGAATATGTCATTAATGTTAGTGTGATGGCAGCTAGTTTTAGCAAGACTGTACCCAGGACAAAAAATCCTTGCCTCCAGATTTCAGCTCTAGAGCCAGTAAATGCAAAAGGTGACCTTTTTTTCTTCATGTAACTGGGCCACCCAAATGACACCTCAATGAGACTGTTTAGAGTGGGTCATCACATGAACTATAAGTGATAAAACAGCTTTCACATTATGTTTGGAGGAAAACCTATTCTGATTACACATGTAAACTGGTTCCAGATTTAACAAATTCTCTGATGAGAGTTTATTTTTCCTTAATATTCTTTTTGACCTTGGAACTGTTACATCAGTTACATTTAATGTTACATTAGTTAGAACTGTTGCTCAATGGGATACAATTAACTAATTGTTAAACTTGTTACACTTTACCAGCAGTGTGATAACTATTCTGTTTTAAGATATGTTTCCCACTTATATCACTACGTTCAGAAGAGATTTGCAATATTATCATAGCATTTTTCTTCATGTCATGTTATGGTAATTGCACAAACAGAAACAGAAAAGAAACATTGGCCAACATGTTGTGCATTGGTGGAAGCCAAGAATAGACAGTAGCTATGTCATGTCCAAATGCACAAACAACGCAATTGCACAGCTTTGCACAAATGCCAAGTGGACTGCTAACTGCTCTTGCAAAAGCACACAAGCCCACTTCTTCTCCCCCCCCTTCACTCCCCCCCCCCCACGCTTTCTGGATGGCGGGCTGGCTAGAAAGCCAACCCGCCAGCTCCGCCCACCTGCCCACTCCAGGCAGCAGCTGCATCCTCCCAGTGGCTGGGCCAGCCCACCACCGCCTCCTACTCCCCACTATTTTCTCCCCCATCCCGTCCCTGTTGCTATCCAGGCAGCTGCTTGCAAACTCTCACAAGAGCTGCCACACATGGGATTAGCAACGGGTACGTTTAAGAAAATTAAATATATAGAAGATAGAAGCTCATGGTCAGGAATATTTTAATAATTTTGTACTTGATTAGATTTCATTACACTTTTCAAATTACTGTTTTTGATAAACCCAACTTTCTTTGAGCAGTTACACAAGAGTTAACTTTTTCTCTCTTCTCTGAATGCTCCAAAGCCCTTCTTCTACTCTAAAATTCTGTGAAATAGCCATTCTGCTATAACTGAGTAGCCTTGGACAAATCACTCTCAGTACAACCTACACTGCAGGGTTCTTTTCTTTTCTTCTCCCAGGGTTATTTTCAGAATAAAACAGGTAAGGCAGGGGGAACCATGCAATATATAAATTTAAATTAAAGTAACCAATGCTGAAGTAGTGGTTAATAGTTTGCCTCATGACTTTACCATTAGAGCACTGATACAATACGATTGTAATTCAGCTTTCAAAACCCACTTCCTCTATACAATCAGCAAACACAATCCATCCAATATTACTGGCAGGGAGGACACGGGAAGGAGAGAAGCAGCAAAGTAGCTGTTCCAGGCACAGAAAAAAATGTGCGGGGGGGTGGGGGGGCAGGAGGTAGAGATGGGACAACGAGAAAAAGGTTAAATGGTAAATGAAAGCAGATGAAGTTAGCTTGGTTTGCAGTCTCCAAAACTGTAGTCCTATGTAGATTATGGCTATATATTTCAAAGGCAGTATTCTGGTCAGTTTATTTCACCATTCCAGAAAAGACTCACAAGACTTAGCCATATGTAACACAAGGCTGTAATTCTGAACACCATGTGTGTGGCTGTCTCCAATCTAACTTTAAAGAAGCTGAACCTTTTTAAGGCTTGATAGAAAAATGGAAACTTGACTGGTTGCCTGGGAACAGTTCTTATTTATCACAGGCAAATGAGACTAATTGCAAGTCCATTTGTGTTTATGATGTGGAAGAAATATCTGACAGCTTGATGACTTTATTATCCACTATGCTCCCACAACATACATCCCTCCCCATTTTGCATTCTTCCTGGTCACCTCTCCCTAGTCTTCATTCTGCAAACCCTATTTTTATTTTATCAAAACAGAAGGTAATTGATTTCACACACACACACACACACACACACACACACACTCACTCTATAGGTAAGAACAACTACTTTATGAGGTAAGATGTTCACGTAACTGCTTTAGACAAAATATAAGTGGATTAAACAAAACCTTAAGTCACAACTGTAGTGATAATATCCCATTGCCAACTGGCAATTCTGCTTCCATATGCTAGAAGCAGAGGCTAGAGATCACTATGTTCAAGCCTTGCTGAGTACTAGAAGTAACTTGCTATGTAAAAAGCAAGAGCCAAATTATCTCTGCGAGAAGATTAAGCTCATAAATGTAGCAGGCAGGGGTGGGGCTTGTCTCCATGGTTAGGAAGCCAGGTTTATTATGTAACAAACAAGGTTGGGGGTTATATCCCTGGAGAGCAGGTAAGGCTATCAGGAAATGTTTGCCATGTAGCAAGCAGAGTTTGGGCCCCGTGGGCCTAAGCTTTGTTCCTGTAAGAAAAAGGGGGACAGAATCGCTCGTAAAAGAAGGGGAGGAGACAGCACATGATTACAGTCCCTGGTCAAGATGAAGGACAACTATAGAATGCCAAGGAAGCTGGTATGGTTGCTAACCAGCTTGCTCCTGCTCTTTATTCCACAAGCACTTGCTCAGAACCCTGGAGTCATCCAAATCAGTCCAGAAAAAGGAGGAGATTACTGCTTTCTCTTCCCTTCACAATGGATGAAATCCCATCAGGAGTGGAACAAAACCAACATTCACTGGCTCAATACTGAACCATCAGCACAGAACATCACTTACGCAGCCATGTGTTGCCTTCCTACATTCTTCGGGGAGGATTACACTGATGGTGGTGGATTCAGCACAAGAATTGTGTCTGTGAGGGAGGGAAACTGCAATCTCTTTGAGAGTGCCAGACTCCATCAAACAAACAGAACCCATGGGCTCTTGACTCTTGGTGGAGATGCGCCATATCCCACAAGAAGCTGGAGATCTGGATACAACTGGGGTCACTGTGAAGAGATCACTGTGCCAGGGATTCTGCTCAGTGATGTAGACATTCTCTACTTACTGTTCAAAAACTTGATCAGGGACCTGCTATACAAAACTGGGATCATCTATCTGATGTCAATGGCTATAGTCATGATAGGAAGTTGCTGGGCAGGAAGCACAGAGAAGAAAAAGCAACAATATATTGAAAGCCAAACAGAAGAAGATTTTGGTGAGATAACAATGGACACAAACATCTACTTCACATGTACTTCCACAGTAATGGCCACGTTCATACTTCTTGCTCTCTACTTCTTCTATGATTACTTGGTGCATGCAATGATTAGCGTTTTCTTTCTATATGCGTCTTTCAGCCTATATGGTTGTTTGATTCCGATTGTGAGAAAGCTCCCATTTGGAAAACATGTAATCCATTTTCCATATTTTCAGAAAGATCTAGAGATCAGAACATTGCTTCTGGTAGTATTATGCATGTCTGTCAATGTAGTCTGGGTAGTCTGCAGAAATGAGGAGTGGGGCTGGGTTTTGCAAGACATCTTAGGAATTTCTATTGGCATTTACATTCTGAGAACAGTTCACATACCTACCTTAAAGAACTGTAGCTTGTTTCTGCTGGCTCATCTGTTTTATGATGTACTTTGTCTGTTCGCCACCCCTTTTCTAACCAAAACTGGAAGGAGCATCACGGACATAACAGCATTTAGGTCCTCCGATTCTGAAGCAATCCCCTTTCTGTTAGAGGTACCAATATTACCTTCAACATCATTTCCAGATGGCAGTTCTTTTACTGCTGTAGGTCTTGGAGATATTGTACTTCCTGGTTTCCTGGTAACCTACTGCCACAGATTTGACATTCAAGTCAACTCGTCAGGGGTTTATTTTCTAGCTTCCACTCTGGCCTACAGCTATGGTCTTTTGATGACTTTTGTAGCAGCAACATTATTGCAGACAAGTCAATCGACTCTCCTGTACTTAGTGCCCTGTATACTCATCACTAGTCTTGCTGTTGCTGTTGCTCGCAAGGAGGTGATTATTTTTTGGGCAGGTGTGGATTCTGCTGATAACCTGCCTCATCCTCCTTCACAAAGAGTCACCAATCACTCAGAGACATTAAAAAATGAAGAGGGAGAACACTGTCAACAAAGCAGGGGAAAACAAATAAGCAACATCACATTCCACCAAGAAGAACTTAACAGTTCCAGCACATTCACAGAAGAGTTATCTGACCTGGAGACACATACTGAGGAGATGTTTAACTACATGCCAAGTCATGATGAACTAGCCAGTCAACACGACGACTCCAAAAAAGAAGAGACCCTAGAAGAATAGTCATTCTGGGACAGAAGAGGAAACAACTTATCACGTGCATACCATGGGAACAACCTATGCAACAAACAGTTCACTTCAAGTTGATCAAATTCAAGACCATTAAATCTCATTTGGGAAATAGAACAACATTGTATCCCTTATGAAATTCAGTAATTTAGAATGCACTGTTCATCATCCATCCATCTATATAATTCTCATCCTTCCCATGTCATTCAAATGTGACCAAGAACCCAGAATTAGCCAAAGGCTTGAGTCTTGGGGGCTGGAGTCACCAGGGACAGAAAGCATGTTCACATCCAGTAAATGCTGCCCATGAGTAGTTTACTTTCTCTCATATATGAGAATGCCCGTTATTAATTCCTATGGGAGGCGAGGGGAACAAAGTGCAGAATTTGGAAATACTGTTGGAGATAGTGCCCTCCACCCTGACATTAGGTTGCTTAGCCCTCACCAAAAGTGATCCCATGAAAGGGTAGAGTGTATATGCTATCAAGGTCCTAAACCTATCAGCACCATCTTCAACCCCACCCTGCCTCCACATGCCACCTGCACTCACCTTAATAATGGGCCTTTAATATACAGACAAAAGCCAGTTCTCTGCAATCACTCATTTCCAAATGAGTCATATTGGAGCTAAAGCAGAACAGTAGTGGGGAACTGGCAAGGAGCTATGCCTACAGAGTTCTTGAAAAACACATCACAAACTGGTTGGGGCAGGCAAAGTCAGCTGCATTTAAGACCTATTTATGGTAAAGTTGCACCCTACGCCTGTTTTTTTGTATTCTATGTTAAAAAGAAACTTTAATTTTTAAAAAGGAGAGAGTTAAGGCACTTACAAATCCACTCATTTACCAAAAGAATGCCAACTAAATTAAATTGCCAAGCAATCACACAGGCAATAATGGGTTAGATGAAAGATAATTGTTTTAATTATTACTTACTAATTTATTTTGTCAGAAACCACCCTGAGATGTTTATAATTCTGTAGTACAGAAATGCAATCAAACAATCAATCAATGTATGTAGCAGTAAACATGTTCTATAGTATCACATATTTTTGCTTATAGCCTCCTTACACTCATGCTTCCCCTTGGCCTCTCAGAACAATCCTATGAAGTTGGGAAAACACTAATGCTTAGGGCAGGACACATTGACCCTCAGCTGTCCCTATACGCTTTCATTGTGTTTTTCATTCTGTTTAGAGATAATAGAATGCATTACTAGCAAAGGGCTGTATTGCGGGGTTGGCGGGGGTGGGGGATGACGACGATACTGATACACAGAGGACACGAGTGGGGCCAGATGGACATTGGGGTGTGCATATGTGTCATCATGGTTGGGCACATGGATGAGGAAGGGAAAAGAAAGGGGTGAGCTTTTTCAGACCTACAATGTCCTTTGCTTCACAGGAAGTTCACTGAATCACATGAGCCCTTGGGGAGGATGAGGCAGAGACAGCAAAAGTTAGTTTCACTGCAGCTCAATAACCCTTAGCACTTATACTGTATTTTAAAGCGTGGAAAGCATTTCACAGATATTATCTCAGTAATTTTTACAGCAATCATGTATGTGCACCATTTTAATAGCTCCTGTTTTTATCTTCCTAGCTTGTCCTAGCAGGAAGAGAGCTGGTCTTGTGGTAGCAAGCATGACTTGTCCCCTTAGCTAAGCAGGGTCTGCCCTGGTTACATACGAAAGGGAGACTAGAAGTGTGAGCGCTGTAAGATATTCCCCTCAGGGGATGGAGCCACTCTGGGAAGAGCATCTAGGCTCCAAGTTCCTTCTCTGGCATATCCAAGATAGGGCTGAGAAAGATTCCTGCCTGCAATCTTGGAGAAGCTGCTGCCAGTCTGTGTAGACAATACTGAGCGAGATGGACCAAGGGTCTGACTCAGTATATGGCAACTGCCTATGTTTCTATGTCCAATGGTTTGAAAAGCATTACGAGTCTTCCATTCTTTTCCCCTGTTGCCCCGCAAAGGGGTGGGGGGCTAAGACAGAACAGCTTATAACAACCCTGGAATGTAGTCCATTGCTATCACAGACTGCAAGACAAGTACATGTGGTACAGAACTCCAAGAGAGGCACAGAGCAGATGCAGATCTCTCTTGTGAGCATCCACAGCAGCACCACATGCAAACTCAGCAGCATATCACAAACTGGTCTGGTTGACCCATCTCAAAAGGCATTGTAGAGCTGGAAGAGGTACAGAAAAGGGCGACTAAAATGATCAGGAGGGTGGAAATCCATTTCTTACAGTGAAAGGCTAAGCTGGTGGTGCTCTTTAGAGAAAAAAACGAGAATAAAGGGACATGACAATATTTTTATAAAATTATCACAATGTGGATAAAATGGACACATTTTTATCTGCATTTCATAAATACTAGAACTAGAACAGAATACTGTTCCTCCAGACAGTCCTGGAGAAAACAGATTATCTAGACCCATTTCAAACTGGGTTTCAGGTGGCCTTTAGGGTCAAGATGGCCTTGGTCAGCCTGATGATCTCCAATTGGCGATCGACAGAGTGTGACTATGCTGATTCTTTTGGATCTCTCAGCTGCTTTGTATACCATCAACCATGGTATCCTTCTGTGTTGCCTGAGGGAGGTGGGATTTGGTGGCACTGTTCCACAGTGATTCCGTCTCCCCACCTCTTTGGTAGATTCCATATGGTGCCACTTGGAGACTGTTGCTCTGCAAAGCAAGAGTTACTGTATGGGGTTCCACAAAGTTCCATACTGTCCCAAATGCTCTTTAGCATCTACATGAAATCACTGGGAGAGATCATCTGGAGATTTGGTGCAGGGTGTTATCAATATGCCGATGACACCCAAATCAACTTCATCAGGAAATGACATAACTTCCCTAAGTGCCTGCCTGGAGGCAGTAATGGACTGGATGAGGGATAATAAACTGAAGTTGAATCCAAATAAGACTGAGGTACTGATGTGAGGGATCAAAACCCGAGATATGGTTTAAATCTGCCTGTTCTTGATGAGGTTACACTCCCCCTGAAAGATCAGGTACATAGCTTGGGAGTACTCCTGGATCCAAAACTCTCTGGTTTCTCAGGCTGAGGCAGTGGCCAGGAGCACTTTTTATCTGCTTTGGCCGATACATCAGCTACGCCCATTTCTGGAGGTAAATGACCTTAGAAGCAGTAGTACATATGCTCGTTACCTCCAGGCTTGACTGCAGTAATGCACTCTGCATGGGGCTGCCTTTCTACATAGTAAAAAAACTACAGCTGGCACAGAATGTAGCAGCCGGATTGGTCTCTGGGACAACACAAAGAGAGAATATAACACCGATTCTGAAAAAATTGCACTGGCTGCCGATATGTTTCAGAGTGAAATACAAAATGCTCGTTATTACATATAAAGCCCTGAACAGCTTAGGTCCAGGCTATTTAAGAGTCCACCTTCTTTGTCATGAACCCTGCTGCCTATTAAGATCACCTGTGGAGGTCCGGTTACAGTTGCCACCAGCTCTCCTGGAAGCAACTCGGGAACGGGCCTTCTCTGTGGCTGCCCCAGGACTTTGGAATGCACTCCCAGTCAAAATAAGAGCTTCTCCATCTCTATTGCTTTTAAGAAGACATTTAAGACACCTGTTTTCTCAGGCTTTCAATTAAAATTAATTTTAAACTGTTTAATTGTTTTTATCCTGTGGAAATTTTTTGTTTGTTTTTATTTTTATATTGCAATTTGGATTGTGTACACTGCCTAGATATGTATATATCAGGTGGTACATAAATATGGTACATAAATAAGTAAAATGAACTTGGGATCATCCACTGAAATTAACTGGCAGGAATTCAGAACAGAAAGGGAAAGCACTTCTTCACACAACACACACTTAATTTACCGAATTTGCTTCCACAGAATGTCGTAGTGGTCATTAGCATAGAAGTTTATTCATGGAAGAGAAGTCTATCCTGGCCATTAGTCATGAAGGCTATGTGAAACTTCAATATTTAGAAACAGTATACCTCTAAACATTAGTTGCAAAAGGCACTGTTGCCCTCATGCCCCTGCTTGTGGACTTCCCATAGGTATCCGGTTGGTTATCAAAGAGAATGTGCGACTTGATGGACCTCTGGTATGATTCAGCAGGGCTCTTCTACTGCTCTTAACATGCACACAGGAGTTCCCTTTACCCTACTCTCTCCCTTTTAAAATACACACACACTTTACAAATACACACACACACAGAGTACAAGAGCGAGCTCAAGGCCAATCACAATAAAAAATAAAACCATTTAAGATATTAACATAAAACTCATTTAAAACCATTAAACCCACTTAAATATTATTAAAAGCCAGACAGAAGAGGTGTGTCTTCATGGCTCTCTTGAAGGCCTCCAGGGATGATAATGCTCTTATACCCACAGGGAGCATGTTCCACAACCTAGGGGCAGCTACTGAGAAGGCCTGATCCTAAGTTGCCACTAGATGAACTGGCGACACCCAAAGATGGACCTCTCCTAATTATCTTAATAAGCAGCGAGGATCTTGCAAAGGCAGGAGCTCTCGGGTAACCCAAGCCTAAGCCATTCAGGGTTTTAAACAGCACTTTATATTTTGCCAGGACACATGCTGGCAGCCAGTGCAGCTCTTAAAGCACAGGCATAATATGGTCTCTCCAGACTATCCCAGAGACCAATCGGGCTGTCGCGTTTTGGACTCTGAAGTTTCTGGACTACAAAGGCTCTTCCACAGCTGCATCCCACTCATTCTGACAATGAACATTACCTAGCAATGAGCACATTTTGAATAACTTGCCATTAGTTGACTGACTGAAACAGCTCTCTGAAGCCTCCTAACTTTAGGAAATACATAATGAATTTTACTAAGTGAGCAAAAGAGGGACCCCATGCAAGTTCTTTGAATCTAGTTTCCAAAAAGGAGATTTAACTTATGTTTGCATGTCCACAAAATAATTTAAATGGGCACATATGTGAAGAACAGTTGTGATGGAAATTCCCACTCATAAGTGTGTTTGTGCCAGCCTCAGAATCTTAGGAAGTCTTAGACACCTTTTAATTCATTTTGAGATTTCCACAGAAATAGCAAGTTGGCTTCCTCAGCCTTGCTAATGGGTCCTACAGGAGAAGAGAGAAATGTGCACTCACCCTTCTCAGAGGGTTGCGCATTCCCCTGATACAAAAATAGCAGCACACCTCCCCTTTTACCAAGATCCGGAAGTGGAGATAGAGAAAACAAAACTCACTCACACTTCTTCCCTCATTACCTCTGTGGAAATAGCAATACAAAATGGTCCAGTTACTGTTCTAAAAGCTTAGATATATTTCTTTACAAGGTACAAAGCATCTTTGAATGCAAGCTATATTGTGCTTTTAGCATAAATCAGTAGCTCCTGTGTCTGCAAACTATTGTCAAAAATGTTACATTCTTCTGTTTTACTTTCAGCTAGCTAGACATTTAAGAGCTGCAATTGAAATCATGGCAGTGTACCACAAATAGCTTGTCAGAAGTAAAACAAAATGGAACCAATTTCTAATCTGAACAGTGAGCCTCAACTGAGGAGATCTGGCTTTCAATTATTACAAGGAATAACTAGTGGACTTTGATTATAATGATCATCCGTTATCTCCTTGTCAAAGTGAGAATAAAAATGGCTGCGTTTTGGGGGGGGGGAATGAGACAATATACTTATCAAATCAACAAGACCTGCAATAAAGACTTGTTAAATGCCAGATATGTTTTGCTAGAGTCAATACGGATTTTATAAAGTAGATTAATGTATGTGTAACCAGCGTGAATGAATGACCCTGGTGACACAGACATTCAAAACTACTTTAATTGGGTCAAAGACTGAAGAGCGCAGTAAGTACTTCGGATGGCTGCTTTTCTTATAACTAAATTGCTGTAGGACTAGCAACTGTAATTAGTTTACAGAATAGAAACTTTTCAATACAGATTGCATTTTGTGTTTGTCTTTGGAAAGGTTTAATGAAATTCTTGTGCGACTACCAGCAGGTGGAGAAAGAATTTTTGCTTCTTTTTGTCTGTCACAGAGGCTAGCTCCATTTCAATGGCAGATACAGCAGCCCAACAATGTGCAGTGTTAGAGCTGTGCTGACAACTTTCGAATGCTTACAAGAAAGCCGAATTCAGCATAAAACAAGGTTTTATTTTCCTGGAATTATTGTTCAGGTCACACACGGGACTGCAGAAATGTTGATTACAAGACAGGATCTTCTAGAGCTAGGAGAGGAAGCGCTTCTGCCCATTTTGTCTCATAGAAAGTTTCCATGTTATCTTAATGCTCAGACAAACCTGGCAGGGACCCTTCTCATGATGTTCTTTCCTGACTGCACCTAGTATCCCAACAGGAGCTCCTGCCAGAGTCTCAGGAGCTCCCAGTCACTACCTACTGTGCCCAGGGGAGAGGGGAAAGGAGGATGTACTGTACTGCCCTATGCAACAAAGAAAAGCCGAGAACAACAAATACAACCACCACCAGCCAAGATACTGGGGTTGGTACAGAAAGCTCCTCCTCCTCCTGCTCAACAGAGACCATAGCAAGCAGGCAATCACTTCAGGCCTGAAGTACAAAGACAACGCTCCTACCAAAGGAAAAGCACAAGTGCCTCTTCTCCTAACTAGAGTTTTGGAAGGCAGTGTCCACATACACAGTGCTGCATAGAAGATTGCACAGAGACCACAAAGGTGCACATCTGTGACACATAACAAGAGTTCTATCAGATTTGGCAAGAAATTGACAAAAAGTGTGTTTGCTGCCAACTCTGCCCCTCCCCCTCGAGGAATTGCCTGTGAACGTCTTCTCATGGTGAGCTTTGGGAGTGCCAAGCACTTCGGGGGGGGGGGAGTCCTCAACTTCCTCCCTCAACTCAGGGCTGGGCAGGGCAGTGAGAGCTCAATACCTGTAACTTGCACTCTGTGTAGAAAGCAGTAAGATGTCACACTACTTTTCTGAGGCTCCGTGTGATATCAGGGAGAACCCCCACCCCACCCCACCCCACCCCACCCCACCCCACCCCACCCCCACACACACTTGCTTCAGAACTGACACCAGTCATTTTTACTATACATAAGAAGGGAGAAAGAAAGAGAGTACCAAATCAAGTGTGGGTACAGCTCAGAAGGTTCCACGTCCAGCCAACAATGTGAAGCAAGGGGGAAAGAACTGAGGTAAAGGGCAGGAAGAGAGATGAGCCAGCATGGTGTAGTAGTTAGAGTGCTGGACTAGGACCAGGGAATCCTGAGTTCAAAATCCCCATTCAGCTATGATACTTGCTGGGTGACTCTGGGCCAGTCACTTCTCTCTCAGCCTAACCTACTTCACAGTAGGTTGTTGTGAGGAGAAACTCAACTATGTACACCGCTCTGGGCTTCTTGGATGAAGAGCGGAATACAAATGTAAAAAAATTAAAAAATAAATGAAAATAGATAACCTAACAACAGCTCTGCTGGATCAGGCCCAAGGCCAATCTAGTCCAGCATCCTGTTTCACACAGCAGCCCACCAGATGCCTCTGAGGAGTTCACAGGCAAGAGCTGAGGGCATGCCCAATCTCCTGCTGTTGCTCCTCTGCAAATGGTATTTAGACTAGAGGTATCTTGCCTCCTAGGCTGGAGATGACCTATAGCCCTCAGACGCTATCCAGGCTGGTGGCTATCACCAAATCTTGTGGCAGAGAATTCAATAGATTAATTATGTGTTGTGTACTTCCTTTTGTCGGTCCTAAATTTCTTGGCAATCAACTTCATGAGATGACCCTTGGTTCTAGTGATATGTGAAAGGGAGAAAAAAAATCTCTCCACTCTCTCCACACTATGCATAATTTTACAGACCTCTGTCATGTCATCCCTCAGCAGTCTTTTTTCTAAACTAAAAAGCCCCAGGTGCTGTAATCTTACCTAGTAAGGAAGGTGCTCTAGGCCAGTGTTTCTCAACCACCGGTCCGTGGACTGGCACCAGTCCGCAAGGCATTGGGCACTGGTCTGTGAGGCATCACTAAAAAAAGTCACACACACACACACCCCCAAACCCCGTTTTGTGCTGGCAAAGGCCACTAGAAGCTCTCCAGTGCCAGCTGCCCAAAATTGTTTTTTTGGGGGGGTGCCTAGGGGCGGGGTTGGGGGTGAGGGGACAACCCCCTTACTAACTGCTGGTCCAGGAAACTGTGCATGAATAATGTACCGGTCCATGACTCCAAAAACATTGAGAAACACTGCTCTAGGCCCCTGATCATCTCTTCTGCAGCTTCTCCAGTTCTATAATGTCCTTTTTGAGGTATGGTGACCAGAACTGTCCACAGTATTCCAAATGTGGCCACGCCATGGATTTGTATTACAATATGCTACTATACTGGGCAGCAGTGATATAGGAAGATGCTGAAAGGCATCATCTCATACTGTGAGGGAGGAAGCAATGGTAAACCCCTCCTGTATTCTAACAAAGACAACCACAGGGCTCTGTGGGCACCAGGAGTCGAAATCAACTTGACAGCACACTTTACCTAACCTTATTAGCAGTTTTATTTTCAATCCCCTTCCTAATGATCCCTAGCATGCAACTGGCTTTTTTCACAGCTGCCACACAATAAGTAGACACTTTCAACGAGCTGTCCACCACAACTCCAAAATCTCTTTCCTGATCAGACACCTACAGCTCAGACTCCATTAGTGTATATGTGAAGTTGTGGTTTTTGCCCCAATATGCATCACTTTACACTTGCTAACACTGAACTGCATCTGCCATTTTGTTACCCACTCCCTTAGTTTGGAAACCCCCTTTTGGAGCACCTTGCAATCTGTTTTGGATTTCACTATCTTAAATTGTTTGGTGCCATCTGCAAATTTGGCTACCTAGCTGCTTAACCCAACTTCTAGATTATTTATGAATAAATTAAAAAGCAATGGTCCTGGTACAGATCCCCAGGGGACCCCACTTCTTACTTACCTCCATTTAGGGAACTATCAATTTATACCTGCCCTCTGTTTATACCTCATCCTACCTGGCGATTTGTTAATTTTTAATTTTTCCAGACCGTTTAGAACGTCATATCTTGTCACCTCTATCTGACTCAGATCTTTAGCATCTGTCCCTGAGAAGCTCGGTTCAGGCACAGGTATACGCTCTGCCATGAAGACAGATGCAAAGAACTTGTTTAGCTTCTCTGCAGTCTGCGGCGGGGGTGGTGTGACCCTCCCTGCTCCTTAAAAAGGTAACACACACACCCCGACCTTCCAAACCTAATTCGTGCACATCCCTGGTTTGTGTTGCTTTCTGTTCTCTTCATTTGAACAGACCTTACAATTTTTGAAGGAAGTCTTCTTCCCCTTCGTAGCTTCTTTGACTTTACATGTTAGCCATGCTGGTATCCTTCTAGATTTGGTGATACCTTTCCTCATTTTTGGTATACATTCTAACTGGGCTTCTATTATTGTGGTTTTAAATAAACTCCAAGCATTCTGGAGTGAAGTGACTCTCTTGATTTTCCATTTCTGTTTTCTTTTCACCAAACTCTTCATTTTAGAGAATTTTCCTCTTCTGAAGTTCAAAGTGTCTGTGCTAGACTTCCTTGGAGATTCTTTCTTCACATATATGCTGAATTTGATCACACTAAGGTCACTGTTCCCTAAAGGCTCCATGACACTGCCATCTTGCACCAGGTCCTGGGCACTACTCAGGATTAAGTCCAAGGTCACCTTCTCTCTGGATGGTTCCATGACCAACCGTTAAGGGCACAGTTGTCCAACATATCTAGAAATCTGGCCTCTGTCATTACTTGAATGTGAATTTACCCAGTCTGTGTGAGGGTAATTGAAGTCACCCGTTATTACAGTTATGTCTCTCTTTAACGCCTCCCTGATTTCCTTCTGCAACTTCCAGTCACTGTCAGCGTTTTGATCAGGAGGATGTGTAATAGCATGTCCCTAGTACCACATTTCTCTTCAGGGCTTGTATTGTCACCCACAGAGTTTCTGTGCAGGACTCCGGTCTTCCTAGGTCTTCTAGCTTGTTAGATTCTATCCCTTCTTTAACAAACTGTGCTGCTCTAACTCCAATTTGCCCCTCCCTGTCCTTTCTATAGAGTTTATATCCAGGAATAACAGTGTCCCATTAGTTCTCATTGTTCCACCATGTTTCTGTTACACCCATTATATCTATGTTTTCATTAGCAACCAAGCACTCCAGCTCACCCATCTCGGCTCGGAGGTTTTTGGCACTGGCATATAGCCGCCTAAACGCTGAATCTCTTACTTAGCGTGTGCCATCTTTCTTATGGCCATTTGATCTCTTTGACCAACAAGCAAATCCTTCTGTCTGCTCTTTACCTGTTTCTACTCTGATTTATCCGAAGCATTTACAGCCTCCTATCTTAAAGGATAGCATTTGCCAAACCGGATACTGCCGAGCTCCTCTTGACTATCTCCCAAGGAAGCCTCATGATCAAGCACTAAGAGTTCCCATCAAAATGAGAAAATAGCTTGGAAGGATCCTAAACGGGCCTCAGTGCAGGTGCAGAGCTCATCTGTATGAGGTACAGGGACCACTATGAAGAACAGCAATTTAGACCAATATGCACACCCACCCCAACACACTGCCTCCCTTTAAACTGTTAGTTAACAGTTCCTTAACTCAGCCAATACTCTAATTCACTTTAAATCATACCTATACAACAACGGTATAAGCAAAAGATGTTTATGTGAACTTTGCAAGAAGAGTTTTTTGAATTAATATCCTACCAAATATGTTGGTGGAATGTCCTTTCCTAGCAATTGGTTTCAGTTCATTATGTCCCCATCCATACTGCCGGTAGTTATTCCAGGCATGTTTCATCATCTAAGGAATGGAAAACAAATACAAACTGGAATCAGTTAAAGATTAGCAATGCTACAAATCATCTATCAATATCTTTAGTTAAAAGATTTACTTTGGCCATCATCCTAACATAATAATGGATTCTCTATTAACTGGTAGTACGACCTTTCTTTCAACTGATAGATGGCTAGACTAACATTGTGTGTGCCAAATAACATGAGTAAGCAACTGTGGAGGGGCAGTTTCACCAATCCCCTTCCCCTTTGCATATGGTTGCAGGGAAAAAAACCCTCCTGCAAAAAATGTCTTCAAGGGCTGTGGGACCATCAGAGACATATTTTAAGAAGCATAGAGAGAGCTACAGAAGGCAGGATCGATGAGAATCACCATTCCTCCATTGTGTGTGCAAAATGTTATTCAGCATACACATTAGTCTTGTTGTCGGCCAATCTCTTGGAACGAGTATTTTAAACAAGCGTTTCCAATAAAATACATAAATGAATGTTGCAAAAAACTTACTGTGCTAGCAAAATAAATTACTATACAGCTGTAGCTCATTATCCACAGGGGTTCCATTCCCCCATATTGCGTCAGGTAATGAAACCACAGACAATAAGGCATTGAGTCCATGAGATAACGGAGCTTAGCTTCCCAGAATTTTGTTTTTTTAAGAGTGTCCCAAAAGCGGGCCAAATAAAGTGCCCTCCTGTACTCTGCAGGCCTTTAGGAGTCCAAGGAACCCCCCACCCCCTGAAGTCTCAGGAATTCCATGAAAAATCCCAAGGCTTTTTGTTTTTTTAAACAAATGAGCCATACAATGTCTCTCTTCCACAAACTTGCCTCGGAGAACATTTCTAGCCACCACCGACCTGCAGGTACATAAATTAAGCCCTTTTCTGCAGTCTTTTTCCTGTGTATGCTGAGATTGAGTGGTAATTACCCAACCACAGATACACGAAAACACACATCAGGTCCGTATATAGTGAGGTCTACCTGTACTCCTTTTAAAACATCGCTTAATGTTTAAGGCATGTAAAATATAAAAGGCATAGTTAATCTAAGTGGGTGATAATCGAATATATTCACATAGGCAGAAGTAGTTATTCAGTTTACAGAAATGAGAACATTTGTGAAAATAATTTTTGAAAGTCAGTTCTAAATATGGACATACTTCATTTTTTATAATCAGTCCTCAAAAATATATACCTAATTTTCTTCAATTTCAAATCAAAAACAGTTTATTAAGCCAGTCAAAAGACCTCAAACAGAATAATGTTGTATTATATGATATTGAAGGAAAAATGAAAATGAAAACTCTCATATAAAAATACTATATGCAACTAAACATACAAGATACAGAAAAACTGTATATACACCAAGATACCCAGATTGATTACATGGAGAGGAGAGCTGGTCTTGTGGTAGCAAGCATGACTTGTCCCCATAGCTAAGCAGGGTCTGCCCTGGTTGCAAATGAATGGGAGACTAGAAGTGTCAGCACTGCAAGATATTCCCCTCAGGGGATGAAGAGCAGAAGGTTTCAAGTACCCTCCCTGGCTTCTCCAAGATAGGGCTGAGAGAGATTCCTGCCTGCAACCTTGGAGAAGCCGCTGCCAGTCTGTGAAGACAATACTGAGCTAGATAGACCAATGGTCTGAGTCAGTACATGGCAGCTTCCTATGTTCCTATTTGTTTGCTTGTCATTTTGGCTCATGTTCTCATAGCTGTCAGAAAGAATTCTGCTATAATTTCTGACTTCATATAATTCATAAGCACAAATGTGGGGCTGAAATTTTTCCACAGAGAATTTTCCCATGCTTAATTTTTCCGCGGAAAATTTTGCACTTCTAAAAAAACCCATTGGCTGATATTCAGGCTAGCACTGCATGCATGCAGCAACGTAAGTTCCAGACTTACAATGTGCTGCTCCCCTTGAGCGGGCAAAGGGATGATTTCTGCCATTCTCTCCTTCCCTCTGATCCTCAGGGATGTTTTTTTGGCGACACACAGACTTCAGAAGAAGAACCCACTCTGCTGCACTATTGCAATGCTAGTTGGGATGACAGTCATCGTTTCATAAAATTCATTAGTAACAGTGAATGGGTGCCAATCCAATATTAGGCAACCTTGGCAAATTCATAGTTATAATTAATATTTCTCAATTGATCATCCCTAGGAAGCATGGGAGAGAACACTGGGTATTCAATTTTTTTTTTTTAAAAGTCCACAAAATGCTTCAACATTGTTTCAGTATAACATTTAAACCACATTAGTGTCTTCATTTATTTTCTTCCTCCCTAATCAGGTTTTTCAGTTCAACTACTTGGCTGTTTGAAAAACTTTGAGATACAGCGTGGGAAAGTAATATGGTATTTTGTTTATTTTTACTAAATAAAACAAACAATTTGGTCAAACAACATGCCAAATCAGCTCACAACCTATTTAGGAAGCTGTGCATAGCACATTTTTCTAGAAAAATTTTGCCAAGGAAACACTCACATAAATTCAAGTTTTAAGAAAATTAACATCCACCCACAGCTGTTTCAACTTCTCATTTACCATCTGACTTTGGCACAAATTGTAATACACACACACACTCCGCTCAAAGCTGAATGCCCAAATTAGACTGTTGAGGTAGCAAATACACACAGAGAATAGTTAAAAGCACGTTGATAAAGTCTCAGGCAACTGAAAGGCCTCTGACCCTAGCCAAATCATCTGACTCTGGCCCTAGAAGAAACATCAAAGAGGGGATCTAAACTAAAACTGGCATCATGAACACAATTTTAACACCATATTTTAATATTTTCACTATATGTTACAAAAAGCTCTGTTTCACTCCTTAAGGGAGCTCGCAAGGCCAACTTCATATTGTGTAACATCACAAAAGATTGGAGAAAAATGTCAGATTGCTGTAAAAGAAACAGATGCAACTTAGAAACCCATCCACCTACCATCATCTCATTTACTGATTACATTGCATTATAAAACCAGCCCTAGGATATATTGATTTTTCAAGCGTGAAAGCACTTTCAAGGCTAGCATATCTTCAGTCAACATTCTGAGATAGCCTGCAGCATTAAACCGCTTCAGAAAAACATACCTGATTGATAGATCTAAGAGAGTACATTTCTTTCTACATGTACTTGAGATAGAGAAGCGTTGAAGTGTAATTTGGCTTCTGAATCGTGGCACATTCCCTTTAAAGCTTCCACAGCCACTTTAACATGGAGAACAGCACGTCCATGGTCCTCCTCCACTTGCCACCACTGTCATACTCGCAACGCTCTGCCCAGCTATCAGTGCACACTAGCGGAACTCTCCCCCAGCTGCCGCCGCGTGGCAACAGCACACACGTGGCCTCCTCGTATGTGCTGCAGCCATTTGCATGGTCATCACGGTTGCCAAATCACATGGAAGTCAAGTCGCATTTCGAGCACATCCCAACCTTGAGATGTATTTTGAACATAATTAGCCAAAACAGATCTCTGTAGATTCCTCTCTGGTTCTGGCAGCGTTGGGTAACAACTTCTCATTTATGTTTTCACCCAATGACAAATATTTCCTTTATTTCAGAACAACAGATTGCCATATAGCTCTAGCTTTTGAAGCATAAGACATTATATAAATCAGGCTGGTGCTCTGCAACTGAGGTGAGCAACATATGGTCTGCATGTAGCACTAGCTACTTTGATGCAAGCCAGAAACTGATAACAAGTCAGAAAATCTCAATTTTCAGGGTTTTCTTTCTACAAGCGCCATCACAATCAATTAGAACTGGCCAAGTGAAATGGAGCCCTTGGTTTAAGATGACCATTCAGCATTCAGTTTTGTAACACAATAACTGTTGAATTATGAGAATTCAAATTGAAGTGCACTCAATTTTCAATACCAGCTCAACCTCACACCATTTTGAAGGGGAGCAGAATCAAGCTTGGGGCAGGTAAGCTGGGCAGTCGCCAGGAGTGCCTAACTGAAAGAGTACCAAGCTTGGTAGCTTGCTGTTTGAGTGTACATATTGGGAGAGTTCAGCTGCATCCCAGGACAGAGCAGTAGAGCACTGGCAGCAAAGCAGCAAATTATTTAGAAGTAGTTCTGGGCCGTTTTCATAAGCATGAAAACTGGGGAAAGCCTGGGGACAGCAGGAGGACCTGTTACACTATTAGGTGCAATCCTGCATAAGTAACACAACCTGGCAACACTGAAGAACTAACCACAGTGGGTGGTGCAGAATGCACTCTTCACCTAGGGTGCAAAGTATATTTTAATGCAATGTTCACAATATTTGCTTTCAAGATTAAGATAGATGATGTTGCGACATTCAAGGCTTCATTCTACATTTCTAGTTTGTATCTCAGCTCTACCCCCAGCACCTCTCTGGGACATGGGTGAGGCGAAAATACAAAATGTAATGCAACATCTGAAGAAAGGTCTCTCAAGCACAGAATTACCAGTTTAGTGGGTTATTATTTTACAAGATGATCAACTGATGTGTTCATCGACAGTAGATCCACAGTTGGCCAATTCAAAGTTATAAGTGTGGAAGAATCTCTTTTCTTCTAACTACAAAGCTCTATTGTATTTATTACATTGCTATTCGGTCCTTATTCCAAGGTAAGTCAGACTTAGGGACTGCAGTTAGCCCGAGATCATTCAGTGAGCTCCATGGCTGAATGGGGATTTGGTCTCCCCAGTCCAAGTCCAACACTCAAATAACTACACCACAACAGCTCTGTAAATCT
Organism: Hemicordylus capensis; assembly: GCF_027244095.1. Lineage (NCBI taxonomy): Eukaryota > Metazoa > Chordata > Lepidosauria > Squamata > Cordylidae > Hemicordylus > Hemicordylus capensis. The sequence continues at coordinate 162,304,164 of NC_069658.1, forward strand.
ATTAATATATTGCTGACTGCTAACAGTGTGTGTGGATGACACCAAGGCCCCGCAAGCTCCTGTTTGGGGGTGGGGGTGGCATATGGGGGTATTGGGAAGGATCCAAAAAATGTTGGTAAGCCCAAAAATGTTAATATTGGAGGAGCCCGAACTTTTCTCCCAGAAGCAGAAAGCTCATATGCTTTGTAGCCACGGAATGGTCAAAGATTCCAAAAACAAGAGGCAGGGAGGAAATCAGCAGGTGATGGTCTTAGCTGCCATTAACCATATGGCCTCAGAGTTTTACAAAAAAATAATCCTAAGAGCAAGAAACACAGCTAGGTAACCATCAGATGAACCCATTACCTCTTTAATTTTGTCTCTTTTTTCTCTGATATCTGGGTCTACGGGGTCACCACTGTTTATTCCAACAAGATTTGGCACAGGGACTGGTGGTAGAGGCTTGCTGCTTTTGTTCTTCAAGCCCTGAATAATTTTGTTCTTCTCAGTCTGAATTTCTGCTTTGATTTCTTCCCGTGGTTTCTGCAGTTTCTCTTTTGCTTCCTCCAGAGCTTTTTCATGGTCTGCACGGATTTTATGTCTCAAACGTTCCTCTTCTTCCCTAAAGAAACAAAGAGTAGTAAGAATGCTAATTTCTCAAAGGAAATTAAAGCCCTGATTCTGGAAAACATTGGAGAGGGGATTTTATTAGCAGGAGCTGAACTTAACCTGCTTTTATGCAGAAATATATTTACTATTCCAATTGCAACTGAAAATGACCAGCTAAATATCTACCAACAATACATCTCTTTGTATTTGAAGGCTCAAGTAAATTCCCATTAAAAATTGTAAGAAGTGGTTGACTTTGGAGTAGAGAAATTTCAATTATTCAAGGAGCCTTTTCACACAGACACACAAAATCTCACTATTTTTGATCACGTAATCATTCACCGTGTTAACCAATTCCATTTTAAAACCATTGTTTTTCAGTTAATATGAGGCTGTACAAAATATTTATCTGTGGCATTTAATCTGCAATGGTTCATTCACACACCATGTGTGTGTCCACCAGCCCAAAGAATGACAATCTTGGAAAGGATTTAAAGAGATTAACTAGGCTATTAATGCAATCTCAAGAATGTTAGATATACTTAAGTCTTCTGATTTAGGTGTTGCAAGTTACTCTCACAACAAAGATATGATTAAGAGGAAACACCAATAATCTTTAAGATATCCAGCAGTAAAACTCTCAGGCCCCAATACAGCTCCAGTTGGATGTAGTGAAGCTAGGGCCATAGTTAGAAGGGTGCAGGGCATATGTGCATGCGTGCGTGCTCCCATCCCTAGCACCTTCTAGTTGGGGGGGGGGGGGTGGTTAAGGAAAGTGAAGGAGGTTTCTTAGTGAAGTCTGGCCTTCCCCCAATCGCAAATAATTGTATTGATGATCTTGAAGAACTCTGAACTAAATATGTCCAATTGGACTGGTCCTAGTTGGAGAAAAGGGGGAGGCCCCCGCTGGTTTCTCTCACCCCTTCAATGTTGTTATACTTATGTTGCCCTATTGCTGGGGGGGGGGGGACGTTGAGTCTAGATTGGTGTCCAAATTGGTAAATGTGCCTTTTTCTCACAAAAGAGGCTAGATTTGCAGGGGAACAAATAGGTGACAGATCCACCTGCATGCACTCTAGCTGTGATGTTTGTGTGTGTATGGGGGGCGGGGGGCACTGATCATTGTCATTTCAAAGGTACATGAGTGCCTCTCAGTTGCATGGCTGCCTTTAATGGGCCCATGCTGCAGCCTGAGGTACTGCTTGGGCAATGGCACATGCAGGGAACAGGAAGGCGTGGGGCTGGGGGTGGCTGCCTTGATTCACTCCCCGCCCCAAGGATGACCCTGAGCGAAGCATTGCTAGTTACACCAGAATATGGATGGAAATGCAAAACCAGATATGCATCCCACTGAAAGTAATATAGTGTGGACTGACATCCACAGCTGAATGCACTTCCACTCAGGTCCACAGTTTCCAATCCAGAGAAGGAGATCCAGGGAAGCAGGTCTCCTCTGAATTAGGGTAATAAGAAAAGCATCCACACATCAGAACCACACTAGTTCTTTCTGAGTGTGGTTCTAGAACCACACTCAAAACATTGACCCCCTTTGCGTCGAATGTGGAGGTGGACCGGATGCTGATTTATTTTTTCTGGCCATTGTTACTATTTATAGACAAAGATTTTTGAATACTGTTTTATTATATTATTGTATTATGAGGTATATAATGTGGATAACTAGATTATGTATTTGTATATTTATTATATATTTGATCCCTATTGAGATGCTAATGACAAACATACAATGGTTAGAAAGTAAAATATGTGCTTTTTAACTTTAGGGTAAGACGTTTTAGAATTAGTATGTTCAATGGAATTCTAGCTTACAATTTACAGCTGTGATTACTCTAATGGAAGTCTCCCGGTACAACGGTGTATAAACATTGAGAGTCAATAGGGACTAAATGAAAATTGAGCAGTATCGAATGCAGTTTGTATATTTTGAATTATTATAGCAATGGCTTATATGTGTAGTTATTGTGAACTGTGCAGATAGGTGAGCTGGAAGTCAATATTTATCTATGTGTAGAGTTAGGAAATGAATGTAATTGAATGTTAAAGTTATTGTAAAATCTAACAAAAATTTAAGAAGCAAAAAAGGGACTAAATGACAAGAGGAGAGGATGTCTTTATTCTGAGCCACAGCTTTAGAAAATTGAATATACACAATGAGTAAGAATGCCCCATTAGGATATATGTATGAGATATGGGACAAGAGAGAGATTTGAGATCCATTTATTTATTTATTTATTACACTTTTATACCGCCCCAACTAGTGTCAATATTGAATCTGTATCTTTATTTATGATGAATACTTATATACAAAAGACAACAAATATTTATACACCAATTTTCAACAAAAGTTCCCAAAGCCGTTTACATAGATATAAATAAATAAAATGGCTCCCTGTCCTCAAAGGGCTCACAATCTAAAAAAGAAACATAAAATAGACACCAGCAACAGCCACTGGAGGGATGAGGTGCTGGTGCTTCCTTTCACAGCTGAGGCTGTGTGTATTGCTTTTCTAAAAAGCTAAAACCTTGCTAGCTAACTGTATGGGAGAGTGAGCTGGATTCAGAACCAAACCCGATAGGCAGGAGTTTGGCTTTTCTACAAGGATTTTGGACATGCTGTGTGGAATTATAGTGTATTTGACATTATTTGACAGGCCTGCAATTTCATGGTCAACATAGGATTCCATCTTGAGTGGATCATGCCTCAAACATGGACTGAAGATGGGGCGACTCCACAGGATGGCATCCATCTGTGTGGTTAGTCATTCTACATGTTATACTGAGAAGGAAGAACTCACCACAGGGATGCCATTTTTGGTAGCATTCCTGTGGCAATGTATATTCTAGTTTTCAAAACAGAAGATCTTACCCTGTCACAATGCCCAGCTGATACACAGAATAATTTAATTTACCAATTCACAGTTATTACTTTTAATTACTCACTAATTTACACACTATTTATGGACTCACTGCCTGGCAATCCATTCAACAATTTGCAACAAAGAAACACATCCAATCATAATTCGGGGTGACCACTTACCAAGTAGCAACTTACTATTTTGTGGATAGAACAATTTGATGAGCTGGTTGTCCATACTGTCCTGCTAAGGGGTAAAACATTTAAAAAAAAAAATCACACTTCTGCGCCTGATCGGAAATCCAGAGAATGGTTAGATTCTCCTAACCATCCATCAGGACAATACAGATAACCAGCTTATCACGGCAAGTTGCCATATGACAAATGCTCACCTTTTGTCCAGTTTACTTGCCTCCATCCCCACTACAGCTTGGTTCACATATAATGGCCAAGCATTGGGGTCTGAGCTTCATCCTCATACACTCCTTCCTCCCCTTGAACACTCCAATTCCCTCTCTTGGTTCAAAGAAATGGCCATTTTCCATTACAGCCAAATCAGGAGGTGGTGGGGAGAAATATGGTTTGTAGAAACCACAGTTTGCTTCCAAACCATAACTGAAAACTCACATCAAAGGGTGGTTTCCAATTCTGGCCACAGAACATAGGGCAAAGTCATGAGTGGGTCATGAGTTTGACATAGAGCAAAGTGGTTCACATCACTGTTCCCTTTAAGATGTACGTGCACTCACAAGTTTTTGGATGTCCGGTCAGTTCATTTTAGATCCCGCTCAGTTTGAATAAGGAAGGTCCCACTCTGAATGCAGGTGTGCACACAGAACAAAACTCATTCCGCACAGAGATGAAAAAATTAGGATCCCCATTGGTTCACATTATTTCATTCATTATTTGTACACCACCCCAAACTTCCATCTCTGGGTGGTTTAAAGCAACATAACACAGAAATTAAAACCTTAACACAATTTGGAACCACAAGTCTATTTAAAAAGCTTTTGTGAATAAACATGTCTTTAGAGACTTTTAAAATATTGTCAGAAAGGCTCTTATTTCAGCAGGGAGTGCATCCAGTCTCAGGACAGCAACAGAGAAGGCCTGCCCCTTGTAGTCACCAGACCAGCCGGTGGCAACTGTAGATGAAACTCTCCGGATGATCTCAGTGAAGACAACTTTGGTAAAGGCCAAGTCCAGGAGTGGAAGGGCACTTTGGGATCAAGCCCACTATTCCTATGTGCCAACACGTATTTGCACAACACAAGCTCCAAAACTGCACTGGAATTCTCACTGTTCAGAAAAATCACATATTTCAAAGCACTAGAAAAGATGACTAATCTGCCACCAGAATAAAAGATATAGAACATTGCCCTTTATAGTTACTCTTGTACACAATTTCAAGACCAAGACAATATAATGGCAAATAAACATAATTCTCAAAGTCAAGAGATTTTCAAACAATGGCCCAGGGACAAGATAGTTTAATCCAGTTTTCCGTTCAGATGCAGGTCTACTTAAGCTCTTCATCTAACATCTATTTTAAATAAGATTAAAACATATTTTTGAAGATAAATTAATACAATTAGCTAGTTTGAAACCTTTATATATACTAACTACTTTACCTTCTTACCTATTCCAAGGACAGAAGAAGTAGAAATACAGGGTTTAATATAACAATGGTCTTTTGCTTTATACAAGAGGCTTCTATGATTAGGCAGCAACAAAATCTCAAATTCTGAGTTCAGATGTCAGAAAGAGAAGGCGCTACAATTGACAAGAAACCCACTCCATATATACATGCAGAGTTAAGATTTAATGAAGGCTTTGTGCTCCATCTCTCGACCAGTGTTCCCTCTAAGGCATGCGTGTGCTCACACATATTTTGACGTCCATTCAGTTACTTTTATATCACACTCAAGTTTAAACAGAAGGTCCCACTCTGAATGCACATATGCACACACCGCTGCCCAAAACAAAACTCATTCCACACACAGAACACTTTTAGTCAGACCTAGCAAGATAATGGCGCAGCAGGGAAGTAACTTGCCTAGGGAGCAAGAGGTTGCTCGTACGAATCCCAGCTGCTATGTTTCCCAGACTATGGGAAACACCTATATTGGGCAACAGCAATATAGGAAAATGCTGAAAGGCATAATCTCAAACTACGTGGGAGATGGCAATCGTAAACCCCTCCTGTATTCTACCAATGACAACCACATGGCTCTGTGGTCGACAGGAGTTGACACCAACTCAACAGCACAACTTTACTTTAGCAGGATATAGTTTGTATATTAATCTCATCTTGAACCACAGTTAGTGTTACATTGATAGTGCAATACTTTCATAACAGCTTGTGGCACACTCCTTTAAACAGCACAGTAAATTTTACATATTGCAGTGTCCTCCAACAATTATTCCAGTCTACACACTTGCTGCCTCATTCCCATAGGGCAATCCCAGATTTAAACTCCCCTTAGCAAAAGAAATATTGCCACATAGGTTCACTATCAAGCATGCCAGTCAAAGTGCAAAAGGATACTTTAGACAACCCTGTTGTGTATGAAAGACAAGCTTGACTCTCCAATCGGTTAAACAGTGCATTATTTTAAAAATAATAATAATAATCCAAGTAGTAATATGAGCTCTCCTACATTCAGTCTTAAATAAGTCTGCTTACTTTTCCAGCACAAGCTTTTACAGGAATCTTATATATGCTTTAGCATCCTGAAATAATAAAAATCTCCCATTTTGGTATCAAGCAGGAATTAGATGGAATCAACTTGATCCACATGACAAGCATTCCGAGGATATGTTTCTGAAACCTCAAAATTAAATATAACCTTCTACAAGGTCTTATTTCATGGCAATCAAATTACCATTTGAGACTATAAACTGACTATTTTCTAAAGGCTAGAAATAAACATACTAGAAACAATACCTTGCAAGACATTATTTCTTTCTTCATTCATCACGGAAGAGCTTTCACACTCTTCACTTGTTAGACAACACTGCAGTTGGACAACTTGTGAAATACCCATTAGGGTCAGTCAGATGACCTACTCCGATTGTGGGGTGCCACACATGTTGTGACCTGACCTAGGTGGGTTTCATGCACCATTTTAAAAACATGTTCTTGTCACTAGTAGCTGCAGGGTCTGCCTACATAGTATTTTGAAATGCTTGCAACACAGGGGCTGGGTTCAGAAGTAACTTGAAGCCATGGTTGGTTTAGCTAAAGCATAGTTTGCTTTAACAACTTAGCCCAAGCCTGCTCACAAACCAGGATCTGAAAGCACAAATGCAAGCTGTTTGCAACCCATAGTTTGCCTCCATGTTTGCATTCACAGACCACTGATAAACTAGTCAGAGCTCTTGCCCTCAAGAGGACAACTGCACTATAGAAACAGGAGTCACTCAAGAGGCTGCTGCACCATGGAGATGGAAGTGAACTTAAGAAGTCCTGCGCAGAAAAGAAGAGCAGAAAAGAGGCTCTAAATCAGTTTCCCTGTTATGCTTCTGGAGGCACAAATTATGGCATGGGTTCTTAAGACATGTGAGGTGGAAATTCTTCTGAGGAACATTTCCTCATACTTAATTTTCCCATGGAAAACTTTCCATTTCTAAAAATGAATGGGCTGGTTAATTTCAGATTAACACTGAGCATATGCAGCAATGCTAGTTCCAGACTACCACTGTGCTGTCGCTTGAGTGGGAGGAAGAGGCAATTTGTGCCAATGTCCCCTCCCCTCTGAAGCCCATCATGCATCAGCAAAATATTCCTTGAGGGCTGTACAATGACATACAGTCTAATATCACTATCTCTTTAGGACATCAGAAAAATCTGCAGAGGAAAATTTTCTGAAGAAACAGTTTAATTTTTATGCAAATGAAGAAAAAATTACATCAGAAAAATTTCCAGGCATTTTTCCTATACAACATTTTGCAGGAAACCAACATCTCTGTCTCTTAACTACGGTTAGCACAAACCATGATTCAATATGATGCTTGAACCCAGTCAGAGTCGGAAAGGCTTGCCACCAGCAAATTACAGCATGATTAGAAGTCATATGAGAACTAAGCTGCAACCCCTGTGGTCTGTTATCAATAATGCATTGTTCAACTTGTTCTTACGTCTTGCAACCTTCTCTGAAAAACCTGAACTGTTCTCAGATTATCTCATAACATTTATATATTTTATTACACTTGTATCCCGCTCTTCCTCCAAGGAGCCCAGAGTAGTATTCATGGTTATATTTATCCACACAACAACCCTGTGAAGTAGATTAGGCCGAGAGAGAAGTGACTGACTCAGGGTCACTCAGCAAGTATCATGGCTGAATGGGGATTTGAACTCGGGTCTCCCTGATCCTAGTCCAACACTCTAACCACTACACCATGCTGGCTGATGCATACCATCACAAATCTTTTTTTTTTTTAACCTAGGATGATCAGGAGCAAAACTACTAACTTGCAACAGTGTACTGTGAAATACAGATGACAAGAAGCCACTTTAAGGTCTCTTCTCTTGTACATGAGAAGTGGATACCCATTAATAATGTAACACTTGCATTCAGCTGAAACACACTATGGGGAGCCATAATTGGCCTTGGCTCCCCTTGACTCTCTGCTGTAAAAAAGAAAAGAAAACCAACTAATGGGCAGTTGTCGTCCCCAACCCCCCACACACAGAGGTTTTCACAATTTTGTTCACTAAGCTCAGCACGGCAACTATGCCGCCACCATCTGCTGAGCATGACAAACCCCAGACTTCCTCCGATCTCTGGAGAAATAGCAGTGGGCAATCTGTGCCCCTTATGTTGAGAGGAAGAGTGAGCCACTGTACTGCCTGGAAAGCTTTGGCTGCACAGGACCAAAATAAGCAAACCCCACATCCAGTGTTCCCAATAATGTTTTCATCTCTACAGAATGAGTTTTGTTCTGGGCGGCAGTATCAAGGCAGTGTGCGCACACGTGAATTCAGAGTGGGGCCTTCCAGATTAATCCTGTGCACGATCTAAAATTTGCAGAATGGACATTAAAAAGAAACATTGGTCTTACCTGTGAAGGGTTCTTTTTCCCAGCATCTGAGTTCAACTTGAAGAGTGGGTTGTGTTCCAAAGCATGCCTCAGGAGACAGGAAGTAGATTTTAAAAACTGTGGTTATATCTGGTAGTTAGGTAGAAGGCACCCAAAACCCCAGTTCCAGACTGTTGAGCCAGGTAATCACAGGAGCGTCAAAGGAAAAGTTAGAGGTACTAGGAGGACAGAAAGAGAAAGACTAGAGATAGGCAGACAGGAAGAGCTGCCTAGCTGAAAAATGAGAAAAACATGAGCTAGAGGGAGAGGTTACTGTTACCCCGGGAGTCACCGCCACCCACAACTGCGCCCGAGTCCCATGGAGGTATGGAGCATCCGCGGGAGGGGCGGATGAACTCAGACACTGTGAAAAAGAACCCTTCACAGGTAAGACCACTGTTTCTTTTTCTGCAGTTTGTCTGAGTTCATCCTGAAGAGTGGGACATGCCCAAGCAGTAGAAAGAGACAGGGAGGGAAGAGCGGACAGTTAGACAACCTGCTGTAGGACTGCGTGAGCCATGGCCACCTGATCAGAATGGAAGGATGAGACCTTATAGTATTTGATAAATGGAGAGATGGAGGACCAGGTAGCGGCTTTACAGATGACCTGAAGTGGAGCGTTAGCTGAGAAAGTGGCTGACGTTCTGACACTGCAAGTGGAGTGCACCGTGATGCCCGCAGGAACTGGTAGGTGCAGTGTCTTGTATGCCAGGCAGACAGTTGCTTTGATCCACTTAGCTAGGGTAGTCTTGGAAACTTTGTGACCTAGTGAGTTAGGATGAAAGGAGATGAATAGGGTGTCCAAATTGCGATAAGGTTTGGTAAGCTTCAGGTAAATTCAAAGTGCCCTGCATACATCCAGAGTGTGCCATAGTTTCTCCTTAGGATGTGTAGGATTTGGGCAGAATGAAGGGAGAACCACCTCCTGGGACCTGTGAAAGATGGTGTTGATCTTTGGGATAAATGGAGGGTCAAAGCGCAGTATAACTGCTTCATCGTTGAAGGAGCAAAGCTCCTTGCTTGCTGATAGGGCTCCCAATTCAGATATCCTGCATGCCAACGTGATGGCCACAAGCAAGAGCACCTTGTAGGAAAGGATGTTCAGAGGTGGTGATCTGAGGGGTTTGAAGGGTTGTCTCGTGAGAGCATTTAGGACCTTGCTGAGATCTCAGGATGGAAACCTGTGAATCGGCAGGGGTGCGAGGTTGGTGGCCCCCTTCAGGAATCGTCTGAGGTGAGGGCGTAGCATGGAGGATCCATGCGACATCAGTTCCAGGACCAACGCCAGTGCTGAAACCTGTCTGCGAAGTGTGTTGGGACGGAGTCCCATCCCTATGCCCTCCTGGAGGAAAGTCAGAACTTTGGGAATCCCCATGGTGAGCGGGGAGAAGTGTTTCCTGCACGCCCATCTGAAGAAAGCAGACCAAGTGGCTTGGTAGATCATGGTAGTTGAGAGCCTCCTTGATGCTAGTATGGTATCCTGCACAGCCACTGTGTATCCAGCCCTTTTCAGGTAAGCGGACTGAATTTCCAGGCACATAGTTGGAGCCAGTCTGGATCCAGGTGTAGTACAAGGCCCTGGGACAGAAGATCTGGATGACGTGGAAGAGGCCATGGTGTCCTGGAGGATAGTGAGACTAGGTCCACAAACTACAGTCTCCTTGGCCCGTGAGGAGCGATGAGAATTAGGTTCACTTTTTCTATGATCAACTTCAGTGGAACCTTGTGTAGAACCTGGGGAGTTGGTGACTGGTTGTGGAGGCAAAGAGGTCTACGAGTGGTGGACCAAATGCCGTCATGATCTGATGGAAGACTTCGGTGTGGAGGGACCATTCTGCCGGATCTATGTTCCGACAGCTGAGCCAGTCCACTGTCAGTCTGGTTGTCCCACTGAGATACTCGTGATTGAGGCAAGATGCTTCTCCGCCCAGGTTAACAGTCGAGTGGGCTCCTCCATCATGGGATGGGATCTGGTGCCGCCCTGATTCGCGATGTATGCCTTTGTGGCTACATTGTCTGTGCAAACTAGCACATGTTGGCTCTGTATCAGGTGAAGGAAGTGTCTGAGGGAGAGATGAATAGCTCTTAATTCAAGCAAGTTGATGCTCATTGAGGTCTCTCTGCTTGACCAAACACCATGGGCAGGTTGTTGGAGGCAATGTGCTCCCCATCCCGTGAGGCTTGCATCCATGGTGACAATGATCCTGTTTGGAGGGACTAGGGGCAGACCTCATAGGATAGCCGGTGACACCCACCAGCATAGGGAGTGAAGAACCTCCATGGTGAGTACCATCGATCTGTGTGTTCTGGTCGCAATGAGGTTCTGGAAGGGAAGAAATAGCCATTGGAGGGCGCGAGAGTGTCAATGTGCCCAGGGGGTGCACACCAGGCAGGATATCATGGATCCTAGTATCTGTGCCAGAAGTGTGAATCAGTGCTACGATCTTGTTTCTGCGGTCTGTTGTCAATAAGATCATGCCCTGGACAATGTCGAGGAGGGCTCCCAGGTGTTGTAGAGATTGAGAGGGAACCAAGTGGCTCTTTTGTCTGTTGACCACGAATCCATGCAACGTCAGAAGATGTAGGGTTTGTCGTATGTCCTGGTGAACTTGTATGAAGATGAAGAGCAGACGAGCAGATTGTACAAATATAGGTGCACGTGGAGTGCTTCCTCACACATCCGGGCCATTAGGGTTAACATGATCTTGGTGAATACCCTTGGAGCAGAGGACAGGCCAAACGGCATCACCTTGTACTGATAATGCCAGTCATGGATGTGAAAACGGAGGTATCTGCGGTGGGACAGGTGGATGAGGACATGCAGATGCGGCTCCAAAAGGTCTATGGAGGCTAGGAACTCCCGGTTGCAAATCACTTCCTTGATGGTGCGGTGGGATTCCATCCTGGACAGTCTTTTCCTAATGTAGCAGTTTAGCCGCTTATGGTCTAGGACCGCCCTCCATGAGCAGTTCTCCTTCGGCACCAGGAATAGAATGGAATAAATTCCAATTATTGTGGCTGGGGATGGTGGGAGTTGTAATTCAAAAACAGCTGGAGGGCCAAGGTTCCCCACCCCTGCCTTAGAGGAAACACTGCCCACATCTTTCTATTCTGCTCTTGATTAGAAAAAAAGGCATGACAGACACACTTGACCAATACTCAGCTGTGGCACCTGGAGTGTCTGAGCCAAGCACACACACCTCACGCCTTCCATCCTGCTCAAAAGCAGCAGCAGAAGACAGTGGGTATGCCTGGCTGCTGTTTAGTTGTGATGCTCAGAGTGTTGGCCAAGAAACTGCCAAATGGACATCTCAGCACTTCATGCTTCTACTCAAGTAGCAACAGGAGGTGAGGGGGCTTCCTTCATAAGCAACCACAATTTGGTGATAATGTGCATGCCAAAATTGCAGAACTCTGCTCATACATTTTGATGAAGGGGTAGATATGCACTAAGGCTTAATTCACACCAAACCATAGGTAAGGAAGCTGAACTGTGGCTTGTGATCAGTCACCAAACCAAAGGCCTAAGTCATGGACTGTTCCAACTCTAGCTTGGCAAATTCATATATCACTCCAAATCATAGTTACAGTTTCTATGGTGCTGGAGCCTCCACCTCCAGGCAGCCAACTCTGACCAGCTGGGGAAGCAGGCAGCTATCTAGCTGAACCCAAATTTATTGCTAGTTAATGAGCCAGTGTGTGTACTTTTGGATCAGATACAAATAATGAAGCATCACTACAAAGTAGTGCAGAGCACCAACCTAGGCAAGAGGTTAGCACTTTTCAAAACAAAAATAAAGTTTATTTAAAGTGGGGCAAATGTATTTAAATCACCAAAAGAAAACCTTAAATTAAGTCAGATATAAATCCCATTGATGAATCTTTATATATTTGTTGGTGGTGCAAATATATGATCACTAAAACAGGTGAATTTACAATTCAATAGAGCATTTATAAAATAAAGGAGGATATACTTCATGTAATTTTTTAGATAACTTGAATTTTACTAATTTAGGAAAGTTCATAATATGTACTTAATGTAATTGATACTTTTACTCATTACCTGTGTCAGGTTGCCTTGCCTCTCCTTGCTGCACTACTTACTTTTTACCCAGGGATGTTATTTCTTCAAAATATTTGCAGATAGGCTGTTTCTTATGCTCAGAAGCAATAGCAGTTCTGTCCTTATTTATAAATTATGTTGTACGACTGTACAGATGGTCTGTGCATTCGTACATGCTTGTGTGTGAATGACTGTAACTGCATCCATTTTAAAGGGTAAAAGCCCCTCAAAAACATGTCACAGATATAAAGTGTGTTGCTGTACCTTTGGTACACTAGACACCAGTATTCCATCTAAGGCGTTTGCATGTGCACCTACACACAAGTGTGAATTGGGCTTGTTTTTCTGTGGCAAAGTGTGAGGCAATATAGGAAGCTGTGTACTAAATAATGCTTGCCTTTTTTCTTTCCACTGCTTTTCTACTCCACCTCCGTTCCTATATTGTGTCTCTGCCTTCACTCCTCTGCCTTGGCTGAGTCACACCACAAAACAACCCCCCTAATATACAGCCTTTGTCTTTGCAAATGTGACTTTAGTCTGCTTATAAAAAGATACTGAAAGCCCAGAAATTTCCAAAAGCAAGAGCTGGTAGTTGCTGAACACTGATGGGCAGACTAAAGGTATTTTCATGAGACGGAACTGAAATGAATGTTCATGTTTGATAGGTAACTCAATGTGTGAGAGAGTCATTAATTCATTTTTAGGAGACCATGTTGGTATAGCAGGTTTGTGATGAGATTTAATTTCAACCACGTTGTTTTTACATGAGATTTTTACATGAGTGGGGGTGAAAAAATAGATCTGAAGACAGTTTCAGTGAAGGGAGGGAGATCAGGGAATGATCAGTCAGGCTACTGTGAGCAAAGCGAAAGTGAAAGTTGAGGTGGAGGGAAGAAAAGAAGAACCATGTTCTGCTGAAAACAATGACATCTAAAAGGGGGAGGGATGGCTCTTGACTGAAGATACAGCTTCCACGTTTATTTATTTATTTAACATATTTTTATACTGCCCAAAACTTACGTCTCTGGGCGTTTAAGTCTGTCACTGGACTGGGGAACTGGTTGGGGAGCTTCCTAGACTGGCAGGCTAGCATCTAATCCAAGAGTTCCAATTGTGTCTGGGTGCTTGGCTGGGCACAGGGTGTGCCATGAACCAGTTTGGGGTGCAGGGGGTGCGGAGGGGGGTGCAAACACTCAGCTAGGAGCTCCAGGGCAGGTTAGGGATGTGCACAAACCTGTTCGGGGGCCCTTTTATGGGCCTCCAAACAGGTTCCAACACCGAGTGGTTCAGAAGCTCGAAGGCGGGGGTGGGACAACTTTAAAGGTAGGGGAGGGTGCACTTACCCCTCCCTCCGCTCCCCCCCCCACTGGCACTGGGTTTGTAAAGACTCCATCAGGGCGGCAGCATACCTCCCTGCCGCCCCGTCCCTGAAGTGGCCAAGGAGAGAGCAGGGCGGCAGAAAGCTATGCTGTCGCCCCAACTGAGTCTTTACAAACCCAGCGCCAGTGGAGGGAAAGCGGAGGGAGGGGCAAGTGCACCCTTCCCCACCTTCAAAACAGCCCCTGCCATTTCCATGCACATCCCTAGGGCAGTCTAGGGCAGAGTGTCTGCTAGCAAGCTCACAACTAGTAGCACACTAAACTCTGGGGTCCAGGGCAATTATAGTGGTCAAAACAAAGGTATGGGGTAAGTGCTCAGATCACAAAAGGCAGAAAATATGTGTGTGTATTTTCTAAAATAAGAGCAGAGTAGGTGAGGAAGTACAATCTGGTTGAGATACAAAGGAGATGAGGCTCTGGGCGTGCCAGTTTAGTCAGTGTCGGATTGCATTAGAGTGAGATCTGGATTATCCATTCAGACTCTCCTTTGTCCTAGGACCTCATTTACTTGCCTGGCCACCAATTGCCTTCACTAGAAATGCAAGAGTACCAAGCGCTTTCCCAGGCTGGCAACTTCAAAACTTCTGCCTGTGCCAGGGCTTGATAAATCTCAGGCACCAGGGAGGCATGGTGCCGAGAAATCCAACCATGGCGAATAGAAAAGTTATTTCATAAAATATGTATTTGTCCTAGTCAGTCTCGTTTCTCTATGTATGCTGCTTCTAAAGGAGATAAAACGAAGCCCTTTTATCCTTCCCACACACAAACAATGCCATCACTAAGTTCAGTAACTTGGTCAAGTTTCCATTTTCTGGCTTCTAAATTTTTGGGTTGGCTCCTAGATTCAAAGAAAATGTAACAGTTTCACTTGTCCAAAATGGAGACTCAAAGCCAAGAAAAGGAGAGCAACTTGATAATAGAGTGTATTTGTGATCACCAAGCATATATTTTATAATGGCAAGTGTCTGCCCCAGTCCAAAGTGAGAGTTGTGGGGGTGTGGGGGGAGGGTTGAACTCATCTCTGACTTCAGGCTGGGCTCGGAAGGCACTTGGGAACAGGAAGCAGTCTTGCTGCTTGAAGATAAGTGACAGATCAGGGGTGAGCCACCAACTGGAGACCTGATTGCTTCAAATGCCTCTAGCCCGTTGTCAGAGACAAGAGCCCACCCCACTTCTCAAAATCAGGGAGGAACAGATTCAGTAGCAACAAGCAAATTTTGGTAAAATACCAAGGATATCCAAAATGTGCGACTCCCTGGTTTATGGGCAACTCTGTAATTGAGCCATCTTGGCATAACAAGGAGGATAACAATCCACACCCAGTATATATACACAAGGGGAGAAGGGATAAGTGAGGGAAACTATTCCCAGTTTGGCCATATATTTTCAGTGCCATCTCAATCGGACTATTTGTTCTCCAGGGGACTACCAATCCTAGGAGCATCAGTAAAACAAAGGGAGGAGATGCAGGGCAAGCAGCCAGTTGGGCACAGGAGGCTGAAAGGGAAAGAGGGAAAGCACTGAGGTGTGCAGAGGCACATGGAAGCATTAGGGCTAGGTGACTGCAACAGACAGAGCAGGCACAAATGGGAAGTTGGGACCCGCTCTGAATTACTCAAGTGTGTAGTAAATGTAGAAGTACTACACGGTTGCATGCACCAGAGTTTTTTTTAATCTAATTTAGGAAACTGCAGCAATAATGAACTCTACACTTCACAGTGCTACAGCAACATATTTTTGGCCCAAATAGGACACTTCAGTGGCAATCACAAAATAAAGAACCACATCTGTGATTAGAAAATTGACACTGACAGTTCAGGGAACAAAGATTCCCCTGATAAACCTGATTTAAAGGGGATTTAAAACTCATCAGAAACTTGGCATGATGGATCTCAGCTTCCTGCTTATCCCACAGGCTTTAGAACTACTCAATCCTATTGAAAAGGACACAAAACATGTGCTGTGAACATGAAAATCTCATTACTTCATATAATGAACTTATATTGTTTATTTAAAATATAAACAAAAGACAAAATCAGTTCAGTTTTGAGTTGACAAACAAATCATCACAATTAACTGATAGTTCATTTACCTTTTTAATTAGTTGTAACATCCAATGACATCAAACTTGTTGCCCTTAGCACCTTGAGCTGCACTATCCGTGGTACCCACTGCCAACATACTGGGGATTCACCAGTGCATTTCAGCCCAACTTTTGAAATTACACTATTCTAATCAGTACACATTCTGGTTTGAATTGTTGCCATAGCCAGATTTCACTCCCAGAGGATAAGGAATATGTAACAAGACTAGTCCCCTGCTAACTGAGCTAAGAGACTCCAGTCAAAATGCTGATTCTCCTTATATTTAGCAAGAGAAGAGCAACTGACCCTAATCAACCACACCACCCCTCCTGTGGCTAATCCTGGGTCTCCCTTATGGTTTGGAGAAAGGAGATCATCTTATTCTTCTATATAAACCACACTGATAACTTTTTTTTTGTTTAAAAGTGGTATGTAAATAATAGTCTATGTTCTAGAAAATGAGAGCAATGCAAAAAGAAGTTGATTGTTTCAGACCAAATGGCTAAACATGACCCATAAGCTGTTACAAAGAGTAGATTGACTGGAAAAGGAGTTGAGGGAGATATTCTGAAGTATTCTCCCTCCCTCCCTCCTCCCAGTTCAAGTCAGACTAGATCTTGGAATCCCAATAACTAGATACTTTAATAAACTTTCCATTGAACCATCTAACATTAGTATGATCAGAAGTATACTGTATACTATATCATACAATTTTCTAATGAATGCATGTTAAACATTTGAACTCTGAATTATACTAATCCAATACTATTAATGAGACAAAATGTTCAAGTTTCTACAAACTGAAGAATGCAATTATGTTCTCAACCAGAGAGCAAGCCAAGATACAGCCAGAAGTATGCACGCCTCTTTGAATGTGTGCCTTAACAGAATTATTGTGTCCAGATAATGAGAAGTATTGACTTTACTATATTCTGTGCTGGAGAATATGGATTATTGGGTACGATTCTCTCGGAATACTACTACTACTACTGCAATGAATATTTATATACTGCTTTTCAACAAAAGTTCCCAAAGCGGTTTACATAGAGAAATGAAAATAAACTAGCAGACCCGGCACATAGCATCTGTGCCACTAGTCTCTCCCTGCTGCTTCCCCCCTCCCTTCCGCACCAGTCCATTCCCCACCACTTCCACCCCTCTCTATTCCCTGTCCATTCCACGCCACTTCCCCACTCCCTTCCGCCCCAGTCCATTCCCCGTCATTCCAGAGGTCCCTATCCTCCTCTCGCCATTGGCAGCTTTCCCTCCCCGCCCCCCGGCGGCACTTTCTCTCCCCACCAGGCTCCCTCCCCCCCCCCGCCATTTTTACCCACCCGTCACCTCCACTGCAAGGGCCCACCACCGCCACCTCCTCCTCACCCCACCGTCCTTGGAGGCTCGCACAGCCAATCTGCTTGCTGTGCCAGCCTCCACCCAGCCGCAGGCTCAGCCAATCCACTTGCTTTAGAACTCTCTCTGCTTCGCAATGGAACACGTCGTGCATGGACCATCTACCAGAATTATATAGAGAGATAAACAGGCTCAGAGTCTAATACTGTGTCTAATTCTGGGGGCCCCATTTTGAATGGATGAATGAAGGGCCCCACGTATTTTAAAAATGGCTTTGATAAGCTGGAATGCATTCAAAGGCAGGTAACAAAGATGCTGACGGGTCTGGAAACCAAGTCCTATGAAGAACAGGTAAAGGGGTCGAGTATATTTAGCCTGAAAAAGACAAGATTAAGATGGGGGAGGAATATAACAACAATCTTCAAATATCTGAAGGACTATCACAGAAGAAGGAGCAGACTTGTCTTTGTTCCACCCAAGGACAGGACTAGAACCAATGGGTTGAAACTACAAAGAAGCAGATTTCAGGCTAGATATCAGGAATAATTTCCTAACTGTAAGAGCTGTTTGACAATGGAATCGTCTGCCTTGTGCATTGGTGGGCTCTCCTTTGCTAGATGATTTCAAACAGAGGCTGAATAGCCATCTATCAGTGATGCTGTAACAGTTTTCTGTACTAAGCAAGAGTATGAATAGACCATTCCAGGTTCCTTCCCAACTCAAATTCTATTATTCTATGTGTCTCTGTCAATTCATGAATGCTAGCACATAACAGCATAGAAATTGGGTACTTACTCCTCAACAACAGTCACTAATTATAGGAGTTCGTAATGTGATTTACCTTTATTCATGCAAATGCAACCAGGGAAAGCACAGCGTGAAAGGAACAAGTGAAATAGTTATTTGGACATCATTGTAATTTTTGAGAGAGAGAGAGAGAGAGAGAGAGAGAAACACAAGCTATTTTTCCCAACATTTTCTCTTCCTTGCAACCCTGAGCCATAAAAATGCCATTCCTCGGGGCCAAGGGACCCTCAGCAATGGTACAGCATGCAGCACAAGTGGCCCCAAGGGAAGGGAGGGACCTCTGAAAATCAAGTGGAGACACCTTGTAGAAGGTGCCTCTACTTCGTTTCCTGAGAATTCCTTCCTCCTTCTGTAGCCACCTGCTCCACATCTCACATAATTGCCAAGGGTCCCTCAACTCTTGGAAATAGCTTGGGAAAGGGGCTCAAAAGGCTATAGGAAGGAGAAGAGCAAGGAAAATGGCTTCCATGAGTACTATCATGCCTGCACAATTAATCTGGGTGCTACTCAGAGCTAGCGATGTGCACAGAACTGGTTTGGAGGCCTTTTATGGGCCTCTGAACCAGTTTGAACAGCGAGTGGTTCCGCCGGTTCGAAGGCAGGGGGTGCTACTTTAAGGGCGGGGGAGGGTGCACTTACCTCTCCCACCGCTCTTCCCCCGCTGGCACTCTGTTATTAGTCAGTCCATGGGGCGGCAGCATACCTCCCTTCTGCCCTGTTTACTGGGTATACCTGGAAATTTCTGACGCACCCATGAGTGCACACCCACACAGGCGCAGCAGATACTTCTGGGTATATCCAGTAAACGGGGGCAAACAAGTGGCAGGGAGGTACACTGCCACCTCATGGACTAACTAAAAACGGAGCGCCAGCGGGGGAAGAGCGGCAGGAGGGGGAAGTGCACCCCCCCGCCTTTGAGCCTCCCCCGCCCGGTTCCATGCCTTCGAGTCTCCCCCACCCAGTTCTGTGCACATCCCTACTCAGAGTGAATATGACTTTCAAAGATATTCTCATATCAAGCTACAGATAATCTTTCACCCTGCTACAAGGCCCATCTATCCATTCACGGCTTTGAAGACCTGGTGGAGGGCACCATGTTTTGCTGGTTTTGTGTACTGATTTTGCAGTCTTTTAAAATTAGGTACATGGTTATAATTTGTTGTTTCAATAACTAATGTATTTAATGTATTAACTTTCATTCTTTTGCTGTAAGCTAGACGCAACAGGGAAATAACTTGCCTAGTGAGCAAGAGGTTGCCGGTTCAAATCCCCGCTGGTATGTTTCCCAAACTATGGGAAACACCTCTATCGGGCAGCAGCAATATAGAAAGATCCTGAAAGCATCATCTCATACTGTGCGGGAGATGACAATGGTAAACCCCTCCTGTATTCTACCAAAGACAACCACAGGACTCTGTGATTGCCAGGAGTCGACACCAACTTGACAGCTCAAATTTAGAATGAAGAAAAAGTGTGTAAAAATATTTATAAGAAATAAATTAGGACCTTGCTAGTAATTTTTCAAATTATATTAGGTACCTTGAATTCCTTACTGTGCGGTAGCAAACTGATTTTCATTATGAGTCTTTGCTTTCAGTATTCCATATATCTTAGGAAAAACAGAGAGGAGCAAGAAGCAAAGTCTCAAAAT
Organism: Hemicordylus capensis; assembly: GCF_027244095.1. Classification (NCBI taxonomy): domain Eukaryota; kingdom Metazoa; phylum Chordata; class Lepidosauria; order Squamata; family Cordylidae; genus Hemicordylus; species Hemicordylus capensis. The sequence continues at coordinate 162,324,043 of NC_069658.1, forward strand.
TATGTTGAGGCATTTATTGTAGCACATGATATACCCAACTAGCACCGACATCCAGTCAACTGACCAGTCAGATACTATTAATTCACTGCCTATTATTTGACTGCAGTCAAATATTGGCTTCACTGAATATTTGACAAGAATACCACTGTGTTTGAGGGCAACTTATCTGTTCTATTTCCTTATGGTGTATGGTTTTGTCAGTGAGGGCAAGAGAGAGGGTTGCCTGCTCCCTAGTCCTGCAGCAGTGAGGGGCAGTGAGGGGCTAGCAGCATAGCAAAGCTTCTCCTACTAGTCCCTTGCTGTGATATCTCCAAAAAAAACAACAACCAACCAATGGCAAGAGCACATGAAGTCACCAGTAGCAAAAGCCACTACTAAGAACAGGCCATCACTCCACCTTGCTTGCTGCAGGAATCAGGCAGTCCTGATTCTCCATGTGCTCTCCATGTGATCTAATCTAGCCACCTGCTGTGTAAAGCTCCTGTGAGGGGGCTGGTCCACTAAAAATAGTGACAGCTAAAAGAAGTGTTCAATGAATTGTGCACATTAACATTACCTATCATTGTTTGGTGTTATTCCTAGGGATGTACACAGAACCGGTTTGAAAATGGGGGGGGGCTCTTTAAGGACGGGGAAGGGTGCTCTTACCCCTCCCGTTGCATCCCCCCTGCTGGCGCTGCCTTTTAAAACGGTCCAGCGGGGCGGCAGCGTACCTCCGTGCTGCCCCGGTGCCTCCTTAGACTGGAAGTTGCCACTGCATGTGCACACGTCATGCATACTTGCACGCACATATCATGACATGTACATGCACAGCGGCAACTTCTGGTCCAAGGAGGCACCGGGGCAGCAAGGAGGTATGCTGCTGCCCCACCAGACCATTTTTAAAGGCAGCGCCAGCGGGGGAGATGCGGCGGGAGGGGCACGAGCACCCTCCCCCATCCTTAAAGGAATCCCCCCACTTTGAACCAGCAGGTGCCGGTTCCATGCACACCACTAGTTATTCCACCTGTCTGAAATAGAGGGAGAGGCAAAACAGAAAAGCTCACTAACATTAGGGATGTGCACAATCAGGCTCAGTGCTCCTTTTCTGGAGTGCCGAACCGGTTTGGAGGTCCAGCGTTTGAGCCAGTTCAGAAGCAGGGGGGGCCTTTAAGGGGCAGGAAGGGTGCCCTTATCTTCCCCATTGCTTTTCCCCCACCAGTGCTCTCCTCAAAATCATTACCGCGGGGCTGCAGCGTACCTCCCTACAGCCCCAGTCACCATCACACCGGAAGTGGCCGACATGTTTGTACATGGCTACTTCTGGTTTGACGGTGACCGGGGCTGCAAGGAGGTACGCTGCAGCCCTGTGGCAATGATTTTGGGGAGAGCGCCGGCAGGGGGAAAGTGGTGGGGCAGGTAAGGGCACCCTCCCTGCCCCTTAAAGGCCTCCCCAACTCCCAGGAGTGCACGAACCAGTTCGTACACATCCCCAATGAACACTGGCTCAGCTGGGACCAACTCCAGTTTGGCTCCTCTGTCCTCCCCCCTCGTCAGCGGCCATTCCACCTGCTCATTATAAAATTTACTTAATATAAGAATGTACAGTTTGTTTCTACTTCTGTGTTTTCCTTTCTGTATCATGCCTACTAAACTATAAGCCTGCAGGCAAGACCTGCACTTTTTAAATCAAGGAATCAACACCAACTCAACGGCACACTTTATCTTTACCATGACTAGAAATTTTAGGCCCTTTAAAAATCACAGTGAATAATTATTTGTAATTTCATTGTTTCTAAACAACTAGTCTGTTACTGTAATTCACTTAAGAATCAAACCTGTATGTTCTTGTTCTAATAAATCTAATACTGTACTTTAAAATAGTTGTGTAGCAGATTAAAGCCTTTGTCTCAGAGCAAGCTCACGTGAGGGAAAAGGAAGGCTGAATCATCCCTGCTTGAGTTGCCTGGCTAGGCTTCTCTGAAAACTCTTATGTATTATCAGTTGGTTCAAAATGCTGCCACCACCAACCCTCTTATCAACAGAGCTTGAACCTCCCTGTGCTTGGGGTGAAATCCCAGGAAAAACTCTGCTGAACATTTGTGTTTGCACCAGAGAGCTCCCCCTTCAGTCCCCCCGTTTTCCTGTGTTAAAAACCAACTCAAAGAGGCTTGTATAAAGAAGATAACTAAAAAGAAGTTTTATTCAATTACTACTGACTGCTTCCATCTGAGGTTTTCTCAGCTTTCAAATGCAGTTAAAAAGACTTAGTAGGTTACAAAAATAGGTTCTCTTAATGCATGCTTAAATGTTTATAGAGTCTTTTGCAAAGCCCTAGGTAGGATGGGCGTAGGCTAGTGTTTCTTATTTCAATTACACTGCAGGTAAACTATAATAAAACAGTATCTAGAATATGCAAAAGTACACACACCAAAGAAATATAAGTTTCTAATGCAAAGTCTAACTAAATAAACCTTTCCCTAAATTAATCTCTCCAAAGCCAAAGCCCAGGCTTCCTTTCCTTAAACTCACCAAACTCCAGATGAGAATTCATGCTTCCTGCCCTCCTATCTTTAAAGGATCTGCAGAGTCTTTCTCCTGCCGCCAGCCTCCATGGCCACATGTCCTTGACTGAGCACCTCCAGCCTAGCTTCTTTTCTAACAAAGAAACTTCCTTCTTCCTCGCAACAGCTTTCTAGGTCCCACCCACCTGGTGTGCTGAGCCCTGGAGTTCACCAGCCTGTCAGTCAAGACAGGGTTCACTTCCTGTTAACTCTTTAGGGGGGAGGGGAGTCTGATCACTACAACTTGACCATTGTTTGACATGTTTACCAATTGATTGGTTCAATGCCCAACACATTTAAATTAATAATGTAAAATCTCCTTGCTCCTACAGAAGAACTGCAGTACTTGTGTTCCTCCCCCTCTTTTTTCCTGTTCCATACCCATTGGATAGGGTTGTTTAAAAAAAAACCTTTTAATAAATATAACTTTTCATTTTCATTTGCTAGGAGTCAGTGTTTCATAGGAAGTGTACACCAAGGGCAGGATGCAAGTCAGTCATGATCAAACCCCATTTAAATAAGTGAGACAAGTTAGACAGGACTACCTTAAGCACCATTAATTTCAATTAGAAATTAGAAGTTAACCATTACTAGCTTAGTCTGGATCCTGCCCCAAATTCGCTCATAGCTAAGTTTGAATACTTATAGAGTGCATTATAAGATGTACATAGTACTATCAACATGTATGGAGCTTTACAGAGTAACCCAAGCAAAGAGACACATTTCTGTCTTGAGTACTTATTACATTCTTTTCTCCAGGATACTTGGTGATGTAGAGAATCAGACACAGTCCAGGCCGGGGGTGGGGGTGGGTGGGGATGTCAGTCCATTCCAGTTCCCACTGGACCTACATATCTAATAAGGGCAAGAAGTGGACCAATATTTATTTTATTTATTTTTTAGCAAATTTATTGATCACCTGACTTCCATAGACTCAAGGCGGCTTACATACATTAAAACAACAGTGAAAACAAGGGGGGGAGGAGGAAAAACACATTAAAAATGAAAAGCCTGGCAAAATAGATAAGTTTTCAAAAGCTTCTTGAAGGACAGAAGGGAGGTGACATTACAAATCTCAGGAGACAGGGTATTCCATCAGGAGGGGGTTACAACAGAAAAGGCCCTCCCACGAGCCCAGGCCCAACATACCTCCTCTGGGCCCAGAACTCTGAGAAGGCCCACCTAAGACGACCTCAAAGGGCGGGTCAAAATTGGACGGGAGAGGCAGTCCTGAAGATACACAGGTGCCAAACCCTGAAGAGTTTTATAGGTGATCACCAGCACTTTGAATTGGACCCGGAAGCGAACTGGCAGCCAAGGTAATGATCACAACAAAGGTGAGACATGGTCATATTTTCCGCTGCCCATAAGCAGCTGGGCCACAGCATTTTAGGCCGGCTGAAGCTTCCGAGTCATCTTCAAAGTCAGCCCCAGGTAGAGTGCATTGCAATAGTCCAACCGAGAGGTAACAAGGGCATGAGTCACGGTTGCCAGGGCCTGCCGGTCAAAGTATGGCCTCAGTTTGAGCACCAGACGAAGCTGGCCAAAGGCTCCCCTGGCCACGACCCCATCAAGGAAGACGCTCGAAACCAAAACCTGGCCAGATTGAGAACTGAGCAGCTCTGTTTGGGAGGGATTAAGCCTGAACTTGTTTTTGCCCATCCAAACCCTTACAGCCTCAAGACACTGGGTGAACACAGTCATGGCATCCCTGGATCAGCCCAGGAACTGGGTACTATATGAAGTTCCCACCACTCATCAAAGACATGTCCCAGAAACAAAAAGGTTTGCCTTTCCCCTAGGGCATTCCTTGTGCTACAGCACAGAATGGTACATGGCTAATATGCACTTAGTTTCTGGAAGCCCAAACTGAAGGCTTACCTTCAGTTGGCTCATTGTTGGGGATGGCAGAGGAAGAAGCAAGCAAGATGGCATATTAACACATCAGGCATTTGACAACTCATAGTTCACTAATGAAACTCCACATTTCTAAGCTCTCTCTGAAGACCCCTACATCAGTCATAGCTCCCTCTGGAGACCCCTAGATGTGGCTTGAATGCCAACAATGCAGTCATTTCACAGTAAGGTATAGTGCCAAGTTTCCTTCACAAAAACTGAAATACACTCCACATGCACATGGTCCAGATTTTCGGTGGCAAACCTACCTGTGCCTGTGCTGGTCATGCCCTTGTCCATGGATCAAGTAGCTGCCCGCGTTCTTCCCCCCTTTGCTAGTGTCCACGTGAGGAATCAAGACATCCTCCAAGCCCAGGTCGAAACGTTTGTGTTTTGAAGAGTCCGGCAAGAAGAAGAAGGCCCCAAAACATAAAGTGATGAAGGCACTGAGAATCAGCAGCAGGATGAATTTCTCAGAGAGTCTCAAGGTAGCTCTGTGGTGGGGGAAGGAGGACGAAGGACCCAAGTTGCGAGGCGGGATCCGGCGCCCAGAAAGAGGCAGCAGAGCCGGGGTGGTCATCTTGCCGCCGGGGAAGAGAGGTGGGGTGGCGGGGAGGGGAGAGGAAGAGGGGAGAGAAGCAGCCGCCGCCGCCGCCGCCGCCGTCCCTTCTTGATCAAGCCCGAGAGCAGTTGCGGCTGTTGACGTGTCTTCAGGAGGGCCGCCTGGCTCCACGCAGGAAAGCCGTCATCAGAGCGGCTTCCTCCGGGGTGGGAGACCCCCAACCCTGACGGCCTGTGGCGGATCCGGGCCGGTCACGCTCATCCGGGGAGCAGGGCGGGGAGCAGCAGCAGCAGCAGCAGCACTGCGATTTCTGCTCCTGAGGGGGCGGGGAGGAGAGGCGCACCTGGCCGGGAAGGGATTTTGGCGGGGCCGAGCCTGGCGGAGGAGGCGGCGGGCAGCTTAAGCTCTGCTTCACGCGGAGGAGGAGGAGGAGGGAGCCCGACTCAGCCCGTCCCCGCCACCACACGCCTGGCCCGGGGATTGCCTCAGAGTATCTTTACCGCGCGGCAGGGAAGCGCAGTCACCGGCCGGCCCCCATGATCCGGCTGGCAGGGCGGGTGGCTTGTGGCGGGCGGTACCCGGGGGCTGGGCAGGCACCTGGTTCCACAGGCAGCGGCGGCTTCTTCCCCCCAACCGGGCAGCGGCAGCTCCTCCCTCAGCCTTTCCCCCTCTTTCTCTCTCCCCCTCCTCCTCCTCCTCCCCGCCGCTTGCCAATAAACACCGGGCCAAGCGATAACCGACTCGAGTATCCTGAAGAGCGAATTGCGCCCCCGTGCGCCTGCGCACGCCTGGGAAACGGAAGGAGACGCTTCGCTCGGAGGGAGCAGCCATAGAGCCAAGCGGAGGGAGAGGCCTCCTCCTCCTTCCTTAGCTCTATGATCAGGTTTGGAATGTGATCGACACGGTGAGACTCTGAGATGGAAGGAAATCTTGTTGGAGCGGGGAGGGGGACTTTTATTTTAAAAAAGGAAATTCTCAAGTAACGAGCCTAGGTTTGCCAATTTCTAGACAGCTGTATTTTCTGTTGTCTACACAGAATTTCTGACTCGAGACTCAAAATGCGTTTTTGAGTTAATGTGTAGACAACAGGAAATACAGCTAACTTGAAACTGGCAAACCTAGAACGCGTTGTTCCTACAACGACCGACCAGGTCTCCTGAAGCTCAGACCAGCAGTCCTTCGTCGCCACCGCATACCTTGCAAAGGTTTGCAGAGGTCGGATTAGAACCTCCTGATCTGACACTTGCCTTTGCAAGGGCACAGAAAGAGGAGGCGGGGCTGCTGGCAACCTCATCCTCTCCCACACTCCAAAGGTTTGCAAGAGTCAGATCCAGTGGCCCCTATCCAACCCTTGCAAGCCTTTGAAAATAGCACAAATACTGCCTAACTCATGGTGTTGCCACTGCCATACTCCCTCCTGGCCATGCCCCACCCACTGCCCGTTCAAAAAGCAAAGAGTGGTGATGGCAAGAAGCCTTTCTGATCACATCTGGATGCTCTCACTTTCCCAAACACTGCCTTTTGAACAAGCAGAATGTGTGACGTGGCAGGTAGGAAGGAGAGTAAGTGTGGTGGTGGCTGGTACATATGTGCAGAAACACTGATGTATGAAAGGATCCAACAAGAACCCACCATCATATAACAACCTACAAACTTAAATTTAAAAAATATGCATGGAGCATTAAAAACTATCTAATTTATAAATGGTGGAAGTTTGCAATACCTCCAATTCCATGAAGTAAAAAGGTAATATAAAGATAAATATTTAATAAACACTCTCTTCTAACACATTAATGTGGACAATGTATATAAAAGTGCAAAAGCACATAACAATAGGATACAAATGTAGAGCAACAAATTTGTAAAGTGAGAATTAGCAATCAGCCTTTCTGCTGATAACCCCAAAATTAATATACTGTACAACTTGCAAATCAGTCCTCCATAAGTCAACATTCTAAGTATCTGGAAGTCCAATCTGAATAAAAGGAGGATCCAGTTGCCCTTAAATCAGATGAAGATGTGAATTCTGTATCTTATGGGGCGTTGACAACAATTGCAGGCCATCGATAGGGAATGTCCTTCCTTTTCTACCATAGCCTAACATGTTTCAGCCTACAGGCATCCCTCACCTATTGCGGTCCCAATCACAGATTTGCGTTTCCGTGAATGGGAAACTATCACCATCTTCACCAATTGTGACCTGAGTATTCGCCATTTGGGGCCTTTTTTCAAAAATGTGGGCAGTTGGGGGGGGATTTTTGGGGCCAGGGGTCATTCTGGGGGTCAGGGGTGATTTTGGGGGGGTTGGGATTAATTCACAGGGTTGGGGGTGGGTGGGTGATTTTTTGGGATTTGAGGGGTCATTTCAGGGGGTCATTTCCGAGGGTCAGGGGGATTTGGTCTATTTTTTCTTCAGTTTAAGGTGTTTTCCTGATCACAATTCCCCAAGCCCCCTGTTTCTCATTACTCTCAATGTCTCTCCTACCACAAATTTGCCAACTGCAAGGGTTTCCAGGAACGGAACCCTAACGGTTGGCGAGGGACAACAGTATAATGGGCTTTCTTCCATGGCATTATTATAAAGGCATTGTTGCAGTTCCCCAAGTAGCATCTATGCTCCCCTGTGGAGCCAGATGTTTGTTCTGCAATTTAAAAAATTTCAAACTTGCTCTATAAAAGATAATACATAACCTGAATAAATATATATGAAAAGATCAGCTACTGATCTTTTCAAATCAGTAGGATCAGCTACTGTATCCAGCAACTCCTCTTGTGTGGTTAGACTCGATCAATTTCAGTTTGTGACTCCTGAGGATGTGGACAAGCTGCTCGGAACCGTGCGTCCTACCACCTGTCTGCTTGATCCATGCCCAATGTGGCTTATACTATCTGGCAAGGGGGTTGTTGTGGAGAGCCTGGTGGCAATTATAAATACCTCTCTGAGGGAGGGCAGGATGCCTCCTTGTTTAAAGGAGGCAATTATTAGACCTATTCTTAAGAAGCCTGCCTTGGACTCCTCGAAGTTTAATAGCTACAGGCCTGTCTCCAACCTCCCATGGTTGGGCAAGGTGATTGAGAGGGTGGTGGCCTCTCAGCTCCAGGCAGTCTTGGAGGAAACTGACTATCTAGACCCATTTCTAACTGGTTATCGGGTGGGCTATGGGATGGAAACTGCCTTGGTCGGCCTGATGGATGATCTCCAATTGGGAATGGACAGAGGAAGTGTGACTCTGTTGGTCCTTTTGGATCTCTCGGCGGCTTTCGATACTATCGACCATAGTATCCTTCTAGAACGTCTGAGAGTGTTGGGGGTGGGAGGCACTGCTTTGCAGTGGTTCCGCTGCTTCCTTTCTGGCAGATTCTAGATTATGTCGCTTGGAGACTGTTGCTCTTCAAAATCTGAGTTTTTATATGGGGTCCCTCGGGGCTCCATACTGTCTCCAATGCTTTTTAATATCTACATGAAACCATTGGGAGAGATCATCCGGAGATTTGGTGCTGGGTGTTATCAGTATGCTGATGACACCCAAATCTGTTTCTCCATGTCAACATCATCAGGAGAAGGCATATCCTCCCTGAATGCCTGCTTGGAAGCAGTAATGGGATGGATGAGGGATAACAAACTGAGACTGAATCCAGACAAGACGGAGGTACTTATTGTGTCACTCAGGAAGCGATATTGATCTACCTGTTCTAGATGGGGTCACACTTCCTCAGAAGGAACAGGTACGCAGTCTGGGAGTGCTTCTGGATCCACACCTCTCCCTGGTTCCCCAGGTTGAGGAAGTGGCCAGAAGCGCTTTCTATCAGCTTTGGTTGATACGCCAGCTGAGTCCGTTTCTTGAGGTTCATGATCTCAAAACAGTAGTACATTTGCTGGTAACCTCCAGACTTGATTACTGCAATGCGCTCTATGTGGGGCTGCCTTTGTACGTAGTCCGGAAACTACAATTAGTACAAAATGCGGCAGCCAGGTTGGTCTCCGGGTCATCTCGAAGAGACCATATTACTCCTATATTACAGGAGTTGCACTGGCTGCTGATAAGTTTCCAGGCAAAATACAAAGTGCTGGTTATCCTCTCTAATAAAAGCCTTGGTGTCCGTCCGTGGACGGACACCAAGGCGTGTGTTCGTGCCTCCCTGGCCTGTTCTGCGCCTGCGCGAAGCGCAGGCGCAGAACAGGGCAAGGGAGACACGCTCGCCGGCACCCGGCAGCCATCTTGGGCGGCCAGAAGCAGCCGCCCCGAAGAAGCCGGAAAACCGGCGCCGGGGTAAACTGGGCGAGGCAGCGGCGGAGCCGCTGCCTCAGCCAAAAGAGACTGAGGCCGGGGGCAGAGCGGAGGCCACTTAAATATTTTTTAAAAGGCACCCGCAGCCGACGCCGCCGACCCTCCCTCCCAGCTGACCCCCCCCCATTAAGGGCCAAATCGGCCCAGCCACTTGCCACCGCAGCTTCCGCCGCCGACCAACCGCCCGCCCACCCAGCTGCCGATACCTCCTTGCTCCCGGAACACGTCCTCCGCTTGATCCGCTGCTCGATTAACAGAAGGAGAGAGGTGCTCGCATGCAGAGCTCCACTCTCTTTAAAGTCTCTTCCCGAACTGGCGCTTTGCGTCCTTGCCGCGCAAACCGCCAGTTCGGGAAGAGACTTTAAAGAGAGTGGAGCTCTGCATGCGAGCACCTCTCTCCTTCTGTTAATCGAGCAGCGGATCAAGCGGAGGACGTGTTCCGGGAGCAAGGAGGTATCGGCAGCTGGGTGGGCGGGCGGTTGGTCGGCGGCAGAAGCTGCGGAGGCAAGTGGCTGGGCCGATTTGGCCCTTAATGAGGGAGGGAGGGGGAATGGCAGCGGGGGGACAGGAGAGTCGTTACTAGGGCCCGTTGTTCAACGGGCCAAAATTAACTAGTAACCTATAAAACCCTAAACAGCTTAGGCCCACGGTACGTAAGAGAGCGTCTTCTTCTGCATGATCCCCATCGTCCACTACGTTCATCAGGGGAGGCTCATCTGTGGCTACCTTCATGTCGTTTGGTGGCCACCCGGGGACGGGCCTTCTCTGTTGTCACCCCGAGACTTTGGAACACACTTCCCGAGGGAATAAGAGTCTCCCCATCTCTAGTGGCTTTTAAAAAGGGTCTAAAGACTTATCTTTTTACCCAAGCCTTTTAGCTTTTTAGCTTTTTAACTTTTTAAACTTTTGATTGTTTATTATTTGTTTTAAATTGTTTTTAGTATTTGTTTATTGTGAACCTCCCTGAGACCTTGGGTTAGGGTGGTATTAAAATGTGCTAGATAAATAAATAAATAAATAAATAAATACTGCCTAAACATAATCTACCAATGCCATCCCACAATACAGACAAGAGTAAAACATGCATATTTATAACTTCTGGATAACTTCATTCAGAAATGCCCACTCTTCCTCTCTCCACAGGCTCATAACAAAATACACAAAATGCTAAAAAATATATAATACACATAATTTCAAGAACAGACATTATATTATCTTTTACTTCATGGTATTTGGAGTTATTGCATACTTCCACCATTTATAAATTAGATAGTTTTTAATGCGCCATGCATATTTTTAAAATTTAAGTTCTTAGGCTGTTATATAGTGGTAAGTTCTTGTTGGGCCCTTTCGTACATATGTGCAGCCCAGGAAACGTTGAGGAGCAGTGGGCGCAGGGTGGATGAGAGAGACAGTGAGTCACTGGAGGGTCATCAGTGCCTGGAGCAACCTCCTCACATCACCTCAGTAGTGAGCCTACACAATAGAATGGCACCATGTCATACTTGATCACACTTGCCCAAAAGATCGGCTACCACTGGCCTACAGCACGCTCCTGTGTATGCTTATTCAGACCTAAGTCTCACTGTGACCAGAGGCTTTAGTCCTGGTAGGGGCTCTACAACAGAAGTACAAAAAATTAGCAGGGGTGGCCCTCTGCAGGTCAACAACTAATGTTGCAAATCCTACAGTGGTGAGGCCTGCCTTGCTAATTTTCTGTGCTTAGAGGTCCGGGTAGGAAGATAAACTTGAAATCCAGTAGCTGTTAATGGACTATCTTAACACAAGAATCCAAAAGCTTAAACAAACAAACAAACAAACAAACAAACCACCACTTGGCTGATGTCTTGTGTATTGCAAGGACAGAGTTGTGCAAGGTTGCAGCCATGGCATCTCTCATGAGAGATACTTCAGGCACTTTCCCTGACCTTTCATCTTTTCTTTAAAAAAAAAGTCAAGTCTCTAACTCCTTTATTTATGAAGAAATAAGTGACAACGTGCACACAATATTCTGGACAATTACTCAGTAAGACAGAACCCTGACCTCACCTTCTGCTGTTCTGGCGAATGAGTGCAGAGGCATTGGGATGATTGACAGGGACTTGCAGTTGTTTTGTTTAAAGGTTAGCAACATCCAGTTTAAGTCATTCATGACTAAACTCCACTGAACATAACTGAATTTAAGCTAGTCCCACTCCATTCCCTTCCATCAGCAGCTGACTCTGCCTCCCAAAACTATATTTTGGAGGATTCCCCATCTCTTGGATCAACTTTCCTGACTGCAACTAAAATTGTTGGATTTCTTATCTTTAGAAATTATGTTGTTTAAATCACATATACACACTCTCTCTCTCTCTCTCTCTCTCTCTCTCTCTCTCTCTCTCTCTCTCTCACACACACACACACACACACACACACACACACACACACACACACACAGATGCAAATTTATCTTGAGAGTTGTGGTTTGTATCTGATACCGGAGCCCTTTTGCTCTCTTACAGGTACACTAACAAAGAAAAAAAGTCTTCCTTCTCTTGATAATCCTTAACAATATTTATCAGCATGATTTTATACAACTTAGAAATAGGCTATGGAGAGAAATACCATTAGGACAACATTTTATTACAATTTCCCCCAATCTAAAGCAAAGCAGTGTGGATAAAAATGGCGGCAAGGTGGAGGGTGATCATGTAGCTGACAGGAACACTTGCCCACTTGCCCACCTTCCTTGCCTCCTCCACCCGCTGCAATCACGGCCAGGCCAGCTCTCTGCAAAAGTAGTGGATGGAGGAGGAGGAGGCAATAGTGAGGAGAGCAGGTGGGTGTTTCCCATTACCCGCCCTCCCTCCTCACTGCCACCTTCACTTACCACAAAAGTGGTGGGTAAAGGCAGAGGCATCAAGGAGGGCAAGCGTGTGCTCCCATGGCTCGCCTGCCCACCCACCCTCCTTCTTGCTTGCCACCTCCACAGCATTCAACTGCAGTGGAGGCTCTGCGAGGGTGGGAGCAGTGGGCACTCAGACAGGTGAGGGGCTCCTGGCGGGCTTCTCCTGGGACACCCCTCATGAAAGGTCTGCCCCAGGGGAGACTGAGATCAAACATTCATATTCTCTTCCTCCAGATCTCTCCTCATTAACTGGACATCTCTCCAAGAGCTCCTGCATTTCCTCTACACCAGGGCTGCTCAACTTCGGCCCACCTGCAGATGTTGGCCTACAACTCCCATAATCCCTGGCTATTGGCCACTGTGCCTGGGGATTATGGGAGTTGTAGTTCAAAAACAGCTGGAGGGCCTAAGTTGAGCAGGCCTGCTCTACACCCTTCTTCTCCTCAGTGTTGCCCTAATATGCTCTAAGGGGCTCTGCAAGTGTTGGCAGCCTCAAAGAGCTCACTGTGCTCTTGCAAGAGGCTGCCCAGCCTTGGCAAGATCTTGTTCGGCCTTCCAGTCATGCCCTGCCTCGGGATGCCTCCGTGCCAGTGCTTCAGGAACCCACTCTTCTTGCCTCATCCAGAGGCTCTCCCACTCCTGTCCATCCCTGCCATATCCAAGTAAGCAGACCACCATTGAAGCCCCCATCACAGACCATGTCAAAGTACTGTGGGATGAAAAATGATCTTAGAATCATTGCACTGAGCTAAGAAATAACTGATTTTTAAAAACATACCATGCCAGCATGAGGGTTATCTTTGCAGCGTATCTAGGGAAAATAGCACCTAGGGCAAGCACTCAAATCCCACCCCACTGTCCAAACATCTGACACCCATCTTTCAGATAACTTTACCATAATATCAGCTCAAAAATACAAGTCAAGCTCGTTAATGAACAAATCTTTTAATTTACAAATTATGGCACTACATGAAAATTACAGCTGCACCTTCCTTGCTTTCACTGATGCAAATTGGTCTATGATGTGATCAAAGTCCGTTTTCTCCATTTTCTTCACTCCGTCAGTAGAGCAAGGTCACAGAGTCTGCCTTGACCCATGGAGGCTCTCAAATATGAAAGTATTGGTTTTAACTTGCTGAATGATCTGTCACAGCTGGCAATGGAAACTGCAATGGTTAGCATTATCTGAATAGCAATGTGAAGATTGGGGAAGACGCTCTGATCTCCATACTGAACAATAAATTCGAGAAGCTCTTCAGTTCTTGATATTTTCATGTTGATCCACCTTGATAGCAACAGTCTGCAATCCAAAATTTCTTCACATAGCTGCTGTCCATCATCAACATCAGAGCTGTACAATTTGCCAAAATTTTTGCAGTTCTTCTTTAGGTAGTTTCTGTCGGCACCATAACACAGTCCCTCGATATCGAGAAGGAACCCAAATTTGGCATCAGTGTCATGCAAACGAGTGAACCTTTCGTCCATTTCTCTGTGAAGAAGGTCGAGTGTTCCCTTCATGACTCTTTCCATTTCCTTTTTAGCTGTTAACCCTGCGTCTCTTGATTTCTCATCAGCCATTCTTTTCTTTCATCTCTGACATCTTTCAAATTCAACATTCCATTCTTGACAGAGACTAAGCCCTACTTCAAGTGGCTCACTGACCAACACTTCTCTTTCATCATCAAAATGATCTTGGAGGGCTTTCAAATCCAGGGCAGCATCGTGGAAGCCTCTTTTGAACACGGTCAATTAGAATGAGTACTTTGTTCCAAAATCCTAGCAAAGTCAGAAAATCGTAAATCAACATGCAGTTGTACAGCTGCCTTCCATCACTTCTTGTTTCACTGGTCTTGTCTTCATTGTCTATCATGTCCTGAAGAACTTGAAGTATCTCCTCAAGGTACTTGTTGATGGGCTTCACTTCTTCTGTCCTTGAACTCCACCTGGTTTTGGACTCCGACTTAACAACCACAGGCACAGCATTTTTTAGTTTTTCCCACCACTGTGTTGAGAGAGAAAAAAACACGTAAATAGCTTCAATGGTTCCAAAAAATGTTACCATCATTGCATCCTGTTTAGCTGCATGTACACCCACCAAATTGAGTGAGTGATTATCGCAATTCACAAACAGAGTCAGGTTGTTTTTCTCACTTATTCTTTGACAAACACCACTTCTGTGTCCAGCCATCACAGCAGCGTTGTCATAGCACTGTGACTGACAATCTTGTAGCTCCATTTCGTCCTTCTCTAATTGTTTCAAGATGTCTTCAACCAAGCTCTCAGCATCCTTCCGGCTTATAAAACCAAGGAAGGACTCTCTAACATGGACTGTTTTCCTCTCAAAATCAACTTCCATGTACCTCACTACTTCTGACATCTACTCATGGTGTGCCTGGTCAGGAGTCGAGTCGAACATGAGACCATAGTATTTGGCTTTACGAATGCTTCTCAGTAGATTCTGGCGAACAGTGGATGCCATCATGTGGATGAATTCATTCTGGACTCCCGGTGAAAGATAAGAGGTGGATCCAAGATGACTTTCCACATGAGTGAGGTGTTCTTTCATGACAGGGTAAAAGACAGCCAGTAGTTTCACTAAGCCAAGGAAATTTCCTATATTGGAGTCATCATTGTCTAGCTGAAGTGACTCCCTGTGTCTTCGCAAAGCCAGGTTGTGAGTTGCAAGGTATTTGATGCAGTGAAGGATTCTCGTCAAGATATCCTGCCACCTCTGCTTCTCCTTGTCAATCTGTGACCAAAGTGCCGTGTCAACAACTCCTCTCTTTCCAGCTACATTTCTTTCAACTGTGTGAAGCACTCCTGATGTTCCTTGGCATTTTCATGAACACTAATCCTTTCAGGAGCTTTCCAGTGGTTGAATCCACTTTCCTGCTCCAATGAGGATTGATGGTCTGACCGGGAATAGAGAAGACAACAGAAAAAAAATGAAGACTTTTTAGTAGGGGGATAGACCGGACACGTGCCAGCCACCTCCTCACCACGGCCACTTCCCAATCTTCTGAACCAAGTTTTGTTCATTGAGCAGTTATTTGTTGGTAGGAAAGGCCCCTCACTGTTCTGGAAATACTTCAAACCCAGCTTTAGTATTTCTGTTCTCAATGCATCAGGAAGAATTGCTTTTTCAGTATCCTTGTCAAACTTCAGAAGTCCAATGTTACGCTGTTCAGTCACTTCCGGCATAACAGTTTGAGGTTCTTTGGCACTATCCAGTTCAAGAGGTTTAGTGTTGTCGGGTTCAATCTCATCAATAAACTCAACATCACTACCACCTTCCCTTCCTGTCATGTCCACGTTCTCTGTGGCAGCCTAATCTTGTCACACTCGAATTCATCTGACTTGACTTCCTCCTCCTCTGCTTGTGGCGGATTTGTACTTGATCCACCTTCGGATTCCAAAAACATTGTAGCAGGTGCAAGTGACTCCATGGAATGTGTTGTCAGACTACTTGTTCCGGGCTTTGCAAAGAAGGGCATGAAGAACTTGCTCGACTTCTTGGCTTCCTCCACCTCCAACTTCCGTCTCTTCTGTCCTTCAGCTCCACTTTCCTTCTTCTTCCATGATATCATGATCTTCTAATCTATAAGGGAATTTGTTCATTGTTATGTCAACATCCCGCTCTTCTTCCAAGGAGCCCAGAGCACCCCCACACCTGTTTCTGCATTGGACACCCCTTAATATATCTTTAATATATTTCAATACATTTTTATGCTCACAAATAATACATTTCTTCCAAGCTCTGAAAGCCGCACCTTGTAGCAGTGAGTTCCACAAATTAATGAAGGTTTTCATGGGGAAAGCCCTTTCTTTGGTATTCTGAACCAGTTTTACTCCATAATATGCTCATGAAAGGGGGGAGGGGTGACACTTGTTTTGCAGGACCTTCAGTGAATTATGACAAGAACTGATAGTTGCAGTCATTCATTCTTGGGCATCTACAGCTACAGTTCTTTTATTTCCTGCTTTTTTCTGTCCACATGGGGGTAGATTTTGAAAGCTCCCTCCCTTTACAGGCCTTCCTTCCCTCAGTCATTATCCCTAAGGTGCTTTCTGTACGCATGCGTAGAAAGCTAGGACATTCTTTTCCCCCCTGGTTGCACAATAATGCTTTCCAGTACATTGGATTTTCTGAGATTCAGAATCTCCACCCTGAGATCCAGCACCCCGTTTCTTCATTGAAATGTTTGAATTAATTTACCTACAATAAATTACATTGAATTACATTAAATTGCATTTGAATTAGAAATGTTTGAATTACTTACATTAAAGTCCTTCCCTGGAAGGCTTGTTGCTAAGCAGTGACATGTAACTGCAATTCCAGTCAACAGAGGTGCTATTAAAGATTTGGAGGGGGGGGATAGTTTAGAGAACACTGATAATATTCTGGAGGCGGAGATTTATCTCATCTAGCAAAAGGAAAGATATACTTTAAACCCCAAAAAAAACAAAAACAAACCCATACCACAGATGTTATGGCTAGTAGTGGGTGCAAAAAGTGCCTTGCCTTCAAATACTCCATCCGCAACGAGGTAGGGTAAGTGGGGGGCAGGGTCTTGGGGCTCATCTCCTGTTTAGGCTATGCAGAAGGTCCTCAACTGGGCCTTCAGGACAGCATTCTCTACCAAAGTCTGCTACCCCAAGTCTTCTTGGCAGCTCCAAAGGCATGGAGTCCTATGGCATTTTTGTGATATCTGTTATATTCACAAATATAAACATGGAGCATGGAGTAGCAGCCAAACACTCAGGCAATCACAGTGATGGTCTTTCAAGCAGCATAAGCCCCCCTCCCATTCCAAGTCCAGCAGTGCATATTAGCAAACCCCCCCTGCCCCCCCAGCTGCTATCTGCCAGCAAGCAGTAACATTCACACATTTATTTATTTATTTATTTATTTGTTTGTTTGTTTGTTTGTTTATTTATTTGACATTTTTAATATCCCGCTCTTTCTCCTCCTCCAAGGAGCCCAGAGCGGTGTACTACATACTTAGGTTTCTCCTCACAACAACCCGGTGAAGTAGGTTAGGCTGAGAGAGAAGTGACTGGCCCAGAGTTGCACCCAGCAAGTCTCATGGCTGAATGGGGATTTGAACTCGGGTCTCCCCAGTCCTAGTCCAGCACTGCTTCACATTACATGGGATATATACAATCATTCAGGTATGTTTGCCAGCAAATCTAGATTGGACCCTGCTCTCCGCTGTGCTTACTGCTGTGTAAAGCCAGAAGCTGCCCTCTGCCATCATTTCCTTATCTGATTGATGATACCCATCTCCTTTTTAAAAAGAAATAAAGCTATTACTGTAGATGTACCTTGTATATGAGAAGTAAATTGTTTAAATTCACATGGCTAAGTAACTACTTCAGAAGAAACAAGGAGGTTTCTTGCAGCACCTGAAGACTAACATGGCAATTGTAGCCTAAACCTTTTGAGGAATTGAGCTCATCACTTCATCTAGTCCAGGGGTGGGGAATCTTGGCACTCCAGCTGTTTTTGAACTACAACTTCCATAATCCCCAGCCACAGAGGCCAATAGCTAGGGATTATGGGAATTGTAGGCCAACATCTGCAGGAGTGCCAAGGTCCCCCATCCCTGATTCTAGTCCATGAAAGCCTGTGCTACAACAAGTGAGTGAATCTTGAAAGTGCCACAAGACTTCTTGTGTTCTTATTGCATCAGACAGCATGGCCCCTCTGGAAATGGTTACTACAAAAGAGCAGCAGCCCAACTTTTTAAAGTGTGATCATCTTGCTTGCAAACACTAAATCCATTAAAATTGTTATGTCAAGATAAGAGACTCCTGAATCTTGACTGCAATCAAGATGATCACACTTTAAAAAGTTGGGCTGCTGCTCTTTGTAGTAACCATTTCCAGAGGGGATCAGACTGCACCATGCTGTCTGTGCTGTTGTTGAATAAGCATATTAAAATATTATAATAAGCATTTTCAGATGAAACGTTTGTCTGTGTCTTAGTAGAACTAGTTTGTTCATGCTAGCTGTCGGTACCAAAGGACAGTTCCCATTTATCTTAAATGAATCTCATTTAATTTGGACTACAGATGGCATCAGTGGTTTGTACTATATTTTAAAGTGCTAATTGAAGCCAAAATCAATAGATTGCTTTCCAGTGAACTGAGAGAGGTAGTGTTTGATTTCTCTGATGATGCAGAAGATTTCTTGTTAAACATTATTTGCAGAAGGGAAAGTGTGGTGTTTGAGGGGGGAGTAATGTAATGTTTCATTACTGGATATAGTAAATGAGTATTGTCAGGGGTATATATGGCTATCTATAAATGGGCATATTTTTGCCCTACGAAGTCGCCAAAATGCTGCTATCACATCATGCTTCTGAGACAGCACAAAGGTAGCCGCTGGCATGGTATATCTTATTTAATGCCCTTGGCAGCGAAGCAACTTTTAGGACTGTCAAAAAGTCATATACTGTCATAATATATTATGACCAGGGGCGGAGCCACCATTCAGCCAACGGGTTTAAAGAACCCAGGTCGTGCCCAATGAGGGGCCGCACCTCACGGTCCCGACACACCCCCTGCATCTGATGTAAGACACGGGGGTGCTGGATTAGCTCCCGAAGGGGTCGTGTGGCCCCTTCGGGAGTTGAACTCCAACTCCCAAACGGAGGCTCAAGGCTCCATTCGGGAGCCAGACCACGCCCCCTGCATCTGATGTCAGATGTGGGGGCGTAGCTAGCCCCCACATCTGACGTCAGAAGCGGGGGGGGGGGTCAGCGGGGCTGCAGCCGCACATAGGCTGCTGGCGGTCAGGCTCAGTGCCTGGTCCTGACTATCCTTAAGTTTGGGTGTTGTTCTTCCTAATAATTCTAAACTAATTGACTGTTCTCAACTTCCCTCCAACATTGTTATTAATGTTGGCTGACATTGTAAAGCTGACATTCTAAGGCTGACATTCTCACTGCGTGCAAAAAGACCTAGTCTGCCAAGCCCCCATCACCACCACCACCACCACCACCTAATGAAGCAGCTTTGTGAAATCTCTCCATGTGCTAATACGAATAAAGATCCTCCAACACAACTGAAATCACAGCCAGTGGCTGAAGAGGAAACACAAAACAATAGCATCTCTCTAGATGTGCATATTATTTCGATGTTGCAACCAGCTTTTGTTCAGGTCTAATGTTAAAAACTATCACATTTCAAATGGCCCTTGACAGTGTAAAGCATTGTCAGCAACTTACATGCTCCAATTTCTGAGTGCACGAACACATCCTCTTGCAATCCTCTCCACCACCACCACCACCCACACACACACACACACACACACACTTCTAGGGAAAGTATGTTCTTGGCTGTATTTTAAGCCTTTACTTTTATAGTTTACAGGAAGCAATTCTTTGTTTGCAGTGTACTTTAACCCTGATTTAGCTTGACTTTTACTCTAGAGAGAGAGAGAGAGAGAGAATGATCACATGTATAGTAAACTACTGAATCAGGTCAATGCTTTTTCTTTTTACAAAGCACACACAGAGATATATTTCATTTTTTAAAATCATGCTTGCAGTGGATCAAGAATACTTTCATATGCAGTGACAGAACTCTATGATCCCAATTCTAATCACATTTCCTTCAAGTCAGTGTAGGCTTTTAGTAAGTGTTTTTTGAGTATCACTGCAATAAGTGTCTTTCTTAAAGCAACCTACATTTTAATATATTTAAAACAAACCAGTTATTCTCTTTTGATTTCTTTGAGTGTCATTTTCTTCTTGTAAGGACGGTGTGACTTGAGTGATCAAAGGGACTGTTTTAGTTGGTGGGTAAAGCATTGCTTTTTGATAGCAATGCCACATGCCCTGCCTCCCCATTCTACTTTTTGAAGCATTCTGTGTAACTGGACAGCTTACACACTCCTACACCAAAAAGAGGTGGTCCAGTGTCTCTGAGTCTATTTTACATTGTCCCTGAAATTAATGTTAATATTTAACTTAAACATAAGTGGTCATTTAAGAGTCGTGCTCACAAATGCATGTACTTTCCCAGCCCAAGATTATCATTTACAGCCCCGCTCCCAAACTCAACTTTCTTACAACTTGAGGAGACACTCTTCTAAGTGCAGGAGTGTGAAAGGGAGGGTGGACTTTGAAGAGCAGGACTGTCTTTGGTTCTTTTGCTCCATTTTAAAAAATCTGATAGGTCATTTATTACCGAGGCTGAATTAAATGAGATAAACAATTCTCTCTCTCTCTCTCTCTCTCCCCCCTTCCCTCGCTTCTTTAACAGCAACGCCTCTGCTTTCCAAGCCCAAGATGATCATTTACAGGCCTGCTCCCAAAATCAACTTTCTTACAACTTGAGGAGATGCTCTCCTAAGTGCGTGAGTGTGAAAGGGAGGGTGGACTTTGAAGAGCAGAAATGTCTTTGGTCCTTTTGCTCCAGTTTCTTTTTTTAAAAAATCTGATAGGTCATTTACTACCAAGGCTAAAATGAGATAAACAATTCTCTCTCTCTTTTTCCCTCTCGCTTCTTTAACAGCAACTTTCATTCTTAGAAAGAGAGGAGTGACAGATCCAAGAGTTTCCCCTGACCCCAGACCCCACCTACACACACTACGAGAGAGAGAGAGAGAGAGAGAGAGAGAGAGAGAGAGAGAGAGAGAGAGAATCATTTATTTGTGTTTGAGAGCAGTTTACACTTACTTTAGACTCACTGGGGGAGTGTGTATGTCTGTCTGTGCAAGCTGAATAAATCAGGAACCAACTCAATGAAAAATGGGAACCAAACCAACTCAATGAAGGTTGGCAGCACACAGCATGAGGAAATACCGAATAGCACGCTGCTAGTCTCTCTCTGTCCAACCCACGTAGTCGTCTCGTGCGTGCAGGCATGTGCTGATAACCCCTGCTAACTTGGCAAAGAGGCACCTTTTAATGTGGTGATTCTCTTTATTTAGCAAGGGGAGAGTAAAAGGCCCTATCCACCCCCAGCACAGTACCTCCAGTGACTGTTGCTGGTGTCTCTCTTATGTTTCCTTTTAGATTGTGAGCCCTTTGGGGACAGAGTTCCATCTTATTTGTTTGTTATTTCTCCGTGTAAACTGCCCTGAGCCACTTTTGGAAGGGCGGTATAGAAATTGCCCACCAGCGCCACCTGCCCAGACTCACGAGTCGTGCCTACGCCCGTGCGGGCCGTGGGTGTGGGCCGTGGCACGGTGGCAGCGGTGAGCAGCAGGCCCACCCGGCAGCGGCTGCTGGGATTGAAATGGGGGGGGGGGTTAAAAAAAATTTTTAAATGTGGTGGTTGGGGGCGAGGGGGCATGGCAGGCACTTTGAGCCCCCTGCAACTGGCGCCCAGAGCATGTGCCCTGCCTGCCTCACCCTGGATACGCCTCTGCTCATATAAATAATCTTTATTACAGTCAAAGACTGGCACAGGATAGAGTACAGATACAATATAATAAAACTCACACTAAATAAAATATAACTCTAGAAGCTAAGTATGATTATAATAGTAAAATACAACTCTAAAAACTGTATGGAATTAATAAAGTAAAATGCTACCGGCTAAGCCTAAAAAACCTGTAGAAAGATTAGTAGAGTAAATCAGAAGCAGAATTAGGGGGGCAGGCAGGGCACATGCCCTGGGCACCACTGGGGTGGGGGGTGCAAAACTACCATGACCCCACACCCCCACCCCACCCAAAAAAAAATTAGCTTCGGGCAGCCACGCAGCAGGGCGCGGCACCCTAGCGAGTGCTCAGCTCCGGCTGGGTGCCTAGCTGCCTGCGGCATTGACCACTGACTGACCCCATCCTGGCACTCCCCCCCCCACCACGCATGTGCAAGTTGATCTCCTGCTCTCGTCGCCCTGCACGCACGTGCATGGTGTGAGGTGAGAGAGTGACGAGAGCGTCTGAGTTGCTGGCTGTCTGTCTGTGGCTGCTCTGGTGAGGAGGAGGAGAAGGAGGATCTGTTTTTTGGCCCAAACTTTTTCCAGCATCGTCAAATCGCAATAAAGTGTTCATACACACAGGATCCAGGTGTGCGGGTTTTTAAAATTTTTTATTATAATGTATTATAAATTACCAGGGCGTGACCGGGTGGGCTTGCTTCGAGCTGGCTTCTTCTTGGTTGGGGATCGGGGGGTGTCTCTGGGTGGGTGGGGTCACAGCCGGCTGGGGCACAGGGGTGGCCTCCGCTCCCCACACCACCCCTGAGTTGGGCCCGGGGGGTGGCCTCCCCTCCCCAACCCACTCCTGAGTGGCAGCGTGGGCAGCAGGCAGAGAGCCTGCCCTTTTCACTAGCAGGTCAGGTGGTCCGCCCTGGCCGCAGCGTGCCCTTGTAACCCTCCTCCTAGCCAACTCCTGGAAGTTAAGCCCTGCAATGGCAGTTGGGAAATGACACCGGGCCAGACAGCAGGCTACGGCGTTGTTGCTCTGATGCTAGCCGCTGCCCCCCGCCGCTGGGGTGTGGGTGGGTGGGAAGGAAGGACTGGTACTACTGCCTGCTCACACACCCCTACAGCCATCCCCCCTCACGGCTGCCTGCAGGCTCTGTCTCTCACTCATGGATGGTTGGTTGGAATGGAGGAGAGACAAACAACACACACCGACGACCCACCCGAGCAGCGGCAGCGCTCACAGGTCGGACTCCTAGTCCTAGAAGGGAAGATAGTTGAGAGAGCCCATGGGTACCTTCTCGCAGAGGTGAAGAGAAAATGCAGCTTTACTTAACAAAAAGAAACTAGGGAAGCCTCAAAGTTCATTGTTTTAAGACAGCCAGCCAGATTAAATTTCCCATTTCATAAATGCTGCTGAGCTTGTAGAATTAAAAAGTCACATCTGTAGTACAAGTTGGCTATTATGTGACAGCTTCCCTCACAGTCAGGATTTACTGGTGACAGATACTTTTTTCATGTTTTTGTAATGAAAATAAACGGTCTGAAAGGGCATCTCTATTCTAGGCGTATGCAGTATATCTGGGAGCGAAGAGACCTTTTCTCATGAATAGTAAATTCCTCCATCCTTCAGGAATTATTCACAGCTTTGAGCACCATATATTTTATACTGTACGTTACCCGTTGTCAGCTAAATAGAACCTCCAAGTGCAGAGGCTGCATACAATTACATGCTAGTTGGGGGAAGAGACAATATCAGGGAGGGCTATTGACTTGAAGTGCCATTTGTGGGCTCAGCTTTCCAGAGGCACCTGCATAAACCCGATGCTAGAATTTGGTCTGATCAAGCAGGGCTCATAGAATGGAATAAAAAACAAAGCCATGATTTGGGGAGTGTGTGGGTGGAAGGACTACTGGCTTTCTGAAAGATGCGTGTCAGATGTTTGGACGGGGTGGCGTGGGGGGGGGCAATTTCAATGCTTGCCCTAGGCGCCGTTTTCCGTAGTTATGCCTCTGGAGTAAATGAATAGCTATCCTTAAAAGTAGGGCAACTAAAAGTATAAAATGGTTAAAATAATATATATAAGCTGCATAAAAGCAATATAAAATCAGTGAAGTAAAAGGTAAATTAAAATTATTATACAATCAAGCAAATAAAATGCTCAATAGTCAGACATCTACTGCCAAGGATATTAACTGATGGTCAGGACCCTGCAGATCTTGCACACTTCCGCACAGAACCTAGCAACTTTGTACGCAAAGGACCAATTGTCATCTGAAAGCAGCATCTTGGTGTAGACTTGACTAGGGCGGCCGGGGTATTTAAGAAGCAGGGGAGATATGAGCCTGTCCCAGCTGTCTTTATAAAAGGGACACGAAAGGAACACATGGGCTATGGTTTCCACCTCTCCAGAGTCACAAGGACAGAGCCTTTCCAAGAATGGGATCTTCTTGTATTTGCCTTCCAGAATGGTGGAGGGAAGGGCATGACTCCAGGCAAGGGTGAACGCCCTTCTATGGCTTGCTATTTCCAATTGTGCCAAATATGCAGGGGGGGTGGAGACAGTAAACCTACGACTGTCCAGAGCCAGAAAGCCTGTCGCCTTACTTGAATATGCCTGGCATTCCATGTCCAGAATCCTCTGTTTGATGGCCGTTTTTGCCTTGTTCCAGCCCATTGTAAGCAAAATGGATCGAGAGAAGCCCAGCTGTGCCACTTTGTTGGAGACTGCCTGTTTCCATAAAGACTGAAAGTTGTCTTGCAGGGTTAGCAGGGCCAAGCCCCATGGGCAAAGGGCTAGTTTGAGCCAGTAGTTGAGGACTGTCATCCAAACCTTCTCCTCAACTTTTATCATGCCATTTTCTAGCCATAGGGTGGCATTGGAAACACAGCAAGGCGCTTGTAAGGTCCCTCTCAGGAATTTAAATTGAACACGTTCCAGTATGGCAAGATTGGATAGAGATCCTTTGTGGGCGCCATATAGTAATTGTGACAACAACGTGGCTTCATATAGTTTGAGCGCTGCATGTACATAATGGCTGCCTCTAGTACGTAAGAACTTCACGATGGCAGAGGAGCTCTGGCTTCTCCAAGCTAGGGCTGAGAGAGATTCCTGCCTGCAACCTTGGAGAAGCTGCTGTCAGTCTCCGAAGACAATACTGAGCTTGATAGACCAATGGTCTGACTCAGTATATGGTAGCTTCCTATGTTCCTCTGTGCTGCTAGGGCAGCGTGTTCACAGTGGACCCTTCTTGAGCCAGAGGCATGAAGGACCACCCTCAAGTATATAAAGCAGGCGACCTGCTCAATTCTGTGCCCATCAATATTCCAACGGTGGATCTTCAGTCTTCTAGCGAAGGCCATGACCTTAGTTTTTTGATAATTTATTTCCAATTGTTCACTCTTGCAATGCTGAGATAGTGCTGCCAGCACCCTTCTGAGACCTACAGGGGTCCTCGAGAGGATAGCAGCAGCATCCGCATAGAGTAGGATGGAGAAGGCTCTTCCAGCCAGCTTGGGAGGGTGGAAGTCAGGGTTGCTGAGGCAGCTCACCATGGCATTGATATAGAAGTTGAACAGTAGTGGGGCCAGGATACATCCTTGTTCAACTCCCTTCTGGGTTGAAATAGGATTTGTAAGGTGTCCTTGGGGCCTACCTCTCACCTTAAGTGATATTTCTGTGTGAAGGGTGTGGATCAGATACAGCAGGCGTTGATCAATAGAGGAGGATTCAAGCTTTTCCCAAAGCTTGATTCGGGAGATGGAGTCGAATTAAGGTATATGAAGGCAGCATAGAGGGAAGTAGCTTTGTTAGAAGAGCACCTTTCAATGAGATGTTGGAGCACCAGGCACTGCTAAGGCACTGCTCAGTAGTAGATCTGCCCTCCCTAAATCCCACTTGTTCATCTGCCAGCATCTCTTCTTGCTCTAGCCAGTCCTTGAATTTCCCATGTATGTGCCTGGCATACAGCTTGCTGATGGTGTTGAGCAGGCTAATGGGCCTATAATTGGCAGGGTCATCCCTTTGGCCCTTTTTGAATATGGGGACGATGATCGCCTGCCCCCAGTCCCCCTGGCAGTCAATATGGGTAAATAGCGAGGCCAGGACTGGGACCCACCACTCCAGGTTGCTTTGTATAAGATCTGTAGGGATGAGGCCCTGGTCTTCTCCTGGGGCCTTTCCTGCTTTAGATTGTGTGACAAAGGACTCAATCTCCACTGCAGTGACTGGTGGCCAGCTAGGCAAGTCTTTTATATCCTCAGGAAGGGGACCTAGGTTTGCCGTTGCATCCTCATATAGTCTCTGGAAGTGCAATTCCCAGGTTGTTGGAGGGATGTGGGAATCTATTGAGGTCATGCCATTGTAGGAGGAGTTGGCTGTGATGCGCCAAAATGTGGAGGAGTCCTTATCCTTGGCTGTCTGGATGAGTCATGACCAAGTGGCCCTCATGGCCTCTCTCTTCTTGGTTGTCAATAGGTGTTTATATTGTTTCTTAAGATGTGAGAGATGTGAGAGGTGTCTGCCCTGGAGCCAGCACTGTAGGTAAGCAGATGTAAGAGCTTTCTTTGCTTCTATGCAGTCCTTATCGAATCAGGATTTTGATGGACGCCTGGGGAGCTTTGAAGCTAGTCCACCTTCCTAATTAAATGATGTTGGAGTTCACATACTAAAGCATCATATCTCTCCAGAGGGGCAAGAGACAGCTCCTCTGACCCTCTGGTAAAATATTTGGTTTGCTCATATCAAGCAAATTTTATGAGGGCCATGCTGTTTTTAATGGTCAGAGCTCTCACCTTAGTGTTTTCTTAAAAATAAGGCAGATGCTAAAGATTTGTGGGCTGAAAATTCACCTATTGCACCAAGTTAAGAAATCACATGCACACATGCACTTATATTTGCCATGCTGCTGATATAGCTATGCCCACAAAGGTGTTTTTCCCCTCCACCACAGAAATAGGCTTATGGGATCTAATTTCTTTGTATATTACCACAGACCTGGACGCTTTCCAGAATGTACGCTACCAGAGTGTCACAAGGTATCCCTTAAGTGTGCTTCCGCACCGCCTGCACTGTCCCTGCGCTGTAAACAAGACACCATTCACATTTCGAATGCCTTCTTTTAGATTTTGTTGCTGCGTTGTAGCCCTATAACGTTGCATACATGTCACAGAAAAATAGCTGTATTTCCCCATTGCAGCTTACAACGGATTTCAACTGCGGTTTGAATTCAGCACACAAAACGTTGCAGTTTGCACCACTTTTCGTGTTGTAAGGCTCGCTATCTGGAAACCACCCTGGAGCCCTGGAAACCACCAACTGGAGCAATTGCAAAATTGTGACTTCAGGAGTAGTGATTGTAGTGATGGAGGTGCCAGCTCAACAATGAAAAATTGCCATTCCCTCATCACTCATCAAGCAATCTCTCTCTCTTTCTTCCCCACCCACCCACTTTAGAAAGCAAGCAAAAGAGATTTCCCTTCCATTTTCTAAAGTAGGGAGAACACCCTTCACCTGCCTCTCTTCCTGTTGTGTTTCTTCTTTCTCGTGTCACATGATCATACATGATCATTATGTGTGAGGGGACAAAAGATTTCTGCTTCTGCATAGAGGTAGAAGCAGGCATCTGTGATCCTGTCGTTGCTTCATTCTTTCTTTCACACAGAGTGGTTACTCATACATGGCCATCCTGCATGAGGGAAAGGGACAGTTTTGCTGAACTTGGAGCAGGCATGTGATCACATTTCTGCCCCTGCCTTCTGCTTCTCTCACAGGATGGTTGGCCATTTGACCATTGTGTGTGAGGGGAGATAGCAGTTCCACTGAATCAGGAGCAGGTGTATGATGATACCTTTGCCTGCCTCCTCTCCAACCTATCTCTCACAGGACACACAATCATAAATGACCATCAGGTGTGAAAGGGCAGGACAGTTCTGCCGAACTGGGAGAAGGCATGTGACAATGTCTTTGCCTCCCCCACTCTCCCCTCACTGACTGGGCACATGATCATGTATGAGGGGTGCAGAACAGATCTGCTGAACTGGGAACAAGCATGTGATGGCATCTCTGCTTCCTTCCTCTCCTGTTTCTCTCAATCATACATGCCTGTCCTGCATGAGTGGAAAGGACAGTTCTGCTGGACCAGGAGCAGGCGTGCAAAAGCCTCTTCACCAGCCACTTTGCCGTCTCTCACACAGAGTGGTTGGTCATACATGACTGTCACATATGCACAAAATGTCCATCAAGGATGGACATTTTCATGCTGTGCCCTATATGGTTAGAAAGCCAGAATGGTGTGGTGATGATTAGAGTGTGGTGTGGTGTGGTGATCAGACTAAAAGCAGGAAGACACGGTTCAAATCCCCACTCACCCATAAAGCTCACTGGAGGTATGCAGGCTGTGCACGGCATGGCACTTCGGTGTTCCATGTGCATGCATATACAGTACATACATGATGTGCACAGAGATAAGTTGCATCCATTTCCCACTCAGAAATTTAACTTCTAGGGGTCTTGGAAAGGAAGTTGAACCTCGAAGGAGAAGTAATTATCCATACTTGCAAAAATTTTAACACGGCTTCCCAAAAGGCAAAAAGAGGAACAGTAGTTGACCAGAGACCACAACTTACGGACTGTCCTTGAGAAATGGGGACAGATGGAAGATATGGACATGAAATATACAGTTTTTCAGACTGAAAAACCTAATTGTGCATTCTCAGAATTTAACCAGTTTGGATTTATTTTAATATTAATGTTGGCTTTGAATATTCTGAGTTTTCAATATGTTGTCCCTGAAATGTACTCTATAATTAGTCAAAAGTACATTGTGACCATTTTCTAAGTTATTTGAAAATTGTTGGCAAAAAGTAAATGCATTACGTTCATATATTGTTGTTTGGTCTCTGCTGCCACAAATGGGCTGCTTGTGCCCACTAGTGGTTCATCTCAGTCTGCACTAGACAACCTACAAATTCCTGTCTAGACAGTCTTTGAACTTGTATCACCATATTAAAATAAATCACTGTGGAGAATTGCATAGTTAACACATAGAGCAATAATTAAAATAAAATTTAAAAACACACACACACAAGGTGGGGGGGAACCTCTGCCAGGTGTAATGTTAAGGCATAAGGTGATGGACTTGCACATGCAGAGTGAAACCCTTAAGACTCTGACCTAAGAAGAGAAGTTAGAGATGCGGTCAGATCTCGTCCATTCCCTTTTCTTCTTTGCTTCTGGGCTTTCACTGGCTCAAACAGAAGCTCCATCAGGCCTTGGTTTTTCCCATTTTCTGCTTTTTGTAGAGCACTTCCAGATGTGTTTCCTTGCATTACTAGCCAGTCGTGGAATTCCACATGTAGAATTGCAATGTTCCTTCCACATAGAGGTGTATATACAGCATGTTTTGGGAATGCAGTAGATTGACCCTCCTCCTTTTACCCTTCCTGTTTCTGTTGTATCTGGCCAGTGGCAGTACCAGAAAAAAATTGAGGGGAGTGTAGAAGGGGCAAAATGCATTTCTGGGTGGGCAAGCTGTGCCCCATGTTAGATTTCTGAAACAGAAATAGGGGCAGCTGTGTGGAGCAACTACTTTTCTGAGGGAACACTTCCCCTTCCTGGAGCCACCCTTGATCTGGGCATGCACCCTACTAAAAGAGACAGAACACTTGTGCTAACTAGTATGCAGTCATTGTGCAGCTGTACTGCTGATCTCAAAAAAGTCAGATTTTGAGCATTTACAAATGTGACAATTTAAGCACAAGGAAAATGCAAGTGGTCATTGGTTGGATGACATGGTCACATGGAACTCCCCCACCCCAGCCTCCATAAAGAGTGAGAGAACCAAGGATGACAATCCCAGACTAAACACTCTGTCTGGAAGTTTTCTAAGCCACACTCATTTCCATTACCTCCTGAACCTTTATACCTATGAGTAGACCCTTGTTCACTAGCAGGCTATAGTCTTGACTCTTGTCTGGAAGAAATGTTTTGAGTGGGCTATTTCTTTTCTCCTGGGGAGATGCCACTGCCCACTACCTCCAGGGTCTGGCTCATGACTCCTCTGAAGTTAGTCCCTTGATTTGCCACCCATCTCTTTCAGCCTCTCCCCTTGGCATGGACCCTGTTCCTGCAACCCAAGGACCTGGTGAGTTGGGGGTTGGTTGGTTGGTTGGTTGGTTGGTTGGTTGGTTGGTTTATATCTATGTAAACCACTTTGGGAACTTTGTGTTGAAAAGTGGTATATAAATATTCATCAGTGTCCATGTTTAGGGAGGAGGAATTGTCTAAATAAACTTTGCACCCTCTTGCACTAAATTATAGGCATGGGCATTGCCTCAGAGTTGCGGGAGGAGGGAAGTGTATTCACTCCACTCCTTCACCAAAAGTCTGAGCTCCTCTCTGGGAGTCCATCAGACCAACAAACCCCATCCCTGCTGATCATCTCATCTTTGGTAGCCCCTGCCTTAAATAAAGCCCTACATTTAGGACACTCCTCCCCCCTTCCAGCTTGCTTCTTCTTCCCTGGCGAGGCAAGTGTATTGGCCACCCAATCCCTAGCCTCCAAAAGGGACTTGTTCTCCAACACCATCCCATTCATTAGCATTTCTACACTCGTCTGCAGCTGTGGACCTGATATCATCACTATTCCATCTCCACCATTCTGCTGCCTCTTGGGCTGCACCCACAGCAGCTGTTGCATGCCTCTCTGAGTCCTTCCTGACTTCTGAGAGGTAATTACTGGGGTTGTCCTGGCGTCTGGAGCCCCCTGTCTCTCGGCAACGGGTTTGATTGGGTAAACAACCCTGTCTCACGGAGGAGGGTAGGAAATCTTGACCGTCATATTTGGTGTCCCCCAACACACACCTCCACAGAACACTGAATATGTCAAAAAGTAAAGGAATAAAAAATAGATTCCTGATCTAATATGCTGCAATATGTAGATTTATCTACAACCAGTCACTAATTCAACAAGACATTTAAGATTCATAAACATACCTATGACCAAAAAATATCATGTATTTTTCAGTTTTCCCCTCTTATGGAGATTAGCTCAATGAAGTATACTTACCTTAATTTTACATATGTGCATCTTATATGTCTGTTAGAGAGCTGCAAACATTTATATTTGTTAGGGAGCTGCAAACATACAGGTGAAACTCGGAAAATTAGAATATCGTGCAAAAGTCCATTAATTTCAGTAATGCAAATTAAAAGGTGAAACTGATATATGAGACAGACGCATTACATGCAAAGCGAGATAAGTCAAGCCTTAATTTGTTATAATTGTGATGATCATGGCGTATAGCTCATGAAAACCCCAAATCCACAATCCCAGAAAATTAGAATATTACATGGAACCAAGAAGACAAGGATTGTAGAATAGAACAATATCGGACCTCTGAAAAGTATAAGCATGCATATGTATTCAGAACTTGGTTTGGGCCCCTTTTGCAGCAATTACTGCCTCAATGCGGCGTGGCATGGATGCTATCAGCCTGTGGCACTGATGAGGTGTTATGGAAGACCAGGATGCTTCATTAGCGGCCTTCAGCTCTTCTGCATTGTTTGGTCTCATGTCTCTCATCCTTCTCTTGGCAATGCCCCATAGATTCTCTATGGGGTCAGGTCAGGCGAGTTTGCTGGCCAATCAAGCACAGTACACTGTATACTTTTCAGAGGTCCGATATTGTTCTATTCTACAATCCTTGTCTTCTTGGTTCCATGTAATATTCTAATTTTCTGAGATTGTGGATTTGGGGTTTTCATGAGCTGTACGCCATGATCATCACAATTCTAACAAATTAAGGCTTGACTTATCTCGCTTTGCATGTAATGCGTCTGTCTCATATATCAGTTTCACCTTTTTATTTGCATTACTGAAATTAATGGACTTTTGCACGATATTCTAATTTTCCGAGTTTCACCTGTATATCTCTTAATTTCACAGAGGACTGCTACAGTATGAATTCACCTACAACACATTTGCAATGATGCAGTAAATACCCACAGGGTATTGCGGGGGGGGGGGGTGTAACGGAGTACAGTGCCTGGATTGAGGGAGGCATTTAGTGCCCTGCTTCAGATGCCAAAATATACAGGTTCAATGTCAAACAGGTTTGACATTGAACTGGTTAGGTTCAATGGTTCAATATTGAACCAACCAACCCACCCACCACTGGTTCAGTTTGCTATTGGATTGAAACACCCCAGCCGTTTGAGCGGTTCGTGATTTAAAAAAAGAAAAATTCTGGGCATTGGGCATGCATGGAGGCTTCCAAAATGGCCACAAATGGAGGGCAGGTCTGGAATGAGATGAACACTGCTCAAACAGTCAGGGTGGGGGGAAGCAGTGAATATGCCCAGGTAGTTATTTTTAAAATCGCAACCCACCTACCCTAAACTGAACTGGGGGAGGGGCGTGTTCAGGGAGTGCAAAAACCGAACATGCCTGGTCCAATTTGAGTCTGGACCGGACTCAAACTGAACTGGGCAACCCAGTTTTGTGCACACTCCTACAGACTGACAATATCTGACATTCTGAAGATAGCTTAGCTTCATTTTTCATGGTTTAGGAATTCTTTCAGAACAGCAGGATAACAATAGTTAGAAAATATCTTCTTCGTTGTCTAAATACATTTTATGGGATTCATCATTGTGAGAGCAATATAATCTGCCTATACATCTTTTCTCCCCTTTTAAAAAAATTGTGTACCACTTTGTTAACTATTATACTTGAAAAGCAATGTTCAAGTATTGTAAATATTTTTAACTTAAATAAATAAATAATACTTAGCATGTTCACATGTTCAAAGCACTTTGCATGCCTTATTTTGTTGTAATTACAGTCCCTTAATGGTAGGTCACTATTACTATTCCCATATTGCAAAACAGTCAGGGAGAAGCTGAGGCTGAGAGAAAATGGCTTGCCTAAGGCAAGTTCACAACAGAGGTAATATTTAAACTAGAGACTTTCAAATCTGTAGCTCTTAGCTACAAGTATTATACAAGTAGCACCCGTGATTGCTATGCAGGTAGTTATAAAAGTAGCACCCATGATTGCTCCTTTCTTAGCACAGAAAGTAGTGCAGGGTTTGCTCCTAGCATCCATGTAAGGGGAGTAGTTGATACTGCAGAGCTTTGATGCTGGCATGTTGCAATGTTTTATAAACAGCAGTTCTGGGAGGGAGAGATTTATTTATTTATTACCTATAAAGAACGTTTTTGCTACTCTAATTCAGGAGACATCAAAACTACGGTTCATATGCTCCTCTATTGTCAATTTTATCAAGATTTACAGCACAAATATATATATTCCTTTTATGTCATCCAGGTCCTATGGACTCTTCTTATCTTGATTATCTTCTAGCTGACCAGAATGATTTAATCCTCTATAATAAAGAGCTTGAGTCTGATCCCGTGTCCCTGCCCGTGTCTTTCTCGGCCATTCTGGGACACGGGCGGCCATGTTTGGTCCCAGTAAGCAGCGAGGGGAAGCAGCAGCAGGAGGCGGCAGCGACTGGAGCCGATGCCGGCCGTGGTGGGCCGCCAGGGACTGATGGCGGCGGCCGCCGCCTCAACAGGACAACGGGGGTGGCGGGTGGGGCCCATGGCGGCAGCAGCGGCCGCGGAGGGGCAACAGTTGCTGGTTGCGGGGCCGGGCTGGCAGCGGACGGGCAGCCCGCAGTGGGCCCCGATACCAGGGGCTGAAGGTGGAAATGGGGGGAGCGGTGGCTGGCGACTGGAGCCGATGCCGGCCGTGGCGGGCTGGCAGGGACCAATGGAGGCGGTGGCCGCCGCGACGGGACAACGGGGTGGCGAGTGGGGCCCATGGCGGCAGCGGCTGCCGCAGAGGGGCGACAGTTGGTGGTTGCGGAGCCGGCCCGGCAGCAGACGGGCAGCCCGCAGTGGGCCCTGATACCAGGGGCTGAAGGTGGAAATGGGGGGAGCGGTGGCTGTCCGGCAGCCGGCCGCAACGATGGACAAGCGGCGGCAGTGGCCACGGCAGGCTGCGTGGCGTGGCGGGCCCACCGCGGCCGGCATCGGACCCAGTTGCCGCCTCCTGCTGCTGCTTCCCCTTGCCACTTCCAAAAATGTAAACTGTAAACTGTTTGCCGCCCGGGAGGAGGAGCGGAGGGCCGGTAAGATAAAAATTTAAAAATGCAGGGGGGAGGGCATGGGGGAGGGGCAACTGGGAGTGGGGCAGGGGAGAGGGGGGAGGGCAAGAGGGAGTGGGGGAGGGGGGAAGGGCAAGGGCAAGAGGGAGTGGGGCAGGGGGAGGGGCAGGGCAAGAGGGAGGGGGCAGGGGGGAGGGGCAAGAAGGAGTGGGGGAGGGGAAAGGGCAAGAGGAAGTGGGGGTGGGGGAAGGGCAAGAGGAAGTGGGGGTGGGGGAAGGGCAAGAGGATTTGGGGCAGGGGGGAGGGGAAAGAGCAAAAGGGAGTGGGGCAGGGGGAGGGGCAAGAGGGAGTGGGGCAGGGGGAGGGGAAAGGGCAAGAGGGAGTGGGGCACTCTTGGCGGTGGCGGCAAAACTCTCCCCTATTAGCGCCCGTTATTTTAACAGGCTTGAAAACACTAGTATCTTATAATGTGGCTAAGTTTTGTTTGGTAGTCATCAAGATTCACCAGGAGCTCATTATTAATTCAATTCAGCAGTTCTGTTTTGAGGTTTAATGTGTCAATATTATATTACAACTTTTATGGTTTACTCTGCTGGACTTCTGTGAGGATGTATTATTATGTACTGGTCTGTGACTGTAATATAGTATATGATTTGATTTGGAGTAGCTGTTTCCTTACTGTCATCCGGTAGTCTATTCTTGCTATGATGGTTCAACATAGGGTCAAATCATTAGGATTGTTCTTTTTGAAGAGGCAGTGAAGATTACCCCCAAATGAATCCAGTTGCCATTGCACTGGAGAGCTCTGAACTTAAGAAAATTGTGTTTCAAGTAAATGCAGTTGATAACAAGTTGTTCTAATAAGAACTAATCAGCCTACTTTCCTTTCACTATCTCTACAACTGGACTAAATTTGGTTCAAATCGAGGTCCACAAGTTAGATCTCTTGCACCTCAAATATTCATGCATCTACCATCTTGGATTGGGGTGGATTACATCAGCACAAACTACACCATTGAGGTGTCCCTGTGTGTCACACACTACAGTTTTATCAAATTTAGTTCAAATCGGTTAGACAGGCCTCAAGTTAGTACACTTGCACCTCAAACGTTCACACATCCACCATCTTGGATTGGGGTGGATGACATCATCACAAACTACACCATTGGGGCATCACTATGTGTCCGTACAGCTGTAGCAAATTTGGTTCAAATTGGTTAGACTGTCTACAAGTTAGTGCACTTGCCCCTCAAATGTTTATGTGCATGCCATCTTAAACTGGGTTGGATAACATTGTCACAAACTATGCCATTGAGGTGTCCCTGTGTCACTCACTGCAACTGTACATAATTTGGTTTAAATCATTTCAACAGTCCACAAATTAGCCCACTTGCACCTCAGATGTTCATGTGGACGCCATCTTGAATTGGACTGGATGACATCATCACTCACTATGCCATTTGGGCATCCCTCTGTATCCCTGCAGCTGTAGCACATTTGGTTCAAATTGGTTAAGCGGTTCACAAGTTAGCCACTTGCGCCTCAAAGGTTTATGCACCCACCATCTTGGATGGGGTGGATGACATCATCACAAACTACGCCACTGAGGTGTTGTTTTGTGTCACTCACTGCCACTGTATGTAATTTGATTTAAATTGGTTAAACAGTCCATAAATTAGCCCGCATATGCCTCAGATGTTCACGCACCCGCCATCTTGGAGTGGATGACATCATCATTCACTATGGCATTTGGGCATCCCTATGTGTCCCTATGTAAAGAAGACTATACTAATGACAATGGGTACAGAAACCAGCCTAGGAATTGACAGTGAAGACATTGAAGTGGTGGATAGCTTCTGCCTTTTAGGATAGACTGTCAACAGTAAAGGATCCAGCAGTCAAGAAATATGCCGCAGACTAGCACTTGGTAGGGTAGCAATGAAGGCCTTGGAAAAGATATTTAGATGCTGTGACGTGTCTACACCTACAAAGATTAGAATCGTTCAGACAATGGTTTTTCCTGTGACACTCTATGGATGCAAAAGCTGGACTTTGAAGAAGCAAGATAGAAAAAGCATTGACGCTTTTGAACTTTGGTGCTGGAGAAGACTTTTGAGGATACCATGGACAGCCAGGAAAACAATCCAATGGATCATAGAACAAATCAATCCAGAATTTTCACTTGAGGCACAAATGCCCAGGCTCAAACTATCATACTTTGGACACATTATGTGAAGATCCAGCTCCCTTGAGAAGTCCATATGCTGGGGAAAGTTGAAGGAAAGAGAAGAAGAGGACAACCAGCAGCAAGGTGGATGGACTCAATTACAAAAGAAATGACTGAACCACTGAGAGACATTAAAGGCCAAGTTGAAGACAGATCATCCTGGAAAGAATCTATCTATGTGGTCACTAAGAGTCAACATTGACTTGATGGCACTTAATCAATCAATCAATCAATCAATCAATCAATCAATCAATGTGTCCCTGCAGCTGCAGCAAATTTGGTTCAGATTGGTTAATTTGAATATGATCCATCATTTATTTATTATTTCTCTGTGTAAACTGCTTTGGAAACTTTTGTTGAAAGCAGTATATAAGTTGCTGTTGTTAAGTGGTTCACAAGTTAGCCCGCTTGTGCCTCAAAAGTTTATGCATCCACCATCTTGGATTCAGGTGGATGGTATCATCACAGACTACACTGTTGAGGTGTCTCTATGTGTCTCTACAACTGTAGCCGATTTGATTCATATTGGTCCAGGTGTTGCAGAATTGATAGGAGGGGACACACGGGGACACACACAGAATGCCGGGTGATCTCATAAGCCTACTGGAAGGTGGGAGTTCCTTTAAGGGTGTGGGGAGGGTGTACTTACCCCTCCCGCCGCTTCCCCCCCCCGCCAACGCGCATATTTTAGTAAGTATTTGGGGCAGCAGGGTACCTCCTTGCTGCCCCTTCCCATGGTCGTCAGCAAAAGTCTTCAGAGTCTTTTGCGTCCCTGCCCTTAAAAGAACCCCCACCCCGGCATCAAACCGCCAAACCGCTCCATGTCCAGACTAGTCTGTGCACATCACTACTGGAAAGTAGGCTAAAAATTCACTGAGAAGCTTTCTCTTCTTTTAGTAAAATATCTAAAGCATGCCAAAGGACTGGTAACTGAGAGAAGGCAGAACTGCTGAATGCCTATTTTGCATCTGTCCTATCCCCACAAGGAGAAGGTAGTCCAGGCAGGCAACAGATGCACAAATAAAAAAAGGAGGAAATTACACCTCACAATAAGTAAAGAGATGGTAAAGGAACATCTAGCTGCCTTAAAAGAGTTTAAGTCTCCTGGTCCAGATGAATTACATCCTTAGGAACTGAAGGAACTTACAGATATTATTTTAAGGACTACTTGAGTTCAACACATTTTTTCATCAAGTAATGTAGTCAGGATGTTAGCCCACCATCTGTAATCTTCGAGAACTCTTGGAGAATGGCAGGTTGTTCTCTTCCTGTTAAAATTATATAAGATAATCACCTCTTTAAAAGTAGGAGTGTGCCTGAACCGGTTTGGAGGCCATGCTGGAGGCCTCCAAACCGGTCCGGTTCTGAGCCAGTCCAGCGGCTCAGCACGGAGAGGGGTTGTAGCTTTAAGGGCGGCGGGGGGGGGTAGTACTCCCCCCCCCGCCACTCTTCCCCCTCCGGCGCTGTAGTTTTTGGAAAAGTTTCTGGGGCAGCAGCGTTCCTCCCTGCCGCCCCTGGCCCCGTCGTTAGCCCTCCAGAGCTCAAGTACGCTACACACATGCGCCCGTTCTGGCGTGCGTGCGCGCACTCGCTGCCACCACGCACGCTCTGTACACGTCACACGTCGACGTATTCTGTATTCTACCAAAGACAACCACAGGGCTCTGTGGTCACCAGGAGTCGACACCACACTTTGAGCCAGGAGTCGACTCAATGGCACACTTTACCTTTACTTTTGACAAAATCCACCACAATATCCTTGTGGACAAATTAGTAAAATGTGGGCTAGATATTATTTATTATTATTATTTTACACAGTCAGACAGGTGTTATTGACTGGTTTGTTTTATCCAGACATCGAGTCCTTCCCAAGGACCTGGGATGCCAGAATTTTATTGTCAATGTTGTTGCTGTTGTTATAGATATCGTCGCAGAATATAGGCTGTTCCCAGTAAAGCTGCTTTTTGTTTCCTAATTCAATTTTTATTAATTTTTAACAGTAATAAACATAACAATCATAATAAACACAAATGGACTTCCCGCGCACCTCTCTTCGTGAAATTATAACTATAAAATTTACCCTTATTATAATAATAATAAAAACCACAAATTTAAACCTTTAAGGTTATAAGCAAAGAAAAAACCATTAATCTACCCACCCTGCATTTCAAATCAAATCCTGCTGTAAGATCAATAATAGGAAAATAATTCTTTAAATATAACAAGAAAAAAAATCAGAACAATTAAAAAACCAAAGGAAAAAACAAAAACAAAAACAAGACCTCTTTTTCCCCCTTTTTAAGCTAATCTTCCCTTAACAGCAGTTCATTACTCTTCTATTTCTTTGCATATATCATTCTGTCCACTGTCAATGCATACATGAAGAAAGTCACGCCATTTGTAAAGATTACTCCTTATATTGTTCCCAGCAGGAAGGATTCTGGCTTCTTGGGAAAAGTCACCTTCTTTAATTCATTATATATCATCTCTCAATAGGCCTTAACCTTCCCACGGGTCCACTACCAAAAAAAAAATAAAAAAATATATATATATATATCTTCAGTGTGCCCACACTTCGAACATTTGTTTAAAACATTTTTATACATTAATGCCAGTTTTTAATGTCAGATACCATATAAATCATTTTATAATACTTTCCCTTCAAAACATAGCAAGCAGTAAGTTTTAAATCACTCTTCCATAATTTTTCCCAGGCTGCCCTTTCTATATTATGGCCAACATCTGTACTAAAATCAATCTCTAACCAAATTTTATATTTCAATTAAGCTTTTTAACTTACAATCCTTTCCATAAAAATACAACAAATCTCTGTAAATACCTCAACACATCTAGATGTTTGGTTCTTTATGCAATAAAGCTTCAATCAAGGATAACCATAAGAAAATTTTTGGTTCTAACCAATTTTTACATTTTAACCATACCCTCGTTAAGCTCCTTCTTACATAATAATTCAAAAGATCTTTATGTATTTTACTTTTTTCATACCCTAAGTAGGCATGCCATCCAAACCTTCTATCAAAACCCTCCAGGTCAAAAACTCTCTAAGCATACCTAAAAAAAATTTCTCTAAGCATACCTAACAAACATCAAGATAGAACCTTAAATCTGGCAAGGTAAAACCATATCTTTAGAGTTCATTCTTAATCTTTCCCCCTGCCTTTTTTTTTTACAAAAAGCTGCTTTTTGTAATTGGCTGATGGTGATTTCTGTGGCCCCTATGGTGTTGAGGTGCTCTTCAAGGTCTTTTGGAACTGCACCCAGGGCGCCAATTACCACTGGGATGATTTGGGTCTTCTTCTGCCACAGCCTTTCGATTTCAATTTGTAGATCTTTGTATTTGGTGATTTTTTCTATTTCTTTTTCTTCTATTCTGCTATCCCCTGGTATTGCTATGTCGATTATTTTCACTTGTTTTTCTTTCTTCTCGACTACAGTTATATCTGGTGTATTGTGTGGCAGATGTTTGTCTGTTTGTAGTCGGAAGTCTCATAATATTTTTACATCTTCATTTTCTTCAACTTTTTCAATCTTATGGTCCCACCAATGTTTGGCTACAGGTAGCTTGTATTTTTTGCAGATGTTCCAGTCTATCATCCCTGCTACCTTGTCATGCCTTTGTTTGTAGTCAGTCTGTGCGATCTTTTTACAACAGCTGATTAGGTGGTCCACGGTTTCATCTGTTTCTTTACAAAGGCGGCACTTGCTGTTTGTGGTGGATTTTTCGACTTTTGCTCTTATTGCATTTGTTATTAGTGCATGTTCTTGTGCAGCCAGTATTAAACCCTCTGTTTCTTTCTTCAAGTTGCCATTCTTAAGCCATTGCCAGGTCTTGGTGATGTCTGATTTTCCACTTATATTGTGCAAATATTGACCATGCAGGAGCTTATTTTTCCATTTTTCTGCTCGGTTCTTGACTTGTTCTTTCTTGTAGGCCTGCTTTGTTTCATTGGTGTTGAATAGTTTTGCATTATTGACCATTTGAAGTGCATCTTCTTCACTGTCCTTGATATATTCTTCAAGGCCTCTTTTCTCCTCCTCTGCTGTTTGATGGACTTGCAGCATTCCTCTTCCACCTGAGCTGCGAGGGAGGTATAGCCTATCGGCATCACTGCGGGGGTGCAGAGCATGATTGATGATCATGATTTTCCTGGTCTTACGATCCACCATCTCTAGCTCTGCCTGGGTCCAGTCTATTATTCCTGCAGTGTATCTGATAACAGGTATAGCCCAGGTGTTTATGGCTTGTATGGTGTTCCCGCCATTATTATTATTATTATCATTATTATTTCGATTTCTATACCGCCCTTCAAAAAATAGCTCAGGGCGGTTTACACAGAGAAATAATAAATAAAGATGGCTCCCTGTCCCCAAAGGGCTCACATTCTAAAATGAAACATAAGACACCAGCAACAGTCACTGGAAGTACTGTGCTGGGGGTGGATAGGGCCAGTTGCTCTCCCTCTGCTAAATAAAGAGAATCACCACGGTAAAAGGTGCCTCTTTGCCCAGTTAGCAGGGGTTTGCCCAGTATGACATATTTACAGGCCACTGCCTTCCAAATCTGCTGATGAACAGTTAAAGGAGCTGGATATTTTCATCCTGGAGAAGAGAGGGCTAGGGGAGGCTATATGACAGCTATCTTCAAATATCTGAAAGGCTGTCATGTAGTACTAGTAGGAGTGGACATTCTCTGTTTCTCCAGAAGGTAGAACTAATGAATTGAAATTACAAGGAAGGCTGGCCATTAGGAATAATGTTCTAATTGTAAGAGCTGTTTCACAGTAGAATAGTCTGCCTCATGAAGTGGCGGGTCTCCTTTCTCTGGAAGTTTTCAAATAGCATCTAGGCAGCCATCTTGCAGGGATGCTGTAAGTTTCCTTCACTGAGCAAGAGGCTGGTCTAGAAAACTTCCAGCTTCCAAGGCCGACTACAAAGTTCTAGAGGTCACCAGCCAGTCACTCTGGGGGATGCGATGAGGGGTGGGGTCGGGTGGAGGATCCATGTGCTCTGGTCTGCCACTATGTCACAAGCATTGCCTGGTACAGCATCAAGGTCTGCATATGCAGCAAAATGAGGTGAGAATCTTGAATGGATTGTACCGCCTCTGATTACAGGTGGGGAAAATTATATTTTCGAATGTGACTTTTGATTTAATAAGTAAATAAAAAACTCTCTGCACATAGAAAACAGCAGGGGCCAGCCTCTCTTCCTAATGTGCTCTGTTTTTTAAAAAAAAAAAAAACTTGCAAGGAGGGCAGTGGTGCTCTTACCCCTGGACTGGGGGGGGGGGGCTCCAAATGCCTTTAGGTCCAGGTGACAAAATTACCTAGGTGCATGCATCTCTGAAGGAGGGTTCTTTTTTCCTAACATAGAGGAACATTAAAAAAAATGATATCCACCATCTGGCAGTTTGGAATGGTATCCTCAATTCTACTGCAACATTGTGCTGCATGACACTTTAATTTGCCCCTTAAATAAGCAGAGCCCTTCTTTCTGTACATCACACAGTGATAAAGTTCTGCTCTCAACTACTTCACAAAAGCAAGTTGGATGAAAGTTTTTTCATAGATAAATTCTTTACATGCAATAAACCAGCCCCTCAGGAAGATCGCTTGCTAAGGCTTGTTCGCTATATGCAGGGACATGCTTTTTGTTTGTTCTTTGTTTTATCTTGGGGGTGCGTTGCACAATGGCACCTCCCACAACTTGCCATAGTACCTTCCATGCTCATGAACATGTCACATGTGGCCAGGTGGGCTCCCCCTGTAGCTAGGGGAGAGGGGGGTCGTGTTTGCTCCTCTCCCTGGCAGAGGGAGATAGTGAAGAAAATAGGGTGGAGCTGGGGGCCCCTCAGGAGCTGGATTCTTTGAACCCTTTTGCTCAATTGTAGCTACACCCCTGCTCCCCACTCCCTTTGTCCCCCAGGCAGCTGCCCAGGGGTGTCGCTATAATTGAGCAGATCATGGGTCGAAGGACCGGCTCCCCCCTCCCCCAGCTCTCCCCCTCCTATTTTATTCAAGATCTTCCTCACGGCAAGGGGGCCTTTGGGGAGAGGGGTTGGCTACTTCCCTGCAGCCGGCACTGCCCCACAAACAACCGTGCGCCTTCCAGGGCAGCGCCAGTTGCCTGAGCTCTCCTGCACGACTGAGGGACGTCCCATGCCTACGGTTTGGCCAGCGTGGGGAGGAGTGAGTCCTTTGCGCGCTCTGGACACACGGCAGCCCCTTCCCTCAGCGCGGCGTCGTGCCCGAAACTGGCGGGCAGCCAGAGCAGCGGCACCTGCGGCCCGCCCTCCTCCTCGCTCTTTTCCTCTCGGACGCGAGTCCTCCTGAAGCCGCTCAACGGCAGCGCGGGAAAGCCCCGCCGGTGCCTCGCAAGGTCAAAGCGGGCTCGCTATGGAGGAGGCTAGGCGCCGCTCGCCCCAGGGCAACGACTCCCAGGCAGGTGGGTTTGGGTCGCGCTGCGCGCTGTGCCCCCTGTGGGTGGGTCGGGGCGGGGGTCGTAGGTGCTTTCGCGTAAGAGAAGGAAGTCGAGAATCGCTGCAGGCTGGCGGGGCGCCGCTTACTGTGCAGCCCCAAGCCCCTTCCCCTCCTCAGTCCGGCCGAGTTCGCTTCTCCAGGTTTGGGCGCCCGTTTCCTCGCGGGCAGGCATTCCTTTCTCGCTCTTGTTTTTACTCTCTCGTTATGAGGAGATGTCTGCTTATCAGCTCTAGGAATAACACAAATGAAAATAAAGTCGGCCAGCTTGTCGCGGTTTCCACGCCGCTTTTCGCTGAACTTGCGGCGGGATGCTGCCGAGCTGGATGGAACAGGTACTTGGGCGCTGCGCAGGGACGATGCGCGTGTACTTCTCGGCTGGCTGCTTTGGCTGTTGGGGCGGGCATGACCGTGGGGGCTGCCAAGGAGAGCGCCTGCAGCACTTCTGAATTGGCAGCTACATCCCTGGTGCTGCGGGTCTCAGCCTCTTTGAACGGGTCTGCACTGCAGGAAAGTGGGGGGAAAGAGTTCGCAAGCTTTTGAAAATGCTCTGGGGAGGAACTTTGGCTGCACAATTACATGGGAGCAGGTTCCACCGAAGAAAGAGGGACGTGCAAAGTGAACAAGCGTAGGGTCTCGTTGCCCGGTTACTGCCCTGTC
Organism: Hemicordylus capensis; assembly: GCF_027244095.1. Lineage (NCBI taxonomy): Eukaryota > Metazoa > Chordata > Lepidosauria > Squamata > Cordylidae > Hemicordylus > Hemicordylus capensis. Next base: position 162,367,106 of record NC_069658.1, read on the forward strand.
CTATGCATATTTACTCCGATGTATGTCCCGCGGTATTCTGGGTGGGCTTCTCCCAGCTGGTAATGAGGTTGAAGCTTGGTTCGTAAAAATTTCCAACCGTGTTAAGGATTCGGCTGCTAATGTAAGAAGCGCGAGTATTGTCATCGTTAATGGTTGGAATTTATTATATTGACAATCCTGTATGTATCGAAGTAAAAAAGAGGTGGTTGGAGATCAGAATGATTTAAACAAGCACGGTGTTTTACGGGTTGATTAGAGTTGAAACAAAGATTATATTGGCACCATCTGGGGTAAGGTTTTCAGTTCCTACAGCAATAGAATTGTGACTTCAGAAATGCAAAATACAAATTGGGTTTTTCAGTTTTAAAAAGTTGGCTTAGTGTAAACAATCCATTTGCACAAGCTCCATTGAAATAAAATGGACCTGCTCAAGAGCACGGGGATTCTGTTCATTTTAATGAGGCATGTTCAGGATAATTTTAGTGAATCGTGCTATAGGACAGCAATTATGTGCACATTTCCTATTTGGAAATATAAACTGAAACCAGTAGGTCTTACTTCTGAGGAGCATTCACATAAGATTGGGCTGCAATCCTAAAAGTACTCACCTGAAAGTAAATTCATTGAGAAGTTCTCCGTAAACATTGTTAGGATTATTGGATTATAAATTCATTGTCAGTCTTTGCAACTTTCAAAGAAGATTCTATCCAAAACAAAAGAAACATCATACAATAGCATATCTTGATACAATCGTGACCTCAATATATGTTGTTTGTGGAAAAGAAACCACACTGCTAAAAGTTTGTCCAGTGAAGCATCAGAGACTTTGTCAGAATGGAAAGAGGAAGGGGGGGAAACCATAATGGGAGGAACAGTACATCTGTGGTATCGAGCTCTAGATATTTTAGACTGGAGGATCAGCCCTCAGTGTACTACTAAAGCACCCCCACTTAAGGGTCATGTTTTGTTTGGCCTTTAGTCAGAACAGGCAGATCAGTACTGGACAGCATGGAATGTGAGCTTTGATGATGTTCCTGCTGGAGATTGTGGTCCTGTCTGCAAAGAATGTTTTATCCCATGAAGGGTGCTGATGTAGGAATCGTTATGCATAGTGGTAGATTCCATTACTAGGTTGCTTTGCTCATTGTTTTGAACCTGTTTCCAGAAATAGTCAGCATTAGAGCCATGGGTTTATTGATTTAAATTAACTGAGGTTTATTACTAGGTAGTAAGTAAAATAGGCTTGTAAATTGCCACTTACTTGGTCAACTGGGGCAAGTTATAATCTCCTCCCAAGCTCTCAGGCAAAGGACCTGCTGCCTGAAGGATAGCAGCACAGATTTCAGGTGACCTGGGGAGATAATTTCACAAGCAATGTGCCTCAACTGAGCAGGCTCTTTCCACAGTTGCCACCTGCCTCACCTCCAAAGGCAGGGGCACCTGGAGCAGAGCAGGGCCTCCAAGGATGACCTCAGAACAGGAGTGGGAATGTATTCAATTGACTGGTTTTATTTCCATTAGTCATTAGACAAAAGCAAAACAATAAAAAACTGGCAATGCACAGTCAAATAGTGTCCTACAAATCCATCAAATCATAGCAATAAGATAACCAATAAAAAATACAAGACATGGCAACATTAAAATCACCAGTAAAAATACAATAGAAATCAGAAAGAAGTCCACACACTATAGAAGTAAAATAATGCCACACAGATCCAAAACATTGGTGGACTGGAACATGTTGGAGGAAGCATTCCTTCAGGTACTTGGGTCCCAAGCCCTAAGACTTAGAAAATAAACAATGGCACTTTGAATCGTGTTAAGAAACAGTCCATTGGACAGTGCACCACATGGCTCTGTGGTCACCAGGAGTTGACACTGACTCAACAGCACAATCTTTCCTTTTTTCCTTTAAAATATGTGTCAGGTTGAGCCATGGGCAGCAGCTTCTAGGTGGCACAGAGCTCAAGGCTGATACTGGGAGAGTCAGGTAGCCAGCCAAGAACAGGGGGGCAGGAAATGAGGGGAGGCAACAGAGTAAAGCTAGGGGTGAGAAACTAGGTAGGTTGTCCAGAACATGCAGCAAGTTGTAGGTTAGAAACAAACTCCAGGAACAAGCCAGATGGTCAAGTAATAAGCCAAAGGTAAGAAACAGCCTTAATTGACTGCCAAAGACCAAGAAACAGAAGAAAGCAAAATGGATGTCAGAACAGATGGTGGAAATTGCCAAGAAGAGGAGAGAAGCCAAAGTCAAGAAAGATAAAGACCTCACAAAGGAACTTAATAGGGAATTTCAGAAAGCTGTTAGAAGAGTCAAGGAGCAGTACTATAATGACATCTGTAAAGACCTTGAGGATGGAAATAGACATGGGGGAAAAAAGTTTTCCAAAAGATCTCTAAACTCAGAGGGAGGTTCCAACCTCGAATTGGTATGTTAAGGGATGCCAAAGGACAGAGAGTAACTGATTCAGAGAAGATCAAACAGAGATGGAAGGAGTATACTGAAAAACTGTACAGCAGGGACGTCCACATCCAAGATACTCTAGAACAGTGTTTCTCAACATTTTTAGAGTCATAGACCGGTACATTCTTTGTGCGCAGTTTCCCGGACCAGCAGTTAGTAAAGGGGTCACCCCCACCCCCAGGCACCCCCAAAATAATTTCAAGTCGGGGGGGGCACAGCTGCTGTAAGCTCTCCAGAGCTCATTTCTAGGCAGGCAGCCCTCGCTGCTGGGATAACACTCAATTAGCTTGTTTGAAATGAATGTTATCCCAGCAGCTAGGGCTGCCTGCCTAGAAATGAGCTCCAGAGAGCTCCCAGCAATGGAGGCTCTCACCAGGTCAAAATTGTTTTGTGGGGGGATTAATTCCTCATGGACCAGCATGGACCAGCACTCAACTGCTCACGGACCAGCACCGGTCCACGGAACGGTGGTTGAGAAACACTACTCTAGAAGATATTTCCTATTTGCAAGAACCTCTAGTACAGAGAGATGAAGTTAGATCAGCACTCCGGTCATTACCAAGTCGGAAGGCTACAGGAATTGATGGAATAGCTATAGTAATATGGCAGGCAACAGAAGAAGAATCAGTCAAGGCTCTAACAAAACTATGCCATCAAATTTGGAGAACAACACAGTGGCCAACAGATTAGAAGAGGTCAGTCTACATACCCATACCAAAGAAAGGAGACTTAACAGATTGTGCAAACCATCACACAATATTCTTAATTTCACATGCTAGCAAAATAATGTTCAGGATCATCCAACACAGATTAGAGCCCCATGTGGAAAGGGAAATGCCAGATGTTCAAGCTGGTTTCAGAAAAGGCCAAGGAACAAGAGACATCATTGCTGATTCATGCTGGATAATTGAGAAAACCAAAGAATACCAGAAATAAGTCAATATGTGCTTTATTGACTACAGAAAAGCCTTCCATTGTGTTGACCATGTCAAGTTGTGGAATATCCTTAGGAAAATGGGCATCCCAGAACAGCTCATTGTTCTAATGAGATTGTTCTGGAAACCACAGCCCAGGAAACCACAGTCCAGGAAACCACAGTCCAGGCGGAACATGGTGAAACAGACTGGTTCCAGATCGGCAAAGGAGTAAGACAAGGCTGTATGCTTTCTCCTTCTTTATTCAATTTATAAACTGAACATATACTGAGAGAAGCTGGATTGGAAGAAGATGAGCGTGGTTTTAAAGTTGGAGGAAGAAACATCAATAACCTGCGCTACGCTGATGACACCACTCTGATAGCTGAGAATGTAGATGATCTGCAAGCTCTAGTAATGAAAGTCAAGGAGCACAGTGAAAAAATGGGACTACAACTAAAAAGTTGTAGGGAAGAGAAGTTGTAGAAAATGTAAAGAAGATTAAACTAATGACAACAAATACAGAAATCAGCCTCAGAATTGACATTGAAATGGTGGATAGCTTCTGCCTTTTAGGATAGACTGTCAACAGTAAAAGATCCAACAGTCAAGAAATATGCCACAGACTAGCACTTGGTAGGGTAGCAATGAAGGCCTTGGAAAAGATATTTAGATGCCGTGAAGTGTCTACACCTATAAAGATTAGAATCGTTTGGACAATGGTTTTTCCCGTGACACTCTATGGATGCAAAAGCTGGACTTTGAAGAAGCAAGATAGAAAAAGCATTGATGCTTTTGAACTTTGGTGCTGGAGAAGACATTTGAGGATACCATGGACAGCCAGGAAAACAAACCAATGGATCATAGAACAAATCAATCCAGAATTTTCACTTGAGGCACAAATGCCCAGGCTCAAACTATCATACTTTGGACACATTATGTGAAGATCCAGCTCCCTTGAGAAGTCTATAATGCTGGGGAAAGTTGAAGGAAAGAGGAGGACGACCAGCAGCAAGGTGGATGGACTCGGTTACGACAGCAATGAATGCACCACTGAGAGACCTTAAAGGCCAAGTTGAAGACAGATCATCCTGGAAAGAAACTATTTATGTGGTTGCTGAGAGTCGACACCAACTTGATGGTACTTAATCAATCAATCAATCAATCAATCAATCAATCAATCAAGGAACGGCACTAAAGTAGTCAAGCTAGAGAAAAGAGAAGGCTTGCGTTAGACAAGAAGCTTCTTCCTGTTGCAAAGGGAGTCAATGGCTGGAGTTTGCCTTGGGCCTGGAGGCTCAAAAACTTGCTGCTGTGCAACAGCTGCTACAAAGGACAGCAACATGTGGAGCCTCAGCCCAGGTAGAGCATGACGATATGTTCCTGGTGACTGGTTCCAGTTAACAGCCAAGATGGTAGCTGCATTATGATTTCACTGTGTTTTCTGATCAGTCAGGCAGCCTCACATGCCATATGTGAAAGTAGTGAATCCCAGAGCTTACCAGAGCATGGATAATTGTGGCTAGGCTCTATCTGTCCAGGAAAAGCTGCAACTGGCAAAAGGCACTTCAGCAGAGGTCACATGGACTTCGGTGACAGTGCTGGATCTAGGAGAATTTCCAGATGGCAAACCAGATCCTTTAGTGCAGAGCTATACAACTACAGCCTCCCAGCTCGTTTTGTACTACTACAGCTCCCATCATCCTTAGCCACAGTGGCCAGTAGTTGGGTATGATTGGGTAGTTGGGTAGTCCAACATCTGCAAGAGGGCTGAAGTTGTGCAGCTCTGCTTTAGAGGGATGGTGGCTCTATCCAGAACAGATCAAACACCCTGAATCATGAACCAATAGCACCTTTTGTCAGGATTCTGCTTCAGTTTATTGGCCCACATCCAGCCCTTAATGGAAGACCTACGCTTCCATTAAGAGAAAACCAATTAAGACGATAACAGAATTGTTCAGTTCACAGGGTTTTAAGACCTCATTTGGGCCTCTTGTCCTTAATAGGCAGTCTGCAAGTCACATCACGCCTGATACCCACCTTTCTGACCAGCCTGCTTGAGCCATCACCCTTCCCCTCCTCTTATAAATGTCGCCTCTGCTGCTTTCTCTGTTGCTTCCAGTGATAGGTGTGCTTAATGTAAAGAAATACAGGACTAGATGGTAGTTCTTGCTGATTGCCCCCAGAGCAGCATGGCAGGAGGAGACTGGCCCCCAGCAGTTTAACTGAGTAACCTAGATCTAGGCCAGGTCAGGCCACCGTCAATGATGGGATAACCTTAATCTAAAGCAAGTGTGGCAGATGTTTGTTCAACCTTTACTTACATACCTCAGAGGAAGGAGATTTAACATGGCAGCTTATTCCTGAATTGCTCTTATAATTAAAATACTTTTTCTAAAATTCATCTTAAATAATTTCCCATGGATAGCAGCCTATCACCAGTGTTTGATCCGAAAGATGGGAGATAATGTATGCTCTTTCTACTAACCTCATGTATACATGTAAGTAGGGGTGATAAAAATCGAAGTATAAATAAATAAGTAAAATTTAAATCTGATTTTTAAAAATTGGATTTTAATTTAAAAAACAAATTTTAAAAAGAATCTCCATCAAGGCTATCATCATTAATACTAATTATAACTTCTAATTCTATTCTATGAACATGTTAACAGTAGTATTTGGGGATGAGAGATAGCAGACCTGACCAGTCCCATTCTGCAGGTGGTGTACATGCAACACACACACTCTGAAGCCCTTGCCTCCCTCTCAAGGTGCAAAGACAAAGAAGGTCAATGAATGAATAGAGGATTTTTTGGAATGGAGTAGATCTGAGCAGGGAGGTGGAGTCTGGATATAAATTCAAGCAACATGGGATGGAAATAGAAAGTGAAACCAAAAGTGAACGGAACATATTAATGCAGTCCTGAGGAAAACTTTTCCGGATGTGTCTTCTGTTGTAGAAGGGAAATATCTATCATGGGAGCTAGCCAAGGCAGATGTGTGCGATATAGGGGTGTGCACGGAACTGGCTGGCCCAGTTCGGTTCAAGTCCGGCCTGGACTCAAACCAGACCAGCCAAGTTCGGTCCGGCCCCCATCGAACACTCCCCGAGTCCGGGAGGGGGGGTTCGCAGATTTTTTTAATTTTAAAAAATAAAATAAAATACCTATACCCCTTCGGGGGGCTTCCTGTAGGCCATGGTGTGTGTGTGTGTGTGTGTGTGTCCACAAAGGTTCTCCCTCCCCCGCCAGCCTCTGAAATCACTGCTGTGGCTGGGTTAAAAGGTTTCTTTTCAGCCCATTCGCGCCTCGTAACTGCACGTGGTGGCCATTTTGGCCACTGCCGCGCATGTGTAAATGGCCTCTCTGAGGCCTGGCATGGCCCATGGCCTCGCAGAGGTCATTTGTGCATGCAGCCGCCACACATGCACAAATTTGTGCATGCCACACACACACACACACACACCTGTGGCCTACAGAAAGCCCCCCGAAGGGGCTACAGGTATTTTAATTTTATTTTCTTAATTTAAAAAAAAAATTCACGGACTTTTCTAGAGGTTTTGTTCCAGTCCAGATGGAACCGGGGGTGGTGGTGGTTTGGTTTGATTCTGAACCTCCGGAACGAGCCCCCAAACCTCCGGACCAGTCCTCACATCCCTAGCGTGAAATGCAAACAGTGCAACAAAGAAATGCAAGGGCTGGTTGCCTGAATGAAACAGAATTATGAGAAGTGTGCACCTTATAAACATGAAACCTACATCTATCTCTGAATATGTATTAAAGTTTTATTAGATAACAAAAATGTACTTTTACTGGAAAATGAGGAATAAATTATCTTCCTCACTAGTGATTTAAATTGTGATTTAAGTCATTAAAAATTGAGTCCGTCTGGGAAGCAATTTAAATCTATTTGATTTAAATCAAATCAACCCCCCATGTAAGCATCAAGTGGGAGTCAGGAGGATGCCCAGGGAACGCGTATTAGTCTATGCACATTGTCATTTTGCTGACTTCCTTTTACCCTCTTGTTTCCTGGCCCCTCGGAGAGAACCGGCTGGTAATTCCTCATTCAGACTTAAAGAGCTGGGAAAGCAACAAACATATATCCTCTCTTCCTTGTCCACAATTTATTCCAAGATGTGGGCTTTACCTAGGACACAGAAAACCTGATTGTTCATTAAAATAAAACTGAGATTTATTTAACATGTCTGAAGATGTTATTGCTGATGGTGAGATTTGAAAACAGCAATGTTGGATTAAAGGTGTTCATTGTATGCCAGTGTTTCTCAAATGTTTTGAACTTTGGCCTCCCCCTGAATTTAGGGTCAAGATATATGCATATTCAAAAGAGGGACAAAATGCTATGGGTGCACTTAATGCTCTCTTGTGAATGCACATAACAGCAGATCCAGTGCTGTTATGTTGCAAACACTGGCGGGTGGTTCTGTTGATGCTGTTACTTCCTCCTGGGGAAAAGTGCCTGACTGGCAGCTAGTTCCCTGAGATGGGAGTAAGTTGTGCCATTTAACTGTGGGGCTCTCTCTTTCCCAGCAGGAGGGGGAGGTGTCAGCAGTAGCAAATGGGCAGGCAAGGAGAGGAGGAAGCACATGGTGGCTTGTTTGCTTGCCCCCTTGCTGCTGTAACCCATCTTATTCAGGAAATGGGGTTTTGGGGTTCACATCTCTCTCTCTATATGGATATTTTGAGACAGTGTATTTCCCAGTGGTTGCAAGAAAGAGAACAAAAACAAAACAAAACAAAACAAATTATTATGCCAAACTCCCAGGTTTATAAACATTTACATTTTTTTTCTTTGTAGAACTGAATTTGCTAAGCATGCATAGAAGTAAACTTAAAATACCCAATTACACAAAATCATAAAACATACATACAATATCATCATAGGGCTACTAAATAAAACCCAAACCAAACCTCAGTCTCTTTCATCTAAGGCAGGGATTCTCAACGTGTGGGTCCCCAGATGTAATTGGACTTCAACTCCCATAATTCCCAACCAAATGCCACTGGGGCTGAGGATTATGGGAGTTGAAGTCCAATAACATCTGGGGACCCACACGTTGAGAAACCCTGAGGGAACTATCCCAACAGTACTCCTGCACAGTCCATACTGAAAGTCCCGTGGGTGAGCAGCCGAAATGACAAAGTCCTGGTGCAACAAGATCAGGTGGGCCTGTCCAGAATCCCAAACTGGTGTGCAAATCTTGCACAAAGAAGAACTGCAATATATATGCAAGTTCATAAAAGAATAGAAGATCTCCAAATCTCTCTTTCCTTCTCTGCTCAGGAGCTTTCTGCTGGGCTTGAAAACTCTAGAAGATTCTAAGGACCTTCTGAGCACATTCCACAGTCCATTAAAAGGGGGGAGGGGAGATCATACACCGTTTATTTGCCAGTTCAGTGAACCTACCAATAGTACTGGTAGTAATGGTGGGGGTTACACTGCCATCTGTGCCAAAGCTATCTGCACCTGGAAAAAAGAGCACCACTGCACAGTCGAGTGGCACAATCTCTACCTGTCTCAGAGAACTGGCTGCTAAGTGCTGTGTTCCCCAGAGGAAGTGATAGCAATGGGGCAGCCAGCCAATAGGCTGGTGCTGATGATTGGAAACTGGGTGGGACAAGTGTCCTCCCCAGCTTCAGGAACAGTGTAACTCCAAATTTTCTACCATGTGCGAGCAAACTAGGGAGGAGGAGTGGGGAGTGATCGTGTATGCACAGGAGCTGGGCAGGACGGTTTTTCCTCCTACCATGTTAAAATGCGGGATATGAAAGCTGGGTACAGTGATGGCATCCTACCCTCTCACACGATCACTCTCCCCTCCTCCTACCTAGTTGCTCACACATGATAGAAAATTGGGAATATGCGTACTCCTGGTGTTAGCATCATTTTCAGCCACTTTGGCATGTACATTTGCCTTGGCTGTTACATTAACTTGTTCCACTCACCCCAGAATTAATTATCTGTTCTGCAGATGAATATGTAGAGATTCTCATAGCCAGTTCTGTGCAGACTGCTGCTTCATGGAGCGTTTGGTGAACTAAGGTACTAATTCAACATTCGGCATAGAACAGGACATCTGATAACATGCAAGGAATTATCATTGGAACAATGTAGAAACATTTCCTGAACTTCCTTCTACCCAAATCAGGAGATTAGTAGAGAGCAGTGAGAGTCTTCAGCTCATCCAGGACTTAACTGAGTAGGGATCTGGGGAGGAAGTCTCCATCTGCTTTAAAATTATAATGCACTCTCGCTCTACACACACACACACACACACACACACACACACACACACACACACACACACAGGTTACAAACACCTGAAAGTGTTAAATCAGTCTAGGAACAGTAATGGACTCGATGAGGACCAATACACAGAAGCTCAGTCCAGACAAGATGGTGGTACTGCTGGTTGATGGTTCATGTTGTTGGGAGATGCTGGGGTGCTCTTAGATCCAACTTTGCTACTGGAAACATAGTTGCTGCCATCGAACAGAACACCTTCCTCTAACTGAGGATGGTGTGCCAGCTACAGCCCCTCCTGGACAGAGATAACCTGGCCAAAGTTATCCATACTCTGCTAGCCTCCAGGTTTGACTACTGCAATGCACTGTACATGGGGGGCTGCCTTTTGAAAAGTGTTAGAAAATTGCAAGTTAGTCCAAAATACAGCTGTTAGGCTGCTAACTCTGGAACTGGGAACCAACGTGTCAGTGTTTAAACAGCCACACTGGATCCTGATCATGTCTGTGCACAATTAAAAGTGCTGGTGCTTGTTTTGAATCCTACATGGCTTGGGGCCTGGGTGCCTGAAGGATTTCCTTCCCCAACATCAGCATGCCCGAGCACTCAGATTGCCTTTGGAGGCCCTCCTTTGAGTTTCGCCCCACTGTCTGAGGTGAAGTGGGTGGTGACTGGGTCCTCACTTGTGGAATGCTTCCCCCAAGGAGGCTTGTTTAGCACCTACCCTTATGTCATTTTGGTGCCAGAGGCTGGTTTTTCCAAGCCTTTAAATCTCAGAATTGTAATGACAGTTTTTATGTTGCTCTTATCTGCTGCTCCTTTAATCTTGTGTGCGTATGATTAGTGGGGTTTTTGGGGGGGGGGGGGGTTGGCTGACATCCAGACTAATGAAGCACTGGTGCAGCAAGCATGCAGCATGCACTACAGGGAAGGGGCACACTGTTCCCTCTAAGAGGGTTTCCCAAATGTTGTTGACTACAAGTCTCAGAATCCCCAGCTGCAGTGGCTTTTGCTTGGGGATTATGGGAGTTTTAGTCAACATCTGGGAATCCCTCTTAGAGGGAACACTGGAGGGGTGTTCTCAATCTCCCCTTCCTTCTGAAGCCCACTGTGACTCACACAAATATGTCTCACAGGCTGCACAACCCTTAGAGCCATATTTTGGGGAGTCAGAGCCAGGTGAAAGAGGGAAGGGGAAGTTGGCAAAAATTGTTCTTCCCCCATGGCGTGCATCTAGCATTGCTGCATGCACCCTTTGTTAGTCTGGATGTTGGCCTTTAAAAAAAAGATTTAACTTGTAAATCACTCTGGTAATGTGATTTTTGAAAAATGGTGCATAGCCTCTAACAATAAATAAATAAGGCAAGCACACACACACATACAAAATGGAGGCTGACCCTACAGTTTGAGGGGCTACTGCTGTAAGCTGTAGAATCACTCAGATATGGATTGAAGTGACTGTAGACATTGAAATGGCTCAAATTGTCAGCCAGCCCTGTAGCTATAAATGACAGACAATGTGCCTTCCTAATGCTTAAGCCATTAGAAGAAAATTGAAACAACCAGAAGTAGTCTGCACAAAATGACAGGAAAGGAAAACTATTATTCTCTGATAAAGGCATTAAGGCCTCAGTACTTTCCAGTTCCAAATGATGCTTCATTTCCTCTTAATTAAATATTTTAGAGGACTAAGAGTTCACATTCAAGGGAGAAAGGAGCCAACCGATAATGTTTGTTTGATGAGGCATCATAAATTATTTCTTCTTAGAGGTGGTATAAAGGCACGTAATGATTAGAGAAAACCACAATTTTTCCATGGAACATGCCCCCCTTCCACCCTACAAATAAGTTCAGATTAAATTGGAACACTTCTACTCACCAATGCCAAAATGATTACCGTTTGGAACTAGTAAGTAAATAGAAGACAAAGCACTCTGTGTTATTTGGCCTAGTGGGCTTGCTTGTTTTGCCAAGGCAGTCATCCCAAAATGATGCATAACTTGTATCATATATACATATGTGTATTAGGCAGCAAGGTTAGAATGATTAGGTGACATATCGAAAGCTGAAACAAGTTAAAACTAGTGATCGTGCCCCAGTTTGTAACTCCCTGGTTTGGTATACAAGTTTATTTTACACATCATGCTTGGCTGTCTTACTAATTGAGCACCATTTCACACAAAATTTATTCACTGGCTCAGACTGTTAAGTGAGATTCTGTACCTGGGCAGTCAGCATTCTGCGAAAAACAACATTCTGCTGTGTGAGCAAACAAAACAGGGGACATCCAAGCCACAGTTCTGTGGCAACTGCATTCATCACACCTTCATGCATTCATGTAGCAGCAAACCAGACTATTATACTTAAGGGGAACACACCCATTGAGGGAGAGAGAGACAGAATAACATCTGTCTTCATGGCAGAGGATACTGAGCATATACCTCCTGAACCAGGCTTTTCAGGGACGGAGGCTATAGAACTGAGTCAGATAGAAGTGACAAAAGATGATGTTCTAAACTTTCTGGAAAAACTGAAATCTAGCAAATTGCCAGGGCCAGATGGCAAATTGCCAGGGCAATCCAAGAGTCCTCAAAGATCTCAAATGTGAAATTGCCGACCTCCTTGCTAAAATATAAAACTTATCCTCTGTACAGGAAGACTGGAAAGTAGCAAATGTAAGACCAGTTTTCAAAAAGGGATCCAGGGGTGATCTGGGAAATTACAGACCGGTTAGCTTAACGTCTGTTCCAGGCAAATTGATGGAAAGCATTCTCAAGGATAAAAGCATTCTCAAGGATAAAACGTAGAAGAACAGGCTCTGCTGGGGGAAAACGAGCATGACTTCTGCAAAGGTAAATCTTGCCTCACTCACCTTTTATGGACACAATTCTCTCGGGTATGGGTGCAGCAACATATTGCTTGGACCCTTGTCCCTCCTGGCTGGTTAGGACAGCCGGTGGGAATGTTAATTCTTGGCTACGGGAGTTGGTTAACTCCTCATTACATGAGGGTTTTGTGCCAGCAGCCCTTAAAGAGGTGATAGTTCGCCCTCACTTGAAGAAACCCTCCCTGGACCCTGAGGTCCTTGACAACTATAGATCTTCAACCTCCCTTTTTTAGCGAAGGTGTTAGAGAGGGTTGTATGTGCCCAGTTTGAGAGGGTCTTGGAAGAAACTAGATATCTTAATTCTTATCAGTCGGGTTTCAGGCCTCGGCATAGCACAGAGATAGCACTGGTCGCTCTGGTAGATGACCTTCTTCGGGTCCTTGACGAGGGTAGTCTCCTTCTCTTGGTCTTTTTAGATCTCTTAGCAGCTTTTGGCACTATCGATCATGCTATCCTTCTTGACCGCCTGCGTGGGTTCGGTATCGGGGGCACTGTCTTACAGTGGTTCCATTCTTACCTTAGTGGGCGTGTCCAGTTGGTATGCATTGAGGACAGATGCTCTGACCTATGGCTACTCCTTTATGGAGTTCCCCAAGGTTCAGTTCTTGCCCCTGTCCTCTTTAACATCTATATGGAGCTGCTAGGTCAGGTCATTTCCCAGTTTGGGGTGAGATTTCATCAATACGCTGATGATACTCAGCGGTATATTGCCATCCCAGACCATTCTGGCGATACTGTTTCTGTGCTTACTCAATGCCTGGAAGCCGTTAAGGTCTGGATGAATCAAAATAAGCTCAGGCTGAATCCCACTAAGACTGAACTACTCTTACTCAGCCCTCATACCGGCCAACAGCTGGATGTGAACCTTGTTCTAGATGGGGTGGCGCTTCCCCCGAAGGAGCTTGTTCATGATTTGGGGGTCCTTTTGGATTCGTGCCTCCTGCTTGAACAGCAGGTGGAGGCTGCGGCCAGAAGTGCCTTTGCTCAGCTCCATCTGATTCGCCAATTATGCCCTTACCTTGATCGGCAGGCATTAATGACAGTGACCCATGCCGTTGTTATCTCCCACTTAAATTATTGTAACGCTCTCTATCTAGGGCTACCTTTGAGGACGATTGGAAAGCTACAACAGGTCCAGAATGCAGTAGCTCACCTACTCATGGGTGCCAGAAAATATGACAGAGTAACACCTCTCCTGCAGTCATTGCACTGGTTGCCTATTCGCTACTGAGTTCAATTTAAGGCCCTGGATTTGACCTTCAAAGCCTTGCGGGGTTTGGCGCCTGTCTACCTACAGTCCCGCCTCTCCCATCCAGTTACATCCTGTCCAGTCAGATCCTCTCAGATGGCCCTTCTGTCAGTCCCTGATTTCTGAGAGGTTCGGGGCGCTAGGACCTGTGAAAGGGCCTTTTCGGTTGCTGCCCCACTTCTCTGGAACTCCCTTCCCCTTCAGATTCGTTTAGCTCCTTCCTTATTGATTTTTAAATCTCTATTGAAGACTTTTCTTTTTCGCCAGGCTTTTGCCCTGTAGTTTACCTATTTGGTTTTTTCTTTGTGTTGGTTACTTTAGTTTTTAATTTAGAATGTAATTTTAATGCTGTCTTGCTTTGCATGTTTTTGTACACCGCCCAGAGTCTTCGGAGTGGGCAGTAAAATAAAATAAACTTTTGGGGTTCTTTGAGAGTGTCAGCAGGTGTGTGGATAAAGGTGACCCAGTTGACAGAGTATACCTGGACTTCCAAAAAGCTTTCGACAAAGTTACTCATCAAAGACTCTTGAAATAACTTAGCAGTCATGGGATAAGGGGACAAGTACATGTATGGATTGGTAACTGGTTGAAGGACAGGAAACAGAGGGTAGGTATAAAAGGAGAGTTTTCACAATCGAGCGAAGTAAGAAGTGGGGTCCCCCAGGGATCTGTGCTGTGACTGGTGCTTTTTAATTTATTCATAAATGATCTAGAAGTTGGGGTAAGCAGTGAGATGACCAAATTTGCTGATGACACCAAACTATTTAGGGTAGTAAAATCCAAAAGAGATTGTGAGGAGCTCCAAAAGGATCTTTCCGAACTGGGAGAGTGGGTGACAAAATGGCAAATGTGGTTAGGAAACATAGGAACATAGGAAATGGCCATATACTGAGTCAGACCTTTGGTCTATCTAGCTCAGTATTATTTTCACAGACTGGTTCAGTGTTGGCAAGTGTAAAGTGATGCACAGTGGGACAAAAAAACCCAACTTCAAGTATACACTGATGGGATTTGAGCTGCCGGTGATTGACCAGGAGAGGGATCTTGGGGTCGTGGTGGACAGCTTATTGAAAGTGTCAACTCAATGTGCAGCAGCTGTGAAAAAGGCCAATTCCATGCTAGGAGTCATTAGGTAGGAAGGGGATTGAAAATAAAATGGCTAATATTATAATGTCCTTATACAAAACTATGGTGCGGCCACACCTGGAGTACTGCGTATAATTCTGGTCACCACATCGAAAGAAGGAAATTGTAGAACTGGGAAAGGTGCAGAAGAGGGCACCAAGATGATCAGGGCCACCTATTTATGAGGCAAGACCACTGTTCCCTCTAAGGTGTGTGCGCGCCCACAGGTTTTTTGATGTCCGCTCAGTTAATTTTAGATGCCGCTCAGGTTGAATTAGGAAGGCCCTATTCCAAATGCACATGCTCACAGACAGCCTTGATATTGCTGCCCAGAACAAAACTCATTCCGCGCAGAGATGAAAAAAATTAGAGGGACCACTTGGTAAGGCTACAACACCTGGGGCTTTTAGTTTAGAAAAAAAGACGACTGGGGTGATATGATAGAGGTCTATAAAATCAGTCATGGTGTGGAGAATGTGGATAGAGAGAAATTCTTCTCCCTCTTACATAACACTAGAACCAGGGGTCATCCCATGAAATTGATTGCCAGGAAATTTAGGACTAGCAAACGGAAGTACTTTTTCACACAACGCATAATCAACTTGTGGAATTCTCTGCCCCAAGATGTGGTGACAGCCAGCAACCTGGATGGCTTTAAGAGGGGTTTGGATAACTTCATGGAGGAGAGGTCTATCAATGGCTACTAGTCGGAGGGCTATAGGCCACCTCCAGCCTCAAAGGCAGGATGCCTCTGAGTACCAGTTACAGGGGAGTAACAGCAGGAGAGAGGGCATGCCCTTAGCTCCTGCCTGTGGCTTCCAGTGGCATCTGGTGGGCCACTGTGCGAAACAGGATGCTGGACTAGATGGGCCTTGGGCCTGATCTATCTGGGCTGTTCTTAAGTCTCTGCCTCTGTTTTGACTTAGGTAGTAAACAATACTCATTGAGGCTCTACACAGGATCCGTATGTAGAGCCTAACTGGGCTCTGCAGGGAGAGCGGGCTCAGTCCGCTCTGCCCACAGACAAGCAGGGAGCTCGACCTGGGTGGCCAGATCGGCTGCCCACACGATTACCGGCTCCATCACGCATGCGCGGGGCATGCTGTGGAGACCCCCAAGGCCAGGAGGCTTGTTGTAACCTCCCAGGTGGGCGTCTCCTCATGAGTTGCTGCGGCATGGAGCTGTGCCATGGCGACTCACAATCACAAAAACAGAGTTAGTGGAGCACTTGCTCCGCTAACCTTGTTTAAGTGTGGGGGCATTTAAGGAGGTTTTCTGCCAGGAGCCACGTGGCTCTCATTGCAGCACACAACCTCCCAAATGCAGGCTGGGCTCCCTTAGTCTGCTTTTGGGAGGTCGTGAAAATAGTCTCATTGAATGATATGCACACTTGTGAAATCCATCTTTGCTCTAGTCCAGGGTTTTTTAACCTTGGGCCCCCAGATGTTGTTGGACTACAACTCCCATCATCCTCAGCCACAAAGGCCATGTCTGGGGATGATGGGAGTTGTAGTCCAACAACATCTGGGGGCCCAAGGTTAAGAAACCCTGCTCTAGTCTATCTCTTCCTATGTTCATTTCCACTTTCCCCATGGTTTGGCCTAGAATTAGAGTCAAATGCTAATACATAAAGTACAGAGGATATGCTTTGATAGGGTTTTAAGAGGGGCGGGGGCTAGTTTTTTTCTTAAAGGTGTGACTACTTTATTATTGATTGCCAGTATTCTATCCAATATAAAGTACATATATTAGTACCATAGGTTTTATTAAATTCATAATCATTTTGATAAAGGTTCCAATACAAAATTATTTTTAACATTTATTTTTGAATTTTGGTTTCAGTCTGTGCATTCTGTTAACCACCCTATTCAACTATTCTGTGTAAAGAGGCAGGAAAGGTAATTTTCCATGCTCCTCTTTTAGGATCAAAAAAGATGCTAATATTTGCACTTCAGGAATTTTGAATTTGCTTTTCCCTCTGGTTTTCTAAAACAAATAATACATCCCCTTATACTTTAGAAATACACAAGATGACTACCCAGCCAATAGTATCTTGCTAAATAGTTGTCTTGTGTTTGGGAGATATTAGCCCGATTCAGACATAATGCTGTATGAGTGTACAGATGTCTGTACAGTCATGCATGTGTTTGTGTGAATGACTGTACCTGTATTCATTTTAAAAGTAACCCTGGATACAGGCCCTTCTAGTGTATGATAAAGATAGGAAGTGTACTTCTATAATCTGTGTTCAGCAAAACGTATGAATGACTGTACCTGTGTACATTGTACACTCATATGAGTGTTGAACATAACATGTGAATGGGCCTATTGTCAGGCCTGATTCCTGTCAAGACATAGGCAGTCTGTAGCCAGGAACAGCATCTCCTAGCTGTTTGGGCTAGTGAGCAAACTGATCTAGAAGCTTGAGATCAGGGAATAATCTGATCTGCTCATGTTTTCTAGCTTATGTAAAACTGATGACAATGCTAGTGATATAACAGAATCATTGTGAGCAATACTTTACAAGATTTCCACCTGAATTCTAAGCACATTTACTTGGGGGGAAATCCCATCCACTTCTGGAGCTGAATTCAACTTCATGCTTAGGAAAGCAGCTGCTTTCATTAAATGCATCCTCCTTAACAGCTAAGAATATAGCTAAGAACATCAATAAGAAGAAAAGGGGAAGTGGAGAAGACAATTTGGATGATGTCAAATGCAATCACAAATTTAATTCATATATCAGATAATGTTACATTTTATTTATTTTTTAAACTATATCCTAATTTTTCTTCAAAAAGAAACCAAAGCAGCCAGCAAAAATTTAAAATATTGGGAAATATGCACAATTGTTCATGAATGAAAGGAAATGAAAGCAAGACAGCAGAGCAATCAACTAACAAACCATACACCCATTAAAACAATCAAAAGCCACAAAAGGAATCAGTTAAAAAATGACATAGCCTCATTGCATGAGCAGGAAGAAGAAATGAAATAAAGCAAATGGCTCAAGCAAAAACACAACAGATTTGGATTCATCCATTAATTGCCCAAGCGAATGACTCTTCAGCATAGTAGCCACTGGGTCCAAGGACCTGCATCCAATAACAGTTACTTTCTTGATGTTTCCTAAAGCTCTGGAGTGCTGATAGGTCTTTCCTCACCTGTGATTGCAATGGGATTGCAATGGGAACAATCAGTAATGGTGTAGTATACAAACATGATAGAAAAATGGCACATAGCCAGCAAAACTAGAGGGAAATTTTAAGGACTAACAAAGCAGTATATTGGAGGAGATTTCAAAAAAGCAGGAGAAAGTATACAAAAAACATTCTGGAACGTTTCTGGGATAAGAACGGCTGAGACAATTAACAACAAAATACCTGACTGAAAATCCCCTTTTCTTCACACTTGTTAATGTTTTACTTTCTTGACTCTTGTGATGTCAGGAGAGGAGAGCTGGTCTTGTGGTAGCAAGCATGACTTGTCCCCTTAGCTAAGCAGGGTTCACCCTGGTTGAATATGAATGGGAGACTTGATGTGTGAGCATTGTAAGATATTCCCCTTGTGGGATGGAGCTGCTCTGGGAAGAACAGAAAGTTCCAAGTTCCCTCCCTGGCATCTCCAAGATAAGGCTGAGAGAGACTCCTGCCTGCAACTTTGGAGAAGCCACTGCCCGTCTATGTAGAACAATACTGAGCTAGATGGAGCTATGGTCTGACTCTGTATATGGCAGCTTCCTGTGTTCCTATGTCATCACTTTATTAACTATGCAGCTACTATGGAATACTTCAGTATAGAAAAATTCTGAATTTTTAGTGGCAAATAGTGTCTGCTTCATTAAAACAATGGAACTGGCACTTTTGCTTCTTGCTTTGCAAATCAGGGGTGTGATATATGTGTGTGTGTGTGTGTGTGTGTGTGTGTGTGTGTGTGTGTGTGTGTGAGAGAGAGAGAGAGAGAGAGAGAGAGAGAGAGAGAGAGAGAGAGAGAGAGAGAGAAACTCATGGGATATGGCAATTGCTTTTGAATGTATTGATGTTGGGCTATTGTGTGCCTGGATTTTTATGCAGGATTAATCTGATTATGCAGTCTTTGTCATTATCGGCTAAAAAGCAAATTTCTGTTGCATTTTAAATGAGTAACCCAAGGATGGCTAGATAACATGTGTGCAGTATGGGCATTGTTAGAAAAGCAATCCCAAAAGCAAGACTCATTCTGGGCCCTAATTATCCCTTTACAGTACATTTAGTCTTCACTTCACTCTGTTTTTGAGTCAAAACAAGATTCCTTCTTTGCTGACAGTACAACCTCAGACTTGTTATCTGGAAATCAACCTGGGTTTGTTCTGCTTCAGTACAGTATCTCCCACAGTATAACCAAGTTAGCATTTGAGCTCATCTGGGTCTTTTGACACAAACACAGGTGCAACTTGTATAGTGCTGACATCAGAGGAAAAACTTGCTTTAATGAAATTCTCAAGAAAACACAGGGAACAGATATGGGCAAGAGTGAGGAGATATATAATCTTCACTAGAACTTATAGAAGATCCAAATGGATGATTGTTTACTGGGATGAAATGTGTGGTGTTGGTGTAGTTGGCGGAAGTAGCACTTTACAGTGTTCTCTTTTCATCAGTTTCCTCCAGGCCCCTGTGTATCTTATTCATGTATCTCATAAAATAAATGCTTGGCCCATAAAAGCTCACAGTGCAAAATGTGTTCACCTTTATGGTAATATGAGACTCCTTGGTATTTATACTGCAACACTTCTAGAATTGTTTTTTCCAAAAGCCAGATGGAATTTAGTTTTCTCAGAGTATGAAAAGTTATTAGAGAAAACTCAAATTTTCAGACTCCATAGTCTAGATTTCTTGATTTTCTGAAGAGTGCTCCTTCTTCTGAAGAGTGCTCCTATTTTGCTCCTTCATTCTGCTGTCTTGGGCATATGCTGTGTGATCTCATGCAGAAAAATCAC
Source organism: Hemicordylus capensis (assembly GCF_027244095.1). Classification (NCBI taxonomy): domain Eukaryota; kingdom Metazoa; phylum Chordata; class Lepidosauria; order Squamata; family Cordylidae; genus Hemicordylus; species Hemicordylus capensis. The sequence goes on from NC_069658.1 coordinate 162,386,987, forward strand.
TTTCTGTGTTCCAAATAGTGTTGGGTGGTACTAGTGTACAACTATTATTTGTTTTCCATTACCCTTGATGTCTCAAAAGCTGCGTGTTTTCTCTTGTCAAAACTTATTTTAGCAACTCTTGTGACCATGTGCTTTTTGCCTCATTTTTCTAGACAACTGCCTAATCTGGACCGATCTTTCAATTAGTCAGGAAAATCGAGATCTCTTTGTATATAGTATTATCTCTTTCCCATGTTCAGTTTCAAGTAACATACAAGTTGTTGTAGTAAGAACTAATCATCCTACTTTCCTTTCACTTTCTCTACAAATGGACTAAATTTGGTTCAGATTGAGGTCTACAAGTTAGATCTCTTGCACCTCAAATGTTCACTCATCTTGGATCAGGGTGGATGACTTCATTACAAACTACACCATTGAGGTGTCTCTCTGTGTCATTCACTGAAACTGTACCTAATTTGGTTTAAATTGGTTAGACAGTCCATAAATTAGCCAGCTTGCACCTCAGATGTTCACATGGCTGCCATCTTGAATTGGAGTGGATGACATAATCATACACCACACCATTCGGGCATCCCTATGTGTCCCTACAGTTGCAGCAAATTTGGTTCAAATTGGTTAAGCGGTTCACAAGTTAGCCCACTTGTGCCTCAAAAGTTTATGTGTCCGCCATCTTGGACTGGGTGGATGACATCATCATAAACGTATGCCATTGAGGTGTCCCTACAACTGTACTCAATTTGGTTCATATTGGTCCTGGTGTTACAAAGTTGATGGGGTGGGGGACAGACACACACGAATGGACACACGGACACCCACACAGAATGCAAAGTGATCTCGTAAGCCTACTGGATAGCAGGCTAAAAAGGGAAAAGGAGAAAGTGGATGTTTGTCTATAAGGCTCCCCTTTCAACCCCCTTTATCAGAGGGGCCCAACCCACTGATAAAGATAAAAGGGCTCTAAAATCATGATTAATGAATATAATAGTTAATGATATGGAAAGTTATGGTTTGCAGGATGTAAGGCCATGTAGTTTCTCACAGAGATCAATTGTCTACTCATAATAATATTTCTGAGCTTTTATGTAATTTACATGGTCCAAAATACATCATTTTAGACTAAATTCAGCCACCCAGTTGAAACCAGGGAAGGCCCCAGGGGACCTTATTCCACTGGATAATAAGGCCCCACCTTATTCCGCAGGATGCAATTAAAAATCATCTTGAGTGGTGGGCCCCTCACTCTTCATCCATATCAATTTGCATGGCCAAATCCCCAAGGATTCAGTTTGCTCAACATAGTCAGTAAGCTATACATGAGAAACCTACAAAGGAAACCTAAGGACTGGTTAGAACAGGAAAATCTCCTTGCAGAGGAACAAGCTGGCTTCAGGGAAGGCTGTTCTACCATTGACCAGTGCTTAGTTCTTCAGCACTCTTTCAGGAAATATTCCTCCTGCAATGCAACCTCCCTTTATGCTGCCAGCATTTGATTCTATCTGTCAAACTGTGGGAGAAGTTTGAAGCCTCCTCCATTGACCAGCATCTGCTATATTTAATTCACACCCTGCATGTAGACACGTCACTTAAGGTAAAATGCAACCCCCAAGGCTACCTCTCAAGACCAGTCTCAACCCAGAAGAGCATCAAGCAAGGATGTATACTGGCCCAACTCCTATTCAATTTCTACATTAACACAGTGGTGGGCCAGCTCAACAACCTGGATTTTTCACCCCCTAAACTTGCTGGGAGATACATTGCTACTCTGCTATACGCAGATAATACAGTAATCCTCTCAAGGACCCCCATTGGCCTTAGAAGAGCACTAACGGCCCTAACACAGTACTGTAAGGAAGACCTCTTGGAAATTAACTACTATAAAACTAAAATCATGGTCTTCACCAAAAGGCCCAAAATTCACTCCTAGAGGGGCATATGATTGAGTAGGCCCCATGCTTTAAATATTTGGAGGTAGTTTTTTGCTCTGGGAAAGCCCATGGGAAACATGTGGTTCAAAATGCCCTAAGGAGCTCCTCCACCATCATCAAATTCCTGCGTTCGAGAGGAGGGCATTATGTACCTGCGCCCCCCAATCTGTTTGTTGCCAAACCACTAGCCCAGCTTTTCTGTGGTGCTCAACTGGGTCCCTTCCACAGCTTCACCCCACTGGAACATGTGTAATCCAAATTCCTGTGGGCAGCCCTCCAAGTTCCAAGATGTGTCTCTAACGCCACTCTGTGCTTGGAGACAGGCCTGGTCAAAGTGGAGACAGAAATAGAAGCCTTTCCCCCTTTATTCTACTTAATATGGGCTCTGATCAGGGAGGTTCAAGCTCTGTCAAAAAGAGGGGTGGTGGCGGCAGCATTTTAATTCTACCAGAAATATAGAATAGTTTGGGGAGAAGCCTAGCCACGCAGCTTGCCAGGAATGATTCAGCATCCCCGGCCTCACATGAGCTGCTCTGAGACAAAGGCTTTAATCTTCTACAGCGCACCATCTAAAAGACTTGTGCTCCTCCCACTTTTACACACTATAGCTTTGTGCTTTTTATATATAGTCTTGCTGTTTTCATCACTTAGGCTTTTATGCAATTGAGCCTTTTTGTGCCTTTTATACCTTTATGTCTTGTATGCCTTTTTATTCCTTTTATGTTATTTTATGCCTTTATATGCACTTAAATGCTTTTCAATGTTTTCTTACATTAAAAGGCATGTCATTAGGCATTATACTTTGCACCATGTAATCATCCCCTGTATTTTATGCTGGTCTATGACTGTAATAAAGATGATTGATTGATTGACTAAATTTGGTACCTTTTTTCAAGAACGTAGTGGGTTTTTTAAACAAAGGAAATGCAGTAGATTCATTCTACTTGGATTTTAGGAAAGCATTCGATACAGTACCACAAAAGAAAGACAGACATAAGTGAGAATATTGTGAAATGGGTACAGCATTGGCAAATGGAAAGATAAAGGCATTTTGCTAAAGCGTAAACTTTGTCTTCAATGACCCCTGAAGGATTCCACGAATTGCTTTGTCTTTAATCAGTAGAATCCTTCAGGGGTCATTCTTGGGGTTTATATTATTTAGTGACCTGTGGGAGGAAAGTTTAGTTGTGTTAATGAAATCTACAGATGGCACTAAGCTTAGGTAAAAGGTAAAGTTGTGCTGTTGAGTTGGTGTCGATTCCTGGCGAACACAGAGCCATGTGGTTTTCTTTGGTAGAATGCAGGAGGGGTTTACCATGGCCACCTCCTGCTCAGTATGAGATGGTGCCTTTCAGCATCTTCCTATATCACCACTGCCTGATATAGGTGTTTCCCATAGTCTGAGAAACATACGGTACAGTACAGTACAGTACTGCTTAATACAAAACAGGACCAGAATTGGAGGACCTCCTAAAGTGCAGTAACAGAAATGCAGTGAAGTATAACAGTACACATTTTAAGTTTCCTTACAGTAAAAATGTTCTTATAGGCTGGAGTACTCATCAACTGAGAAAGACTGAGGAACATGAAAGAAGTCTTGATACCTGGAGATCACAAGTTGATTACAAGCTGCCAATGTAATGCAGCTGCAAAAACCCTAAGTATATTTCTTGGTATGTTTCTGGCAAGGTATTTCTAGTAGACAGAGAGATACCTTTGTGAAGACACTGGTGAATCTACTGGTGCAATTTGCTTCTACTTCCAGCCATGCTGATGGCTTGACATCCACCAGTCCTATGATGCCTGGTGGGAGAAGATGTTTGCAGTGCCTCATTTGGAGATATCCTCCTTATCTCCCTTGTTAATCAGGAGCTTGGCACAGCTACTGTATGTCAAAAAAAGCAAGCAAGAGCCGATTTATTTTTCCAGGGAGAAGGCAGTCAGGAATTGCAAATTTAGGCCGGAAATAAGAATAACTCCCTTAACTACTAGAGGTATAATATTCCAGAACAGTCTCTCTCAAATAACTTCAGGAGTAAAGAACCTTGTTTTGTTTTTTTTAATGTACAAAATATTGTACATCTGAGAAAGTAAGAAACAATGCCAGTAGTACAGAAAGGCCTTCAGTAAGTCTTCTAGTGTTTATGAAACTGTGGACTGCTTCCCATATTATGTTTGAAAGGCACAGGTTCATGCTTGGGAAGCAGACCCATTCCTGAAGGTTAGTTAAAATGTAACATCAAAACTATAGGGCACCTATACTATAATATAATAATCTCAGTGAAAGGTTCACAGTTTCCTGAGCTGTCTTCAAGAACTGCTCCCTATCAAGATGAATATATGTGGATATATTTGGTATTTAGAAGCAAGCTGCCTCTAAATACCAGTTGCAGGGGAGCAACAGCAAGAGAGAGGGCATGCCCTCACCCCCTGCCTGTGGGCTCCCCAGAGGCATCTGATGGGCCACTGTGTGAAACAGGATGCTGGACTAGATGGGTCTTGAGCCTGATCCAGCAGGGTTGTTCTTAGGTTCTTATGATTATAGTCGCAACAAGTAATTTTAACAGATCTTCAGCTGCAGCTGCAATTCTCAGGAGTGCAATCATGCCATTCATACATTACATTAGAGATTCCTTGGTTACCTGAACCCTGTGCCAGATCTAGCTACCATTTAGGACCTCACATTACGAGGGGCCTCTGGATTAAAAAAATTACTAAATTTCAAGTTTTACATAATGCATTTTCATTTAAAGGTATTTCTAATGCAAATAGGCTTATTGTAAGATGTTTTGGTTAGATTATCAGTTCATCATTGCATTTTTTGCAAATTAAAAATAAAGCTTTTAAAATGAGATTTCCATTGTCCTTTTTGTTAGAATAAACACATTTTTCAAACGCTATGAGGCCTTTTAAATTTGATGTCATAATCCGGCTCTACCTGAACCTGCAGATTTATTTATTTTTTAATGAAAGTATTAGTCCCTGCCAAGCTATAATTAGGGTTGTGCATACTCTGTGTTTAAGGAAAAAAAATTCTGTGACAAGAAAATCTGAACTGTGCAAATTGCATAAATTGTGCAAATCGATGATATTTGTATTGTTCGAAAGAGCTGCACCAGATGCAGTGGAGGGGGCAATCTTGTCACCTTGTAGATGAGGTGAGGTGAGATGAGGTGAAAGGACCGCCATGAATATTACTAAGATTGCCAAACAAAAGCCTGTTTTTGTTAGAAAACAAAGATTTATATCATCTTATGAACTGCAGCTTTCCCACATTTTGCAAAGAAAGATTGGGCCCCACATACTTATCTTTTTCTTATAAATACAAACAGTATTTTTGTGCTATACATTCTCTTATATGATACATTCAGCTATTCTCATAAGCAGCCCAACCCAGGGCAGCCCAGCAAAAACTGGCCAGAATGCGCCTTAGAGGACTGGGGGGAGGAGAAGGAGAGGCAGAGACCCACCCACGGCTGCACCCCCTGAGGCTGCTGGACTTGGACGTGAGTATTTAAAAAAAATACTTTCATGTTAGAACCCCTGAGCCGGCCCGGGAAGTTCAGTTCAAGCTGAAGCAGGCCTGGTCCGGCTCCAGGGTAAGCCCTCAAGCCAGACCAGTCTGATGGTGAACCGGCTCAACCTCAAGCTGGTTCACACATCCCTACTGTGCTATTGCTGCTATAACTACATGGTTTTGCTGGATCTCAGATTGACAAAGGCAGAACTTGGGTGCCTTCCTTCCTTGAGTTGTGATTTGTTTGTGAGATAGTGTTGTGGTGAGAAATGGACAATAGCAGCTGTATGTGTGTGTGTACTTGTGTAATATTTTTTAGTGATTGCTGTGATGAACTCCATGTCTGGCCTTGAGACTAACTTGTGCTTCACTCACTGCTCTGATCTGCTCTGGAATCTGCATTGCAAGGTGTACTCAGTAAAAAAAATGTGGCTGAAGTTGCTCTTGTTCAGTTTATGGCTATGCTTGCTGCTAAGTAAAAGTGCTGCTGTGCTGCAATGCTAGGAGGTAACATAAGGAGTCATAATTGTGTGAGAGAGAGCAACTTGTGCCAATGCTGTTACTGCAGCTCAGACACTGTGGCTTGCAGTGGATTCTGGGTCAGTGATTCTTTTTGGGCCATTTTTGGATTGTGTTTAAAATGTGTGTTGGGAGGGCCAGATTCCCTTTCACTGTGGGCTTCTGCAGTGTTTTTCAAAGCAGGGTTGCAAAATGCATTGCAAATTGCAATGCATAACTTGTGTGTGTGCATGAGTGCAGCTTGTTCTGGCCATAGTGAACAATGGGGAAACTTGAAACAGCCCATTGTTCCCTATGGGCAGCTCCTAGGGAGACCAAAGTGGGTTGTGTGGTAGGGCATGATGGGTGCTACCTATCACCCAACTTCCAAAATGGGGAGAGAACAAGTAGGCAATTTTAAACAAATTTTTAACTCCCCCCATTCCAAACCCCCATATGATCCTATTGAAGTTTTGGGGGAAGGTTTTTTAAAAATTGCCCACTTGCCAATTTCTTTTGTGGGTTGGGTGGTAGGTAGCACCCATCATGTCCTACTACACAATCCACTTTGGTTTCCCTAGGAGCTCCCCATTGTTTCTTATGGCTGAAACACTCAAAATGTTTTGAGTTGTTTTGTTGAAACAGCCAGCTCAACCTCTGTTTTCAATGAAATGTTCCATTTGCATTCTTTTGAGTTTGAAACAGAGAGCAAAATCTATTTCATGCACATCCCTACTGAAACTATCTCCCACAATAACTAAATTGGTATACGGAGAGGTAGCCTGTTAATGAGCGAAGCCGCTATTTGAGGATCACCTGCCTATGTAATATAATTTTTTATTAATGTGATTGCAAAAGGGAAGCAAAAGTACATTTTGAAATTTGTAGGATTTCAACTTCAAATATTCATTTTATTGACTATTACCATATATGGTAAATTTGAATCCTAGTAAATCTGAAATTGAAAAAGGTCTTCCGTTTCTCTTGGGCATGAAGTCGTTTTGGAATTATTGATCTGATAAGTGTTAATCTGTTGAGAACAATAACAGATACAATCTTATGATTATATTCAGAATTTCTTCCTTACAATACCATTAAAAAAAAAAAAAAAAAACCTTTCAGTGAGCATATTCCAGTGTAAAAAGTAGTGCATTCAGCTAATTTCAGTGGCAGGTTTGTTTATGCAAAACTTGGTATCTGTAAGTCATTGGGAAGTATGACTTTATTTTGCACAAACCAAACAACTTCTTCAAAATATATAATAGATATACTACCTTAGCAGATGTATTAATGTGAAATAAAAACTGGTTTGCTTACAACATGATTAAAATATGTTAAATATATTTTAGGATTAGAAGTAAATTAACCTTTAACACTTCATAGATCCTTATTATTCTTGTCTGGTCTTTAGAAGTAATCTTCCTCGACTCATTATTATTCTTTTAAAGAAACCCATTATCTGCTGATATAGATATAGATATAGATACCCATGTAATGAACCAGGTTATTGATAATATTACAATGAGTTATATATCCTTCTGTTTAGAAGAAAACTAGTGCTTCTTATTTATTATTATTTACTTTATAGCTTGGTATTTTCCCAAATTCTTCAATATCTGGTATTAGCTCTTTTAATGAAGCCTCTGGCTGAGAATTAATGGAAGAAATATAATATGGGTGCAGCTGTGCAAGGGGAAGATGTGTCCCTCACTGTGGAGAGCTTCTAGAGCTCCACAGCAGTAATTATGCTGGGCGGGGTGACTTTTGCCAATGTCGCCTTCACCCAGATATGCTCTGTGCCACCCAAAAATATCTCCCTGAGGGTTGCGTGACCACCAGGAACAAATTTTTGGGTGGCAGAGGGCATTTCTGGGAGGAGAGTTGGATGAAATTTGCCCCCTCCCTTGTGCAATAGCTGCTGCAGAGCTCCACTCTCTGCCATGTGGCATGCTTCTTCCCCTTGCACGGCCACATGGTTAATGAGGATGCTGGCCATTCTTATTCCCTTGATTTTTGGTTTTATATTTTGTGACCTACATTGGGTGTAACTGGTTATGGAAACTCAGGAATGAATGAATAAATAATAATTTCCAAGAACTTAATCCAACAGTTATTTCTAAGCATAACAAGTGGTTCTAAATTTAAGTTACATAGGACATGTGATATTGAACAACTTTATCTACTTCTGCACATCATCAGTTCAGTTTTAGATATTAAATTACCATTTCATCACCTTAGCTCTGAGATATGGTCTCATGGTAGCAAGCATGACTTGTGCCCTTAGCTAAGCAGGGTCCACCCTGGTTGCATTTGAATGGGAGACTAGAAGTGAGAGCACTGTAAGATATTCCCCTTAGGAGATGGAGCCACTCTGGGAAGAGCATCTAGGTTCCAAGTTCCCTCCCTGGCAGCATCCCCAAGATAGGGCTGAGAGAGATTCCTGCCTGCAACCTTGGAGAAGCCGCTGCCAGTCTGTGAAGATAATACTGAGTTAGATAGACCAATGGTCTGCCTCAGTATATGGCAGTATCCTATGTTCCTATATGCATATATTGGATTGTATGCAGAGTTCCATGAATGTAAGTCCACTTGCACATGAGGGAAAGATAATTTCTCTTTCTTTCCATTGCTCTGCTTTGCCACCCCCTAAAAGCCTCACCTGAAGGTCATGGAATCCTCTGTCAGAGGCCATGGAATAAGTCATGGATGGTGGTTGCAGGTGGAGGCACAACTGCCAGGAATGTGGCCCAGTTACCTTCCATTCACATATACCTGGATTCAACCACCCGTTTTATCCATGTTTAGCTCTAAAGCCAAAAATAGGATCTGAAACAGATATTCCCATTCTATTTGATTAAATGCTTTTTCAGCATGAAAAATTTAATTATAGCTGTAGTCTTCATGCAGTTCATGTTATATTCATTATCTTTCCAATAATATGTACTCCCCCCACAATCATCCATGAAGCCTCACTGATGTTGATTTAATAATTTTGGGCATTATTTCTGCTCAGTCTCCTGCCCATATAGCAGCCAAAACCATTATAATCACAATTTATTAATGATATTGATAAAACTAGCTTAGAGTGCTATTGTGAGTTTGGAATAATGATGATTTGTGATTCTGGAATACTTCCTGCACTTAATGTCACACCAGCTCTTTTGCTACAGGTTAGGTAACATTTTATTCATTTTAAATATAAATATTACCCACGCCTTAGTCACGTCGCGGCTGGATTACTGTAACGCGCTCTACGTGGGGCTGCCCTTGAAGAATATCCAGAAACTACAGCTAGTGCAAAACGCGGCAGCGAGGGTTCTATCCGGAGCTGCCCGTTGGGAACATATCACCCCCATTTTGAAAGAGCTGCACTGGCTGCCGGTTCGTTTCCGGGTCCAATTCAAGGTGCTGGTTTTGACCTTTAAAGCCCTAAATGGTTTGGGCCCGGGGTATTTGAGGGACCGCCTGCTCCCAAGGGTTGCTGCCCGCTTGACTAGGACATCTGGGGGGGCCCTGCTCCGGGTGCCAACAATGAGGGAGGCCCAGCTGTCGTGCACTCGGGACAGGGCCTTCTCTGTTGCTGCCCCTAGACTCTGGAATGCTCTCCCGGTGGCCATTCGTTCCTCAGACTCCATCACAGCTTTTAGAAAGCTTTTAAAGACTTGGCTTTTTACCCAGGCTTTTACATAATTGTCTTTTATTGCTGTTCTTGTGTGTTTTTATCTGTTGTCTTGTTTTTATGCCTGTTTTTAGCTTGATGTTTTTACTGTTTTTTACTGTATGTTCTTAATTTTTGTAAACCGCCTTGGGGTTTTCTTTAACGAAAGGCAGTATAAAAATGTAAAAATAAATAAATAAATAAATGCGGTGGCAAGAGAAGAGAAACAAAATGTTCAGTACTATTCTCATACTGCAAATAGGAGGAAGATTAGGCTAAGTGTTAGTGGTTGATGACAAAACTGTAATATAGTCCATTAGTGTTATGCCCATATTGCACAGGCCAATGACGGGAGAATGTGACTTTACAATAACCCTGAAACCTTTCCATTTTAATATCTCAATATTGCAGACTTGGAGCAGTGGTCTCTCTAATTTTTTTTTCCATCTCTGTGTGGAATGAGTTTTGTTCTGGGCGGCAGTATCAAAGCACTGTGTGCACGCACATGCATTCAAAGTGGGGCCTTCCTAATTCAACCTGAGTGAGATCTAAAACTAGCTGAGCAGACATCAGAAAATGTGTGAGCGTGCACATGCCTTAGAGCAGGGCTGCTCAACCTCGGCCCTCCTGCAGATGTTGGCCTACAATTCCCATAATCCCTGGCTATTGGCCACTGTAGCTGGGGATTATGGGAGTTGTAGTTCAAAAGCAGCTGGGGGGCCTAAATTGAGCAGGCCTGATAAGAGCTGGAATCCGCGTGTTTCCAGGCCCACAGGTGCTGCAGAGGAGCGGTGGCTGGAGGAAATAAAAATGGCTGACAGCCTTTGGCTTAGGGAATTAGCTATATCTCCATTATTAATAGTCATACAGTAGCCATTCGTATCTCAAAATAAAGGTAATTTTATGCTTTTTATTTATATAAAGTGCAAATTGGGGTGTGTGGAATTAATTTCCCAGCCTAACCTGATTCTAGAGATGGAATATCTGGCTTAGCTTGGATACCATTTTGCCAAACAATGCATTGGTAATATGCCCATAGTGTGGCATGTTAAAGAGCAGGCTGTGTTGGAGGCTGAGCCTTCTCAGCAGTTTTCTCCTGGAGCAAAGCCCATTGGATCAGCATCCACTTTACCCAATCTCAGTTATCAGCATTTTAGACCCAGCCTTCTGGTCCTTCTTTCATGCAAACTTGGTTGGCAAGTACCAGGGATAAGGCATTTTTAGTGGGGGCACTGCCATTTTGGAATTCCCTCCCTTGTGAGCTTAGCCAAGGCCCAACCCTTCCTGTTATAAGCATGATCTTAAAACATCCTTTTTATGTGGCTTTTAATTAGTTGGTTTTATTAATTTTTTCGCTCTGCCTGCTATAGTTTTATTGGTTTTTCTTGTCATTATGCTTTATTTTATGTGTTTATATATTATTATTATTATTATTATTTTTAACACTTTTAGCCATACTAAGGACATTGTCCTAAATGGCAGGCCACAAATATATTAAATCAATTAATCAATCAGTATCACTGGCCATGTTAATGTTATATTGGCTTCTATTTTCCAGGATCTGTGCAAACTACTCACACTTAATGATAGGCAAACTCTCCTTGGCTCACCTCAAAAAGCCTTTTTTTAAAGTGTTCCTGTGAATATTGGGGGGGAAATGTTGAGGTCACATTTTCCGGGAAGGCCAAAAGGCCCACCAGCTAGCATGGTAGGGTTTGCTGACTCTGGACTCTTATGGTTAATCAGCCAAATTTAATAAGAAGCCAGAAAGGAGATATATATTTCAGTATCTTTATTCGGCCGAGCAAAGCTGCTGGGTGCACACCTCAAGAAGTGACACACCCCTACAAGCAATTACAATCACTTTTATAGTTTTCAGGTAAACAAGCATTAGCCCACCCAGTTCCCTTCTGCAAAACAATGCCATTGGCTATATTCAAACAAGTTGTTTTCCAGACATGTTGTCACACAATTTCAAGAGGTGATTTCCCGTCCCGCTTCTTGCGGTTTCCAAGCTCAAGTATTTTTCAAGTGTCAGCATCCTGTCCTGTCTAGCCAATTGTTTGTGGCTTTTACTTGCGACACCTAAAAATTTCCCTGCTTGCATTTTATTCCTTCTAATAGCTTTTAGCAATGTCTTATAGAAGCAAAATGGCGTTAGTTATGCTAAGAATAAAATATAGATTTTTGCAGTCTCTTACAGAAGGGTTTTGTTTTGTTTTGAGAGGAAAAACAGTTTTTTTAAAATGCCCACATGATTTTAGCACACTGTCAGCACTACCCACAAAAATTTATGCCTGAGAAAGGGGAGAGGTGGTTAAAAGTACAAATCCCATGCATCCGAGCAGGAAATTACCCCCTTATGTTCAGGGTCATCATTTAGAACAGGGGTGCACAACTCAAATACCCTGGTAGGCCGGAACCAACCATGACTTGGTATGCAGGGGTTGAGGTAAATTTGCAGCACACTAATGATCGCATTAAAAGTATTAAAAATATTAATGAAAACAATTATTAGTTAGCCATAGCATGAGGGAGGGAAGAGGAGGCTCCTAGAAACTAGCTGAGCAGACATCAGAAAATGTGTGAGCGTGCACTTGCCTTAGAGTAGGGCTGCTCAACTTCGGCCCTCCTGCAGATGTTGGCCTGCAATTCCCATAATCCCAGGCTATTGGCCACTGTGGCTGGGGATTATGGGAGTTGTAGTTCAAAAACAGCTGGGGGGCCTAAGTTGAGCAGGCCTGCCTTAGAGGGAACAGTGACTAGGAGGTTTACCACAACCTTGTAATGTTGCTCAAAAATGTCCAACATGCAGGAGACGTGGCCAGCAGGTACTGATCTTGTGTGTTTGAAATGGGGGCGGAACCTGAAATATAGTGATTTTTCAACTAATGTAAGCTTTCAGTGGTGTCAGTTACTAGATATTTATTGTTGGTTTAAATTTGCAATTCAAACCAGGCATGGAAGATAATCATGCAGTACTCCCCCCTCCCCCGCTGCTACATCTCCTTTACAACTCTATTTACTAAAGGCCTTGCTATTCCCACATAATTAAACCTCACTTTGAATTAGAGTTCAGCACTGACGAAGGACTGCAAAAATGCTCACAGTCATTTCTTGGTGAGGTAGTTGCTGTTATTGCATGAGTTGTTATGAGTATGAGTTGCTTGTTGTTCCAGCTGTAGGAATTTGTGCAGCAGAGCAACTAGTTTTCAGGTCCTGTTTTTAGCAGTCATCTTAAGAGTCTTTGAGCATTATGTCTGAAATTTTGCATTCTAGAGCAAAGGAAAAGTGAGAGGATATGAGGAGAAAATTAAACATGGGGAGAGCAGAACCTGAACTGGAAGCACTGCTCCTAGCATCATAAGTTCTAAGAGGTTTGTATAGGGTTTGAAAATTGCCTAGTGGAGCACACCATAGCTGACAAAATGGATGTGTTATGAATAAAAGGCAGCACTTGTCACTAGAATTCTCCTGTGTTGCTTCTTACCAGGCAAAATCATCTATTAAGTCTGCAGTAACTACAATCCATTCAGAGAGCTGAAGGCAGGGCCTTTGGGCTGGGAATGGGGGTAGATTATTATTATTATTTTAAAAAAAAGCTTCAGGAAGTGGATCATGCATGAAATTTTGTAAGGGGTGTGTGTGTGTGTGTGTGTGTGTGTTGCACTGACCCTCTTTATACTTTAAGTGATAATACCCACAGCATTACAAGTAGCACCAGTCTTTATTAAAAGCAAAGGTATGCTATTAAATAGATGTTCTAAGCAGAATTTTCTTTTTGAAGTTCTTCTTTCTTCCCTTTCTTTCCAATGGCTTAAATAGGCACCACAGAGCTGGTTTTTAATCACACTCCTGCCCCTGCATTTTTCCAACCCAATTAGGCCATTACCAGGACTAAATGAGGCATAGAGCCTCCAAAAGTCACACCGTCGTCCCGGAGATGGAACATGTGTTGCCGTGGACTTGGCAGGGAGGGTTGCTCGCGGATGCTCACTGAAGGGTGACCCTATGTGCATTCCAGGCTGTGCAGAAAGATCACCTTCACAGAGAGAATGTGCAAGAAGAGTTTAGGTTTTCTCGCTCTCTTTTTGCTTGTTTTAAAACCTCCAGAAATTATTGTAAGGAGCACTCATTACTTGTTGCCCCCATTACTTGTCCATTAGTGAGTATTCCAGGTGTAGTCCATGGTTTCCTTTGGGACTGAAAAGTGATTAGCCTAGGACCAAACACAAGCTGCAGTTAGGACCATTTCAGTTGCTGCTTTCAGACCCATGCTGTCGTCTTGTGCATGGCAACCATGTGATTCCAGGTCTTTCTGAACTGCCCCACCATTATGTCATCACTCTTAGTTCACAGGACTGTCTGGCTCCAGAAACAAAGTGCAGTTAGCACTGGCTCCCGGCATGACAGGAAGTAGGAGAAAGAAGATGCCGAAGGGGACTTGGGCATCTTCTTTCTGCACCTCATGAAGAGACTGCTCTGGAATAAGCAACCTGACTGTAGTTTTAATCTGCTGTTGCTGCTATCGTTTTCTCTGCTGGTTCAGGCAATCTTGAGCTAAGATGGAGATCTGTGTTTCATCACAGCTGCTTATTAAAAAGTAGGGATGTGCAAATTGATTCGGGTACAAATCTATTTGTACCTGAATCTAGGTCTAGCAGATTCGGGTGATTTGGAGACAAAACAAATCACCGCTTAGGTCCATTGCCTAGATTCAGGTACAAATCAAAGCATGCCTGATTCTATTCAAATTGATTCGAGATTCGATTCCCTCCTATTAATTTCCCCAGATTCCCAGTTTTCTTTAAACAAAAACAAAACAAACAAACAAAAAAGTTAAGCTCTAGGCCTTGTATAAATAGAGTTATGGAGCAAAATGTGTGGTCACTATTTTTCAAGTGTTTGGATTCTTTGGTGTATAATAACTTTTCCTCAATGAATCCCTATGAGAGTTCATTACACACCTTCATTTCTTCTATTCATTTTGACTGTCTTTTCGACAGTGCCAATTGTCAACTGCCAGTGCCAATGGGCCCCTGGTGGCGCAGTGGTAAAACTGCCGCCCTGTAACCAGAAGGTTAAAAGTTCGATCCTGACCAGGGGCTCAAGGTTGACTCAGCCTTCCATCCTTCCGAGGTCGGTAAAATGAGTACCCAGAATGTTGGGGGCAATATGCTAAATCATTGTAAACCACTTAGAGAGCTCCGGCTATAGAGCGGTATATAAATGTAAGTACTATTGCTATTGCTATTGCTATTGCTATGTGCCAACTACACCCCACTCCCACCCGCAAGGCACTGGGGTACTACTCAGTTTATGTTCTAGGATTTCCCCCCCCCAAGTGTTTAGGCGCTTTGGTGTCTAATAACCTTCCCTCATAATGAATCTCTATGAGGATTCATTACACACCAGAGTCTAAAAACCTCAAAAATTCCTAAAATATAAACTGAGTAACCCATGGCTTGTGGGTTGTGGGGTAGCTGGAACATGGGATGCCACTAAGTCCCCACTCCCACCTGCAAAGCAGTGGGGTCAAAATGAACAGAAGAAATGAAGGTGTGTAATGAAGATACCAAAGAATCTAAACACTTCAAAAATACCTAAAAAATAAACTGACTACCCCAGTGTGTGTGTATATGGTGGTGGTGGCGGGGGTGTAGTTGACACATGGCAGTTGACAGTTGGCACTGTCCAATGATAGTCAAAATGAACAGAAGAAACAAAGGCGTACAATGAATCCTCATAGGGATTCATTATGAGGAAAAGTTATCAGACACCAAAGGATCTAATTTTTCAATATTCCTAAAAATTAAAATGAATACTCCACTGCCTTGCGGGAGGCGGGGGCGGGTAGTTGGCACATGACAGTTGACAGTGGGCACTGTCCAGTGACAGTCAAAATGAACAGAATAAATGAAGGTGTGCAATGAATCCTCATAGGGATTCATTATGAGGAAAAGTTATTTTACACCAAAGAATCCAAACACTTGAAAAATAGTGACCACACATTTTGCTCCGTAACTCCACTTCTACAAGGGCTAGAGCTTAGGGTTTTTTGTAATGAAAGCTGGGGATCTGTGTTAGGGTTAGGATATGGCAGCTTCAAATCCCCATTGTTTCCTATGGTGGAAATGTTCAAAATCAGTAAACCTAAAAAAAATCATTAAAAATCAACCAAGTGTCTCACTTCCTTGAAATTTGGGTGGTAGGTGACATCCATAGGGACCTACCCACCACCCAAATATGGTGCCCCTAGGACCTTGTTAAGTAGTTTGAATCAGTCTGAATCCAAATTGAATCAAAGCAAACATAAATCAAATCTGGGGTGATTTGGAGGCGGTAGATTTGGATACAAAACAAATCAGGGGTGATTTGTTTTGAGCACACATTGAATTAAAAAAATCGATTTGTGCACATCCCTATTTAAAATATTGACTTGTAATTGTTTTGCTTTTGTTTTGTTTTACAAACGATGTTTTGCTTTTGTAAACTATCTTGAATGGCAAGAGTGGTAGGATTGAAGTCTTAAATAAATTAAGATTGGCAGGAGCAATATTTGTTGGTAAGGGTTTAATTGTTGCATGAGAGTCTAACTTTTGTTCTTCGTATTTCCGAGGGAGAGCTGGAAACAGGGCTAGAATAGCAGGGAATGTATTGGTGCCCCATGATGACTTGACTCTGGGAGGTCAGAATCTGCCATGGATTGATGGTGGGGCCTTGTTCTTATCATTTTCTTTCTGTCTGAGTTCCAGATTATGGTAATCCTAATAGAGTTGATCAATTTCTTAGAAATGTTTTGACGGGTCATGGGAGACTGCGAGTTATGGGCTGGCCCTGCTAGTGTTTTTCTGCAGCTTCTCTGGAACATTTTAAAGGCTTGGGGTTTGTTAGCCTGATCATTTGAGGTCTTATTCTCATCTGAGAGTAAGTCCTAAACCTAGTTCTCATTGGGGTGGTACACTTTTGTTTGGGCTGTATAACTGCAGAATGGGGTTCACCTGATCAAATATACCTCTCTCTCTTGCACACACACACACACACACACACGCGCACACACACACACACACACACACACACACACACACTGCAGAGAAAACTAGATGTCACAGAGAAGGTTGCACTAAAGCTTTTTTCCCTGTCATATTAGCTTTCTATGTGGAGAGACTAATCTCTCTGTATCATCATCTTCTTCATCATCATCATCATCATCATCATCATCACATATACTAATAGTGAATTTAGCGGGTTGCATGCCTGTTAGATTGGAAACAACAAAGGGCCATCTCAAAATAAGATAGTAGTTTCTGCATCAATGGAGGACTCCCTACTATGCAGAAATATATATCTGTCAATTAAAATATTTTTTTAATACAGCCTGGTTAACGTCCAATACATATTGAGCTTCCAGGACCTTTTAGAATGTTGAGAGCATAGAGATAAGAAAATATTAGAGTAGGTCATCTCATTGTCTGTAGAGGGGGAATCTTTGTCTTTGTTGCTACATATTTTGGTGGTGGAGGTGCTGTTGCTGCTAATCAATCACAAGTATACCATTTTCTTGTGTACCCAATTTGACTGTTTTCCATCTCTCTTTTTTAAAAGAATGTCTTAAAGATGAGCTCCATCTAACACCATAGTGGTTCTGAAGAAACAAGGAACTCTTGCATCAGACAGATTGCAATGGAGAAGTCAAGTGAGGAGAAACCAGCACTGTGGCTACTTTCCTGTGGCTTACCATGTACCAGAGATGCCTACCAAATCCAGAGTGTGCAATGTTCAGAAGAGAAAAGGCTTGTTGAAGGTTATTGAGCCTAGTATTCTTCTTCTGTACCTGTTTTGAAGTTTGCAACATAATTCCTTTGTGAAAAAGGAGGAACGATGACTTTTTATACTTTCTGTTTGCTCCTCTTTGCGTTTACTTGGAATACCTCTGCCTATGGACCAAATCAAAGGGCACAGAAGAAAGGAGACATTATTCTTGGGGGACTGTTTCCCATTCATTTTGGAGTAGCTGAAAAACACCAGGATATGAAGTCTAGGCCAGAATCTGGCGAGTGCATAAGGTAAACCCATGTGAGGATGTGTAATGTGTACCCCCACTCTAAAAACACACACACAACCAGGACATTTCTTTTGGACTAATGTAAATTAAATGCTGTGTTGCTAAGTGTTCTAAAGGGCTTATCCAGATGTTATTTAAGTGGCCTGGTTCTTCAAGCATAAAATGAAATTTAGACATACTTCCCTAATGCAGTTGACAGTTCTGCCCATAGTTGAACAGATAAGTTAGACCGTTCATCCATCTAGGTCAGTAGAGTAAGTCTGCCTGCCCACCTATCTGACTGTGAGGTAGGGGTGTGTGTGTGTGTGTGTGTGTGTGTGTATAGAGAGGGTGGGGAGAGAGAATGAATTCAAACTCCAAACAGCACTCCATACAACTGCTATCTGGATCCTGGAAGGATACACTTAATGAAAAAGAATAAGTATAAATTTACTGTTAATCAGTATAACAAAAATATAACCGTATGTGAGCAAAACGTTTTGGCTTTTATCTTCTTAAGGTGCTCTGATGTTATTTGAAAGGCACAGTAGCTGCAGTGATGTTTATGAAATGTTTGTGATAGAGTATTTAGCAGTGTTGGATTATCAGCTGCTGAGATGCCATCTTCAAGGTTGAGGCCATCTGGTGTTAATATCTAGAAGTTAGCTCTTGCTTTCAGTTGGGCATGGGTGGGCATTTTGCCGCTCTACTGGTGCTCCAATAATCCTCCACCTGAGGCAACCACCTCACCAATCCCCATGAAAAGACTGTCCCTGTACTAAATTAGAGGAAGAGACTACACTGAAGGGGTTCCAAGGGATCCAAGACAATTAGATTTTCATTTATGAAAATCATAGCAATAGATTTGAATATTTATGAACAGAGGTTGCATAAGACACTGAAACATTAGCCTTGAACTTTCCTTCTACACACCTGCCACATTCAGACTTCCTGACTCAAGTTTTTTTGAGCACCACTCCCCTATAAACTTCATGTTCTTAAGACTCTTCCCACATCTCTCCAAATGCCACTATTAGCTCCAAGATTCAGAATAATCTTATTATTCAGATTATTCAGAATAATCTATCAAGTGCTCTTTACCCTACTCCTAGAGGAGCTGGTTAGGAAGGAAGAAAACAAGGACTATTGGGGTGAGAAGAGGAACGCAAGTTGGTACTGTAAAACATGCTATGCTTTAGGTTCAGTTCCCACTGAGACCATTGCCTGGGACCATTCATTCATTCATTCGATTTCTATACCGCCCTTCCAAAAATGGCTCAGGGTGGTTCACACAGAGAAATAACAAATAAATAAGATAAACAAAATGGATCCCTGTCCCCAGAGGGCTCACAATCTAAAAAGAAACATAAGACAGACACCAGCAACAGTCACTGGAGGTACTGTGCTGGGGGTGGATAGGGCCAGTTACTCTCCTGCTGCTTAATAAAGAGAATCACCACATTAAAAGGTGCCCCTTTGCCAAGTTAGCAGGGGTTAGCATTTCAGGAT
Source organism: Hemicordylus capensis (assembly GCF_027244095.1). Taxonomy (NCBI): domain Eukaryota; kingdom Metazoa; phylum Chordata; class Lepidosauria; order Squamata; family Cordylidae; genus Hemicordylus; species Hemicordylus capensis. The sequence continues at coordinate 162,406,138 of NC_069658.1, forward strand.
GTAGCCAGATTCCCTTCCAGTATCAGAGCCTAATTAGGGAGAAATAATGTGGGGTGGGGGCTGGATGCGCTCCTTGCTAACTAAGCAAAAAGGCACCTTTTAATGCGGTGATTCTCTTTATTCAGCAGGGGGAGAGTAGTTGGCCCTATCTACCCCCAGCACAGTACCTCCAGTGACTGTTGTTGGTGTCTATCTTATGTTTCTTCTCAGATTGTTAGCCCTTTGGGGACAGGGATCCAGCTTATTTATTATTTATCTATGTGAACTGCTTTGAAAACTTTTGTTGAAAAGCAGTATATAAATATTTGTTGTATTGGAGAAAAGAGATGCAGTATTGCGGGGGCGGGTTTCAGCATCTCATATGCTTTAAACTGCAACCTTTACCCCTGTTTGACATGTGTCAGGGGGATATTTAAAAACATGGGTCTGCAGCCATAATGTGTAGTTTGTCATTTTCAATTTATCACAAAAGCTGTAGTCTTCTGGTTTGAATGAGAGCATTATAGGAACAGATATCTGATATTAAACTAGTAACATGGAAATGACTGTGGAGTGAGCATGATCACAAACAAGACCTAAGAAATAACTATTATGTTCATTATTATTTATTACAAATATTCTTATACTGCTTTTCAACTCAAGTTCTCGAAGCAGTTTACATAACATAGCAAATCTAGTTGGGAAATAATTCTCTTTCCTCAAAGGACACACAATCTAAAATAAGGACAGCATCCCAGCGGCTACTGCTGTTGTCTATGCTTGGCTGAATAGAGACAGCTGCTCTGCTAAATAAGAGAGCCATTACTTTAAAAAGTGCTTTTTTGCCCAGTTAGCTGAGGTATCTTACATCTATTTCCAAAATAGTTGGAAATGTTATGATCCTTTTGGACACATAAGTGGAGCTCCTGAGGGCAAGAGGACTACCAGCAGACTTGGGGTAACCTGCAGATACGTCAGTTTCACAATCTGGAGGAAAAAATATCTAACGAATCCAACCCTTCCACCTGCCCCAGTGTAACTCAGTGGAGCAGAATGTCTGTGGCCTCAGAGAGCATTTAACAGACCACCAAGTGAGTGGAGCTTATGGACCTCAGTGGCAGGCAGGTGGAGGCAGAGGCACTCTAATCCATGGACCTTGGGGTCCCAGTCCGTGGCCTCCAAGGTCTGGGGGGCCTCCAAATGTCTGAGGGGGCTCCTAGAGCCACCCTGCAACTGCCCACCATGGAGTACCTACATGGGTTTTTAAAAAAAACTCAAAGCTGCTGCGTGGCCAAGGGGTGGTTGCCGGGGGGGGGGGGGGTTGGCCAAGCAGTCAACCTCCTCCCACCACCTACCCCCCCCGGTGGCAGCGGCGCAAGCGGTAGGGGAAGCAACCACTGGGCACATCCTCTCGGCCCAGCAGCTGTAGTGAACTGCGAAGCCGGCCTGCACAGTTCACTACAGCAACTGGGCCAAGAGGATGTGCCCAGCAGTTGCTCCCCCACTGTTGCCGCCACCGGGGGTGGGGAGGTCAACTATTCAGCTAACACACACACACACCCCGGCAACCACCCCATGGCCACACGCCAGCTTTGATTAAAAAAAACCAAACAAACCATGTAGGCTCGCTGCAGGAGGCCCCCAAAGGTAGGTTTGGGGGGGCCTCGTGGTGGTGGTGGGCCTCGGCGAAGTGCTGGTCTGGGCGCCAAAATAACCTAGGTGTGCCCCTGGGTGGAGGAGAGACAGCCCCTATGGCCATGCCCACCCCAACAGCCAGAGAAGCCAAGAAATACCGGCGCTCCGTCCCTGCGCATCCCCCCTCCACTATAGGATTATAGGATAGGATTCTTCTTTCGAATTGTAGCTTGTCCATCTTTTGTAATGGTTCAGATAACTCCTCCCTCCCCCACCCCACAAACTACCAAATATCCATGCAGTACTGTCCACTGAAGGATTTTGGACCTTCATTGTAATGCCTGTGACTTGAAGCATCACAAAACATATGCCACGGAGAGAGGATTTTCTGATATTAAAAATATTTATAAAGTTAAATTGTCCTTTCTATGCACCTAGGTTGCCACATGTCCAAGTTTCAGACAATCTGTCCAGGATGTAGGAAAAGTGTCATCCTGGATATGAAATGTCCAGGAATTTGAGTGGGAAGACTGCTTTAACTAATTCTACCAATTCTTCTGGTGCTTCTCTCCAGGCATTGTACCTACGCAATGTCAATGTTTTAAAGCCCCATATTCTTACCCTTTCTCTGGCACCAGTGCTGCTGACTGGCTAAGTTGGCTCTCTCTCTATGACTCAGTAACCCTATTCCCCTCCTTTCTGGATCACCCTAGAGTTAGCAAGGGTGGTATTGGGCCTCTGGGGCTAACTGTGAAGTAAATAGACAGAGAGAGCTGCCTTTTCTCTAGTTGCATTGTTGATGTCCCATTTCTCCTCCTCCTCCCTGAATCTGCTTCCAGGTACCCCGCTGTACTTCAAGGGAATTCTCCACGATTTGCCAGCCTCTTGCCCTTAAGACTGCCTCCCGTCCCAGCCCATTTCCTGTTCCTTCCCCAACTTCCTCATGGCCATAATGAAATTAGGCTGTGTCTCTGTTATAGGTTGAGAAGAAAGTTCTCACTTGTGGATTTCTAGCTCACATTTGGGATGGGGGGAATTCGGGACACTGCTACTACATGGTTTGACTTCAGATGGGGAAGTGAAATTGGAGGAGGCTGAGTGGGTGAGAGCAGTGTTGGTAGCCTTCCAGGCAGGTGCCATGTGGTGACAGCCTCCTCCCCTGCTTTTTGCCACCACTATTTCTTTACTGTGGAGCTCTTCTTGGTGGCTGACATTTGGTAGCTGCAATCAGAGGTGCAGCTAGGTAATTTTGGACCCTGGACCCAATGGGCTTACGGACCACCTCTGCAAAATAAGCATCCTCCCTGAATATATATGTTTCACCACAAACCCACAGGTCTGGGCCAGAGTGCATACACAACCCCCAAAGGATCCATACATCTTCTTGACCATCCAACACAAAGCTATAGATCTTGGCCAGAGTGCATTTGCCAAAAATAGATTTTTAAAAAGACTACACACGCCCCAATGGATTCACACAGCTTCTTGACCATTGACAAATTAACTAGGTCACAACACGTGTTCCTTGCTCCACAGTTAGAACACAAAACCAACTTGGACATATAGTGCATTTGAAAGGAAGAAAAACTGAAATCACGACACATGCCCCTTGCTTCAAAGTTCTTATGCAGGCCTTTTGATCGCAGTTCTCATGCAGTTTGGAAGACAAACTGACTTGAGCATAGGGCATTTGTTTGTTTGTTTTAAGTTTGTTTGTTTTAAGTTTTAAGTTTGTTGGGATGTAACAGTTCAGCTTTCACTACAGTACTCTGTGGAAAGAGATAACTCTTTCTGGTAGCTTTACTTTAGTGGGAGGGGGGTCATTAAAAACCACAGGATTTGCCAATTTCCTTGAAATAAAAATACACAGAGTCCTGCCATCTTGGGCTACATGTATGCCTAATTTCAGAACTTTAAGCCCAACCATTCTGGAAATGTAAAGCATTGGGCAAAAGGCAGGGGGCATGTTGCACTTTTTTTTATAAAGGCAAAGAGCAAAATCTGTCGCATGGGGGTGGAATGGTGGTCCAGAGTGGATTTAGTTCCAGAGGTTTTTGTAATTTTCTAACATGAAACCAGCCACTTATAGGACTTTTTTGAAGTTTTAAAAAATCATTAAAAATCAACAGATTAACTGGTCTTCTTCAAAATCAATATACAGTGTACTGCTAACTTGTACATCTGTGCCCAATTTCAAAACTCTAGGGTAATCAATTCTGGAAATGTAAAGGGTTGGGCAAATGGGGGGGCATGTAACACTTTTCAAAATTTATTTATTTATTTATTTATTTATTTATTTATATACTGCCTAGTATAAAAAATTTATGAAGGCATTGGGCAGATTCCACCACATAGGTTGCACATCAGTAAGTTGGCCAATCAGCTTCAAAATCAATACACAGAGTCCTGATTGCCCATTCTACATCTGTGCCAGTTTTCAGAACTCTAGGCCAAGCCATTCCAGAAATATAAAATATCCTCTTTTCCCTTGGGGAGCATCATGAGGCCCTCTAAGAGTGGGCACATGGACCTTGGCCCCCAGATATGTGCCTAACAGTGCCCTGGCTGCAATTTCCCTCCCATAATGACTTCTGTAGCAACACTACATCATAACATAGCACCATACATAGCATCATCATCATAAGCCAGCGGCTACTGAGAGGAGCTCCACCACAGGAGCTAATGAGATAGTAGAGAAGGGTCACCCTCTAATTTTAGCCTACTTTCCAGTAGGCTTATGAGATCACCTGGCATTCTGTGTGTGTGTCTGTGTGTCCCCCATATCAACTTTGCAACACCTAGACCAGTATGAACCAAATTGAGTTGTAGGGACACATACAGTGTAGTTTGTGATTATATCGTCCACCTGATCCAAGATGACGGATGCATAAACCTTTGAGGTGCAAGTGGGCTAACCGATTTGTGACCAAATTTCAATAGGGACACATAGGGATGCCCTAATGTGTAGTGATGTCATCCACTCCAATCCAAGATGGCGGCCTCATGAACGTTCGAGGTGCAAGCAGGCTAATTTGTGGACTGTCTAACCAATTTGAACCAAATTAGGCACAGTGATACACAGGGACACAGTATCACAGTGAGTGATACACAGGGACACCTCAGTGGCATAGTTTCTGATGATGTCATCGACCCTGATTCAAGATGGCCGACCCGTAAACTTTTGAGGCGCAAGTAGACTAACTTGTGAACTGCCTAACCAATTTGAGCCAAATTTGCTACAGCTGTAGGGGCACATGGGGAAACCTCAATGGCATAGTTTGTGATGATGTCATCTACCCCAAACTTAAGATGGTGGATGTGTGAATGTTTGAGCCGCAAATGGGCTAACTTGTGGACTGTCTAACCGATTTGAACCAAATTAGGTACTATTGTAGTGAGTGACACACAGGGTCACCTCAATGGTGTAGTTTGTAATGATGTCATCCACCCTGATCTAAGATGGCGGATGTGTAAATATTTGAGGTGCAAGAAATCTGCCTTGTGGACCTCAATTTGAACCAAATTTAGTCCAGTTGTAGAGACAGAGAAGGAAAGTAGGCTGATTAGTTCTTATTTGAACAACTTGTTTCATCTGTGTGTGGGATGAGTTTTGTTCTGAGAAGCGGTATCAAGGCAATGTGTGTGCATGTGCATTCAGAGTGGAGCTTTCCTGATTCAACCTGAGTGGGATCTAAAATTAACTGAGCGCACATCAAAAAATGTGTGAGTGTGCACACCTTAAAGGGAACACTGGTCACCAGCTGGCAGTTGCCTGAAAGATTGCTGCACCACCCACTTGTAAGTCCCCATTTTGGCTGCCTGCAAATGAGGTGGCAAGAATTGGTACTACTCCGTTGTCCATCCATGGAGTGAATGTTCTTTTCCTAGCCTCAGCTGCAGGGCCACCCCCACACAAAGACTCTTGGGGCACCTATTGTGTAGAGTTTCCAGTGAATATACGTGTTCACAACCTGGCAAGTGTGCAACCTCTTAAGCAGATTGCACCCAAATGTTGTGAGGCACTTTTTGAACTATATCACTGCTTAGCTGGTTTTTTGATCAAATCTGTGCTATATGTATTAAATACTTCATGGGCTGTTTTGGTTATCTGTGAACTGATGTTGCCTTGAACCATTAATGTTAATATTGTACACGCAGGGGTCAGGGGCGTATCTAGGGTGGGGCAGGCAGGGCACGTGCCCCGGGCACCACTTGAAGGGGGCACCATTTTGTAAAATTAATTTTTTTTAAAAAAATGGCTGCCGACAATAAAATGGCCACTGTGCATGCTCAAATGGCCTCTGGGAGGCCCTAGGTCATGCCAGGCCTTGCAAAGGCCATTTGAGCATGCGTGGTGGCCATTTTGTTTTCAGTGGCCTTTAAAAAAAAGATTATTTTTTAAAATGGTCACTGCAAATGCTCAAATGGAAGGCCCTAGAGGCCAGAGGGGGGAGGGGGAACCTTTGCAAAAACAACTCCCCAGACTTTAGGAAGCCCCCCAAAGGGGCTACAGGTTAAAAAAAATAAAAAAATTAATATAATATAAGACACTGTACACATATTCAGATTGTCACTATGTACAGAGAATCAGGGCTTGTGAATACTGAGCTGAAGCATATGAGCTAGGATTGTATTCATTTGCTCTTAGTTTGCTTCTTGTGATAAGTGAGTTAAATGTGATGTCTTGCTAATATGACTATTAATGGTGAGTTTGTCTTTGAATCAGTGTGAAATCCTTAATATTAAGGCCCACTGGGAGTTTCTTGCCCTCTTTCTCTCATTTTAACTGTCTTTCTGAAATACTAGAATATATTCCAAGCAGTGACACAGTTTACTCTGCATATCCTTCAATTATTTACAGAGTATCTGGGAAAAGTCAAATTCTCCATTGATTTTTAAAACTTATGTAATGGTGATGCTACAATGCATAGTAGAGAATTAGATAGGCACTTCTGTTTAGTTTTCCAAATACACCTCCACATAGTATTTGGGTATTTCATGAGCCCCAGCATACTGAAATCTGTAGTTTTCCAGCATTTTTTGGTCTGGCTATGTGCACTGCTAAATAGTTTTTGAAAGATTAAAAGATTAACGAGCCTGACTTGTATTTTTCAGCTGATATTATGGTAAAGTTATCTGAAAGATGGGTGTCAGATGCTTCGACAGGGGGCGCAATTTCAGTGCTTGCCCTAGGCGCTATTTCCCCTAGATACGCCTCTGGCAGGGGTCCAGGGGGTTTGGCCTCTCTTGATCCAAGCAATGATGCCTGGCTGGGGAGATCGTGGAAATGCCTCAGGCTATCTGCAATCAGGAGGTTTTTTTCTTTTTTTCATGAAAAAGCTTTGTTGTAAAAGAGGAATGGCTGAATTGTGATCTGGCAGCCTAATGCAGTACCAAACATATTTCAATAAAGCAGTATCTTGTTAGCTGCAATGAGCCTTAATGGAGAAACTTCCTATCTTAGAAAGCATACTTTTTGGGTTCCACGCATGCAGACTTGTGTTTGAACACAAGTCTATCTTAAGTTTTTTGTTTGTTTTTTACAGGAACAGTTTCCTCCCCCGGAGAAATTTATCTTTGAGAGGAGACTTTACGCATCACTTCTGCTCATATGGAAACTGTCAGGGTTGAATTGATCAGTAAGGTTATCAAGTGCATTAAGCTAGCTGGTTGGATGTTTTGATACATCTGCAAACATTGCTGTCTCTTTCCTTATCTGCAGCCGTGCTATGATGAACAATGTTTATCATGGCATTTTTATAGAAATGACTATTCCAATTCAATTTTTGGTTTGTCTTTCATTTGTCAATAGGCTTTTCTTTTCCCTTTCACTTGGGTAATCCGCACCAGCCAATCATGGTGTGATTTATTATACACCTCCAGAACTATACTAACTCTGCACCTGTGTAGATGGATTGTTGCACCAGGAAGGCCAGGATTCAAATTGCCCCTCAGCCACAAAGGTCACTGGCATTAGGCTCTTAGTATAATGTGTCCCAGGCCTAATATATACATCCAGCAAAATCAAATATAATACTTTACCTGGACTGCACCAGTTTAGGCTGCAGGCAGGAGTATTTGGTTTCAATCTTGCTCCATGAAAAAGCTTCATATGTGTAGATAAAAAAAGCATGCCAAAGAGAAGGTTAGGCTGATTTCCCTGACAAGCTAACTTTTTGCACGCAAAGTGTTGTGGGTTTCTTTCTTTCTTTCTTTCTTTCTTTCTTTCTTTCTTTCTTTCTTTCTTTCTTTCTTTCTTTCTTTTACTTTTTGACCAGGGAGCATTCCAACATGTTAGTCTTCACCTGTAGCCTAGAATAGTACAGGTGAGGAAAAGATTTGCTGCTTTTGCTGCACATATACTGTCCCTTAAAGGATTATAGTGAGGACAAACAGGGAATCCACTTTATTTTCTTTGGAGGGAGCATAGCAGTGGTAACACTAGCTTGGATTCAAACCTCGCTGGTATGAGTGGCAACCTTGCTCATGCATGTGGGACTCAGTATCCTGGTTTACACAATCATTCAAATCTAGGTTGAATGTTATTAGTGTTAACTAATCACAATAGCATTAGTGTGATTGTGTGAATTCATGCTAAGGTTGTTTATGGCCCAAGATGAACCTGAGATTCCCACCTTGGTGTGGGTTCACACAATCATGCTAATGTTGTTAACCCACATATAATCATAGTGGTCTCATAAGCCTTCTTTTCTTTGGAAAATAGGCTAAAATAGGCTTTAGGCTAGTCATGCAAAGACAAGTAATGAATGTCCTCAGCTGGACAAAAACAGCATCTTTATTCTACAGTATCACAACAACAGACAGCAACACCTATCTGTCTGTATCAGTTTGTTTGCAAACTGGGTGTTATCAATATATTGATGACACCCAAATCTATTTCTCTTTGTCATCAATATCAGGAAATGGCATTAGTGCCTTAAATGCCTGCCTACAGGCAGTAATGGGCTGGATGAGGGATAATAAACTGAAGCTGAATTCAAGCAAGACAGAAAGTTTCCTCCTTTAAGTTCCTCAAAGTAAAATATATGTTGTGTTTAAAAATAAAATGGTGGCATAATGTCTTGGTTTTGATGATCTTAAACTGACTACATGATTTGTTTAGCATGATAATAAAATAATTCTGGTAATGCAACTCTAAGCTAGTACAGCATGCTGTGTTGGGTCTAGTAAACACAATCAATCTAGGTTGTACTAGCACAGTTTCTATTCAAGAAGAAAGACCTCTAGGTCTTTTTTCAATATTCAGACATCCTAATACCTCCCCACTGGACTTTGTAAAGTTCTTTATGTTACATGCAGTATATTTCTTTTGCAAAACCAGTCAGTCCAGTATATTTCAGTCTTCCTTTGCCCTTGCAACACTGGTTCCAGTCTGGTATTGGCTCAGATCCAGTATGAAGTGACTTTCGAAGCCAAGGATTTGTTTGCAGACTGTAGTGTGTGTGTGTGTGTGTGTGTGTGTGTGTGTGTGTACGCACATCAGAATAACTTTGTCATTTTTTGTCAGAATATGATGGAGGTTTCCAGGGAGGGCTTCAAGTCTGTCTCCTAAATAGCAGACAGATAGGTCCCAGGGTTTCTTTCTAGGCACACTTTTGAAGTTTGACAGTTGGCAGCATCCACAGATGAGGGATAAGGAAGGGTGCTTCTTTAATGGGAGGAATGTCAATAGCTTTGTTATTTCTTGTCCAAATTGGATGAAAGTTACAGGACTGACAAGTCCCTTGGGAAGGTTTTCAGCACCCCAAATTGCAGAGGAATAGGTCCAGGCATTTCTTTGCAAGTACTTTCAAGTTTGTGGAAAGTTTAAAACAAAGAACCCTAAGAAGGGAGAGCAAGGGCCTTGGCAAATTCAGAAGTTCACACCCGGACAGCAGAGTAAGCAGGCACACAGATTACTTCGTCAGTCTTCCTCACAATGTCTTCTATTTAAATGGCAGCAGTGGTTACTAAATTTGCTCCTATACATATACATTAGCATGTGCAAATTTGTCTCCTTTATACTTTTGGGGGGCAATGTGTTTCCTCATTTTTATGTGATGTACACCTGGCTACCTTAAGTGAAACCAGGAAAGAGCTCTTCCCTTCCAGCAGTATGTTGCCAGGCAGCACCAGCTGTCTCTCTGGACCTAGGATGCCCCTCACACAGGCCAAGACTTGAGTTTTTTCACCATCATCCAATCCATTACTGATTCCAGATACCTCTTCAGGAACTTCACCATCTCACCCTGAATCTGTTGAAAAGGAAGTACAGCTGGATATCATCAGTATCAGGAAGTACAGCTGGGTATCATCACCCCTGCTAACTTGGCAAAGAGGCACCTTTTAACATGGTGATTCTCTTTATTTAGCAGGGGGAGAGTAACTGGCCCTATTCACCCCCAGGACAGTACCTCCAGTGACTGTTGCTGGTGTCTATCTTATGCTTCTTTTAGATTGTGAGCCCTTTGGGGACAGGAATCCATCTTATTTATTTGTTATTTCTCTGTGTGAACCACCCTGAGCCATTTTTGGAAGGGCGGTATAGAAATCTAATTAATGATGATGATGATGATGATGACACCACACTCCATTTATCCAGATGCTCTCATCCAGCAGTTTTGTGCTGTTAAAAAGTATAGAAGATGAAACTGAACCTTGAAGGACACCCACAGGGAGACATAATAGTCTCTCAGCCCCACTCTCTGGAACTTACAAGGACAAAAACTACTGCAAAACAGTGCTCCCCAGTACTACTCCGGGGGATGTTCTAGAAGGGTACCAAGGTCAGTGGTATTGAATGTTACTTAGAGATCCTGGTAAAACAACAGGATCACTCATCCCGTTACTTTAAAGATGGACCTTTGGATTGATCCAGTAGGGCACTTATGCAATGTATGAAATGGTCCTTTGTTCTTTATTCAGTTCAGCACACTGAAATATGATGTGTGTGTGTGTGTGTGTGTGTGTGTGTGTACACACACACACACACACACACATATATACAGACATATGTGTTTTGACCATGCTTTTTCATTTATCCAGACACCCTGTCTTCATAGTATTAGCTTATTTTTTCTACCTAGCTGTATTTATTTTAATTTCACCTCTTAATTTGTAGGTATAACTTCCGTGGTTTTCGCTGGCTGCAAGCAATGATCTTTGCCATTGAAGAGATTAATAACAGCCCAGCTCTTCTCCCCAACGTGACCCTCGGATACAGCATCTTTGACACCTGCAACACAGTCTCCAAAGCCCTGGAAGCCACACTGAGCTTTGTGGCCCAAAACAAGATAGACTCCCTAAATCTGGATGAGTTCTGCAATTGTTCAGAGCACATTCCATCCACGATTGCTGTGGTGGGAGCAACTGGTTCTGGGATTTCTACTGCAGTGGCCAATCTTCTGAGTCTCTTTCACATTCCTCAGGTACTGAATGTCCTCATTTTGCATACATGGAGATGGAATAGATGTGTGTAGATCTGCCTTGCAGTGATAGTCAGGGACACAGCACAGTTTTGAAGATAATTGTGTGTTCTTGTATCACTAATACAAAAACCCATTGATACCAGTGTACCAAATCATTTTATGTATCCTTTAGTCTACCTACCTCCTCTCGTCCCATGCTGTCCATTCATAGTGCAAGTCAGAGGGCCACTTTGCACATAGCTTTGATTATTATAGAATAGAAATTCTTCCAATAATTCTGTTTCCAGCTATATGCTGTAAGAGAAGGTAATAGCCATCAAAGAGTGCTTCATGGATCCTTGTCATACTAATGGCTTTCTCTGAGACAGTAACATGCATTAACTATTAGATAGAAGTGAGCTCCCATATCTAGAAATTGGAATGCAGAAAATTGTCCTTAGAACATGGAAGCATAAACAGGAGGAGCATTTTGGCTATGAAGCAAATGGGCCAGTAAAGTGATGTAGCATATGAGCAGGTGCTTTGTATCAAACATAATATGGCAAATGTCATCTAAAAGTAACATAATAAAAAGCATTTAGAGAGTGCTTTAGTGTGTTCAAAGGGCATTTCAGTGATCTTCACAAGTCTATAAAGTAGAGCAGCATTATTATTACCACATTGCCAGTGTGGGATGGGGCTGAAGTTGGTTGATAGCCTATGTTCATGGCTGAGGCAAGATTTGAACTGGGGACAACCCAGTTCACACTACACTTCATTAGCTGTCATATGCGGATCCCTGCTCAGACATACAATCTGTCAAGTGTGTGTTGTACTGTGACCTTTCTGATGGTGTACATCGATCTCGATGGCCTGGTTGCTTGGCTGGTGGCAGACATTGGTTGCATCAAGTAGTTGTCAGGGCCCAGATCTATTGAGGTGCCCATCAACCTGAAATCACTTCAGTCTACTTGGTTCAGAACATTTTGGAGCATTCTTTTCATTTATGCAGCTCATGCTTCTACTCCCACCCATCTGGAGTTATGGGGCCCTCCTAGGTCAAGAGACCTCAAAAAGCTGGATTTGCTGGATTAGCACTCTTCCCTACATAAATTGCAAGCCAGATTACCCTACCTAACACACCATATTTATCTCTCAAAATTCTCCCTTTGGCATTTCCCCTGAACTAAACTGATTGTGCTCTGTTTCAGCTCACAGAATCTGAAGGATTCTTCTCCCACAGCCTTCTTGAGCTCACCCCCACATAGGACACAGCTGAAGAGTCAGTTTTCCTGAGAGGCTCTTTCCCTCCATACCCTGCCTCTTGCTGCTCCTTCTGGGTCTTGGTCAGGAATAGCATAACCCTTCTTGGCCTGGGATTTTCTTCTCCCAGTCACCCTCTGGCTTTCCTGGCCAGCTGGTGCCTCCTGCTTTCCTAGGCTGCTGCTTCTGAGGTAATTGTCAATCACCCTGTCTTTTGTCTTCACTTGAATGTACCCACACAGAAACCCCATTTGGACGTTGTGTTCAACACTCCTACAAATGTACAGTGTACACAGATACAGAACTATATATAGGTACAGTGATTCACATGTCATGTTGGATGCAGGTACAGCAGAACACTTCCTATCTGTATCATACATTTGAAAGGCCAGTACCCAGGATCACTTTAAACGTGAACCCAAATACAGTCATGCACACAAAAACATGTACGAGTGCACAGATATCTATACACTTGTACAACATAATGTCTGAATGGGGCTAGAGACTCCCTACTGATTGGAGGACAGGACCCTGGATCCAGCTTCTGATTTATCCAGAATTTTATTCTCTCTATGGCTTAAACTGGGCAGATTTTGGCCCAATGACCATTTGTTTTTACTTATTCACCCAATTTCAGTTCATCAAATTTGCATATATGGAAGTGTTCAGAATGTACATCAGACAGGTGATTGACAGCTGCAGCAATGTATATCTGCCCTTTACTGTAGGCTTTAGCCTGTCATTCCTCCTCTTATGCAGACTAAGTTTAGAAAACACACAACAGCATTGTAAACAACAAATCAACTTTGTAAAGGCTCGGCCAAAGATAATTCTCCACAATGGGTTTATAGAGGGGTTTTCTGAATGGCTGTTCCTGATTTTTTGAACTCCCTTCCCCAAAAGTTCACTAAAAACATTTCCTGAAGGCTAAAGATAGTTCAGAAAGTCCTGTTTTTAAAATGTGAAAATTGCAGAGGGGAAATGGTTCAATCAAATAACCATTCCCTCTCTCTTAACCTGGCTTGGAGAGAGGCATAGAGCCCTTTCTCACAATTGGTGAGGAAGGCTGCCACATCATTAAGAGGTTAAGAGGCTGCTTCAAACAAGAAATGTTTCTTCTTCATAAAAAAATAGTTGCAGGGAGCTCAGTCCTCTATGGCTCATAGAGAGGAAGAGGTGTGTCATGGCCTGGCCTGTCACAACCCTCATTCACAGTAGTGACTCTGAGTTGGATGTGGCAGAGGTGTGGCTAGTATTAGCTCCAGTCCTGGAACATGACACGGGGCTAGAATCTGAGGAGGGATGACCAGCACTGGCTCCTGCCCTGGACCATAACAACAGACTGGAGCTTTGGGATGCCTCAAGGCTTGGGTCCCCCAAGGGGGCTCCCTCAGGGCCTGGGCTCCTTAGGGCAGCACACCTGGAATCCGAACCCACTACAGAGCCACGTTCTCCTACATTATCATGCCCCCCAATGTCTGCACATGAGCACTGTCAACCAGCTTGGCAGGAGTAGGCAGGAGAAGTGACAGACTCCAGAGGGCTGCCTCTTTAAGGCTTCAACTCTCTAGGCAGGCAGGGAGGTCCCAGGACGATGGGCTCGAGGAGCGTTGGGTCAATTTGTTCCCTCGAGGCCCTCCATGGTCCTGTACCCCTGCCCGGTGGGCAACCCAGGCAGGATGAGGTATCAGGACCCAGCTAGAGCAGGACCCCAAAGACGCCTCCCCTAGAGTGGAAGAGGTGGTGGCCTTTACAGGAGCCCTTGGCAATGACTATGGTTCTCAGTTCTGGAGGAATAGCCAGAGCCAGTCCCACAGAAGAGAGGTGAGATCTCAGGGAATCTGATGCTCCCCTCTTGGACCCTGGGTCCTACCTCAGGCCCTCTCCAATCACCCCTGAGACCCCAAGAGCAAAGGCCGCATCAAATCTGGGCCAACACTCAGAATCAGCAGAGGAGTGCCTCCTTGGTTGCCCAAGACTTCCCTTCTGGTGAGTCTGCTAATGAGATAGAGGGGAAGCAAATGTAAACACGGGTCAGGGCCAAACTATCTCCAGGAAGGGGAGGAGCCTCGTGCCCCTATATAAACTCTTCACTTGTTTCCTTCAGATCCTTGCTGATACAACAGCTCAACCTGAGAAGCTTCCTGGAAAGTTGGCTCCTTCAGTATGCTCCAGGTTTTCTCTCTGGTCTCCTACTCCAGCCTTCCTAATCCCCAGTTGTACAGCAGTTTCAGTCTCCAGCCCAACCCAACCCAACTCAACTCTCTGGTAATCCTGTTTGCCAGCTCACCTGCTTTGCCAGCCTCCCTCTGCTCTGCCCTTGGCAATTGCCCTGGTCACCAACTTCCAAGTTGCCTAGAGCATTAAACAGGAATACCCCCATTTTAAGGCTATGCACACAACTGCAGGGTGGGGTTTGGAGGGAACGCTGAGGTAAACTCACCTCCCCCCCTCACCCCACCAGACAATCCTTCCCTGATAGTGGGATTGTTCCCAAATGATCTGCGCTGCTTGGAGTAGTGCAGTTCTCCAGAGGCCGGAACAATGCATCCCAGTCTCCAGATATCACACAATGCACTACAAGGCAAGTGCGGTGCATTGGGGGAATCCCCCAGGAGTCGGGTACTCTACGCCAGTGTTTCTCAATCTGCGGACTGGTACCGGTCCGTGAGCTGTTGGATACTAGGGATATGCATGGAACCAGTTGGCCCGGTTCGGTTTGAGTCCGGACTAAACTAGAACCAGACTGGGCCAGTTGGGTCCAGCACCCCCTCAAACCCCACCCCGGTTCAGTTCAGTCTGGGGGGTTTGTAGACCTTTTTAAAAAATATATTTTTGTATGTCACTTACCCCCTCAGGGAGTTGTTGGAGGCGGCGGGGGTGTGTGTGTCTCGCAGAGGTTCCCCCTCCCCCTGCTGGCCTTCCTTGCAGCCCAAACTGGCCATTTGGCCAGCTCTTCAACCTGTTCTAGCCTTCCCCCTCTGGTGTGGTGGCCATTTTGGAGGCTGCTGCGCCTGCAATAGACCTCTGCATGACTCAGGCCACGCAGAGAACAATTGCGCAGGCATGGTGGCCTCCAAAATGGCCACTGCGCCGGAGAGGGAAGGCCCGAACGGGCTGAAGAGCTGCAAAGAAGGTTGGTGGGGGAGAGGGAACCAACAACTCCCCCGGAGGGGATAAGTGACATGATTTTTTTTTAAGTCCACGAACCCCCAAACAGTTGGGGGTTATTCAGTCTGGGGTTGGACCGAACAGGGTGTGGTTCGGTTCGACCCCGGACCATCAAATAGAACCAGCTCGACATTGAACTCGCTTGACGTCGAGCCGGTTTGCAAATCCCTATTGTGTACCAGTCTGTGAGGGTACTGGTCCCTCACACGTGGAGGAGCGGGGCCTGGGATCCACGGAGCTCATTTCTAGGCAGGCAACCCTCGTTGCTGGATAACGTTAATTTAGCTTCCTCAAATGAACATTATCCAGCAATGAGGGCTACTTGGAAATGAGCTCCGGAAAGCTCCCACTGGTGGCCCCTGCCGGCCCAAAATGGTTTTGGTTTTGGTTTGGGGGGTGACCCCTATACTAACTGCTGGTCTGAGAAACTGCACACGAAGAATGTACCGGTCCATGACTCTGAAAATGTTGAGAAACACTGCTCTAGGAACCCATACGACCCTGGCGGGTCAAGGGTGCCCTTTTAACTGTGGCCTCTAGCCAGACTTAAGGGTGCCCTTAATCCTGGCGCCAGGGTTGTGTGCCCGACTCCTGGGGCATATAGCACTGTGTGATCCATCTGTGCCCTGCCCCATCGCCAAGAATGCTCTATCAAATTCAAAACATTTATTTCAGTCCTTGGACTGTAAAAAGGCAAAACGCTAGTTCTGTCCTCTTCCTTTCAGAAGCACGTTTCATTCAGCAAATGTTAATTGAAAGCCTGCTCTATGTCGGTTCAGCCCATTTGCTTCCCTGTTCATTGCAGGTGGGAGGATTAGTGCTGAATTGCTTCTAATTTGCCCCTTGAATTCTCTTAATTACATTTTTTCAAGTGAGGAGACTTTAATTACTTGAATTAAATTTAATTGCTACTTTTCTGCCATTTAAAAAAAGAGGCGGGGGGGGAATGTGTACAAGAATTCCCATTAGCGAATTGGAGACCCTTCTGCACAAATCCCCTACTCTCACTTAATACAAAAATGGCTGAACTTGCAAAAAGGGAGGGTTCAGTTTTAAAGGCACAGGAGCCCTGAAGAAACAAGAGTGCTTTGTCTGACCATACTAGACAGGATGGTGCTGCTGTATTCTTCTAGCAATCTTTTTTGTTTTGTTGTTTGGAGGTTTGTCCCAATGGAGATTCTTTAGAGAGTGCTGGAGTGGAGTCAGAAAGAAAAGGAGAATGAGAAAAGGGAGTTCTGATTAAAATCCCAGTTAAACCTACCTAAGATTACTTTGTAATCTTAATGAGGGAAGCAGTTCTAAAACATTTGATGTTGAGATTTTGAACCAGCTATGTGTGTGAGCCTGCAAAACTTGTGAAAGTTCCTGCATCTTCCTTTCATTGCATTACTGGGCCTACATTGCTGGACTGCTGCGTTCTGTGGTGGGTGCTGCTGATTGTTTATCCAGCTTACTGATTTGCACAACCCCTGAAAGTACTTTTTCCTTATCAGTCCTGAAGTTCACTGGATGTCCACTGAAGCATGACTCAAATACCACCACCACCTTGTTTCTTGTCCACCCCAGGAGAACCTGCTCTTCCCTGGAAACAATGGAGGTCCTATTTCTGCAATTACCTTCTCACTATACAGAACTCTGGTTTTACTCCAGCAAAGCAGAAGGCTATATTGCTTCACTGCATGGGCCCTGAAGGTCAAATAATATATAATTAATTGCCCTTCCCTACTAACTTGGAAGGGGATGTCAACCCTTATGAAGCTGCTCTTTAAGCCTTAGATGATCATTTCTGTTGGAAATTCTCTCTGGTAGGAGAAACCCTTTTTCATTATAGCAGAGTGCACAGAGGCACAACACAGTGGAATTTAGTTAGGCATGTGTGTATGCTGAGAGTAAAATAATTTGTAGCCAGTTCATAGTTTCAAATCAATATAAGTGGTATTTATTAGAGAACTCCATTCTAGATAAGAAAGTGAGGAGTTAGGATCTCTAATCTATCTATCTAGCTGGATGCAGATGGATTCTGCATCTCTGCACACATGGTGCAGGGGAGAGGAGCTTGCATGTTGCAAGGTAGAAGGAAGGGAAGAGAAGCGAGAGAAGGAAGGAAGTGGCTGGAAGGAAGGAAGTCCCTAAGATTAGCAATCTACATATCAAAGGGATAGTGTCAGAGCAGTAGGGAAGGGATGACCAATGTCTTGACCCTCTAGCCCTCTGACTCACTAGTCTGTCCTCCACAGTCTTTGAGACAAGAGACAGTGCAAAGTCCTTCACTTCCAACAATTTCAACCCTACTTTAAATGTGAATGCTGAACGGTACAAGTTCTGTTCTAGATCCCAACTGCTGGGAAGTTTTTCACACCCAGCTTTTAGTTTTCATCTCTTTGAGATATAGTGTCTCTCAAGAGTCTCCCATATCACAGCTGCCCAGCTTCTTCTGCACCAGGGCTGGATGGTTTTTAAAGGTCCCCCACCACCACCACCCCTCCTACCTGGGGAAGCTGCCCCATGAGACATGGCCTCCTTGTGGTAAAGGTAAAGTAAACCATCAAGTCAATTTCAACTCCTGGCGCCCATAGAGCCCTGTGGTTTTCTTTGATAGAATACAGGAGGGGTTTACCATTACCTCCTCTCACGTAGTATGAGATGATGCCTTTCAGCATCTTCCCATATCGCTGCTGCCCGTGGGGGCTGGGAATTCCAAAGCGGAATTCCGATGTTTACCAACCTGCACAGTCCTACCAAATAGATGGTTCCATCCTGCTCCTTAAAATGCCCAGTATAAGTCACAATATGGTTACTAGCACCAGAGTTGTCACTGGTTAAAAAAACTGAAGGCAAAGTCTTGCAGACAGGAAGGTACCTAAAGAAGGTCTGTTGACATCAAAGCAAAATGTTAGACTACCAGATGGATCTAACACATACGCTAACGTGGAAAGAGGGACCTTTTAGAAGTGGTGACTCTCATATTTATCAGGGGGACTGCAACTGCCCCTATTCATCACACCATAGCATACCTCCTAGTGGCTACTGCTGGTGTGTTTCTTTTTGACTATGAGCGCTCTTCTTATTCATCTTCATGAATGAGAATCATCTTTTCATTCATTTTGCTATGTAAACTAGGGATGGGCATGGAACAGGCGGGGGCCAGTTCGAAGGCGGGGGGACACCTTCAAGGACAGGGTAGGGTGCATTTACCACCATCCTCCATCCTCGTTTCCCCCATTGGCGCTCCCTTAAAAACCAGACTGGCAGGGCAGCAGAGTACATCCCTGCCGCCCTGTCCCCTCTTCGGTCCGGATGTGACCGGAAGTAGCGTGCGCACACCATGCACGCACGCTACTACTGGTCACTTCCAGACCAAAGAGGGAACGGGGCGGCAGGGAGGTACTCTGCTGCCCCACCGGTCTGGTTTTAAAGGAAGCGCTGGTGAGGGAAACGCAGCGCGAGGTGGTAAGTGCACCCTCCCCCGTCCTTAAAGGTGTCCCTGCTCCCACATTCGAACTGGTTCGAACATGGGGTTCCGAACCTGTTCAGCATTCTAGGAATAGAACACCAAACAGGTGTTCACTGAACATCCCTAATGTAAACTGCTTTGATGACCCTTTTAAAAAGCAGTATATAAACATTTTGTAAAATGCTTTTATGTCTTTCAGTGATACTTTTTTTCAAGATTCATGGGTAAACATTACTTCAGATCAGTATATCTTTTTCATAATTTCTGAAGGTGATGGTCTTGGGTTTTTGTTCCCACCCTCCAGATACTCTTATAGGTCTATCAGATACCCAGTTACCTTTTCAGTAGTAACAAAAAGTGGAGATGCTTCTTTAGGAGGAGCTGGTCCCTGTGTGTTTTTCAAGGGCAGCTGTCTATTCTAGATGTTTTTCTGAAACAAAAAGGCTTATGTGGAAAGGTGAAAAGGGGTATGTGTGAAAAGCAGCCCATTCTAGATCTGAGAGCATTAAATATAAATTGCATAATGATAATGTTCAGGATGATTTTTGTGGAGGATCTCCTGTGGAATATCCACCACAGATGCTTGGTGTGCAGTCCCAGATTTAAAATATGCTTATTTTTATATATCAATCTGCCATCAGCACAGACTGTTCTGCCATTTTCAGTGTAGGGAATTGCCTTTGCAATTCAAAGCACATTTTTGTCCTGACTGTCCACACAGCCGCAAGTTTTTACAATGTGTATGTCAGTGTGTTTATATACCCAAGACTTCCGTTACAAATATTCCCAAATATTGTTGCCTGGGGACTGCAGACTTGACAAAAAGCATACTCTAGCCCCTGTCTTTGGGCTGAGAATTAAAAGCTCTGTGTGTGTGTGTGTGTGTGTGTGTGTGTGTGTGTGTGTGTGTGTGTTTATTGCAATCTACTGCAAGCTGTCTTGAGGATCTTTTTATTTAAAGGCAGCATGTATATCTAATAAATAATATAGTGTCACAATTGTTTCTCAGTTGCCATTGTTGACCTAGAATTTTGAGGGATAAGTGGTGCTGAGAGAGTGGGGCTTCTTTCTAAAAACTCTTTTGCTGAAGCAGTGGTTTCAATCGGAGCATGGAAGTGCTGAGAAGAACAATCTCATACCTACATGGTGTTGACTGCCATTTGTAGTATTACTGCTATATTTGTATAC
This sequence comes from Hemicordylus capensis, assembly GCF_027244095.1. Classification (NCBI taxonomy): domain Eukaryota; kingdom Metazoa; phylum Chordata; class Lepidosauria; order Squamata; family Cordylidae; genus Hemicordylus; species Hemicordylus capensis. The sequence goes on from NC_069658.1 coordinate 162,426,235, forward strand.
TACAACAAAAAGTCTTCAAAGCTTTTGAAAAAGTTATTTACTTAGCAAATGATATGAGAAGATGGTTCCCTGTCCCAAAAGGGCTCACAATCTAAAGAAAAGACCAAAAGAACAGCAAAGAGCAACAACGCTAGAGAGGCACTTGGTTGGGCTGAACAGGGGTAGTTGCTATCCCTCTACTAAATACAGTCCTTCCTTCCAACCACAAAACCCTGTGGTTGGCAAATTTGCAGTTGGCAAGCCATTGAAATGAATTGGAAATGGGGTTAGGGGAACGGAGATCGCAAAAAGACCAGAAAATAAAGGAATGTGTTTTTTAAATCAACAACCCCACCCCACCCCCCGGCACCCCACCGCCAAATCCCTTAATATCACCAAGAGTCACCCAGAGCAATGAGCAGATTGAACCTCTGGAAACTTTTTGAACCCCACAAAATAACGCAAAGGCACTTTAAATCATGAGGTGTGGGCAAGGGTCAGCAAGCGGAATGAGCGGATTGAACCTCTGAACTCCGCAAAATTGCTTTGAAAAAACCCTCAAATCACTAAAAAAAAAAAAAAAAAAATCCCCTCACCAACTGCAGATCCTCGGGTTGCAGTTAGCAAGACTGCACACAATTTCCTGTTCATTGATACTCAAAACCATGGTTGGTAAAACCATTGGTGAGGGGTGACTGTATATGAGTGCCACTATTTTAAAAGGTGCCTTTTTGCCCGGTTAGCAAGGGGAACTGATCTGGGTTAATTCCTGCTTCAGTTAAAAAATGACAAGCAAGTAAGATGGATCTTAGTGCTAAACGTAGAAGTTTTTTTTAAAAAATAGAGCGATTGTGTTTCTGATTTTTTAATTGTGATTTTTAAGGTTCTGTTGGCCACTTTGGAACCATTATGAAACTGAAAGAAAGAACATATCTAGTTTGGCTCCTAGCTATTCAAAGCAGTTCTGTTTCCCCCCGCCCCCCCGCCTCCAAAAAAGGTTTGAGAGAGCTGATGAGTATGTATTTACTAGGAAAACAAGCAGTACCACAATGGAATTTGACTCTGGTTTATTTAGACTGATATCAAAACCATATGAGCCATTAGCTAAGTGCTCACTTCAGTTGCTTTCAGCCATTATTGCATTTTTGGTCATAAGAGTGTTTGTCTGTACAGTGAGCAACAAGTGCACTTAGGCAGGATCCATAAAAGGATATATTTTTATAGTAGCCATAGAAAAATGCCAGTCACACTTGTTTCTGAGTTATTAAAGATTTTTGCATGATATGGAAGTCAGGATCATCTTTTGCGCATCACTCCTGTCTCTGGAATCAGTAGCAGCTTGCTTCCTAAGGCAAATAGCAGCTTAGTGGTGAGATGGTGGGTTTTCATCAGGACTTCACTTAACCTGTTGCTGTGCACCACAAATCCAATTCTGATCAGGCCTCTCTGTGGCTTTTATTTACAGAAAAAAAATATTAATATTTTAATATTAAAATGGTTCTGTGCAGAATTCAGGGAATTACAGGCTGATTTCCTAAACATCTGTTCTGGGTAAATTGGTAGAAAGCATAATTAGATAAAATTATTAGTAAGCGTACAAAAGAGCCCTCCTTGCTAAAGGAGAATCAGCAAGACTACAATATGTTCCAGACAGTACTTGCCTTGTACAGTAAATACAAGTTTATGAATAGGGGTGACTTGGTAAACAAGACCATTTGGGGGTGGCTTGGAGGGTTGAGAGCTCCTAACCCATTAGTAACACACAACCAGAACCTCTGTCTGGGTCAGCAAGCCCAGGAAACACATGATTATGCCAATCTATTGTTGAAATCAGTAGCTGCAAGCCCTTCCCCTCCATGGAAAGTCCTCTGTGGCCTTGCATGACTTCCCAGCAGGCTTTATACTCCAGCTGACTGGAAACACTCATGACAGCAGCAGCTGCCCTCCCATTGGTCACGAAAGAGCAGGAGGTGGACCCAGCCCTGCCAAAGCTGTGCCAGCTTCACAGGATCATAGAGTGTGATTTGCAGAGTAGCACATCCATGGATGGCAGCTCCTGTAGCCACAGATCTTTGTTGTTTCCATGTAAGGGAGGGCCTGCTGAGTCCGGGTAGAAGAGGTGAGTGGGTTCACATGATGAGAGAATCAAAGTAGGGGATTTCTCCTCTCCTCCAGTCTTGGTTAAGAGCAGAGGAGAACATTTGGGTTACCCTTCTTTGAGCAACTTGGGCTGTAGGGATTTTGTGATTTCACATGATCATGCAAATGTGGGTAGACTGCCTCCTCCCTTGCGTTTGATGCATGTGTGAGCCAGGTCACTGTGTACTTGGGCTTAAAAAATGTTTTACCAAAGGCTCTTGAATAAGCCTAGCAGCAAACCTAGCCGTAGCATGTACTTTGTGTGCAGAAGATCCCAGATTCAATCCCTGGCATCTCTAGGTAGGGCTAAGGAAGACTCCTGCCTGAAATCTTGGAGTGTTGCTGCCAATCAGTGCACATAATACTGAGCTAGATGGACCAATGGTCTGAATTGGTATAAGTTCCTATGATAAGAGGACAGGTCCCCTTATTGGCTGATAATTAAAGAAAAGGAAACAGTAAACTGACAGTTTTCATATGGAAGTAAGAAGTGAGTTCCCCCAATAATCTGTACTGGGTCCAGTGATTTTCAACTTGTTCTTAAAAGATCTGGCATTAGGGGAAAGTAGCGAGGTGTTTATTCTCACGAATCCTTACAACAATTTCATAAGATATTTAAGGTCTGTTATTCCCCTATTTGAGTTCATGGTAGAGGCAAGGTTCAAACCAGGGAAGTCCTGATTCTCAGTTCAGTTTCTTAGCCATTACATGACACCAACTCTCTTCTTAAAATGTTTGAATTCCACCTTTTCACAGGAAATTCATTTTCAAGTATGTGAGCAAAAGAATTGTAGCACATCATATTTTTTTCCTCCACAGTTCAGGACATTCTGTACCTTGGTAGATGGCGTACTAGACTATCTGAGGTAAACACAAGGAAAGAGAAAAAAGTAACACCTTTAAAAACTTTAAATGATTGGGTTTGGTGCATTATATATACAGTGCAAGAATTTTAATCCAACAGAATTCTGTTGGCAAGAACAAACAGAATCTTTCAGAGTTGTGTTTGCTGCAATTGTTTTTATGTCGTTTATTCAACACTGAATTATCGCTTGTTTGCTCTCCTCTTTCAGGTTAGCTATGCTTCATCCAGCCGGCTCTTGAGCAAAAAGAATGATTACAAATCTTTTCTGCGTACTATTCCTAATGATGACCATCAAGCCACTGCCATGGCAGACATTGTTGAGTACTTCCGCTGGAACTGGGTGGGAACCATTGCAGCAGATGACAATTATGGCCGGCCAGGAATTGAGAAGTTCAGGGAAGAGACAGAGGAAAGAAATATCTGCATTGACTTCAGTGAGCTCATTACCCAGTACTTGCCTGAGGATAAGATTCAGCAGGTGGCAGAAGTTATCCAGAATTCCACAGCTAAGGTGATTGTTGTCTTCTCTAGTGGCCCAGACTTGGAACCTCTGATCAAACAGATTGTCATACATAACATCACTGGCAGGATTTGGCTGGCAAGTGAAGCGTGGGCCAGCTCTTCTCTGATAGCCATGCCAGAGTTCTTTCATGTAATGGGTGGTACCATTGGATTTGCTCTGAAGGCAGGGCAAATCCCTGGCTTTCGTGGCTTTCTGCAGAAGGTACATCCTAAGAAATCAGTCAACAATGGATTTATCAAGGAATTTTGGGAGGAGACTTTTAACTGCTACCTGCCGGATGGTAACAAGAATTACCCAGGTTCTGCTTCCTTCCACAAGGGCCGTGATGAAGGCACTGGAAATGGCACAGCTGCCTTCCGTCTTCCATGCACAGGGGAGGAAAACATCACCAGTGTGGAGACTCCATATATGGATTATACTCACCTGCGGATATCTTATAACGTGTACTTAGCAGTATACTCCATTGCCCATGCTCTGCAGGAAATATACACTTGTACGCCTGGGAAAGGGCCATTCACCAACGGATCATGTGCAGATATCAAGAAGGTTGAGGCATGGCAGGTACGTTTCTCATTATAATTTGGAATGTCTGTGTGGTGTTTTACAGAATAGATGGACTTTTATTAGAGAACGTTTATCCTAAATTGAGCATTAGCTCTTCAGGGCTAAAGACAAATGTGTTATGATGTTCTTAGTAAGGGTTTAGAGATGGCTAGGATGGGGAGGGAGGAGATGGGGTGTAGATGGTGCATTCCCTCCAGATTCAGAGGCTCCTGCCATCTAGGAGTCAGCATTGCCCATACAGCCTATTTGCACCTGTTTGTATTGGCAAAGGGCCCTCATTGATCATACTGGCATGCAGGAGGGGCCAGGGCAGAGGCTTACATGCCAGGGGGCTGGATTCTTCAGCTCACATTCAGAATCCGTTCTTTCATCTTTTCCCCTCTCTGCCACATTCAGCCTCTCCTCTGTACTGATTCACTTATTAATTCATTCCTGCGCCCCACTTTCTGCCAGTTTCATGACAACTAGTCATTGAATGCATGAAACAGCCGTATTGGAAAAAGTAGTAAACTGTCCTGAAAATGTAGTGTGGAATATTGCAGGAGTAGGAGCAACTCTGCAGGCAGATTATGTGTGAGCTGCAGCTACAGCCTGGGAATTGATTTGGGAATGTTGGCTTCACCGGCACACCCAGCAATGCTGCACCTGGGCACATCTCTGCAGTCCTCTTTCCTGTGGTGTACAGTCCACTTCTCGTCACCTAGCTAGCTTACTGGTGTTTTCCCTCACAGTCACCTTTTTTCACTCTTAAAAAAATAATTTCATGCTGTATACTGTACGCAATTGTTTGCACAACCCTGAAGACCCACCATCTGTGACATCTTTGGCTGGTTATTGGGGGAGTGGATTGGAGGTCGCTTTAGTTCTGGGATTTTCCACGGGTGACATGTGCCTTATTTTCTGCTTTATTATTATTAATAATTATTGTTATTGTTATTGTTATTGTTTATTTTACACAGTTTTTGTGCATTTGCATCTTTGCCCAAACTGCCTATGTTCGGGGACTGCACCGCTCTACCTGCTGTTCTAGTACCTGCAACATTACTGCTTCTCTATGGCATTAACAATTCTATACCCCTCATTTCTGACTTTCACCTGGTGGCCATTTTCCACCATCTTTTACACCTTCAACTGGCAGACATTTTAAGCCCATTTTTCTGCCTTCACCTTGTGGCATACCTAAGAAGTGGGTGTGTCCCATCCCATCTCGGTGTAACCCAGGAGAACAATGGAACACATGGAAGGAAATATGCAGTGCACCTTTTATAATGCAGGAGTTTGTGTATGTTGAAGGAGTCAGCATAGTGGAATATGGCATGTGAGTTGTGTGGGTTTGTAGGATTGTGTATATTTACTCAACAGGAGTAAATTGCTGAGGGTTTACAACCTGTGGAGGGATTATGTGGGCATCAGGAAGCCCAAAGGGTACTCTTGCTCAACAAAAAAGTAGATCAGGGTGCTTTCTGCACATGAGTATGTTAAGTGATGACTGTGGGAGGCAGACGTACAACTAGGTAATTTTGGACACTAGACCTAATGAGTTTACCAGGGAGCCCCCTGCAAAATAAGCATCCTTTCTGTATATATACATTTCACCACAAACCCACAGGTCTAGGCCAGAGTGCATTTTTTTGAGGGAGACTACAATCCCCAAAGGATCTATACATCTTCTTGATCTTTCACCACAAACGCACAGATTTGGGCCAGAGTGCATTTGCCACAAAAAACCAAAAAGTCTACACAAGCCCCAATGGATTCATTCAGTTTCTTGACTGTTCACAAACTAACTGGGATACAACTTGCTCCACAGTTCAAACACAAAAGCAACTTGGACATATAGTGCATTTGAAAGGAAATTAAATTAAATTAAAACCACCACATATGTCCCTTGCTTCACAGTTCTCATGCAGACCTTTTGGATCACAAACCAACTTGAGAATAGTGCATTTGTAAAAATAAATAAATAAATTGTTGTTTGTTTATTCAGATGTAACATTTAGTTTCACTTTCACTAGGTGTGACGTACTCTATGGACAGAGATAACTCTTTCTGGCAGTTTACTGCAGCAGGGAATAAATTCATTAAAAACCACAGGATTGACCGGTTTCCTTGAAATAAAAACACAGAGTCCTGCTATCTTAGGCTACATCTGTGCCCAATTTCAGAACTCTAAGTCCAGCCATTCTATAAATGTAAAGCATTGGGCAAAAGGGGGGTGGGGTGCATGCATGTTGCACTTCTTTATGAAGGCAAAGGGCAGAATCCTTCACATGGGGATGGATTGGAGTGGGAATTTCCTACCATGAAACAAGCCATTTATAGGACTTGTTTTGAAGTTTTTTTAAATTTAAAAAATCATTAAATATCAATGTATTAATCAATCCACTTCAAGACCAATACACAGTGTGGATGAATAGCTGTCTATCCCACTGCTAGCCACCACGTGTGGAGGTTCTGTTACTGGTCCCACCAGCCCCATGATATAACTGCTACCAAGTAGACTTTTCTTTTATATGGCCTATGGGTCTATTAGAACAGCCCTTTGCAGTAATGCAAAAACAAACCCACAGCAGAGTGGAAAGGCTTATAGGCGTGTGGTGGAGACAATCAAACAAAGCAAAAACTTAGAAACAAAAACAGTTACCATAAAAAGATGCAGGAGAAAATAAATTGTTGGGGAAAAACATACAACTAATCTGTCCGTAGTTCAGATTCTTCTTAGTTATTTCAGCCTCTGTAGTAATCTGGCTTGTTTGGTTGGGTTACAGTCTCTTGTCCTGGTCGCAGCACAGACCTGGGGTTCAATCCAGCCTGGTTCTTCTGTGATTTCAGCTCTTGCTACAGTCACAGCACTGATTCTCTCAGCCTGTGCTAGCAATCCTTCAGTTTTGACTGGACTCAGCTCCTCCACTAGGATTTCTGGACTGCGCTGCTTGTCCTCCTCCTGACGCTGTCCCCACTGCCAAACTGAACTCCAAACTCTCTTTCTCATTCCGAGCTTGGAACAGAATGCAAATCCTGCTCCATACTCTGTGTGTGTGTGTGTGTGTGTGTGTGTTAAAATCAGTTCATAATAAAGGCCTGATTCAACCCGCCCCCATTTTCTTTCCAAAATATTTATTCTGCTTTTCAACAAGAAAGTTCTCAAAGCAGTTTACATAGCAAGAGAAATGAGAAAATAGGAAGCTCCCACACAAAGAGCAAGGCACGCAGGGACAAACAAAGGGCTCTTGGGTTGTGTCCTGCATTTCTAAAACAGCAAAGAATTGTTAGTAATTCCCTTTATTTGAATATGTTTTACCAAAGGAGGGGCCGAGTGCCGTTCAGATATTTTCACCTCCAGTACTCAAATGAATCTGGGGCCAGTCTGTGGCTATCTCTGTGGCTGTTTCATACTCGGGTACCAGCATATGACTGCGTACCTGCCTGTGTGCAGAAAACAAGTGCCTCTTGTTTGTGGAAACTGGCCATTTTGTTCTGATGATGTTTAAATTTTGAGGAATTATAGTAAATGACTTTGCAACTCATCCATGAAATACCACATCAAGAGGCCGTTAGCATGCTGGTAGTTTTGAGTCTGTGTCATTGAGTTCAGCTAATGAGACACTTCTGGTCTTCGCAGGAACACTTCTTTAGTTCAACACATTAATCTCAATAAAACGCTCTTGTGCTTCACAGGCTGACATTTGCCTTTCCAAAAATCAATAGACAGACTTTTGCATCTACTGACGGGTGATGCATTTTTATAAAACAGTTTAGTATCCCTACCGTTTTCAGCCTCCATTTTCGGATTAAAAAATGGAGGCAGTAACCCAGGGGTAGCGACTGCCCAAGTTCCAAGTTCTGTCCCTGCCATCTCCAGTTGAGAAAGGGTCCAGGTAGCTCAGCTGGGAAGGACCTCTGCCAGTGGGAGACAATATTGGGCCAGTGGATAAACTCCATAGAAAGCTGCTTCAAATGTTCAAAAAGTTACCATACTGCACATTACTGGCATATAAGGCTGTGTTGAGATTGGTTTAAAATTGAACAATAAATAAAATTTACTGGATTTACTTCAGCAACACAAGATAGACAGGTTCTATATATAGGGAGGGAGCATGTGGAGTGAAATTGGTCTTACTAGTTCGCACTAGGGTTGCCATGTTCTGGCTTTCCAAATTGGGGTGCCTAATTTGCATATTATGTAAATTGGCTTGGGAATAATTTTGCATCTGCAAATAGGAGCATAGGAAGCTGTCATATACTGCGTCAGGCCATTGGTCTATCTAGCTCGGTATTGTGTTCACAGACTGGCAGCAGCTTTTCCAAGGTTGCAGGCAGGAGTCTCTCTCAGCCCTAACTTGGAAAAGCCAGGGAGGGAACTTGAAACCTTCTGCTCTTCCCAGAGTGGCTCCATCCCCTGAGGGGAAATATCTTACAGTCAGGGGGCGTATCTAGGGTAGGGCAGGCAGGGCACGTGCCCCGGCTGCCACTTGAAGGGGCACCATTTTTTAAATTTTAAATTTGTTTTAAATGGCCACAAAAAACAAAATGGCCACCACGCATGCTCAGATGGCTTCTGTGAGGCCCTAGGCCAGGCAAGGCCTCGCAGAGGCCATTTGAGCATGTACGGTGGCCATTTTGTTTTTAGTGGCCATTTTTTTAAAAAAAGTTTATTTTTTAAAATGGCCACCGCACATGCTCAAATGGTCCTTGTGAAGCCCTAGATGCCAGTGGGGGGAGGGGCAAGCTTTGCAGACCCCCCATGGCCTTTAGGAAGCCCCCTGAAGGGGCTACAGGTTAAAAAATCTTTTAATTTTTTTAATATAATATAACTCACTGTACACATATTTAGTTTGGCACAATGTACAGAGAATCAGGGCTTGTGAATACTGAGCTGAAGCTTATGAGCTAGGATTGTATTCATTTGCGCTTACTTTGCTTCTTGTGATAAGTGAGTTAAATGTGATATCTTAATAATATGGCTATATTATTAATGTTAATAATATAATTAATATTAATATTAATAATATTATATTATTAATTAATGGTGAGTTTGTCTTGGAATCAGTGTGAAATCCTTAATATGAAGGCCAACTGGGAGTTTCTTGCTCTCTTTCTCTCATTTTAACTGTCTTTCTGAAATACTAGAATATATTCCAAGCAGTGACACAGTTTACTCTGCATATCCTTCAATTATTTTCAGAGTATCTGGGAAAAGTCAAATTCTCCATTTATTTCTAAAACTTATGTAATAGTGATGCTAAAATGCATAGTAGAGAATTAGACGGGCACTTCTGTTTAGTTTTCCAAGTACACCTCCACATAGTATTTGGGTATTTCAGGAGCCCCAGCATACTGAAATTTGTAGTTTTCCAGCATTTTTTGGTCTGTCTACATCCACTGCTAAATAGTTTTTGAAAGATTCAAAGATTAACGAGCTTGACTTCTATTTTTCAGCTGATATTATGGTAAAGTTATCTGAAAGATGGGTGTCAGATGTTTGCACAGGGGGCGCAATTTCAGTGCTTGCCCTAGGCGCTATTTTCCCTAGATACGCCTCTGCTTACAGTACTCATACTTCTAGACCCCCATTCATATGCAACCAGGGTGGACCCTGCTTAGCTAAGGGGACAGGTCATGCTTTCTACCACAAGACCAGCTCTCCTCTCCAATCAGCAGCTGCACTTCCCAGTTAATTTGTATTTGCTCTGGATATCTATCAACAATAGTTGGGGAAGTTATCTTTGCCTGATCATTTTCCTTTACATATTAACAGCAGTAATAGAAAAAGAGAAAAAGCACAGCCTTTTAATTAAGGCTGAAATTCTGTACACACTTATTTGAGAGAAGATCTGATTGAAACCAACAGTGCTTACTTCTAAGTAGGCATGCATTGAATGTAAAGCCAAGTCCTTAAACATTACAACACACAGCCTAGTAGGCAGGTAGTGATTCACATCAAAATCAAGCTATCATCTCAACTACCTGAAAGAGATCTTCTGCTGATAATAAACAAGGCAACATTCCTCAGGGGGTTACTGTACTTGTAAAAGTGAAACCCTTCCAGTTAGTACCCTCTTAATCCAAGTCCAGTTGTTGAGCAGAATAGTGACTGTACGTTTTGCTCCATAACTTTGCTTTTACAAGGGCTAGAGTTTACCTTTTTAAAAAAATGAAAACTGAAATCTGGGCGAATCTGGGTGGCTAAGTAATCCGGGTGAGATGCTTGAAATCCGGGTAAAACCCGGAATTCCGGAAGCATGGCAACTCTAGTTCACACTGAATTATTGGAACATCCATGCCAAAGTCTAGCTTGACCAAGAAACAGCCCCCAGGAAAAAGGTTCTGCCTCTGAAAGAGCATGCAGTTTGGAGCAGGACTGAATCTCAGTGGCTCCCATTAAACTGGCTACAGTCTGGGATGCCATGCGCTGAGGAAACTAGACCTGCCCATCATCTCACACACAAGTGAGTACTGTGCAATGAGCACTATAAGATATTCCCCTCAGGGGATGGGGACGCTCTGGGAGGAGCACCTGCATGCTTGTATTCAGATGGTTCTAAGTTCCCTCCCTGGAATCTCCAAGATTAGGCCTGGGAGAGACTCCTGCCTGCAGCCTTGGAGAAGCCGCTGCCAGTCTGTGTAGACAATACTGAGCTAGATGGTCCAAAGGTCTGGGCAGCTTTCTATGTAAGTCATTAGAGGTAGGGAGCTGCATTAGCCCCCACCCCAGCTGTGCCCCATGCCTATCCTTTACTTTCCCCCACTCACTGGTATGGGGGAGAGCTAAATGCTGCAGTTGAGGATGCATTTGTGGTAGAGGGAAGCATGCAAGAGCCTCCTGACAGGGATCCCATTAGAACACTCACCGCCACTAAAAGCCATGGAACTTAGAGGTTCCCCTTCCGCACACACTCTGCATGTCATACCGATGGGGGCTTTTGCTACTAAGTAACAGTGATCACCTTCCTCACGAGTGTGTGTGTGTTTTCAAGCCTGTTGAACAATCCACATTCTCTGCCCGTATCATTGTGTGACTTTTGCAGCTTTTTATAGGTTACAGCCTGTCAATGATTAGCCCAAACAGTTCACTGTTAAGGGCTTGTCATTTATATTTTGTAACTAAAGATAGAAACATAAATACCAAAGAATAAATTCAGCAGTATTTAAAAGAAGCCCAGTTCATTCAGGGCAAGATGGGGGGTGGATAAAGCAGTGGGCGGGGGGGCACTACAGGGACAGTTAAATTAGTATGCAGTATAAGGCTAGTAATATGAAACAAGGGTGGGGTGTTTTGTTTTTTTTAGTGGGAGCAAGGCACTGTTGCTATTGACAGCTGGTTGTAGTGATGCTCCTGAAGAATGACATCTAATGTTGCAGTACTCCTGGGCACTTTCCAGACTGTGAGCTTTACCCCACAAAAAGTGGAATAAACAGCAACGGTTTGTGGTGCCAAATTCAAACTGCATTAGAGATCCATTGTAAGGGGGCAAGCCTCCTACAACGGGCAGATACAGCTATTTTTTTGCAACACAGATATGATGTTATAGGGCTGTGACACAGCAATAAAATCTGAAAGAAGGTATCGGAAATATGAACGGCACCTTCTGTACAACACAGGGGCTGTGATGTCAAAACACAGGTAATATGGAAGCACCCTTAAGGGACCCATTGCAACACTGTGATAGCGTGCAATCTGGAAAGTGCCCTGCTGACGCACCTGCTTCCAGTTGACAGGACCTGAACTCTCCTTTGCCGTTCGGCTGCTGTCAGACGTGCTCCCTGGATGAACACCTTGCAGAGTTCCTGCTTGTAAACCATGACAGCAGAAAGGGCTATCATCATTTATCACACACACAAGAATAATGATGATGGAGCTGTTAGTGCAAAGGACAGGTTATACACCATTTACTACTACAGTGAATGAGGAAGGAAATTCTACTTCATTGGTTTGATTTTTTTTCCCCTCATTGGTTTCCTGCTCTTTGGAAGTGGGGGTATACCTCAGTAGCACAGATGTAACCTAGATAGTTAGGTTAGAACCTGGTTAGAAGCTAGATGGTTAGCCAGAATCTGGTTTACAAAGATCAAGGGGATCTAGTGATCCCCTGCATCTCCGAAGAGAGCACTGTTACAGTGCAGTCTTAACTGGTTTGCTCAAAAGAAAGATGATTTCTTTCAATGGGATTTATTCCAAAATAAGAAGTACTTGCACTATTAAACTCAGATTACTAGAGCGCAATTATGCACATAAATAACAGCATTAACCCAGAAGGGAAGGAGTTTCTTTTTTAGAGAATTAAATTGAGGTATCTGCATTAGTGCAAATCTGCAGGTCCAATGCATGTCTACCCTAGGAGTTATTTGCCCATGGCTTCATGCTTCAGAGTAAATATTGAGGGAAGCCACTTTGAATTACACTCGCAGCACTGAGGGAAGAAGCCCCTCCCCTCTGCTCTCAGTTTTTGTTTTTGCAAGTTCACATGGCATGCCTCCATGTTTTCCTTCTAGCCAATTGGGGGAAGGGGAGAGAGAGATTACTAAAGAGCTATATCTGCATTTCTAAAGAGAGTATCCCTCTTATCATGCTAATGATTCTATGTCAGTGCCTCTCCCTATTTGCTCCAGCCCTTTTTGGGAAAAGTAGCTTAAAAAGAGCATTTAAAAAACCTGAAAATACATTAAGATAAGCTAGAATTTGCAAGACAAAGCCGCATTTGTGTGTGGAGTGGGTCCAAGGATCTTGAAGGGACTTCAGGGTATGTTTGGCTGGTGTGTGAAGGCACACACTCTCTTCTGAAGGAGATTTGAGGTAGAAGCCCTGTCTGCAAAGCCTCCTGCACATTTACACTGTGCTTGTACACCTACTCCTCACCTTCTGTCATCAGTCAAGGTCTGGTAGGGCATCAGCATGAGATATCTGTATGGGATTAGTGCCAGCAGGGAGCTCTCCTGTGGCACTTCATTCCTGATTCAAAGAAGGAATAATTCCTTGCATTCCCTGGGCTCTTTGAGGTTTTGAACTTGGATCCAAATGTTTCATTGCAGGGGTTCTCAAACTGTGTCTCGGGACCCCCAGGAGCTCGCAAGCAACTTTAAAGGGGATTCAGAGTCAGAGAGAACTGTTGAGAAACGGGAACTTACCCACTCTCTGTGTGGCATGGGGACAGTCAGGGGAGATGGGAGGTAGACACAGACAGGTGCTGACACAACCCCCTTGGCCCTCCAGCTGTTGTTGAACTACAACTCCCATCTTCCCCAGCCAAAACAGATTGTGACTGGAGATTCTGGGAGTCATTCAACAACAGTTGAAGGACCAGGTTTGCCCACCCTGACCTAGCTCCTCACTGCTTTCAACCCTGGGGGCAGGCACAGAAGCCGATAGGCCAGAAGAGAGTTTCCCAGTAGATGAGTTCCAACAAGTGTCCCTCCCCTCCCCTCCCCTCCCCTCTCTCTCTCTTGAATTTTCTTCTGGCCCATCAACCCAGGAAGTGCTGCTACTGTCCCTGTCCTCAGCTTTGTGGCTGAGGAGGAGTTGGAGGTTGTCCTCTCCTGTCTCCTCGTCTGCCTCAGAGACATCAGAGCAGCTCTTCAGGACCACTTTAAATTCCCGATTATCTCTCTTCCTGGATTTTGGATGAGTGTGCAGTCTGAGCACAAAAAACTACATGAGAATGCTATGAAAATACTGATTCCCTTTGTAGCATCCTATTTGTGTGAATCAGAGTTTTCAGGAGTTGCTGCTATGAAGAATAAATACCAAACAAAAATAAACTTGCAACCTGAAATCAGATTGGCAGTCTCAGATTTGAAGTCTGGTTTGAAAAACTAAACAGGAACAAGCAAGCTCATCCTGAAAAGGTAAATATGCTTTTTTAATTTCTACCTAATCAAATCAGAGACTTTAATAATGGGGTGGGGTGGGGGGATATCACTCAACTCTATATATTATATTAGGGGGTCATAGTATCAAAAGGTTTGAGAACCTCTGGTTTATTGCTACATACTACACACTTCTCAGAATAGTGAGAAGTTCCAGGGACAACATTGTAGGGTTTAGTTCCTTTTGCATGAGAAAGTACAGGATATTTATGGTGTCTTTGGAAGCAAATCAGTATTCCTAGAGTAGGCCGCAGATCTACTATCCTGCATCAGATTCCCAGAAAGAGATTTTCCACCTCAAGTTGCTTCATTCATCAACTTATGGCTCCAAAGTTCCTCTGTCAATATCTGATTCTCTCTAAATTCAGAACTTCAGCTTTGACTCCAAACTGTTTCTCCGCATCCTCCCTCTAGCTCTGTGGAATGTAAATTTCCCAAGCTCTGATGAGTATTACAAAGATGGAGTGGAGTCACTATTAGAACAATGATGGGTTGTTGTTTTTTGTTAATTCCCTGGCCACTCACATGACATTTAAAATGTTATTAGCATGATGGGCTTAATTCCCCTCCCTCAGTTGATAGCAGCTGAATCTTAGGACCAAAGTGGGCTGGTAGGGGGCATTTCCTTCAATTCTGGTCCATAAGGGCCCCCAAAATGACTACTAGGAAAATGCCATGGGATGGGTGGGAGCTCCTTTCCTGGGTAAGTTGCCAGATTGGGGCCCCCTAGAGACTGGAATTGTGGAGGGTAGGATTAAAAACCCCTATCACGCTGAGGTGGCCCAGTCATCAGGAACTCATAGGAAGAAACTGCCTTCTTCTATTGAGTCAAGCAATTGGTCCATCTAGCTCAGAAGTCTATCTATACTGACTGGCAGTAGCTCTCCAGAGCCTTGGGAAGGAACTGAATACTTTCCCAGTCCTATATGGAGAGGCCAGGAATTGAAACTGGGACCTTCTGCATGCAGAGCAAAGCCAGTCTACCTTCTATTACTAAAGAAAAAACCAAGCCCTTCCGAGCTAATAATATTATAAACATCACATGTAGTGCCAAGAACTAAGATATAAGGTATCACTCCTATTGAGCAAAAGTGTTGCCTTGCTACCCTCTCTTCCCCAAACAGAAACCATCCACCCTCTCTCTGGCCTGCCCCCCAGCCCCTTGTCCTAAGAATTGCTTTCTCTGGGCATCAGGGAATAATTTGACCCTACCCAAATATTTTTGCAGCACAGTTTCTTCTAAGGGGTGTTCCCAACCAAAGGAGGAGCCAAAAGTTCAACAGGAGAACATTTGGCTCAACATTTAGGAGCCATGGGTGCAAAGGTGGCACCAAGACTGCACCTGGTTCATCATTTTAAAACTTCCTCTTTTATGGAATCTTTCAAAAATCCAAACAAAACAAAAACTCCTCCCCCCACCCCCGTTCACTGTTTGAAGATTAAAATGTCCGTGTTAGAGGTTCAGATTAGAGGTTCATTGAAGAACTTCATATAAACATACTAAGGTCACACACACAACCAAATAAGCTGCTGGGGCGGAGGCTGGCGGGGAGGCAGGTTTGCCTGACACACTATTGGTGCCATGGCGAGTGGGGGAGGAGGTGGTTTTCCGGCATCCCTCAATGCACCGTGGCAGGAGCACAGTGCACTGAGGGATCCTCTGGCCGCCGGGCACTCTGGCCGCCTGGCTCTGTGTGTGCGCAGGCTGCCTGCAATCCCAACCCTTAAACCCAGGTTAAAGCCTGGGGTAAATTCCCAGGCTTGGGGCCGAGGCAGCGCTGGAATCGGGATTGATCCTGGCAGCGCACATGGGCATACCAGCCCAGGTTGGGCGACTCAAGCCAAGTCTTGGCTGCCTGTGTGAATAGCCTCATAGTTTGTATTTGTTTAACATAACCCAGTTCACAGGTTAAGGTTCCAGATAAGTAATCGCTGCTCAGCAGACTTCCATGAAATGGTCTAGATACTGCCTGTCTCCCTTGCTGAGTTCAGGTTTACTGCATTATCTTCCCCACTATCAACAAATCCCAAGTGTTTTGTATCCAGTTCCGTTCTGTCACTGGGTCTGCACATTTCCGGTTATGTGGAATGCCTAACTGGTCCTTTTAGTTTCAATGGGACGACTTTGAATAATTTTCCTCATATCCACCAATATCTTTTTTAAAAATCCTTTATATTTATAAATAGTGATTTATTTGAGGTTCCTGTCTGACCATCCTGTTTCCCAGTCTTTTTCTGTGATTTCAAGTTACTTCAAATCATAGTAACTTTGATTTCATAGAGGCTATTGAAATCAAGTTACAGTGCAGGAAGTAACAGTTACTTCCTCTTCTTCATATAAGACATTTTATGATCCTGCTTGTCTATAAGTAGCATGTGATATATCTGCAAGACCAGACTTTTGTTTACTGAATTTGCTTCTTGGTTTATCTTTTTGAAGTGAATAATTCTTTTTTCATAATGCTTTGTTTCTATAAGTATTCCATTCAAGAAAAGGAAATCTCTGGGAATAACTGTTACAATTGAACCAATGGTAATAGATTTTTTTAGCCACTACTTTTTTGCATTTTATATATTTCATATTTTATATATTCATATTTTTAATACAGCTGTTTAATAATCTCATACCTACCCTCTTTTCCAAGGATAACAGCTTTATAGTATTATAATATAGCTTTATACTAAGTAAAAAGTGTGCCATAGAGTTGGTGTCGACTCCTGGTGACCACAGAGCCCTGTGGTTTTTCTTTGGTAGAATACAGGAGGGGTTTGCCATTGCCATCTCCCACACAGTGTGAGATTATGCCTTTCAGCATCTTTCTATATTGCTGCTGCCTGATATGTGTTTCCCATAGTCTGGGAAACATACCAGTGGGAATTCGAACCGGCAACCTCATGCTTGCTAGGCAAGTCATTTCCCGCTATGCCATTAGGTGGCTTAGCTTTATAATTTTAAAATAATATAGTTTCATGGTTCCATAATTTGTTTTTTTTATTATTATTATTTTGAATCATGCTCTACTGTTCTATCTTATGCTGGTCTTGGACCATAATAAAGATGATTGATTGGTAATAGATTGTGATTGTGGTACTAGTTGAAAACCAATTAACTTCCACTTTGACCCAAGAAGAGAAGTCATTAAAGGGAAGCTTATTCCAAAAAAAGAGGATACACTGAGAACCATGTTAGTGATGACATGCCTAGTGATAGATGTTTACGCCATCCATCCCACATGTTAAGTATGGTGGCAACTGTTAGATTTTTATTAGCGACTTTAAGTTCACTTTGTTTTATTATCCATATAATAGCTCCCAACAGGTAGTGGGAGCATGAGTGGTGCCACCATTGCATGAACAGGTTCAAAGAACACAGGCCACTACACTTCAGGGGCTGTGCCTCACCGCAGCCACGCCCCTTCATCTGACGTCAGATGCAGGGGCATTATTTTGCTCGCAAACAGGGCCACACAGCCCCATTTGCAAGCAAAACAAGTGCTGCGTTTGCAGCATGGCCGGGAGTGACTCCCCTTGCCTTTGAAAGGCAGCAGACTTAGCTCGCAAACAGGGCCACGCAGCCCCATTTGTGAGCTAAGCTATGCCCCCTACGGCGTGGCTTAACTATGTGCCCTGCGTCTGATGTCAGACACTTACATCTGATGCAGGAGGTGGGGCTAGTTGGCCGTGGTGGCGGGCTGAACCTGGGCCACCGCTGGTCTCCCTCCACCCCTGAGTAGGAGATAAGGTTTTGCCCGATACAAGACTATTGTAGTAGGTGATTCGATCATTAGAGGTATAGAGAGATGGGTTTGTGACCTGCGTGTTGACCGCACGGTGACTTGCCTGCCTGGTGCAAAGTTTGCGGACATCACACAGAGTCTAGAAAGACTGTTAGGCAGTGCTGGGGAGGAGACAGGAATTCTCAGGAATGCTACCTGTTCCATGTGCAGGTACAGTGAGACAGGCAGAGCTGAGGGGTTTCAATGCGTTGATGAGACGCTGGTGCCGGGAGGAGGGGTTTAGATTTGTTAGGCACTGGGATACATTTTGGGGTAAGTAAGGCCTGTACAAAAGAGACGGGCTGCACTTGAACCAAGATGGAACCAGACTGCTGGCGCTTAAAATCAAAAAGGTTGCAGAGCAGCTTTTAAAATGACGCCTGGGTAACAGCCGATGGGAGCTGGGCAGTATCCCATTTGGCAAAAACCATCCTTTAAAGTGCGAGGGTGCAAAGGATACAGATAAAACAGAAGGGGACAGAGCAGTACCGCATAAAGAGCAGAAGGGAGACTGTGCCAGCTGGTCAAAGAGTAAAAAGAAAGATAGCGTACATCAGGTGAGAGATTCAGCGTATAGGTGCTTATAGAAAAAGAAACTTAAGTATGTAGTACACTGCTCTGGGCTCCTTGGAGGAACAGCGGGATATAAATGTAAAAATAATAATAATATGCCAATGCCAGAAGCCTCCGAGCCAAAATGGGTGAGCTGGAGTGCTTGGTGGCTAATGCAGAAATAGATATAGTGGCCATAACAGAAACATGGTGGAACAGTGAGAACCAGTGGGACACTGTTATCCCTGGATATAAACTCTATAGAAAGGACAGGAAGGGGCGCCTTGGAGGTGGAGTAGCACTCTGTGTTAAAGAAGGCATAGAATCTAACAAGCTAGAAAACCTGGGTGGACTGGAGTCCTCCACAGAAACCCTGTGGGTGAGAATACAAGGCCTGAAAGGGAATGTGCTACTGGGGACATGCTATCGCCCTCCTGATCAAAATGCTGACAGTGACTGGGAGTTGCAGCAGGAAATCAGGGAGGCGTCAAAGAGAGGCAGGGCTGTAATCATGGGTGACTTCAATTACCCACACATAGACTGGGTAAATTCACAGTCAGGTCATGACAAAGAGGTCAAATTTCTAGATACGCTAAATGACTGTGCCCTAGAACAGTTGGTCTTGGAACTGACCAGAGAGAAGGCAACCTTGGATCTAATTCTGGGTGACACCCAGGACCTGGTGCGTGATGTCAGTGTCATCGATCCTTTAGGGAACAGTGACCATAGTGCCATCAAATTCAGCTTACATGTGGGGAGAGAATCACCAAGGAAGTCTAACACAGACATTTTGAATTTCAGAAAAGGGAAACTTCTCCAAAATGAGGAGTATGGTGAAAAGGAAGCTGAAAGGGAAAATCAGGAAAGTCACATCGCTCCAGAGTGCATGGAGTTTACTCAAAACCATAGTACTAGAAGCTCAATTAGATTGTATACCCCAAAAGAGGAAAGGTACCACTAAGTCCAGGAAGATGCCAGCTTGGCTAACGGGTACTGTCAAGGAAGCCATAAAAGGGAAGAAGACTTCCTTCCGAAATTGGAAAGCCTGTCCCAATGAAGAGAACAGAAAGGAACACAAACTCTGGCAAAAGAAATGCAAGGCAACAATAAGGGAGGCGGAAAGAGAGTTTGAGGAACATTTAGCTAAAAGCATCAAGGGGAATAACAAAAACTTATTTAAATACATCAGAAGCAGGAAACCTGCCAGGGAGGCAGTTGGACCATTAGACAATGAGGGAGTGAAAGAGATTATTAAGAAGGATATGGAGGTTGCAGAGAAGCTAAATGAGTTCTTTGCGTCCGTCTTCACGGCAGAGGATACTGAGCATATACCTGTTCCTGAACCAGGCTTTTCAGGGATGGTGGCTAAAGAACTGAGTCAGATAGAAGTGATGAGAGAGGGTGTTCTAAACTGTCTGGAAAAACTGAAAACTAACAAATCACCAGGGCCGGATGGCATCCATCCAAGAGTCCTCAAAGAACTCAAATGTGAAATTGTTGACCTCCTTGCTAAAATATATAACTTATCCCTGCAATCAGGTTCTGTACCAGAGGACTGGAGAGTAGCAAATGTAACACCGATTTTCAAGAAGGGATCCAGGGGTGATCCGGGAAATAATAGGCCGATTAGCTTAACATCCATTCCAGGCAAATTGATGGAAAGCATCCTCAAGGATAAAATTGTAAAGCACATAGAAGAACAGGCCCTGCTGGGAGTGAACCAGCATGGGTTCCGCAAAGGTAAATCTTGCCTGACCAACCTTTTGGAGTTCTTTGAGAGTATCAACAAGTGTGTGGATCAAGGTGATCCTGTTGACATAGTATACCTGGACATCCAAAAAGCTTTTGACAAAGTTCCTCATCAACGACTCCTGAGGAAACTTAGTGGTCATGGGATAAGGGGACAAGTACATGTGTGGACTGCTAACTGGTTGAAAGACAGGAAACAGAGGCTAGGTATAAATGGAGAGTTTTCGCAATGGAGGGAAGTAAGAAGTGGGATCCCCCAGGGATCTGTACTGGGACCGGTGCTTTTTAATTTATCCATAAATGATCTAGAAGCAGGGGTAAGCAGCAAGGTGGCCAGATTTGCAGATGATACCAAACTCTTTCGGGTAGTGAAATCCGTAACTGATTGTGAAGAGCTCCAAAAGGATCTCTCCAAACTGGGTGAGTGGGCGACAAAGTGGCAAATGCGGTTCAATTTTGGCAAGTATAAAGTGATGCACATTGGGACGAAGAACCCCAACTTCAAGTATATGCTGATGGGATCTGAGCTGTCAGTGACTGACCAGGAGAGGGATCTTGGGGTCATGGTGGACAGCTTGTTGAAAGTGTCAACTCAATGTGTGGCAGCTGTGCAAAAGGCCAATTCCATGCTAGGGATCATTAGGAAGGGGATTGAAAATAAAACTGCTAATATTATAATGCCCTTATACAAAACTATGGTGTGGCTACACCTGGAGTACTGCGTAAAATTCTGATCACCACCTCTAAAAAAGAACATTGTAGAACTGGAAAAGGTGCAGAAGAGGGCAACCAAGATGATCAGGGGCCTAGAGCACCTTTCTTATGAGGCTAGGCTACAACACCTGGGGCTATTTAGTTTAGAAAAAAGATGCCTGCAGGGAGACATGATAGAGTTCTATAAAATCATGCATGGTATGGAGAAAGCGGATAGAGAGAAATTCTTCTCCTTCTCCCATAACACTAGAACCAGGGGTCATCCCATGAAATTAATTGCCGGGAAATCTAGGACCAACAAACGGAAGTACTTTTTCACACCCCGCATAATCCATTTGTGGAATTCTCTGCCACGAGATGTGCTGACAGCCAACAACGTGGATGGCTTTAAGAGGGGTTTGGATAACTTCATGGCGGAGAGGTCTATTGACGGCTACTAGTCGGAGGGCTCTAGGCCACCTCCAGCCTCGGGGGCGGGGTGCCTCTGGGTACCAGTTGCAGGGGAGTAACAGCAGGAGAGAGAGCATGCCCTCAACTCCTGCCTGTGGCTTCCAGCAGCATCTGGTGGGCCACTGTGCAAAACGGGATGCTGGACTAGATAGGCCTTGGGCCTGATCCAGCAGGGCTGTTCTTATGTTCTTATTTATTTATTCATTTTCTATTCTATTTCTATAATTAACTACTCAAGCCATTTACTTTTTTCCACTGCTGTAGTGTCACATTATCAGTACTCCTCTTGCTGCCAGTGAGCAGAACCACTCCTCAGTGGTTCTGGAAAAACCCCCACACATTTTTACCAGTATGAGTGGGATAACATGGTTTTTTCTATGATGGGGAATATATAATGCCTGCTCGCACAAGGCCAAATCCTAAGCATCATTTACTCATTTTCAGGCATTCCTTCCCTTGGCATGAATGGGCATAATGACTCCCTTCATCCTGGGGTTAGCCCTCATGTCTGCATCCAAGGAATAGTGGAAGATGACACCATTCAAGTCCAACAAGAACCAGAGAGGGGAGTTGGTGTATATAAGGATTTCATCTTCCTGCCAGATTCCCACGTGCAGCTGAGATAGCTTCCTGGAGAGGAGGCATAATTTAGACCTCAGAGTCTTGCCACTGGATGGGGAGGTTGCCTTATCTTTATTCCCCAACCTACTCTCAGCCTTAGGAGCACTGCACTACTTAGAGGGTCACTGAGCAGCTCAAGGGAGGCAAGCCCTCTTCCTCTAACAATTCACCATCGGCCAGGTCTACCTAGCTGGTTGGGTCACAATCCAGGCATCATTCATAGGAACATAGGAAGCTGCCATACCAAACCAGACCATTAGTCCATCTAGCTCGGGATTGTCTGCACAGACTGGCAGCGGCTTCTCCAAGGTTGCAGACAGGAGTCTCTTCCAGCTCTATCTTGGAGAAGCCAGGGAGGGAACTTGGAACGTTCTGCATGCAAGCGTGCAGGTCCTTTTACCAGAGCAGCCCCATCCCCTAAAGGGAAATAGCTTACACATATAGTCTCCCATTCAGATGCAACCCAGGACAGACCCTGTTTCACAAAGGGGACAATTCATGCTTGCTACCACAAGGTCAGCTTTCCTGGGAGAAGAGCTTCACAATAGGGTGTCACAATCTGGGATGGGATTCCTTCACAGGAGGCAGCCCCGGTCCTTGCAGGAACATGCACTCCAATGAGGGAAGGGAAGGACACCCCTGTCTAAAGGGAGACAGCAGGCTACTCGGCAGCTGTTGTTGCTGCTGCTGCCAGGCAACATATAATGGTGTCACCCTTTCCAGATTTCTGGCTGGAATTGCAAGCATCCCCCCTCCCCAACATGATATTTCATGAGCTAAGAATGCACTTGGCCAAGGCACAGTGGTATCATCCGCATGGACATGCTTTGAGCTCAGCTGCATCCTGACAGTTCCTTTTTAGATTTCTGTCCAATCCCAAATGGACTCCAGTTGTAGGGGAGCAATGGCAGATGTGTATGCCTTCATTTCCTTCTTCTGTGTTTCCTGGAGACATCTGATTGGCCACTGTGGGAAATGAGATGCTGGACTAGATAGGCTTGGCATGATCCAACAGAGCTCATCTTAGTTTTTGTGACTTTGGTGGTGAACACAATCATTCTTAAGTGCCCTCTCCCACTTAGCAAGGCTCATTCGACTCCTTGGTTTAACAGAGGTGGGGAATTGAGATGAAACAGCTAGAATTTAACGAAAGTGAAGGAAGACTTGGTGTGAATCCAGTCAAACACACATAAGAGCTTGTTATTGAGCCTAATCTATGGCAGGTAACAAAGCAGCAATACCCTGACTCCGTGAATCATAACAATGGAATATCTCTGTCCATTGCAAAACGCTTGAGCAGGTGGTTGCTACTACTTTAGGCATTCTTGTATGAGACTATCTAGATCCATTTCAGCCTCGCTTTGGACCAAGTTTTAGCACAAAAACTTGCTTAATCCTTCTGGATAGGTTCATATTTGCAGCTGGAAGCATTGCTTTGCAGCAGTTCCCCATATATCCGGAGGACTAATTCCAGAAGGTGTTGCTGGGTGACTACTACTTAGATTCATGGCTGTTATGCTGTGGGATCCCATAAGGTGCCACCTTCATTACTATTAAAAACTGCTGAATAAGATCATTGAGGATTTGAAATGAGCTGCCATCAGTATGCTGATATCACCCAGGTCTACTTTTCCTTTTCATCACATTCAGGTGAGGCAGTGTAAATGCTGAATTGGCGTCTGGGTCAGTAATGGACTGGATGGGGGCCAATATATTGAATCTCAATCTTGCCAAGAGTGAGGTGCTGTTGGGACATGGTTTGTGTGATCATGGAGTTGCTGTTCAACTTACCCCAAAGAATCAGGCTCAGAGCTTGGGGGTGCTGATTTATCCAGCTTTGCCAGGCGGCTTTGCACACAGGGCTTTCAGTTCAATTCTGCTCTGGAATGGAGTGTGCCAGTCCACATATTAGTTGCATTTACCCCGAAATCCCTGTGGGCGATCAGGGATCAGTACAGACAGGACTCTGTTTCCCCCCGAATCAAGGCTGCACATTCTGGCTTAGCCCAAAGTATGTCCAGCTTAAAAAAAAAAAATCCTCTAGCTTCAGCAGCTTTGGGGGGTGGGGTGGATCCGAGGCTTCTATTATGCCCTGCCGCTTCCCCCTTGATGTGTGGAATGGCCATGCCAGTAATTCAGCGTTTTTCAAAACTCAGTGAAGTTGAGTTTGACAGCTGTGTTGGGTATGTTGTGAGGGAGAAATTCCTGAGTTAAACGCAAGCACAAACTGCAAAATGTGAGCCTTCCTGTGCTTTTTACAAAGGTTTAGATATGCTGAATGGAGACTACAGCAAGCTTCAATGTCCATGCTTCTAAAATAACCGGAGCTTGCAGTAATGTATTCTGCTAGTCCCATTACAAAGGCATTGGATAATGTTGCTTGGCTTCAGGAGTCTCGAGGCCTGTTGTTAGGCTGCCCTAGAACAAGAGTTGGGAGGTCCAGCACATTCTTTTTACTTTATAGCGCCAACAAGGAAGTGTTCTGGGTTTAAGATGTCCTCTCGCCAGCAGCCAGCTAACCAGCTGGGGTTGGGGGCAAGTTTGGAGACCGGACTCTCTCTCTCTCTCTAGGGATGGCTGAATTGAGAGCGGTCAGTGCCGCAACAGGTGGACAGGTTTGGGTTTTTTGCCAGCTTGTAGCCGGGCATCTCTAACCTTTTTGCCAGCACACACCTGGTTAGGAAAACACACCCAGAATGTAATATTCCCTTTGTTTGGTTCCATCAGCCCCATTAGTTCCATCAGCCCATTGCTGCCTGGTAAGATCAGCCATTCATCTCTCTCCCTCTGTGTGTGTGTGTGTGTGTGTGTGTGTGTGTGTGTGTGTCTGCATTTTGTCTGGCTCCCCTTTCTGCCTCTCTGCTTGTGCTCCACCTTCGTAGCTCCCTCTGTCTCCCTGGGGGAACCAGGAGCATAGCCCCCCCCACACACACCATTCCGTGTTAACCAGCAAATGTGTTGCTGCTTTCTGCTTGTGATTGAAGCGTTGCCACCCCCTCTCTGGTGTTGGGCTTTTTGTGCAGAGGCAATTGGAGCAGCCAGGGCTCAATCCCAGATCTTGCCAAAATGCTGTGAGATTGGATGATGAGGCTAGGGAAGGCTGAGCATGGTCAGAAGCAGGGCAAGGGGCACCAAAGGGTCATGTGAGCTGCTAGCAAGCCATGTCCCCACAGGGAAGCTTTTGCGTGGGTGGGGGTCAGATCTCATTGTGCAACCCAAAGGCTCCTGGCCAGACGGGTCTCTCACTGCCGCCTTCTTTGGATAGTGCTTAGTTGAGGATCAACAGGCTCAGTCCTCTGTTGGATCCAGTTCTTGACACGCCAGGATAACGCAGTACTGAAAATGCAGTAGCTGTAAACTAATACACTGGTTTCTGCTTTAAAATTCCCTGCCTCTTAAATGGTCTGGGGTGGGGGTGGGGGGACATGAGGTGATGAAGGCAGTCACTCACAAAGGCAAGGCTTGGCAACTTGTCATGCCATTCTTCCATAGCTGTCAAACTAAAAAAAAAAAAAAAAAGCTCTCGTCACCTCCTCTGTTGTGATTGGTTGGAAGAAAAACCCGGAGCAAGCCGGTGGGAACGCACAGGAACAAAATCTGCCAGGGATTGCGGAGATGAGCCAACCCTATGTGAACTGTCCATTTAATCTCCCGAATTAAACATCTTGTGAATCTGCTGCGAAGCAGATTTGCTCTTCAGATACCCCAGGGCATGAAGGCATGTGTGAATAACTTCCAGGGGAAGCCCAAGTAACATAGGAACATTGGTATTTGACTTATACCAAGTCAGGCTATTGGTGTATCTAGTTCAGCATTGTCTAAACAAATGGGCAGTGGCTTCTCCAAGGTTGCAGGCAGGAGTCTCTCTCAGCCCTATCTTGGAGATGCTAGGGAGGGAACTGGGAACATTCTGCATGCAAGCAGGCAGAGATGCTCTCCCACAGAGCTATGGCCCCACCCACTAAGGGGAATATCTTAAAGTGCACAGATGTAATCTGCCATCCAGGGTGGACCCTACTTAGCAAAGAGGACAATTCATGCTTGCTACCACAAGACCAACTCTCCTCCCATTGTTAAAAAAACCAAAAATGTTGTGTAGTAAGAACTAATCTGCCTACTTTCCTTTCCCTATCCCTACAACTGGTCTAAATTTGATCCAAATTGGTTAGGCAGTTTACACGTTAGCCCACTTGCACCTCAGATGTTCACGTATCTGCCTCTTGAATTGGGGTGGATGATATCATCACAAACTATGCTTTTGAGGTGTCCCTATGTGTCTCTACAACTTTACCAAATTTGGTCCAAATCGGTTCCCAATTGCACCTCAAATGTTCATGCATCCACCATCTTGGATTGGGGTGGATGACATAATTACAAACTAGGCCCTTGAGATGCCCCTGTGTGTCCCTACTCCTGTAGCAAATCTGGTTCAAATCAGTTAGCTGGTTCACAAGTTAGACCACTTTCGCCTCAAATGTTTACATATCTGCCATCTGGAATTGGTGTGGATGACATTATCACAAACTATGCTGTTGAGGTGTCCCTATGTGTCCCTACAACTGTATCCAATTTGTTTCATATTGGTCCAGGCATTGCAAAGTTGATGGAGTGCAAGGAGACCCCCCCCCCCCCCACACACACACAGAATGCTGGGTGAGCTCATAAGCCTACTGGAAAGTAGGCTAAAAACTACAGAGAAGTCTGAAAACTCTGTAACTTGAAGCACTTTTCACCAGCTAAGGCTGATGTGACAACTATGACCTCTTCTGGACAGAGAGAGCCTGGGCATAGTTATCCACACCCTGGTAACCTGCAAAATCAACTTCTGAAATACATTATACTCTGAAGACTTCTCAGGAACATCAGTCAGTTCAGCATAAAGTTGCTAAGTTGCTAACTAAGACTGGTCCTACGAAATATATCATGCCTGTTCTGAAACAGTTTCACTGGGTGCTGTCCATTTCAGACCTCAGTTCAAAGTATTGTGCATAAATGGCTCAAGACTTGGGCACCTTTTCCAATGCCTGTGAACTAAGATCTCCACCAGAAACCTTTCTCTAGGTGTTGTTGCCTTCTGAAGTTAGGCAAGTGACCACTGTGAAGAGGATGTTTTCACTGTTTACTCTGGTTATGGAACATTTTCTCTAGGGAGGCACCCACTCTTGTGCTGCTGTTGACTCATAGTAAATAACTTTTTGTTTTTGATGGAGGAACAGGAGGTAAGATACAGTGTGTAGGCTTCATGAGAAATCTGTGGTGCAATACTGGGGTGTGTGTTTTCTTGAAGATCTTTCATCTAACAGGGCTGCTCAACTCCTGCAGATGTTGGCCTACAATTCCCATAATCCCTGGCTATTGGCCACTGTAACTGGGCAATATGGGAGTTGTAGTTCAAAAGCAGCTGGGGGGCCTAAATTGAGCAAGCCTGATAAGAGCTGGAATCTGCATGTTTCCAGGCCCACAGGTGCTGCAGAGGAGTGGGGGCTGGAGGAAATAAAAATGGCTGACAGCCTTTGGCTTAGGGAATTAGCTATATCTCCATTATTAATGGTCACACAGTAGCCATTCGTATCTCAAAATAAAGGTAATTTTATGCTTTTCATTTATATAAAGTGCAAATTGGGGGTGAGGGGTGGAATTAATTTCCCAGCCTAACCTGATTTTAGAGATGGAATATCTGGCTTAGCTTGGATACCATTTTGCCAAACGATGCATTGGTAATATGCCCATAGTGTGGCATGTTAAAGAGCAGACTGTGTTGGAGGCTGAGCCTTCTCAGCAGTTTTCTCCTGGAGCAAAGCCCATTGGATCAGCATCCACCCTACCCAATCTCAGTTATCGGCATTTTAGACCCAGCCTTCTGGTCCTTCTTACATGCAGACTTGGTTGGCAGGTACCAGGGACAAGGCATTTTTAGTGGGGGCACTGCCATTTTGGAATTCCCTCCCTTGCGAGCTTAGCCAAGGCCCAACCCTCCCTGTTATAAGCATGATCTTAAAACTTCCTTTTTATATGGCTTTTAATTAGTTGGTTTTATTAATTTTTTAGCTCTGCCTGCTATAATTTTATTGGTTTTTCTTGTCATTATGCTTGATTTTATGTGTTTATATATTATTATTGTTTTTAACACTTTTAGCCATACTAAGGACATTGTCCTAAATGGCAGGCCACAAATATATTAAATCAATTAATCAGTCAGTATCACTGGCCATGTTAATGTTATATTGGCTTCTATTTTCCAGGATCTGTGCAAACTACTCACACTTAATGATAGGCAAACTCTCCTTGGCTCACCTCAAAAAGCCTTTTTTTAAAGTGTTCCTGTGAATATTGGGGGAAAGGGGTTTTGTTTTGTTTTGAGAGGAAAAACAGTTTTTTTAAAATGCCCACATGATTTTAGCACACTGTCAGCACCACCCACAAAAACTTATGCCTGAGAAAGGGGAGAGGTGGTTAAAAGTACAAATCCCATGCATCCGAGCAGGAAATTACCCCCTTATGTTCAGGGTCATCATTTAGAACAGGGGTGCACAACTCAAATACCCTGGTAGGTCGGAACCAACCATTACTTGTTATGCAGGGGTTGAGGTAAATTTGCAGCACACTAATGATCACATTAAAAGTATTAAAAATATTAATGAAAACAATTATTAGTTAGCCATAGCATGAGGGAGGGAAGAGGAGGCTCCTAGCATTCCTCTTCCCTGTCTCCCATGTACTTTCAAAGCTTGCCAAGGTCAGTTTTGAAAGGGGGCTGAACCCACCAGATCCATGGGGCAAGATGGCATTTTACACCTCAGCACAGACACCATCATACTTTGGGGCCCCCTGGGGCCAGCAGAAAAGTCCCTGTGGGTTGGATCTGGCCCCGGGGCCTTACATTGTGCAGGCCTGATTTAGAAGAACTTAAGAGCGGGCAGTCAGGCCTCCCCTGTCTCTAGTGAGTCCTCCCCTCCCGCTTCTTAAAGTGAGGGTTTTATTATTATTTATTTGGGAAGGGGGGCTGGCAAGAATAAAGGGATAAACCCGCATTTCAAGCTGGGCCATCTTAAAGGAGGTTGGGGGCCTGTTAAAATGGGATGAGGCTTTTTGAACTGGGGGAGCATATTTCAAGCTCCCCCAGTTGTAAATTCACCCCCATCACTACTTGCTATGAAGATGTCACACAAGTCTGCAAGAGGAAGTATAATGGGCACCATGAGAAGGCTGATGTGTAAAAGCTTGTTTGTTTACAAAGTTTATATATCCTTTTCCCAAGTCGTTTACATAATAATAGGAATGAAAAGATAGTTCCCTGCCTCAGCCCAAAAAGAAACAAGAGAGAAACCAGCAACAGGGAGAGAGACTGCTGAGCTGAATAGGGACAGTAGCTCTCCCCGTACTATTTTTATTTACTTACTTACTTACATTTATATCCCGCTTTTCCTCCGAGGAGTGGTGTACATGGTTATTTTTATCCTCACAACAACCCTGTGAGTTAAGTTGAGCTGAGAGATACATGACTGGCCCAGAGTCACCCAGTGAGTTTCATGGCTGAATGGGGGTTTGAACTTGGGTCTTATCCAACTCTCTAACCACTATGCTATGACAGGGACACCACTTTTAAAGGTGCCTCTTTGTCCACTTATCAGGGGAAACCGTGTTTTATAAATCAGTTCATTACAGTAGTAGCAGCAATGTCTAATTCTGTCATTACTTTATTTCAAGCACTTTACGACATTTACATTTGTCCCAGAAGGCTTTGTTCACTTCAGGAGATGCCAACACCACTGGCGGCAGGTTTCAGTATGTCTCCCTGTCTTTCTCTCTAGGTACTGAACCATCTGCTGCATTTGAAGTTCACGAATAATATGGGAGAGCAAGTGGTTTTTGATAGGTTTGGGGACGTAACAGGGAATTACTCAATTATCAATTGGCACCTGTCACCAGAGGACGGCTCCATAGTGTTTGAGGAGGTTGGACACTACAATGTTAACGCCAAGAATGGAGAGAGGTTATTTATCAATGAAGACAAGATTTTGTGGAACGGATTCTCCAGAGAGGTAAGATTGGTCATCCTGAGTTTACATCATATTTACCATACAACTCCATGGGTCCACAAACTTGAGCTGAAATTCTCCTTCTTGTAGCCACTGAGGCTCCATTTTCTATGCATCCCTTCTGTATCCATTGTCAGGTGAGAATGTTTTGCAGGCAAGGATCAGCAGGGAGGTGTATGTGTGAGAGAGAGAGTGAGAGAGAAGAGTTTTTATAGCAACCCTTCCCCTCCAGCCCTTGACACGGATACTGCATCCTAGCCCAAGCCACAGTCTGGCATCCTTTTGAAAGCAGTACTGACTGCCTTCTTGTGCAGTTGGCTGGTTTTTTAAAACATGTTTTTCCTGTGGCAGAGTATGTTTAGAGGTTTTCCCTGCTAGTCACCAGAAAGAACATTGTGGCAATGCATGTTTCTTTTCTGTTTTTTAAAAAAGAGCTTTGTCAATCCCCTATTTATCTGAATCCAGGACTATGTTTTTTCCAAGTTTTTTGATTTTAGAAATTGGGGGGGGGGGCGGCGCTGGGATTTATTTATTTATTATTTATTATATTTTCTATCCTGCTCTTCCTCCAAGGAGCCCAGAGCGGTGTACTACATACTTAAGTTTCTCCTCACAACAACCCTTTGAAGTAGGTTAGGCTGAGAGAGAAGTGACTGGCCCAGGGTCACCCAATAAGTATCATGGCTTAATTGGGATTTGAATTTGGGTCTCCCCGATCCTAGTCCAGCACTCTAACCACTACACTACACTGGCTGTCATAAATTGAGTCCTCTTCCTTTCAGAAAAATACAGGTATAGCCTGTATTTAACCTGTATTTTTTAAGGAGGTCATCTTAAATTCAGAATTATCTATTCGAGTAAATATGAGTATTGCTTCCTTGCTTTTGATTGCAGAATTAAGAATGACAAAGCTTTGGATGGGAGGCAATCTTCCCTATTCCACCAATCTATCTCATGCAACTAGATGTGGTGCTATGAAGAGCTTGTAGAGCAAAGAAAGAAAGAAAAACCATCAGGAGGGATATGCTTTGCAGAAACCCTGAGGATTAATCCCTGGTTAAAGCCCTCAAAATAAAGATCTCCTATATACCATTTGTCTCTGGGTAAATTTGGGTAGTCTATCAACAGACCAGTCACATGAACTTTCTTTCTATTGGCAAAAGCTGTTAAATGATGAGAAGATGACGGGTGGTAGTATGGAGAGGCAAGTTTATGAAGCAATGCTTAATTCTCATCGAGGTGGTAAACCTGTGTCTGGAATGTTCAGACTGCCAGAGAGTGCTCATGTGACTAATGTTCCTCCATACGAAGGAAAAAATGAAGCTAGCCCATGTAGAACAGACTAGCATGACAAGGAAAAGGCTAAGCCAGAATTCTTCTCCCTGGATGCTAATTTTCTATCCACGGGGCTGGGGTGGGGAGGGCAGAATATGCAACAACTTAGTCCAGTATAATTTTATGATCAAATGTATTCTCAATCTAAGATAAAACAAAAGATAACAATTGGAAATCACATAAATGAAACTAAATATGTTGCATTAGAAGAACAGTGAAGTCCATTGTGTAGAGAGTAGTCTGTTACAAAGAAGTCCACACATCCACAATGGTGACCCAGTGACCTCCGTTTTGATGTTAGTCTTTATCAAATGGAGAACAGTCTTCGAGAAGTGACAACACTAGTTCAAATGCCCCCAAATCCAATTTTAATATGTACAGCCATCTCTGTTACTTCTAGAAAATTCACAGAGAACCAAGTTCTTATAATATTCTATTAAGGTACAAAGCTACATTAGTAGAATATTACAAAAACTTGTAACAAAGCTATGTTAGTAGAATGCTACATAATGAAGGCCAGTAGAGCAAGTTTTTGCTTCCCTGAGCTAGCGGCTTTTTGTTTCCCTGAGCTCGCGTGGACCGGCTTTCCATGGATGTCCTGGCCCTATATCTGCTGGTAGAATGACTGCAGTCAGCTCATTATCTTAGGCTTCTGCTTGGGCACTTTTCTGCTTATGGTATCAACTCCTGCTCAGAACTTGAATATGAAGTTATTAAATTTGGAAGTGAGATACATGTTAGACTTAATGGTGAATACATTTTTGTATTCTCAGTAATCTGCCATGATCTGCTATGCTCAACTGTATATAAATTATGCGAGCTGGATTTAACAGAGAAATAAAAGTAGGCGACCAGCTTGTATTTTTCCTTTAAACTTGTTGGTCTCCCTGTTCCCTCCCTGCCCAGGGATCCCTTTTGAGCAGCAGGAGAGAGTTCCCGCTGTTTCTTACCATCTTCATATCCAAGTGCAAATGAGAGAAGACCTGCTTCTCTTCTAAGCCCTCTGCCTGTGTGTCCCAAAGGATTTGAGAGGGGGTTGGTGGCAAGCACAAAAATGGCTGGCTGGTGAGCTAAGCCTAAATTTGTGGATCCCTGTACCTAGTTGATAAATTTTCACTGAGAAGTAAGGCAGTTCCATGTCATTGTTGAAGTGCTAGTAACTTTCCACCTCTAGACCACTAACCGCTCTCAGTGTTTACTTCTGCCTTCATCTTGTAGCTGTTTTGTAAATGTGCAAGATCTGCTATTAGGTTTGTATGTCATTTTCTGCAAAGCCACAGCAAAGAATACTAGGGTGGTCCAAAACAATGGATTTTAACCCATCCACTCTTTCACACAATAACAGAGGAACATGGGCAGCAGCATCCTGAGGCAGGATCACTGCGTGGTGAGTGCATGAATGGGTCCTGAGTCCCCTTATCGAAGATGTGCGGCTCTGCCTCGTGATCATGCCTCTCTTACTGTAACCAGATGGTTTTTATTCCTGCAGGTGCCATTCTCTAACTGTAGCAGAGACTGCTTGCCAGGCACAAGGAAAGGCATTATTGAGGGACAGCCTACCTGTTGCTTCGAATGTGTTGAATGCACGGATGGCGAGATCAGTGACGAGACAGGTATGTAAGAAAACCTGAGTAAGAAAAGTGCTCTCTCTTTTGCTTAGAAACATTCCCTGAGATGGAGTCAGAAATCTTGTCTTGAGATCCTTCTGAGAAGAGTTCATGGCCAAAAGATTTTGGCAAACATTGCTGCATTCACCACTGCCAGTCTGTATAGACAATACTGAGCTAGATAGACCAGTGGTCTGACTCGGTATACGGCAGCTTCCTATGTTCCTATGTCTCCCCAACTCCAACTAAAGATAACTGTTACGTTTTATGGACAAGAGACAGGCTTATTTGCCATAGTAGAACATATCTACAGTGGTCCCTCGACTTACGAAGATAATCCGATCCGAACGCACGTTCGTAGGTCGGAATTTCCGTAAGTCGAAAAGCGCATCCACGGAGGTCCGGAAACACTCGTAAGTCAAGGAAACCGCATCTAAAAATTTGTAGGTCGAGGAAGCCGCATCTAAACCGGCAACGACTTCCGGTATTTTTTGTCGTTCGTATGTCGAAATCTTCGGATGTCGAGTGCTTCGTAAGTCGAGGGACCACTGTAGTAGAACAGTTCTTAAAAATGTTTTTGTTTTTTGTTTTAATGCCTGCACCTCTTTATACTGCTTTGGCACTGTCTCTTCTTCAGCCAATCCTAATTCTCACTGGTGGTAGACCTGTGCCTGGGATGTAGTGATTCAGGTTGTAGGTAGAAGGCTTACATGATTGAATGATTCTTCATTCAGAGAGTTCTCTGCACAGAGAAAACTAATATGCCAAAGAGAAGGCTGATTAGAAAACTAGCATGACAGGGAGAAAGATCTGAGTAGCCTTCTCCCAAACATGCTAATTCTCTATGTGTGGGGAATTTTGTATGGAAGAACTTTCAATCATGTGAGCATCCACCCCTGCAGCTGAAGTGGTACAGCCCAGGCTAAAATTTACCACCTCAGTGAGAAGTAGGCCTGGCACTGCCTTGCAGTTGTTCGAGATTCTTCTGACTCCATATTTGTGGTTCCAAGTGAGGGAAGGGAACAACTCACAAAAGACAAAGGTTTCCTCTGTCAGTTACTGCTAGTAACACAGAATACCCAAATGCATCATGAATGGTATTTCTGTTCACAAAGTACAAATGATAACTCAGCCGTTTCAGATTTTGTGGCCCCTCTGTGCTAGATCACACTGATGGCTATAACTGGCACCCTTGTGCTCTATTTGTAGTGGTCTGCATGTGACCAGTCATTAGAGTAATGGCAGGAGAGAGGGCACGCCCTCAACTCCTGTCTGTGGCTTCCAGCGGCATCTGGTGGGCCACTGTGGGAAACAGGATGCTGGACTAGATGGGCTGTGGGCCTGATCCAGCAGGGCTGTTCTTATGTTCTTAAAGCTGTTCTCACAATTACCACTCATCTTAAGTGGCACAGCTGGGAAATGCTCGACTAACAAGCAGAAGGTTGCCGGTTTGAATCCCCGCTGGTACTACATCAGGCAGCAGCGATATAGGAAGATGCTGAAAGGCATCATCTCACACTGCGCAGAAGGAGGCCATGGTAAACCCCTCCCATATTCTACCAAAGAAAATCACAGGGCTCTATGGGCGCCAGGAGTCAAAATCGACTTGACGACACACTTTACCTTTACCTTACACAATGACCACTAGGGTAGGAGAAGTTTCTGAGCCTAGTTCTGATGCTCCCAATTGGCCATCAGGAGGATTCTACAAGCAAGATAGGAGGAGGGGCAAATGTTCATCTGAGAGCTGGCATGGAGGTGGGCAGCAACTCCAGAGTGAGGGTGGAGAGGATGCACTTCCCATGCTTTCAGTCTCCAGACCCACCTTGCAGATGAGCATTTTCTCCTCCTCTTACCTTGCTTGTAGAATTCTCACAATGCCCAATCAGGAGTGAGCTCAGCTCCCAAACTAGGGTCAGAGGTTTCACCTATCCTCGATATTGTTGTGAGAACAGCCCCTATGATGGGGTAAGTAGCCCGTACATAACCCTCGTCATAAAACTGACAAAATAAGTAAGACAAGTGAGACTCAGTGGTGCACCTCAGCACAATATTGTGGCTTAGCCAGGCCGTCCACTTCATGTAGCACAAAGATCATTTGAGCTGTAGGTTTAAGGAATTGTGCATTTAAACTTTTTTATTTTTTTTTTATTTATTTATACATTTATCTCCCACTCTTCCTCCAAGGAGCCCAGAACGGTGTACATGGTTATGTTTATCCTCACTACCACCCTGTGTGGTAGGTTAGGCTGAGAGTCAGTGATTGACCCAGAGTCACCCAGTGAGTTTCATGGTGACTGTCCCAATGTGGTGACATATCACTGTCCCTATGTGGTGAATGGGGATTTGAACTTGGGTCTCCCTGGTCCTAGTCCAACACTCTAAGCACTGCACCATGCTGGCATCCATTTGGCATTGGATGCAGGGTCATTGGGGGCCTAGTGATCATAGTGAGATCAGCTCTGCTAATAAGGGCCAAAGGGCAAAGCTAATACAACCCTAATACAACGACATTAGCAGGACAATACATCAGCCACTACGATTGGCTTGTCACTTTATCCTCAATACAGCTGCCACAACAACATCAGCCATCAGCAACATCTGAGAAGGGTTCCATTCTGCTCCCTTTTCGGGCATTTTAATGGAAAACCTCACTAAAATTTGAAGTTTTGTCATAAGAGCAATATTCTCCTCCTCTGTTGTGAAGAAACAAGAATGGGGACAAAATATAACAATGTACAGTCCAACCCATAGTTTATTTTGGGCATGACCCACTAGGAAGTTCTTCATTGTCAACCCCATTGAAATAAATAGGGGCTGTTCAATTGATTTCAATGGGACAACCCACTTCATGCATAATCGTGCAAAATTTCTTTTTGATGTGCTCCACCAGAATGTTTTATGTCAATAACACACAAGGGTTGTCCTCACAATCAGAACTAGGGCAGGACAAACGCCCTACCCTAGTTCGGGAACTGTGGGTGCTCCCAGTTTTCAGCCATGAGTTGGTTAAAAGCTAGGTCGGAGGAAGGGAAAGTGATTGTCTGGGAGGCAGGTACAGGCTCCAATGGCATCCTCTTACCCAGCATATTACCTAGATAGGAGGAAACATCATAGGAGCCTGCGTCCGCTCCCCAGATGATCACTTTCCCCTCCTCTGACCTAGCTTTTAACTCACATATGACCAAAAATCGGGAACAAGCCTATGGTTTCCTGAAGGTGATGCAACACACTGCTGTTCAGACATCTCTTCTTCTAACCTAGAGTCTCTTGTCTTTTCAGATCCCAGTAATTGTGAGAAGTGTTCTGAAGACTCCTGGTCCAATGAGAACCATACTGTTTGCATTCCCAAGCAAATCGAATTTTTGTCTTGGACAGAGCCATTTGGCATTGCTCTCACTCTTTTTGCAGTGCTAGGCATTTTCCTAACCTCATTTGTCCTGGGAGTCTTTACCAGATTTCGGAACACACCCATCGTCAAGGCTACCAACCGCGAACTTTCTTACCTTCTCCTCTTTTCCTTGTTGTGCTGCTTTTCCAGCTCCCTTTTTTTCATTGGCGAACCCCAGGACTGGAACTGCCGCTTGCGGCAGCCGGCCTTTGGCATCAGCTTTGTCCTCTGCATCTCATGCATTCTGGTGAAGACTAATCGTGTCCTCCTGGTCTTTGAGGCCAAGATTCCCACAAGCCTCCATCGCAAGTGGTGGGGCCTTAACCTTCAGTTCCTCCTGGTCTTCCTGTGCACTTTTGTGCAGATAGTCATCTGCGTCATCTGGCTTTATACAGCTCCCCCCTCCAGCTTTCGCAATCATGAGCTGGAGGATGAGATCATCTTTATCACCTGCAACGAAGGCTCCTTGATGGCACTGGGCTTCCTGATTGGCTACACCTGCCTCCTGGCTGCCATCTGCTTCTTCTTTGCTTTCAAGTCCCGCAAGCTGCCTGAAAACTTCAATGAGGCCAAATTCATCACTTTCAGCATGCTGATTTTCTTCATTGTCTGGATCTCTTTCATCCCAGCCTATGCCAGTACCTATGGCAAGTTTGTTTCTGCTGTGGAGGTGATCGCTATCCTGGCTGCCAGCTTTGGGCTCTTGGCTTGCATCTTCTTCAACAAGGTCTACATCATCCTCTTCAAGCCCTCGCGCAACACCATCGAGGAGGTGCGCTGCAGTACCGCTGCCCACGCATTCAAAGTAGCAGCCAGGGCCACGCTGCGGCGCAGCAACGTGTCTCGCAAGAGGTCCAACAGTCTCGGTGGCTCCACAGGCTCCACCCCCTCCTCATCCATCAGTAGCAAAAGCAACCATGAGAACCCCTTTGCCCAGCCAACTCCTATTGAGCAGCAGCAGCCGCCGCATGGATGTAAGCAAAAAGTGAGCTTTGGAGGTGGGACGGTCACTTTGTCTCTGAGCTTCGAGGAGCACCAGAAGAATGCAGTAGCCAACAGAAACGCAAAGCACAGGAACTCTTTGGAAGCCCAAAACAGTGATGATAGCCTCATGCGGCATAAGGCACTGCTTCCTCTGCAGTCCAGTGAGCCACTAGGCACAGAGCCCAATTTCCAGGCACCCTCAAATCAAGACACCAATGCACAGGAACCAGTATTGGGAGAAACCAAGGAAGGAAGACAGAACTTAGAAGAAGAGCAGCCTCCCTTGTCAGCCACATACTTGCAGAGTTTTGTAGGCAGTGACTCTGTCATAGAGAATACCATCCATTCTTAATCAAGGAGGGACCAATTCCCCCTGCTTTTCTCCTGAATGGGGAAAAGGACTGGAAATATCTGTTCCACAGCCGATCGCTTCTATTAGAATCGGCAGAGTAAACTCACCTCCAAAGGAAGCGGGGGGAAAGGTTTCAGAAATGTGTGTCTAGTGATCCTTTTCATGAAACTCTGTGTTGGTTGTGGAAGATAAGAAAAGGAGAAAATCTTTGGAAGGAGGAAAACCTATTTTGTCTAGCTGGGTTTTAACAAAAACTTCCCGCTAGAGAACTTCAGCATCCCACTGGAGTGGCCCAGGCCACCAGCTTGCTTGTTAATGAACATGTCTGAGCTGTTCCAAAAACATGCTCTGCTTTTACATGAATGGATAGTGTCCCTTTTCTTTGTGACGTATAATAGTTGCCACTTATATGTAAAACTGCTTAGCTTCATTACAAGAAGGAAAAACTTGCTGCTTTACAGAAAAACAGGACATGCAGGGAGTGGAGCTGAGGGAAAGTCGTTCTCCAATCA
This sequence comes from Hemicordylus capensis, assembly GCF_027244095.1. NCBI lineage: Eukaryota > Metazoa > Chordata > Lepidosauria > Squamata > Cordylidae > Hemicordylus > Hemicordylus capensis. Next base: position 162,464,251 of record NC_069658.1, read on the forward strand.
CCCATGGAAACATGCAGAATAAAGTTCAGCCAGTGACCTGAACTTGTAAAGTGTTTAAAATGATAGACATTGCTTCTTGTATTTACATAAGAAAAGTGGCCAGTTTGTACTGCTCCTGATGTCCCCTCTATAGTGAAGACTGTATTGCAGTCTTGAGAGACATCACTGTATTACACAGAGCCACTTTCCCCACAGATGTATATCTGCTAGAATAACCTGAGCCTGGCTCACTTTTGTAGGAAGAAAGGAAGGACAGTTTGCACTCCAGTAGGAGTATTAAGAGAACTTGGTGAGATGTGCCTATGACTTAATTTAGGCCTCCGTTTATTGTGGGTTTCATGCCACAAACTGATAACACTTCATTCTACAGCCAACACTACACTGTGCTTTGTGTTAACTTCATTCAAGCCCACAGCCAGTTGTGTGAGTATGCCAAGCCATTTTTTGAGTACGCTAAGACATAAACACGGTAGCAAGGGACAGTTAGAAGAGGAGAAGATAAGAAAGGTCATTAGTGGAGAGAAATGACCCCCTTCCCCCAATTAAGATATGTTGGTGCTGCAGAGCATATGCCAGGACCTACCTACACTTTTCAGTTATACCCAGAGGAAAGCAGGCCCAACTGTCATGTGACCAGCAAGTTATCAACAGTGTTTGATAACATCACATTATATTGGAGAAGTAGTAACTCAGCTGTGTCCAAATGCAATTGACACCATTTTGGATACGAGTATCTGGAAAGCTCGACTCTGTTGCTGAAAGCTACCAATAGCTCTAGGTACTTAAATATAGGCACAATATAGCCAGTTTCTGAAAGAACATTTACCAGTGGGAGCCTTTCATAATGGTGGGGTAGAGGGAAATTTGAAATGTACAGGTGTGTAAATATTGCTCTGTGATTTTTCAGAAGAATTAAAGGAAGTGACTAGTAAATGGTAGACATGACTAAAGTTACTTTCTGCCATTTTCTTGTCTCCTGTTCATTCACATGGGTAGTATGAGTTGGGATGGAGCTCAGTTGCAGCAACTTCTTGGATTTCTGGAGTTCCAACATGTGTTTTACAGATGGCAAAAACTGTTCCAGCTGAGATGTATGAACTCCTGGCTATTTATACTAATAGGTGACTCTTGCAAGTTAAGAAAGAAGCCGGAAGTAAAATTTGATGAAAAACTTGAGGGTTATGACTAAATTGTTTTCAGATGTTTGCAGGGCATGGCTCCCAAATACCTACAACTGAAATAATTAACATCATTCTGTACAGAGTGCACAAAGCTGGAGGCCTATAGTTCACCAAGCATAGAAAGTACTTCACATAAAGAGATAAATAAATAAGAGGTCATAGACCTCCACTGAGAGATGCAAAGGAAAACTCCTAGTTCTATACACTATATATTTTTATAGTTTTAAAAAAGAGAAGCTATATTCCAATCCAGGGATAGCCAAACATGCTCTCCAGCTGTTGTTGAACTACAGCGCGTATCATCCTCAGGCACAATAAATTGTGGTTAGGCATCGTAGTTCAACCACAGCTGGAAAACCAAGAACTCCTGTTCTAATCATTCCAGTGGTGAGTCTGGGGAGGAGCAGGGGCGTAACTTACTATTAGGCAAGGGGAGGCGGCTACCTGGGGGCCCCCACGCCTCAAGGGGGCGCCCCAGAGGCAAGTCACATGTGAAGTGTGTGTGTATCAGCGAGGGGCCCATTTTAAAATTTTGTCTCTGGGCCCACTCCAGCCTTGTTACGCCCCTGGGGAGGAGGGCTGTGTCTTGCTTCCTGTGGCTGCCTGGAGTGGGCGGAGCCCTATTCGATTCTTTGACACAAGCTGAAGAGTATCTGCAGTTTCTGGCTGCATTCTGGTCTGTTAGAAGCTTTGTGGAGTTTGCTTCAATGCTTTGGAACTCGCTATTCACTTTTTCACTCAGGTTGGACCATTTATAGATCTACAACAATTATTTGCCATTGGACATGTAATTGCATTTAAGATTCTAGGTAATTTGTGTTCCCTGACAGTTGCAAGACTGAGGACCAGACTAAATGTGGCATGGGTTAGCCATGAGCTGTGATCTTTTTCTTTGCTTCAAAGCAGCAAACTGCATCAGGGCCAGAGGACTGCAGGTGGTGGTGTTTAAGGCTCCTTCCTGTATCATTTCCGCAATTTAAATGCCCTATGCTGTTAGAAGGGACAATATCTATACCTGTTGTTTCCCCCTTCTGTGGCTAATCACAGCATTGGGGGATGATTTCAGTTGGGAAATAGCATGAACGAAAGTGTTAAATCACTCAGGCTCATAGCCCACACTCGTCCTCAAGTTTGCTTTTGAGTAAAGAAAAATGTTGGGAGATCTGATCATGGATCTTTCGTACCATGTCTTGTTTGCTCTTGAGTTGGACAGATTTTGAGGAAAGAGAATAAATCAAAGTCTATCTGATTGTAGGAATGCTACTATTTGTGCTGATCTTGCTTTTAATAAGGAAGCAAATATTACAGTCTCTTCAGGAGAGATGGATTAACTGTTCCCCAGCACAGTGTTTCATTTCTGTATAAGGCAGGGGGAAACAACAATGGATTATTTGAAGTTTGTGTCTCAAGGGAAATCTGTAGCATCAATATGGTGTTGCAAGTAATACTCACGAATGTGTTGTGCATTGACAGTATTATCACAAGTATGATATATTCTTCTCCTACAGGTTTGTTAGAAGTCCTGAGACAGTGGACTTTTCTGCCCATCAAAAATCTACTGTGTTTGTATAGACCTAGATTAGAGCTTCCTCCTCATATTGTGGTCTTTAAAGAAAGACATGGGGGCCATTCACAAGGCCGGTTGGAGGGGAAGGCTGCTCAAACTCACCTTCCCCCCCAGATGAGCAAAAGCATGCTGTTGAGAGTGCAGAGCATGTTTCCAGATGATCTGCACTGCACCATGCAGTGCAGAGCTCCAAAGGCTGGGACGCATGTTTCCCCACAATGCACCATGCCACAAGCACCGTGCATTGATAGGACCCCCCATCAGTTGGGCATTCTTGGCTCCCATCTCTGTGTCTGCTTGGGCTGCGCCTGCTCCCTTAACCACAGCTTAGAGCCGGCTTTGGGAGTGGGGTTAGGCTGGGCAGGAGCACCAGGATCCGCGTGAATCCCAGCACTCTACACGGGCAGCCTAGCCCTACACGGGCAGCCTAGCCTGGGCTAGGCTGCTCGTGAGAACAGCCTGATGGTATTGAACCACATCCACCTCTAATTAAATAGTTCTTTTTAAACCTGAGTGCTAAGAGCTCTGAGTCAACTGACACACTGCATGAGAATACATCAGCCTAGTTTCATTGCATTTGTACAATTTGTGTTACATAAGAGTTAGTCCATTGCAACAAATGTGTTCAAATTTTGCCTTTGTGCAAATTGCTCAAGTCCAACATTACTAGGCTGACATATTCTTGTGCAGTGTGTCAGCCAACGGTTCTGTGCTGGAAGAACCCTGGCGACTTACAGCATTATGCATATGCTGGGAAGGTGTATTGTACTGACACAGTAGTGCCAGTATCATTAAAACAAGGAGAGGGGAAACATGCTATCTACTATAATCCTAACCCTGAACATTCTGCTGGTCACAAAATCTGCCCATCTATCAAATTTTCCTGAGATTTGGTATATCTAAACTAGCCGACAAGTACCACCACTTCTCCAAATGCCATGAAGATCCATTGGGAAATGGCCAAGATATAGCAGTTTGAACATGTGTATGGGGTTTTCAATTGAACTTTCATCCTTCATAACAAATCCTCTCCTCTCCTCTCCTCTCTTGTTCTTCTAATTGTATATAAAGCTGGGAGTCATCCACCTGGTAGTAAGACCCAACAGCAAAATTCTGGATAACTTCCCTCAGTAGTTTCATGTGGTTGCTAAAGAGCATGGGGGACAAAATAGAAGCCTGTGCGACACCATAGGCCAATGGCCAAGGCATCAAGCAGAAGTCCTCCAGCACCAGCTTCTGGAGCTAACTCTACAGGAAGGAGCAGAGACACTGAAAAACAGTGCCCTCTATCCCCATTCCTGTAAGGCATTCCAGAAGGAACCAACTCCTTCTGTTCCATTCCCAGCATGAGCATCCTCTAGAGCAAGGTGCTCAACTTTGGCCCCCCTGCAGATGTTTGTCTAGAACTCCCATAATCCCTGGCTATTGGCCACTGTGGCTGGGGGTTATGGGAGTTGTAGTCCTAAAGTGAGCAGGCCTGCATTAGAGCATCCAAGGCAGTTTCAGCCCCCAAACCGGGATGGAAGCTGGATTGAAAGAAATTGAGATAACCAGTTTCTTCCAGGCACCCCGGGACTGAGTCTACATGCTCAAGCACCTTGCCCAAGAATGGAAGATTGGAGACTGCCCAATAGTTGTCCGAGATCTACAAATTGTGCAGAATGAGGTGATAAACTGAGCTAGTGGTATTATAGATTATCCCACTTTAGATTGCAGGTTGCTGATAATGATCTGCATGTAATCATGACAACATGGTGCATAGTTCTAATGAAGATGATAGGATTTGTGATGCTGCTTCTGCAGACTAGGGAGCAGTAGTGCCACTGCAGAGAACCAGTGTTGCTGTGTTTATTCTCATTGTTGCAAATGGGGAAATGTGTGGCAACTCTGACAGCACTACTGCTGACTCTCTGCTGAGCCACTGCTTCCGGATCCGCAGCAGCAGCGCTACAAGCCTGACCATCTCCGTTAGAACTGCGCATCATGTTGATGACTATTTCAGAATGCTTTTTCGCATCAAAAACTGCTGCATTTTGTAAACTAGTATACCTGGGAGAGTATGAAGCTAAAACTTCTTTCAGTTGTTTTTTTTAAATCTCCCTGCCTCAAGAATGATTATACTTTCCTGTTTTAAACTTCCACATTGTCCTTTTATATCGGTCTACAATTCCTCCATTCTCGTATCAGCAAATGTTGGTCCAAAGGATGCCACCACTTGACCTGTTTACAGTATCATTTAATGAACAACAGAGTTGTGGCTCTTTGGGAACCAATTGTTGTTGGTGTAAGAGTACACAAAGCGCTTTACCACCTGGAGAGCTAGTGTACTCAACAAAAGAAGGACTTTTTATTGTTTCAGTTGCTTATTCCCCAGGTTTTGTTGTTGCTCCTAATTGTTTTCAAAGATTTTTCATTCTAGACCTGGGAGGAAGTGTGTATATTCTTAATTTTTTTCAATATGGGGGTGGGATTCACATCTTCAAGTTGGATCCCTCTTGCAGTTTGTGCCCTGACCGACATCTAGTGTCATCTGTGGCTTGGCACCTAGGGCAGATACCTGTTGCTCTACCCTCCTTGCCTTCAAGTAAGTTGCAGTATGGGTGCTACAAGGTGGTGGGGCTTTTGTCGCAGTACTGCGCAGAAGGAACGGAGGCCTAGTTCTGGCCAGGGGTGTAGCCATAATTGAATGGATGGGTACAAAAGAACCCGGGGGGCCCCAGCTCCACTCCTTTCTATTTTTTCCATTATCTCCCTCCAAGGGGCCACTGGGGAGAGGGGCGAACACAGGCCCCCTTTCCCCTAGCTACACCCCTGGTTACGGTCGGCACAACTTCAGGTCTGCCCTCTGGGCCTGCCTCAAATAAAGGCAAAACAATCCGCTCAGAAAGAGGCTGTCTGTGTGCTGCACTGCCCTCCCGAATAGTTCTCTCTCATCATACTCCGTTTGTGGTGCACTCCCCAACAATAGATTAGACACCTGAAGGCACTCTGTCACCATATTTGCTTCGTGGCACACTCACCAAAAAATGTTAAGAGGCTTCAAAAATGGCGAATAATCAATAAAATCACTAGTATGGCTACAGTTGAACAAGGTGTGTGTGTGTGTGTGTGTGTGTGTGCGCGCGCGCAGATGGGTCCCGGAGGGAGGGGGGACCACTGACTGGGAGACAGCTTACTTTTTGCTCTCTTTCTCCCCCCCCCCATACCTCTGGAGGCAACGGCCCATCTTCACTTTTTGTCGCAGGGCCCTCCCAATTTTGCTACGTCCCTGAATAAAGTATAGGTGTGTTTACTTTACTAGCTGTCTTGAAGTAGCTCAGGTTTGACTAGCTTGCATGTCTGATGCTTTTGGAGTCTGTGTAGAGTTCACAGAGCAGAAAATGGTTTTTTAAAACACTCTTTCTGCAGCTTATAGTGATTCTTCTTCAGATAAGAGAATGCCAATCAAGTAATTTTTTTAATTGTTTCAACCTTGTAGGCCAAGCTCAGTATGTAGTATTCAGAACGAGAGTGAGGACAATTGATCACAGGACGTACAGAGGCTAGGGCAAAAACTGTTTAAACTAAACTAAACTTCAAAATTCTTGAGTTAAATACTTCTTGCCCTAACCTCAGTTCGCCTTATGATCAATGGTTCTTCCTCATCCTTGTATTTTCTTTTCCCTGTGTCTTTCTTTCTGTGCTGTCTGCAAACATCAGTATGTGTTACCTCTTTGTACCTTGTTCCCCAGAGGGTTTAATAATGAGATATGCACTCTACGTGTGCTCAAATGCTGTGCCCCTGTTGACAACTTTAATAATATTGTGCTTTGTGTCTTTCTTTCTCTGCTGTCTGCAGACACCAGTAAGCAGTATCCTAGAATTTCAGCGCCATCTAATTTTAGATTTGGAAAGGAACCTGGAGGTGTTGTAGCCAGCCCTCTGCTCAGGAAACTGCTACAAGATCCCTGTCAGAAACCAGCCCCATCTCTTTGCAAACCTCCAGCCAAGAAGAGCCAGTGCATGACTGTGACTGTTGCTTTGTCACACAGCTCTTCCAGTTAGGAAATTCCTATTAATGTCTAGCTAAAGTTGCTTCCTTGTAATTTCAACCCATTGGATCTAGTCCTGCCCTGTTAAGAGCAACCGAGAAGTCCACTCCTCCTAGGTGACACACTTCAGCTATTTGAAAATGGCTATCAGATCCTCCTTTAGTCCCCTTAGCTGAGCAGGGTCCACCCTGGTTGCATTTGAATGGGAGACTTGATGTGTGAGCACTGTAAGATATTCCCCTGAGGGGATGGAGCCGCTCTGGGAAGAGCAGAAGGTTCCAAGTTCCCTCCCTGGCAGCATCTCCGAGACAGGGCTGAGAGAGAGTACTGCCTGCAACCTTGGAGAAGCCGCTGCCAGTCTGTGAAGACTGAGCTAGATAGACCAGTGGCCTGACTCAGTACATGACATCTTCCTATGCTCCTAGTCTCTCTTCTCGAGACTAAACAGGCCCAGCTCCTACAACTGTTTCTCATGGAGCCTGGTAGTCAGACCCCTTTGCCATCTTCATGGCCCTCCTCTGAACCCATTCCAGTGCATCACCCTCCTTAAGATGCAGTGCCCAGAACTGAACACAGTGGCTGACATCCGAACAAAGCACCTGGGTAAGGAGGGAGTGTGGGGGTGCGGCTGAGGCTGGCTTGCCACTCTCCCAGTCCCTCTACACATGGACTGATGGGTAAGCCAGCCAAACATCCCCTCTATCCCGTGCCCTGGAAGAGAGGAAACCTACTGCTGAGAGCCAGGGACAGGTTTCTTCTGGAGCATGAGCAGAGTGAGGACATTTTGCCGCTTGTGCCACAGCACGTGGGTAGCAGGACCCTGGGAGTTGCATGCACACTTCCCTGCAGTCCCTCATTACCCCTGCACAGCCAGGATCCTGTGTCAGCCCATGTTCCAAGTGAGGCCTGACGAGCACATATTAGATTGGAACTATTTCTTGGCATCATCTGGACATTTTGCCTCTGTTAATGCAACCCAAGATTGCTTTGTTTTTTAAGCTGCTGTATCACACTGCTGTCTAATATTCCTCTTGTAGCCCACTTAGGGCAACTTTACATGACCGTCTGGAAGCTGGGAACATGTCAGGGAAGTGTTGGAAGCCGAGAGAGGCTGTCCCAACAGGCTTGATGTCTGGTGCCACCCAAGTCCATTCCTGCGCCAGATTCCCCAGATTCCCCCAAGATTCTCTGCCCAGCTTCAAATGCAGGCTACAAGTGGGCAGAGAATGTCGGGTGACTTTTGGAAATCCTATATGAGATAGGTTTACAGTACAATTGAAGTGGAAATTGCGTCCTTCCTTAATGAACAATGAGAAGGTTGTTTTAAAAATGCTAGAGTCAAAATAGTATAAGTAGTATCTATATATTTCTCTTAGGCATTCCTGTTGCCAATCCCATGTGTGGCAGCTCTCGTGAGAGTTTGCGAGCAGCTGCTGGAAAGCGGCAGGGAGGGAAAGAGGTGGCCAGGCCAACTGGCAGGCCCACCAGCTGGGCAGCAGTGAGGGAAAGTGGCAGCCAGGCTGGCCGGCCGGAGGGCAGTGAGGGAAACCAGAGTGGGAGGGTGGGAGGGGGAGAATGGACTGGGGCTGAAGGGAGGGGGGAGGATGGGCTTTGGCTCACGGTGGGGAGAACAGACTGGGTTGAAGACGAAATGAAGATGTGGGGAGAGACAGGGAGAACTAGGGGCACAGATGCTCTGTGCCGGATCAGCTAGTATAGGATAAATGCTGACAGATAAGCTTTTTGCTCAGTTGTGATGGGGCAGGGTAACAAGTGGGCCTGGGGAGGGGAGACAGAGAGGTGTTCTCAAAAGGCTCCTAGTTTTTTTCAAGGTTAGCACAATATAATTTAGTCTTAAGCACCAATACCCTTGTCATAGATACTAGCCCTATTTAGACATTATGTTGTCTGCATGTCCAGGTGTCAGTATACATGTACATATCTTTGTGTGATTACAGATGCATCACTTTAAAAAATGTACTAGAGTACAACTGGAAAAGTGAACTACTGTACATGCATTGAACAGAATGTGTGAATAATTGTATGTGCATACAGATCTGTGTGCATATAGTGGCCTAGTCACGTTATGTTCAATGCATGTACACTGTCTACATGTAGCGTTACTGTATTCACACATTATGTTCAGCACATGTGCAGCAATGCACTTGCATATATTCTACATTTGTAGGGACCTGTACCCAGGCTGAGTCTTAAAATGAACACATGATTACCCAAAAACATATGTGCAGAGTCCACCTGTATTCATGTACAAGATAATGTTTGACTGGGGTTATTATCTATGATTGTAGTGATGCTTAAAATGGTACTATACATTGTTATTGTAGTATATATTGCATTGAAGGTGTTTATTAGGTTGAGAGAACCAGTTGTGTACCAAAAGCCTAAAGCCTTTACATCAGATGTTCAAACCCTCTCATTAAATCTATGCCTAGCCATTTAGATTTTATCATTAATCCAATCTCATGATTTATCCCAATTGTAATTGCTGTCACATTTTTAACCCTATTAGAATGACTGATATTGGGTTATATACACCACTATTTTCATAAATATTGTAGACTTGTACAGATGCCTACAACTCATTGCAGATGATATGTGTTAAAATAATCTGCACATCCATCATCCTCATCCACACTTCTTATGTTCATTCCTACCTAGCCTATGCTTGACATTTCTACAAGTCACGGACTGTTATGAAGACGCGCCATTCACAATCTCAATAGCACTGCTCAGCTGTTTCAAAAACATTTACTTGTTATTGCCTTTTAAAAATGTGTCCAGTCTGCATATAATGTTGTACCCAATGAGTATGCTTTTCTTTGCCTTTGTATCCTTTTATCTTCTAATCTCTGCACTCTCCAGAACTCCCTCTTCCAGTGTGGAAGACCAAGATACAGACCAAGATACAAGATTCATGCTCTCCCTTGCTGTGTTACTTGGCTGGTGGCAATTTAAAGTCTGGCTAGTTAATGTGGTGCTCCTTTTGGCAGGTCCCTATGAATGAGGACTAAATGAAGCGCAGAGGCTGCAGCAGTGTGTGGAACTGCTAATAGCCAACGTGCAGGCCTGTGAAGGCTCTTGCTGACATTTTCTCCATCTTAGACACCTCTGTTAAAGTGAGAGGAAGCACATCGCCTGCTCATCTCTTCCCAGATATACGGGAATGTTAGGGAGCCGACGAAACTCTTTCTTCATCTGTTTCTTTTCCAGGAAAGACAGCCGCCTATCAAGCTGCTCTTAAGACAATGGGAAAGGGCCAGTTAAAAAAAGAGCCACTTCAGTGGCACAGGGGAGAGATGCACTCTGCCCCGCTCTGTTGGAAAGCTTCCAGATGGTGCACCTTGGGACGGCGAGCCCTAGGTGTCTGCATCTTGTTTGTATTTCTTTTCTGCAAGTTGGGCTGAGATGCTTCATGATCTGTGTGGGAGCAGGGAGGAAGGATCAGAGTGTCTTCATTCCAGCCAGGATGGAGGCACTTTCAGCCCAAGGAAGACAGAGCATCCCGGCGGGGGGGGGGGCTCTCCTTGCCCCAGTCCCTGCTTGGCAGGACCCAGGAACAAGCAGGACTTGGTAGGGTTCTGAGGTGGCTCAATTGATTGCACTGTTTGAGATTCCCGGTGGAGGATCTCTCGGTGTCTCTCAGTCCCCTGAGTAAAATATTGAAGTAAAATGCTTCAGGGTGAAAAATTCTAACCCATCCCACTCCTTGTGCTGGTTTTCTATGTGCAGGGAGTCATCAGTTGGTTGGTTTGACATCCAATGGCATTCAAAAGTGGCATTCCCTGCCATTTCACACAGATTAGGAAGTCGTATCCATCCATAAGCACGCAGCTTCAGTCTTGACAAGCAGAAGGAACAGATACCAAGTCTGGCCTTGCCTTTGGAGTGCCTGTGTCCGGCTTCTGCTGCTACACAGGAGTTGGTTTCCATTTGCCCCACTGCACAGCTGGTCTTTGCTTATTCCAGCCGGTAGTCCGAAGCGCTGAGGATGATGGAGGGGGCAGGGGCAGTAGTGGGTTGGAGGCTCCCTTTGGATCTCTCTCAAAGCTGAATCGATCTTAATGGAGACAGCAGTGGGATGTCTGATCTCCAAAAAAGGAGCAAGCACATGACAGAGGCAGCTGTCTTCTACTGGCGACAAACAGGCCCCTCTAGCTCAGAACTGTCTGCAATGTCAGCCTACCAGGGTTTCTGCAGGCCCCACTTGGAACAGGCCAGGTTTTAAACGGGACCTTCTGCATGCAACTCTACCCCTGAGCGACAGCTTCTTCCCAAAGAGATGATTCCACAACCTTTTGTCTAGCCATGATGGAAACAAGGCTCAATACTCTATGGCTAGTGAAGCAGTTAAAGATAGAAGTCGGAAAGCCTCCAGTTCAAGTCTCCTTAGAACAGTGGACTCACCAGGGGGGCTTCAGCACAAGTTCCTAGTCTTCCAACCTCAGCCACACTCACTCCTCCCCATTTACAATCTGGGGTAACCCTGGCCTGGGCATAAGGATGAATGAGAGTGGAGGTGAATACGCAAAAGCATCTAAGTATGAAGCACTGTTGACCTTTCATTCATATTTGATTTTCACCTCCTAATAAAGAGCAAAACCACACAATGGCTGACACACCCAGAGATCTGTAGGTCCAAGGGACAGTCACTCCACAGCCCAGCCTGCTTGCAAAGGCAGGGCTGCTCCCTGGAGTATCTCATTGCTGTTGTGTCACTGCCCCCTACTGGGAATAGCTGCAATGACACGTTCCTTAATAAGGTAAATACACAAGACAATATTATTTTGGATTCACAATATTCAGATTCACAAACAATAATAAGCCCAGAAGATCTATATAAATATTAAACCCAATGTCTATACACACAGGCACATTTAATATAGATCATGTAAATACTATTTAAAATCACAAAATGTACACCATTACTCACTTTAAAAATCTGATAAAATTGAAATTAATAAAATCCTAAAAAATTTGTATGGGATACAAATACTAGTATGTTGTATCCAAGGTCCAAGCTTGTCTCTAAAATTGTGATGAAATTCCAAAAGGAGATAATTTATCAATTTTAAAGAGATTATTGATTTCAATTTTATCATATTGTAATAAGTAATAGTGTGCATTTTATGATTTTAAATAATAGTGTTTACATTATCTGTATTAAATGTGCCACTGTATATGTATTTTTGGAAGTTTGGTTTTTTTAAAATAATATTTTTGTGGATTCACTAGACATTAAGCCCGTTACATTAAGGGGCGCTAAAAGAGTTGTGTAGAACTGTTTGCAGGTTTAACGGGTTGCTACGCGGACCTACGACGCAGAGACGGTAACTACGCACGCACGCAGTTGTGTGCGTAGTTTGCGTTGCTGGGTCCGCGCGTGCCACGCATGCGCAGAACACCTGCAAGAGGCACGCAGTTGTGTGCGTAGTTTCCATTGCTGCGTCCGCGCGCGCCACGCATGCGCAGAACACCTGCCAGAGACATGGATGCAGGTACCTTAGGGTTTTATTATATAGGATTATTGGATGCTTTGGGGATTATTGCACTCCTTAGTAAGCAGAGAGCAGCCCACAAGCAGTGCAGGTGGGCTGCAGAGCGCAGGGGCATATCTAGGATAGGCAGGTAGGGCATGTGCCCCGGGCGCCACTTGAAGGGGGCGCCATTTTTTAAAATGAAAAAAAAAAATAAATTAAATGGCTACCGAAAAGAAAATGGCCACCACGCATACTCAAATGGCCTCTGCAAGACCCTAGTATCGGGGAAAGTCAAATTCTCCATTTATTTTTAAAACTTATGTCATAGTGATGCTACAATGCATAGTAGAGAATTAGAAGGCACTTCCGTTTAGTTTTCTAAGTACACCTCCACATAGTATTTGGGTATTTCATGAGCCCCAGCATACTGACATTTGTAGTTTTCGAGCATTTTTGGGTCTGGCTACGTCCACTGCTAAATAGTTTTTGAAAGATTCAAAGATTAACGAACTTGACTTGTATTTTTCAGCTGATATGATGGTAAAGTTATCTGAAAGATGGGTGTCAGATGTTTGGACAGGGGGCGCAATTTCAGTGCTTGCCCTAGGCGCTCTTTTCCCTAGATACGCCTCTGGCAGAGGGCCTTGGAAGCAGTGTGTGTGCCCCTCCCTCGGACCTACAGATCTCTGGATGGTATGTCAGCCCCTATTGAAGCACAATCTGAAGTATTCTATATTACATATCAAATCCTCTGCTTACTTTTAGAATAGAATTTTGCTGAAGCACCTTGGAAATTCAACCAATCTTGTCCAGACTGACAGAGGCGTATCGAGGGAAAATAGCACCTAGGGCAAGCACTGAAATTGCGCCCCTGTCCAAGCAGGGATGATGGGACTTGTAGTCAACCACATCTGGAAATCCCTGTTAAAAGGAACACTGTACCATCTAGACATGGTTGCTGATCAAAACCTGAAAACATGAGCCATTTTTATTAAAGACTTAGAACAACCGTCAGGAGTTATGTGAGGATTTCAGGGTCATTTTCGGTCTCATCTCATGCTTTTTAAAAACCATGACTTTGTCCTAAAGGATCACCTGCCCAAACTCCTGACAGCCTTTGTCTTGTGATGACAGTTGGCTCATGATGGGGTATATGTGCATTCACCACACTAGTGCTTACTTTGGCACCAGGAGGGAGGAGGATACACTAGTTTGCCACACTAGACAGAGGAATTTGCAACAGGAGCAGACAGCCAAGTTCTGCCAGGGCCAAAACCAGCCCTTGCCAGACTAAGAGATCATTGTAATTTGCCCCTTCCTGTCACAAGCAGTGTGCTGTTCTTCTATTATTGACTCTCAGAGAGCCTAACTCTCAGATATCTCAGTCATGGATGGAAAATATAGGGTCAATTTACAAGAGACACATTTTCTACATGGAAGTTTCTTCTGTGCAGGTGTTGTGCAGAAACCCATGTGTAGTGATCAATACATATGTATCTATTCCGCACAGTTTCTTACAAAAATGACATCCCCACAGGAAATTTTGCTTCACATGAACTAGTTCTGGGTGATAGGCAATGGACAAGAATTTGGCAAAAGAATTTGGGCAGTATAAAAATATCTTAAAGAAATAAAATATTTGTTTTTATCTTGTAAACCTCCCAGACACATAAGTTTGGAGTTGTATAAAATATGTTAAATAAATAAAATAAAATGATGTTTCATTTACCAAGAAACACAGACAATGTCAGCGTAAAGCTGGATACAATAAAGCAGGAAGTGCATCAGAGACCCTGGGCAACAGCAAGGTCTTCTATACGTTGTTCTATATGCAAGGAACTATCATATTTGCAAGGAAATTCCTGTCTCTAAAAGTCATTTCACTTTATGATATACATCTATTTAATTAAAGGATAAGCAAAGTACAGTGTTTAAGAAGCAGTGCCCCACACACCCAGTTCTTTTCCCTATGACCAGAATAGGGTCATGTATGTTCTACTGGAATATCTCCTATGTTTATGGATAACTTTCTACTGAATTTTACTCTTAGTGGAAACAAGCTAGGTGTGTTATTTATGTTTCAAAATCTAAATCTAGATCCATTTGCTTGGATTAATATTGAACACACAAAATTTGAATCTAGGTTAATTTTAACCTGCTCCTTTGAAATGAAATTACATTAATAGAAATGTAAAGCTGGCTTTATTTAACTGAATGACTATTTACATTTCAACTATTTTTTTAATCATATGAAGTTCAGAATAATATCTAATTCAGCAAAGGAAATTAGTTAATTGTAATTCTGTTTCACTGAATATAAATTTTTGGCAGTTTGAGGGAAGCAAATATTGACATCAATTGCAAACGTCTTGTATTTTTAGAGCTAAATGGCTATTTAGTACAATGTGTTGGATGTAGAGAATTTTGAATTCATAAAACTGAAAGTGTAACTCAGCTTTCTCAGTTTAAAAGCTGCACCTACCAAAATTCCCTTCCTCCACATACAACTAAAAGGAAGGCACTCTCTCCTCCTTTGCAGCTGAGCACTGCATCTGCAGCCCTGTTCCTGCCTTTTCCCCACCAGCAACGGGTTTTCCCTTCTTCTATACAGTCAAGGCTTCCTTTCTCTTCCTTGAACTCACCCTCTTCTTGCAGGATTTCCATTGAAAAACCTCCTGCCTTGCAAACTGCAAGCCACAACTGCTCACAGGTTGGAAAATGCAAAGACAAGTGGTTGTTTTTTTAACAAGAAGGAGGCGGGACAGGATGGAACCTGGAGAGCCTTCACATTTCTGGACCTCTCTAGGCACAAACTCACTGTTCATTTCACCCTTTCAGCCTCTCCTGAAAAACTAGTTTGTTGCAGTTCTCTTACATTTCTTTTATTGTCTACATTTTACAAAAGAAAGAAACCTCGTTGGCGGGGGCAGGGGGGAGGCATCAGCCTGAGAAAGCACCAGTCAGAAAGAATTTCTTGGAGACGACTGGAGAGCAGGCGGGGCACAGGCAATTGACTGACTCTGGACTCTGGGGTGGGTCAGGACTTGCAGCAAGAACATAAGACGAGACAGCAGGGCAGGCAGTCACAGTGCTTGCAAATGGGAACAAGCAACCCCGCCCAGCTTACTAGGATGCCCCCTCCCCAGCACTGGTCAGTGTTTGCTGCCTGAAAGGAAGCCCTCCAATGACTGAAGAGCTGGCTCAGGGCCTCGGAACTTGAGGCCACGCCCCCTTAGAAGTCACATGCCAAGGGGAGGGGCCTCAAGCTCCTTGCTCTGGCTCTTTGGAGCTTGAGGCCACGCCCCCTTTGACACCACATGCCAAGGGGGCGTGGCCTTGAGCTCCGAAGAGCATGAGCAAGCTCTTTGGAGTCATTTCAGTCAGAGCTTGCTGGCTGAAAGCATCTATTCTTCCTTTCTCTGCCTCTCTGGAGGAAAAGAAATGGGAATAGATGCTTTCATAATGCGATTGCTCGCTAGGGGGCGGGCGCCTCTCCGGACCTCAGGGCGGGGGCGGGGCATGGCAGGCAGTTTGCGCCCTCCCTGCGATGGCGCCCAGGGCATGTGCCCTGCCTGCCCCGCCCTCGTTACGCCCCTGCTTAGGAACATAGGAAGCTGCCATATACTGAATCAGACCATAGGTCCATCTAGCTCAGTATTGTCTACACAGACTGGCAGCGGCTTCTCCAAGGTTGCAGGCAGGACTCTCTCTCAGCCCTATCTCGGAGATGCTGCCAGGGAGGGAACTTGGAGCCTAGATGCTCTTCCCAGAGCGGCTCCATCCACTAAGGGGAATATCTTACAGTGCTATTCTCCCATTCATATGCAACCAAGGCGGACCCTGGTTAGCTATGGGGACAAGTCATGCTTGCTATCACAAGACCGGCTCTCCTCTCATTCTTGGAAGACAGCAAGATCATTTGTTTTAAAAATATGGATCTATTTCTGGCAAACATGACTTGAGAAAAGCATGACAGAGAAAAAACAGGATTCCCAGAGTGTGGCGATGATGTCACTTGCCTGCCAGGAGGCAGCGTGGAGCAGGTCGGTGGCTGCTTGGCCTTCTCCGCTCTGCCTCTTCATCGCTGACTGCTGCATCATTCATGGGAGGGAGGAGGAGGGAGAGTGAGGGGATAGCCGAACCACCTGTCCACTCAGAACCGTACTCTGAGTTTAGGGTAAAATTTGTAGCTCATGCCAATGATGTTACATTACTGTTATCGAATGAAAATGAAATCTCTGTAATACTAGACCTCTTCTGGGAACATGGCAAGATCTTGGGCTCAGAATCAAATGCTGACAAAAGTGTATTTGTTAAAATGGACCCCGGACGTCAGCAACTCTCGTGCCTACCCATCTCTGAATGTAAAGACGAAGGGGCCCCAGAGTCCAAACTGAAGTGGGCAGATACAGTAAACATTTTGGGGATTGAATATGGGATTAAGGAAAAAGTCTGGGGGGGAAATTGGACAGATTGGGAAGAAAAAGTAATGCTTAAAATCACCATGTGGAAAAAATGGAGCCTTGCTATGTACCAGAAAGCGGTTTACATCCGGACGTACCTGATACCCCTGGTGCATAACCTGGTGGTAGTCTATCCTCCCCTGCTCGATCTCCTTCAGAGAGTTGAAAAAGCCAGATCTTCCACCTAGTATGGCACACAGCGTCCTTCCCTTTGGCCCGTGCGCTAGCATTTAAGGAGGTTGAGCCGGGAGGCCTAGCCCTACCTGCCCTGCAACCCTATTTTGTAACTGAATTCATGTCCTACAATTTTGGAAACTGGATTTTCGTGAATGTCCATGATATGTCCAACCTCCTGCAAAAAACCTGGGTCTCGCTTTTCGCTCTGCGTTGGGGCAAGTCAGCATGGGGCATAGCATGGTGGGGGGAAAGGATCTTTCAATGGTAATATCACACAAGTATGAAAAAGAGAACACCCAGACTACTTGAGAGATTTGTTATTCACACTTAAAAAATGGAAGGTTGAACCGGATCTATTTAAAGGATCCTCCTCAGTTAAGCAGCTGAGGAAAACAATTTATGGAGAGATTCTAGAAGTGGGTTTCTTAAAACCTGATTTAGAAGGTAAATGCTACAAACACCGCACTTCACAGTACTTGTTGCAACCCGATCACCCTATCGCTCTCTTCAAGGAGAAAAAAGTCCCTTTCCATTGATGGGAAACAAGGTGGCGCTTATACCATCAAGTACTACCACTTAATGAGGTCAAGCCATGGCTCCCAGAGGAGCAGCAAGAGTGCCCTCAAATTACTTGCAAACAGAAAGCTAGTGAGCTAGGTAAAACTTTCAGGGAAACCCACTCACATTTCTTCAAAGAGTGTGTGGCAGCCAAAAGAGTGTGGCAGGGAGTAAGCGAGCTGTTAGAGTGGCCTGATTTGGAAAAACAGACTTGGGAAGAACTAACACCGGGTTTGAGCCACAGAACCTCTTTTCGAGGTCCCAGAAAGAAACCTTCAAGGAAACGGGACACAACGGGTGCCCTCATTGTTGGAAATTCTCTGTGGTGAGAGAATCTCTTTTCAATATAGTAGAGTGCACAGAGGCACAAACACAGCGGATTTAGTGAGGCATGCCTGTGTGCTAAGAGTAAAGTAACTTGGAGCCAATGGCTAGTTTCCAATCAATATAAAAGGCATTTATTAAGGAACTCCATTCTAGATAGGAAAGTGAGGATTTAGGATCTCTAATCCATCTATCTAAGTGGATGCAGATGGATTCACCATCTTCTCTGCACATATGGTGCAGGGCAAGAGACTTGCCATGTTGCAAGGTAAAGAGCCAGGTAGCAAGAGAGAGAAGAGAAGAAGGAAGGAAGTCCCTGAGATTAGTCATCTACATTTCAAAGGGATAGCATCAGAGCAGCGGGAAGTGATGACCAAATGTCTTTGACCTTCTAGCCCTCTGACTTACTAGTCTGTCCTCCACTGTCTGAGGCATGAGACAGCGCAAAGTCCTTTAACTTTCCAACACCCCCTCTCGTTGTCTCGTGACTCAGTTCACAATATTCATTTTCTCTCTCAGCTTTTCAAAGCAGGGTCTTGGTAGTGGCTTATTGAGTAAGTCTGCAAGCATTTCATATGTCGGGCAGTAGAGCAACTTGATTAGTCCATCTTTCTGCAGACTTCTCACCACATGGTACTTCACATCAATATGTCTGGTACTCCTCTTTACATCTTCTTGTTTGGAGAGTTGAATGCAGGTTTGGTTGTCTTCATACACTGGTATGGGCTGTGGTACATCTGTACCTAGGTCCTTCACTAGTTGACACAGCCATTGTATCTCATGACAGCCCTGTGCAGCTGATACATATTCCGCTTCAGTGGTTGATGATGCTACTATGTCTTGTTTTCTGCTTGACCAGCTTATCGCTCCATCTCCATAGACAATTATGTGACCACTGGTGGATTTCCTGTCTGTTATATCTCCACCCCAGTCTGCATCTATATATGCTTCTAGTTTGGGTTGACTATTAGCTGACAGCTTGAGCTTAAAGTGTGCAGTACCCTTTAGGTACCTAACAAGTCTTTTCATTGCATTCCAGTCCTTGACTGTTGGTGATGCAGTCTTTCTGCAAAGTAAGCCAACTGCTGTACTGATATCTGGCCTAGTGAGTGTACTAATGTATAAAAGCTTACCCAATGCTTCACGATATCTATGGTTGTCAGATAGTGGCTCAGTTTGATCTTCTTTCTTTATGTAGTTCACTTCCATTGGAGTTGGTGTAGGATTTGCATTTTCCAGTCTGAGCAAGTTGATCAAGTCTTTAATTTTCTGTTCTTGGTTGAACAGGAAACTTCCATCTTTCTCTCTTTGTACTTGAATGCCCAAGTAGTGTGCAATGTTGCCAAGTTGCTTGACTTCCACTTCTTTGTTCAGATGATCCATTATTTCCTTGCTGTCATCTGGATTTTCATAGGCAAAAATCAAATCATCAACATACGCCAAAATGTAAGTCCATTTCCCATCTCTGCATCTCGTGTACAGGCAGGGATCAGCTTCACTTCTTTTGAAGTTTGCTTGAAGCAGCATATCATTCAGTTGTATATCCCATGCTCTGGCAGCTTGTTTTAAACCATCAGTGCTCTTTTGCAGTTTGCATACATAGTCCTCTTTGCCTTCCTGTAAGAAACCTGGTGGTTGTTGCATGTAAATGTCCTCTTCTAGTTCACCATGCAAGAATGCAGTTTTCACGTCTAGGTGCTCAACATGCATTCCTTTGCTAGCAGCAATACTTAACAGAGTCCTTACTGTGGTATGTTTAACCACTGGTGCAAAGGTTTCATCATAATCTTCTCCATATTTTTGTGAATATCCTTTTGCTACTAATCTGGCTTTGTAGCGCTGAATCTCACCATCAGCATCATGTTTGAGTTTGAAAACCCATTTGCAGCCAATAACTTTTCTTCCTTGTGGTAACTTAGTAAGAGTCCAGGTTTTGTTTTTCTGTAGAGCCTCAAGCTCTTCAATTGCAGCTTGTTTCCACTTCTGGGCTTCTGGTTGTGGTAGCTGGGATATTTCCTCCCATGATGAAGGTTCTGGTTGTTCCGCTGTTCTTGCGAGGTAGGACAGCCTCGGAGCTGGAACACCTCTGTTTCAGCACGTTGATCGCCTCACCTCACCCTCTGTGGTCCCTTCTATCACCTCAGGTGCGTCTGGTGGATCGCTGGGGGTCTCTGTGTCAAGTGTGGTTGGATCTGGATCTGCTGTCTCCTCCTCCTCCTCAGTTCCTCTGAGATCAGGAAGCATAATCCAGTCATCAGGGTGCTTGGTCTGGTTGCTTGCTTCAGTGTAGGCCCCCTCTGAAGGTGTAGCTCTTTCATTCTCTTGAAAACACACTGCTCTGCTTATGGTTATCCTGTTGGTGTCAGGATCCAGAATTCTGTAGGCTTTGGATTGTGCTGCATAGCCTACAAAAATCCCTTTTGTGGCCCTAGCCCCTAACTTAGTCCTTTTTTCCTTTGGGATGTATGAGTAAGCCGTGCTTCCAAAGACACGCAGGTGCGTCATGGACGGCTTATGACCATGCCAAAGTTCATAAGGTGTTGTTTCAATAGGTTTTGTGTTCATTCTGTTGTGTATGTATGTAGCAGTCATGATGCCTTCTCCCCAGAATTTCTGTGGGAGGTGTGCGTCAGCAAGCATGCATCTTACCATGTCCAGTAGAGTTCTGTTCATTCTTTCTGCGATTCCATTTTGGGGCGGGCAGTAAGGCACCGTAGTTTGATGCACGATTCCATGTTCTCTCAAGAACTGCTGTGTAGCATTGGACATGTATTCTCCTCCACTGTCTGTGCGCAGGATCTTTGGCTTCCAGCCAAATTTGTTGCTTGCCATCGCCACATATTGTTTTAATTTCTCCAGCATCTCTGATTTTTCCTTCAGTCAATAAACACACGTGTATCGTGAGAAATCATCTGTTATAGTTAGAAAATACTTTTGATTACCTATAGTTGCTGGTAGTGGTCCAGATATGTCACTGTGGATCAGGTCCAAGGGTCCTTGCGTCTTCCTTTCACTCTGCTTTGGGAATGGCTTGTTTACTGCTTTGAACTCGAGACAAGAAACACAGTTAGTTACAGTGTCACATGGTACAAAATCAATGCCATTAGCTAATCCCTGTTCCTTCACGTTTTGAATTGATTCAAAACTTCTGTGTCCTAGTCTTCTGTGCCATAATTGTAAGCAGTTTCCATGCTGACACAACTTGGCTAGGTTCACTACATTAGGCTGGCATGCCTCAGGTCTTTCTCTGTCTGTAGAATGCTCTTCCACACAATAAAGACCTTGAAATTCCCAGCCCACAAGGCAAACTTCTCCATTCTGGGTAACAACACATTGTCCATCTTTAATATACAATTCACAGCCTTGTTGCTCTAGCTTGGATATTGAAATCAAAGAGCTTGAGAATTCAGGGATATACAAAACATCTCTCAGAAAAAATGGTTTAACAGATCCATCCAGCAATTTGCAATATAAAATTCCTTTGCCCTTTTTCTTTGCTTTAATTGTAGTATTATTGCCCAAATAAACAGTCTCTTCAGGAATATCAAACAGTTCAGTATAGAAACTTAGATTTTTAGAAATATGGACAGATGACCCAGAATCTAAAATCAGCTTTTCATGATTTTCCATTCAATTAAAACTATAGTTCTTGTTGAAATGTCTGTCTGTATACTTGGAATCTCTGTTTTAATTCTCCTTTGTTTGACTGATATTCCCAGACCTCCTGGTCTGATTCTTGGGACAATGCGCCACCCGGTGGCCAAATTCGTTACATAGGAAACACCTAAAGGCTTTGTTTCCAGCTGACCTCATTTCAGCACTGGCGGTCATGTGACCTCTCTCTCTGGGCTGAGTTTCTCTGGTGTAATCGGCTCTCTTTGTATGCAAATGTGAGGTGCCCATGCGGCTCCCTCTTGCAGCATTTCCTCCCGCATTCTCTCTGCTTTCAGTGCAATCCTCAGTCGAGTCTTCCTCCATTCCAAGTAATTATCCGCTTCCAGGATGGTAAGCCTGAGTTTTCCCTCCAGGTAGGCAGCCATCGTCACTGGCTCCAAAAGGCACTTGATGTAGATTAGCAATTCAAAGTGTCCACGCTAGATCTCAATGAATCTCCTGGAACAAACCTAACTCTCTAGTTGCAGTACACGCAGCTCAAAATACTGCTCCCATAACTTGCTGGAGCCCATAACCTGTTGGAAATTCTCTGTGGTGAGAGAATCTCTTTTCAATATAGTAGAGTGCACAGAGGCACAAACACAGCGGATTTAGTTAGGCATGCGTGTGTGCTAAGAGTAAAGTAACTTGGAGCCAATTGCTAGTTTCCAATCAATATAAAAGGCATTTATTAAGGAACTCCATTCTAGATAGGAAAGTGAGGATTTAGGATCTCTAATCCATCTATCTAAGTGGATGCAGATGGATTCACCATCTTCTCTGCACATATGGTGCAGGGCAAGAGACTTGCCATGTTGCAAGGTAAAGAGCCAGGTAGCAAGAGAGAGAAGAGAAGAAGGAAGGAAGTCCCTGAGATTAGTCATCTACATTTCAAAGGGATAGCATCAGAGCAGCGGGAAGTGATGAGCAAATGTCTTTGACCTTCTAGCCCTCTGACTTACTAGTCTGTCCTCCACTGTCTGAGGCATGAGACAGCGCAAAGTCCTTTAACTTTCCAACACTCATACTAGGGAATTGGAATGTTCCCCTCCTCGTAATCAGGTTAGTAAACCTGTATGTCATTGATGCAATGCTCCTGCATAGGAATAGAGAGGGAAGGCGCAACCAAGAGGTTCACGCAGATGAGACAGTAAATCTCTTCTGGAAAAGTTTGTATGGTTATGTGCAAAAAGACAAGAGTATCTCTTCTAAACAGCAATGGGACAAATTGTGGAAATGGACGTCGGATGTAACCCCCCCCCCCAGTTACCTGATGTGCCTTGAAATCCCCCACCCCCAAGTTACAGTACTACCTGCATATACTTCATAACCTTGTGGGTTTCCAAATCATTGTGTGTCAATCTTGGTAGATATATCATGTACAAACAACCACTTTGTATATCATTGTGCTTTGGCAACGTACTGTATGCTTTGGTAGTTTGTTGGTTCAATTAAAAAAATCTTGTCCTATGAAAAATAAATAAATCTTGTCCTATCTTGGAGAAGCCAGGGAAGGAACTTGGAACCTTCTGCTCTTCCCAGAGTGGCTCCAGCCACTACGGGGAGTATCTTACAGTGCTCACACATCTAGTCTCCTATGCATATATAACCAGGGCGGACCCTGGTTAGCTCTGGGAACCAGTCATGCTTGTTATCACAAGACCAGCTCTCCTCTCATTCTTGGAAGTCAGCAAGATCATTGGTTTTTAAAAATATGGATCTATTTCTGGCAAACTGAAGTAGCAGAGAAAAAACAGGATTTCTGCTCTGTGCCTTGACTGGTTCCCTGGGAGAAACAACTAAATTCCTCTGTAGAAAGAATAATCGAGAAGGTACATTTTGAAAAAACAGCAGTTCAGCACTGACGTTGACCTGGAGCCACAAATTCAGAAAGCATCCTAACTAAAGGAAGAGGTATCCTAATACACAGAGACCAATCATGCACACAGAAGACCAGGCGACCTGCCTTCAGCTCTTCAGAACCAAAGGAGAAGCAGAGATTCTGTCTGGAGTGAGTGGGGAATGGGGGAGTTGGAGGGGGCCTTGTGGGCCACCTGGGCCAATCTGCTGCATGACGCTGGGAATCCAGAGCTAGAGAATCCCCAGCACAGCTGACGATCCAGTCTCTGCTCCAAGACCTTCAGCGAGGGGCAGCCCCGGCCCAGGTGAAGGCTTCCATTCTCAAACGGCACTTCATGGGTATGTTTGAGGGATGGATGTGGTCACAGCAGCTTACATATCTGTCCGTTTCTGAGCCACAGCTTCCCAAGAGGAATGTCATGGTTTAGCACTAACTCCATGAGAAATATGACGACATGCGCACTCCTTTGAAGCTATTCTGACGATCACTGAAAACCGGGCTAGAGGAGCCCATCTCGATTTTCAGTGATCGTCTGGACAGCGGACTTGTCTCTTTATGTTTTCTGCTGCTGTGAGGGAGGTTCGCTGGATTTGGGGAAGTGGGAAGGCAATGGAGTTGGGAAAGGGGGGCAGCTAAAGCAACTGAAGTGGATGCTTCTGTCTGCTGCTGCTCCCAAAAGGGGTGGTGTTTTATTGTGGGCCATCTTATTGATTTCTCTATCTATGTCAACCGCTTGGGGAACTTTTGTTGAAAAACAGTATATAAATATGTGTCATATTCGTATTGTGGGGAGTTGGGAGGAGTTGTGGGGTGGGAGACAAGCAGCAAGACCAGTGGACTGGTTTTTTCTATGGTGTTCAGGCAAGCAAGAGGATTGCTGGATGTGGGGAGGCAGAGAGTTAGCCCAAGCAAAATAAGTGGACTCTTCTGTTTGCTGCTGCTCCAAAGAGGCTTTGCGGAGGGTGGGGGGTTGTTGCTGTGGGGAGGTGGGAGGAAATTCAAAGCTGTGTTGAGCTGCAGAAACAACTAATTTCCCACACACAGCTTTGTAGGATTGTGGCCGAAATCTTTAGCAATTCATCTTGTATGAAAAACAAAGAGGATTGTGGTTCCTAAAGGGTACACTATCGATGTATTAAGGCATGATGGAGAGACACACCTCTACAGGCCACTAAGCGCTCCCCCCTCCCTCCCCCCGTCTCTTTCTCACTCTCTCTCATATTCACATGCACACACCTGAACCGCTTCTCAAAAAACACCACAAGAAAAGAGTCCACATCCCATACAAAAATGAAGCCTGGCAGTGCAGGTTATATGAAATTCTGTTGCACAAGTAGCCCTGGCCTGAATACAACTGGCCACTGTATCCACAGAACAGATATTCCGCTCTGGCCTGTGGGCTTCTCAGGGGCATCTGGTGGGCTACTGTGTGAAACAGGATGCTGGACTCGATGGGCCTCCTTGGGCCTGACCCAGCAGGGCGGTTCTTCTTCTATTTTGATGTCGGAATACAATCCTCATTGCAGTGGTGTACCGGGGAAATAGAACCATGGTGGAAATTTGTCGTTTGAAAGACAAATGGACAGATGGATTCTTACACAGACCGAACATTTGTGAAAAGGAGAGCAATGAAACGTTCATATGATTAAGAATGAAACTCAGCATCAGTGTTCATGACATGTGATTTGACATGTCTTTTCTTAGACTTCTAAATTGATATCCCGCTCTTCCTCCAAGGGGCAGTGTATATGCTTACCTTATTTATCCTCACAACAAGCCTGTGAGGCGGGTTAGGCTGAGAGAAAAGTCACGGACTTTTCAGTCTTGTCAGGGACAAGTCAGTGCTGGCCAGTGAGTTAAGAGTTGTTGTTGTTCTTCATGACTTAAGATCTCGTTTGGAGCTAGAGATGATGATGAATGGCAGCAGGGAAGTGAGAGAGCTGTGTCTGGATCCCTGTCCCTATTTTAATTGTAGTGTTTGGTTGATAGGTGCAATACAAGGGCTGAAATTGCCTCTGCAATGGCAGCAGTTCCAAAACCAAAGAGGAGGAAGATAGAGCAGGACCACAGGCCATTTCAACACAAGTGGCCAGAAGAATACCTGTTCTTGGAATACAGTGGCAAATACCTATGCCTGGTGTGTCAAGAACAGGTTGCAGTACCCAAAGGATTCAATAGCCAGAGGCATTCTGACAGCAGACCTCAGAAAACCTTTGGCTCTTTAGGTGCCACTGAGAGATGTGCCAGAGTGCAGCAACTGAAAAGGAAATGTTGAGCTCAACAGAACATATTCCCAAGAGCTATGGCTATGAATGAAGCATGGCAAGAGGAAGCTTCAAGATTGCCCAGTTGACAGCACATCTAGGTTGGCCATTTAGAGATGCTGAATATGCAAAACTGTATTGAATGAGAGCTGCTGAGGTACTGTTTCCAGAAAAGAAAAGAGTGCTGCAGGAGAGACGCTTGTCCAGAATGACTATCCAACACTGTGAGGCAGAGATATCCAGGAGCCTCAGTGGGCAGCTCAAAGAAGGTTGCTCACACTTTGACTATGACTCTGTTGCAGTGGGTGAGAGCAGTGCTATCAAGGATAGAGCACAGCGACTAGCGTTCATTCATGGAGTGAACCCAAACTTTGAAATCACACAGGAGCTCCCAGCAGCTGCCTGGCTTCCCTCTGGACTCTCTTGTTTGGGCAACAGCAGGGCTCTCCTTCCCATGCTTGGAGAGGAGGAGACTCAGTGGAAGTGAAGGAGGGAGGAAGCTACTGACGTAATAGTGCAGCAGTCAACCACAAGGGCCTTTCTTGTATCCCTAATCTAAATCCACCTTCCAAGCCTTTTGCCCACTCCCCCTTTTGAGGACAGGGAATTCCCGGTACTCTTAAAGAGGCATCCTAGTTGGATTCCCCTTGACAAGTGCACTCCTGAGCTGGCCCAGCTCGCTCGAGCCTGAGGAGTACCGGCATAACTGGTTCCATGCACATTCCTAGTCGCCACCAGACGAGCCAGTGGCAACTGCAGCGGAACCTCTCCCAATGACTTTAGTGGGCAGTGGGGCTCATGGCGAAGAAGATGTTCTCTTAGAGACTAACCTGTTCAGAGCTTTATAGGTGATAGCCAGCACCTTGTATTTTGCCCTGGAACTTATAAGTAGCCAGTGTAGTTCTATCAATGCTGGAATCATATGGTCACTCCGAGAGGACCCAGAGACCCACCTGGCAACCCGTACCGACTGCAGTATCTGGACTACATACAAAGGTAGCTCCACATAGAGTGCATTGCAGTAGTTAAATCTGGAGGTTACCAGCAAATGTAAGCACCGAGATATATGTAGCAGCATATGGACCACCATTCTGAGGCCATTGATCTCAAGCAATGGATGCAGCTGGCGTACCAGCCAAAGCTGATAGAAATCACCTCTGGCCACCGCCTCATCCTGGGACACCAAGGAGAAGATTCGATCCAGAAGCACTCCCAGACTGCGCACCTGTTCCTTCTGGCAAGGTGTGACCCCATCCCGGACTGGCAGATCAAAATCACCCCCCGATTTCCAAAGAGGCACAACAAGAGCCTCCGTCTTATCTGAATTCAGTCTCAGTTTCTTATCCCTCTTCCAGCCCATCACCATCTCCAGGCAGGCAAATTAGGGAGGTTATGTCTTCTCCATATGAAAGTGGCAAAGCAGTGCCTCCCACCCCCAACCCCCTCAGACACTCTTATCACCAAAGATGATGATTTCATGATGACAGCAATAGTCGTGCAATCATTCGTTTGAGAATGAGATGCAAAATCAAGCTGTCCTGTGAACAGGGGCATGGCAGATTGAAGTGGGCCCTAGCTAAAAAGTGAAGATTGGCCCCTACCCCCTCTTCTTCAGAGAGGCATGAGCAGGAAAGCAAAGGACAAGCTGTCACCAAAGCCAGCTGGTCCCTCTCCCCCTGGCGTTCAGAGACATTCATCCCCCACTGCTCAATTGTAGCCACGCCCCTGCTTGAGAATTTTTTATTGAAAAAACAGGATATAAATCATGCTTCTAAACAAAAGAACTATAGCTTCACTCAATGTGTTGGATGTCTGCCTTACACTTGAAACATTTATTCATTGATGAATTCCTTCCCACCAAAACAGTAAACACGCTTTTTAGAAAAGGTTTGTAGAACTCCAGATTTTTATTGATTGATTTTATTTTATTTTATTAAAGTAAAATTGGTAGCCCGACCTGCTCTGTGCTGCCTCCTGGTGGGCACATGATAGCATTGCCACACTCTGGAAAGAGCAGAGGACAGAGCCAGTGTGGGGGAGGGGGGAGAAAGCAAAGAGATGTGTGTCCGCGCAGGTGTGAATGGGTGTCAAGATGGCACTGAAGGAAGGAGTCCTTGTGTCTTGCAGAAACAAGAGCAGAGCTCAGCCACAAAGGTAGCTGTTTGGATGAAGGGCAGTGGATGGTGGTGTGGGTGTCTGCTATGAGGGACCTGTGATGGTCTTGCTTTAAACATGGTGGTCAAGAGAGCCCTCTGATTTCTCAGATAAACCGACATTAGAACATGAAGGGTGAGGTTTGAAAGAACTTCTTCTTCTTCTTCTTCTTCACCTCTTTTTGACACAAGTTTCCAAAGCAGTTTACATAGAGTAATAAGAAAGGAAGGAAGATGGATTCCCTGTCCCCAAAGGGCGCACCATCTAAAAAGAAATATAAGATAGACACCAGCAACCATCACTGGGGGGTTACTCTGCAGGGGGTGGAAAGAGCCAGGTGCTCCCCTCCCCTGCTCAGTGAAGAGAATCCCCACTTTTAAAAGGGTCCTCTTTGCCCAGTTGGCAGGAGATGCCTCCAAGTCCTGAAAGCAAGAGGACCAATGGCCATTGCTGAGGCTTATGACACATCCTCTAGAGGCAAGAGGACCAATGGCCATTGTTGAGGCTGATGACACATCCTCTTTCATGACACCTCCAGGGCTCAGCTGCTCTTTGTGGGTGAGTTAGGCGAGGAGGGAGGAGGTGAGGTGGAGAGGAGTTGGAGAGATAGCGAGGAAAGAGAGTGTAGAGAGTCCGTTTCTGTTTCTGTCAAATCTATCTATCTATCTATCTATCTATCTATCTATCTATCTATCTATCTATCTATCCATCTATTTATCCATCTATTTATCCATCTATTTATTCATCCATTCATTTATTTATCAATTTATTTATTTATTCAGTGTTAGTGTTAGTATTTGTTATTTTGTTGTTTGTTGTTTGTTTGTTTGTTTGTTTGTTTGTTTGTTGTGGTTTTGGGAGGGGTCTAGTGGGGGAGGGAGGGACAGTCAGCTTTTAGTAAAAGGAGGGATAGGTAGTCAGGGGGGAATAGTTAGACAGGGAGGGAAATGGGGGAGAAGATGAGGAAAGACTTCTTTGCAAAGTAAGTAGGATTCCATAACAGCTTTGCCTTGCTCCCTCTCTTCCTGGCCAGGTCTGACTAGAGTCCCCCGCCCACCTGCCTGCCCGATCAGGAAGGGCACCAGCTGTGAACACGCCTATTGTGACGTGCTTGGCGGATGTCCCAATTGTAGAGGGGAATTTGAATCAACCTCCCTCATTGAGCAGAGTAATCCAGTTGGATGAGCTCAGAGTAGAGGCCTGGAGAAACTGTTTTTAAGTGTTTTTTAAAGTGTTTTTTAAAAAGAAACTGTTCTAAAACAGATTGTTCTAAAGAAGTTACAAACTTAGATTAAAAGCCTGCAACTTGTACTTCCTTCATGGGGAGGGAAGGAAGGAAGGAAGGAAGGAGCGGAGCAGACAAAGAAGAAGGGAGTGCCCCAAGCTGTGCTTTGGAACATGTTCATGACCATCTAACTAGCCTGAGACAAGTTTCCCCCGTAGCAGAGGCCTGTACAGAGCAAGCCAGGCTGCACATGGGACATCCCAAGCTGTTTGGTGTTGCTTGTCATGCACTGAAATCACGCTTGATTGTGGAAGAGGGGAGTGGACTTCAATGTTCTAATCAAAGAGCTGCATCTGAGCTGGCACAATACAAGCCTGAGTTGCTATTCTCTAATAATGAGCCAGCCCTATTGGTATCCTAGGTATATTTGGGGGTACTTAAGTTTTGCCCATATATGGCAAAGCTTTTCTTGAATATAGGCAGGGGTCAGCTTTTCCTTACGAGAACCTTTCCTAAAGGAGCAGTTGATTTCGTTTCTCATTCCACGCTCTGGCTGCTTGTTTGGAAGCCATAGATGCTCCTTTCTAGTTTGCACAAAGCCCCTTCTTTCTAGGTAGCTCATAGCCTGGTGGCTGTTGCATGTAGATGTCTTCCTCGATTTCCCCATGAGGGAAGGCAGTCTTTACATCCATGTGTTCAACTTGCATCTTTCTGGCCGCTGCCACGCTGAGCAGTGTCCTAATTGAAGTGTCTGTCACAAGTGGTGCAAAGGTCTCATTGTAGTCCTCAGCATAGTTCTGGGAGTATCCCTTGGCTACTTGCCTCGCCTTGTAGCGCTCTGCCTCCCCTTCTGCATCCTGCTTGACTTTCAAGACCCACTTGCATCCCGCAGTCTTTCTTCCTGCGGGGATTGACACACGTCTTCAAGTCTCATTTTTGTGCAGGGTGTCAATTTCTTCGAATGCTGCATTTCCTCACCTTTTGTCAGCTGGCATCTTTTCTTTCTCTCGCCATGTGGTGGGTTCTTGTAGCTCTCCTCCTTTGGTCCCGAGTGAGAACCTTTTGGGTGGAGCCCCTTTGTTGGGGCTCTGGCAGTGCCTCAGTTGGGGCTCCGGCTGTGCAGCCCCTTCTGAATCTGTATCCCCTTCTGAACCTCCTTCTGCTTGTGGCACAGATTCTTTGGATTCACGGTCTGGCTCTTGCATCATGAGACTCCACCCACGTGCTTCCTCTTTCACCTGGATCTCTGGCACAAGTTCTGGTACATCACCTCTAGTTGGCCCTTGTCTCTCATCAAATGACACCACCTTGTAGATCCTGACCTCTCCACTGGTAGGATCAAGGATTCTCTATCCCTTTTGGCCAGGCGCATATCCAGCCAACACTCCCAGTTCGCATTTGTGATTGAGTTTGGTTCTCTTGGCCTTTCGGACGTATGCAGAAGCCTTTGATCCCAAAATTTTGACATGGTTTAGAGAGGCTTTGTTCCCAAGCCCAATGGTGTCTTGTCTATTGCTTTAGCTGACAATCTGCTTTGCAAGGACTTAGGAACATATAGGAAGCTGCCATAGACTGAGTCAGACCATAGGTCCATCTAGCTCAGTATTGTCTGCACAGACTGGCAGCGGCTTCTGCAAGGTTGGGGTCCGCCCTGGTTGCATATGAATGGGAGAATAGCACTGTAAGCTCTTCCCCTTAGGGGATGGAGCCGCTCTGGGAAGAGCAGAAGGTTCCAAGTCCCCTCCCTGGCTTCTCCAAGATAGGGCTGAGAGAGATTCCTGCCTGCAACCTTGCAGAAGTCACTACCAGTCTGTGTAGACAATACTGAGCTAGATAGACCTATGGTCTGACTCCGTATATGGCAGCTTCCTATGTTCCTAGGACATCAGAATGTATTCGCTCCAAAGGACGCTGTGACTCTGTCTGTGTCTGGCATGCAGAAAAGCTGGGTCTCACCCCTTGATTAAGTATGCAACACTGACACCTTGTGGCAGCTTCTCTGCATGACTCCACTTTAAAGTCCTTCATAAGTCCATTTCCCCCAAGCTCATTGATCACATGGATTTGCCTATGTTCTAGTCTTTCAGGCCATATGGTAGAACACTTCTTGAGTTTGCAAGAGGCTGCAAGCCTGGCCTGTTCAGTTACACAGTCCAATCAAAGAAGCACATCTTTACGCAGATCGGCTGTCATACTGAAATCATCATCTTTGGTGATGGAGTGTCGGAGGGGGCTGGGGGTGGGAGGCACTGCTTTGCAGTGGTGGCTTTGGGGGTGGGAGGCACTGCTTTGCAGATTCCACACGGGGTCCCTTGGAGACCGTTGCTCTTTCCAATCTGAACTTTCCTATGGTGTTCCTCAGGGCTCCATATTGTCTCCAAAGTACTTTAACACCTACATGAAACCGCTGGGAGAGATCCTCCAGAGATTTGGTGCAGGGTGTTATCAGTATGCTGAATGAAAACTCTCTCTTACAGACTGTCTTATGAAAAGACACTTGTTCTTATTACACACCTTTTCCTTTTTATCTAATCATAAATCCTTGTTACTGAAGTGTGCTACTCTTCATGTTGGGTCTGTCACACGCCTTTGGAGGCCGAGGACTGCTCAGCCTTTTGGGGGAGTGCCTACTTCTAGTGTGCAGTCCACACCCAGCAGCAGTGTCATCTCCACTTCCTAGTCCAGCAGCAGGGTGTCCCTAGCAGCGCCAATGCAGCCGGCACAACTGTGTGAGTTGCAAGTGAAAAGTGACTCCTGGCTAGGGCACTGGCCTTCACTTCATCTTGTGGCAGCATAGTCCCCAAACCCATCCCAAACATGATGCACGATGTGAAAAGAGGGTGAACCTCTGTCATGCCCCCGCTTCTTTTCTTCTTTCTAAATGAAAAGGTCCCAGTTGCCTCCACCTCTTCCCTTCCGGGAAGGAGCTGCACCCCTGAGCTCTTTCATGGTCCTTTCCTATACCTTTCCAAGCGCTAACATAAGCTTGGTGCGTTGGGTTGAGCAGAACAGCACACAGTGTTCCAAAGGTCTCTGCACCAATGCATTTTGGCAGCTGTCTCTACGTAATTCCTCAGCCAGAAAGAAGACGGTGCAATACCTGGAAGCCTATTGGGCTACCTGTATTGCTGCCCTCCTTCTGTTCTGCAATCCTTCCCTGTCCCATTGGCCCCCTCTCCTCCAAATGTCTGCCTAAGGGTCTCTTTCTCACCTTCTCCCTGCTCTCTTCTAGGCTGCGAAGGGTCTGCCAGTGCTGCAGGCAGCTCTTTCAGACCTCCCCCACACGTGACTCCAAGGGGAAGCCCCCCAGACGGAGGTTCTTCAAGAGGAGGAACCGTGTTGAGCCAACTTCGGCTCCTCCTCCAACTCTGGCTTCTCCTCCAACTGCAGAAGAGGGCTTCCAAACATCGTCAGGAGTCACAATTGGTGAGGAGGTGCCCTAGGCTCCTGGGGAATGGTTGGGACTGCGGGTGGCTCTTTTGGGAGGGTGGGACAGCTAGTGCTTAGCAAACTGGCAGATTTGTGGGCCTTCATTTTAAATGTGTGGGCTGAATTTCTTCTTCCCTTCCAGCCTTGAGCACCACATGGCAAAAAAAGGAAAGAGCTAAGGTAGGGTATCATTGAGTAGAGGGCCTTTCTCCACATAGCCCAGGTCGTTTCTGTGAGAGGCATTTGACCCTCTGGGAGCACCCACCCTCTGCTCTGATCCTTTTCCCAGTTCTGCAATCTCCCTGAGAAGCAGCAGAATAATCCATGGAGGGGGTGGGGTCCCCAGAAAGGGATTGAGAGCAACCCACAAAGTAAGGCTGTCTGGTCCATTTCCAGGAAGCCACAGAGAAGTCCTTCCATCACTAACAGCTCAATGCTTCTGATTTTCAGCTCATTCTCTGGTGGACATCCTTTCTTAATTCCATTGCGGTGCAAGTCAATGGCGCAGAGTCGGATACATTGCAGTTCAGCAAGCTGAAGATTGTCGAATTCATTTTGGTGAGTGAGATGCAGCAGAGAATGGAAGAGAATGACCAAGCGCAGGCTCAGTCCAAACCTGACTGCCAAGACTGTGTGTTTGGGGCATCATCTTGATTGTTGGTTTGTTTGTTGTTCTATTGATTATTTCTCTATGTAAGCAACTTTGGAAACCTTTGTTGAAAGACAGTGTGAAAATGTTGTTGTTGTTGTTGTTGTTGTTGTTGGAGCTATCCCAATGAGGTCCATGTGGGTAGTGATCAACTCTCCTCTGCTCTTTACCTTCTCCCAGGAGATAATGGAGGATATTACCGCGCATCCTGACCCTGGCTCCTTCTTCAGGAAAACCCTGGACACCGTCACGGAGCTGAGGTAGACTCATAGTCATCAGGGCTTAAATCGGAGGGGTTTGTGTCAGGAAAGGGCAGTGGCAAACTAGACAAGATCTGTAACTGGATCTGCCCTTTTAAAAAAAGATGACAATGAATTCTAAGGGGGTTTGTAACATCTTGTTAAGTCCTCTAGCCTTATCGGCATCAGGGCCTCCCCAGGCCTGGATTGGTCATTTTTGAAAAAAGAGGAGAAACCGTCACAGACCAACCGTCTTGACACTGGCTTTGTTGCCCTGTTCCTCTTCTCTCCATGAGCTTCCCTTGGCTGAATCACCAGCCCTGCTCACACGATGAAATCTTTTATTCCCCCCTCCCCCCTTCCAGCAAAATCAAGCCGCCGTTGCCCGAGGAGCTGCGGTCGGCAGTGCTGCACGTGGCGGTGTCTGGGGCCAACTACCTGGAGCCAGGGACACAGGTAAGTTCTCCTTGAGCTTTTTCCTCCTGCGGCACAGACTCCTGCTGCTTCTACTCCTGGGGCCCTTGCAATGGTTTGACTGCCTGCAGAGGTTCTTCCTTACATTTCTGATCTTCCGGGATCATTGTGAGTAGCCTTTCCTATTTCCAAATAGCCTGGTTGTTTCTCGGCCCAACTGGAATCAAACACCATACTGCCATAAGCATGAGTGCTTTTTCAGTATTGTGTTCTTAAGATGTGTTGTCTCTCCTACTCATGCCTGATCTTCTCTTTCCCCCCTAGAATGAGACCTTTCAATCTCTTCAGAGAATGATTAGGGGGTTTCTGGAGGAGGCCCCCTCGGTCCACAACTTGACCAGCATCTTGAGGGTAAGTGCAATTTAATGTGTAATGTGCAATTTAATGTGTAATGTGCCCTATTTGGACATTAGGCAGTACGTGTGTACAGGTGTCTGAACACTTGGACGTGATTTTGTCTGCATGACTGTAGTTGCATTCCTTTAAAAGTGAACCAGGGTAGAGGCCCCAATATGGCATGGTCCAGATGGGAAGAGTCTAGCAGTGCCTGCCTTCCACAGCCTGTCTGTATAGCTGTCCCTGTGTACACTTCTGCACCTGTGCACTGTCCACTCGTCGTCCAAATGTTGAAGATCAGGTGTGAGTGGGGCTTGTGTCTTCATCCTTGACTGAACTGAATTGGGGGGGATGTTTGTACAGGAATAGACCCCTCTGAAACTTGTTTGGGCAGTCAGTCAATGGGTATCCTGTAATGGGGCCAATTCCTTCCGGGCTTAGCTCTCAGTCGCATGGCCAGGGATGATTGAGGCCAGTGCAATGACTGAGCTGCTCTTTCAACCCACAGGAGCTCCAAAGGTACAGCACTGCAAAGGATCCCCAGCTACAGGCTCTGGCCCAGGAAGCCTGCAGCTGTCTCCTGCAACATGCGGCCAGCCTGCCAGCTTTTCATGTAAGTCCCCCTCTGTGGACATGGCTTGGCTCTTCTTCAGAATCCTCTGGGACCCCTGCCAGGTGCCAGCTTCAGAAGAAGACCTCCTATTTGTCTCTGGTCACCCTGGGGCTGCCTGGCAGCACACCTGCTGCAGAAGGGCTGTTTCCACTGGGGCTCACCCAATGCCCCTTGGGACAGCAGCAGTGGCAGGAGGAACAGCAGAGAGCTGGGTTCCCCCTGGGTCTCTTCTGGCTGCCCAGTGCCCCAAAGAGCCACGCTCCATCTTTGGTAATCCTCAGCTTTGCACCCAACTGGATCATCTTTTTGATACTCATAGACATGGAAAAAGAAGTCCACATATTGAATAAATAAAATGCATCTCTATCTCTGCAGCTGAAAACACTGAAGGATGCTTTCCCGGTAGCATCCAAGAGCAGCATCCAAGGTAACTTGGGCTATTTCCAGGGAAGTGGGGAGGGCGGAACTGCATCCCTGTAGACCCTCCTTCGTTGATTCAATATGCACGAGTCCCTCCTTACCTCTGATCCAAGTCAATTCAAATAAGAAAATCAAGTCTCTTCTCTTCTCTTCAGATGACCTTGTGTTGGAAGAATTTGACGAAGAGGAGGAGTTTGGTAAATGTATGAGCATCAGAAAGGAGAGAGTGGGAATGATTGAAGAGCCATTTGATATGCCAGAGACTTCATGTTTTGTTTTCTGTTTTGTTTTGCAGGGTGAGAGATAACTGCTGTTCAAACCAGAAGAATATGCTATCCTAGACACCAGGCCAGGTTTATCCAACACTTGCTTGGGCTGATGGCATCATCCCCTGTGGCACTGCCCCAGGCCTTCCTTCGCCTAAGGACTTTACAGGCCTGGTTTCTGCGCAGGTTTCGCCCGCAAAGACACTCTCAACAGTGGCTCCTTGCAGCGCCTCGCAGGGGGCAGTCTCCTGATAGACATGCACGTCCAACCTCACTCAAGGGACTCTATTCCACATGCGAAGGCCCACCCTTATGATCACCACAGATGCCATCCCCAGTAAGGGATGGGGAGCCCATTTCAAAGACCTAGTGGTCGCTGGGACTTGGACAAAGGCAGAACGATGCCATCACATCAGTTATCTCAAGCTCAGGGTGATGTTCTTGGTGCTCAAGGCTTTCTGTCATTGGATAGAAGGATCTGCTGTACTCCTCACAGACAACACTATGGCCGGATCTTACCTGAACAGACAGGGAGGGACAGCATCTCTTTCTCTGCTCAGTCTGGCAATGCGACTCTGGATGTGGTGCCTGGAGTGGGGAATTTGGCCTTTGGCAGTACACATCCAAGGGAATGTCAACACTTTGGTGGATGCACTGAGTCGTGAAACATCCTTTCTCACAAATGGTGCCTGGATCCGGGCATGCTGTGCAAGATCTTCCACAAGTGGAGAGCTCTGCGTTTAGATGTATTTGCGTCAGCCCAGAATTCTCAGTGTGTGCAATTCTGCAGCAGGGTGGGAAGGGATCCGGAGTTGGAAGAGGACGCCTTCCTCCTGCACTGGGGCAACCAACTCCTGGACATGTTTCCTCCATTCCCCTTGATACCAAGAGTCCTACAGAAAATTGTCCAGGTCGAGGCCATATGTATCCTAATCGCACCATGGTGGCCCAGGCAACTCTGGTTCACCACACTTCTTCAGTTGTCACACAGGACGTACCAGCATCTTCCATCGTTACCATACCCTCTGATGGGGGAAGGCAGCTGTTGTCTCCAGCTGGACGTGGAGTCTCTGCATCCGACTGCCTGGTGGATAGAGGCGCAACCTCCTTCAGTGAGCCGGTGCAGGCAGTGCTGATGGCGGCAAGGAAGCCTTCCACCTTGAAATCTTACTCAGCCAAATGGACTTGCTTCTCTAAGTCTATGGCTGACAAGGGTGGTTCTGCGACTGAAGCTCCTTTGTCATTCATTTTTGATGATTTGCTGTCTCTGAAAGACAAAGGATTGTCTGTTTCTTCCTTAAGGGTTCACTTAGCGGCTATAGCCGAGAGGCATTCTGTGTCTGGTTTGTTCTCTCACAAATTGGTTAACAGGTTTTTGAAGGGGATGCTCCATTTGTTTCCGCCTGCCCCTAAATCTGTCCCACCTTGGAATTTTCTACTGGTTCTGAAGCAGTGAATGAAGGCTCCTTTCGAACTCATGGCTACATGTAACTTTAAACTGTTGTCCTTAAAAAGAGTGTTTCTCGTTGCAATTACCTCAGCTAAACGAGTGAGTGAAATTAAAGCATTGCGCTCTGATGCCCCTTATTTGGTGTTCCATAAAGACAGAGTTGTATTAGAGCCTGATGTTTTTTTTGCCCAAGGTGGCTTCTGAGTTTCGCATGTTGCAAGATATTTCTTTGCCTACCTTTCCCCCTACACCTACCTCAGATGAGGAGCGTGCATATCACTCACTGGACGTTAGGAGGGCTCTTGCCTTCTTTAAAGACAGAACGCAATCCTTCTGCAAATCTAAGTTTTTGTTCATTTCATATGCAGACCCATCAAAGGGACGACCAGTCTCATCGCAAAGGATTGCCGCTTGGGTCAAGGAGGCTATCTCCTTGGCGTATCAATGGGCTTCAGAACCCCTGCCTGTCTGTTTTAGGGCACACTCCATGCGGGCAATGGCTACCTCATCGCTTTTCTATAACCTTGTCTCTATGTCTGACATTTATAAGGCCACTACATGGTCACGTCCAACTACCTTCATCCGACATGATGCTTTGGACTTTCACTCCAGGTCTCAGGCAATGTTTGATGCCTCTGTTCTGCGTTCTGCTTCCATTGAGAAATAAAGTTTGCTTCTTTGATTTCCTTTGTTGCGTTATTTCTCTCCTGGGTTTGGGCTGCACCCTCCATCCAGGTACGATAGCTTGCTATTATCCCATGTGTGGTGCACAGAGCCCATGAAGAAGAAAGGCAGGTTGCTCACCTGTAACTGTAGTTCTTCATCCTCCCTGCTGCAACGTGTTCTTGTATGTGCTTAGGTTAGGAGCTGCGGAGGACTCAGGACTGAGGGAATCAGGCAAGCTGTCAGACAGGGGGAGCTGGTTTTCCCACTCTTTTTTCCTTATAAGGTAAAGCTTTAGAAGTTTCCGGACCGTGGATCTGTGCAGTTTCCAATCCCATGTGTGAAAGCACAGAAGACCACTCAAAGAACTACAGTTACAGGTGAGCAACCTGCCTTTCTCCCCTGTCATTTCAGGCAGCGCTTGCTGCCTAAAAGCATCTATTTCCCTTTCTCTCCCTTGCTGGAGGGAGAGACAGGGAAATAGGTGCTTTCAGGCAGCAAGCGCTGCCTGAAAAGAACATTGGAGTGCTTGGTCAGGGCCCGGGCATGGGCGGGGGGAGTTTGATAGGGGCTCTTCCAGAACCCGAGCCACGCCCCCCCTCTTGCGGAATTCAGCAGTCCTTTCCATTGGCGGCCTTTCCATTGGCGGCCTGACCATCATTGATCATGGTCTCCTCCTGGAGCCCCTGAAGGGGTCCTTCTGCTTCCACGGCTGCGCTTGTGGAGAAGTGCTGCAAGATTGCAACCCATTTCCAATGGAGTGAGAAGGGCAGGCGCATGCTCTGTGAGCAGCAGCGTGAGCTTGACCTCCCTCGACACCTCATCCATGGGGATGTTGAGAACTGGTGGGTCGCCACCCTTCTCTTGCTCTAGCACCTGCTAAAGCAACAGGTGGCCATCCACAACTTGGCAAAGTATCGTGGGGTGTGTGTGTGTGTGTGTGTCCTCTCCAACTTGGAGTGGTAGCTCATGTCTGGGCCAGTCTTGGCACTCGAGCCCTCCCTGTTTGCCACAAAGAGTGTACTGAGGCAATGCCTTTTAGCCAGGCTCTGCCCACCACACTTCTCCTGGAGAAGGTGATGAGAGAACTCCAGACCTCCCTGACCATTAGGGACGCCAAAGCCCTGGCAGGTTGGCTGAGGACTGGGTGGGTGGAGAAGCTATGCAACAAACTGAGTGACGCAGGAGACCATACTTTGGCCTGCCTGTGTTGACCCAACTATGAAGGGCAATGCCATCAGCCCTGGTTGAGTGGGTTAGTGAAGCAAAGCAGAGGAGGCTCGATAACCAGGGGAGGGTGCTGGCACACCTACATTACTTCTAGCGCATGTCCCACACCCAGCACCAGTATGGGTAGGTCCTCGCCCCCTCCTCTTCCCAGTCCAGCAGCGTGGCATCCCTGGCAACGCTGCTGGCAGTTCCACACCTTTGTTCCATCCAGCAGGGGTGCTTTGGCACAGGAGGAGAGAGGGGGCACCCTGCCCCGAAACCGGAGCCAGCCGCAACAAGGTGGGGTGTACGTCTACGAGGTGATTCAGAGTCAGAAAAATTAACCACGTGTTTGACAACCGTTGGTTTTGTCTTACATGTGAATGTGGCCAGTGTGTATCATCATCCCTACACGAGTCTGAAATGCTGACCAGCCAGCATAAAGCAATGGGCACTTGACAGGGTTTCACACTGAACAATGTACTACTGCTCCATTCCAAAGCAGGTTAGTTGCCCTTCAGTCTCATTGGAATCAAAGGGACCGTCAAGTCAAGGCTCAATGTTAAGCTCAAAGGAAAGCACGGAGCAAACCATGTCCACATGAAAAATTCTGAAAAGCTGAAAAGCTTGGGTATGCTCTCACCAACAGAAGTTGGTTCAATGAAAGAGATTACCTCACTGACCATGATTCTTAGGAACATAGGAAGCTGCCATCTAGTCAGAGCATAGCTCCATCAAGCTCAGTATTGTCTACACAGCCTGGCAGTGGCTTCTCCAAGGTTGCAGGCAGGAATCTCTCTCAGCCCTATCTATTCCTCCGCCCTGCGAGATCTTCCCGGGAGGGAGGAGGAGGGAGAGTGAGGGGATAGCCGAACCACCTGTCCACTCAGAACCGTACTCTGAGTTTAGGGTAAAATTTGTAGCTCATGCCGATGATGTTACATTACTGTTATCGAATGAAAATGAAATCTCTGTAATACTAGACCTCTTCTGGGAACATGGCAAGATCTCGGGCTCAGAATCAAATGCTGACAAAAGTGTATTTTTTAAAATGGACCCCGGACGTCAGCAACTCTCGTCAGCTTATACCATCAAGTACTACCACTTAATGCGGTCAAGCCATGGCTCCCAGAGGAGCAGCAAGAGTGCCCTCAAATTACTTGCAAACAGAAAGCTAGTGAGCTAGGTAAAACTTTCAGGGAAACCCACTCACATTTCTTCAAAGAGTGTGTGGCAGCCAAAAGAGTGTGGCAGGGAGTAAGCAAGCTGTTAGAGTGGCCTGATTTGGAAAAACAGACTTGGGAAGAACTAACACCGGGTTTGAGCCACAGAACCTCTTTTCGAGGTCCCAGAAAGAAACCTTCAAGGAAACGGGACACAACGGGTGCCCTCATTGTTGGAAATTCTCTGTGCTGAGAGAATCTCTTTTCAATATAGTAGAGTGCACAGAGGCACAAACACAGCGGATTTAGTGAGGCATGCCTGTGTGCTAAGAGTAAAGTAACTTGGAGCCAATTGCTAGTTTCCAATCAATATAAAAGGCATTTATTAAGGAACTCCATTCTAGATAGGAAAGTGAGGATTTAGGATCTCTAATCCATCTATCTAAGTGGATGCAGATGGATTCACCATCTTCTCTGCACATATGGTGCAGGGCAAGAGACTTGCCATGTTGCAAGGTAAAGAGCCAGGTAGCAAGAGAGAGAAGAGAAGAAGGAAGGAAGTCCCTGAGATTAGTCATCTACATTTCAAAGGGATAGCATCAGAGCAGCGGGAAGTGATGAGCAAATGTCTTTGACCTTCTAGCCCTCTGACTTACTAGTCTGTCCTCCGCTGTCTGAGGCATGAGACAGCGCAAAGTCCTTTAACTTTCCAACACTCATACTAGGGAATTGGAATGTTCCCCTCCTCGTAATCAGGTTAGTAAACCTGTATGTCATTGATGCAATGCTCCTGCATAGGAATAGAGAGGGAAGGCGCAACCAAGAGGTTCACGCAGATGAGACAGTAAATCTCTTCTGGAACAGTTTGTATGGTTATGTGCAAAAAGACAAGAGTATCTCTTCTAAACAGCAATGGGACAAATTGTGGAAATGGACGTCGGATGTAACCCCCCCCCCCAGTTACCTGATGTGCCTTGAAATCCCCCACCCCCGAGTTACAGTACTACCTGCATATACTTCATAACCTTGTGGGTTTCCAAATCATTGTGTGTCAATCTTGGTAGATATATCATGTACAAACAACCACTTTGTATATCATTGTGCTTTGGCAACGTACTGTATGCTTTGGTAGTTTGTTGGTTCAATTAAAAAAATCTTGTCCTATGAAAAATAAATAAATCTTGTCCTATCTTGGAGAAGCCAGGGAAGGAACTTGGAACCTTCTGCTCTTCCCAGAGTGGCTCCAGCCACTACGGGGAGTATCTTACAGTGCTCACACATCTAGTCTCCTATGCATATATAACCAGGGCGGACCCTGGTTAGCTCTGGGAACCAGTCATGCTTGTTATCACAAGACCAGCTCTCCTCTCATTCTTGGAAGTCAGCAAGATCATTGGTTTTTAAAAATATGGATCTATTTCTGGCAAACTGAAGTAGCAGAGAAAAAACAGGATTTCTGCTCTGTGCCTTGACTGGTTCCCTGGGAGAAACAACTAAATTCCTCTGTAGAAAGAATAATCGAGAAGGTACATTTTGAAAAAACAGCAGTTCAGCACTGACGTTGACCTGGAGCCACAAATTCAGAAAGCATCCTAACTAAAGGAAGAGGTATCC
This sequence comes from Hemicordylus capensis, assembly GCF_027244095.1. NCBI lineage: Eukaryota > Metazoa > Chordata > Lepidosauria > Squamata > Cordylidae > Hemicordylus > Hemicordylus capensis. The sequence goes on from NC_069658.1 coordinate 162,505,733, forward strand.
TAATACACAGAGACCAATCATGCACACAGAAGACCAGGCGACCTGCCTTCAGCTCTTCAGAACCAAAGGAGAAGCAGAGATTCTGTCTGGAGTGAGTGGGGAATGGGGGAGTTGGAGGGGGCCTTGTGGGCCACCTGGGCCACCTGGGCCAATCTGCTGCATGACGCTGGGAATCCAGAGCTAGAGAATCCCCAGCACAGCTGACGATCCAGTCTCTGCTCCAAGACCTTCAGCGAGGGGCAGCCCCGGCCCAGGTGAAGGCTTCCATTCTCAAACGGCACTTCATGGGTATGTTTGAGGGATGGATGTGGTCACAGCAGCTTACATATCTGTCCGTTTCTGAGCCACAGCTTCCCAAGAGGAATGTCATGGTTTAGCACTAACTCCATGAGAAATATGACGACATGCGCACTCCTTTGAAGCTATTCTGACGATCACTGAAAACCGGGCTAGAGGAGCCCATCTCGATTTTCAGTGATCGTCTGGACAGCGGACTTGTCTCTTTATGTTTTCTGCTGCTGTGAGGGAGGTTCGCTGGATTTGGGGAAGTGGGAAGGCAATGGAGTTGGGAAAGGGGGGCAGCTAAAGCAACTGAAGTGGATGCTTCTGTCTGCTGCTGCTCCCAAAAGGGGTGGTGTTTTATTGTGGGCCATCTTATTGATTTCTCTATCTATGTCAACCGCTTGGGGAACTTTTGTTGAAAAACAGTATATAAATATGTGTCATATTCGTATTGTGGGGAGTTGGGAGGAGTTGTGGGGTGGGAGACAAGCAGCAAGACCAGTGGACTGGTTTTTTCTATGGTGTTCAGGCAAGCAAGAGGATTGCTGGATGTGGGGAGGCAGAGAGTTAGCCCAAGCAAAATAAGTGGACTCTTCTGTTTGCTGCTGCTCCAAAGAGGCTTTGCGGAGGGTGGGGGGTTGTTGCTGTGGGGAGGTGGGAGGAAATTCAAAGCTGTGTTGAGCTGCAGAAACAACTAATTTCCCACACACAGCTTTGTAGGATTGTGGCCGAAATCTTTAGCAATTCATCTTGTATGAAAAACAAAGAGGATTGTGGTTCCTAAAGGGTACACTATCGATGTATTAAGGCATGATGGAGAGACACACCTCTACAGGCCACTAAGCGCTCCCCCCTCCCTCCCCCCGTCTCTTTCTCACTCTCTCTCATATTCACATGCACACACCTGAACCGCTTCTCAAAAAACACCACAAGAAAAGAGTCCACATCCCATACAAAAATGAAGCCTGGCAGTGCAGGTTATATGAAATTCTGTTGCACAAGTAGCCCTGGCCTGAATACAACTGGCCACTGTATCCACAGAACAGATATTCCGCTCTGGCCTGTGGGCTTCTCAGGGGCATCTGGTGGGCTACTGTGTGAAACAGGATGCTGGACTCGATGGGCCTCCTTGGGCCTGACCCAGCAGGGCGGTTCTTCTTCTATTTTGATGTCGGAATACAATCCTCATTGCAGTGGTGTACCGGGGAAATAGAACCATGGTGGAAATTTGTCGTTTGAAAGACAAATGGACAGATGGATTCTTACACAGACCGAACATTTGTGAAAAGGAGAGCAATGAAACGTTCATATGATTAAGAATGAAACTCAGCATCAGTGTTCATGACATGTGATTTGACATGTCTTTTCTTAGACTTCTAAATTGATATCCCGCTCTTCCTCCAAGGGGCAGTGTATATGCTTACCTTATTTATCCTCACAACAAGCCTGTGAGGCGGGTTAGGCTGAGAGAAAAGTCACGGACTTTTCAGTCTTGTCAGGGACAAGTCAGTGCTGGCCAGTGAGTTAAGAGTTGTTGTTGTTCTTCATGACTTAAGATCTCGTTTGGAGCTAGAGATGATGATGAATGGCAGCAGGGAAGTGAGAGAGCTGTGTCTGGATCCCTGTCCCTATTTTAATTGTAGTGTTTGGTTGATAGGTGCAATACAAGGGCTGAAATTGCCTCTGCAATGGCAGCAGTTCCAAAACCAAAGAGGAGGAAGATAGAGCAGGACCACAGGCCATTTCAACACAAGTGGCCAGAAGAATACCTGTTCTTGGAATACAGTGGCAAATACCTATGCCTGGTGTGTCAAGAACAGGTTGCAGTACCCAAAGGATTCAATAGCCAGAGGCATTCTGACAGCAGACCTCAGAAAACCTTTGGCTCTTTAGGTGCCACTGAGAGATGTGCCAGAGTGCAGCAACTGAAAAGGAAATGTTGAGCTCAACAGAACATATTCCCAAGAGCTATGGCTATGAATGAAGCATGGCAAGAGGAAGCTTCAAGATTGCCCAGTTGACAGCACATCTAGGTTGGCCATTTAGAGATGCTGAATATGCAAAACTGTATTGAATGAGAGCTGCTGAGGTACTGTTTCCAGAAAAGAAAACAGTGCTGCAGGAGAGACGCTTGTCCAGAATGACTATCCAACACTGTGAGGCAGAGATATCCAGGAGCCTCAGTGGGCAGCTCAAAGAAGGTTGCTCACACTTTGACTATGACTCTGTTGCAGTGGGTGAGAGCAGTGCTATCAAGGATAGAGCACAGCGACTAGCGTTCATTCATGGAGTGAACCCAAACTTTGAAATCACACAGGAGCTTGCAGGCATGATGCAATCCATGTATGCAGGGTCGTAGCTAGGGGAGAGGGGGCCTGTGTTCACCCCTCTCTCTTGCAGCCCTTCATAGTGAGGGTGAGAATGAAGAAAATCGGGTGGAGCTAGGGGGCCCTCAGGAGCTGGGGGCCTGGCTTCTTTCAACCCTTTCACTCCATTATAGCGACACCCCTGCATGCATGGGCATGCAACCGGTGAGGCAATAGGCAAAGAAATTATTTCAGTTTTGCAGGAATTACAGTTACCTGCAGAGAAACTTGCAGGTGTCTGCACTGATGGTGGACCATGTATGACAGGCCAAAAAAAAAAAAGGTGCTGTAACTGTCCCACTCTTTTTTTCTGTCCAGTCTCCAACATTAGGCAGTACCACTGCATTATACATCAGGAGTCCCTCTGTAGCCAAGTGCTGAAATTCACTCATGTCATGACTGTTGTGGTGACCACAGTAAACCTCCTCAGAAGCAGAAGCCTGAATGACTGCAAATTTCAGGAATATCTGAGGGAGATTGAGGTGGTGTGTGAAGACATTCTCTATCACTCCGAGGTGCGTGGGCTCAGTTGGGGCAGCGTGTTGCAGCGTTTTGTGGCACTCCGGACAGAGATTTATGTCTTCCTGGAACGTGAAGGCAAACCTGAGCCAGAACTGAAGCAGGAGGAGTGGATCTGTCTTTTGGCCTTGGTGACAGACACCACATGCCACTCCAACCGCCTTAATACCAATCTACAAGGTGCAGATCTACTCTTAACGGGCATGATGACCTCTGTGGCAGCATCGATCTGTATAATTAATTCTCCAAGATGGGCCATGCGGGCCATGCAAGGGGATGGGGCAGAAAGGAGGCAGTTGGCTGACAGAAGGGGAGAGAGCTCTGGAGCGGCAAGGAGTTGGGGGGGCAGCTGGAAAGCAGTTTGATCATTGGCTCAGGGGGGAGGGGGCGCCATGAAGCGACAGGGAGTGTTCCTCAATCTTACGTAAGAATGACATACAGAGTATGCCTGTTTTTGTCAGTCTTGCTTAATGGCCATTGAGATGATCTGCAAGTGGAAGGTCACTACACTCACATCACAGGAATTTGGGATACTTATCTTATTCAGTTCCTTGACATCCTTTTCCAGACCAATCCTGTCCATATTTTCAGGCTTTGATGATATTTTTCAAAATATCCAATGGATATTTTCCATTTGCCTTTTGAGGTTTGTAGCCCCAAACATGGATGTTTCAGATAGGACCTCAGTACTTGCTGGTACATTTTATCTCTCCACTGGAAATAGCCAGCTATTTCTAAGTTAGCCCCAGGTATAGATTGGATTCATTTGCCAATATACTTTATGGACATTTTTATACTCAAATGCATATAGACAAGACCATCATGAATTGGATTACTGGATATTGGATGATGATGGTGGTGGTGATGATGTAGCTCCAGTTGCTGCTGAGCCCACCTACCAGACGGAACATACAACTTAACTCCTGCCCCTTTTAAACATGACCTTTAAAACATGGAAGAAACCTGTTTTCCCTGGGGTCCATCCCATGGTGCTGCTAATGTAATGAAAGGCCCACAACCAATGGGCAGGGCTCATTGCACAGCAGCTTCACACAAACCTGTTGCCCCCAATCTCAGTCAGGCAGCCATTTTGCATCAGGGAACTGCCCACCTGGACCTGCTTTGTCCAGCGGGCGGCAGGCCTTTCCACATGACAGTAGAGCTGAGCCACCGACCCACAGAATTGCAGCACCTACCGGATTAAGATCATATCGAAAGGGAATCCATTTTATTATTTATTGATTTATTTAGCACATTTTTATACCGCCCTAACCCAAGGTCTCAGGTTCACAACAAACAAATACTGAAAACAATTTAAAATAAATAATAACAATCCAAAGTTTTAAAAAGTTAAAAAGCTTGGGTAAAAAGATAAGTCTTTAGACCCCTTTTAAAAGCCACTAGAGATGGGGAGACTCTTATTCCCACAGGAAGTGCATTCCAAAGTCTCGGGATGACAACAGAGAAGGCCCGTCCCCGGGTGGCCACCAAACGACATGAAGGTAGCCACAGACGAGCCTCCCCTGATGAACGTAGTGGACGATGGGGATCATGCAGAAGAAGACGCTCTCTTAAATACCGTAGGCCTAAGCTGTTTAGGGCTTTATAGGTTATAACCAGCACTTTGTATTTGGCCCGGAAACCTTTTACAGTCAACGTGAAGAATCAGGCTTGAAAGAACATTGCTTTTTCTCTAGTGTTTGTTGTATATAAGAATGCTCATGCCATTGAATTTGTTGAGACCCCCAGCATCAACATTCACCAGTATTTGTTTTGTGCCTGAGGAGACGACTCAGGCACAAAACAAGCACAAGATTAGAGACTAACAAGACCCTGAGCTTGATAACAGATGCATCCATGTCACTGAGGGCTGGGACACGAAGCATCTGGATAGAAGGGACATTTCCCCTTCAGAGCAATCGCCTTTCCAAGTCCAGCACTCTACGTTTGCCCATTGGAGTGGACAGAAATGGTGCACTGATATGGGGGGAAGTGAGGAGGTGCACTCAGGCACGTCAGTGGGGTGACAGCTAAACCAAAACCAAGCCTGCTCCTATCCGCATGGCCCCATCATGGATTTTGCTTCTTAGCATGCTACAGTTCAACAGAAGGTTGAGAACTCAGTAGCTTGATTCGTATGTTATGTTCAATATCTGTACAATGAGGGTACAGTGTACGCAGGTAAAGATCTGTGTACAGTTAGAGTGATAGACATGTTACATTGGACACAGGGACAGCAGTACACTTCCTATCTGTATCATACATTTGAGGGTCCAGTACCCAGGTTCCCTTTAAAAATGAACCCCATACAGTCATTCACAGAAAACCATCTACAAGTGTACAGAGATCTTGAACTAGTACAACATAATGTCTGAATAGGGCTTCTGAGGTATCTGTGCACATCAATGTTGTGTGAGGAGGAGGAGGGCACAAAACATTCTCCCTGTAACATTTTGTGGTCAATTTGTATTGCAGACACTTTGAAAGGAGGGGTTCCCCAAGAGGAGCAAAAGACTACAGACAAGCAGTTGTATACTATCCACCAGTCTTGCCAAACTTGTGCTTTAGTAGTAATCCTGCCTTCTGAAATACTGGGGAAATATCGGTTGTGTAGTCCTGAACAAAAAACCCCAAGTCCACATCATTGCTGTAAGGAAGAATATTTGCAGATCCTTGAGTCATGAGCTGTACATCGATGGTTTAGATTGGTGATATACTGATGGTTTAGATTTGGGATGTTGGGCTTTCCCCAATGAGTCCTGTCTTTTTTGAAATTGGGAGATCTGAGAAGGATGAAGGGAATGATCAGCCAAGGGAGAGTAGTTGGAAGGACAAAAGAGCAGGAATATTTGTTACCCCTTGAAAAATTGTAGGCAGCTTGCTGAGAGTTCATAGATTTCCCTGTCTTTCTCAGTTTGTGTATCCTTTCCGTTTTGTATCCTTTCCAACAAGAGCCTGGCCATCAAGAGGCAAGTTCTCTCTTTGTCGTAAATCTGTCAGGCTAGCCAGACGAAGCACAACAGAGGCAGAAGCAGAAGAGCGAAATCTAACAGGAATCCATTCTCCAAACCAGGTCCAGTCCGAATCAATCCAACAGAGTCCAAAGCCAAATCCACAGGCAAGGTCAACAAAGTGCAGGCTCCAAACACAGTCCAAATAATACACAAACACAGCCGATTAGCTCACAGGAAACTCTTGTTGCTATCAGCAGGGTAGCATCTTATGTAGGCTGACCCCCAGTGCTGTGAATTAAGAGTTGCTGAGTCAGCACCTTTGCCTGTTCTTCTACGCGCGCGGCTCCTTAACTCTTGCTGTCTCGTGGTCCGGCGCCTCTCCACAGCTGAGACTGGACATGCCTCCTCCACAAGAGCTGCCTCACCCAGCTCTAACTCATCTTTGACTCCTTGTGCGTCGGACCCACTCTCCTTTGCAACTTCTGGTCCTTGCCCACCCTCCTCTGCTCTCAGCTCTGTCTCCACTTCCAACTCCTCCTCGGACTCTTCCAGCATGCCCACGACACTATTCTTGTTCTTGTTTCAGGTGCCAAGCTAGTTGAACACATCCACGTGTGCTCGTGCAGAGCTACCACAACAGATATTGACTGAATCATACTGTCAGCGCCAAAAGGATTCTGTTCTTGGATTGGAACTGAGCAGTTTCAACTGTCATGGAGTTAGGAGTAGGATGGTGCAGAAGGAACTGACTGTCCCTAGCTTGAACCTTGTAAAAACCTTCCAGCTTCCTAGAAGTAGGTGGCAACGATGCAGGTTTCCCCCAGCAAGCTTTGACAATGTCCATTCAAGCAGAGTTCAGTGGTAGGAAGTTAGAGTGCCAAGTGTCCGCATCAATTGGCCCCAAAATGGGATCAGGAGAAGATTTAGGAGGTTTGTTCATCTGGATACCTAAAGAGTTAGCCATATGGACCACTTGGTCAGTGAAGAGCTTCAGGTACTCTGATGGAGACAGAGGCTTTGGATCTCCCATTAGATCTGAAGGTGGAACCTGATGCAATGTTCAGGGATGTTTCTGCATCGTCCTCTGAGGCAGATTCTTCAGTCAAGGAATCCAGTGGTAGAGAGTCAACATCCGGCTGCTTACATGGTTGAGTTCTCTTCTCTCTTGACTGAGACCAAGTACTGCAGTGTTGAGGAGAGTGTGATCGGGACCAAGAGTCTGGATGGTCCAATCTCCCCAGAGATTGGTGTTGATGTGAAGCCCAAGAGCAAGGCTGGAGATAGTTTTTCCTATGATCAATGCCATATCTGTTGTCGAAGAAGTAAGCGTAATGATCAGGCATGATCAGATGTAGAGTCATCTCAATGTCAACTTTCTCAGTCACAATATACCCAATCCGATGAGTGTTTTGGAGAGTACCGACGGCAAGGAGATTCTCTGACACCCGGAGAGTATTGGTATCATGTAGACTCTCTTCTGTATCGTCAGTATCGTATAGGAGAGGCTCTTCAGTCCGGAGGAGGTCAGTGTTGAGGAGAGCAGCTAGGGGTGATGGTATCGCCTTCCAAGTGAAGCAGATCATGATCTACCTCATGTTCAGGATTGAAGGGTGATGTTGGTGTGGCTTCTCTGGTCTCCCTTTTTTGGGAGCGGAGCAGTCTCTGGAGGCTCTGTTGAGTTCATAATCATCCATGTCTTGGACTGGAAGTCCCTGTTCAGGCTTAGGTAGAAAACACCTTTTTTGGAATCAGAGTCGATGACTGAGATTTTTTTTGATTGAAGGCAGTTGAGATATCAGGGTTGGAGTGAAGAGCTGCTCCAGTGTGTGCATTGGCTTAGAAAGGTCTTCATTTTTAATTGGCTGGAAAACTCTGAGAAGAGAAAAAAAGTCAGAAAAAACAATTTAGTTAGGACACGCATTCCAAAGTCCCAGGGCAACCCTTGAAAAGTCCCAATTTCAGGTCGCCACCAACTGAGCCAGTAGCCACTAAAACCAGACCTCCCAGATGATCTTCCTAGGCGGCGGGGTTCATGAAGAAGATGGCTTGCTTGTTAATACATTGGGCCGAAGCCATTCAGGGCTTTATAGGTAATAACCAGAAACTTCTCTTTATCCTGGAAACTGATGGGCAGCCAGTGTCATTCTTTTAGAATGGGTGTAATATGATCTCTTTGGGTAACACCAGAGACCAAGCTGGCTGCTGCATTAGGTACCAACTGCAATTCTTGGAATGCGTCCAAAGACAGCCCAACATACCGTGCAGTAGTCAAGTCTGGATATTACCAGCATATGCACCACTGTTTTAAGGTCATTGATTTCCAGATATGGATGTTGCTGGCATATCAGCTGCACCTGATAGAAAGCCATCCTGCTCACTTCCTTAGCTTGAGAGACCAGGGAGAGGTTTGCGTCCAGAAGTACTCCCAGACTACATACCTACTCTTTCTGGGGGAGTGTAACCCCTTCCAGAACAGACAGATCTAAGCCACTTCCTATCTTCCAGTCATCTTCCTTGTATTCAACCTCAGTTTGTTTTTCCTCATCCAGCCCATTACTGACTCCAAGTAAGCATTTAGGGAAGATAGGCTATTTCCTAATGAAGTTGACATGGAGAAATAGATTGGGTTATCAGCAGCATATGGATAACACCCTGCACCAAATCCCCCATGATCTCTCCCCGCACTTTCATGTAGATGTTAAAGAGCATTGGAGATTGAATGGAGTCCTGCGGAACCCCCAACAATAGCTTTTCTTTTGAAGAGCAACAATCTCCAAGCAACACCATCTGGAACCTACAAGAGAGGTAGGAACAGAGCCACTGCCAAGCGGTGCCTCCCACTCCCAACCCGCTTCAGGCGCTCCAGGAGGATACCATGATCAATGATATCAAAAACCACCAAGACTCAAAAGATCCAAAAAGATCCACAGAGCCTATGGATTCCTTTTTGGAGATCATCCAACTGGCCGACCAAATTAAAAGAATGTGCCCCCCCCCCACGTCCCCAACAGCAAGCAATATTTAAGGCTAATTCACATACACTTGATATTCATCACTTGATGCAGCTGAGATGTGGCTTTTTCCTTGAATTCGAGCGAGAGAGGCCTCATCAGGGTACATCTGAAAGAGAGGGGAAGATTTCTGTCTTTCTTATGTATGTATGTATTAGAAACATTTGATATACTGCCCACTCCAAAGACTCCGGGCGGTGCACAAAAACATGCAAGCAAGACAACATTAAACATGACATTCTGAATTAAAAATGAAAGTAACCAACCAAAAGCAAATAGTTCAACTACAGGGCAAAAGCCTGGCGAACAAGAAAAGTCTTCAATAGAGATTTGAAGACCAGTAAGGAAGGGGCTAAACGAATCTGCAGGGGAAGAGATTCCCTTTCAAAAGCTGCTTCTTACTACCTCTCTGTGATAGATTTTGATTTTTGAAACTCTCTGGAAGGGTTGTAAAAGTTGTAAAAACCACATTTCCAAGATACAGTCAACTGGAGGACACATCTTGGACAATTCCCTGCACCAACCTTGGTTTAATTGTTGTGCTGTGGACACAAGTTCTTTTTCTTATGCTTCTTCTTATGAAGTGTTCTTTTTCTTATGCACAAGTCAAATTCTCCATTTATTTTTCAAACTTATGTCATAGTGATGCTACAATGCATAGTAGAGAATTAGAAGGCACTTCCGTTTAGTTTTCTAAGTACTCCTCCACATAGTATTTGGGTATTTCATGAGCCCCAGCATACTGACATTTGTAGTTTTCGAGCATTTTTGGGTCTGGCTACGTCCACTGCTAAATAGTTTTTGAAAGATTCAAAGATTAACGAACTTGACTTCTATTTTTCAGCTGATATGATGGTAAAGTTATCTGAAAGATGGGTGTCAGATGTTTGGACAGGGGGCGCAATTTCAGTGCTTGCCCTAGGCGCTCTTTTCCCTAGATACGCCTCTGGCAGAGGGCCTTGGAAGCAGTGTGTGTGCCCCTCCCTCAGACCAACAGATCTCTGGATGGTATGTCAGCCCCTATTGAAGCACAATCTGAAGTATTCTATATGACATATCAAATCCTCTGCTTACTTTTAGAATAGAATTTTGCTGAAGCACCTTGGAAATTCAACCAATCTTGTCCAGACTGACAGAGGCGTATCGAGGGAAAATAGCACCTAGGGCAAGCACTGAAATTGCGCCCCTGTCCAAGCAGGGATGATGGGACTTGTAGTCAACCACATCTGGAAATCCCTGTTAAAAGGAACACTGTACCATCTAGACATGGTTGCTGATCAAAACCTGAAAACATGAGCCATTTTTATTAAAGACTTAGAACAACCGTCAGGAGTTATGTGAGGATTCCAGGGTCATTTTCTGTCTCATCTCATGCTTTTTAAAAACCATGACTTTGTCCTAAAGGATCACCTGCCCAAACTCCTGACAGCCTTTGTCTTGTGATGACAGTTGGCTCATGATGGGGTATATGTGCATTCACCACACTAGTGCTTACTTTGGCACCAGGAGGGAGGAGGATACACTAGTTTGCCACACTAGACAGAGGAATTTGCAACAGGAGCAGACAGCCAAGTTCTGCCAGGGCCAAAACCAGCCCTGGCCAGACTAAGAAATCATTGTAATTTGCCCCTTCCTGTCACAAGCAGTGTGCTGTTCTTCTATTATTGACTCTCAGAAAGCCTAACTCTCAGACATCTCAGTCACGGATGGAAAATATAGGGTCAATTTACAAGAGACACATTTTCTACATGGAAGTTTCTTCTGTGCAGGTGTTGTGCAGAAACCCATGTGTAGTGATCAATACATATGTATCTATTCCGCACAGTTTCTTACAAAAATGACATCCCCACAGGAAATTTTGCTTCACATGAACTAGTTCTGGGTGATAGGCAATGGACAAGAATTTGGCAAAAGAATTTGGGCAGTATAAAAATATCTTAAAGAAATAAAATATTTGTTTTTATCTTGTAAACCTCCCAGACACATAAGTTTTGGGTTGTATAAAATATGTGAAATAAATAAAATAAAATGATGTTCCATTTACCAAGAAACACAGACAATGTCAGCGTAAAGCTGGATACAATAAAGCAGGAAGTGCATCAGAGACCCTGGGCAACAGCAAGGTCTTCTGTATGTTGTTCTATATGCAAGGAACGATCATATTTGCAAGGAAATTCCTGTCTCTAAAAGTTATTTCACTTTATGATATACATCTATTTAATTAAAGGATAAGCATAGTACAGTGTTTAAGAAGCAGCGCCCCACACACCCAGTTCTTTTCCCTATGACCAGAATAGGGTCATGTTCTACTGGAATATCTCCTATGTTTATGGATAATTTTCTACTGAATTTTACTCTTAGTGGAAGCAAGCTAGGTGTGTTATTTATGTTTCAAAATCTAAATCTAGATCCATTTGCTTGGATTAATATTGAACACACAAAATTTGAATCTAGGTTAATTTTAACCTGCTCCTTTGAAATGAAATTACATTAATAGAAATGTAAAGCTGGCTTTATTTAACTGAATGACTATTTACATTTCAATTATTTTTTAAATCATATGAAGTTCAGAATAATATCTAATTCAGCAAAGGAAATTAGTTAATTTTAATTCTGTTTCACTGAATATAAATTTTTGGCAGTTTGAGGGAAGCAAATATTGACATCAATTGCAAACATCTTGTATTTTTAGAGCTAAATGGCTATTTAGTACAATGTGTTGGATGTAGAGAATTTTGAATTCATAAAACTGAAAGTGTAACTCAGCTTTCTCAGTTTAAAAGCTGCACCTACCAAAATTCCCTTCCTCCACATACAACTAAAAGGAAGGCACTCTCTCCTCCTTTGCAGCTGAGCACTGGATCTGCAGCCCTGTTCCGGCCTTTTCCCCACCAGCAACGGGTTTTCCCTTCTTCTATACAGTCAAGGCTTCCTTTCTCTTCCTTGAACTCACCCTCTTCTTGCAGGATTTCCATTGAAAAACCTCCTGCCTTGCAAACTGCAAGCCACAACTGCTCACAGGTTGGAAAATGCAAAGACAAGTGGTTGTTTTTTTAACAAGAAGGAGGCGGGACAGGATGGAACCTGGAGAGCCTTCACATTTCTGGACCTCTCTAGGCACAAACTCACTGTTCATTTCACCCTTTCAGCCTCTCCTGAAAAACTAGTTTGTTGCAGTTCTCTTACATTTCTTTTATTGTCTACATTTTTAAAAAGAAACAAACATCGTTCAACACTTTAAAAAACACTTAAAAACAGTTTCTCCAGGCCTCTACTCTGAGCTCATCCAACTGGATTACTCTGCTAAATGAGAGAGGTTGATTCAAATTCCCCTCTACAATTGGGACATCCGCCAAGCACGTCACAAGAGGCGTGTTCACAGCTGGTGCCCTTCCTGATCGGGCAGGCAGGTGGGCGGGGGACTCTAGTCAGACCTGGCCAGGAAGAGAGGGAGCAAGGCAAAGCTGTTATGGAATCCTACTTACTTTGCAAAGAAGTCTTTCCTCATCTTCTCCCCCATTTCCCTCCCTGTCTAACTATTAACCCCTGACTACCTGTCCCTCCTTTTACTAAAGCTGACTGTCCCTCCCTCCCCCGCTAGACCCCTCCCAAAACCACAACAAACAAACAAACAACAAAATAACAAAATAACTAACACTAACACTGAATAAATAAATAAATTGATAAATAAATGAATGGATGGATAAATAGATGGATAGATAGATGGATAGATAGATAGATTTGATAGAAACAGAAACTGAAGAACCGCCCTGCTGGGTCAGGCCCAAGGAGGCCCATCGAGTCCAGCATCCTGTTTCACACAGTAGCCCACCAGATGCCCCTGAGAAGCCCACAGGCTAGAGCGGAATATCTGTTCTGTGGATACAATGGCCAGTTGTATTCAGGCCAAGGCTACTTGTGCAACAGAATTTCATATAACCTGCACTGCCAGGCTTCATTTTTGTATGGGATGTGGACTCTTTTCTTGTGGTGTTTTTTGAGAAGCGGTTCAGGTGTGTGCATGTGAATATGAGAGAGAGTGAGAAAGAGACGGGGGGAGGGAGGGGGGAGCGCTTAGTGGCCTGTAGAGGTGTGTCTCTCCATCATGCCTTAATACATCGATAGTGTACCCTTTAGGCACCACAATCCTCTTTGTTTTTCATACAAGATGAATTGCTAAAGATTTCGGCCACAATCCTACAAAGCTGTGTGTGGGAAATTAGTTGTTTCTGCAGCTCAACACAGCTTTGAATTTCCTCCCACCTCCCCACAGCAACAACCCCCCACCCTCCGCAAAGCCTCTTTGGAGCAGCAGCAAACAGAAGAGTCCACTTATTTTGCTTGGGCTAACTCTCTGCCTCCCCACATCCAGCAATCCTCTTGCTTGCCTGAACACCATAGAAAAAACCAGTCCACTGGTCTTGCTGCTTGTCTCCCACCCCACAACTCCTCCCAACTCCCCACAATACGAATATGACACATATTTATATACTGCTTTTCAACAAAAGTTCCCCAAGCGGTTGACATAGATAGATAAATCAATAAGATGGCCCACAATAAAACACCACCCCTTTTGGGAGCAGCAGCAAACAGAAGCATCCACTTCAGTTGCTTTAGCTGCCCCCCTTTCCCAACACCATTGCCTTCCCACTTCCCCAAATCCAGCGAACCTCCCTCACAGCAGCAGAAAACATAAAGAGACAGGTCCGCTGTCCAGACGATCACTGAAAATCGAGATGGGCTCCTCTAGCCCGGTTTTCAGTGATCGTCAGAATAGCTTCAAAGGAGTGCGCATGTCGTCATATTTCTCATGGAGTTAGTGCTAAACCATGACATTCCTCTTGGGAAGCTGTGGCTCAGAAACGGACAGATATGTAAGCTGCTGTGACCACATCCATCCCTCAAACATACCCATGAAGTGCCGTTTGAGAATGGAAGCCTTCACCTGGGCCGGGGCTGCCCCTCGCTGAAGGTCTTGGAGCAGAGACTGGATCGTCAGCTGTGCTGGGGATTCTCTAGCTCTGGATTCCCAGCGTCATGCAGCAGATTGGCCCAGGTGGCCCAGGTGGCCCACAAGGCCCCCTCCAACTCCCCCATTCCCCACTCACTCCAGACAGAATCTCTGCTTCTCCTTTGGTTCTGAAGAGCTGAAGGCAGGTCGCCTGGTCTTCTGTGTGCATGATTGGTCTCTGTGTATTAGGATACCTCTTCCTTTAGTTAGGATGCTTTCTGAATTTGTGGCTCCAGGTCAACGTCAGTGCTGAACTGCTGTTTTTTCAAAATGTACCTTCTCGGTTATTCTTTCTACAGAGGAATTTAGTTGTTTCTCCCAGGGAACCAGTCAAGGCACAGAGCAGAAATCCTGTTTTTTCTCTGCTACTTCAGTTTGCCAGAAATAGATCCATATTTTTAAAAACCAATGATCTTGCTGACTTCCAAGAATGAGAGGAGAGCTGGTCTTGTGATAGCAAGCATGACTGGTTCCCAGAGCTAACCAGGGTCCGCCCTGGTTATATATGCATATATGCATAGGAGACTAGATGTGTGAGCACTGTAAGATACTCCCCGTAGTGGCTGGAGCCACTCTGGGAAGAGCAGAAGGTTCCAAGTTCCTTCCCTGGCTTCTCCAAGATAGGACAAGATTTATTTATTTTTCATAGGACAAGATTTTTTTAATTGAACCAACAAACTACCAAAGCATACAGTACGTTGCCAAAGCACAATGATATACAAAGTGGTTGTTTGTACATGATATATCTACCAAGATTGACACACAATGATTTGGAAACCCACAAGGTTATGAAGTATATGCAGGTAGTACTGTAACTCGGGGGTGGGGGATTTCAAGGCACATCAGGTAACTGGGGGGGGGGGTTACATCCGACGTCCATTTCCACAATTTGTCCCATTGCTGTTTAGAAGAGATACTCTTGTCTTTTTGCACATAACCATACAAACTGTTCCAGAAGAGATTTACTGTCTCATCTGCGTGAACCTCTTGGTTGCGCCTTCCCTCTCTATTCCTATGCAGGAGCATTGCATCAATGACATACAGGTTTACTAACCTGATTACGAGGAGGGGAACATTCCAATTCCCTAGTATGAGTGTTGGAAAGTTAAAGGACTTTGCGCTGTCTCATGCCTCAGACAGCGGAGGACAGACTAGTAAGTCAGAGGGCTAGAAGGTCAAAGACATTTGCTCATCACTTCCCGCTGCTCTGATGCTATCCCTTTGAAATGTAGATGACTAATCTCAGGGACTTCCTTCCTTCTTCTCTTCTCTCTCTTGCTACCTGGCTCTTTACCTTGCAACATGGCAAGTCTCTTGCCCTGCACCATATGTGCAGAGAAGATGGTGAATCCATCTGCATCCACTTAGATAGATGGATTAGAGATCCTAAATCCTCACTTTCCTATCTAGAATGGAGTTCCTTAATAAATGCCTTTTATATTGATTGGAAACTAGCAATTGGCTCCAAGTTACTTTACTCTTAGCACACAGGCATGCCTCACTAAATCCGCTGTGTTTGTGCCTCTGTGCACTCTACTATATTGAAAAGAGATTCTCTCAGCACAGAGAATTTCCAACAATGAGGGCACCCGTTGTGTCCCGTTTCCTTGAAGGTTTCTTTCTGGGACCTCGAAAAGAGGTTCTGTGGCTCAAACCCGGTGTTAGTTCTTCCCAAGTCTGTTTTTCCAAATCAGGCCACTCTAACAGCTCGCTTACTCCCTGCCACACTCTTTTGGCTGCCACACACTCTTTGAAGAAATGTGAGTGGGTTTCCCTGAAAGTTTTACCTAGCTCACTAGCTTTCTGTTTGCAAGTAATTTGAGGGCACTCTTGCTGCTCCTCTGGGAGCCATGGCTTAAACGCATTAAGTGGTAGTACTTGATGGTATAAGCGCCACCTTGTTTCCCATCAATGGAAAGGGACTTTTTTCTCCTTGAAGAGAGCGATAGGGTGATCGGGTTGCAACAAGTACTGTGAAGTGCGGTGTTTGTAGCATTTACCTTCTAAATCAGGTTTTAAGAAACCCACTTCTAGAATCTCTCCATAAATTGTTTTCCTCAGCTGCTTAACTGAGGAGGATCCTTTAAATAGATCCGGTTCAACCTTCCATTTTTTAAGTGTGAATAACAAATCTCTCAAGTAGTCTGGGTGTTCTCTTTTTCATACTTGTGTGATATTACCATTGAAAGATCCTTTCCCCCCACCATGCTATGCCCCATGCTGACTTGCCCCAACGCAGAGCGAAAAGCGAGACCCAGGTTTTTTGCAGGAGGTTGGACATATCATGGACATTCACGAAAATCCAGTTTCCAAAATTGTAGGACATGAATTCAGTTACAAAATAGGGTTGCAGGGCAGGTAGGGCTAGGCCTCCCGGCTCAACCTCCTTAAATGCTAGCGCACGGGCCAAAGGGAAGGACGCTGTGTGCCATACTAGACGGAAGATCTGGCTTTTTCAACTCTCTGAAGGAGATCGAGCAGGGGAGGATAGACTACCGCCAGGTTATGCACCAGGGGTATCAGGTACGTCCGGATGTAAACCGCTTTCTGGTACATGGCAAGGCTCCATTTTTTCCACATGGTGATTTTAAGCATTACTTTTTCTTCCCAATCTGTCCAATTCCCCCAGCGCCGACTTTTCCCTTAATCCCATATTCAATCCCCAAAATGTTTACTGTATCTGCCCACTTCAGTTTGGACTCTGGGGCCCCTTTGTCTTTACATTCAGAGATGGGTAGGCACGAGAGTTGCTGACGTCCGGGCTCCATTTTAACAAATACACTTTTGTCAGCATTTGATTCTGAGCCCGAGATCTTGCCATATTCCCAGAAGAGGTCCAGTATTACAGAGATTTCATTTTCATTCGATAACAGTAATGTAACATCATCGGCATGAGCTACAAATTTTACCCTAAACTCAGAGTACGGTTCTGAGTGGACAGGTGGTTCGGCTATCCCCTCACTCTCCCTCCTCCTCCCTCCCGGGAAGATCTGGCAGGGCGGAGGGATAGATAGGGCTGAGAGAGATTCCTGCCTGCAACCTTGGAGAAGCCACTGCCAGGCTGTGTAGACAATACTGAGCTTGATGGACCTATGCTCTGACTAGATGGCAGCTTCCTATGTTCCTAAGAATCATGGTCAGTGAGGTAATCTCTTTCATTGAACCAACTTCTGTTGGTGAGAGCATACCCAGCTTTTCAGCTTTTCAGAATTTTTCATGTGGACATGGTTTGCTCCGTGCTTTCCTTTGAGCTTAACATTGAGCCTTGACTTGACGGTCCCTTCGATTTCAATGAGACTGAAGGGCAACTAACCTGCTTTGGAATGGAGCAGTAGTACATTGTTCAGTGTGAAAGCCTGTCAAGTGCCCATTGCTTTATGCTGGCTGGTCAGCATTTCAGACTCGTGTAGGGATGATGATACACACTGGCCACATTCACATGTAAGACAAAACCAACGGTTGTCGAACACGTGGTTAATTTTTCTGACTCTGAATCACCTCGTAGACGTACACCCCACCTTGTTTCGGCTGGCTCCGGTTTCGGGGCAGGGTGCCCCCTCTCTCCTCCTGTGCCAAAGCACCCCTGCTGGATGGAACAAAGGTGTGGAACTGCCAGCAGCGTTGCCAGGGATGCCACGCTGCTGGACTGGGAAGAGGAGGGGGCGAGGACCTACCCATACTGGTGCTGGGTGTGGAACATGCGCTAGAAGTAGGTGTGCCAGCACCCTCCCCCTGGTTATTGAGCCTCCTCTGCTTTGCTTCACTAACCCACTCAACCAGGGCTGATGGCATTGCCCTTCACAGTTGGGTCAACACAGGCAGGCCAAAGTATGGTCTCCTGCGTCACTCAGTTTGTTGCATAGCTTCTCCACCCACCCAGTCCTCAGCCAACCTGCCAGGGCTTTGGCGTCCCTAATGGTCAGGGAGGTCTGGAGTTCTCTCCTCACCTTCTCCAGGAGAAGTGTGGTGGGCAGAGGTTGGCTAAAAGGCATTGCCTCAGTACACTCTTTGTGGCAAACAGGGAGGGCTCGAGTGCCAAGACTGGCCCAGAGATGAGCTACCACTCCAAGTTGGAGAGGGCACACACACACACACATACACACCACGATACTTTGCCAAGTTGTGGATGGCCACCTGTTGCTTTAGCAGGTGCTGGAGCAAGAGAAGGGTGGCGACCCACCAGTTCTCAACATCCCCATGGATGAGGTGTCGAGGGAGGTCAAGCTCACGCTGCTGCTCACAGAGCATGCGCCTGCCCTTCTCACTCCATTGGAAATGGGTTGCAATCTTGCAGCACTTCTCCACAAGCGCAGCCGTGGAAGCAGAAGGACCCCTTCAGGGGCTCCAGGAGGAGACCATGATCAATGATATAAAAAACTGCTGAGACTCAAGAGATCCAAAAGGATCAACAGAGCCTATGGATTCCTAATTAGAGACTCCTATGGATTCCTAATCCAACAGGCCGACCAGGGGCGGAGCCACCATCATGCGAACGGGTTCAGAGAACCCAGGCCGCCAATGGAAAGGACTGCTGAATTCCGCAAGGGGGGGGCGTGGCTCGGGTTCTGGAAGAGCCCCTATCAAACTCCCCCCGCCCATGCCCGGGCCCTGACCAAGCACTCCAATGTTCTTTTCAGGCAGCGCTTGCTGCCTGAAAGCACCTATTTCCCTGTCTCTCCCTCCAGCAAGGGAGAGAAAGGGAAATAGATGCTTTTAGGCAGCAAGCGCTGCCTGAAATGACAGGGGAGAAAGGCAGGTTGCTCACCTGTAACTGTAGTTCTTTGAGTGGTCTTCTGTGCATTCACACATGGGATTGGAAACTGCACAGATCCACGGTCCGGAAACTTCTAAAGCTTTACCTTATAAGGAAAAAAGAGTGGGAAAACCAGCTCCCCCTGTCTGACAGCTTGCCTGATTCCCTCAGTCCTGAGACCTCCGCAGCTCCAAACCTAAGCACATACAAGAACACGTTGCAGCAGGGAGGATGGGTGGCTTGTGTGGTCTTTGAGAAGACCACTTGAAGAACTACAGTTACAGGTGAGCAACCTGCCTTTCTTCTTCATGGGCTCTGTGCACCACACATGGGATAATAGCAAGCTATCGTACCTGGATGGAGGGTGCAGCCCAAACCCAGGAGAGAAATAACGCAACAAAGGAAATCAAAGAAGCAAACTTTATTTCTCAATGAAAGCAAAACGCAGAACAGAGGCATCAAACATTGCCTGAGACCTGGAGTGAAAGTCCAAAGCATCATGTCGGATGAAGGTAGTTGGACGTGACCATGTAGTGGCCTTATAAATGTCAGACATAGAGACAAGGTTATAGAAAAGCGATGAGGTAGCCATTGCCCGCATGGAGTGTGCCCTAAAACAGACAGGCAGGGGTTCTGAAGCCCATTGATACGCCAAGGAGATAGCCTCCTTGACCCAAGCGGCAATCCTTTGCGATGAGACTGGTAGTCCCTTTGATGGGTCTGCATATGAAATGAACAAAAACTTAGATTTGCAGAAGGATTGCGTTCTGTCTTTAAAGAAGGCAAGAGCCCTCCTAACGTCCAGTGAGTGATATGCACGCTCCTCATCTGAGGTAGGTGTAGGGGGAAAGGTAGGCAAAGAAATATCTTGCAACATGCGAAACTCAGAAGCCACCTTGGGCAAAAAAAAACATCAGGCTCTAATACAACTCTGTCTTTATGGAACACCAAATAAGGGGCATCAGAGCGCAATGCTTTAATTTCACTCACTCGTTTAGCTGAGGTAATTGCAACGAGAAACACTCTTTTTAAGGACAACAGTTTAAAGTTACATGTAGCCATGAGTTCGAAAGGAGCCTTCATTCACTGCTTCAGAACCAGTAGAAAATTCCAAGGTGGGACAGATTTAGGGCCAGGCGGAAACAAATGGAGCATCCCCTTCAAAAACCTGTTAACCAATTTGTGAGAGAACAAACCAGACACAGAATGCCTGTCGGCTATAGCCGCTAAGTGAACCCTTAAGGAAGAAACAGACAATCCTTTGTCTTTCAGAGACAGCAAATCATCAAAAATGAATGACAAAGGAGCTTCAGTCGCAGAACCACCCTTGTCAGCCATAGACTTAGAGAAGCAAGTCCATTTGGCTGAGTAAGATTTCAAGGTGGAAGGCTTCCTTGCCGCCATCAGCACTGCCTGCACCGGCTCACTGAAGGAGGTTGCGCCTCTATCCACCAGGCAGTCGGATGCAGAGACTCCACGTCCAGCTGGAGACAACAGCTGCCTTCCCCCATCAGAGGGTATGGTAACGATGGAAGATGCTGGTACGTCCTGTGTGACAACTGAAGAAGTGTGGTGAACCAGAGTTGCCTGGGCCACCATGGTGCGATTAGGATACATATGGCCTCGACCAGGACAATTTTCGGTAGGACTCTTGGTATCAAGGGGAATGGAGGAAACATGTCCAGGAGTTGGTTGCCCCAGTGCAGGAGGAAGGCGTCCTCTTCCAACTCCGGATCCCTTCCCACCCTGCTGCAGAATTGCACACACTGAGAATTCTGGGCTGACGCAAATACATCTCAACGCAGAGCTCTCCACTTGTGGAAGATCTTGCACAGCATGCCCGGATCCAGGCACCATTTGTGAGAAAGGATGTTTCACGACTCAGTGCATCCACCAAAGTGTTGACATTCCCTTGGATGTGTACTGCCAAAGGCCAAATTCCCCACTCCAGGCACCACATCCAGAGTCGCATTGCCAGACTGAGCAGAGAAAGAGATGCTGTCCCTCCCTGTCTGTTCAGGTAAGATCCGGCCATAGTGTTGTCTGTGAGGAGTACAGCAGATCCTTCTATCCAATGACAGAAAGCCTTGAGCACCAAGAAGATCACCCTGAGCTTGAGATAACTGATGTGATGACATCGTTCTGCCTTTGTCCAAGTCCCAGCGACCACTAGGTCTTTGAAAGGCGCTCCCCATCCCGTACTGGGGATGGCATCTGTGGTGATCATAAGGGTGGGCCTTCGCATGTGGAATAGAGTCCCTTGAGTGAGGTTGGACGTGCATGTCTATCAGGAGACTGCCCCCTGCGAGGCGCTGCAAGGAGCCACTGTTGAGAGTGTCTTTGCGGGCGAAACCTGCGCAGAAACCAGGCCTGTAAAGTCCTTAGGCGAAGAAAGGCCTGGGGCAGTGCCACAGGGGATGATGCCATCAGCCCAAGCAAGTGTTGGATAAACCTGGCCTGGTGTCTAGGATAGCATATTCTTCTGGTTTGAACAGCAGTTATCTCTCACCCTGCAAAACCAAACAGAAAACAAAACATGAAGTCTCTGGCATATCAAATGGCTCTTCAATCATTCCCACTCTCTCCTTCCTGATGCTCATACATTTACCAAACTCCTCTTCTTCGTCAAATTCTTCCAACACAAGGTCATCTGAAGAGAAGAGAAGAGACTTGATTTTCTTATTTGAATTGACTTGGATCAGAGGTAAGGAGGGACTCGTGCATATTGAATCAACGAAGGAGGGTCTACAGGGATACAGTTCCGCCCTCCCCACTTCCCTGGAAATAGCCCAAGTTACCTTGGATGCTGCTCTTGGATGCTACCGGGAAAGCATCCTTCAGTGTTTTCAGCTGCAGAGATAGAGATGCATTTTATTTATTCAATATGTGGACTTCTTTTTCCACGTCTATGAGTATCAAAAAGATGATACAGTTGGGTGCAAAGCTGAGGATTACCAAAGATGGAGCGTGGCTCTTTGGGGTACTGTGCAGCCAGAAGAGACACAGGGGGAACCCAGCTCTCTGCTGTTCCTCCTGCCACTGCTGCTGTCCCAAGGGGCATTGGGTGAGCCCCAGTGGAAACAGCCCTTCTGCAGCAGGTGTGCTGCCAGGCAGCCCCAGGGTGACCAGAGACCAATAGGAGGTCTTCTTCTGAAGCTGGCACCTGGCAGGGGTCCCAGAGGATTCTGAAGAAGAGCCAAGCCATGTCCACAGAGGGGGACTTACATGAAAAGCTGGCAGGCTGGCCGCATGTTGCAGGCGACAGCTGCAGGCTTCCTGGGCCAGAGCCTGTAGCTGGGGATCCTTTGCAGTGCTGTACCTTTGGAGCTCCTGTGGGTTGAAAGAGCAGCTCAGTCATTGCACTGGCCTCAATCATCCCTGGCCATGCGACTGAGAGCTAAGCCCGGAAGGAATTGGCCCCATTACAGGATACCCATTGACTGACTGCCCAAACAAGTTTCAGAGGGATCTATTCCTTTACAAACATCCCCCCCAATTCAGTTCAGTCAAGGATGAAGACAGAAGCCCCATTCACACCTGATCTTCAACATTTGGACGACGAGTGGACAGTGCACAGGTGCAGAAGTGTACACAGGGACAGCTATACAGACAGGCTGTGGAAGGCAGGCACTGCTAGACTCTTCCCATCTGGACCATGCCATATTGGGGCCTCTACCCTGGTTCATTTTTTAAAGGAATGCAACTACAGTCATGCAGACAAAATCATGTCCAAGTGTTCAGACACCTGTACACATGTACTGCCTAATGTCCAAATAGGGCACATTACACATTAAATTGCACATTACACATTCAATTGCACTTACCGTCAAGATGCTGGTCAAGTTGTGGACCGAGGGGGCCTCCTCCAGAAACCCCCTAATCATTCTCTGAAGAGATTGAAAGGTCTCATTCTAGGGGGGAAAGAGAAGATCAGGCATGAGTATGAGAGACAACACATCTTAAGAACACAATACTGAAAAAGCACTCATGCTTATGGCAGTATGGTGTTTGATTCCAGTTGGGCCGAGAAACAACCAGGCTATTTGGAAATAGGAAAGGCTACTCACAATGATCCCGGAAGATCAGAAATGTAAGGAAGAACCTCTGCAGGCAGTCAAACCATTGCAAGGGCCCCAGGAGTAGAAGCAGCAGGAGTCTGTGCCGCAGGAGGAAAAAGCTCAAGGAGAACTTACATGTGTCCCTGGCTCCAGGTAGTTGGCCCCAGACACCGCCACGTGCAGCACTGCTGACCGCAGCTCCTCGGGCAACGGCGGCTTGATTTTGCTGGAAGGGGGGAAGGGGGAATATAAGATTTCATCGTGTGAGCAGGGCTGGTGATTCAGCCAAGGGAAGCTCATGGAGAGAAGAGGAACAGGGCAACAAAGCCAGTGTCAAGACGGTTGGTCTGTGACGGTTTCTCCTCTTTTTTCAAAAATGACCAATCCAGGCCTGGGGAGGCCCTGATGCCGATAAGGCTAGAGGACTTAACAAGATGTTACAAACCCCCTTAGAATTCATTGTCATCTTTTTTCAAAAGGGCAGATCCAGTTACAGATCTTGTCTAGTTTGCCACTGCCCTTTCCTGACACAAACCCCTCCGATTTAAGCCCTGGTGACTATGAGTCTACCTCAGCTCCGTGACGGTGTCCAGGGTTTTCCTGAAGAAGGAGCCAGGGTCAGGATGCGCGGTAATATCCTCCATTATCTCCTGGGAGAAGGTAAAGAGCAGAGGAGAGTTGATCACTACCCACATGGACTTCATTGGGATAGCTCCAACAACAACAACAGCAACAACATTTTCACACTGTCTTTCAACAAAGGTTTCCAAAGTTGCTTACATAGAGAAATAATCAATAGAACAACAAACAAACCAACAATCAAGATGATGCCCCAAACACACAGTCTTGGCAGTCAGGTTTGGACTGAGCCTGCGCTTGGTCATTCTCTTCCATTCTCTGCTGCATCTCACTCACCAAAATGAATTCGACAATCTTCAGCTTGCTGAACTGCAATGTATCCGACTCTGCGCCATTGACTTGCACCGCAATGGAATTAAGAAAGGATGTCCACCAGAGAATGAGCTGAAAATCAGAAGCATTGAGCTGTTAGTGATGGAAGGACTTCTCTGGGGCTTCCTGGAAATGGACCAGACAGCCTTACTTTGTGGGTTGCTCTCAATCCCTTTCTGGGGACCCCACCCCCTCCATGGATTATTCTGCTGCTTCTCAGGGAGATTGCAGAACTGGGAAAAGGATCAGAGCAGAGGGTGGGTGCTCCCAGAGGGGCAAATGCCTCTCACAGAAACGACCTGGGCTATGTGGAGAAAGGCCCTCTACTCAATGATACCCTACCTTAGCTCTTTCCTTTTTTTGCCATGTGGTGCTCAAGGCTGGAAGGGAAGAAGAAATTCAGCCCACACATTTAAAATGAAGGCCCACAAATCTGCCAGTTTGCTAAGCACTAGCTGTCCCACCCTCCCAAAAGAGCCACCCGCAGTCCCAACCATTCCCCAGGAGCCTAGGGCACCTCCTCACCAATTGTGACTCCTGACGATGTTTGGAAGCCCTCTTCTGCAGTTGGAGGAGAAGCCAGAGTTGGAGGAGGAGCCGAAGTTGGCTCAACACGGTTCCTCCTCTTGAAGAACCTCCGTCTGGGGGGCTTCCCCTTGGAGTCACGTGTGGGGGAGGTCTGAAAGAACTGCCTGCAGCACTGGCAGACCCTTCGCAGCCTAGAAGAGAGCAGGGAGAAGGTGAGAAAGAGACCCTTAGGCAGACATTTGGAGGAGAGGGGGCCAATGGGACAGGGAAGGATTGCAGAACAGAAGGAGGGCAGCAATACAGGTAGCCCAATAGGCTTCCAGGTATTGCACCGTCTTCTTTCTGGCTGAGGAATTACGTAGAGACAGCTGCCCAAATGCATTGGTGCAGAGACCTTTGGAACACTGTGTGCTGTTCTGCTCAACCCAACGCACCAAGCTTATGTTAGCGCTTGGAAAGGTATAGGAAAGGAACATGAAAGAGCTCAGGGGTGCAGCTCCTTCCCGGAAAGGAAGAGGTGGAGGCAACTGGGACCTTTTCATTTAGAAAGAAGAAAAGAAGCGGGGGCATGACAGAGGTTCACTCTCTCTTCACATCGTGCATCATGTTTGGGATGGGTTGGGGGACTATGCTGCCACAAGATGAAGTGAAGGCCAGTGCCCTAGCAAGGAGTCACTTTTCACTTGCAACTCACACAGTTGTGCCGGCTGCATTGGCGCTGCTAGGGACACCCTGCTGCTGGACTAGGAAGTGGAGATGACACTGCTGCTGGGTGTGGACTGCACACTAGAAGTAGGCACTCCCCCAAAAGGCTAAGCAGTCCTAGGCCTCCAAAGGCGTGTGACAGACCCAACACGAAGAGTACCACACTTCAGTAACAAGGATTTATGATTAGCTAAAAAGGAAAAGGTGTGTAATAAGAACAAGTGTCTTTTCATAAGACAGTCTGTAAGAGAGAGTTTTCATTCAGCATACTGATAACACCCTGCACCAAATCTCTGGAGGATCTCTCCCAGCGGTTTCATGTAGGTGTTAAAGTACTTTGGAGACAATATGGAGCCCTGAGGAACACCATAGGAAAGTTCAGATTGGAAAGAGCAACGGTCTCCAAGGGACCCCGTGTGGAATCTGCAAAGCAGTGCCTCCCACCCCCAAAGCCACCACTGCAAAGCAGTGCCTCCCACCCCCAGCCCCCTCCGACACTCCATCACCAAAGATGATGATTTCAGTATGACAGCCGATCTGCGTAAAGATGTGCTTTTTTGATTGGACTGTGTAACTGAACAGGCCAGGCTTGCAGCCTCTTGCAAACTCAAGAAGTATTCTACCATATGGCCTGAAAGACTAGAACATAGGCAAATCCATGTGATCAATGAGCTTGGGGGAAATGGACTTATGAAGGACTTTAAAGTGGAGTCATGCAGAGAAGCTGCCACAAGGTGTCAGTGTTGCATACTTAATCAAGGGGTGAGACCAAGCTTTTCTGCATGCCAGACACAGACAGAGTCACAGCGTCCTTTGGAGCGAATACATTCTGATGTCATAGGAACATAGGAAGCTGCCATAGACGGAGTCAGACCATAGGTCTATCTAGCTCAGTATTGTCTACACAGACTGGTAGTGACTTCTGCAAGGTTGCAGGCAGGAATCTCTCTCAGCCCTATCTTGGAGAAGCCAGGGAGGGGACTTGGAACCTTCTGCTCTTCCCAGAGCGGCTCCATCCCCTAAGGGGAAGATCTTACAGTGCTATTCTCCGATTCATATGCAACCAGGGCGGACCCCAACCTTGCAGAAGCCGCTGCCAGTCTGTGCAGACAATACTGAGCTAGATGGACCTATGGTCTGACTCAGTCTATGGCAGCTTCCAATGTGTTCCTAAGTCCTTGCAAAGCAGATTGCCAGCTAAAGCAATAGACAAGACACCATTGGGCTTGGGCACAAAGCCTCTCTAAACCATGTCAAAATGTTGGGATCAAAGGCTTCTGCATAGGTCCCAAAGGCCAAGAGAACCAAACTCAATCACAAATGCGAACTGGGAGTGTTGGCTGGATATGCGCCTGGCCAAAAGGGACAGAGAATCCTTGATCCTACAAGTGGAGAGGTCAGGATCTACAAGGTGGTGTCATTTGATGAGAGACAAGGGCCAACTAGAGGTGATGTACCAGAACTTGTGCCAGAGATCCAGGTGAAAGAGGAACCACATGGGTGGAGTCTCATGATGCAAGAGCCAGACCGTGAAGCCAAAGAATCTGTGCCACAAGCAGAAGGAGGTTCAGAAGGGGATACAGATTCAGAAGGGGCTGCACAGCCGGAGCCCCAACTGAGGCACTGCCAGAGCCCCAACAAAGGGGCTCCACCCAAAAGGTTCTCACTCGGGACCAAAGGAGGAGAGCTACAAGAACCCACCACATGGCGAGAGAAAGAAAAGATGCCAGCTGACAAAAGGTGAGGAAATGCAGCATTCGAAGAAATTGACACCCTGCACAAAAATGAGACTTGAAGACTTGTGTCAATCCCCGCAGGAAGAAAGACTGCGGGATGCAAGTGGGTCTTGAAAGTCAAGCAGGATGCAGAAGGGGAGGCAGAGCGCTACAAGGCGAGGCAAGTAGCCAAGGGATACTCCCAGAACTATGCTGAGGACTACAATGAGACCTTTGCACCACTTGTGACAGACACTTCAATTAGGACACTGCTCAGCGTGGCAGCGGCCAGAAAGATGCAAGTTGAACACATGGATGTAAAGACTGCCTTCCCTCATGGGGAAATCGAGGAAGACATCTACATGCAACAGCCACCAGGCTATGAGCTACCTAGAAAGAAGGGGCTTGGTGCAAACTAGAAAGGAGCATCTATGGCTTCCAAACAAGCAGCCAGAGCGTGGAATGAGAAACGAAATCAACTGCTCCTTTAGGAAAGGTTCTCGTAAGGAAAAGCTGACCCCTGCCTATATTCAAGAAAAGCTTTGCCATATATGGGCAAAACTTAAGTACCCCCAAATATACCTAGGATACCAATAGGGCTGGCTCATTATTAGAGAATAGCAACTCAGGCTTGTATTGTGCCAGCTCAGATGCAGCTCTTTGATTAGAACCTTGAAGTCCACTCCCCTCTTCCACAATCAAGCGTGATTTCAGTGCATGACAAGCAACACCAAACAGCTTGGGATGTCCCATGTGCAGCCTGGCTTGCTCTGTACAGGCCTCTGCTATGGGGGAAACTTGTCTCAGGCTAGTTAGATGGTCATGAACATGTTCCAAAGCACAGCTTGGGGCACTCCCTTCTTCTTTGTCTGCTCCGCTCCTTCCTTCCTTCCTTCCTTCCTTCCCTCCCCATGAAGGAAGTACAAGTTGCAGGCTTTTAATCTAAGTTTGTAACTTCTTTAGAACAATCTGTTTTAGAACACTTTCTTTTTAAAAAACACTTTAAAAAACACTTAAAAACACTTTCTCCAGGCCTCTACTCTGAGCTCATCCAACTGGATTACTCTGCTAAATGAGGGAGGTTGATTCAAATTCCCCTCTACAATTGGGACATCCGCCAAGCACGTCACAATAGGCGTGTTCACAGCTGGTGCCCTTCCTGATCGGGCAGGCAGGTGGGCGGGGGACTCTAGTCAGACCTGGCCAGGAAGAGAGGGAGCAAGGCAAAGCTGTTATGGAATCCTACTTACTTTGCAAAGAAGTCTTTCCTCATCTTCTCCCCCATTTCCTTCCCTGTCTAACTATTCCCCCCTGACTAACTATCCCTCCTTTTACTAAAAGCTGACTGTCCCTCCCTCCCCCGCTAGACCCCTCCCAAAACTACAACAAACAAACAAACAAACAAACAACAAACAACAAAATAACAAATACTAACACTAACACTGAATAAATAAATAAATTGATAAATAAATGAATGGATGAATAAATAGATGGATAAATAGATGGATAGATAGATGGATAGATAGATAGATAGATAGATAGATAGATAGATAGATAGATAGATAGATAGATTTGACAGAAACAGAAACCGACTCTCTACACTCTCTTTCCTTGCTATCTCTCCAACTCCTCTCCACCTCGCCTCCTCCCTCCTCGCCTAACTCACCCACAAAGAGCAGCTGAGCCCTGGAGGTGTCATGAAAGAGGATGTGTCATCAGCCTCAACAATGGCCATTGGTCCTCTTGCTTTCAGGACTTGGAGGCATCTCCTGCCAACTGGGCAAAGAGGACCCTTTTAAAAGTGGGGATTCTCTTCACTGAGCAGGGGAGGGGAGCACCTGGCTCTTTCCACCCCCTGCAGAGTAACCCCCCAGTGATGGTTGCTGGTGTCTATCTTATATTTCTTTTTAGATGGTGCGCCCTTTGGGGACAGGGAATCCATCTTCCTTCCTTTCTTATTACTCTATGTAAACTGCTTTGGAAACTTGTGTCAAAAAGAGGTGAAGAAGAAGAAGAAGAAGTTCTTTCAAACCTCACCCTTCATGTTCTAATGTCGGTTTAACTGAGAAATCAGAGGGCTCTCTTGACCACCATGTTTAAAGCAAGACCATCACAGGTCCCTCATAGCAGACACCCACACCACCATCCGCTGCCCTTCATCCAAACAGCTACCTTTGTGGCTGAGCTCTGCTCTTGTTTCTGCAAGACACAAGGACTCCTTCCTTCAGTGCCATCTTGACACCCATTCACACCTGCGCGGACACACATCTCTTTGCTTTCTCCCCCCTCCCCCACACTGGCTCTGTCCTCTGCTCTTTCCAGAGTGTGGCAATGCTATCATGTGCCCACCAGGAGGCAGCACAGAGCAGGTCGGGCTACCTATTTTACTTTAATAAAATAAAATAAAATAAAATAAATCAATAACAATCTGGAGTTCTACAAACCTTTTTTAAAAAGCGTGTTTACTGTTTTGGTGGGAAGGAATTCATCAATGAATAAATCTTTCAAGTGTAAGGCAGACATCCAACACATTTAGTGAAGCTATAGTTCTTTTGTTTAGAAGCATGATTTATATCCTGTTTTTTCAATAAAAAATTCTCAAGCAGGGGCGTGGCTACAATTGAACAATGGGGGATAAATGTCCCTGAACGCCAGGGGGAGAGGGACCAGCTGGCTTTGGTGACAGCTTGTCCTTTGCTTTCCTGCTCATGCCTCTCTGAAGAAGAGGGGGTAGGGGCCAATCTTCACTTTTTAGCTAGGGCCCACTTCAATCTGCCATGCCCCTGTTCACAGGACAGCTTGATTTTGCATCTCATTCTCAAACGAATGATTGCACGACTATTGCTGTCATCATGAAATCATCATCTTTGGTGATAAGAGTGTCTGAGGGGGTTGGGGGTGGGAGGCACTGCTTTGCCACTTTCATATGGAGAAGACATCACCTCCCTAATTTGCCTGCCTGGAGATGGTGATGGGCTGGACGAGGGATAAGAAACTGAGACTGAATTCAGATAAGACGGAGGCTCTTGTTGTGCCTCTTTGGAAATCGGGGGGTGATTTTGATCTGCCAGTCCGGGATGGGGTCACACCTTGCCAGAAGGAACAGGTGCGCAGTCTGGGAGTGCTTCTGGATCGAATCTTCTCCTTGGTGTCCCAGGATAAGGCGGTGGCCAGAGGTGATTTCTATCAGCTTCGGCTGATACGCCAGCTGCATCCATTGCTTGAGATCAATGGCCTCAGAATGGTGGTCCATATGCTGCTACATATCTCTCGGTGCTTACATTTGCTGGTAACCTCCAGATTTGACTACTGCAATGCACTCTATGTGGAGCTACCTTTGTATGTAGTCCAGATACTGCAGTCGGTACGGGTTGCCAGGTGGGTCTCTGGGTCCTCTCGGAGTGACCATATGATTCCAGCATTGATAGAACTACACTGGCTACTTATAAGTTCCAGGGCAAAATACAAGGTGCTGGCTATCACCTATAAAGCTCTGAACAGGTTAGTCTCTAAGAGAACATCTTCTTCGCCATGAGCCCCACTGCCCACTAAAGTCATTGGGAGAGGTTCCGCTGCAGTTGCCACTGGCTCGTCTGGTGGCGACTAGGAATGTGCATGGAACCAGTTATGCCGGTACTCCTCAGGCTCGAGCGAGCTGGGCCAGCTCAGGAGTGCACTTGTCAAGGGGAATCCAACTAGGATGCCTCTTTAAGAGTACCGGCAATTCCCTGTCCTCAAAAGGGGGAGTGGGCAAAAGGCTTGGAAGGTGGATTTAGATTAGGGATACAAGAAAGGCCCTTGTGGTTGACTGCTGCACTATTCCGTCAGTAGCTTCCTCCCTCCTTCACTTCCACTGAGTCTCCTCCTCTCCAAGCATGGGAAGGAGAGCCCTGCTGTTGCCCAAACAAGAGAGTCCAGAGGGAAGCCAGGCAGCTGCTGGGAGCTTCCTTCTGCTTGGGGCATCAGCTCTTGGCTTTGAGACTCAGAGGCAGGGAGGGAGGGAGGGAGGGGTGGAGGGGTGGAGAATCCTGCTGCTGCCTCTTCCGTCGCCCTCAGATGAATGATGCAGCAGTCAGCGATGAAGAGGCAGAGCGGAGAAGGCCAAGCAGCCACCGACCTGCTCCACGCTGCCTCCTGGCAGGCAAGTGACATCATCGCCACACTCTGGGAATCCTGTTTTTTCTCTGTCATGCTTTTCTCAAGTCATGTTTGCCAGAAACAGATCCATATTTTTAAAACAAATGATCTTGCTGTCTTCCAAGAATGAGAGGAGAGCCGGTCTTGTGATAGCAAGCATGACTTGTCCCCATAGCTAACCAGGGTCCGCCTTGGTTGCATATGAATGGGAGAATAGCACTGTAAGATATTCCCCTTAGTGGATGGAGCCGCTCTGGGAAGAGCATCTAGGCTCCAAGTTCCCTCCCTGGCAGCATCTCCGAGATAGGGCTGAGAGAGAGTCCTGCCTGCAACCTTGGAGAAGCCGCTGCCAGTCTGTGTAGACGATACTGAGCTAGATGGACCTATGGTCTGATTCAGTATATGGCAGCTTCCTATGTTCCTAAGCAGGGGCGTAACGAGGGCGGGGCAGGCAGGGCACATGCCCTGGGCGCCATCGCAGGGAGGGCGCAAACTGCCTGCCATGCCCCGCCCCCGCCCTGAGGTCCGGAGAGGCGCCCGCCCCCTAGCGAGCACTCGCGTTATGAAAGCATCTCTTCCCATTTCTTTTCCTCCAGAGAGGCAGAGAAAGGAAGAATAGATGCTTTCAGCCAGCAAGCTCTGACTGAAATGACTCCAAAGAGCTTGCTCATGCTCTTCGGAGCTCAAGGCCACGCCCCCTTGGCATGTGGTGTCAAAGGGGGCGTGGCCTCAAGCTCCAAAGAGCCAGAGCAAGGAGCTTGAGGCCCCTCCCCTTGGCATGTGACTTCTAAGGGGGCGTGGCCTCAAGTTCCGAGGCCCTGAGCCAGCTCTTCAGAGTCATTGGAGGGCTTCCTTTCAGGCAGCAAACACTGACCAGTGCTGGGGAGGGGGCATCCTAGTAAGCTGGGCGGGGTTGCTTGTTCCCATTTGCAAGCACTGTGACTGCCTGCCCTGCTGTCTCGTCTTATGTTCTTGCTGCAAGTCCTGACCCACCCCAGAGTCCAGAGTCAGTCCATTGCCTGTGCCCCGCCTGCTCTCCAGTCGTCTCCAAGAAATTCCATCTGACTGGTGCTTTCTCAGGCTGATGCCTCCCCCCTGCCCCCGCCAACGAGGTTTCTTTCTTTTGTAAAATGTAGACAATAAAAGAAATGTAAGAGAACTGCAACAAACTAGTTTTTCAGGAGAGGCTGAAAGGGTGAAATGAACAGTGAGTTTGTGCCTAGAGAGGTCCAGAAATGTGAAGGCTCTCCAGGTTCCATCCTGTCCCGCCTCCTTCTTGTTAAAAAAACAACCACTTGTCTTTGCATTTTCCAACCTGTGAGCAGTTGTGGCTTGCAGTTTGCAAGGCAGGAGGTTTTTCAATGGAAATCCTGCAAGAAGAGGGTGAGTTCAAGGAAGAGAAAGGAAGCCTTGACTGTATAGAAGAAGGGAAAACCCATTGCTGGTGGGGAAAAGGCCGGAACAGGGCTGCAGATCCAGTGCTCAGCTGCAAAGGAGGAGAGAGTGCCTTCCTTTTAGTTGTATGTGGAGGAAGGGGATTTTGGTAGGTGCAGCTTTTAAACTGAGAAAGCTGAGTTACACTTTCAGTTTTATGAATTCAAAATTCTCTACATCCAACACATTGTACTAAATAGCCATTTAGCTCTAAAAATACAAGATGTTTGCAATTGATGTCAATATTTGCTTCCCTCAAACTGCCAAAAATTTATATTCAGTGAAACAGAATTAAAATTAACTAATTTCCTTTGCTGAATTAGATATTATTCTGAACTTCATATGATTTAAAAAATAATTGAAATGTAAATAGTTATTCAGTTAAATAAAGCCAGCTTTACATTTCTATTAATGTAACTTCATTTCAAAGGAGCAGGTTAAAATTAACCTAGATTCAAATTTTGTGTGTTCAATATTAATCCAAGCAAATGGATCTAGATTTAGATTTTGAAACATAAATAACACACCTAGCTTGCTTCCACTAAGAGTAAAATTCAGTAGAAAGTTATCCATAAACATAGGAGATATTCCAGTAGAACATGACCCTATTCTGGTCATAGGGAAAAGAACTGGGTGTGTGGGGCTCTGCTTCTTAAACACTGTACTTTGCTTATCCTTTAATTAAAGAGATGTATATCATAAAGTGAAATGACTTTTAGAGACAGGAATTTCCTTGCAAATATGATCGTTCCTTGCATATAGAACAACATATAGAAGACCTTGCTGTTGCCCAGGGTCTCTGATGCACTTCCTGCTTTATTGTATCCAGCTTTACGCTGACATTGTCTGTGTTTCTTGGTAAATGGAACATCATTTTATTTTATTTATTTAACATATTTTATACAACCCAAAACTTATTTGTCTGGGAGGTTTACAAGATAAAAACAAATATTTTATTTCTTTAAGATATTTTTATACTGCCAAATTCTTTTGCCAAATTCTTGTCCATTGCCTTTCACCCAGAACTAGTTCATGTGAAGCAAAATTTCCTGTGGGGATGTCATTTTTGTAAGAAACTGTGCGGAATAGATACATATGTATTGATCACTACACATGGGTTTCTGCACAACACCTGCACAGAAGAAACTTCCATGTAGAAAATGTGTCTCTTGTAAATTGACCCTATATTTTCCATCCGTGACTGAGATGTCTGAGAGTTAGGCTATCTGAGAGTCAATAATAGAAGAACAGCACACTGCTTGTGACAGGAAGGGGCAAATTACAATGATTTCTTAGTCTGGCCAGGGCTGGTTTTGGCCCTGGCAGAACTTGGCTGTCTGCTCCTGTTGCAAATGCCTCTGTCTAGTGTGGCAAACTAGTGTATCCTCCTCCCTCCTGGTGCCAAAGTAAGCACTAGTGTGGTGAATGCACATATACCCCATCATGAGCCAACTGTCATCACAAGACAAAGGCTGTCAGGAGTTTGGGCAGGTGATCCTTTAGGACAAAGTCATGGTTTTTAAAAAGCATGAGATGAGACCGAAAATGACCCTGGAATCCTCACATAACTCCTGACGGTTGTTCTAAGTCTTTAATAAAAATGGCTCATGTTTTCAGGTTTTGATCAGCAACCATGTCTAGATGGTACAGTGTTCCTTTTAACAGGGATTTCCAGATGTGGTTGACTACAAGTCCCATCATCCCTGCTTGGACAGGGGCGCAATTTCAGTGCTTGCCCTAGGTGCTATTTTCCCTCGATACGCCTCTGTCAGTCTGGACAAGATTGGTTGAATTTCCAAGGTGCTTCAGCAAAATTCTATTCTAAAAGTAAGCAGAGGATTTGATATGTCATATAGAATACTTCAGATTGTGCTTCAATAGGGGCTGACATACCATCCAGAGATCTGTAGGTCTGAGGGAGGGGCACACACACTGCTTCCAAGGCCCTCTGCCAGAGGCGTATCTAGGGAAAAGAGCGCCTAGGGCAAGCACTGAAATTGCGCCCCCTGTCCAAACATCTGACACCCATCTTTCAGATAACTTTACCATCATATCAGCTGAAAAATATAAGTCAAGTTCGTTAATCTTTGAATCTTTCAAAAACTATTTAGCAGTGGACGTAGCCAGACCCAAAAATGCTCGAAAACTACAAATGTCAGTATCCTGGGGCTCATGAAATACCCAAATACTATGTGGAGATGTACTTAGAAAACTAAACGGAAGTGCCTTCTAATTCTCTACTATGCATTGTAGCATCACTATGACATAAGTTTGAAAAATAAATGGAGAATTTGACTTGTGCATAAGAAAAAGAACACTTCATAAGAAGAAGCATAAGAAAAAGAACTTGTGTCCACAGCACAACAATTAAACCAAGGTTGGTGCAGGGAATTGTCCAAGATGTGTTCTCCAGTTGACTGTATCTTGGAAATGTGGTTTTTACAACTTTTACAACCCTTCCAGAGAGTTTCAAAAATCAAAATCTATCACAGAGAGGTAGTAAGAAGCAGCTTTTGAAAGGGAATCTCTTCCCCTGCAGATTCGTTTAGCCCCTTCCTTACTGATCTTCAAATCTCTATTGAAGACTTTTCTTGTTCGCCAGGCTTTTGCCCTGTAGTTGAACTATTTGCTTTTGGTTGGTTACTTTCATTTTTAATTCAGAATGTCATGTTTAATGTTGTCTTGCTTGCATGTTTTTGTGCACCACCCGGAGTCTTTGGAGTGGGCAGTATATCAAATGTTTCTAATACATACATACATACATACATAAGAAAGACAGAAATCTTCCCCTCTCTTTCAGATGTACCCTGATGAGGCCTCTCTCGAGGCTCGAATTCAAGGAAAAAGCCACATCTCAGCTGCATCAAGTGATGAATATCAAGTGTATGTGAATTAGCCTTTAATATTGCTTGCTGTTGGGGCCGTGGGGGGGGGGGACATTCTTTTAATTTGGTCGGCCAGTTGGATGATCTCCAAAAAGGAATCCATAGGCTCTGTGGATCTTTTTGGATCTTTTGAGTCTTGGTGGTTTTTGATATCATTGATCATGGTATCCTCCTGGAGCGCCTGAAGCGGGTTGGGAGTGGGAGGCACCGCTTGGCAGTGGCTCTGTTCCTACCTCTCTTGTAGGTTCCAGATGGTGTTGCTTGGAGATTGTTGCTCTTCAAAAGAAAAGCTATTGTTGGGGGTTCCGCAGGACTCCATTCAATCTCCAATGCTCTTTAACATCGACATGAAAGTGCGGGGAGAGATCATGGGGGATTTGGTGCAGGGTGTTATCCATATGCTGCTGATAACCAAATCTATTTCTCCATGTCAACTTCATTAGGAAATAGCCTATCTTCCCTAAATGCTTACTTGGAGTCAGTAATGGGCTGGATGAGGAAAAACAAACTGAGGTTGAATACAAGGAAGATGACTGGAAGATAGGAAGTGGCTTAGATCTGTCTGTTCTGGAAGGGGTTACACTCCCCCAGAAAGAGTAGGTATGTAGTCTGGGAGTACTTCTGGACACAAACCTCTCCCTGGTCTCTCAGGCTAAGGAAGTGAGCAGGATGGCTTTCTATCAGGTGCAGATGATATGCCAGCAACATCCATATCTGGAAATCAATGACCTTAAAACAGTGGTGCATATGCTGGTAATATCCAGACTTGACTACTGCACGGTATGTTGGGCTGTCTTTGGACGTATTCCAAGAATTGCAGTTGGTACATAATGCAGCAGCCAGCTTGGTCTCTGGTGTTACCCAAAGAGATCATATTACACCCATTCTAAAAGAATGACACTGGCTGCCCATCAGTTTCCAGGATAAAGAGAAGTTTCTGGTTATTACCTATAAAGCCCTGAATGGCTTCGGCCCAATGTATTAACAAGCAAGCCATCTTCTTCATGAACCCCGCCGCCTCTGAAGATCATCTGGGAGGTCTGGTTTTAGTGGCTACTGGCTCAGTTGGTGGCGACCTGAAATTGGGCCTTTTCAAGGGTTGCCCTGGGACTTTGGAATGCGTGTCCTAACTAAATTGTTTTTTCTGACTTTCTTTCTCTTCTCAGAGTTTTCCAGCCAATTAAAAATGAAGACCTTTCTAAGCCAATGCACACACTGGAGCAGCTCTTCACTCCAACCCTGATATCTCAACTGCCTTCAGTCAAAAAAAATCTCAGTCATCGACTCTGATTCCAAAAAAGGTGTTTTCTACCTAAGCCTGAACAGGGACTTCCAGTCCAAGACATGGATGATTATGAACTCAACAGAGCCTCCAGAGACTGCTCCACTCCCCAAAAAGGGAGACCAGAGAAGCCACACCAACATCACCCTTCAATCCTGAACATGAGGTAGATCATGATCTGCTTCACTTGGAAGGCGATACCATCAACCCTAGCTGCTCTCCTCAACACTGACCTCCTCCAGACTGAAGAGCCTCTCCTATACGATACTGACGATACAGAAGAGAGTCTACATGATACCAATACTCTCCGGGTGTCAGAGAATCTCCTTGCCGTCGGTACTCTCCAAAACACTCATCGGATTGGGTATATTGTGATTGAGAAAGTTGACATTGAGATGACTCTACATCTGATCATGCCTGATCATTACGCTTACTTCTTCGACAACAGATATGGCATTGATCATAGGAAAAACTATCTCCAGCCTTGCTCTTGGGCTTCACATCAACACCAATCTCTGGGGAGATTGGACCATCCAAACTCTTGGTCCCGATCACACTCTCCTCAACACTGTAGTACTTGGTCTCAGTCAAGAGAGAAGAGAACTCAACCATGTAAGCAGCCGGATGTTGACTCTCTACCACCGGATTTCTTGACTGAAGAATCTGCCTCAGAGGAAGATGCAGAAACATCCCTGAACATTGCATCAGGTTCCACACCTTCAGATCTAATGGAAGATCCAAAGCCTCTGTCTCCATCAGAGTACCTGAAGCTCTTCACTGACCAAGTGGTCCATATGGCTAACTCTTTAGGTATCCAGATGAACAAACCTCCTAAATCTTCTCCTGATCCCATTTTGGGGCCAATTGATGCGGACCCTTGGCACTCTAACTTCCTACCACTGAACTCTGCTTGAATGGACATTGTCAAAGCTTGCTGGGGGAAACCTGCATCGTTGCCACCTACTTCTAGGAAGCTGGAAGGTTTTTACAAGGTTCAAGCTAGGGACAGTCAGTTCCTTCTGCACCATCCTACTCCTAACTCCATGACAGTTGAAACTGCTCAGTTCCAATCCAAGAACAGAATCCTTTTGGCACTGACAGTATGATTCAGTCAATATCTGTTGTGGTAGCTCTGCACCAGCACACGTGGATGTGTTCAACTAGCTTGGCACCTGAAACAAGAACAAGAATAGAGTCGTGGGCATGCTGGAAGAGTCCGAGGAGGAATTGGAAGTGGAGACAGAGCTGAGAGCAGAGGAGGGTGGGCAAGGACCAGAAGTTGCAAAGGAGAGTGGGTCCGACGCACAAGGAGTCAAAGATTGGGGGCAACAGGTTTGTGTGAAGCTGCTGTGCAATGAGCCCTGCCCATTGTTTGTGGGCCTTTCATTACATTAGCAGCACCATGGGATGGACCCCAGGGAACACAGGTTTCTTCCATGTTTTAAATGTCATGTTTAAAAGGGGCAGGAGTTAAGTTGTATGTTCCGTCTGGTAGGTGGGCTCAGGAGCAACTGGAGCTACATCATCATCATCATCATCATCATCCAATATCCAGTAATCCAATTCATGATGGTCTTGTCTATATGCATTTGAGTATAAAAATGTCCATAAAGTATATTGGCAAATGAATCCAATCTATACCTGGGGCTAACTTAGAAATAGCTGGCTATTTCCAGTGGAGAGATAAAATTACCAGCAAGTACTGAGGTCCTATCTGAAACATCAGGTTTTTCTGAGTTGTGAATTCTCATTCTATCATAGCAAATGAGATTTTTTTCAATTAAAAACAACTCTCATGACCCCACTTTCACTTTTTCACACTTTCCTTTACTATGAATAATATGAGGAAGTAATCAATTTAGCACACTTCACCTTATGAAGACAAACCTCATAAAAATAAATTCACCAAAATTCACCCCTCTGCCCAATCACTCTTAAATTGGGCATGGGTGGTAGCCTCCACCCATTAGGCGCTATCTACCAGCCCACCCCACTCCATTGGGGCACATCCACTTTCTGCCCCCTATCTGCCCCAAAGACTCCCAAACTTCAAATATTCCAAAAAAATCAGCCCTCTGCCCAATACCCCTGAAATTGGGGTGGTAGCCTCCACCCATTAGGCACTACCATCCCACGCCACTCTTTTGTGGCAGGTCCACTTTCTGCCCCCAAACTGCCCAAAAGTAATTAAAATTTCAAAAATTCTCAAAAAATCACCCCTTTGTCCAAACCACCTGAAATTGGGGTGGTCGCCTCCATCCATTAGGCACTACCACTGCACCCCACTATTCTGCCCCAGGCCCCACTTTCTGCCCCAATATGCCCCAATCTGCCCCAAAGACATGAAAATTTCAGAAATTTACCAAAAATCAGCCCTTTGCTGAATCGCCCTGAAATTGGGGTGGTTGCCTGCACCCATTAGGCTCTACCACTCCACTCTACTCCTTTTGCCCAGATCCCATGCTATGCCCCGAAACTGCCCCAAAGTCACTAAAATTTTAAAAAATCACCAAAAATTAACCATGAACCGAATCACCCGAATTTTTCAGGTCCGAAATTTGGGTGATTCGGCTCGTGCCCAAAAAATATCGGTGGACATCGGGGGTGATTTGGTTTGGCCCCGAATCACCCAAAATTGTTCGTTATGGGGACAGATCGTACTGTGCCCAAAATTTTTTGCACATCCCTACAAAGTGGTTGTTTGTACATGATATATCTACAAAGATTTACATGCAATGATTTGGAAACCCACAAGGTTATGAAGTATATGCAGGTAGAACTGTAACTCGGGGGTGGGGGATTTCAAGGCACATCAGGTAACTGCGGGGGTTACATCCGACGACCATTTCCACAATTTGTCCTATTGCTGTTTAGAAGAGATACTCTTGTCTTTTTGCACATAACCATACAAACTTTTCCAGAAGAGATTTACTGTCTCATCTGCGTGAACCTCTTGGTTGCGCCTTCCCTCCCTATTCCTATGCAGGAACATTGCATAAATGACATACAGGTTTACTAACCTGATTACGAGGAGGGGAACATTCCAATTCCCTAGTATGAGGGCACCCGTTGTGTCCCGTTTCCTTGAAGGTTTCTTTCTGGGACCTCGAAAAGAGGTTCTGTCGCTCAAACCCGGTGTTAGTTCTTCCCAAGTCAGTTTTTCCAAATCAGGCCACTCTAACAGCTTGCTTACTCCCTGCCACACTCTTTTGGCTACCACACACTCTTTTAAGACATGTGAGTGGGTTTCCCTGAAAGTTTTACTTAGCTCACTAGCTTTCTGTTTGCAAGTAATTTGAGGGCACTCTTGCTGGTCCTCTGGGAGCCATGGCTTAACCGCATTAAGTGGTAGTACTTGATGGTATAAGCGCCACCTTGTTTCCCATCAATGGAAAGGGACTTTTTTCTCCTTGAAGAGAGCGATAGGGTGATCGGGTTGCAACAAGTACTGTGAAGTGCGGTGTTTATAGCATTTACCTTCTAAATCAAGTTTTAAGAAACCCACTTCTAGAATCTCTCCATAAATTGTTTTCCTCAGCTGCTTAACTGAGGAGGATCCTTTAAATAGATGTGGTTCAACCTTCCATTTCTTAAGTGTGAATAACAAATCTCTCAAGTAGTCCGGGTGTTCTCTTTTTCATACTTGAGTGATATTACCATGGAAAGATCCTTTCCCCCCACCATGCTATGCCCCATGCTGACTTGCGCCAACGCAGAGCGAAAAGCGAGACCCAGGTTTTTTGCAGGAGGTTGGACATATTATGGACATTCACGAAAACCCAGTTTCCAAAATTGTAGGACATGAATTCAGTTACAATATAGGGTTGCAGGGCAGGTAGGGCTAGTCCTCCCTGCTCAACCTCCTTAAATGCTAGCGCACGGGCCAAAGGGAAGGACGCTGTGTGCCATACTAGACGGAAGATCTGGCTTTCAACTCTCCGAAGGAGATCGAGCGGGGGAGGATAGACTACTGCCAGGTTATGCACCAGGGGTATCAGGTACGTCCGGATGTAAACCGCTTTCTGGTACATGGCAAGGCTCCATTTTTCCACATGGTGATTTTAAGCATTACTTTTTCTTCCCAATCTGTCCAATTCCCCCCCCCCCCGAATTTTCACTTAATCCCATATTCAATCCCCAAAATGTTTACTGTATCTGCCCACTTCAGTTTGGACTCTGGGGCCCCTTCGTCTTTACATTCAGAGATGGGTAGGCACGAGAGTTGCTGACATCCGGGGTCCATTTTAACAAATACACTTTTGTCAGCATTTGATTCTGAGCCCGAGATCTTGCCATATTCCCAGAAGAGGTCCAGTATTACAGAGATTTCATTTTCATTCGATAACAGTAATGTAACATCATCGGCATGAGCTACAAATTTTACCCTAAACTCAGAGTACGGGTCTGAGTGGACAGGTGGTTCAGCTATCCCCTCAATCTCCCTCCTCCTCCCTCCCGGGAAGATCTGGCAGGGCGGAGGGATAGATAGGGCTGAGAGAGATTCCTGCCTGCAACCTTGGAGAAGCCACTGCCAGGCTGTGTAGACAATACTGAGCTTGATGGAGCTATGCTCTGACTAGATGGCAGCTTCCTATGTTCCTAAGAATCATTGTCAGTGAGGTAATCTCTTTCATTGAACCAACTTCTGTTGGTGAGAGCATACCCAGCTTTTCAGCTTTTCAGAATTTTTCATGTGGACATGGTTTGCTCCGTGCTTTCCTTTGAGCTTAACATTGAGCCTTGACTTGACGGTCCCTTTGATTTCAATGAGACTGAAGGGCAACTAACCTGCTTTGGAATGGAGCAGTAGTACATTGTTAAGTGTGAAACCCTGTCAAGTGCCCATTGCTTTATGCTGGCTGGTCAGCATTTCAGACTCGTGTAGGGATGATGATACACACTGGCCACATTCACATGTAAGACAAAACCAACGGTTGTCGAACACGTGGTTAATTTTTCTGACTCTGAATCACCTCGTAGACGTACACCCCACCTTGTTTCGGCTGCCTCCGGTTTCGGGGCAGGGTGCCCCCTCTCTCCTCCTGTGCCAAAGCACCCCTGCTGGATGGAACAAAGGTGTGGAACTGCCAGCAGCGTTGCCAGGGATGCCACGCTGCTGGACTGGGAAGAGGAGGGGGCGAGGACCTACCCATACTGGTGCTGGGTGTGGAACATGCGCTAGAAGTAATGTAGGTGTGCCAGCACCCTCCCCTGGTTATCGAGCCTCCTCTGCTTTGCTTCACTAACCCACTCAACCAGGGCTGATGGCATTGCCCTTCATAGTTGGGTCAACACAGGCAGGCCAAAGTATGGTCTCCTGCGTCACTCAGTTTGTTGCATAGCTTCTCCACCCACCCAGTCCTCAGCCAACCTGCCAGGGCTTTGGCATCCCTAATGGTCAGGGAGGTCTGGAGTTCTCTCATCACCTTCTCCAGGAGAAGTGTAGTGGGCAGAGCCTGGCTAAGAGGCATTGCCTCAGTACACTCTTTGTGGCAAACAGGGAGGACTCGAGTGCCAAGACTGGCCCAGACATGAGCTACCACTCCAAGTTGGAGAGGACACACACACACACACACACACACACACACACACCACGATTCTTTGCCAGGTTGTAGATGGCCACCTGTTGCTTTAGCAGGTGCTGGAGCAAGAGAAGGGTGGAGATCCACCAGTTCTGAACATCCCCAGGGATGAGGTGTCAAGGGAGGCCAAGCTCACTCTGCTGCTCACAGAGCATGCGTCTGCCCTTCTCACTCCAGTGGAAATAGGTTGCAATCTTGCAGCACTTCTCCACAAGCGCAGCCGTGGAAGCAGAAGGACCACTAGGCTTGCTTCCCTTGTCCTTGGACGCCTTGGCCTCCTTGAGGCGCAGGGCATCTGATACCACCAAGTGCAGAGTGTGGGCCATACAGTGTATGGACACACACTGCAGCTGGGAGACTGCCTTGGAGCCACTGTGAGTGACCATGAAGACCCGCCCAAAGTTTGGCTTCCCAGTTAGCCATTCCTCAGTGTGTTGACTGATGATGGTCACCAGCTTATCAGCCCTGTGTGTCATACCCATTGCCTGCACATGCAGCACGGCCCACCTGGGCCATACTGTAGGCGAGGGGCTGGCCACAGCAGCAGCACCAGATTTCCCCAGTGAGCAGTGAGGAACAGGAAAGCAGTCTGCATTCCACTGAGGCTAGTCCAGGTCAGTTGTAAAATGCACACTGAGGCTGGGCCCTGTTGCCTCCAGCAGCCCCGACACGAGCTCCCTGCATGCTCGGTATAGGGACAGGACTGAAGATGGTTCTTGAGGGGATCTGATCATCTGGGGCGAGTAGCTAGTGTGAGCTGGCATTCTCCACAATCCTCAATGGTCTGGGTGATGGACCTGGGTCTGGATGACCAGGTAGCTTGCCCGATCATGACTGTGCCCACTGCTTGGCAGGCAATGTCCCCTGCTTCTCAGCAACTGGGGCACAGCCCTTGGCAGAGCTCATCAAAGGCACACAGATAGGTTGCTAGCACTGTCAGTAGCAGAAAGGACACCAGGGTGATGCCACAAGATGTGTCGCCCTGTCGAGGACGTCCCCAGATGCTTGACCACCTCCCCACTGCTGACTTGTGCCTTGTAGTGGACACAAGAAGCACGGTTTGGGGCACTTGGAGAGATGTCAAAGTCCTTCCACACAATGCTGGCAGCAGTCATCTTGAAGCCCTCCGTGATGGCGGTTTTACTGGGTCTGCCGGCTGCCCAGAAAACTTCTTGGAGAACGTTCTATGGTTGCAAAACTTGATGTAAATCTTCTTTATCATCACAGCCCAATGAAAATAGTTGAAGGCCTCTCTGCTTGTCTTTAGAATATCAGATTTGATCCTGGAAATGGGAAAGGAATGGTGAGATGCTAATGATCTATGAGGACTTACCCTCTTTATCTTCTTGAACCTGCATCTTGAAGATCTTGATTAGAAACTATGTCATCAGTAAAAATAAGATAGGGGGCTGTTGGGATTGGGGGCCGCGCAGCCCCTGGGAGTTCCAGGATGACCCACACAAGCGCGTGGGGCATCCTGGAGAGACCCCCGGGGCCGGGAGGTTTCTTTCAGCCGCCTGGCGGGGGTCTCCTCATGTGTTGCCGTGGCGCAGAGCCGTGCCGTGGCAACACACAATCCAATAGATGGGCTTAGCGGAGCACTTGCTCCACTAGCCTAGTCTAAGGGGAGGCCTCTGTCAGCAGGTTACCCGCTTTGAGGACACTGGGCTCGCCTGGTGGTTCTCACACTCGCCAAAAGTTGGGCTAGGCTCCCTTAGCCCACTTTTTGGCAATTGTAAGAATCGCCTCATTTTCTTAGAAGTAGAGGGTTAATCACTGGAGGTTGTGTGTTAGGTTCCTACACACCAAAAAAGACTAATAATGGAGGGGGGGGGTGTAAATAAGAGAAATAAAGTACTCTACCTTGCTCTCCAGGTCTCCTGCAATGCCCACCCAAACCCCCCATTTCCACACACAAAATGGCTCTGCCCTGTAAAATAGTGGCCGGAAATGCCATCGGAAGTAATTTCTGGGTCATTTCTGGCCCCTCAAAACAACAAATTGGTGAATTTTAGTCTATTTTTGTCCTGCGGTTAAAGAAACCTTGTCTCTAAGACCCGTTCGCAGATATGTGGATACAGGGTTGTTGAAACCGCGGATAATGAGGACCATCTGGGAACTCTTTTGTTTCAGTCCTATGTG
Organism: Hemicordylus capensis; assembly: GCF_027244095.1. Lineage (NCBI taxonomy): Eukaryota > Metazoa > Chordata > Lepidosauria > Squamata > Cordylidae > Hemicordylus > Hemicordylus capensis. The sequence continues at coordinate 162,550,048 of NC_069658.1, forward strand.
AAACTGTGCTGAGTTCTTCGGTCTTATCATTGTGAGGTATTCTGCAGCTGCAGTTCACAAAATGAGAGTGTAAAAGATTTTGAAGTTATTGGGGGGGTACTGAAACTAGTGGTTGACTTTCTTTTGCTATCCATGCCCCAAGTACTTCCTCAGTACTTCCTCAGCAGGGACACAAGCTACTTTGTGTTGGTGTTTGGGGTGAAAATCAGGGATTGGGTGGTTGAGCACCTTCCTTTAGGTTTAGGAGATCCCCAGCTTTATTCCTCACCTACAGTCAACCCCACAGAGGTCTGCAGACCTTATCTCAACCAATTTCTAGCTGGATTGTTCAGACTATGAAGTTAGGTTTGAGGATTTGTTCTGAGCCATTGCTTACAACGCAGAATTCTGCTAACCAGCAGAATTTACATTTTTAAATGGGACGCTTGCATCATGGATGAAGATTGGACCTGCTGTTGCCACAGGTCTTTAGGTGTTAACATGAGCCAAGGTTGGTTTGCAAGTTTGATTGCAAGTTCAAACAATTATTGGGGTTAGAAGTTGCCTATTCTGGAAGGACGGGGGAAATTCCCCTTCAGATACAAATGCCTGCCTCAGATTCAAATGATTGAAGTGAGCATTAGGAGCTCCCAGGGCCCATATTTCTGAAGGAAATATGAACTGCAGCAACACCTCTAGATGAAAAGCATCTTTTGGTTGTGACAACTCTGCTTTGACTGAACTCCCATATTTTGTTTGCATCTTGATGACAGTTTGAAGCAGCAGACAATCTGAATGGAATCTGTTAAATCTTTCAGACGCACAGATAATCCAGGTACTTGCTTAATTTTTATTCAATGCACAGCTTTTATTTTTATAGACAAAATCCACATACTTTTCTCCAGCAAACATTGATTGAGAAAATCTCTCTCTCTCTCTCTCTCTCTCTCTTTGGATAGGTATGTTGCTTTTAAGTGTAATGGAATGTACAAACTAACAACATTTCTTAACTGACATTTTCTTCAACCTATAAAAGAATGGATTTATTGTATAAGTTGAAATTAGGTCATATGGTACATCACAAGTGCTGTTTTCCTGTTTTTCTTGCTTTTAAAATTTTATTGGTTTTTGCAATATCTTAACTATTGACTTCCCGCTCACCAGTCTGTGCGATTCATTCACTATACAAGTCAACCATTGCTATATTAATTCAAAACAGCATATATCCTACACATTACAAACTCGATTTTACTCTACCTGACCTGCTATTATTACTAAATTGCAAACCCTGCTGAAAAATCGATATTAGAGAAATAGTTCTTTAAGTATAGTAAGAATGGTTTCCAATCTTCTTTCAAACATGCCAGGTTTTCATCCCTTATCAGTACTGTAAGTTTTGCCATCTCAGCATATTCCAAAATTTTTATCAGCCAATCTTCTTTGGAGGGCATTTCATTGTTCTTCCATTTCTGCCCATATACTATTCTAGCCGCCATGGTTGCATACATAAAAATTGTTAAATTTCTTCTGGAAAACTCTCCTTGCATTATTCCCAGCAGGAAGGATTTTGGTTTTTTAGGAAATGTCATTTTAAAATTTTTCTTCAGCTCATTATATATCATATCCCAGAAAGCCTTTGCCTTCCCGCAAGACCACCACATATGAAAAAAAGTTCCTTCACAGTGTCCACATTTCCAGCATTTGTTTGGAACATTTTTATACATTAATGCTAATTTTTGGGGTGTCAAATACCACCTGTACATCATCTTATAATCATTTTCTTTTAAAGTATAACATGCGGCAAACTTTAAATCCATTTCCCATCGTTTTCCCCAAGCTGCCATATCTATATTATGACCCACATCTTGAGCCCATTTTATCATAGTCGTTTTAACCACTTCATCTCTTGTCTCCTCCAGAAGCAGCAGCTTGTACATCTTAGAAACTAATTTTTCAGCATTTTCACACAGCTCCTTCTCAAATCTCGACATTTGATCCTCAAATCCAACTTTAAGATCCTTCTTATCGATTTCATTGAACTGATGGTACTGAAACCAGTTACTAACCAGATTTTGTACTTCAGTTAGGTTTTTTTGCTTACAGCCCTTTCCTTGGAAACAGAACAAATCCCTATAGGTACCCCATTCAGGTTGCATATTGATCTCTTTACATGCTAAAGCTTCAATTGGAGATAGCCATCATGGAGTTTTAAATTCCAACCATTTTTTATATTTTACCCACACTCTCATTAGACTCCTTCTCACATAGTGATTAAGACAATCTTTATGCTCTTTACTTTTATCATACCACAGATATGAATGCCATCCAAACCTTCTATCAAATCCTTTGATTGAGAAAATCTCATTCATCTCATTCATATACCAGTCATTTGGAACACGGTCTTGAACACTGACATGGATAATATGGAATAAATAGTTAGTAGCTCAAGTTTCTCTTCTTTGGAGCAAAGACTTGGCAAACTTCTCCAAAAACATGCTAGTTATACTTTCGTTTATGCTCATGTTCCACGACATCTGTGCTTTGCTTCCTGTTTTTAAAAAGAGAAAAAACTCATTTTCTCAAAGAAAATGTTTAATTTTTCCTTCTTTATTTCTCATACTGATAGCCTGCTCTTCCTCTAAGGACTTCAGTGCAGAATACAGGGTTATTTAACTTTATCCTCACAACAATGCTGCAAGAAAAATTAGACTGAGAGGAAGAGAAATTGACCAGGGTGCTTTCCAGATGACACACTACAAGAGTGTCACTACTGTCTGTTAAGTGTGCTTCCGTACTGCCTGTGTTTCAACACTGCAAACCCTGTGCTGTCAGAAAGGTGCCATTCACATTTCCCATGACTTCTTTAGGATTTTATCCTTCTGTTTTAGTCCTACAACGTTGCATGTGCATCACAAATAAATAGCTGTATTTTCCCGTTGTTGGAGGGTTGCGCAAGCTATTTTCATTTTTAAAATGATCCTGAAGCCGAAGCATTTTACTGCTGAACAGAGTGTCATCTGGAAAGCTCCCAGGGCATTTTCCAGATCACCCGCTGAACAGCGGTAGTTGACTTTAGGGATGTGCACAAAACCGGTCCATCCAGTCCAGTTTGGATCCGAACCGGGTCCGAACCAGGAGGGGGTGGTTCGGTTTTGGTTTTGTCCGAACCACCCCCTGGTTCGGTTCGGATCCGAACCGGTTCGGATCTGAACCGAACTGTTTCAGATCTCACAAAGTAGCTAGGATGGTAGCTGGCACCCAGGGGTACCTGTCACCCAAACCCCAAAGCAATCGGACACTCGTATGATTTTTTATGAATTTTTGAATTTTATTTTTATTTTTTCTCATAGGATATAATGGGACTCGAACCAGGCCATTATTCCTTATTGTGTAGCACCCATGGGTGCCAACAACCATGCAAACACTGAAGCAATCAGACACCCCTATGATTTTTTATGAATATTTTAAATATTTTTAATTATTTTTCTCATAGACTATAATGGGACCCGAACCAGTCCATATCCCCTATTGTGGAGCACCTAGGGGCACAAAAGCAGTGTGGGTGGTAGACAGATAGGGGTGCCTACCACCAAAAAATCCCAAGGCAATTGGACACTCCTCTGATTATTGGTGAATTGTTAAAGTATTTTTGAATTCCTCATAGAGAATAATTAGGATTGCAGCAAATCTATAGATTCACATCAGGGGGAAAGGGGTGTCGTAGAGTGGAGTGTGGTGGGTGGTAGTTCCTAGGGTGGGCAAGGAAGATACCTGAATTATTTGAAAGGAAATGGGGAGAAGGGTGATTTTTTGGTAAATTGTTGAAGTTTACGAGTCTTTAAGGTTTTTCCTCATAATAAGTTATAATGGAGCTTTCAGCAGCCCCATATGTGCACTTGGGGGGTGCTGGGGTGGCCCAGAGTGAGTGGTGGTGTAGTGCACATAGGGTGCCAACCACCCCTATGGGTTTCTAACCCATGGGGTACGGGGTTCTCTTGTTTCTGAGGTATTGAGTGTGGATTCTATGATAACATATTAGAGTGGATTCATGGTGTCTCATTTAAAATCTCATTTGCTATCATAGAATCCACACGCAACAGCGGTAGTTGACTTCAGCTTGGCAAAATCGTTTTGAAATCGTAAATAGCGGTTGTTGCGCAAAACCAACACCAGGGGAGCAGTCTTTTCTAGCTTGCATGAAACTTTTGCATTGGGAAAATACAGCTTTCTATTTACAAGGTTGTAGCACTGTATTGCAAAGAGAAAACCTGAAAGAAGGCATTGGAAATGTGGACGGCACCTTGCTGACAGTGCAGTGACTGCGATGCAGAAACCCAGGCAGTGCGGAAGGAGAATTAATGGACATGGAGTGACCCTGTTGTAGCGTCCAGTCTGGAAAGCATCCGGGAGGCTTTTTAGACAGCAGGCCTTACCACGAGGCTTTACTGCATGTTGGGGGCATAACGGATATGCCGATGGAAGAAGAGGATTTTTTAACCCTGGACATAAACCGGGCTAGGTTCCAATATGGAGGAAAACCCCTGAATGGTGTGTGAAGTGCTCTCTGAAATTTTTCAGGCACTTTGGGTTAATCGGGCCGATATGTGGCCGCACACTAACCCTCCCAAAGTGAAGATGCTCCCTGAAAAAGCTCTTGCTGAAGGTGACTCAGCAAGCAACTTGATAGAGCAGCAACTTAAACCAGGTTGATTTGATCCAGGTTAATCACTCTTTCCACTATACCTGACACCAACCCGATGGCATACATTCCATTAATATATATTTTAGGGGCATAATTGGATTGTCTGTGGATCATTGCTTCATTTTCTGAATCTAGCTAACTCCGTTTGTGCTGTTTGTAAATATAGGGCAATGCCAGGAGTATTTCCTGCATTCCCAAGAGTAGAATGCAGTCGTTCAGGAATGTCGGCCCAGTAATGCAATGAAATGAAGATGCAGAGACAGTCACAAGCTTTGCAGGCTCCCACGCATAGCTGGCTCAAAATTCACCAAATACTTTAAAATTGCTTCCCTTGTAAACACAAAACAATCTTATGTAGATTTAACTAAGTCTTTATTCAGAAACAACTCCATTTTCTCCTTCTCCTTTCCCTCCTTTTTGTTCCTGCCCCCCCCCCAACACTCCCGCAGGATCGCCACTTGGACAAACGTCTAATTAACAAAACATAACCATGACTAGATAGAATCCAAAAGATAGTGAGCGTTCTTATTCCACTAGATTCTAAACATCAAGTATTGGGCCATTAGGATTAACTGGGAAGAAAACAAGAGGTACAGATTAGTTTTCTTTTGTTTGTGACAGCTAGGAGTTTAGGAGCTCAATGCTGGAAACAAAAAGCAACTCCAATTATTAAATAATGGGAAAAATAATAGCTAGGGTATTCTTAACTTCTTGAAATTTACCTCTTATGTAGAAGGGTGGATAAGAAGGAATAACAATAATCTCAATGTGTTGAATAGATTTCTGTATTATAGATAGAAAGAAAGGATGACATATTAAGTGGGGTAGTCTTATATTTCTGGTAGTAGAATATTGAGACCTTTATTGTTTCAATTGTGTAATGTTTTCTATTCTTTTCTATTTCACAATAATGTAACACATGAAATTAATCAAGCTGACATACGCAGCAAGGAATCACCAGTGCTGTTGGGAATTCCCTCTGGAAGGAGAAACCCTTATTCATGACAGCAGAGTGCACAGAGGCACAACACAGCGGAATTTGCTTAGGCATGCGTGTATGCTGAGAGTAAAATAACTTGGAGCCAGTTCATAGTTTCAAACCAATATCAGGAGTATTGATTAGAGAACTCCATTCTAGATAGGAAAATGAAGAGATAGGATCTCTATCTATCTAGCTGGATGCAGATGGATTCTGCATCTCTGCACACATGGTGCAGGGAGAGAGGAGTTTGCATGTTGCAAGGGAGAAGGAAGGGAGAGAGGAAGTGACAAGACAGGCAGGTAGGAAGTGTCCCTGAGAGTAGCAATCTCAGTTTCAAAGGGATAGAGCAGTAGAGAACGGATGACAAATGTCTTGACCCTCTAGTCCTCTGACTCACTAGTCTGTCCTCCACTGTCTTTGAGGCAAGAGACAGCGCAAAGCCCTTCACTTCCAACAAGTGCAGCGAGAGGTAACAGCACTTCTCAGCTAACTATCAGTGCAGTTGGGAAGTGGTAGTTGGATCAGGGGCGGAGCCACCATTGAGCGAACGGATACGAAGAACCCGGACCACCACCAATCAGGGGCCACACCTAGTGTCCCAGCCACACACCCTGAGTGACATCAGACGTGGCCCTGTTTGCGAGCTAGGGAAGGGGAGGGTGTCAAAAGAGCCAAGTGCCTTCTTTTCTCCCTCCAAGTAGGAGGTCATGGCTCACAAAGGGTTAACTTCCACTCCTTGCTCCAGATAGACGGAAGCCCTGAGATATTCTAAAACATAGGTATCATTAGGATTTTCCCCCAATTTAAAAAAAACAACAACCAGTTTTAATCTCTTTTAAGAGACTGGTATAATCAAGTGTATATCAATCAACATGGCTGGTGTACATTCAACGGTCAAATGGATGAAATCGATATTTGTCAAGTTTTGAAGGGGAAAGCAAACATTGTGATGCTACAAGTAGCACACATCAAAAATATGTAGAAAGACTTCCGAGAAAACAAAAAGCTAGAACAAATATCGATGGGTTTTCTGCCATTTCCACGGATATACACTATCCTAGTCTGTATTCCAGGCAAACAGATATATTATTTTGAGAAGCAGAATAATTCAATCAAAGGTAGCCTAAAACATTAGGTATGCTTAAGATTGTTTTCAATCAAAGTCCTCCCCCCAACAATTATTTATAAATATTTTCATATTTTAATTTTATTTTTAATATTGTATTTTACAGTCTGCAGACAGATATGTATTTCTGAAATAAATATCTGAGTCAGGGAAAATTATGGTGGGAGCACTTTATGCCTAAACACGGAACTAAAAATCCAATTAAAAGACAGAGCTGGTTCAGATGAACCTCAGTCCAGCAGCACCCCTTCTACATGTGATAAGACTGGAGCCTTGTGACGAAGCCTTGTCACGAAAGTACCCATCTCTAGGTCATTCAAGGATATGCAGACATGTCAGGTGTAAATGGTGATCATCTGAATGTTTAAACAGGGTTTTGCAGCGTGTGTGGAGGGGTGATATGGAAGAGTACGTGTTTTAGAATCCAAGGGAAAGTGTGGTATGCAAGGACAAGGCAGTCAAGTGGAATCAGGAATATTGAATGAACGAGAGATGATTAGCTTATCCCACGCACAGCATTTGCACCCTAGGATTTTATTGTCCCAGAGTGCAGAGGGGCAGTTAGGATGAGGGATGCGCATGGAACCGTGGCGGGGCAGTTCAAAGGCGGCAGGGGTGCCGCTTTAAGAGTGGGGGAGGGTGCCCTTACCCTTCCTGCCACTTCCCTCCGCCGGCGTCCTTTGTTTAGAAAGCTAATCGAGGCGGCAGCATACCTCCCTGCCACCCCGTTGGCCGGATATGGCTGGAAGTCCCTGACCCTCCTGCACACGTGGGCGTGTGTGCATGCTGGTGCGCGCAGGCACATCAGGGACGTCCGGCCAACGGGGGCAATGGGGTGGCAGGGAGATGCGCTGCTGCCCCAATGAGCTTTCTAAGCAAACTACCCCGGCAGGAGGAAGTGGTGGGAGGGGTAAGTGTACCCTTCCCCACTCTTAAAGCGGCACCCCTGCAGCCTTTGAACCTGTGAATCTAAGCATTTCATATTGATCTCTATGTATTGATCCTAGGGTATGTCGTTAATGGAGAACTGAGCTCTTGCTACACCATTTGGATGGTAGCTGAAGAGAGTCCCCTCCATCTTGTATTCCTGAACGTATGTCAGTGGGAAAGAACCTGCTTAGTATGCTTTGGTTCTCATACTAAGCAGACCTTGCAACCTGCAACATAATATGCATTCTCTATGCCTTGCTTTGTTCTGGCCTGCTGGTCAGGAGAGGTGATGATGCTGGTATCTGAACTGCCTCCTAGAGGCTGCATAAGCACTCCTTTAACAATGGTAGTATTGTAAGCCTGATGGCCTAATACGGAGTTGTACTGCCGGACTACCTGGCTGGCTTGTGAATGATGATGTATTCAGATGTATCAAGCTTTGGACAGACACCATCTTGGGTCCGTCTTGTCTTTGGGAGCTATCCCCTAGATAATCAGTTTCCTTCAAGACTGCCTGGAGCTGGCCGGCCACCACCTTCTCAATCACCTTGCCCAATCAAGGGAGATTGGCCTGTAACTATCTATCACTAAGGGGTTCAGGGAAGGCTTCTTAAGTGGTCTAACCATTGCCTCCTTCAGACAAGGAGGCACCCTACCCTCCTTCAGTGATGCATTTATATTAACTAGGTCACCTCCAACAATCTCCCTGCTAGATAGAAGCAGCCAAGTTGGGCAAGAATCCAGAGAACAGGTGGTAGGCCACACCACCCCAAGCAGCTTGTCCATATCCTCAGGAGTCCGATTGAAACTGATCCAATCTAATACTGCAAGAGGGGTCACTGGACACCTCCTCCATAGACCCTGAAGAAATAGTGGAGTCCAAGTCGGCCCAAATACAGGAGATCTTGTTCGCAAAGGACCCTTTAAAAGCATCACAGCAGAACGACCCCGGGGATGGATTTGAGGTAGAAGGAGCAGAAACCAAACTCCTCACAATCCGGGATAGCTCCACTGAGCGTGAACCTGCAGTCGTGATGCACGCAGACCAAAATCTTTTTCACTCCCTGCACCGCCACCGCATAAGTCTTCAAATGGGTCACATGCTGCATCCTGTGTGATACAAACCGAGTTCTCCACCACTTGTGCTCTTCTCGCCTACCCAACTGCTTCAGCCCCCACAACTCCTCAGTGTACTCAGGGGCCATTTTTGAAGCAGTTGGGAAGGGATGCTTAGGAGCGATCGTGTCTACTCCCCTGATGAGTTCTTTGTTCCAGGTTCCCACCAGGGCATCAACAGAATCACTGATCGCACCAACATCAAAATCCTCCAAGGCCTTTGGAAATCCTACTGGGTCCAGTAGCCTTTTTGGACGGACCATCCGAATAGGTCCACCACCCCTGCACGGTGGATTGTGGCTGTGAAACCAACCTTTACCAGAAAGTGGACCATCCATGACAATGGGGAAGCCACAGGATCTCCCACCCACGGAACACCCCCCTGATCCGAACCAAAGACCAAATTGAGTGCGTGGCTGGCAACATGAGCTGGTTCTGAAACTAATTGGGATAGGCCCATAGTTGTCATGGCTGCTGACAACTATGACAAGCCAGCCTCAATGAGGATATTGGCCTCCCCGAGGCCTGAGAGTTGACAAAGCAGTTGGAAGTGGAAACAGTTACTCAATTACTGATTTCTCTTCCCCTGTAATGGCCAGCTGCTCTGCCAGTGCCAGTTCTTCTACCCCCCCACACCACAGTAATAGCTGCTCTAGAACCGCTGGGTGCACCCCCAGCACCATCCCATTCAAGAGAGCCCAAACACATACCTGCAAAAGGCCTTGCACAGCCCAACCCTCCAGCCCTCAGTCCCACCCTCAAAGGGCCAGCCCCAAAGGCTGACCCCCATTGGCGGCCGCCTATAAGCGGCCCGATGGCTACACCTTTGGCGGGCCTCCTTGCTTTTAAACCAACAATCCCCAACAGCCACTCCTCCCACAAGCAGCTCCCAGGGCAGGCGACAGGTGGTAATATTCAGCAATCTGGGGGCTGGCAACCAGCCAGCTAGAACTTGGCAGCAAACAAGCAGGCTGCTCCTCATCTAGGCTGGAAGCTCCACAGGAGGCAGAGGGGCCAGTTGGTGAGCCCTGGCAAGGCAGATGGAATGGCCTTGGACTTCCTGTTACCTCCCATGACCCTAGTTTGGTTACCCTGGTGTGGGTTTGCCTCTTAACTGGCTTGAGACTGGGGCAGGCTGGAGTGCCGGCTTGACCTGCTGTCAAGGCCTTCCGGCTTCTGTCTGGCAGAGCTGTACACCCACCCCACCCATCTGCCAGAGTGGCTACTTAATATGTAAAAGTCTCCAACTTGATGTGCCCAGCTTGCATCTGATCAAGAGATTGGCTTCCAGGAGAGGCTTTGGGCCCCACTATTGGCATCCTGCTCAACATTCCTGACCCACTGACTAGATAGGTCAATTAGATTTCAACTATCTTCTGTTTTGTTAGTCCACTTAACTGAGTTTCAAAATCGTCCCATATGTTATCATGTGTGTCTCAGACTTTGTCTTTAGAGAATGAACTTCATCTGCTAAGAGGTTTAGCCTACTTGACTCTTGGTCCCCTACAGTCACATACATATACATATACATGTATGTACAGTGAAATTCCATAGATCTGAGGAGTCCCATGAATTATGAAATGGAACACACACCCCTCCTGCTATCATATGCTGGGCAGTGTACGGGTGACATTGTGTGCTCTTGACCCTTGTCCTTCATGGCTAATAAAGCTGCCAGGGAGGGGGCAGGTAGATGGTTGGAGGTGATTATCAATGCCTCATTAAGGGAGGGCAAGATGCCATCATGCCTCAAGGAGACGATGGTGACACCATTATTAAAAAAGCCCTCCCTTGATTCCTCCAACCTGAACAACTATAGACTGGTCTCTAATCTGCCCTTTTTGGGCAAGGTGATAGAGCGTGTGGTGGTGTCCCAGCTGCAGAGGGTCTTGGATGATACGGATTATCTGGACCCTCTTCAATCTGGCTTTCGCCCCGGATATGGGACTGAGACTGCCTTGGTTGCTCTAGTGGATGACCTATGCCGGGAACTAGTCAGGGGGAGTGTGTCCCTGTTGGTTCTGCTGGACCTCTCGGCGGCATTCGATACCATCTACCATGGTATCCTTCTGGGCCGCCTCTCGAGTATGGGAATCGGAGGTACTGTGTTGCAGTGGTTCTGGTCCTTTCTTGGAGGGAGGGTCCAGAAGGTGGTACTGGGGGACTACTGCTCGGCTCCGTGGCCATTGGCCTGTGGGGTCCCACAGGGTTCGGTCTTATCCCCCATGCTGTTTAACATCTACATGAAACCGCTGGGAGAGGTTATCCGGGGACTTGGACGGAGTTGTCAGCAATATGCGGATGACATTCAGCTCTATCTCTCCTTGTCACCTGATCCTAGGGAGGCGGTGGATGTCCTGAATCAGGGTCTGGAGGCCGTGATGGGTTGGATGTGGGCTAATAAACTGAAATTGAATCCAGACAAGATGGAGGTAATGTTGGTCAGTAGGCGAGCCAATCGGGATGAGGAGATTTTACCGGTTCTGGATGGAGTTGTCCTCCCCTTGAATGGAACGAGTACGCAGCTTGGGGGTATTACTGGACCTGGCTCTGCTTTTGGAAGCTCAGGTGGAGGCGGTGGCCAGGGGTGCCTTTGCACGGCTTCGGCTGGTGCACCAGCTGCGTCCCTTTCTCAAGAAGGCAGATCTGGCCACAGTTACCCATGCCTTAGTCACGTCAAGGCTGGATTACTGTAACATGCTCTACGTGGGGCTGCCTTGAAGAACATCCGGAAACTGCAGCTAGTGCAAAATGCGGCAGCTAGGGTTTTATCCGGAGCTGCCCTGGCTACCAGTTTGTTTCTGGGTCCAATTCAAGGTGCTGTTATTGAACTTTAAAGCCCTAAATGGTTTGGGCCCGGGATACCTGAGGGACCGCCTGCTCCCAAGGGTTGCTGCCCGCTTGACGAGATCATCTGAGGGGGCTCTGCTCCGGGTGCCGACAATGAGGGAGACACTGTTGTCGTGCACGCTGGACAGGGCCTTTTCTGTTGCTGCCCCCAGACTCTGGAATGCTCTCCCGGTGGCTTTTCGCTCCTCAGTTTCGATCACAGCTTTTAGAAAAAAACGTCAAATCTTGCCTTTTTGCCCAGGCATTTATTTGATTCTCTGCTGCTGCTCCTTAAGAGAGACAGCAGCAACAGTCACTGGAAGTACTGTGCTGGAGGGTGGATAGGGCCAGTTACTCTCCCCCTGCTAAATAAAGAGAATCACCATGTTAAAAGGTGCTTCTTTGCCAAGTAAGCAGGGGTAACAAGTGGGGCAAGTGGTTTCTGTAGAGATCTGTGTGGGCTTTTTAGCCAGGCTGAAATAATCCCCTTCCACAAGGTTTTTCCTACAAGGAAAATGACATTGCTCAGAGGCTCCCCAGAATGCTCAGGAGCCCCAGTCATCACCCTTGTAATAACACAGGATCAACAAATGTTACATTCCCTTACAACAACCTAGGAATAATAATAATAATAATAATAATAATAATAATAATAATAATAATAATAATAATTCAATTTCTATACTGCCCTTCCAAAAATGGCTCAGGGCGGTTTACAAAGAGAAATAGGGATATGCAGAATGGATCATTCTGACTGGGAACCAGCCATTTCAAGTGTTCCGAGCTCAGAGCAGAGTGCCTTCAAATGATCTCAGAACAGAATAACTCGAGCTCAAAACATTCAAGCAAAATGGCACTCTTCTGGCCTCTGCACACACATGGCAGCCATTTTTGTGGTCAGCACCACCATTTTGGAGTCGAAAATGGTGCTCGGAGCGTTCTGACTCAAAACAGGGTCATTCCGTCGGAACAACTGACACGACTGGTTGTTCGGACAGAACTTTCCAGGAATTTTGCATTCCATTCCGAGCTTGGAATGCAAAATCCATTTCACGCACATCTCTACAACAAAGCTTTCCTGTTGTATACAGATCTTAAAGCCTGTTCTGTCAGAGCAGAACTGCTCAAGCCTCTAACTACTATGCTCAGTGGCTGACATGGTGCGCAGCTTACCACCTCCATAAGGAGGATCCACTGTGGGGCTCTGCAGCCCTGAGAGGAAGTGCCAACTGGGGAAACCTGTGGAAACATAGCTTCCGCAGATGCTGCCTCAGGGCAACCTTGGAGCTTCCTTTGAAGTCTGCGACTGCAAGAGCCCCACAACGCATCCTTACAGAGGCTGGTGGGCTGCACATCATGTCAGCCAATGTCTTCTGTTTTGGTAGGTAGCAACACGGTAGGGATGACCAATTTTTCTATGCTCTACTGAAACCTTTTCCAGCCTCTCCCTTCACAGCAATATTTTGTCTGAACTCACTTGCTCTTCCTGTTAGGGAATTCTGGGGAACTGGGACTGGAGGAACCTTCTGACTTGAGGTCAAAGAAGGGTCCTGGACTCTCCAGTACCTTCTGTATTCTTTCAGCAACGTCTTTGCTAAGGAGAAATGAGAAACAGTTTCCTACATAGAGCCAGGAGTCCTTCCAAAAGAGCTAGCAATTTCTATAAGGCTCATCAGCAGACGCTCCTCCAGCCCAGGCTGTGTAGGGACCATTTAGATTCTCCAGAAGCTCAAGGCCAGAGAAATGACTCCCCTTTTCACTAGTTTGACTAGTGATCTCAAGGATTCTTGACCCTTTTCTGTAGCAAACAGCACAATTTTCTAGAATTATTCCTTGCACTACAAATATCACAGCAATTTCCAGTTCTCTGCTTGTGAGACACCACAATATTGATACGGGCTAATCTGTCAGAAGAGCCACATAGTCACATTTCCTCTCTGCAATTATGTGTTTAGTGGTACCATAGAGAGAGGAAACCTGACTGGTAGGGAAGAGGGTTGTTGTTGTTGTTTTGTTTAAAGGTCATTTAAATCTCTCTTGGCTTTGTCCATTTGTTCTTTCCAACTAAGCTGAAGAAGGGCAAATGCACCCTAGTCGTTAGGAGTACGCCAGAAATTGTTACATGTAGCCAGAAATTTGGCTTTGTACTGCTCCCCATCCATTCTCATGGACAGTCAGACAAGACACAAGTTTGACATAATAGAAGGTGGATCCGATTTAGATATTCCAGCCCTCATGACTCTAAGGAGAAGGGATGCACACACACACACACACACACACACACACACACACACGTACTTTCTTTGCAACTAAAACTGAGCTTTGCAACTAAAACTGAGCATTACTCTTGGAGAGCAAGGCAGGCCAGCTGCAACTTTGGTTTGTAGACTCCACTGTCACAGTGGAGGGTCAAATGAGAAGTGATGCAAGAGAAATCTCTCTTACTTTAATGCTGCCAAGGGGGGAAGCTGGTCTTGTGGTAGCAAGCAAAACTTGTCCCCTTAGCCAAGCAGGGTCTGCCCTGGTTGCATCTGAATGGGAGACTTGATGTGTGAGCACTGTAAGATATTCCCCTCCGGGTATGGAGCCGCTCTGGGAAGAGGAGAAGGTTCCAAGTTCCCTCCCTGGCTTCTCCAAGATAGGGCTGAGAGAGATTCCTGCCTGCAACCTTGGAGAAGCCACTGCCAGTCTGTGAAGACAATACTGAGTGAGCTAGATAGACCAATGGTCTGACTCAGTATATGGCAGCTTCCTATGTTCCTAATTTAAATTTGATCAGAGCAGTAGCATTGAGGGAGGGGGTGATTAACGCCTTCCCTATAGGCCCTTTGCTTGATCAAAAACATTCTATCCAGTTGCTTTTCTTCTGGCTGGGAAAGATACAGTGGCCGACATCCCCACTAATGAAGTATGCACACTTCAAGAGACTGTGGGGCCATGATGGGAGCCCAATGTTTTGTCCTTAGCCATTCTTGGGTGCTTTTAGCTGTGTGTTTTGGGTCATTATCCTGTTGGAGGATCCATGACCTGCGACTGAGACAGAGCTTTCTGATACTGGGCAATACGTTTCGCTCCAGAATGTCTTGCTAGTCTGAAGATTTCATTGTTCCCTGCACAGACTCAAGGCACCCCGTGCCAGACACATCAAAGCAGCACCAAAACATAACTGAGCCTCCTCCATGTTTCACAGTAGGTAGGGTGTTCTTTTCTTTGAAAGCTTCATTTTTTCATCTGTGGACATAGAACTGATGTGACTTGCCAAAAAGCTCCAGTTTTGTCTCATCTGTCCAAAGGACATTCTCCCAGAAGCATTGTAGCTTGTCAATATGCATTTGAGCAAATTCCAGTCTGGCTTTTTATGCTTTTCTTTCAACAGTGGAGTCCTCCTGGCTCTTCTTCCATTGGCCCCACTGTCACACAAAAAGTGATGGATGGTGCGATCAGACACTGATGGACCTTGACCTTGGAGTTCAGCTTGTATCTCTTTGGAAGTTGTCCTTGGCTTTTTGTCTACCATTCTCACTATCCTTCTGCCCATTCTGGGGTCGATTTTCCTCTTGTGGCCGTGTCCAGGGAGCTTGGCTACAATCCCATGGACCTTGAACTTCTTAATAATATTTGCAACTGTTGTCACAGGAAGATCAAACTGCTTGGAGATGGTCTTATAGCCTTTGTCTTTAACATGCTTGTCTATAATTTTCTTTCTGATCTCCTCAGACAACTCTCTCCTTTGCTCTCTCTGGTCCATGTTCATTGTGGGACACACAATGATACCAAACAGCAGAGTGACTGCTTTTCTCCATTTCAATAGGCGGAATGACTGGAGGCACAATTGGAGACATGTGTGATACTAATGAAAGAAAACAGCTAATTTGAAAAATCACTCTAATTCAATTATTTATGATCTTTTCTAGAGGTACCAAGAAATGTGTCCAGGCCACTTTAGAATATCTTTGTAGAATAAGCAATACTTTATCTCTTTTCACACTTGCTTTGCTTTGCTCGATGATATACCAAAGGCAGGCAGGGATACATGGGGCAATGTCATGGCCCAGCCCTCTGAGTCAGAAGAGTCCGAGGAGGAGCGGGAGAACCCGGTTGGGAGTACAGGCTCAGAGGCACAGCAGCAGGATTTGGCTGTGAAAACAGACTCTGGAGCTGAGCTGGGACGGCAGCAGACAGAGCAATCTGAACAGCTGGCAGAGATGAGGGCTGAGGAGACTGATCAGGAGGAAGCTGGAATTTCACCTGTGTTAAGAAGACATCTCAAGAGAAAGGCTCAGTGGGAGACACGCAACCGCAAGATCTCACAGAAGAGGCAATAGAAATGCAGAGTCAGGAAAGCCTGATTGGCTGCTGGTTATCTCGAGCCCTAGATCAAGCCGACGCGGTTCCTAAGTCAACACTGTCAGCAACATTGCCTATCGCAGACAGTGTCTGTACTTAAGACTTATTCAACCTTTCATGTTTCAGCCTGTCCTTGTTCTGTTCATTCTTTGTTCCCGTGTTTTCAGTTATTGCTCAGTTATCGTAGAGGGGGGTACCTAGTTTAGTTCAAGGGGCTTTATTTTGTTTATGCTACTTTTCTTTGTGAGTCATTTTTCGCTTTTGTTCGTGCTGATGTGGCAAAATTATGCCACTTTAAACTGCAGGTGGAGGATTGCATTTCTGAATGCGGCCCACCCTGCAGCAAACAAAACAAAACCCAACCATGCATCCACAATATTAGGATATAAGGCAGTCAAGTTCAGCACAACCCTTGCCCTGTGACTCTAGTATACTAGATAGAGGGAGGTGGTTCTGTTTTGTTAAGTGAAAAGTCATTCAAATGTTCACCTGCCACAGAAGTCATGCAGTCCAGAATCTTACCAGCTCTAGAGCCCATTCCTGCTTGTACCCCAGTTCTAAGCACATTTGTGGTTCAGTCTCCTTGCTTTGAATGGAATCTGCTTTCAAGTGAAAATGCCCTTAGGACTGAAACTTTAGCCATGGACTAGTATCATGTACAGCACAAGCAGTAAGCAGAGTCAGTGATTATCCATAAGGGCCATCAATAAGCACCAGACCTGAGTGGGACAGATCTTCTACAAAGGAGAGAAGAATTTGGGATGTGTCTATATTGCAAAAAGCCCCAAGACGTAGAGCACTAAACAGCGGCAGGTTACAGGATGTGCTGTGGACTGCAGCACCTATATCACAAGAGCAGATGTCACGAAGAGCTTGTGGCCAGCCTCCTTGGTTTTTGTCAGCCCTGAGTTTCGCTAAACAGGGTGGCCAGCTTGGGAACTAATTTGGTGCCATTGGGAAGAGGTGCCTCTTTCCTCAGATAGACATTTCACATGTTACAGGATCAATAATCTCTCATGCACTGGAGAGGTTCCATTCTCACTCCAGGGGGGAAACAATTACATTTCTAAGGGTTCCCTGGGAAAATGAATATAAGACCCATTGAAGTCGGTGGACTTGATATGGTCTGCCACTAGATTCAGTGCTCCCGCATTCCCCACACTCCACAGTGGTGCATCCCAACAAATGATACCCTGAATGAGGGTATTGATTATGCTTTTTTTCTCTCCAGATCAGAGGCAGGGAAAGAGTCCATCACAGAAAGAGACCCTTTGCCCTGCTGCTTCCCATCCTCATTTTCTTAGTGAAAAGCCAGTAATGCAGATTGCCTCATTGATTCTTGCCTGATCCCTTTCCCTAGCTAGAGCTAAGCAGAAATATCAGCATCTCCTGCAGAAGTAGCACAGGGTCTGATGGAGCTTGTTGAGGGGTTTAAAATGCACTCTCTAGATTAGGGCTGCAGCCTTCCAGCTGTTGGAGTACAACTCTCATGATCATCCCTGACTACTGGCCACTGTGGCTAGGGATGATGGGAATTGTAGTCCAACAGCAGCTGGAGGGCAGGAAGTTGTCTGGCCCTGGTCTAGATATGTG
Source organism: Hemicordylus capensis (assembly GCF_027244095.1). Lineage (NCBI taxonomy): Eukaryota > Metazoa > Chordata > Lepidosauria > Squamata > Cordylidae > Hemicordylus > Hemicordylus capensis. The sequence goes on from NC_069658.1 coordinate 162,567,652, forward strand.
CTATGGACACGCCTGCAGTAGGAGGGCCTACTCAGAGCGCCACAGTTCTGTGCAAATCCAGACAAGCTGCTGGTATTGGCAGGAATTCAGCATCCTGATCATCTCTGTGAACAGAAAAGCAGGTTTCAGAGCCTTAGAGCTGGCCAGATCAGTCAAGCAGGCAACGCCTACTCATGAGATACCCAAAGCCAGGCTAGCTAGAGGGAACGGGGGCAGAGGTACAAGTAGAATGCTCGTGGGCTAGGAAAGGGGGCTCCAATGCCTTGCATGGCTCAGTGCTTCTAGCAAAATCAGAACAAAATTGTGCAGAATACGGGAATACATACTGCACTTTTGTAATGTACACATATTGCATAAGATGGGTTTCCTTAGGATAGGACATTTTTTGGCTTTTCTATTGCAACGTATCTGCATTCCTTCCTACATCACTGTTTTTGGGATGGTTGTAACATTGTGGGAAACATCGCCATTGGGTGACTGGGCTACAAGTCTTGCTGTACGTTTGGTCATCTTGATTACTGTGTATGTGTCTATCCTCATAAGAACATAAGAACAGCCCTGCTGGATCAAGCCCAAGGCCCCTATCTAGTCCAGCATCCTATTTCACAGAGTGGCCCACCAAATGCCTCTGAGAGGTCCACAGACAAGAGATGAAGGCATGCCCTTTCTCCTTCTGTTGCTCCCCTGCAACTGGTATTTAGGTATTTATTTTGCCTCTTAGGCTAGAGGTGGCTTATAGCCCTCAGATCAGTAGCCGTTGATAGCCCTCTCCTCCCTGGATTTATCTAAGCTAGTGGCCATCACCACATCCCATGGCAGAGGATTCCATAGATTAATTATGTGCTGTGTAAAAAAAGTACCTCATCTTGTTGGTCCTAAATTGATCAGCATTCAGTTTCATGGGATGACCCCTCATCATTCTAGTGCAGTGAGAGAGGGAGAATTATTATTGTGTCTAACCAAGGAGTCAGGGATCTAAACAGCAGAAGGATGTTTAATGTTCCATCTGTAAGTCTCTCTCCAGTCCATGGAATGCAATAGCCATCAGAATTGGAAAGGCGATACCTTCTAACTGTTGGCAGGGCACAGGGAAAACAATTTGGAACCAGTTTATAGTTTGAATCCAGGGCACTTTCCAGATTAGACCCTGCAACGGGGTCACGGCGTATCTCTGAAGTGTGCTTCCACACTTCCTGCGTCGTGACACCGCAGTCCCTATGCGGACAGCAGGGTGCCTGCCATTCACATTTCCAGTGCCTTGTTTTGAATTTAATCACTGCGATATAGTGCTATGACGTTGTATATCCGGTTTAAGAAAGTTGCTGTTTTTTCAGGTTGTTAGTTTCTGCAAGACTGCTCTCCCTGCTGTTTACGTTCCGAATACAACTTGCTGAACAGAGGCATTTTGCTGCTGTTGAGCAGCTAGTTTGGAAAGCGCCCAGGAGAAACAGAACGATAAATTGGCTGAAGCATCTTTGGGACACACAGGCTCTCTCTGAGGTTCTGACTGAGGGTTACTGGATCTGCTGTTGCTATAAGAACATTCGTTTGCTTTCATAATACTCTGCTTGCATATTTGCAAATGAAGCAATTACTACCAAGACAAGAGAAGTCTCCTGTGTTATTTTCCATCCAAAGGAAATTAAACCCTTTAGTGCTGCCCCTGAAACTCTGCACCTTTTGGAGGAGTGCTAAATGATTGCCAACCATCATGAAAAAGCAGGAGTTGCATGCTTCAGGGCAGTACATCATTTCCTGTCCAATATTCTCATTTCTTTCAAGCTTCTGCCTTTTACACTCCAGAAATCATCAAGAATAGCAGATATGTGATCCCATCCCCGAGGCAAGGCACTCGGACAGTAGTGGCATCTGACCTCATCATGACTAGCAGGTAGGCTGCTTCCTGCCAAAACAAATGAGCCAAATTCTTCTTCCCCCATGCTGCTATTTAGAAGACTTGGCTGCTATCTCCTCTTAAAGTAAAGTTGTGCCATCGAGTCAGTGTCGACTCCTGGCAACCACAGAGCCCTGCGGTTTTCTTTGGTAGAATACAGGAGGGGTTTACCATTGCCTTCTCCCACACAGTATGAGATGATCCCTTTCAGCATCTTCCTATATCGCTGCTGCCCAGTATAGGTGCTTCCCTAGTCTGGGAAATATACCAGCAGGGATTCAACCCAACAACCTCTTGCTCCCTAGGCATGTTAGTTCCCCACTGGACCATTAGGTTACTCCCTACTTGATTCTTTTCTGGGCTCAATTAGCTCCCTCAGCTCCATCACCCTTGCATTGCAGTCTGGCTCACAGCACTCTCAAGTCCAGGTGGAGCAGAGCTAGCAGGAGATGTAGCGAGAGAAGGAGGAGCAGACCAGAACATGCTCATAAGAACAGCATCCCTCCTCCCACTGATGCACCCCCTCCCTCCCTTTAATCTAGATCCGTGGTTCCCAGCCTGGGTTCTTCCCGATGTTGCTGAACGACAACTCCCATCATTCCTGGCTACAATTTATTATGGCTGGGGATGCTGGGAGTTTAGTTCAACAACATCTGGAGGAACCCAGGTTGGGAACCACTGACCTAGTTCCTAATTTTGTGTGTTGGTCTTGCAAAACTATTGTGTCCCTTCCTGTGCCAGGGGCAGCTGGGCCCTCCAAAAGGTGGGGGTGCTACAAGCCACTCCCACACCTCCATCCACTTCTCTCTCCCCACTCAAAGCTCCTCCTGCCTGTTCCACCAGCAGTACTGACCACTAGATCAAGCCTCCATGGGCAGAGGCAGTATGCTGCTGAATACCAAATGCTGGGGACAAACAAGAAGGGAGGGCTGTTTCCCCACCTGCCTGTCTGTGTGCAATTGGCTGGTCACTGCCGGTAACAGATGGAGGCTCAGAGTCTTTTTTTAAAAAATCCTAAGGCCAGAGAGAATGAATATTAGGCCCCCCCACACCCCTTTAAGGTGATGGTTCTGCGGTATTTGGTAGTCAGCAGTTGGTCTTCCGAAGAATACTGTCTCTGCCCATGGAGGCTTGATTTAGCTGCCATTGCTGATGGGTGGAACAGGAGCTTTCTGCAGGAGAAGCTGCAACTGCCATGAGGGGCTTGTAAGTATGAAAAAAGCATCTCTCTTCTTCAAGGTTGCTTTTGACTTCCTCTTACCAGGCTTCTCTTTTCGGATGAAAAAGAAGCTTGGAATATAGAGGAATATCTACAACTACCGGGAGGGACTAGAAACCTCTCTTTCTTGCTGAAGTAAAGATTATTCGCAGAGTCTGCCCAGAAGCATCTGGAGAGAAGGAACTCTGTCCCCACAGACCTTTGTCCTCATATCTTCGGCCAGTGGAAGGAAGCCCCACAAGCATTTCTCCAGTCCTGGGCAGGGGCAGCTCCATCAAAGCCTGGGAAAGCAAGATGGGAACTGCCCAGGGGATGTCAAGGAAAGTCAGGTGGTGCCGTCGAGTCAGTGTCGACTCCAGGAGAGCACAGAGCCCTGTGGTTGTCTTGGGTAGAATACAGGAGGGGTTTAGCATTGCCATCTCCCGCACAGTGTGAGATGATGCCTTTCAGCACCTTCCTATTTCTCTGCTGCCCAATACAGGTGTTTCCCATACTAGTCTTGCAAACATACCAGTGGGGATTCGAAACAGCAACCTCGTGCTCCCTAGGCACGTTACTTCCCTGCTGCGCAATTAGGTGGCTGCAAGGTGATGTGACAAGTTACAAACTTGGATGTGCCCAAAGGCTGTGGATGTGCCCAGCTCCAGGACACAACACTTTAGTTGACAACTGCGGCTGCTGCAAAGGTTCTTCTTGTGGACTCCCCCAGCATTGTACAAAACAGGGTATGAAATCCTCCAGCCTTGATCCTATTCACACTTGCAACAAGTTCCATGCAAATCCTCCCGCTCACAATGAGGCACTTTGCCTGGGGTTATCATGGCATTTCTGTGTCATGATAGGCAAGGGCTGGGGTCCTGCTTCCCAGACCATGCACCAGACCATGCACCCCAAAAACCTGTTCTGCCTGCTCCTGGACTGTAGTGGGAGACAGCTACCAATGAAACCGGACTAAGTTGCTTACATCATGGCATGTCAGACCTCCCTCACTCTTCATTTCTAATATTATTCGACAGAATAGGCATCCCCTCCATTCATTGTAATTTTTTTATAGTAAGACAGGGAGAGTGCAAGTTGTACAAGTTAGGAGGACTGTAAAGTGTGCAGGCATTGGGGAGAGAAAGGAAGAGACCTCTTGAAGAACTTGCACTGCGACCGCAGAACTTGGTGCAATAGCTTCCCCAGTCTTAACAACTTGCCCGCAAAAAGCAGCTAGACATGTGGAAGTATTTTCTATGGGTAGCCTTCCAAGAGCAGACGTTTGGAAATCAGGTACTGCAAAAGTGTAGCAGAGTGGTGGCTGGAAAGCCTGAACTCTGAGCCAGGGAAGTCCTTTGCCTTGGGTAAGCCCCGTCTCTTGGCCTTGGCCTCAACCCTCCTCCCCCTTACACCGACAACTTGGAGGAAGTGTTACAAACCTACCTTGCAGAGGAAATAACCAAGAGGACTTCTGTGAAGTGCTTTCAATACTCCCAAGTCTGCCGTTGTTACTGTATATATTCTCCAGAACAACAAGAAATGGAGAAACACACCATTACACTAAAAGGAATGAAGTGTCTGTTCTCTCACCTTGAAATTCTCAAAGAAGCCACCACCCCCATTCTCTATCTTGTCATCATCTCCAGAGGCCAAGCCCATCATGCTGCGGCTCCGGATCTGCAGCTCCTCATAAAGACTCTCGAGAAGAGCACTGCGGGTCCGCTCCTGCTCCAGAAAGAGAAGGCCCCCATGTCAGAGAACAAAGAGGACACAAGGACAGACAGACTGACGAGTCAGAAGGACAGAAAACAAGGCAAGTGTGTGTATATATATATATAGGAGGGCTAGTTTACACAATCAGTCAATTCACAGAGGAACCTTTTCCCTGGGCTGCAGGTTAGAGGCTACATGCATGTCTGAATGCTCCCCCCACACAAAAACAGCCTCTGCACACAGAAAACGAGGTCCTGCCATGCTAGCAAACTCTGACTCTAAGACTGAGAAGCAAGGTGAAAGCGGAGACAAGGGGCTTTTCCAGAGAGCAGTAAAATGAAGGCTTTTCAAAGCTTCCACACAACTTCCTAATGCCATCTCGCCCACTGTCCAGATGCAAGCATCGGCTTGTGTGGGCTCCATTGACTCTCTGGCTACATGCTGAGCACAGACCTTGCCCCATTTTCACAGCACCACCTCCCAGCCAGCACTTGGCATAGCGTATGACCCTTCAGCAGAAATGAAAAAGGGACAGATTCTTCTCAGAACCCAAGAGCTGGGTGGCAGGGAGCACTATGAAAAATCACGCAAAGTCAGGGGCGTAACTATAATAGGGCAAGGGGAGACAGTTGTCTGGGGGCCCCCCAGAGGCAAGTCACATGACTGACTCCCCCAGCCCCACACCCACCCGGGCTTCATTCAGTTGTATTCATCCTCCGAAATTGATGTGAATGTTAAGACCTGGAGCTAGCAGAACAGCATGTCTTTCTCTAGGACCATTTAAATGACTTGCATCGTCCACAATTTTCAAAGCCCTTTAAAAATAGGATATATATGTGTGTGTGTGTGTGTGTGTGTGTGTGTGTGTGTGTAGACTTTTACTATGCTTTTTGTTACCACTATTCAGCCTCATTTAAGATTTCTTTACTTCATGAGCTGAGCTTCGGGGGGGGGGGGCATTTTTAAATCTTGTCTATGGGCCCACTCCAACCTTGCTACGCCCGTGCACAAAGTCCATGCTCAACATGTGGCCAGAGACTCAAACCATGATAGGAAGGAGCATGGGTGCCCACGCAAGGATCTGGATAGTGGGTAAAATGGCGGCTTAGGAAGTTATGCAGAAGCTTAAAAAAAAAAATCACACCTCTGGCATCTAGAAAAGTCCAAGGATGTCCACCTTCAACTGCAAACTCCTACCAAGTTCTATTATAAATACTTCTCTTCTTTGGTCTTTGACCAGTTAGAAACTGTGTGGAGGAGACCCAGAAGTGTGAGGAGATGCAGCTCCTGATGGCATCAGCTCTTAGCCCAGTAACCCTATTGACCCTTAGGGGCACGAGGGGTAGAGATCATGAGCAAGCGAGCCCCATATCTGACTACACTTTTTCTACTCTACTTTCCCTTTCTTAGGCTGATAGTCTCAGGTTTCATTCTCTCACCTGAGAGACAGACTTCCTCTTCCTCCTTTTCCTTCCTAATGTAGCAAGAAGCTAGGAAAGGCCTTGGCATGAAGGCCTTTCCTAGCTCTCTGAGGCATTTCCTAAATAAACTACTTCACTTAGCCCGCTTAAGTTCCCCCCACGTTAGCACTCTGCTAACCCTGTTTTACTGGGTGCAGCAACACATGAGTAGACCCCTGACCGGGAGGCTACATACAAGCAGCCTCCCGGCCTCGGGGGTCTCCCCAGAATGCCCTGTGCACTTGCACGGGGCATCCTGGGACTTCCAGGAGCCGGGCGGCCCCCGATCCCCACCGCCCCTCCTGGCTTCGTGACAGAGCCCAGAGTTGTGTGGGCAGCCAATCTGGCCGCCCAGGGTCGGCTCCTGGCTCCTTGCTCAGCCCACTCTCCCCCCACAGAGCCCGGTAAGGCTCTCCACACTGCTTGTGTGGAAAGGCTCTTTGTGTAGGGCAGGGTCTGGAGCCTCAGAGCAGCAGGAAATGGATCCATTTTGCATGCAGAGTGACTTTGATGACTCTCTCCATTCCCCTCCAAAATGGCAACTCTCATGCCAAAAAACACCCTGTGCTATTCAGCACTGTGCTATTCAAGAACAACACTGTTGGCTATTTAATTCCAACTTGAAAGTTTTCCTTTGCACATAATCCTTGCCTTTGCCAATTCTTTCTCCCACCTCACTGTAATATCTTTGCATTGATTCCCAGCTAACCGGCAAATTTACTACCACCACAACAAATACTTACATACCACTTTTCAACAAAAGTTTCCAAAGCGGTTTACACAGAGAAATAATAATAATATATGATGGCTTATTTGTGGTTTACTAGGCAGTGCTCTAAAAATGCCTTGATAACTCTAAAGAGATCAGATCAGCTGCATTTCTCTTCACCAGGGAATTCCTTCAGGTCATTCTCACAACCTGTGAGCAGGGCAGGGAGGGTGCGGTCGGGGGGAGGCAGGATCGATCTGACCTTTTCCCCAGATGATCTTTACTGTTTCCGGGACTGCACAACTCACAGGCCCACACATGCCGTGCTGCTCATGGCAGTACAGCCATCTGGAGGAACAGCCTGGGGAACACAGCCTGGCCTCCAGAAACCCCTCAATGCATTGCGCAAGGAGCCAGGCGCATTGGGGGCATTTCCACCCCAGGCAGCCCCAGCAGACACATGACCAGGGTACCAGTCTACCCCAAGAATAGCCCCAGGACAGAAATTCGGCTACCCGGCAGGTCAGCGCCAAGATCGGCTCTGACCGCCGGTGCTCCACACAAGCAGCTCTATCCAGGCTGCTCGTGTGAACAGCCTCCTTAGCTTTTCCGAAGAGATCGCAGACCAGAGTGGCAAAACACCTCGGCAACCTTTCCTCCCACTCTTGTTCTTTCCAGGATTTGTGCTGGGTGCTTCTGCAGCACTAAGAAACTAACCGGCCTGCCATTATCCAGGTTCTTGTCCCCAAACAAGAATGGGTCACATTATCACCAATCAGAGTCAGCGTTACCAGTGTGATCACAGAAGTCAATTCGGTACTTATTTAAGGATAGCAGAGGACAACAAGCAGCACACTGTGCATTGGTGGAGAATGGCACACACATGATACACTGGCCATTCTCAACAAAATACACAGAACCAGTGAGCACGAAAGGCTTCCACATCTTTTAAGAAAGGACAAAGCAATCTGATCCCTGCCTCTTGAGGGACAAAGTGCAACTTAGATTAAGACCCTATTATACAGGCACGTGACTGCCGCTCCCTGCTGCTAATACAGCAGAAGAGCCCCACCATGGCCAGTAGGTGCCCTGGTGAGCTGCAGCAATGTCTGGGAAGTGGAATCCTTCCCGTGCTTTCCCATGGACTCCTCACTTTCCAGTGCTCCCTGCGTGCCTTCCCAGATGCCACTGGAGTTTGCCAGAGCATCCAGCGGCATCTTTAAGGGTCTCCACCACTGTGGGGAACAGCACAACATTGTGAGCAGGTGGGCAATGGGGATAGTCACTTCAGAAGGGTTCTTTGACTTTGGCCCGGAGGATTATCTGACTTTGGCTACTTGGAGCCAAATATTTACACAGGCCTAGTGGCCAGGAGCAAGGAGCTAAGGCAACGGAAAAAGTTCAGAGATGCAGCAGGTGCTACTTTTGAACTGTTTATGGCTCCCAGGTGTGCATTTTACCTTGTAGAGAGTCTCCCCAAGGGCATGGTGATGAAGCTGCACTACCACATAGGCATGCAGGAAATTGGAGGCAATCATGTCAGGGACAAAGGGAGTATTTTCATCCTGGAAGACAATGGCCACAATATCGTTCCCAATGTGGCGCTTCCGCTGAAGCTGGAAGGAAGCACACAAGAGAGGGAGTTATCCTTCCAAACAGCAAACAGCCCAACATGGCCTACTTAACCCCCCCCCCCGGCCTCCCATCTCAGTTGAAAACCTGAATCCATTCTAAACCCCACTCCCAGCTTGCTCCATCAAAACTAAAATATCTATATGTCGCTACCAGTCTAGATGCTCATACATCACTCTCTCTTCCACCCCGTCCACAGTTTGCAGCTCCCTAAGCTCCACGAAGCACCAGGTACCTGCTGGGCATCTCCCTCTGTGAAGGGTAGCTTTGTAGAGACATGGAACATGATCTCCTTGCCCCGGAAATTGGTGTAGACAGACTCTGTTCCTGTCTGACCTCTCGTAACATCCAAGCCACCTCGGAATCTGAGCAGATCAGTCCCACATATTTCAGGAAAGGTGGGGTTGGGGGGAGGCAGAGCGGGGGAAGAGGAGAAAAAGAAGGGAAGAGTGAAAAGAAGCACTTTATTCAGAGATGGAAATACAAGTCAAGTGAGGGCACATTTTGTAAAATGCACGTCTACCAATTCTTCATAATGCTTCTGCAAGACTAAAGTTCTTGTTGGAAGTGAAGGACTTTGCGCTGTCTCATGTCTCAGTGACATAGGAGGACAGACTAGTGGGTCAGAGGGCTAGAGAGGTCAAGACATTGGTCATCCTTTCTCTACTGCTCTGACATTATCCCTTTGGTATGTAGATTGCTACTCTCAGGGACTGACTTCCTGCCTGCCTGGCCACTTCCTCTTCCTTTCCTCCTCCTTCCCTTCTCCCTTGCAACATGCAATGCAAGCTCCTCTCTCCCTGCACTATGTATGCAGAGATGTAGAATCCATCTGCATCCAGCTATCGAGATAGAGTAGAGATACTATCTCTCCACTTTACTATCTAGAATGGAGTTCACTAATAAATGCTCCATATATTGATCTGAAACGATGAACTGGCTCCAAGTTATTTTACTCTTAGCATACACGCATGCCTGGGCAGACTCCGCTGTGTTGTGCCTCTGTGCACTCTGCTATATTAGAAGAGTATCTCTTACCAGAGAGAATTCCCAACAGTTCTTTCATTCTGAGGTATAACTGGGAATGCATTTGAGCACCCAGGTAAGTTGTGGGAGAACATAATTCAGAATAACATGCCCTCATAATGGCAAATAAAAGGGATGGCTCTCTAAATCCAGAGTTGGGAAATAAAATGTGATCCAAGTTGCCATTTAAGATATAGATGAAAACTTGATAGTCCACTGTGCTGCAGAGGGCAATGGACTATGGTTTTCATCTATATGTTAGATTCCAGAGCATTTAGCCAAGAAGGCAATAGCAATACAAAATGGAGCCCCTAAAGAAATATGGTTCTAAACAGCATAAGGAGAAGCAAGGATGGTATGTCTAGACTCCCATTCAGACACGTCTTGGGAAGACAGAATTGCACATGCAGTCTGTAGTGCTCTGGCAGGGCAGGGATACTGACCAAAAAAACCCAAAAATGGGTTTTTCTCACAGCAGGGATTTCTCTGCCATTGTCCAGGAGGGGAGGTTCCATTTGGGTCAGCAGCATGTCTACATCTTCTCCCTTTCCATCTGGAAATCAATCTGGCTAAGGCACAAGAGGGCAGGCATGTGTGCATCCACCTAGACCAGGCTTGCACAACATAAGGCCCGGTGGCCGGATTCGGCCTGCAGGGACTATTTTACTGGCCCCCAGGTATCCTGCAGCAACATAGGAGCTGAAAACTGCCTTATAGCACCATCCTATGCATGGTTTCTCAGAAATATGTTCCATGGTGTACCCAGTGAGGCTTACTCCCATGTAAGCATGCCTAGCATTGCAGCCTGAAAGCAATGACAATTTAGGGAGAGGAGAGGACTTGGCATTTATTTTGGGCTGGTTTGCACTCCAGGGGTCCCACTGACTGAGCAGGGACAGGACCTATTTTCTGGCCACTATTTCTTGGTTAAAACTATGGGTCTGTTGATAGGGGGAATAGGGCCACAAGTAACTCACAATATTTTTAATTTTAATGTAATGTGCTAAAACTTGACCTCCGTCCTTTCATGCCCAGTTGTGTATGGTTCTGGCCCACTAGGGCATTTGAGTTGTGCAGCCCTGACCTAGACTCTTACGACTTGCAGCATCTTCCAACTTCTTCCTTCCCCCCTAGTTCATCCACATACACTCTCCTGCACGCAGAGTGTTGCATATTTGTTTTTGGAAATATTTACAAGCTAACTACTCAGTACTCTGAGCAGGGCTGGCCCTATCATACACAGCGCCTTTGAGGAGAGAGGAGTGCTTTTGGCATGCACACGCACACATACACACACCCCTCAGGTTTGTCTTTCAGTGTTGCCAAGTTGTGTGGCTTGTGCAAACTCAGCTCTTTGCACTTGCTTAAAGTTGACACCCTGGGCAACCAGTTGCCTTGCCCACCCCTAAGGCCGGTCCTGGTTCCAGTTTAGAAAGGTCTGGACCGGGCCATCTAGTGCCTGCCTGGACACACATGGTAGCACTAAGCCCATCACATCTAGCAGCTGCCGAGAGCTGGAGGTTCTCCAAGCTGATGATTAATAAATCAATTGAGAATGAATGGCCATTTAGTTTTGTGTCACTTGTTACATAGCAACATAGGAAGCTGCTATATACTGAGTCAGACCATTGACCTATCTAGCTTCAGTATTGTCTTCACAGACTGGCAGCGGCTTCTCCAAGGTTGCAGGCAGGAATCTCTCTTCCAGCCCTATCTTGAAAAGCCAGGGAGGGAACTTGGAAGTTGGAACCTTGTGCTCTTCCCAGAGCACCTCCATCCCCTGAGGGGAATATTTTACAGTGCTCACACTTCTAGTCTGCCATTCATATGCAACCAGGGCAGACCCTGCTTAGCTAACGGGATAAGTCATGCTTCCTACCACAAGACCAGCTCTCCTCTCCTCTCTCCTTGTTCTTTCACACTTCTCTGCTTCACACATTGGTGCTTCACGATTTAAGATTTAAGCAATCTTACTGAAAAAACAAGCAGAGTTCCGAGAATGATGATCTGTCGTAGATCATGGTTTTGTTTGCTCCACTTGAGACTACAAGTATGCTTGTGACAATAAAAGATCTTCCTGTGCTACCTTTCTTCTTTTATTTTGCCTGATCAACAGAGATGGATTTTGGGACGTTATTTCACTTTAACGAGTATTGTTATAACACTTTGACCAGTTTTAAAGAACTTCTCCCAGTGACGCTACAACAACCACCCTCCGTCAGATTCCTGTTATTAAAGCAGAACTTTAAAAGAACCGCTCTTTGTCCGGTTTCTGTGTCAAACTGCGGGTGGCATTTGCAAGCAGAGGAAGTGTGTGATATTCGGCCCTGAGCAGTCTCTGAAATCCAAAGCACAGTTTGGATTATAATCAGCGTTATTATTTAATACCCTTGATATTGCAGATGGAGACTGGAAGCTAACTGAATCTAAACTACTCTCTTAGGAGGCCAACCAGTAAGTCCAAATCTCAACTTATCTATGACTGAGAATTTCTGAGTTCACAGCCTATGCTTTTAGGGCCAAGTTTGTGTGCGCGTCAATGTAATGCGCCGTATGGCCCCGCAATTGTTGTTGTTGTTTTAAAAGTTAACACAGTATCTGACAGGGTGCCCAGAATCAGGACAGTGACGTCCAGCAAGGGGATACGTAACCATTTCCCTTCATGCTACAGTCCCAGTGAAGATCATCCACCTGAAGCCAATGGGAACTTCTTTCCCAGGGCGAAGAGCAGCCTTAGGGAGGGCCTGATCTGGATGGGAACTGTGGCAGCGGCAAAGAGTTCAGCCCTGTCCCACACACCATGGCCCCAGGCCAGACTGCCCTTCCCTGCTGTACAGCTGGCACACAAGGGCTAATTGCATGCTTGTTCTCACATTTATTTATTTACCATACTTATATACCACCCAAAACTCACGCCGCTACACGTAGTTCGGCCTTTAGTTCACTGCCTGCTATGCCCCCTTCCCTCAGCCTCCTTGCCTGCGGGCTGCCTGTCCTTTAGCTTCCTTATCTCCTCAGACCTGTCCCCTGTTTTTAGCCATCCCCCAGGTGAGGCTTTAATTTTTCTGGGCTGGGCTGAAAATTGCTCAGACAGACAGTGCTGGAGGAATCAATGCAAAAGTACTTACCCGCGGAAGTCCTGCAGCTGGATTCTGTCCCCAAGGAGATCTAAGAACTCTAAGATGCCTAGAGACCAACAGATTGGAAGAGGTCAGTCTACATACCCCTACTAAAGAAAAGAGACTTAACAGATTGCGAAGACCATAGTGCAATATCCTTAATAGCACATGCTAACAAAATAATGCTCAGGATCATCCAATGCAGAATAGAGCCCTACGCAGAAAGGGAAATGCCGGATGTTCAAGCTGGTTTCAGAAAAGGCTGAGGAACAAGAGACATCATTGCTGAAGCACCCTGGATAACTGAGAAAGCCAAAGAATACCAGAAAGAACTCAATATGTGCTTTATTGACTACAGAAAAGCCTTTGATTGCATCGACTGAGAGAAGCTGGATTGGAAGAAGATGAGTGTGGTTATTGATTTATTGATTTATTTGTTTGTTTGATTGATTTATATACCACCCTTCCAAAATGGCTCAGGGCAGTTCACAACATGATAAAAACAATTAAAACAAATTAACAATTAAAATCAAACTATTAAAACACAATAAAACCAATAAAACAGCTAAAAGCCCTGAAAATCAGGGCAACAGTTTAAAACAGTTTAAAACAGTTAATCATTTAAAACTCTGGAAGGCCAAGCCAAACAGGTAGGTTTTAAGGGCTCTCTTGAAGGACAGCAAAGATCTCAAATTACAAATTTCTGCTGGGAGTGCATTCCATAGCCCAGGAGCGGCTACAGAGAAGGCCCGCCTCTGCGTCGCCACCAGACAACTGGAGACGGCAACTGGAGACGGACCTCCTCAGATGACCTTAATGTGCGGTGGGGATCATGTAGAAGAAGGCGCTCTCTTAGATAACTCGGACCTAAGCCATTCAGGGCTTTAAAGGTAATAACCAGCACTTTGTATTTTGCCCGGAAACATATCGGCAGCCAGTGTAGCTGTTTCAAAACAGGCATCATATGGTCTCTCCGGGTTGCCCCAGAGACCAATCTGTTTTAAAGTTGGAGGAAGAAACATCAATAACCTGCACTACACTGATGACACCACCCTGATAGCTGAGAATGATCTGCAAGCTCTAGTAATGGAAGTCAAGGAGCACAGTGAAAAAAATGGGACTGCAACTAAATGTAAAGAAGACTAAACTAATGACAACAGGTACAGCAACCAACCTCAGAATTGACAATGAAGACATTGAAGTGGTAGATAGCTTCTGCCTTTTAGGATCGACCGTCAACAGTAAAGGATCCAGCAGTCAAGAAATATGCCACAGACTAGCACTTGGTAGGGTTGCAATGAAGCCCTTGGAAAGGATATTTAGATGCCATGACGTGTCTACACGTACAAAGATTAGAATTGTTCGGACCGTGGTTTTTCCCGTGACACTCAATGGATGTGAAAGCTGGACTTTGAAGAAGCAAGACAGAAAAAGCATTGACGCTTTTGAACTTTGGTGCTGGAGAAGACTTTTGAGGATACCATGGACAGCCAGGAAAACAAACAAATGGATCATAGAATCAATCAATCCAGAATTTCCACTCGAGGCACAAATGACCAGGCTCAAACTATCATACTTCGGACACATTGTGCAAAGACCCAGCTCCCTGGAGAAGTACATAATGCTGGGGAAAGTTGAAGGAAAGAGAAGAGGACGACTAGCAGCGAGGCGGATGGACTCGATGACAACAGCAATGAATGTGTTGGAAATTCTCTGTGGTGAGAGAATCCCTTTCTCATTATAGCAGAGTGCACAGAGGCACAGCACAGCGGAATTTAGTTAGGCATGCGTGTATGCTGAGAGTAAAGTAACTTGGAGCCAATTCATAGTTTCAAATCAATATATAAGGCATTTATTAAGGAACTCTATTCTACATAGGAAAGTGAGGAGTTAGGATCTCTAATCTATCTATCTAGCTGGATGCAGATGGATTCTGCATCTTCTCTGCACACATGGTGCAGGGAGAGAGGCTTGCCATGTTGCAAGGTAGAAGGGGTGTTAGGGGAGAGAGAGAGAGGGGGAGAGAGAGAGGAAGCTAGTCCCTGAGATTAGCAATCTACATATCCAAAGGAATAGTGTCAGAACAGTAGAGAAGGGATGACCAATGTCTTGACCCTCTAGTCCTCTGACTCACTAGTCTATCCTCCACTGTCTGAGACAAGAGACAGCGCAAAGTCCTTAACTTCCAACAGAATGCACCACTGAGAGACCTTAAAGGCCAAGTTGAAGACAGATCATCCTGGAGAGAACTATCTATGTCATCACTAAGAGTCGACACTGACTTGATGGCACTTAATCAATCAATCACCATATATTAATCAGAGGAATCGAAGCTAAGTTTCCAAAACTTACAGCTGCAATAAGGAGAAGTGAAATTGCAAAACTTGCTGTGTTCCCTACAATCTTTGCACCCAGGGCTTCAATGTTAGCAAAGCAGCATCTCCATCTCTATATAAACATATCAGCTGAAAAGAAGCAATGAATGTTAGCCACTGGCTAACATCAGGGGCTCAAGGAACACTTGGGCGGCCAGAGGATGTAGTCCTGCCAGTGGCTCCTCAGCCCCTGTGAGGCAGGGAAAGGAGCTCATTGTCAGGAAATCAAGGAAACTAGCCAACCCGCAGAGAGCATCTGTGTGCTCTTTGGGGCTGGCTGTTCCTCCCTCCCTCCTGCCCCACTCTCCCTCCCCTCCCCCCCTTATGTCCCACACTCTTGCCCCCTCCCCTCCCTCCTGCCCCACTCTCTTGCCCCTCCCTCGCACACCACTCTCTTGCCCCCTCCCTCCCCCTCCCACCCCTCTCACTCACCCTCCTGCCCTCCCTCCCTCCCTCCCTCCCTCCCACTCTCTCTTGTCCTCCGTCCCCCTCCCACCCATCTCCCGTGCCCTCCCACACCTCTCTCCTCCTTCTGCCCCAGTCTCTCCTGCCCTCCCTCCCCTCCCACCCCTCTCTCCCCCTCCTGCCCAAGTCTCTCCTGCCAAAGTCTCTCCTGCCCTCCCTCCCCTCCCCCTGCTCTTCTCTCCTGCCCCACTCTCCTCCCTGCTCCAACCTCTCCTGCCCTCCCTTCTGCCCCCCTCCCTCCCCATCCTACCCTCCCGCCTGCCCTTCCCCTCTCCCCCCTGCCCCACCCTCTCCTGCCCTCCATCCCTCTCCCCCCTGCTCCCCTCTCCTGCCCTCCCCCTGCTCCACCCTCACCTGCCCTCCCCCTCTCCCCCTGCCCACCCTCTCCTGCCCTCCCCCTTCTTTCTGGATTGCCTGTAGGAGTTGGCGATAGAGGGCACTGCTTTGCAGTGGTTTTGCTCCTGCCATTCCAGATGGTGGAGCTTGGTGATGGTTGCTCTTTGAAATGGGAAGTATTATATGGAGCCCCTCAGGGCTTCATTCTGTCACCTATGCTTTCTAACATCTACATGAAACTGCTGGGTGAGGTCTTCAGGAGATTTGGTGCAGGGTGTTATCAGTATGCTGATGACACCCAAATCTATTTCTCCTTATCAGTCGTCGTCATCATCGTCATCATCAGGAAATGGCATTAACTCCCTAAATGGCTACCTATGGGCAGTAATGGGGTGGGTGAGAGATAACAAATTGAAGCTGAATCCAAGCAAGATGGAGGTGCTCATTGTGGGGGATTGGAATCTGAGAGATGAGTTAGATCTTCCTGTGCTGGATGGGGTTACCCTCCCCTAGAAAGGACAGGTATGCAGCTTGGGAGTGCTCTTGGATCCAGGCCTCATCCTGGTATCTCAGGCGGAGCCTATGGCCAGGAGTGCTGTCCATCAACTTGGGCTGATTCGACAGCTGCGTCCATTCCTTGAAGAGAATGATCTCAAAACAGTGATGTACCTAGTGTAAGGCCCAATCCGGTCAATTTTATATTGAATTAGCGCATAGATAGGTTAGCCATATTGTATTAGATAGATGCTTGACTTGAGTCTGTTTGCTCGACACAGTTTAGGCCTTGATCTTGGCATGAACCCATGAGTGAACGCCAAGTTCCCCTGTTCCAGCAAATTTTCCATGCTGTCAAGAGCAGCCCCCATCTAGAGCTTCTGTCTAAAACTGGAGAAAATCGGCCTGTCGGCTCGGGCACACTTCCTCATTTTTCAGTACCTCAGATCGAAAGTACGCCAAGGCTCGGTGTTCCATTTGAAGGGGGATCACTTGGCCCACACCTTGTTCCTTTTCCACATCTCCCCTAGACAATGATATTAAATGTCAAATGGAACAGGTTAGCCGAGGGTCATGAATGGTCAAGACCCCTTCTTCGTCCAATCACTATTAGATGCGTAGGTGGGAAAGGAGAGGATACTTAAAACCCTAATTTGAGGATAGAAAAAAGGGGCTCTCTCCCTCAGGGAGGGTGGCTCAGGCACGGCACACAGGAGGAGGAAAGGAGGAAGTTGATCCGATCAATCAATTTGACGGCACCTAGCATCTAGCAAAAAGAGGAACAAGTCGAGGTTCCCTTGGGGTATAGTATATTGTGACCGCAAGGGTCTGGCGGATCTGTCAGTGTCTCTAGGCTGTTAGTTTTGTGACTGCTTTGTGTGAGAGAAGTAATTTTACTGCATGCTGTATGCTGTGATTCATCTGAATATTGGTAAGAAAATAAATCTGTTTTGATTAAATATAATCTCTTCACTTCTCCTCGTGTCTTCTTGGGTCTTGGGATTCTTGGCAGCCAGTACCATCAGAAAGGACCCACGTCTATGAATGTGGGGATTTTTGGAGCCCTCATTTATTCCTGGTTGCAGGAGTTTTGGGGGAGTCAAAAATCTCTTACACTCGTACGAAAAATTCAGTTAGTTCAAAATGCGGCAGCCAGACTGGTCTCTGGGGTAACCTGGAGAGACCAGATTATGCCTGTTTTTAAAGAGTTGCACTGGTTGCTGATATGTTTCCGGGCAAAATACAAAGTGCCAGTTATTACCTTTAAAGCCCTGAAGGGCTTGGGTCTGGGTTACATTAGAGAGTGCTTTCTTCTGTATGATCCCTATCTCACGATGAGGTCATCTGGAAAGTTCCATCTCCTGTTGCCACCGGTACATCTGGTGGCGACTTAGAACCGGGCCTTCTCTGCAGCTGCTCCTGGCCTATGGAATGCACTCCCAGCAGATAGCCACAATTTAGGCTCGCTGTTGGCCTTTAAGAGGGCCCTGAAAACTTGTTTGGCCTGGTCTTCCAAGGTTTTTAAATTGTTTGGGGGTGTTTTAATTGATTTTAAATGCTTTTGAATTGTTTTTATATTGTTTTAAGTACTGTGTTTTAGATGGTGTTTTATGTCTTTTTAAATTTGTTGTGCACCACCCAGAGCCTTTGGATGGGGTGGTCTATAAATGTCGTGTATAATACAAAATTAAAAAAGCATTGATCCAGTTTTTCCATGTGCAGATTCTTTGCTGTTTAAGAAGATATGATTGATCAGAAAAGCTCTTTCCACATTCCAGACATTTATATGGCTTTTCTGTGTGTACACATTGATTGATAATTAAAATAATTAAAATTTTCACATTCCATGCATTTATATTGCCTCTTGTGTGCATTCTCCAATGGGCATGAAAGTCTGGTGTGCGATTCAAGCTTTTCTCACACACTGGGTAGACACTCCTTTTCATTCCTATTTGTTTTGCTTGCTGAACTGGAATTTCATGAAAGTTGTCCCCCTGGCAAGCCATGGATTTCCCCCTTCACATCTCTGGTTTCCTTCTGGCTTTTGGAGTTTCTCTTGATTGCTGAATTGCCTTCCACCTTTTGAAGCTGGTTTCTGTCTGACGATATTCCGTGCAATCTGTTATCATTCTTGCTGTCCCACCCACTGGTTGCCAGAGAAGCTACATTCCCCCAATTCTCCTCTCTGTGCAGGACTTCTTGGCCTGCTTTTAGCAAAGCTGGGTCCTCCTCAGTGAAATGCAAAACCATCTACTTCAAGGGTATTGGATCCTGAGCTGGCTGCACAGCAGCTGTTTTTGTGCACCTCCAAAGAAGAGATGTCATTCCATTACCCAGTGAGGTCTGGTCTGCTGAGAATGAAGAGACCCCAGATTTTGATTCCAATTTTAAAAGGCCTGCTGCACAGGAGCAATGGTATCCTTTTAAACATTATTCTAATGACTTCCATCTGCTGGACTTTGAAAAAATGGAACAGGAGTCATTCCATGAAACTGATTGGCATATGATTTAGGACAGACAAAAGGACTTACAGGTGCACCCCATTATCCACAGATAGCGGCGTATTGTGGCAATGGGAATCCGGGGCTTAGGTTCCTGGAGGCTGGGGAAAGGGCAAAAATGGCAGGAAATGAGGGGAAATAGCAAAAGTAAGTGCCCTATCAAAGTCTCCAGCCTTCCAGGAAAACTGCCACCCCCACCCTCCGCTAGTCCCAAATTGGCCATTTGTCTTCTTTTTTAAAAAGAGCCACAAAATGGCTCCTACTCCCAAAATGGCAGCCGGAAATGACTTTGGGGATCATTTCCAGCCACCCTGGACATGCAAAATAAACCCGTTCTTCACCTTTTTTCCCTGCGTAATCCGAGGTCGGTTGTCAATTACTTGACAGCAGAGACACAAAAG
This sequence comes from Hemicordylus capensis, assembly GCF_027244095.1. Taxonomy (NCBI): domain Eukaryota; kingdom Metazoa; phylum Chordata; class Lepidosauria; order Squamata; family Cordylidae; genus Hemicordylus; species Hemicordylus capensis. The sequence continues at coordinate 162,586,976 of NC_069658.1, forward strand.
CATGGGTGTTGGATCTGCAGATAGAGAGGTTTCCCTGTATTCATGCACACAGCAGCACTTAATCAGTCTTTGGAATTTGCTGCCACAAGGTGTATTGATGGTCTCTAGTTTAGATGGCTTTAAAACAGGATTAGACAAATTCATGGAGAACACATCTATCCGTGGATATTGGTCTTGAAGGCATACCTCCCTTCTTCCACTGTTTCTCCCCACAACTGGCATTCGGCACCCTACTGAGCCTAGAGATAGCATATAGCCTCTCCCTCCTGCTTGTAGACTTCTGGTTGGTCATGGTGGGCAACAGGATGCTGGGCTAGATAGCAGGGCCAAATAAATCAGCACTGATTTGATTTGGGGATCACCTTGGTGCTTCAGATGTGTTCTCAATTCAGTTTGATGCTTCAGGGGAGCAATCCAATTTACTTTGGCCCTGTTTGATGGAATCACTTCAACTCGAGCCTAAGCTTTGGCCTGCCTCCCTTCGCCCTCACTACTCCCCAAAGCCCTGCACATTCCACAGGACTTCTTTCATCCTATGCTTGCTACGTGGCGTCTTCTTTCAGTCTTGAATGAATACCAAAACAGACCACCTCTTCAGAGCTTGGAGCAACATGCATGGGCTTCTCAGATGATCCAGGTACTAATCAGGACCCAAGCAGAAGAATTGGTGCAGCATCGTTGTTCCAACCACAAGCTAAAAACCCTTGGCTGCAGAGTTCCCTCTAAGAGAGATTTCCAGATGTTGACAACTCCCAGAATCCCCAGCTGCAATGGCTTTTGCTTGGGGATTCTGGGAGTTGTAGTCAACAACATCTGGGAATCCCTCTTATAGGGAACACTGCTTGGTTCCAATCTCCACTCAGTCATGAAGCAGACCTTTGGCAGCCCATTGTCCACTAGCCATGGCTCCCCCAACTGGCAATATACTAAACTATCTTACAGGGCTGTTGTAGGTATACAACATTAGATGGATAAGATGGGCAAATGTTTTTACTTTTATTCCCCCACCCCCACCTCCGGCTTTCCTCCAAGGATCCCAGAGCAGAGTACATGTTATGTCTGTCCTCACAACGAGCCTGGAAGGTACACCCACTGAATTTCACAGCTGCACAGGAATTTAAACTTTGTCTCCCTATTCCTAGTCCAAAACCCTAAGACCTACACCACACTGGCTCTCAACACTGAAAAATATGCACAATATCACATCTGAAGGTGCCTCCGTACTTTTATGGGCCTGGAGAGAGTGCAGAATTGGAGACACTGAAGTCTGAAGCTACCTCGCACATGAAAATGTGTGCTCTACCACCCAACTAACTTTCAAGAGCTTCTTCACTAATTGTGGTATTAAATTTAGGCTTACAGGTACGAATGTCATTATGTGCACTTGCTCTGGAGTAAGTTATTAGTCAGTAGTAATTGCCATAGAGACAAAACCATCTCCACTAATGGTGGAATGAAATGAGTGAGTGGATGTGTTTTTCCTTTCCACCTATTGAAGGCACTCTCCAGACTAGAGCCATAAATGCTCCCTGATGGCAGACACACACCATCTATGGAAACCATGTGCTATTTTATACCAATAGACCTCGCCCATTCTGGTCTTCTGTTTTTGAAAGAGAGAATTGTTACAGAAAGCGGCAAGTAATTCTCAGGGAAGCTTTAGAGGGGATTTTGCTGCACTCTGCTTTATCCAGAGAATCCAGTATAATTGTAGAAGCAGCAGCAGGCAAAGGCTAGTTAGGTTAAATAGATCAGATTATGAGAGAGATTGTCACTGTCTGGTCTCAACCAGCCCCATGATTTGACCAGCTTTACTGCTGCTGACCCCAAGTGGAATTCCTTACGTTTCCTGGCTGTCTCCACGTGGCAGCCCATCAGCCTTCCGTCTCTCACTCAATCTAGGCAGGGTGGTGTGGCATTTAAGCCTGGGGTGGAGAACACAGACAGAGACTACACCAGAATTTAATCAAGAGGTGAAATCTTTACTTGAGAGGGAAAAATACCAATTTGAACGTAGCTTTTGCAATGTTTAACAACCATAAGAGCAAAGAAGAAGAAGAAGAAGAAGAAAATGAGATAAGCCCATCCAGCGATTATCGGACACTCCACGCTGGCCCTAACAGGCACCTCACCAGCAGCTCTTAGTCAGCCCACTTGGCTTCCCTGCAAGCCTGTCTCTCTCCCTCTCTGCTCAGCGCTGCCTTGTCTGGTTCTGCTGCTATCTGTTCCTCCAGCTGCTCCAAGAGCAATCCAGCTCCTCTGTGTGATCTTCAGCTCTTCTTTGTGATTCAGCTCCTCCAACTGCTCTCCTCCTCCCTAAACTGTTCCAACCTCCCCTTTGAATCCCTGGAACTCTGCCCACCTCCTGAGGGCGCTTTCCAGATTAAACCCTACAACAATGTCTGATCTGCTCAGTGTGCTTCCATACTTCCTGGGTTGTGCCACTGCAATCCCTGCATAATTTCAGAGTGTAATCTGGAAAGCGCCCTGGATTAGCCAATCAGGGCAAACACAAACCAGAACTTAGGGGTGGGGGTGGGGCAGGGATGAACACCAGGCAGAAAAACAACCCCGGGGTAGAGAAAAGGTCAAGGTTTCATCTACTCCAGCAACGCAAGTGGTGAATGGACAGCCATTTTAAATATAAATCAAAATAAAGACCAAGCAAACCTACAACATGGAGTTTTTGGCCCCATTCTCCACAGAGGTCAAGGAGGATATTGTGGGGACTGTGTCAAATGCTTTGCAGAAATCAAGGCACACTTTGTCCACAGCATCCCTGTCCTCTACTAAACTAGTAACTCTGTTAAAAGAGGAGGAGAGATTACTCCAGTGTGACAAATTCATGCTGGCACCTACTAAACACCAGATTCTCTTTTTGCTGTGCTCACAGACAGACTGCTGACAATACCTGAAACATTCAGCAAATCACTGAGTAACCTTTTCCTGGATTGTATCACTTCAAGCTGCAGATGTGTGATTTGTGCATCCCTCCCCACAGAAGATCCCTGCACATCGAAAAATAGCTCTGAAGGGAAAGGGTTAGACTGAACCAAGAGTGCACATCACCCTTAACCAATTGAGCAGTTTCCCCTGCATTTTATCACACCACCTGCCAACTCCTGGCGACCATAGAGCCATGTGGTTGTCTTTGGTAGAATTGGGAAGGGGTTGACCATTGCCATCTCCCGGCAGTATGAGATGATGCCTTTCAGCATCTTCCTATATCGCTGCTGCCCGATATCTGTGTTTCCCATAGTCTGGGAAATATACCAGCGGGGATTTGAACCAGCAGCCTCTTGCTCCCTAGGCAAGTTACTTCCCCACTGTGCCTCTAATAGCCCATACCTATCCACAAAATAAAATTAATGAGGTGCTCCTTAAGCTTTTCCTCTGTTTGCACCCCTGAGTTGAACACTTGTTCCCAACATGGTTTTTTTTTTAAAAAACTATTATGAGGGAGAGCATTTAAAAACCCTACCTTCCACTTGCAGCCTGAAGTGATACAGTCTATGCAGAGCTTTGCCACTTGATTGTGTGAGTATGAACCAGACCGCCATTTGTGGGGTTGGAGGAGCAGAAGACCTGGCTAGAGCAGAAGGAGCAACTCATGCTTCTCCTGAATTTCGGATTCTGCCTCTTTGTGAAGCTTGCCTTTGTGGATCTATAGCTCACACTCAATGCTACTTGAGACTGTCTTGCAAGCGTTCTGCCATGAAGTCCCTTTGCACCCACACCCAGAAATAAACGACAGCACACAGGAAATGGGTTGAAACTAGGGCCATCACTTTATTGACTCATTTTAGCAGAGAACTAGAGTGTAGCTGGGGGAAATCGCACCTGCCACCAATGGGGTGGGGCACTACATCCCCTCCTCGGACCTGCCATGGTGACCAAGGGGCTACACTATTTAGCGGCACCACTCCTAACATCCGCCAGATCAAAAATCCCTTCCAGTGCAACAGTGCAGAGTAGGCAAAAAACCAGCCACCTCCAGGCCAATCCGGGTGGATGGGGAAAATTCCTACTCGGCCCCAAATGGCGACCGGCTAATCCCACACTGTCACCTGAGGGGGGTGAGTGGATGCCGAGGTGTCCCTGCAGAAGGCCAAGAGAGGGCGGGGATCGCTTTTACTAGCACACCCTCTGCCCCCCTGCTTGGCCCTACAGACTGGTTCACTGTGGGGTCCAGCCTTGTTTCTTGCACCCTGCCAGGACTGGATGTGACATTTGCACCCCGCACTGGATGCGGAGCCAGGGGAAGGGAGGGGGGTCGGGCACCCAGACTCGGAATCAAGAGATGGGACAGGGGGAACAGGTGCAAACCTGGGCTGCAACTTCAGTAACTAGTTTGAAGGGAGCTCTGTAAACTAAGGTGTGGATTCCACTCCTGGGGTGAAGTCGTTTCCCGGGAAACTATGCCCCCTCTTTGCAAAAGCCTCATGACCTTGAGTGTACACGAGGCTTTTGCAAACCTAGTCAAAAAGGGAATGGGCATCTGTTGTGGGGTTGCTCTCCTCAGCCTCTTCTTGCCTTCTCTAGGGCCCACCATTCCGCTCAGCCACCGGAGAGATTTGTCATTGTGTCCATGCATATTTACCCGGCCGAGGCAACCCTCAGCACTCGCATTGATAACAGTGCATCAGAAGCAGGATGGGATCCTTTGTTAGATGTTGAAAGGGAAGCTCTTCTTTGCTGGTATAGCGGAGAGAGAAGAAAAAGGAAACAAGTGTGAGCTACTTAAGTGGTGTTTTCTTCACGACCCTCTGTTTCAACTGCCTGGTTTTCATGTTGATTTATTTATCCGCCCCCCCAACAAGCCATTGCTCAAAATGTGATGGTTCTCTTCATAAGAAGATCTGGATTTACATCAGGGGACTGTATTTGTTATTGCAGGTGTGGCCAGCCTGAGGTTCTCTAGCTGTTGTTGAACTCCCATCAACTCATGCCACAATACAAGGTGGCTGGGGGTGACTGGAGGACAGCTTCTATCATCCCCAGCCAAGCTTTATGGCAAGGGGTGATGGGAGCTGTAGTCCTGAACAAGAGAAGCTGGGGATGATGGGAGTTGTAATCCAACAAGAGCTGGGGAGCGTCGGGCAATCTCTAGCCTCTCGGCTTCCTCTGTGCCATTTCTCTTGCTTTTGGATGTCTGCTCTGTAGAGAATCAGTTTGCTGCCCTGCCCCCTCTTAACACCACAACTCCACCCGGCCAGAACCTAAATGCTGTGAATAGATAGCCCCACCCGCTGCCCCACAAAACCACACATTTATTTTATTTAGCATATTTAGCATGAGGGCTCAAGTGGCAGCTACAGCAAACAAGCAGCACAAACATGAAACATGTGGAAAGAGACTACTATGGAAACATCTGTCGAGCTGGTCCAAGAGAAATCAAAGGGCAGCAGAGGGATCCAATAGACTGTACAAAAATTTCACATAAAAAACTTCTGGGGGACATTGCCCAAATAAAGTTGAAGGGCCCCAAATATAGTTCCAGGGGAAACAAGAAAAGGGAACCAAGGACAGAAACAAGAATTGAAATAAAATAAGACTAAATGAGAAAGGAAATAATACTTGGTACAACCTTGTGGGGTCCGGCAACAGGAGGAAGGAACGCCAAGCCTTGTGGGGTCCGGCAACAGGAGGAAGGAACGCCAAGCCTTGTGGGGTCCGGCAACAGGAGGAAGGAACGCCAAGCCTTGTGGGGTCCGGCAACAGGAGGAAGGAACGCCAAGCCTTGTGGGGTCCGGCAACAGGAGGAAGGAACGCCAAGCCTTGTGGGGTCCGGCAACAGGAGGAAGGAACGCCAAGCCTTGTGGGGTCCGGCAACAGGAGGAAGGAACGCCAAGCCTTGTGGGGTCCGGCAACAGGAGGAAGGCCCTCCAGGAATGGGTGGCAGTAGAATATATGTTAAACATTTACTTACCTAAAACAGCAGGATTCTGAATTTACGTCGTGACCCTGAATTTTAACATCAAATCATTTGGGGTAATAGCATCTTAAATTCAGATCAATGTGTTAATGGCCTTCCCTTATTGACCCTTAGTTTCAACCTTCCTATTTTCATGTTGATTTCTTTATCCAGCCCCCTTATACAAGCTGTTGCCCAAACCCTGATGCTTTCTTTCACGATGCTTTTCACCATGGATTTGCATCAGGGGACTATATTTGTTATCACAGTGTTGGATTACAACCCCCACCATACTACAACTTCTATCATCCCCAGCCACCAGTTTTGATGGGGGTGATCATCTGTAGTCTCAACACAGCAGCTGGGGATGATGCGAGTTCTAGTCCAACAGCAGCTGCTGAGCTACAGGTGGGGCATCCCTAGCTTCTTGGCTAATTGCTGTGAATAGCTATCCCTCCCCACCCCTCCAAGTGGCAGCTATTGCAAGGAAGCAGAAGCAAGATGAAAGTGTCATGTCTGTGGAAGCAGATCTTTATGGAACTCTCTCTTGAGCACGTCTTGGGAGAAACCAAGAGGTAGTAGAGGGATCCGATGGGCTGTACACAACCCTGCGTTGTTTTAACCAAGAGTCTTTTCAATATGAAATATATAAATATTTTTAAAATAAAGCATAAGCATCAACTTTAAAATATTTTTAACTTCTAATATAACTTCTGTGTAATCTAACTTCTGACTTTTCAGGGCTCTTACAAGGACCCTTCCATTCCAAACATGCATGATTCCCTTTTGATCAACAAGACATGCAATACTCCTGCAAGGTTTTGTAGCTGAGGATGATGGGAATTCTAGTCCCAAAACATCTGGGGACCCAATTTTAAGAACCCTTGGCTTCTGGAATTTATATCTGCCCTTACTGCCGGGACCTCCAAATATGCAATTCTTCTATCCTCACAATAGTCCTGTAAAGTAGGTCAGGCTGAAGAGAATGACTGGAAAAAGAAGTTGGACTACAACTCCCATCATACCTGACTGTTAAGAATCTAACAGCCCTGCTGGATCAGACCCAAGGCCTATCTAATCCAGCATGCTGTTTCCCCATAGGGGCTCACTGGATGCCTCTGGGAAGCCAACAGACAAGAGATTCTCAAACTTGGTCCCAGATGTTGTTGGGCTGCAACTCCCATCAAGGGAAGGGATTCAATCAGAAAAATAAATCCATGCATCACTGGTCCCTCTTTACCAATTATTGACATTAAAAAAGTGTTCACAAGTATATGTGCGAGTGTACCTGTATACTATCTATATCTGTACTTGGGATGGTTGTGTGTGCCTCTGCAGACATCTCTCCCGTGGGAAATTATTCTCAAGGCTTAGCTTAAATCTGCTTCCTCATAACTGCAGTCAACTTGGGGGGCAAATAGAATCAGTCTGGGTGTCGGGGGGGGACGGGACTTGCAGATCCCTTGCAGACTCAATGTGACAATAACAGCAGAATCATGGCATTTTAGAGTGGGAAGGCTCCTTGGAGATCATCGTTATCTGGCTTCTGTCTGAAAACCATCAGCAAAGAGGAGCCCAGGACTCCATGAGGTAACCTTGGCAACCCTTCTCCCATCTGGGAAAGCATTCCTACTGCCTAGCCTAAACCTGCATTCTCGTATTGGCAGCGTTCAGTGCTGCACTCAGTAGCAACAGAGAGGAAGTACGCTCCTTTTTCAACACCTTTGATATCTGTGGACTGCTGTCTTTTCCTATGTAGCTCTCTGACAGTCTGGCCTCTGGAGGTGGTAGGAGTCAGACTTACCTCTCCAGCTTCTGGGAAGACAAATTCAAGAGGTTCTTCAACACTGTGAAATAGAGAAAGATTTCTTATGCTTTGCTAATCTCTTAGGAGCTACTCAATGGCACAGCAGGGAAATGACATGACTGCCAGAGGTTGCCGGTTCAAATCCCTGGTGGTATGTTTCCCAGACTATGGGGAACACCTATATGGGGCAGCAGCAGCAGGAAGGTGCTGAAAGGCCTCATCTCGTACTGCATGGGAGATGGTAATGGTAAACCACTCCTGCTCACTAGGAGTCGATACCGACTCGACGGCACAGTTTACCTTTACCTTTGATCTCTTCGGATTTGCTACAATCTCCATATACACAGAGGAGTGCTAGACAAGGCAGGGGAGTTTTATGAAAGCAAGTAGTTTTAAGAAAATAAAGTTTAGCAATTAGCTACTTAACTTGACTCAATTAGCAGCTACCCCAGCTAACTGAGCAAAGAGACACCTTTTAAAGTGCTGATGCTCTGATATTTATATACCGATGGCATTTGTAAGGTAAAGTGTGCCGTCAAGTCAGTTTTGACTCCTGGCGCCCACAGAGCCCTGTGGTTTTCTTTGGGTTTACCACTGCAGGGGGCAAGCAACAGGCCCCATCCAACCCCAGCACAGCATCCCTCCAGTGGCTGTTGCTGGCGTCTGTCTTAGGGTTCTTTTTCGATTGTGAGCCCTTTGGGACAGGGATCCATCTTTATTTTTATTTCTCTGTGTAAATCGCTTGGGGAACTTCTGCTGAAAAGCAGTATATGAATATCCATTGTCATTTTGTGAGGCTTGATGTTTAGCAAATTTGAGACGGCTTTGGTATGTTTTCTTTATCTGAAAATAGATTGGTGGGAGTGTTCTGAGCCCGATCTATACTGTCTGTAAATACTCTTCAATTGTTTACATAGTGTCCTACAGCATGAGTCAAACCAATGATTAGTTGCTCTCTTACAATGAGCATATGAAGACTGTAACTTGCTCAGACATGAGAACTTTTGTATAAGAGCATCTTCTCATACTCTGGATATCAATCAGGCTGCACTCTAACGAGCAGTGGAAAAACCTGAATTGCGTGTGAACTGCTCCCCAATAACTTGTAGGGACTTCAGGATAAATCTGGCCAACATGTGAATGCAGCACCTCCATTCCAGAGGAGGTGTGTGTTAAAGGGCTTTAAAAGCCTCATGTGAAAAACCTCCTGGAATCAAACTTGACTGAATTTGTTCAAGAATTCTGAGAAAACAAACATAGGCTCACCCTGCATGGTTGAAAGTCTCCTTTGCTAATCTGCAGCGAGGAGGCCATTTTAATAATTAGTGTTTCTGGTGTGTTCTAGGCATTAAAAGTAGCACAAATATATAGTACTCAATGTCTATCACTATATACTGTGAAGTGTGCGTGTGTGTATTCAGTGAAATGTATTTCCAGGCAGCATACTTATTTTGAAATATCAGACTTAAATCCTTGGGGGCCTGGGATGTGTGGAGGCCCTGGACTTTGAGGAGCTGGGGGCCCATTTTAAAATCTCATCTCTGGGCCCATTCCAACCTTGCTATGCCCCTGGTGGTCACTACACAAAACTTTCTGCACAACACCTGCACAGAAGAAACTTCCATATAGAAAATGTGTCTCTTGTAAATTGACCCTGAATTTTCCATCCATGACTAGGATATCTGAGAATTAGAGTCAATAATAAAAGAACAGCACACTGCTTGTGACAGGAAGGGGCAAATTACAATGATTTCTTAGTCTGGCAGGGGCTGGTTTTGGCCCTGGCAGAACTTGGCTGTCTGCTCCTGTTGCAAATGCAAATTCCTCTGTCTCGTGTGGCAAACTAATGTATCCTCCTCCCTCCTGGTGGCAAAGTAAGCACTAGTGTGGTGAATGCACATATACCCCATCATGAGCCAACAGTCATCACAAGACAAAGGCTGGCAGGAATCATTCACTGGTTTATAGACACCCCACCACCACCACCACCACCTTCTTCTTCCCCTATTTTGCTAGTGGCTATTTGGGCAGGTGATCCTCTAGGACAAAGTCACTTTTTTGTTTTTTGTTTTTTTAAAGCATGAGATGAGACAGAAAATGAAACTTGGAATCCTCACATAACTCCTGACTGTTGTTCTAAGTCTTTTACAGAGATGGCTCATGTTTTCAGGTTTTAATCAACAACCATTTCTAGATGGTACAGTGTTCTACTCTAGATGGTACAGTGTTCCTTTTAACAGGCATTTCCAGATATTGTTGACTACAAGTCCCATCATCCCTGTTTGGACAGGAGTGCAATTTCAGTGCTTGCGCTAGGCACTATTTCCCCTAGATATGCCCCTAGTTCTAGCCCCCTGATTGTCTTGGTTGCCCTCTTCTGCACCTTTTCCAGTTCGACAATGTCCTTCTTAAAATACGGTGACCAGAACTGTGCGCAGTACTCCAAATCTGGCCACACCATAGATTTGTATAAGGGCATTATAATACTAACATTTTTATTTTCCGTCCCCTTCCTTATGGTCCCTAGCACAGAATTGGCCTTTTTTCACAGCTGTCGCACACTGAGGACACTTCCAATGAGCTGTCCACCATGACCTCAAGCTCTCTCTCCTGGTCAGCCACTGACAGCTCAGACCCCATCAGTGTATATGTCAAGTTGGGGTTTTTAAAATACCAATATGCATCACTTTACACTTGCTTACATTGAACCACATTTGACATTTTGTCGCCCACTCACCCAGTTCAGAGAGATCCTTTTGGAGCTCTTCACAATCTGTTTTGCATTTCACTACACGAAATCGTTGAGTGTCATCTGAAAATTTGGCCACTTAGCTGCTTACCCCAATTTCTAAATCATTTATGAATAAGTTGAATAACACTGGTCCCAGTACAGATCTCTGGGGGACCCCACTTCACACTTCCCTCCATTGTGAAAACTGCCCATTTATTCCTGCCTTCTGTTACCAAACCACATATGAACCTGTTCTCATTCAGCAAGGCCTATTCTTCTATTTGTTTAACCATTTTGTCCTTAAGTATGCTTTCCATCAATTTACCTGGCACAGAAGTTAAGCTAAGCAGCCTGTAGTTTCAGAGCCTGATTGTAGGGAGAAATTACGTATTTTTGCTAGGACCAAAGACTCTCTTTATACCTTGAATCTCAAGACAGGATAACTACTCAATGGGTGGGGTGTATTTGAACATAGAAGGAGTGTATTTCAGGATCTCTTTGGAACTCCTAATGCCCTCTCCTCCCTCCAATAAAGCAAGCCACAAAGGGAGGGGCTGATTTGGATGAAGTTTGTAGTGTGCAGGAGGGGTATAATGCTTCCCCACAAATCCATAGCCCTAATGCTAATTGTTACCAGAATTTGTTAGCTGTTGAAGGGGAAATGCCCATAAGCTTTCCTTTCCGTGATGAATACGGAGATCTAAGCTGGTAATTGGCACAAGAGCAGAAGACTGGATCCCCATCCCTCTGCACCCTGGCCCCTATCCAAATCCATACATCCTGCAGCTACAGAGAGGTGGCCTGGTCATGTGGTAGCAAGCATGACTTGTCCCCTTAGCTAAGCAGGGTCCACCCTGGTTGCATATGAATGGGAGACTTGATGTGTGACCACTGCAAGATATTCCCCTCAGGGGATGAAGCTGCTCTGGGAAGAGCAGAAGGTTTCAAGTTCCCTCCCTGGCTTCTCCAAGATAGGGCTGAGAGAGATTCCTGCCTGCAACCTTGGAGAAGCCACTGCCAGTCTGTGTAGACCATAGTGAGAGAGATGGATCTATGGTCTGACTCAGTATATGGCAGCTTCTTATGTTCCTACATTAAGAAAAGAAAAGAAAATGATGCTGGGAGTTCTAGTCACTATTGCACTGTTTTGCTAAAATGGAAATACAAGTGGGGAAATAATGAAGACACTGGCTAAATAAGAGACAATCGAGCACTAATCATCCACCATGATGACTAGACGAGCAACAAAATTGGCTGAACTACCAGAAGTCCACAGCAACAACTACAATGTCAAATATTTCTATATCACTTTTCAACAAGAGCAACAAGGGTTTTAAAGGAACCCTTGCTAACTTGGCAAGGAGGCACCTTTTACCGTGGTGATTCTCTTTATTTAGCAGGGGGAGAGTAACAGGCCCTATTCACCCCCCGCACAGTACTTCCAGTGACTGTTGCTGGTGTGTGTCTTATGTTTCTTTTTAGAATGTGAGCCCTTTGGGGACAAGGAGCCATCTTATTTGTTTGTTATTTCTCTTTGTAAACCACCCTGAGCCATTTTTGGAAGGGCAGTATAGAAATTGAATTATTATTATTGTTATTATTATTATTATTATTATTACATAGAAGAAAGGAAAAAGATGGTTGCCTTTCCCCAAAGGGCTCAAAATCTTTAAAAAATCTTAACACAACAACAACATATGGCTTGTTCACAGAATAGTCTGAATCTAGGTTTAATGTGGGTTACCAGCATTAGTGTGATTGCATGAACCCATGTCAAGGTGGGAATCTCAGGTTAACACCTTGGTTCACACAATCACTTCAATGCTGGTAACCCACATTAAACCTAGCTTCAAATGACTGTGTAAACCAGGCCATAGTGGTTTACTACTATGGAGGGGTGTTATGCTGGAATTGGATAGGAAGAATTGCTCCACCCACTGCTCAATATGACCAAGTCACCTTTTGAAAAGGTGGTGCCTCTTTCCTCAGTTAGCAGGGCCAGCAACATACTAGGGATGTGCACAAACCAAGATGTGCAGAGGCCATGTGTGTGCTGCTGCTGCTGCTGCTGCTGCTCCGCTGCACCAGGGCTACTGGGGGTAGCGCCATCGCAGTAGGAAGCAGCATGGAGAGGTGGAGGAATAGGCAGGCACCTGCTCTCTCCTCCCATTTAAAGGTGCCAAAACGGTGCTGTGAATCTGTGCACAGATCTTGATTCATCCACATCCCTACAAGTAGGGATGGGCCCGGAACGGTCCGGACCTTGGCGTTCCGGTTCAGGTGGGGGGGTAGCTTTAAGAGCGGCGGGAGGGCTTACTTACCCCTCCCAACTCTTTCCCGCTCTGGTGCCGTAATGTTACGAGTAATTGGGGCGGCAGGATACCTCCCAGGAGTCCTTTGCGCGCGTGCACATCACAGAGACGTGAAGCGCGTGCACGATGTGCGCGTGTGCACGCAAAGGACTCCTGGGAGTTTTACAGCAACAGCGGGGAAGGGGCGGCAGGGAGGTATCCTGCCGCCCCAATTACTACTAAACTTACGGCGCCAGAGCGGGAAAGAGGCGGGAGGAGTAAGTAAGCCCTCCCGCCACTCTTAAAGCTACCCCCACCCCAGTTCCAGACCGCAGTTTGGCGGTTCCGTGCACATCCCTACCTACAAGATACCTCCATTTTAAAAGATTAAACCTCAAAGGGAGGAGCAGGTGAGCAACCCCAACCCAAGAAGCTCCCTACACCTTGCCCTGGTGTGGACAGAACATAGTGGGATTAACCAGTGCAAGGACTGCTAGGTATAGGGCCCTAGTTTTGTCTCCCCGTGCCATTCCTTGCATAAGCTAACGCAAACTCGCATGAAAAACACCTCCCAGCTAGAGATAGCCCTAATCAGAAAAGCCCTTGTTTCCGAGGAGAAAATCGGCCTCGCTTCTCCCTCAGAAAAGCTGTGCAGGCTGACAGGAGAGCCCCCAAATAAGCTGTGGGAGATTCCTGCTTGGTTCCTAGTGTCCAGTCATGGCCTAGAGAAGTACCACATTTCTGACATGTAAATGAAGTTTCACTTCAGTCCCTTTACATTGTACCCTAACTACTGTGGATGTATGCAGATAAAGCATTGAGCTAAGGCATTCTTCTTATCCCCCCTCCCATCTCTCTATTGCTATTGTTTTACAAATGCAACTGTCCGGATTTCTAGGCAAGAACATATCTTTGGATGGGTCTAAGAGCAGTGTCCAGAGCATCCTTAGGGATGTAGCAATGTGCAGGAAGTAGTGCAGAGCCCACCATCTCCATGGGGATATCCTAATTTTCAACATAATCAAAGATGCATGGATTCTCCACATTCCATTGTGATCTGGGTAAGTGCCAGTTTCTGCATCATAGGTACTGTATTCACTAGCCCTGTACAGGTCTTATATAAGCATGGATGCTGTACCCAGCTACAGCATTCTCCAGTAGCACACCTCATCCTCACACTGACGTGTTCTTTAGCCCACACAATCTGTGACTATAGTATTTGAATGTTGTACTCATGGATAGTGTGGGGATGGAGTGTGGACGTGAGGGACAGAGCATATTCTAGAGCAGGGATTCTCAACGTTGGGTCTCCAGATGTTATTGGACTTCAACTCCCATAATCCCCAGGCCCAGTGGCCTTTGGCTGGGGATTATGGGAGTTGAAGTCCAATAACATCTGGGGACCCAATGTTGAGAATCTCTGCTCTAGAGGATGCTGTACTTGGTTTCAGTACATCTAGCACTGAAACCAGTACTAGTATTGAAACCAGTACATCTTGGTTTCAGCATCTACGGTTGATGTAACACCTGAACAGGACTACTGCACAGGGCTTATCTGAGCCAGGCCGTGCAATCCCTGTCTGGGACCAAAATGAGCAGGTGTGGGGAAGAGATGCTCTGGAGGCCCATGGGAGTTGCAGGGAGGGAAGGAGAATCGTGTGTAGTGTCTCTTGTTTCAATCTGCAAATCAACCCTATAGGGTAGGTAAGTCCCTCTGGCAGATGGGAAGCCTGAGGCCCTGGGGTTTTCCTGATAGAGGCAGCATCCAGTGGGGGCTGTCAGACTGCTAGTGCAGCCTCTTGGCCCTGTGCTACTCCACGTTATGAAGAGGGCCTTGGTAAAAAGGAACGGGATGTTTTCTAGCCTCTCTTAATCTTAATACAGAGAGAGAGAGAGATTGACCTCTTTTCTTGGAACAATGGGTAAGTGTCTGCTGCCTATTCTTCTCTTTATGAAGATCTTTGTCTGAAGTTTAGAATTTGTGTGCACACTTCTTTCAGTTTGGGATTGGTCAAGATTAAGATTATGGAGTATGGAGAAGGCAAAGAGGACAGTGCAATATAGGCAGTGCCATATATTTCTATGGCAGGGTAAAGTGTGCTGTCAAGTCAATTTTGACTCCTGGCGCCCACAGAGCCCTGTGGTTTTCTTTGGGTTTACCATTGCAGGGGGCAAGCAACAGGCCCCATCCAACACAGGCACAGCATCCCTCCAGTGGCTGTTGCTGGTGTCTGCCTTAGGTTTCTTTTTCGATTGTGAGCCCTTTGGGGACAGGGAGCCATCTTTATTTTTATTTCTCTTTGTAAATCGCTTTGGGAACTGCTGTTGAAAAGCAATATATGAATATCCATCGTCGTATTTTTACATGATTATTATTATCCTCACAACCATCAGAGATGTAGTTTGGGCTGAGAGACAAGCATGTGGGCCCACAGTCACACACAGTGGCTTTCATGGCTGAGTGGGGGATTCAAACTCACGCCTCCCTGAGTCATACTCCAGTTGTCTTGTGGTAAACAGACACCACACAATCAGCACACCAAATGTGGGGTTTTACATTTCACAATTTTGTGTTTAATTCTGCTTTTCCAAGGTCAGTTTGCAGAAAAGAGGACATAAACGTGTGTCTTGATGGGCTGCTCCTGTACCTCAATGCTAACATTCATGCTATGATGATTCTGAACAGGCTGAGATTAATTTTAAAAATCAAAGTAACAAAAAAGGGAAATTCTTACTGAATCAGGAGTCAGTTTTACAGTGAATCTGTAAATTAAGTATGGGAGAGGAGGAGGTGTCACAGCAATAAAGGGCTATAACTGCTGGGGAATTAACTGTATCTGCATTTCTAAGCAGATTAAAAGTTCAGCTCTCATTTGCCAATGAGGCTGCTGGGAGAATTATTTGGAGAATGTTTTCCAAATATTTTAATGCTCAGTAGGAATTACTCACAATTTCCTATTCCCACCCCCAGCCCCCGTGAGAATATACTGAGAAAACAGAATATTTAGGGCATATTCACCTCAAGCCTACCTTGGCACACACATTGAGAGGCAGGCACAGGGAACCAAGGAGACACACAGGAATTCAAAAATGAAAACACAAAGCCAGGCAGTAAGTGATACTGAGTCCTTCTAGCCTGGTACATCAGTTAGGCAAGTCCTTCCTTCTCTGCTCCTGGGACACTGACTGGAGATGCTCCCCTCTGCCCCTGTCCTCCTGGGATTCTGGGGGGTGAGGGGGAACAGCCCCCCTGCCCTTACTGACCAGCCCCCCCTGCTCACGGGGCCCATTCACTGCTACTGAGCATTGCGATCTGGCCCTTGTCTTCCACACAGCTGCAGGGACCAGGCCTTCCTGCAACCCCCTCCACACACTTGACTTCTGCAGCACTTTCCCCAAATCCAGTCCCAGGACCGCCTGCTAGCTGCCACCTCCTTCCAGTTTGCTGCATTTCAGTCAACTTTGTGCAATGTTTTTTAAATGTATTTTACTTAAATGGCAGAGAGACATTAAGAGAGGCTAAAAAACCCCCCAATTTCTTCTCACCAAGGCCCTCTTCAGAACTTGGAGACTGGAGTAGCACAGGGCCAAGAGGCTGCACTAGCAGTCTGACAGCCCCCACTGGATCCCGCCTCTATCAGGAAAACCCCAGGGCCTCAGGCTTCCCATCTGCCAGAGGAGACTTGCCTACCCTATAGGGCTGATTGGCAGATTGAAACGAGACAAGCCACATGATTTTCCTTCCCTCCCTGCAACTCCCCACGGGCCTCAGGGGCATCTCTTCCCCACACCTGCTCATTTTGCTCCCAGACTGGGATTGCACGGCCTGGCTCAGATGAGCCCCACACCACCTACCCCAGTGACAGCTGGTTTAACTTTGGGGCCTACCTCTCGTGGGCCTCAGGGGCCATCTTGGAGCACTTGCTGGGGGAAAGAGCCCCAAATGCTCTCAGCATAGAACAGAGCCATGGGGAGAAGGCAAGCCTCCTTTCCCCAATCTTTGGAGAGATTCCTTGGAAGAGACCAGGAACGCAGCATCACAGCCCAGCAGTGCTTGCCCCACAACCCAAACACAGCAGAGTTTCCCATGTTTCCCCCACAGAATTCAGAGACACAAAGAGCACCTACTTTCTCTAAGACAGACCCAGCTTCTTCCCAAAGCCCTCTCTGTAACTAGGAGAGCTACTAGGACCGGCTGACCAGGAGTCTGGATGACTCATCTGGAAGTCCCTGCTTTGGATCTGGCCTCAGAAGACTTCAGGCAAACCCCACAGCCTCAGTTATCCCATCTGTGATATGGAACCAACAAGACTCGCCTACCTTACAGGACTGTAGTATGGATCAGGAGACACAGCTATCAGGATCCTCCATTGCTTGCTTCGCCTTCATTCTTTTCCGAGTCCCACTCCTTCTCCTGGGCACTTTTACTTTGGCACAGGCCCAGCTCAGGGAAGGCTGCTAGGCCAAGCGGAGACCAGGCCTAAAAAGAGGAGAGGAAGACAGTTTGGACAAGGACCAGAGAACTCCTGCAGAAAGGAACAACAGGAAAAGACAAAGGCCCCAGGAGATAAGCCAGCAGAGCCTGGATGCTGGACAGACAGAGACTCAAACATTAGAAAACACAGCTAAACATGCTCTTGTAGCAAGGGCCATCTAGACTCAGCAGGGCTTAAATAGGGGCCTGCAGGTCTCCACCCTGTAGCTGGTCTCTTCAGCCCTTATTGGGTGCAGCTGGTTCAGGCTCTACTTTCTCCTCCAAAGGGAACAGAGGAAAGCCAGGGCTGCCCTTGAAACTCCCCGCCACTTGATGAAACGCTTCCCAGCACAGAAGAAAAGCCCCTTACCCTCCATCATGATCTTTATCCTGCACCTGGCACGATGCTGAAGGCGCCCAGGAGAGAAAGGCCTGCTGGTGTCCTTGAAGCCCTTAACTGCATCATCTGGAGATCAACCTTTCTGCTAACCCCGGCAGAGGAAAGCAGAGGCGAGAAGGAAGCAGCTCCTCTCCCAGCTCCTCTCTCTCATTCAGTGATGGGCACAGCTCCAGGGATGGCAGAAATCAACCCCTTTTGCTCCCACCAGAAATTTCTGAGCAGCTGACAGTTGAGAGAAGGCAGTTGGTAATGTCACAGAGAGTGATGTCACAAAGAGCAAACAGGGTTCAAAAAAAAAAAAATCAGCGAGTCACAGTTATAGACCACTTCTCAAAAGAACTGACCACCCACAGGTTTAAAATAGAAATAAAAATATGTGTTATTGAATTCAAAAGAGAGGCTTGACTTGTATCTAAAGAAACACACATGACATTTCCACATGACACAGATCACGCAAGATGTTTCACGTGTCTGGCCACTAATACAGCATTACTGTCTAAAGTCTGATTCAGACATTATGTGGTACGAGTGTACAGATGTCTGTACACCTGTTCACTTGTTTGTGTGAATGGCTGTGCCTGTGTTTATTTTAAAAGTGAACCTGGATATAGGCCAGGATATAGGCCAGAGAACAATTTGTTATGGGGCAGCTAACAAATAAAGTTTGTTTGTTTGTTTGTTATTATTATTATTATTATTATTATTAGTAGTAGTAGTAGTAGTATTTCCTTCAAATCTGTTCTCTATTATGGTACAGATAGGAAGTGTGCTTCTGTACTGCACTCAGCATAACATGTGAATGACTGTCCTGTGTACAGATCTTTACCTGTGTACATTGTACACTCGTCGTATGAGTGTTGAACATAACATGTGAATGGGCCTTAAGTGTATGTGCTTAACTGACTAGATGCTTATTATTAGAGGAGACGGGGAAAGAAAGCAAGGGATGTTTGGGTTAAGTGGGGGGACATGAAAGTAAGAAGAGCTGGTGAGGACCACTCGGTGGGAAAGGAAGGTGCATAGGAAGGATCACGTCAATAGCTCAAGTCCTTTCCATGTCTCATATGGATGAAGATGGGGGGACAAAGGAGATGGGAGTCTCCTTCCTTCAGGGTAAAGGAGCAAATATTCACCCAAAGAGCTTGTGGAACACCAAGGCGGAATTGGGTTGGATGTCAGTATCCACCCTAACTTACACCCTGAAGCATCCTTGGATGAGGACACCGACATTGCCACTGAGGGGCCCTCAGATGTGGAGAACCCCTACACAATTGGGAAATATTTAAGGAACTAGATGTAAAAGTGCCCAGAAAGAAGAGTGAGAAGAGGAAGAGAATGAAGGTGAGTAGAATACTGGGTCCCTGGGGAATTGTTGAGAGGCAATGGAGAATCCTGACCCTTGTGTCTTGTTGCAACTCATACAACAGCCCTGTAGCCCTGTGAGTCTCGTTGGCCCTATATCACAGATTGGATGACTCAGGCACTGGGGTATGTCTAAGCTCTCCTTATGCCTTTTGTGGAAGAGACAATATCTAAAGTAGGGACTTCCCAATGGGAAATGTGGACTCTTCGTGCCACAGTGACTCTCCCAGTGACAGGTGATGATAAGGTGTATCTTAAGTGCTATTTTTCTTTTTGAATTCTGCGAAGAAAACATGGAAAGCTTTGTTTGTTTTGATAGTGGGGCAAGCACTTCTAGGCTGTGATGCTGCATTCCTGATCTCCTTCAAGGAATCTCTCTAAGGAGGCCCATGATGGCTGGCCACACAGGAGCATTCATAGCATACCTGGAGCCCTGGAGTGGGCCAAACCTGGGAAAGACGGGTGGAGGAGCTCACCTGACTATTCTATGCTGAGTGCATTTGGCGCTCTTGTTCTCAGGAGGTGCTAAAAAATGGCTCCTCAGGCCCAGATGAGGCAGGCCCCAAAGGTTAAACCAGTTGTTAGCGGGGTAGGTGGTTTGGGGCTCATCTGGGCCAGGCTGTGCAACCCCAGTCTGGGACAAAAACGAACAGGAAGGCGTCTCTCAAGGTGGAAAAGGAGATGCTGCTGAGGTAGTTCCTTCAGGGCCGGAGTGTCTTGCTCCAGGCTCAGCCAGAGTATTCTCCGAGGTACAGATCAGGGATGCACCAGACCTTGAATTGCTCCAGGGGGGACAAGTCAGGACCTCAACTACAGCTAATAGGAAATACAGGAGCTGGGTTACAATGGCAGAGACAGGATGTTGTTTCAGCAGACTGCTGGGTTTCATAGGTAGGGCGACTTGGTTCTGCTCCTTCCATAAGGAAGCTTTGGTTCTTAAAGGGGCCTTGCCGAGTTTTTCAAGTGCTGGTTCTGATTGTGTGGGGCTCCATTATGACCAGTAGGTCCCCCGAGGACTCTTCCCAATCGGTGGACGATGGCAGAGTTGTGCCCTCAGGTTTTGGTGGGGACGCTGGTTCTCTCCATCTGGGAGGTCCTAGTGGCACAAGGTCACCTTGTGCCTTCTGCTTGGTCTCTTCCCCTGGATTTCCCAGGGCCTGGGATCATGACACCTGAGGCAGTACTCTGGCCTCAACCACACCATTGCACCCCCCAATATCTGCTTGTCAGTGCTGGCAACAAGCTTGGCAGGTGTTGACGGAGTGAAGTCATAGTGCTGGCTCCCAGAAGGCTGCCCCTTTGGGGCTTCCACTCTCCAGGCAGGGCGGCTGAGTCCAGGAGGGGCAGTCTGAGTTCAGAGTGATGTGAGGGCTTCATCTGCTTCTGACTGCTGTTGAGTCAGCTTGCTCCCTTGGACTGCTACAGGGCCCTGCAGCCTCACCTTGCTCTGCCTCACCAGCAGCTATGATAAGCCCAGTCGAATGGCTGCTCATCTGTCCCCACATAAGAAGGCACGTCTTAGAGAGCCAACGCTCTTCACACACATTCCTTTGGGAGATGCCGCCATGAACAGCTATAGCTGGGAGGAATGGGCCCTTCAGGCCTCTCTTCTTGGTCTCCAACCCTGAGAGGATGGTTGAGCCTCCATGGTGATTCACACAAAACAAGTAATGAATCCTGGGACCTGCTCCCCCCTCCAATATGTCTTTCCTCCCCTGATGACCTTCCCATTGCACAGAAGTGAGGAAAAATAGAATTCTACAACCCATTATTATGAGTCCACAACACAATACTGATAGGATTGTTGTTGTTTAAAAAATCAATGGATTCTATTTTGGTATCATTTTTTTCTTAACGTCATAGACACTCCAGAGGAACTTCTTCACATACTGATTGTTCCATCTTTCATCAAAGCATAAGCTCTTTGGAGAATGCCTGTGCTAATACAGTACTTAGCTGAGATGCCTTACATTGCATCTTTTAGACTGCAATATTAGAAAAAGAGAATTCTCCCTTCTGCTATTCTTTTTGTCAGGTTGGATTGAGACTCTGTATGGTCTATTTTTCATTTCTTTTCTTTTTTAAAGGCATGCTATCATAACCTCTGGAATAATAACAACTGAAGTAATATTACAGAATCAGGACCTATGCAAAGTGTCCAGTGTCCTAGGAATATCGGAAGCTGTCTTATACCGAGTCAGACCGTTGGTCCATCTAGTTCAGTAATGTCTACACGGACTGGCAGTGACTCCAAGGTTTCAGGCAGGAGTCTCTCTCAGCCCTACCTGGTGATCAGGGATATGTGAAAGGTTTCTGGTACAAAACAATTTGTACCTGAGATGGGCTGTTTCGGGCGATTTGTATACAAAACAAATTGCCCAATGTCCAAATCTGAAAGTTTTGTAGCTGAAACAAATCGCCCCTGTTTGGGTTCCAGAAGATTTGTTGCTTCAGATCTCCATTTTGCGATCTCTGGTAGTCTGTCTCCTTCAGTCTCCATTTTGGGTTTTGATGCCAGTTTGAATTTCCCGCCCTTCCAGCCTGCAGATTGGTCAGCGAAAGCATGGGCTGATCTGCAGGCAATTGCCTCCCCCTTCCTTTTAAGGCTTTGCAAGAGTAAAATTTACCCCCATTGGCCAGGGGGAGGTCAAAGAACAGCAAGGGTGGTGGAAATTTTCGGAGGGCTTTTCTCAGGGGTGTGCGTGGGAGAAGAGAGAGCTTTTGCCTAATTGTTCAGCCTTGCCTCCGGCATTGTTCAGCCTTGCCGGCAGCCTGCCTTTTCTCCTCCTGCTGCTGCTGCTGCTTCAAAAAGAGAATTGGGAGAGAAGAAGAGAATTCCATCTTCTTCTTTTTAACCATTCATTGTTCTGCCTTGCCAGCCTGCCAACTATGCCAGCCTGGGCTGGGGTGGATTCTCTGCTTCCTTTTTTTGCTTTTTGTTTGTTTTTGTTTTGAGAGAATTGGAAGAGAGGAGAATTGGATTCCACCTCCCCCACCCACCCCACCCATTCTTCCTGCTACTGCTGAGAGAATCACTGCTACCTGCCTGTGTGCTCTTTAGAATCAGCTTAAATAGGTGTTCTGTTTAGCTTTAGAGTTTAAATGGGGATCCCCGGTAGCTAGCTAGTACTAGTGGGTGGTTAGAGGGTAGCTGGTTCAGATTAGGGATACAAGAAATACCCTATTTTGCTCTGCTGAACGTGCTGGCTCTTTGCATGGGGCACCTGGTGAGAGGCAGCATGGAGAAGACCAGTGGCTGCTGCTCTGTGGCTGACTGCTGCACTATCAGCAGCATCCTCCCTCCTTCACTTCCACTGAAGGAGCCCCATTGGAAGTGAGAGACAGAGAGCCCTGCTGTTGCCAAAACAAGATGGGGGGCACCAGGCAGCTGCTCTGAGCTGCCTTCCATGTGGGGCATCAGCTCTTTGCTTTGAGACCCAAAGGAAGGGAAGGATGGAGAATCCTGCTGCTGCTGCTGCTTGTGCCACCCTCAGCTGGAGAATGCGGAAGAGTCAGTGATGAAGAGGCAGAGTGGAGGAGGCCAAACAGCCCCCGACTTGCTCCACGCTGCCTCCTGGCAGGCAAGTGACAGCATCGCCACACTCTGGGAAGAGCAGAGAGCGTTGCCCAGAGGGCAGAGCCAGCAAACCAATGTGTGCCCCCTCAGATGTGAAGCAGTGTCAAGATTGCGCTGAAGGAATGTGAGTCCCCGTGTCTTGCTGAAACAAGAGCACATGGCAGCAACCAAGGTGGCTCTTGGGATGAATGGAGGTGGAGGGGTCTGCTCTGAGGGGCCTGTGGTGGTGTCGCTTTAAACAGGGTGGTGGAGAGAGTCCTCTGATTCCTCAGATAAACAGAGAGAAGAACATGAAGGGTGGGGTTTGAAAAAACTTCCATTACTACTATTTATATACCACTTTTTGACACAAGTTGCCATATACCACTTTATTGATTAATTTGTTTTTTATTTTTACATTTTATATCCCGCTTTTCCTCCAAGGAGCCCAGAGCGGTGTACTACATACTTAACTTTCTGCTCACAACAACCCTGTGAAGTAGGTTAGGCTGAGAGAGAAGTGACTGGCCCAGAGTCACCCAGCTAGTCTCATGGCTGAATGGGGATTTTGCACTGGGGTCTCCCCGGTCCTAGTCCAGCACTCTAGCCACTACACCACGCTGGCTCACAAGTTTCCAAAGCAGTTTGCACAGAGTAATAATCAAGGAATAAAGATGGATCCCTGTCCCCCAAAGTCACACAATCTACAAAGAAACCTAAGACTGACACCAGCAACTGTCACTGGAGGGTTACTATGCAGGGGTGGATAGGGCCAACTGCACCCCCACCTCTGTGCAATGAAGAGAATCGCCACTTTTCAGGACTTGGAGACATCTCCTGCCAACTGGGCAGAGGCACCTGTTAAGAGACCTTTAGAGGCAAGAGGATCAATGGCCATTGCTGAGGCTCGTGACACATCCTCTTTTATGACACCTTCGGGGCTCAGCTGCTCTTTGTGGGAGAGTTAGGCGAGGAGGGAGGAGGCGAGGTGGAGAGGAGTTGGAGAGATAGAGAGGAGAGAGAGTGTGGGAGTCCATTTCTGTTTGTGTCTCTCTCTGTGTGTGTGTTTGAAAGTCTGTCTGAGTGTCTCTTTTCTTGTCTGTGTGTGTGTGTGTGTGTGTCTTGTCCTTGTGTCATATTTATTTATCCATCCATCCATTTATTTATTTATTCAGTGATACAGTTAGTGTTGGAGTGTGTTTGTTTTGTTGTTTGGTTTGTTTGGGGTCATTTTGGGGGGATCTGGGGGGAGGGCCAGTCAGCTTTTAGTAAGAGGAGGGATAGTTAGTTAGGTAGAAAAAGTTAGACAGGGAGGGCAATGGGGGAGAAGATGAGGAAAGACTTCTTTGTGCTGGAAGTGAAGGACTTTGCGCTGGCTCATGTCTCAATGACAGAGGGGGACACAGACTAGTGAGTCAGAGGGCAAGAGGGGTCAAGACATTGGCCATCACTTCTTTACTGCTCTGACACTATCCCTTTGATGTGTAGATTGCTCCTCTCAGGGACTGACTTCCTGCCTGGCTGGCCACTTCCTCTTCCTTTCCTCCTCCTTCCCTTCTCCCTTGCAACATGCAAGCTCCTCTCTTCCCTGCAGCAGGGAGGAAGGCGCAGAGAGTGTCCAGGGAGGCAGGCAGCTCCAGATTGCCTTTGCCTTTGCCCTTCTTCTTGCCCCTGCTCTGCTCTGCTTGGAAGCTGTTTCACTCTCTTCTTCCCAGGGTCAGCTCTGCATCTTTTGCTTTGGGCATAGCTTTCAAGTTCAGGTCTCCTCTTCTCTCTTCACAGCTTCAACCCGTCTCCAGCTTGACACATGTTGCATAAGATCTGTTTCTCCCTGAGGTGAAGGGTGTACAAGACAATCGTCTGCTGAAGGTTTGAGAGCAGAGCCTGTGTTTTCCTCTTCCTTCCTGGTGGGGGGTGGGATTCCATCCCAAGGAAAGAGCTAGAGAGATGCCACTCAGGTGGGACATATTCGGATCCATCTGTTTAGCGGGGAGTGGGAGGAGGGAGAAGGAAACTGCCAAAGAAACAGGAAGAAGAAGAAAATGCTTCTTTCTAGGTTGACTCCCATCTCCCTTTGCTTCTGCGATCTGCTTTTCAGCCTCTGTTTCTGCTGTGTGGTCTGCATCTTCTCCCTCTCAAAAGAGGAGATTATTTAGAGGGTGTAAAACAGTGCATTCAGCTCATTTAAGGACAGGACTCTCAGTGTAAAAGAGGGTGTGTGCAGTTCAGTGGGAAGTATCGTCTTCATAATTTTTCTTTTAAAAACACTTTTGTTCAGTCACATTTAAGCATATTTGCTTAAATATACTTGTTTGTTCTCTCTAGAAGCCACGTAAGAATACTCTGTGTGTGAGTGTAGGGGGATGATGCTGAATTTGCAGTGGACTCACCCAATGGTTGTTGCTTGATCTTCCCCCCCACGCAAATGGCCTCCCCACATTTAAGGCCTGCTCTTTATTTGGGGGGACTTAATTTGTGTGTGTGTAGGGGGATGGTGCTTAATTTGCAGTGGGGAGACTTCAGTGGGAGACCCCACCACTAGACTCGGCCCATTGTTGTTGCTTGACCATTTGTCCCCACCCAAATGGCCTCCCCGGATATAAGACCTGCTTTTTATTTGGGGTGGGGTGTGTTTTTTTTTTACTCCTGTCTGTGTGTGTGTGTGTGTGTGTGTGTGTGTGTATGTGTGTGTGTGTGTACACTTTAGTACTATAGCACCATGTGTGTGGCAAACACAGCAAAAATATAGACCGCCCCCCACCCTTTCTTTGATGCCCCCTCCCCCGTCTAGAATTGGTGATTCAATTTACACCCCAAAGATGTCTGGGCGAGTAGGAGGAAGATCTATGAGCAGACTGCCAGGGAGAGGAAGGGGTGATGCTGGTCGCAGTTGGGGGGCAGTGCAGAGGCGTAACTAGGGGAAACGGCGCCCGGGGCAAGCACTGAAATTGCGCCCACCCCACCCCCGCCACCCCCTTAGCTAAGCAGGGTCCACCCTGGTTTGCATTTGAATGGGAGACTAGAAGTGTGAGCACTGGAAGATATTCCCCTCAGGAGATGGAGCCACTCTGGGAAGAGCATCTAGGTCCCAAGTTCCCTCCATGGCAGCATCTCCAAGATAGGGCTGCAAGAGACTCCTGCCTGCAACCTTGGGGAAGCCGCTGCCAGACTGGGTAGACAATACTGAGCTAGATAGACCAATGGTCTGACTCAGTATATGGCAGCTTCCTGTCTTCCTAAATACTACTGCAGCACACACACAAGACACCTGTCCCATCCTGACACTCAGCCAACTTCCATAATCAAGTTCCTACACACACACACACACACCCCCAGAGGTGTAACTAAGGAAAACAGCATAACTGGGGGGAGGGAACCAACACACACACACACACACACACACAGGGCTTAGGAAGGAGCGCACCCCTCATCCTACAGCTAATTTAAAATGGATTAGAGGAGGAACGCAATGGGAAGCAGCGTGGAGGAAGGGGCGGGGGGGGGAACCAACACACACACACGCACTCACACAGGGCTTAGGAAGGAGCGCAGCCCTCATCCAACAGTTAATTCAAAATGGAATAAAGAAGGAAGGCAACGGGGAAGCAGCGTGGAGGAAGGGGTGGGGGAAACCAACACAGCCTCTGCGCTCCCTCGGGGCTCCCAAGTGTTTGCACCTCCGCCTGAGGGAAAGGATGGAGACCCAGGAACTGCTGCCTGCCTGGTGCTGCTCAACCGATGACGGCAGGGGCTGCACTGTCCCTGCCGCGTTAAGACCATCTTCGAGCCCCAGCCAGGAGAACAACCGCCGCCCCAGCCAAGGCCACCGCACCAAATACAGATTAATTTAAGGCACACAAACCTTTTCTTGTTCGCATCCTTCTTAATGTTGTTGTCCTCCTGTGCCTGCGCCCAGCCAGCAGCAGCAACGCTCTCCCAGTCCCACCCTGCCTCGTCGCCGATGCCACGTGCAGAAGGCGAGCTGGGAGGACTCACGCATGCTCAGAAAGTTGCTTGCGTGCATGTGTGAGTGGGAGAGAGACCCTGGCCAGCGGCAAGCCACTAGAGGGCCTGATCATAAACTCCACTCCACAAGGTTAGAACGGACGAAGCCAAGTGAGGAAGGCAAGCGCCCAGCGCCCTTTTTGTAAGGGAGGGGAGGGCCATACAGGCATGTGCGACTGGGGGGGGAGGTGGTGCCGCGGGGCGGGAAGTGAGAGCGTTAGCGAGCGGAGTGATATATGACGAATGAAATGACGGTGATGCCGATTCGCCGAAGCAAGCAGCAAGCAGGCAGGCACTGCAGTGCAACTTTAGGCGCCCGCGCTGCGGTGCCCAGGAGCAATGGGGGGGGGGGCACCGGGACCCGGGGAGGGGGAGGGGGACTGCTCAATGCGTCCCACACTGCCTGCTGCGCACACACACACAAAATTCCGAACAAAAAAAAAATTAACGGAAAGGCAGGAGCTTGACGGGGGCACTTTTTGGCGCCCCCCACGTGATCAAACAGAGTGGTGCCCAGGGCACCTGCCCCCCCTGCCCCCCCTATCGTTACGCCCCTGGGGCAGTGACAGGTGCCTTCTCCCCAAGTCAACCCTGCTCCTGCTTTTGCCGGCTCTATGCAGGCACATCTACTCGGATGAAGCAGAAGCACAGCCAATAGTTTTGGCTGAGCGGGAGTTGGCGGGAGGTCCTACCCTGTCAGGGAAGATGCTCTTCCGGTGGCAACTGTGGAGGAGGTGCAGACTGTTTGGCTGCTAGCCCAGCCAGATGGGTCTCACCATCCTCCCAATCCCCCTTAGCAGTGCAAGCCCCCAGTCAGAGGGTGAGGAGGAAGTCATCATTCTTCTCATTCCTGGACCTGCTCAGCTCCAGACCAAGAGTGGTGAGGGAGGTGTCCCTGAAGGAAGCAGCAGCCCCACCACCACTGAAAAGGGCTGTGAGCAGGGCTGGTGAGCATGGTGGCCGGTGAGCATCATGGCAGCATGGTGTGAGATCACTTGGAGCTCTGCCTTAGTGACTCTTCCCACTGCAGGGCATGGGTCAGCAGGGCAAAGGGCCCAGAGTGACTTGGGCGATGGTGATGCAGCAGCTCTGTGGGCCAGTTGCAGTGGGCTGCACACTGCCTACCAGGCCCTCACTGTGCACTGGTGGGGGCAGGAGAGATGGGGAGCCTCTGGCGCTGGTGGCGTGGACACCTCCTGGGGGGCTGTGCTGCATGTGGAGGCTATGGACACAGACCACACGTCAGAGGAGCTGCCAGCAGCCACGGCCCAGTAGGTGGATTCTTGGGTTCCTGGGGAGCCAGCCCTCTAGCAAGGCTTCCTGCTCACTGACAATGCAGCCAACACAGCCAGGGCTGCAAAGCATGGTCAACTGGTGCACTTCTGTGGTGTTGTGCACACTTTCCACCGGGCCGTGCAGGATGCGCTTGGCCTCCAGGAGGGAAAGGCCAGGTGCAATGGGGGCTCCCACCACACAGTCCCTGCTGGGGCTCATAGCCAGCCTCAGTGACCACCCTGGGACACCCCCTGGTTCCGGACCTTTGCTGCTCTCTTGGAAGTGCCACAAGGCTGAGGACTGCAGTGGTGGATGGGCTCAGACACCTCTTGGGTGCATCGGCATGGCAAACCTCTTGGTTGCATTGGCATGGCATGTCCCATCCTGTCTCTTTGAAGGGAAAAGCTGTCACCCAGGTGGAGACACTACCTGGTGGAATGTGTTAGGCAAGCCAAGGGGAAGAGGCTGGGTCGCAACCAGGAGGAGGGGGCTGGAGCCCCTAGAGGAGGCGGCTGGGTCGCAACCAGGAGGAGGCGGCTGGGTCGCAACCAGGAGCAAATTCCAACCATAATTGGGGTTGGAAGTTGCCTATTCTGGAAGGACGGGGGAAATTCCCCTTCAGATACAAATGCCTGCCTCCGATTCAAATATTTGAAGTGAGCATTAGGAGCTCGCAGGGCCCATATTTCTGAAGGAAATATGAACTGCAGCAACACCTCTAGATGAAAAGCATCTTTTGGTTGTGACAACCCTGCTTTGACTGAACTCCTATATTTTGTTTGCATCTTGATGACAGTTTGAAGCAGCAGACAATCTGAATGGAATCTGTTAAATCTTTCAGACGCACAGATAATCCAGGTACTTGCTTAATCTTTATTCAATGCACAGCTTTTATTTTTAGAGACAAAATCCACGTACTTTTCTCCAGCAAACATTGATTGAGAAAATCTCATTCATCTCATTCATATACTAGTCATTTGGAACACGGTCTTGAACATGGATAACATGGAATAAATAGTTAGTAGCTCAAGTTCCTCTTCTTTGGAGTAAAGACCTGGTAAACTTCTCCAAAAACATGCTAGTGATACTTTCTTTTATGCTCATGTTCCACTACATTTGTGCTGGCTTCCTGTTTTTAAAAAGAGAAAAAACTCATTTTCTCAAAGAAAATGTTTAATTTTTCCTTCTTTATTTCTCATACTGATAGCCTGCTCTTCCTCTAAGGACTTCAGTGCAGAATACAGGGTTATTCAACTTTATCCTCACAACAATTCTGCACGAGAGATTAGACTGAGAGGAAGAGAAATTGACCAGGGCGCTTTCCAGAGTACACACTACAAAAGTGTCACTACTGTCAAGTGTGCTTCTATACTGCCTGTGTTTCGACATTGCAAACCCTGTGCTGTCAGAAAGGTGTCATCTGGAAAGCTCCCAGGGCATTTTCCAGATTACCCGCTGAACAGCGGTAGTTGACTTCAGCTTGGCAAAATCGTTTTGAAATCGTAAATAGCGGTTGTTGCGCAAAACCAACACCAGGGGAGCAGTCTTTTCTAGCTTTCATGAAACTTTTGCATTGGGAAAATACAGCTATCTATTTACAAGATTGTAGCACCGTATTGCAAAGAGAAAACCTGAAAGAAGGCATTGGAAATGTGGACGGCACCTTGCTGACAGTGCACGGAGTGCGATGTAGAAACCCAGGCAGTGCGGAAGGACAATTAATGGACATGTAGTGACACTGTTGTTGTGTCCAGTCTGGAAAGCATCCGGGAGGCTTTTTAGACAGCAGGCCTTACCACGAGGCTTTACTGCAAGTTTGGGGCATAACGGATATGCCGATGCAAGAAGAGGATTTTTTAACCCTGGACATCAACCGGGCTAGGTTCCAATATGGAGGGAAACCCCTGAATGGTGTGTGAAGTGCCCTCTGAAATATTTCAGGCACTTTGGGTTCATCGGGCCGATATGTGGCCGCACACTAACCCTCCCAAAGTGAAGATGCTCCCTGAAAAAGCTCTTGCTGAAGGTGACTCAGCAAGCAACTTGATAGAGCAGCAACTTAAACCAGGTCGATTTGATCCAGGTTAATCACTCTTTCCACTATACTGCTGAGGATTCTTGTTCATCAGTATCAGTTAACCTTTCATGTATATAATTTCAAACTGTCCTGTGAAGTATTACAGCTGATTCTTCAAAGATGGTTTTAAATTTAAATACAGCGTAAAAACAATCCCCATATGCAGTCAGGGTGCAGTGCACTAAGCTGCAGAAGCCTAGAGATGTCTGTACACTCGTACCACATGTGTCTGTGTGAATGGCTCTGTGCCCACATTCATTTAAAAAGTGAACCTGGGTACAGGCCCCTCCAATGTATACTACAGATAGGAAGGTACTGCTGTGCCTATGTGCAACATAACATTTGATAGCTGTCCCTGTAAAGAGTTGTGCCTGCCCTGTGCACCCGGTGCACTCATTGTGCAAGTGCTGAACATAACATGTGAATGGGTCTGATGTCTGAATAGGAACACAGAATGAAGGGTTTTAGTGGATCAGTCCATGAATTATTCACAGTCAACAATACTAAGTATAACATGGCAGTTATCAAAAAGATCAAACACAATTAAAGCCTAGAAATGTCACTACAAATACGATACCTTACTTTGGAATGTATCGTCATGAACAGTAATAAGGAAGTCTGTGGCTATATCTCTTCATGGATTCAAGAAGCTTTGACTCTAATTTGATCTCTCTTTGGATACGGTGGACTGTGTTCTAGATACGCTTTGTATTTATTTCTAGTGTTTAATTGTGTATGTTTTATGTTTTTAATAACTGTTTTTATAAAGTATAATTTGTCATAAAAGTGCCAATTTATATGTCTTTAATCCCCACTGGTATGTTTCCCAGGCTATGGGAAACATCTGTATCAGGCAGCAGTGATATAGGAAGATGCTGAAAGGCATCATCTCGTAGTGAGCGAGAGGTGGCAATGGTAAACCCCTCCTGTATTCTACCAAAGACCACCTCAGGGCTCTGTGGTCGCCAGGAGCTGGCATCGACCCGATGGCATACATTACATTTATGTATGTTTTAGGGGCGTAATTGGCTTCTCTGTGGATCGTTGCTTCATTTTCTGAATCTAGCTAACTCCGTATGTGCTGTTTGTAAATATATGGCAGTGCCAGGAGTATTTCCTGCATTCCCAATATTAGAATGCAGTAGTTCAGGAATGTAGGCCCAGTAATTCAATGAAATGAAGATGCAGAGACATTCACAAGCTTTTCAGGCTTGCACGCATAGCTGGCTCAAAATTCACCAAATACTTTAAAATTGCTTCCCTTGTAAACACAAAATAATCTCAATGTGTTGAATAGATTTCTCTTTGACTGGAATATAAGCAGAAATATGATGAATTATAGACAGAAAGAAAGGATGACATATTAAGTGGGGTAGTCATATATTTCTGGTAGTAGAATATTGAGACCTATATTGTTTCAATTGTGTAATGTTTTCTATTGTTTTCTGTTTCACAATAATGTAACACATGAAATTAATCAAGCTGACATACACAGCAAGGAATCACCAGTGCTGTTGGGAATTCCCTCTGGTAGGAGAAACCCTTATTCATGATAGCAGAGTGCACAGAGGCACAACACAGCGGAATTTGCTTAGGCATGCGTGTATGCTGAGAGTAAAATAACTTGGAGCCAGTTCATAGTTTCAAACCAATATCAGGAGTATTGATTAGAGAACTCCATTCTAGATAGGAAAGTGAAGAGATAGGATCTCTGTCTATCTAGCTGGATGCAGATGGATTCTGCATCTCTGCACACATGGTGCAGGGAGAGAGGAGCTTGCATGTTGCAAGGGAGAAGGAAGGGAGAGAGGAAGTGACAGGCAGGCAGGAAGTGTCCCTGAGAGTAGCAATCTCAATTCCAAAGGGATAGTGTCAGAGCAGTAGAGAAGGGATGACCAATGTCTTGACCCTCTAGTCTTCTGACTCACTAGTCTGTCCTCCACTGTCTTTGAGACAAGAGACAGCACAAAGTCCTTCACTTCCAACAAGTGCAGCGAGAGGTAACACCACTTCTCAGCTAACTATCAGTGCAGTTGGGAAGTGTTAGTTGGATCGGGGCGGAGCCACCATTGAGCGAACGGATTTGAAAAACCTGGGCCACCAAATTCTAATCTGCATTCATCCTACTACCTATGGGCCTCTCTCCTTTCTACAACTGGGCATGGGCAGCTAGCAACCTGGGGACACCTTAGCAGGTTCCCATAGAAAGCATGGGGGTGGGGGTGGTCAAAAGAAGGCCCTTAAACAGTGCCGCCGTGATTCCCCTGGGATTCCCCCAGGATTCCCATGTCCCCCAAAGAAAAGAACCCCCCCAAGAAACGGTGGGGGGGGGGAGAAACAAGGGACCCTAACTGCTTTTTTCACTCCTCAAACTGAGAGTCTCGATTGCTCCTGAGAACTTCTCTGAGGGTGAGGTGAGGTCTCCTCCTGCCTGCTGCTGCAGCTACAGCCTCACCTCCCTCCTGCACAGTGGTTAGAGTGCTGGACTAGGACCAGGGAGACCCTAGTTCAAATCCCCATTCAGCCATGATACTAGCTGTTTGACTCTGGGCCAG
This sequence comes from Hemicordylus capensis, assembly GCF_027244095.1. Lineage (NCBI taxonomy): Eukaryota > Metazoa > Chordata > Lepidosauria > Squamata > Cordylidae > Hemicordylus > Hemicordylus capensis. The sequence goes on from NC_069658.1 coordinate 162,619,423, forward strand.
TCTCTTCTCTCTCAGCCTAACCTATTTCACACTTCTCTCTCCGCTTAACCTACTTCACAGGGTTGTTGTGAGGAGAAACTCAAGTATGTAATACACCGCTCTGGGATCCTTGGAGGAACAGCGGGATATAAATGTGTAAGTAAGTAAGTAAGTAAGTAAGTAAGTAAGTAAGTAAGTAAATGGCTCAAGTCTAAATGGCTCAAGCCTAATATCGTCCTCACTGTTATTCCGCGGAAGCAGCCACTTAATGAAGGGGTTTCCCCCCTACCTCCCAAGTTTACACTCAGGGGGAAAAGGGCTGGTTTTCTCCCTGTCCTTTCCAACAGGCAGCAGCCCCTGGTGGGGCCCTTTATCTTGATCCCTGCCTCAACCCCTGTGGCTGTGTTAATCCTCTAGGTCTCAGGTTCACTCAGTGCTTCACCACCACCTCGCGGAGGACATGGACGCACTCGACTCTCCTTAGTCGCAGGGTCTCCTGGACAGGCCGTAGGTCGTCGTCCAAGGCTGATGGCACAACTCCGACAGAGAAGGGCACAGGTAATCTAGGGGCCCCTCTCTAAGGCGACCATGGTTCGCTGGACTGGTACCCCTCTCTGTCACGGCCTCAATGCCTCTGCTGCAATGGCCAGACCTTCTGACCCAAGGCCTGTTGCTTCAGCCAGACTGGGCATGGCTCTACTACATGCCTGGAGTTAACCGCACGCAGTTAGCGAAGAGAGGGCTATTCCAGGATGGTGCAAGACACAATCTGGGCCACTTGGCGCCAAAGCACCAACAGGAATTACCAGATGACGTGGGCCGTCTTCCTCAGAAAGGCCGCCTTAGATGGGCTAGGCATAAAAAGTTGAGATATGCTTGGCCAAAGTCCCCCAAGACCCGGCCTTCCCTTCCCGCAGGCAGGCCTGGACCAGGGTCTGAGACCCATTACTCTGAAACAGACAGTATTAGCTTCGGTCCTGAGCCTGAGGAGAGCAGGGAGTATTCAACTCCACCCCCACCTCTCTTGTTTTTTCGAGGAGCTACCAATATCGCTCTTCCACTGATTGATCGCCTTCCTTCATGGAACCTCAATAAGGTACTGAATGCCCTCACATGGGCCCCCTTTGAACCAATTTCATCTATCCCACTAAAGTATCTATCCAACAAAGTCCTCTTCTAGTGATGATCACTCTGGCACACAGAGTATCGGAATCGGGGGGCGATTTTGGTTCGAAGGGAGCTCTGCGTCTTCCAGCCAGACGTGGTGGTCCTTAAGACGTAGGGTTCTTCGACCCTACCTTGGTCAAAATAAATAATTAAATATATTAACAAACTCAGTCTTCCAAGCCCATACATTTGCTTGTACGCTTGTAAACGTTTGGCATTCCCTGGAGGGTTGCAGGGCCTGACGCACCTACATTCAAAGGACAAAGGACCTAAGGCGGTCCGAGGCCCTCCGCGTGACTCCACAGGGCTCTAAGGCGCCTAAGGTGACCTTAGCTCGTTGGCCGAGGGCATGTGTCACCACAGCCTACCAAGCCCCGTCAACACAGCTTCTATGGGGCATCATAGCACACTCTACCACAGGGCAGCCACCTTGGCGGCTTTCACAGCACAGGCGCTGCTAGGGGAAATATGCCAGGCATCCACATGGCCCGCCATTTCTCCCTTTCTCAAGCACTACAAAATTGGGGGATGGGTGTTCCAGCAAGTGGTCCAGAACTGATCCACTTCCCCACCGCCCATGGTAATTTTTAACTGCTCTGGTAAGTCCCTTTGTGAGCCGTGACCACCTACTTCAAGGGAGAAAGAAACATTGGACCTACCGTGTGTTGGAAATTCTCTGTGGTGAGAGAATTCCTTTCTCAATATAGCAGAGTGCACAGAGGCACAACACAGCGGTAGATTAGTTAGGCATGCGTGTGTGCTGAGAGTAAAGTAACTTGGAGCCAATTTATAGTTTCAAATCAATATAAAAGGCATTTATTAAGGAACTCCATTCTAGATAGGAAAGTGAGGATTTAGGATCTCTAATCTATCTATCTAAGTGGATGCAGTTGGATTCTGCATCCTCTCTGCACATTTGGTGCAGGGAGAGGAACTTGCCATGTTGCAAGGTAAACGGCCAGGTAGCAAGAGAAGAGAGAAGGAGGAAGGAAGTTGAATCCCCTGAGATTAGCAATCTACATTTCAAAGGGATAGCACCAGAGCAGTGGAGAAGTGATGACAAATGTCTTGACCCTCTAGCCCTCTGACTTACTAGTCTGTCCTCCACTGTCTGAGGCAAGAGACAGTGCAAAGTCCTTTATCTTCCAATACCGTGAAGGGTTCTTTCTCCTCTGAAGTAGGAGGTCACACGGCCCACCCGTGGATCAGGGACTAGTGTGGTGTCAGGCCATGCCTCTCTGCGCCAACCTTTGGGACTAATTGTTCCAATGCTAACCTTGGAACAACCTCCGTTTCTACCTTGATTAATATCTCAGGGCTTCCGTCCTCTATCCTACTCCCTTTGAGTGCTAACCTCTAGTTCCACAACACTGTGGAGTTCTGCAGCCCAATCATGAAACGCAACAGTCGGAACTGGGGAATCACACCTGAGCATGCTGGGAGAAGGGGGATGGACTTGAGCTACTTGAAAAGCACCTGAGATTTCCTGTCTATCGGGAGGAAGGAGTGGAAGTTAACCCTTTGTGAGCCGTGACCTCCTACTTCAGAGGAGAAAGAACCCTTCACGGTAGGTCCAATGTTTCTATTTCCTCTTCCATTCTCTGCTTCTTCCCATTTGGGCACTGTCTTTTCCCCTCACATTTGGGGGCTGGCTTTTTCTATACCTGGAACCTTGGTCTCGTGCTCAACAGCGACCCAGCTGCCAGGCTCAGTGAAGAGGGCAGAGCCCAGCCATCATGCCTAGCAGCAACCTCAGCTGCAGGGCTCAATGGAGGAGGAGGTCGATGACCCCAGAGAAGGAAGTGGGTGACTGCTCCACTCATATATATTGCCCCCCAAAAGACACACACACACACAGAGGAATCAAACATTTGATTCCAGGGAGAGGAACTTGCCATGTTGCAAGGAAACAAGGGTGCGGCGGGGGACCTCTGGGGAGCTTTAGGGGGTGGCCGCCAGCCGAGGGGGACTGAGCTTGAAGGGGGCGGCAGGGACTGGGAGCGATCCTGCCACCCCGATTATGGCTACGAGAAGCGGGAGCCCGCGCTGAGGGAGATTGAAGCGGGCGGCACCCTGCCGCCCAATTACTACAAGGAATACAGTACAGTACAGTGCCTTACTTTCATGGAAGGGGTGAGTAAAGCCCCCCCCCCTTTTCGCTCCGGAACGAATTAATCCGTTTCCAATGCATTCCTATGGGAAACCGCTTTTCGACTTACGAACTTTTCGACCTACGAGTATGCATTCGGAACGGATTAAGTTCGTAAGTCGAGGGACCACTGTAATTAAATCAAAGGTAGCCTAAAACCTTAGGTATGCTTAAGATTCTTTTCAATTATAGTCCCCCAACCCAATTATTTAAAAATATTTCCATATTGTAATTTTATTTTTAATGTTGTATTTTACAGTCTGCAGACAGATATGTATTTCTGAAATAAATATTTGAGTCAGGGGAAATTATGGTGGGAGCACTTTATGCCTAAACAAGGAACTAAAAATCCATTTAAAAGACAGAGCTGGTTCAGATGAACCTCAGTCCAGCAACACCCCTTCTACATGTGATAAGACTGGAGCCTTGTCACGAAGCCTTGTCACGAATGTACCCACCTCTAGGTCATTCAAGGATATGCAGACATGTTCTCCACGTCCATTACTCAGGTGAAAATGGTGATCATATGAATGTTTAAACAGGGTTTTGCAGCATGTGTGAAGGGGTGATATGGAAGAGTACGTGCTTTAGAATCCAAGGGAAAGTGTGGTATGCAAGGACAAGGCAGTCAAGAGGAATCAGGAATATTAATAGTTTAATGAACTAGAGATGATTAGCTTATCCCACGCACAGCATTCGCACTCTAGGATTTTATTGTCCTAGAGTGCAGAGGGGCAGTTAGGATGAGGGATGCGCATGGAACTGTGGCGGGGCAGTTCAAAGGCGGCAGGGGTGCCGCTTTAAGAGTGGGGGAGGGTGCCCTTACCCTTCCTGCCACTTCCCTCTGCCGGCGTCCTTTGTTTAGAAAGCTAATCGAGGCGGCAGCATACCTCCCTGCCACCCCGTTGGCCGGATATGGCTGGAAGTCCCTGACCCTCCTGCACACGTGGGCGTGTGTGAATGCTGGTGCGCGCAGGCACATCAGGGATGTCCGGCCAACGGGGGCAATGGGGTGGCAGGGAGATGCGCTGCTGCCCCGATGAGCTTTCTAAGCAAACTACTCCGGCAGGAGGAAGTGGTGGGAGGGGTAAGTGTACCCTTCCCCACTCTTAAAGCGGCACCCTGCAGCCTTTGAACCTGTGAATCTAAGCATTTCATATTGATCTCTATGTATTGATCCTAGGGTATGTCATTAATGGAGAACTGAGCTCTTGCTACACCATTTGGATGGTAGCTGAAGAGAGTCCCCTCCATCTTGTATTCCTGAACGTATGTCAGTGGGAAAGAACCTGCTTAGTATGCTTTGGTTCTCATACTAAGCAGACCTTGCAAGCTGCAACATAATATGTATTCTCTATGCCTTGCTTTGTTCTGGCCTGCTGGTCAGGAGAGGTGATGATGCTGGTATCTGAACTGCCTCCTAGAGGCTGCATAAGCACTCCTTTAACAATGGTAGTATTGTTGGAAGTTAAAGGACTTTGCGCTATCTCTTTGCCTCAGACAGTGGAGGACAGACTAGTAAGTCAGAGGGCTAGAGGGTCAGGATATTTGTCATCACTTCTCCACTTCTCTGATGCTATCCCTTTGATAGGGGAAGAAGACAGATGGAACAGCTTGGGTGGGGCACTGACTGACTGCTGTCTTTGCCTCTGCCCCACCTTTCCTCAGGTGTGTGTAACATCTCCTTGGGCTGCTGCTGGGGCTTTGGCTGCTGCTGCTGCTGCTATATAGGGCAGGCTAGCCCAAGGGCTCTCGTCCTTGTGGCCCTCTGCTGTGGGGCGAACTGCCTGAGGCCCAGAAGATCTCTCTCCTTCTGCCATGAAGATCCGTCTTCCTACAATTAAGAAGTCAGCAGGAGATTATGCAAGTCTGGTTTTGTTTTTTTTAATTAAGCCAAGAATCCGTGGTGGGTTAGTCTGGGGAGATGTGTCTGGGAGAGCAAAAAGTGGGTCTGGAGTGGGGGCAGCAATATCATAGGTAGCGGGCAGAGGGAGGTATAGCGGTGGGAGTTGGGCAGGCCATTACAGGGGGAAACGGTCCAGGCAATTGAGGCCTGTTCCTTTCCCCAGCCCTTCTCCCAACCCTTTGACCCTAGGGAGCTCTGTGAACACTCCTTCGAGGATTAGGGTGCTGCTGCTGAATGCCAGGTCAGTTAACGCAAAAATATCTCTCATCCACGATTTGATTGTGGATGAGCGTGCTGACCTGGTATGTGTGACGGAGACCTGGTTGGATGCGCTGGGCGGGGTTGGTCTCTCTGAGCTTTGTCCTCCAGCTTTCCAGATCGTGCAGCGGCCCCGCCTCGAGGGTCGGGGAGGAGGCGTTGCAGTCATCTTTCGAGAGACCCTCCCCGTTTCCAGGTGCCCGGTCAGGCAATCTCAGAATTTCGAGTGTTTGTCCTTGAGGGTGGGCCGCCGAGATAGGCTGGGGATTCTGTTGGTGTACCAACCACCCTGCTGCACTTCAGTCTCCCTACCTGAGCTGGCGGGGGTGGTCTCGGAGGTGGCCTTGGGTTCCCCCAGGCTTATTGCTTTGGGGGATTTCAATGTCCACACCAAGGCCCCCCTAGTGGGTGCGGCTCAGGATTTCATGGCAACCGTGGGCCTGTCTCAATTGGTATCGGGCCCTACCCACGTGGCGGGACACACTCTGGATCTGGTTTTTGCCGACCGGGAAATAAATGATCTGGAGGTGGTGGAATTTGAGACCACTCCCTTGTCATGGACAGATCATCACCTGGTGGGGTTTAGTTTGACTGCTCCGTCTGCCCTCTGCAGGGGGGTGGGCCGATTAAGATGGTCCAACCCCGGAGGCTTATGGATGCGCTTGGATTCCAGACGGCCCTTGGGGAGTTTCCAGTGTCCAGAGCTGGTGACCCTGTCGAGGCCTTGGTTGATCTCTGGAATGGAGAGATGGCCCGGGCTGTTGACACGGTTGCTCCTAAACGACCTCTCCGGCTTAGTGGAGCCCGTTCTGCTCCTTGGTTTTCCTCAGAGCTTAAGGCGATGAAGCAACTTGGACGACAGCTGGAACGACGCTGGAGGAAGAGTCGTCACAAATCCGACCGAACACGGGCTAGAGCCCATTTTAGGGACTACTCCGTGGCGGTGGGGGCGGCGAAGAAATGCTCTTTCTCCGCCTCCATTGCATCTGCTCAGTGCAGACAAACAGAGCTGTTTCGTGTGGTGAAAACCTTGCTCCACACATCCCCCCAGACAATGGGGGAGGAGTCATCTACAGCTCTGTGTGATCGGTTTGCCTGTCACTTTGCAGATAAAGTCACTTGCATCAGTGCTGACCTGGACTCCAGAGTTTTGGCAGTTCCGGCAGACGTGCCTTTGGTACCATCTTGTCCCGTTGTGTTGGATTCTTTTCAGTTGGTGTGGCCTGAGGATGTGGACAAGATCCTGGGCAGTGTGCGTGTGACTTCGTGCGCTCTTGACCCTTGCCCTTCATGGCTAATAAAAGCTGCCAGGGAGGGGACAGGCAGATGGTTGGAGGTGATCGTTAATGCTTCGTTAAGGGAGGGCAGGACGCCATCGTGCCTCAAGGAGGCGGTGGTAAGACCTCTATTAAAAAAGCCCTCCCTTGATCCCTCCAACCTGGATAACTATAGACCTGTGTCTAACCTTCCCTTTTTGTGCAAGGTGATGGAGTGTGTGGTGGCGTCCCAGCTGCAGAGGGTCTTGGGTGATACGGATTATCTGGACCCTTTGCAATCTGGCTTCCGCCCCGGGTATGGGACTGAGACTGCCTTGGTCGCTCTAGTGGATGACCTACGCCGGGAACTAGACAGGGGGAGTGCGTCCCTGTTGGTTCTGCTGGACCTCTCGGCGGCGTTCGATACCATCGACCATGGTATCCTTCTGGGCCGCCTCTCGAGTATGGGAATCGGAGGCATTGCGTTGCAGTGGTTCCAGTCCTTTCTTGAGGGGAGGGTCCAGAAGGTGCTGCTGGGGGACTACTGCTCGGCCCTCTGTTGTCTTGTTTTTATGCTTGTTTTATATGTTTTTAGCTTGATGTTTTTATTGCCTGATGTTTTTATTGCTTTTATTGTATGTTTTAATTTTTGTAAACCACCTTGGGGTTTTCTTTTAACGAAAGGCGGTATAGAAATGTAAAAATAAAAATAAATAAATAAATATGTATATTGCTACTCTTAGGGATTCAACTTCCTTCCTCTCTCTCCCACTTCCTACCTGCCCATCTACCTTGCAACATGGCAAGCCTCTCTCCCTGCACCATATGTGCAGAGAAGATGCAGAATCCATCTGCATCTAGCTAGATAGATAGGAAAGTGAGGAGTAAGGATCTCTAATCTATCTAGAATGGAGTTCCTTAATAAATGCCTTTTATATTGATTTGAAACTATGAATTGGCTCCAAGTTATTTTACTCTCTGCAAACACACATTCTTAACTAAATCTGCTGTGTTGTGCCTCTGTGCACTCTGCTATAATGAGAAAGGGATTCTCTCACCACAGAGAATTTCCAACAAGTATTGTAAGCCTGATGGCCTAATATGGAGTTGTACTGCCGGACTACTTGGCTGGCTTGTTGTGAATGATGATGTGTTCAGATGTATCAAGCTTTGGACAGACACCATCTTGGGTCCGTCTTGTCTTTGGGAGCTATCCCCTAGATGGCCACTTTTTAAACTCTGCAGCGTTCAATAAAGCTTCTTGGAACTATAAAGTTTTCTCCTCTGTGGTACATACAAAATTGTCTATCATCTACCAAGTAGATAGTAACATGTTAGTTAACAGCTCCTAACTACCCCTCTACATGCATTCCAAATATTAAAGTACCCCCCACACAAACACACACAATTTGTGGAACAAATGCTGGGATGAGGAGATGTATGAACTTTCATCTCTGTTGTGGGGTGGACTTGGGTGAATTATTCTCCAAATCGTCTGTAATGTATGGTCGTTTGCTCATGCTTATCGTAGCAGGAAGGCAAAGGAAACCTAGGAGAACCTCTTCTGTGCTGGACTGGAGACACTGATGTTTTCGGGGAGGGAGGGGTGTTAGTAGGAACTGTATATACCATCAGAGACTACACTGCCACAGCTTCACTTACCTCAATCTGCTCGAGAAAGAAGCTGCTCCATTGACACAACGTATAATGCTATAAAATTCTGTCTATGCTGCTGGATATATCAAGTTCAGATGAAGAAACATGTCGTGCAATAATTCGTTTGAGAATGAGATGCAAAATCCAGCTGCCCTGTGAACAGGGGCATGGCAAATTGAAGAGGGCCCTGGCTAAAAAGTGAAGATGGGCCCCGGCCCCTGCCCCTACCCCCACCCCACCCCACCTCTTCTTCAGAGAGGCATGAGCGGGAAAGCAAAGGACAAGCTGTCACCAAGGCCGGTGGGTCCCTCTCCTCCTGGGCTTCAGGGACCTTTGTCCCCCATTGTTCAATTGTAGCCACGCCCCAGCTTGAGAATATTTTATTGAAAAAACAGGATAGAAATCATGCTTCTAGACAAAGACCTTTAGCTACACTAAATATGTCTGTGTTGGATGTCTGCCTGCCTTACACTTAAAACATCTCTTCATTTATGAATACCTTCCCACCAAAACACTAAACACACTTAAAAAAAAAAAAGTTTGTAGAACTCCAGATTTAAAAAAAAATCTTTGTCAGGCTGAACTGCAAAAGTAGGAAACACTTCATAAAATGGCAGCCTGTCAATCAAATGCAGAAAAGAAGCAAGAGGTTGCTGAAAGGAGAAATAAATGTAAGAGCAGCATTGAACCTAGGTAAAAAAACAAGATTCTTTTTTTTTTTTTTAAAGTAAGATTGGTCGGGGTGGGGAGAGAGATTAAATTACATTTCTTCATCTTATCTGACACACTCTAGTTCAGGCCTGCACAACTCAAATGACCTGGTGGGCCGAAACCAACCGTGACTTGTTTCATGGGGGCTGAGGTCAATTCCGAGGGTGCTGATTATTAGAGTAACACTTAATATCAACCAATCAACTGAATTAAAGTGAAATGAATTAAAAATGAATTTAAAATTAATTTAATCAATATTTAACTTTTGATGTTCTGGCAGGCCAAGATTGATTTAAATTAATATGAAATAAGTTAAATTAAAATTCATTCTAATAATATAAAGATGATACAATCTGTACAAAATACATAATAAAATGCATTGTTCTTCCTTTCCACCTCTGCCAAATTATCACACAAAACATGGAACACTTTTAAGGTGGGGGGGAGAGAACCTCTTCTCATAATTTTGGAAAAGAATGGAGAAAGGGAAAGAAAGATGGAAAGGATGCAGCAGGAGGCTTGGCCGGAGAGAGAGAGAGAATGGAGCAGTCTAGGAGAGAGAGAGAGAGAGAGGGAGAGAGAGAATGGAGCAGTCTTGGTGTGTGTGTGTGAGAGAGAGAGAGAATGGAGCAGTCTTGGTGTGTGTGAGAGAGAGAGAGAATGGAGCAGTCTTGGTGGGGGAGAGAGAGAAAGACTTAAGAGACTTAAGAGCAGACCCCAGCCAGAAAGGTAGCTGTTTGGATGAATGGCAGTGGATGGAGGTGTGGGTGTCTGCTCTGAGGGGCCTGTGGTGGTGGTGGTGTCGCTTTAAACAGGGTGGGCAAGAGAGCCCTCTGATTTCTCAGACAAACAGATAGAAGAACATGAAGGGTGAGGTTTGAAAGAACCATTACTACTACTACTACTACTACTACTACTACTACATATATTCCACATTTTGACACAAGTTTCCAAAATAGTTTATGTAATAATAATAAAGAAAGGTAATAATAAGAAGAAAGAAAGATGGATTCCCAGTCCCCAAAGTGAGAGAACAATCTAAAAAGAAACATAAAATAGACACCAGCAACCATCACTGGAGGGTTACTGTGCAGGGGGTAGAAAGAGCCAAGTGCTCCCCTCCCCTGCTCAATGAAGAGAATCCCCACTTTGCCCTCCACTTGGGGTCCTCTTGCCCAGTTGGCAGGAGATGCCCCCAAGTCCTGAAGCAACCTCTAGGGGCAAGAGGACCAATGGCCATTGCTGAGGCTTATGACACATCCTCTAGGGGCAAGAGGACCAATGGCCATTGCTGAGGCTTGTGACACATCCTCTTTTATGACACTTCCGGGGCTCAGCTGCTCTTTGTGGGTGAGTTAGGCGAGGTGGAGAGGAGCTGGAGAGATAGAGAGGAAAGAGAGTGTTAGAGAGTCCGTTTCTGTTTGTCAAATTTATTTATTTATTTATCCATCCATCCATCCATCTATTTATCCATCTATTTATTCATCCATCCATTTATTTATCAATTTATTTATTTATTCAGTGTTACAGTTAGTGTTAGTGTTATATTGTTGTTTGTTGTTTGTTTGTTTGGGGTGGTTTGGGGAGGGGTCTGGGGGGGAGGGAGGGACAGTCAGCTTTTAGTAAAAGGAGGGATAGTTAGTCAGGGGGGAATAGTTAGACAGGGAGGGAAATGGGGGAGAAGATGAGGAAAGACTTCTTTGCAAAGTAAGTTGGATTTCATCACAGCTTTGCCTGTCTCCCTCTGTTCCTGGGCCAGGTCTGACTAGAGTCCCCTGCCCACCCAATTAGGAAGGGCAACAGCTGTGAAGACACCTATTGTGATGTGCTCCACAGATGTCCCAATTCTAGGGGAGAATTTGAATCCACCCCTCATTTAGCTGGATGAGAACAGAGCTCAGAGAGGAGGTCTGGAGATGAGTGTTTTTTAAAGTCTAAAACAGCAAGGGTTTGTTTCAAAGAAGTTACAAACTTAGATAGAAAGCCTGCACCCTGTACTAACTAGCTCATGGGGAGGGAGGGAGGGAGGGTACCAGGAGTGTCAGCCCATCAGATGAAACTCAGAGATGGACAGAGCAAGTGAACAAGGGGACAGTCCTACACTCTCTGCCTCTGTTCCTAATCTATGAGTGCTGAGAATTGATGGTTATGCAGTCACATTTCCAACATGGGTCCCATCAATCTATTGGTCCCATCATGTCTCATCAAGTGTGAAGACTGTAAGATAAAATTCAATGTGGGGAGAGCTGGTCTACCAGTTGGTGTTCTGGGAGGACTAGTCTAACCATTAACCCAATTGGTAGACCAGCTCTCCCCAGAAAAATGGTCCTTGACATAGCACTGTTTTTCTGGGAAGACCTGCTCTACCAATTGTTCTAATGGGTAGACCAGCTCTCTGTGGTTAAACAGAATCGATTTGAGAATCCAGTGCCAACTTCTAGTATGCCGTCCACACCCAGCAGCAGTGTCATTGCCACTTCCGAGTCTGGCAGCATGGTGTCCCTAGCAGCGCCAATGCAGCCGGCACACCAGTGTTAGTTGCAAGTGAAAAGTGACTCCTGGCTAAGGCACTGGCCTTCACTTCATCTTGTGGCGGCATACTCCCAAAACCCATCCCAAACATGATGCACGATGGTGCACCTCTGTCATGCCCCCCCCCATTCTTTTCTTTTCTTCTTTCTAAATGAAAAGGTCCCAGTTGCCTCCACCTTTTCCCTTCCGGGAAGGAGCTGCACCCCTGAGCTCTTTCATGGTCCTTTTCTATACCTTTCCAAGCTCTAACATAAGCTTGGTGCATTGGGTTGAGCAGAACTGCACACAATGTCTCTGCACCAATGCGTTTTGGCAGCTGTCTCTACTTAATTCCTCAGCCGGAAAGAAGACAATGCAATAGCTGGAAACATATTAGACTAATTGTCTCGCTGCCCCGGCTGTTCTGCAATCCTTCCCTGTCCCATTGGCCCCCTCTCCTCCAAATGTCTGCTTAAAGGTCTCTTGCTCACCTTCTCTCCGCTCTCTTCTAGGTTGCGAAGGGTCTGCAGCTGCTGCAGGGAGCTGTTTCAAGCCTCCCCCTCATGTGATTCCATCACCTGCAAGTCCCCCAGATGGAGGTTCTGGCAGAGGAGGAATCGGATGGGCCCTCTCAGGCTCCCCTCCAACTCTGTCTTCTCCGCCAACTCCATGTTCTCCAGTTCCACAAGGGGATACCAGGCATCTTCGGGAGTCACCATCGGTGAGGAGGTGGCTCAAAGGAAAGCACGGAGCAAACCATGTCCACATGAAAAATTCTGAAAAGCTGAAAAGCTGGGTATGCTCTCACCAACAGAAGTTGGTTCAATGAGATTACCTCACTGACCATGATTCTTAGGAACATAGGAAGCTGCCATCTAGTCAGAGCATAGCTCCATCAAGCTCAGTATTGTCTACACAGCCTGGCTGTGGCTTCTCCAAGGTTGCAGGCAGGAATCTCTCTCAGCCCTATCTATCCCTTTGCCCTGCAAGATCTTCGCGGGAGGGAGGAGGAGGGAGAGTGAGTGGATAGCAAGGGAGAGAAAGGGAAATAGATGCTTTTAGGCAGCAATCACATGGTGATTTTAAGCATTACTTTTTCTTCCCAATCTGTCCAATTACCCCCCCCCCCCCCAATTTTCCCTTAATCCCATATTCAATCCCCAAAATGTTTACTGTATCTGCCCACTTCAGTTTGGACTCTGGGGCCCCTTTGTCTTTACATTCAGAGATGGGTAGGCATGAGAGTTGCTGATGTCCGGGGTCCATTTTAACAAATACACTTTTGTCAGCATTTGATTCTGAGCCCGAGATCTTGCCATATTCCCAGAAGAGGTCCAGTATTACAGAGATTTCATTTTCATTCGATAACAGTAATGTAACATCATCGGCATGAGCTACAAATTTTACCCTAAACTCAGAGTACGGTTCTGAGTGGACAGGTGGTTCGGCTATCCAGCAGCGGCAGATGCCCAGGACACTCCAGGGAGTGACTCGGCTGCTAGAGCCAGCCGGCAATTGCGGGGGAGGCGGGCGGGGTGAGGGTGACGGGGAGGCCGAGGTCCAGGTCTCCCTACTGCCGCTGGCCTCTACTCCGCCGCCGGCCTCCGCCACCAGTCTGGGCCCTTGGATGGATGGCCCCGGCCGCCGCTGCCTCTTCTCGGCTCCTTGCTTCTTCTCGGCCTGCCACTCTCCTGTGGCCTCGGCGGCCGGGCCGGGCCCGCCACCCTCTCTGTTTCCCCGCCCCAGTCTCCGGCCGGGCCGCCTCTGTCCCCCCCGTGACTTCCTCTCCTGGCCCTGTCAGCCCTTGTCCGCTTCTCTTCCTCCCAGCCAACATGGCCGCCTGGTGCCTGCGGCCGTTTCTCCCTTGGCCGTACTGGGCATGCGCTCTGCACATGCCCAGAACGGCCGAGGGAGACACGGGCACAGACACCGGAGAACATGGGCGCACACCCAGGGACTTTATTATATAGGATATCCCAGAAAGCCTTTGCCTTCCTGCAAGACCACCACATATGGAAAAAAGTTCCTTCACAGTGTCCACATTTCCAGCATTTGTTTGGAACATTTTTATACAGTAATGCTAATTTTTGGGGTGTCAAATACCACCTGTAAATCATCTTATAATCATTTTCTTTTAAAGTATAACATGCGGCAAACTTTAAATCCATTTCCCATCGTTTTCCCCAAGCTGCCATATCTATATTATGACCCACATCTTGAGCCCATTTTATCATAGTCGTTTTAACCACTTCATCTCTTGTCTCCTCCAGAAGCAGCAGCTTGTACATCTTAGAAACTAATTTTTCAGCATTTTCACACAGCTCCTTCTCAAATCTCGACATTTGATCCTCAAATCCAACTTTAAGATCCTTCTTATAGATTTCATTTAACTGATGGTACTGAAACCAGTTACTAACCAGATTTTGTACTTCAGTTAGGTTTTTTAACTTACAACCCTTTTCTTGGAAACAGAACAAATCCCTATAGGTACCCCATTCAGGTTGCATATTGATCTCTTTACATGCTAAAGCTTCAATTGGAGATAGCCATCATGGAGTTTTAAATTCCAACCATTTTTTATATTTTACCCACACTCTCATTAGACTCCTTCTCACATAGTGATTAAGAAAATCTTTATGCACTTTACTTTTATCATACCACAGATATGAATGCTACCCAAACCTTCTATCAAATCCTTTGATTGAGAAAATCTCATTCATCTCATTCATATACCAGTCATTTGGAACACGGTCCTGAACACTGACATGGATAACATGGAATAAATAGTTAGTAGCTCAAGTTTCTCTTCTTTGGAGTAAAGACTTGGCAAACTTCTCCAAAAACATGCTAGTTATACTTTCGTTTATGCTCACGTTCCACGACATCTGTGCTTTGCTTCCTGTTTTTAAAAAGAGAAAAAACTCATTTTCTCAAAGAAAATGTTTAATTTTTCCTTCTTTATTTCTCATACTGATAGCCTGCTCTTCCTCTAAGGACTTCAGTGCAGAATACAGGGTTATTCAACTTTATCCTCACAACAATTCTGCACGAGAGATTAGACTGAGAGGAAGAGAAATTGACCAGGGTGCTTTCCAGAGTACACACTACAAAAGTGTCACTACTGTTTGTTAAGTGTGCTTCCGTACTGCCTGTCTTTCAACACTGCAAATCCTGTGCTGTCAGAATTGTGCCATTCACATTTCCGATGACTTCTTTAGGATTTTATCCTTCTGTTTTAGTCCTACAATGTTGCATGTGCATCACAAATAAATAGCTGTATTTTCCCGTTGTAGGAGGGTTGCGCAAGCTATTTTCATTTTTTAAATGATCCTGAAGCCGAAGCATTTTACTGCTGAACAGAGTGTCATCTGGAAAGCTCCCAGGGCATTTTCCAGTTTCCCGCTGAACAGCAGTAGTTGACTTCAGCTTGGCAAAATTGTTTTCAACTCGTAAATAGAGGTTGTTGCGCAAAACCAACACTAGGGGGAGGAGTCTTTTCTAGCTTGCACGAAACTTTTGCATCGGGAAAATACAGCTATTTATTTACAAGGTTGTAGCGCTGTATTGCAAAGAGAAAACCTGAAAGAAGGCTGTTGGTGATGCACCCTACTCACAGAGTTACGTTCCAGTACCCCAGTGGAAATGTAAGAAGACTCCAACACACAGGCAAGGATTTAAACTGAAGAATATATTGTAGAAAAAGCACTCACATGATATTGCAGCTCAGTAAGTCCATTTACACATAGATATAGATATACATCAGGCACATGGATACAGAATGTACATAGTTCAGCCGGGTGGACCACAGTGTAGCAGCATCTGCCACTGTGGACACTCTGCTCCTCTCTGGGCCTCCTTCTTATACTGGCCTTGGCCAATCACTGCAGATCATTACTCAGCATCTTGTAATTGGCCTCACATGTTGTTAGTCACTAATCACAGTAATTACAGTGACTTACTATTTTCACCTGAAAGCATATTACCACAACACCTTACAGAGCTATATCCTGACACCCCTCCTATCTCTTTTAGGTGTTGTGCAGGCCCAGCTTTTCACATATTCCATTATGCTTCACTGCACATAGGGGTTTCGTCATAATGTCTGCTAGATTATTCTCAGACATACAATATTCCAATTTCACGATTTCATTATCAACAGCATGCTTCACATTCTGAAACTTGATATCAATATGTTTACTTCTATTCTTTACTTTTTCCATTTCTGCAATCTGTATGCAGGTCTGGTTGTCTTCATACACAGTAATTGGATAATTCACATGTTCATCCAACTCATTTAACATCTGTTTGTACCATGTCAATTCTGTACACAGATCAGATAATGAAGCATATTCTGCTTCTGCTGTGGATGTCGCGATACTATTCTGCTTTCGCGTCTTCCATCCAATTAAGCTACCACCAAGCAATATGACATATCCTGTGGTGGACTTTCTATCTTGTACATTGCCAGCCCAGTCACTGTCCACATAGGCTTCAATTTTTAGGCTTTCATCAGGTTCCAAGTGCAACCCCTTGCTCATTGTACCTTTTAGTTATCTTAAGACTCTTTTAACACCTACCCAATGTCTTTGCGTGGGTTTGGTGGAATATCTGCTTAAGATATTTACAGCTGTCGATATGTCAGGCCTTGACCACTGGGCTAAGTACAATAATTTCCCAATTATAGATTGATATAGCTCCACATTTTCAAATGGTTCACTTGTACAACTGTCTTCATTTAAGAAACCAGTCACCATTGGTGTTTCTACTGTTTTACACTGCTCCAAGTTACATTCTGCTAACATCTGTGCAATCTTATTGTCTTGTATTAGTATGTACCCCTCGTCTGTATGCTCTACATGCATGCCAATATAGGTTTGAATCAAACCTAAACTTTTGAGGGTGAATACCTTGCCAAGTTCCACCTCAATTCTCTTTCTTTGTTTTTCCATCATGCACGAGCACTAACAAGTCATCAACATAGACCAATATTACTGTTCTATTGGTTCCTGATCCTCTAATATACATACAGGGGTCTGCAATGCTCTTTTTATAACCCAGATGTTTCAGTTCTTTATCTAGACAGTGATTCCAGTTATGAGCTGACTGCTTCAGCCCATATATGGCTCTCTTTAGTCTGTACACCGCGTTAGGCTCATTGCTTTCGTAGCCTGGTGCTTCTCTCATGTACAAAACCTCATCTAGCTCAGCATTGAGGTATGCGGTTTCAATATCATAATGGTATACTTTAAAACCTCTCTGCTTAGCCGAGCTCAAACATATTCTCACTGATTCCCCTCTAATGGTAGGAGCATAAGTTTCATCATAGTGTATGAACATGCGCTGCATAAAGCCCTGTGCTACTAGCCTCGCTCTGTAAATCACCTCTCCACTCTGTGTGATTTTCTTCCTGTATATCCACTTGCATCCTACAGCAACTTCACCTTTTGGTAATTTCGTAGGAACAAACACATGAAGTTTCTCCATTGCCTGCATTTCTTTTTTCATAGCTTTCTCCCATTCTTTTTTCTCACTTACAGGCAGCTTCAAAACTTCCCAGTATGTCATGGGCTCCACTAGCACATGTTCTATTTTGTTTATTTTAAATCTTTCTGGGGGTATTCCTTTTGTTTCCCTTTCAGACCTTCTAGGTTGTACATCCTCATCTGACGCTACCTCTTCCTCATCCTCTGATTCAGAGTGTGCCTCTGTTTTAGGGAGAGTATTATCGTGCACATGTTCCCAATTACTTTGTTCAGCAAACTTGGCCGAACTGGATATAACGATCCTATCTTTGTCTAGGAATCTATATCCTTTGGTAGCTGGATCGTATCCTACAAACCTCAGCTTCTTGGTTTTGTTCTGGTTCTTTCTCCTTAACTGCTTGGGAATATGCACATAAGCATAGCTCCCGAAAACACGCAGATGTTTAGCAGATGGTTTCTTACCATATAACATGTAATAGGGGCTCTGCTGAATTGCAGAGCTCCACAGCCTATTCACAATATAGTTAGCTGTTAAAATTGCCTCCCCCCAGAGCACTCTTTCAAGGTTGGCATCCAGGAGCAGGGCATCCTTCATGACTTGTAGTAACCCGTTTCTCCTCTCAGCCACCCCACTCTCAGCAGGGGTGTATGGATTGGTTTTTCTGTGCGATACCCCAATATCTTTCAACCAAAATTGGAACTGATGAGAGAGAAACTCAGTTCCTCTATCTGTATCTCAGCAACAGAAAGCAACAAATTTTCTTTCCACATAGGTAAACCATTCTTTAGATCTGGCAAATACCTCTTTCTTGTCTTTTAATAGGTAACAGAACCCAAATCTGGAAAAGTCATCAACAATAACCATAGCATATTTGGCCCCTCCTTTAGTTTGACTCAGTGGCCCTATCAGATCAGCATGTACCAATTCAAATGGCCTTTTGGTTACTCTATTACTCCTTTTACTTACTGAAAATACCTTACTTTTGGCTTGCTTACAAATAGCGCAATCAAGGTATTTAGTACACTTCTTTGTATCACAGCCCTCTGCAAATTCAGGCATTTTACTTATTGTGGAAAAACATGCATGACCTAGCTTTCTATGCAAGAGATGAATACACCTGTCTTGAAAAGGTATATTATCATGCACAGCTGAGGCTGCTTCATTCTGTTCTAAATAATATAGGTTATTATGCATTTTTCCTTTTGCTGTCACTTTGCCATTTTTTGTTATTAGGCATTCCTTATTGCTGAAACTCACTTTGTATCCAGCAATATCTAAACGAGGAACGCTGATTAGGTTCTGCCTAATGCTTGGTACACATAAAGCATTTACTTCATCACATAACTCTGGAATACATACTGTTCCTTCCCCCATAATGTCCGAACACTTGCCATTAGCCAGGCTCACGTGTTTGCTGGTAGCTGGCCTCAGTTCTGGACAAAGTTCAGGATCCACGTATATGTGTTGAGAACATCCACTGTCTATTATCCACTCTGAGCTACTCACATTGTCTCTCTCGCGTATCAGGTTCACGTGACGACCGCCTCTTTGTTGCTGAGTTCCTTTTCGCGCTGCAAGCAATCTCTGCTTACAGTCTCTTTGTAAGTGTTTACAGGAACCACATTTAAAGCACCTCCTCACATTCTGGACGCTTTCAGCCTCCTCACGACCTGAAGCTTTCCAGCTGTCCATTCGACGCTCTGCTTTTTCTTCTTGTCTCTTTTCCTCCTCCAGCAACCGGGCAGATAGCAGATCTACAGTTAACTCTTTCTCATCCAAAGCCTCCAGGGACATAACAAGTGTGTCCCATGACTCGTTTAAGGAGGACAGAATCACAAATGCCTTGTGACACTCTGTTAAGTCCATCCCTCACTCAGATAGTTCAGAAAATGTTGCAAGCATATATTCCAGATGCTTTCCCAAGGATTCCGTGGCTCTTAATTGCTTGCGATATAGCTTCCTAGTCAACATGACCTTGGAACATGCAGTCTTATGCATAAACAGCTCTCTTAACACATTCCAACATTCCAAAGCTGTATCGAGGCCTCTCACATGAACCAGCAGGTTATCCTCCAAACATAACACTATGCTGGCCAACGCCTTCTCATCCAGCCTTTGTTCTTCAGCATCTGGTTCATCGGGGGGTTGATCACAGCTCCCCACAAACCTTCTTTCCGCAGGTACATTTGCATTTTCAGGCTCCAAGCCAAATAGTTCATCCCGTTTAACTTGCTTACTGGGATGTAATGTGTTTGTCCACACCTTACTCTTCACATTACTAGGGGTACTCAATCCTTCTTCTCCTGCTTCATGTTTCATCACAGGGCGCAGCGGAAGCGTGCTGGGCCCATAACCTGTTGGTGATGTGCCCTACTCACAGAGTTACATTCCAGTACCCCAGTGGAAATGTAAGAAGACTCCAATACACAGGCAAGGATTTAAACTGAAGAATATATTGTAGAAAAAGTGCTCACATGATATTGCAGCTCAGTAAGTCCATTTACACATAGATATAGATATACATCAGGCACATGGATACAGAATGTACATAGTTCAGCCGGGTGGACCACAGTGTAGCAGCATCTGCCACTGTGGACACTCTGCTCCTCTCTGGGCCTCCTTCTTATACTGGCCTTGGCCAATCACTGCAGATCATTACTCAGTATCTTGTAATTGGCCTCACATGTTGTTAGTCACTAATCACAGGAATTACAGTGACTTGCTATTTTCACCTGAAAGCATATTACCACAACACCTTACAGAGATATATCCTGACAAAGGCATTGGAGATGTGGACGGCACCTTGCTGACAGCGCAGGGACTGCAATGCAGAAACCCAGGCAGTGCGGAAGGACAATTAATGGACATGTAGTGACACTGTTGTAGTGTCCAGTCTGGAAAGCATCCGGGAGGCTTTTTAGACAGCAGGCCTTACCACGAGGCTTTACTGCAAGTTGGGGGCATAACGGATATGCCGATGCAAGAAGAGGATTTTTTAACCCTGGACATAAACCAGGCTAGGTTCCAATATGGTGGAAAACCCCTGAATGGTGTGTGAAGTGCCCTCTGAAATATTTCAGGCACTTTGGGTTAATCGGGCCGATATGTGGCCGCACACTAACCCTCCCAAAGTGAAGATGCTCCCTGAAAAAGCTCTTGCTGAAGGTGACTCAGCAAGCAACTTGATAGAGCAGCAACTTAAACCAGGTCAATTTGATCCAGGTTAATCACTTTTTCCACTATACCTGACACCAACCCGATGGCATACATTACATTAATATATATTTTAGGGGCATAATTGGATTGTCTGTGGATTGTTGCTTCATTTTCTGAATCTAGCTAACTCAGTTTGTGCTGTTTGTAAATATATGGCAGTGCCAGGAGTATTTCCTGCATTCCCAAGAGTAGAATGCAGTAGTTCAGAAATGTAGGCCCAGTAATGAAATGAAATGAAGATGCAGAGACAGTCACAAGCTTTGCAGGCTCACACGCATAGCTGGCTCAAAATTCACCACTTTAAAATTGCTTCCCTTGTAAACACAAAACAATCTTATGTAGATTTAACGAAGTCTTTATTCAGAAACAACTCCATTTTCTCCTTCTCCTTTCCCTCCTTTTTGTTCCTGTCCCCCCCCCAACACTCCCGCAGGATCGCCACTTGGACAAACGTCTAATTAACAAAACATAACCATGACTAGATAGAATCCAAAAGATAGTGAGCGTTCTTATTCCACTAGATTCTAAACATCAAGTATTGGGCCATTAGGTTTAATTGGGAAGAAAACAAGAGGTACAGATTAGTTTTCTTTTGCTTGTGACAGCTAGGAGTTTAGGAGCTCAATGCTGGAAACAAAAAGCAACTCCAATTATTAAATAATGGGAAAAATAATAGCTAGGGTATTATTAATTTCTTGAAATTTACCTCTTATGTAGAAGGGTGGATAAGAAGGAACAACAATAATCTCAATGTGTTGAATAGATTTCTCTTAGACTGGAATAAAAACAGAAATATGATGAAATATAGATCGGAAGAAAGGATGACATATTAAGTGGGGTAGTCATATATTTCTGGTAGTAGAATATTGAGACCTATATTGTTTCAATTGTGTAATGTTTTCTATTCTTTTCTATTTCACAATAATGTAACACATGAAATTAATCAAGCTGACATACTCAGCAAGGAATCACCAGTGCTGTTGGGAATTCCCTCTGGTAGGAGAAACCCTTATTCATGATAACAGAGTGCACAGAGGCACAACACAGCGGAATTTGCTTAGGCATGCGTGTATGCTGAGAGTAAAATAACTTGGAGCCAGTTCATAGTTTCAAACCAATATCAGGAGTATTGATTAGAGAACTCCATTCTAGATAGGAAGAGATAGGATCTTGATCTATCTAGCTGGATGCAGATGGATTCTGCATCTCTGCACACATGGTGCAGGGAGAGAGGAGCTTGCATGTTGCAAGGGAGAAGGAAGGGAGAGAAGGGAGAGAGGAATTAACAAGGCAGGCAGGCAGGAAGTGTCCCTGAGAGTAGCAATCTCAATTCCAAAGAGATAGTGTCAGAGCAGTAGAGAAGGGATGACCAATATCTTTACCCTCTAGTCCTCTGACTCACTAGTCTGTCCTCCATTGTCTTTGAGGCAAGGGACAGTGCAAAGTCCTTCACTTCCAACAAGTGCAGTGAGAGGTAACAGCACTTCTCAGCTAAATATCAGTGCAGTTGGGAAGCGGTCGTTGGATCAGGGGCGGAGCCACCATTGAGCGAATGGATTCGAAGAACCCGGGCCACCACCAATCAGGGGCCACACCTAGTGTCCCAGCCACACACCCCGAGTCTGACTTCAGACGTGGCCCTGTTTGCGAACTAGGGAAGGGGAGGGTGTCAAAAGAGCCAAGTGGGTAGGAGGTCACGGCTCACAAAGGGTTAACTTCCACTCCTTGCTCCCGATAGACAGGAAATCTCAGGTGATTTTCAAGTAGCTCAAGTCCGTCCCCCTTCTCCCAGCATGATCAGGTGTGATTCCCCAGTTACGACTGTTGCGTTTCATGATTGGGCTGCAGGTGTAGATGGTGATAATCTGAACAGGGTTTTGCAGCGTGTGTGGAGGGGTGATATGGAAGATAACGTGCTTTAGAATCCAAGGGAAAGTGTGGTATGCAAGGACAAGGCAGTCAAGTTGAATCAGAAATACTGCATGAACTAGAGATGATTAGCTTATCCCACTCATAGCATGTGCACCCTAGGATTTTATTGTCCCAGAGTGCAGAGAGGTAGTTAGGATTAGGGATTCGCATGGAACCGTGGCGGGGCAGTTCAAAGGCGGCAGGGGTGCCGCTTTAAGAGCGGGGGAGGGTGCACTTACCCTTCCTGCCACTTCCCCCCGCCGGCGTCCTTTGTTTAGAAAGCTAATCGAGGCGGCAGCATACCTCCCTGTCACCCCGTTGGCCGGATATGGCTGGAAGTCCCTGACGTGCCTGCACACGTGGGCGTGTGTGCACGCTGGTGCATGCAGGCACATCAGGGATGTCTGGCCAACGGGGGCAATGGGGTGGCAGGGAGATGCGCTGCTGCCCCGATGAGCTTTCTAAGCAAACTACTCCGGCAGGAGGAAGTGGTGGGAGGGCTGAGTGTACCCTTCCCCACTCTTAAGGCGGCACCCCTGCAGCCTTTGAACTGTTACCTGGGAATCTAAGCATTTCATATTGATCTCTATGTATTGATCCTAGGGTATGTTGTTAATGGAGAACTGAGCTCTTGCTACACCATTTGGATGGTAGCTGAAGAGAGTCCCCTCCATCTTGTATTCCTGAACATATGTCAGTGGGAAAGAATCTGCGTAGTATGCTTTGGTTCTCATACTAAGCAGACCTTGTAACCTGCAACATAATATGTATTCTCTATGCCTTGCTTTGTTCTGGCCTGCTGGTCAGGAGAGGTGATGATGCTGGTATCTGAACTGCCTCCTAGAGGCTGCATAAGCACTCCTTTAACAATGGTAGTATTGTAAGCCTGATGGCCTAATATGGAGTTGTACTGCCAGACTACCTGGCTGGCTTGTTGTGAATGATGATGTATTCAGATGTATCAAGCTTTGGACAGACACCATCTTGGGTCCGTCTTGTCTTTGGTAGCTATCCCCTAGATCAGTGTTTCTCAACCTTTTTGGAGTCAAGGACCGCTAAATTCTTTGTGTGGAGTTTCAAGTACCACTACGTTCTTCGTGCAGTTTCTGGACCAACAGTTAGTAAAGTAACACTTAATATCAATCAATTAAATCAATAAAATTAAAGTGAAATTAATTAAAATGAATTTAATCAAAATTTAACTTTTGAAGTTCTGGCAGGCCAAGATTAATTTAAATTACAATAAAATAAATTCAATTAAAATGCTAATAAAATAAACACAATACAATCTGTACAAAATACATAATAAAATGCATTGTTCTTCCTTTCCACCTCTGCCAAATCATCACACTTAACACAGAGCACTTGTAAGGGAAAAAATAAGAGAAGTTTTTATCTTAATTTTCGATAAGAAGATTATACTTTGATCCTTCACCACACAGGCTTTTATAAGAAAGAGAGAAGTGAGACTGGGAAAGAAAGTGGGAAAGAATAGGGCAGGCTTGGCTTGAGAAAGAGAATGGGGCAGGCTTAGCGAGCGAGAGAGAGACAGACAGAGAGACAGAGGGATAGAAAAAGGGGATGGGGCACACTTGAAGGGGGAGAGAAAGAGAAAGAAAGAGAAAAAAACTAGAAAAGAAAGAGTTTGAAAGAGGATAGGTAGGTTTGACTTGAGGGAGAGAGAGAAAGTTTGAAACAAAACTGATGGAAGAACCACCCCACCGCGCCGTACCTCGCTCTGCTTGCCACTTGCCTTCCCCTGCTGTGAACCTCCATGTCTTTTTAAAAATTCCAGTGCCAGCCAGTGTGCAACTGAGGGGATGGCTGGGGATGGCTGCCGGGTGGGGGCAGCCAGGGAGAAATAAAAATTTGATTACACAACCCTTTATGTGAACTTTGGTTGAAGAGCTGTATACAAATATTCATGGTACTTATGATGGCGGGCACTTCTATGATTGCAAGGTTGGATTGATCCAACCTTGTAATCCTGAAAGCACTCACCATCATGCTTCGAGCTCTTCCCATTTCAGACATGCAATCACAGGAGCACTGGCCATCACGAGTAGGGCTCATCAGACATGCTCTGCTGTACGGACAAGAGGTGGGGTGCATAGGTGATTGATACAGTAGGGGTAGGACTTCCTCCCCCTTTCGGCTGCTAGAAACAGCTACAGTGGTGCAATTATAGTATCTGAATCGGGTGAATGACAGTGTCAAATGTGCAATACACACTAGCAACTAGCAACTCTTGAACCAGAGTTACTTAATCCAATTTAATAATGTGAATATTGGTTTAGTGAGCAAAATATTGTTGGCAGAAAGGAAGCAATTCTAAAAATGCTTAGGGCCATAAGGGTTGTATCCAACTGATTCAAACATATCATATTATTATTTCAGCAGTGAAAAAAAAATCTTTTTAAATAGTGGGAAAATATGAAAAGCAAAATTCCGCAACATATAGTAATTTTGTACAGCAAGCTTTGGTTTTGCAGAATTTCTTCTTCTTCTTCCAGCAATGGGGTGGAGAACAGAGCTAAATAGTACACAGCTGCCAAACATATCTGACCAGTGGAAATTTAAAGCAGCAATTTCTAGGATTTCACCAGATTTTGCCTACCCAACTTAGCAGCCGCTGTCCCCGTGATTCTTCTCAAGGGAAATCTTGCCAATCAAACCCAGTTTTAGGCCAGTTCCTAAACGGCTGCGCCCGCCCCTTTCTCTTCATGGATGCAACAGAGAAAAGAAGATCTATGGGCAGCAGACCCTCTCGTTGTGACTTAGCTAAAAGATCTCCAGGGAAAGGAGGAAAAAGCAAGGAGAGCTCCCTGCCTTCTCATTGCTAGCCTCCCCACCTTCCCTGCTTGCTTTCTGAGCAAATAAAGGCTCAGGAGGGGGGTGCACAAGGAGAGGGAGAAAAGGACCCCCTGTTCGAGCGGCAGCATCTGGGAGTCTGTCTTTCTGCCCGTCCTAGGACCTGACTGGAGAGAAAGCCGAACCCTAAAAAAGGGGTGGGAAAGGGAACAAAATCCTCCTCTTACCTTGCCTACCCCAACGCTCATCGGTTCTTTCGCCAGCTGCACGCTAGTGGAGCTGGACCCCCAGGTCCCCACGCAACACCATCTCATCGTGCCAGCCTCGTCACTACTGCTGCTGCGTCCAGACTTCCCGCTCCACCTTCCCTTTCTCAGCTCCCGCCCAACTGCTGACCTGAGCCAAGTAAGCCTCACAGAATACACGGGCGCTTTGCAATTGGGAAAGTGACGCCGGGCTGCAGGGCAGGCCACGGTGTCACTCCCGCTGCGAGGCATGCCTGCGCAGTGAACTGTATTAACTGCCAGACTCGAAATTGGGAAGCGACGCCGGGCTGGAGGGAAGGCCACGGCGTCGCTCTGGTATCCACCGCCCGCCGCCAGGGGAGCCGGGTAGAAGGACCACTGGACAGCTCACACACACCCATGGCCATCTGCTCGGCCGCGAAGCGGCTGGAATTGGAATAGCTTTTTTAAAAAACATGGAGCTTTGCAGCGGAGGGTGGGGGAAATTCCTCAAGTCGCGGACCGGCACTCAACTCGTCGTGGACTGGAACCGGTCCGCGGATCAGCCATTGAGAAACTGTGCCCTAGATGGCCACTTTGTTAACTCTGCAGCATTCAATAAAGCTTCTTGGAACTATAAAGTTTTCTCCTCCTTGGTATGTACAAAATTGTCTATCATCTACCAAGTAGATAGTAACCTGTTAGTTAACACCGCCACAGTTCCTAACTACCCCTCTACATGCATTCCAAATATTAAAGTACCCACACACACACACACACACACACACACAAAATTTGTGGAACAAATGCTGGGATGAGGAGATGTATGAACTTTCATCTCTGTTGTGGGGTGGACTCGGGTGAATTATTCTCCAAATCGTCTGTAATGTATGGTCGTTTGCTCATGCTGATCGCAGCAGGAATTGCTAGGCAAAGGAAACCTAGGAGAACCTCTTCTGTGCTGCACTGGAGACACTGATGTTTTTAGGGATGCGGAGAGGGAGGGAGGGAGGGAGGGATGTTAGTAGGAACTGTATATACCATCAGAGACTACACTGCCACAGCTTCACTTACCTCAATCTACTCGAGAAAGAAGCTGCTCCATTGACACAACATATTATGCTATAAAATTCTGTCTATGCTGCTGGATATATCAAGTTCAGATGAAGAAAAACGTCGTGCAATAATTCGTTTGAGAATGAGATGCAAAATCCAGTTGCCCTGTGAACAGGGGCATGGCAAATTGAAGAGGGCCCTGGCTAAAAAGTGAAGATGGGCCCCTGCCCCTGCCCCTACCCCACCCCCCTCTTCTTCAGAGAGGCATGAGCAGGAAAGCAAAGGACAAGCTGTCACCAAGGCCGGTGGGTCCCTCTCCCCCTGGGCTTCAGGGACCTTTGTCCCCCATTGTTCAATTGTAGCCACGCCCCAGCTTGAGAATATTTTATTGAAAAAACAGGATAGAAATCATGCTTCTAGACAAAGACCTTTAGCTGCACGAAATATGTCTGTGTTGGATGTCTGCCTTACACTTGAAACATCTCTTCATTTATGAATTACTTCCCACCAAAACACTAAACACACTTCTTTTAAAAAAAAAGTTTGTAGAACTCCAGATTTTTAAAAAATCTTTGTCAGGCTGAACTGCAAAAGTAGGAAACACTTCATAAAATGGCAGCCTGTGAATCAAACGCAAAAAAGAAGCAAGAGGTTGCTGAAAGGAGAAATAAATGTAAGAGCAGCATTGAAGCCAGGTAAAAAAAATTCAACAAGATTTTTTTTTTTTAAAAAGTAAGATTGGTCGGGGTGGGGAGAGAGATTAAATTACTTTTCTTCATCTTATCTGACACACTCTAGTTGGTGTATGAATTGTTTAAGACAGTGCCTCCTTAGAACAAGGAAAGTGGCTATTCTAGGCTGCATTGTGAAGGCTCCTTTGCAATTGCAAGCAACACAGGCAGCTGTGGCACTATAGACGAAGGAGGTTACAGCATTCAGGAAGTGACAGGAAGAGGAGGAGGAGGAGGAGAGAAAGAAAACAGGAGGAATCCACTAGCTCTTCGAGGCAGTTCTGAAGGAATGCAGCGTATTACTTTCTTCAATTTAAACTATTTGCTCACTAATCCTAATCCGGATGTTATTCATATCGTGGCCAAATATTGTTATATAATATGCCAAATGCGTATAAATGTAGTCTGATTTTATATTACCATCTTATTATTGTTATTATCATTATTATTTTAATATTGTTGTATTGCTGGTCTACGACCGAAATAAAGTTTACTGCTTACTTTCTTCAATGCACTATCAAAACCTACCCCAAAGACTCAACCCTAAGTGCGTCCAAGTTTTATTGATGGTTGATTTAATTTGTTTTATATGATGGATAGTTGTTGGGTTTTAATTGTACACTGCCCAGAGATTTTATGTAGGGTGGTATATACAGATGATAAATGAATAAAGAAAGTTCTGGAACCCTGTAGACTTCCCCCATAGAAATCAAAAGGAACAGTCATCTGCTCTCACTAAATGAGTGGCAATGGTTCTTGGTATGCTAGCCATATCTGTAATCATGGGGAAAGTTAACATCTCAAGAGCCTGAGGGGAACAGTCTTAATGCTTAAGCAGAACCATTTGCTACTGTGTTGGGGTTTTTTTTAGAGGTGACCCTCGTTATTCGTGGGGTTCCGTTCTAACCTATAGAGAACGGAACCTTACCCCTATGGGAATCTAGCAGCAGCCACCAACCTGCTCTACACTGCCTCCTGGTGGGCACATGAGAGCATTGCCACACTCTGGAAAGAGCAGAGGACAGAGCCCGTGGGGGGGAGGGGGAGGGGGGAGAAAGCTAACAGATGTGTGTCCCAGTAGATGTGAATGGGTGTCAAGATGGCACTGAAGGAAGTAGTCTTTGTGTCTTGCAGAAACAAGAGCAGACCCCAGCCACAAAGGTAGCTGTTTGGATGAATGGCAGCGGATGGAGGTGTGGGTGTCTGCTCTGAGGGGCCTGCGGTGGTGGTGGTGTCTCTTTAAACAGGGTGGGCAAGAGAGCCCTCTGATTTCTCAAACAGATAGAAGAACATGAAGGGTGAGGTTTGAAAGAACCATTACTACTACTACTACTACTACTACTACTACTACTACTACATATATTCCACATTTTGACACAAGTTTCCAAAACAGTTTATGTAATAATAATAAAGAAAGGTAATAATAAGAAGAAAGAAAGAGTAATACAAAAGAAAGAAAGATGGATTCCCAGTCCCCAAAGCGAGAGAACAATCTAAAAAGAAACATAAAATAGACACCAGCAAACATCACTGGAGGGTTGCTGTGCAGGGGGTAGAAAGAGCCAAGTGCTCCCCTCCCCTGCTCCATGAAGAGAATCCCCACTTTGCCCTCCACTTGGGGTCCCCTTGCCCAGTTGGCAGGAGATGCCCCCAAGTCCTGAAGCAACCTCTACAGGCAAGAGGACGAATGGCCATTGCTGAGGCTCGTGACACATCCTCTTTTATGACACTTCCGGGGCTCAGCTGCTCTTTGTGGGTGAGTTAGGCGAGGAGGGAGGAGGCAAGGTGGAGAGGAGCTGGAGAGATAGAGAGGAGAGAGAGTGTTCGAGAGTTCGTTTCTGTTTGTCAAATTTATTTATTTATTTATTCATTCATTCATTCATCCATCCATCCATCCATCCATCCATCCATCCATCCATTTATCCATCTATTTATTCATCCATCCATTTATTTATCAATTTATTTATTTATTCAGTGTTACAGTTAGTGTTAGTGTTATATTGTTGTTTGTTGTTTGTTTGTTTGGGGTGGTTTGGGGAGGGGTCTGGGGGGGAGGGAGGGATAGTCAGCTTTTAGTAACAGGAGGGATAGTTAGTCAGGGGCGAAGAGTTAGATAGGGAAGGAAATGGGGGAGAAGATGAGGTAAGACTTCTTTGCAAAGTAAGTAGGATTCCATAACAGCTTTGCCTGTCTCCCTCTGTTCCTGGGCCAGGTCTGACTAGAGTCCCCTGCCCACCCAATTAGGAAGGGCAACAGCTGTGAAGACGCCTATTGTGATGTGCTCCACAGATGTCCCAATTCTAGGGGAGAATTTGAATCCACCCCTCATTTAGCAGTTGGATGAGAACAGAGCTCAGAGAGGAGGTCTGGAGATGAGTGGTTTTTAAAGTCTAAAACAGCAAGGGTTTGTTTCAAAGAAGTTACAAACTTAGATAGAAAGCCTGCACCCTGTACTAACTAGCTCATGGGGAGGGAGGGAAGGAAGGAAGGAAAAAGGGAGTGTACCAGGAGTGTCAGCCCATCAGATGAAACTCAGAGATGGACAGAGCAAGCGAACAAGGGGACAGTCCTACACTCTCTGCCTCTGTTCCTAATCTATGAGTGCTGAGAATTGATGCTTATGCAGTCCGATTTCCAACATGGGTCCCATAATCTCTCATCAAGCGTGAAGACTGTAAGATAAAATTCAATGTGGGGAGAGCTGGTCTACCAGTTGGTGTTCTGGGAGGACTAGTCTAACCATTAACCCAATTGGTAGGTGCACCTCTGTCATCCCCGCCCCCATTCTTTTCTTCTTTCTAAATGAAAAGGTCCCAGTTGCCTCCACCTTTTCCCTTCCGGGAAGGAGCTGCACCCCTGAGCTCTTTCATGGTCCTTTACTATACCTTTCCAAGCGTTAACATAAGCTTGGTGCATTGGGTTGAGCAGAACCGCACACAATGTCTCTGCACCAATGCATTTTGGCAGCTGTCTCTACTTAATTCCTCAGCCGGAAAGAAGACAATGCAATAGCTGGAAACATATTAGACTACTTGTCTTGCTGCCCCGGCTGTTCTGCAATCCTTCCCTGTCCCATTGGCCCCCTCTCCTCCAAATGTCTGCTTAAATGTCTCTTGCTCACCTTCTCTCCGCTCTCTGCAAGGTTGCGAAGGGCCTGCAGCTGCTGCAGGGAGCTGTTTCAAGCCTCCCCCTCATGTGACTCCATCACTGGCAAGCCCCCCAGATGGAGGTTCTGGCAGAGGAGGAACCGGATTGAGCCCACTCTGGCTCCTCCTCCAACTGTGGCTCCTCCGCCAACTCCGGTTCCTCCGCCAACTCCACAAGGGGGCTCCCAGGCATCTTCGGGAGTCACCATCGGTGAGGAGGTGCCCCAGGCTCCTGGGGAATGGTTGGGACTGGGGGTGACTGTTTGAGGAGGGTGGGATAGCTATTGCTTAGCAAACTGGCAGATTTGTGGACCTTCATTTAAAATTGAGGGGCCTGAATGTCTTCTTCCCTTCCAGAATTGAGCCCTGCAGCAGAGAAGATAAGAGAACGAGATAAGGTAGGGTATCATGGAGTAAAGGGCAGCCCTCCACAGAGCCCAGGTCATTTCTGTGAGAGGCATTTGCCCCATAGGGGATCTGGGAGCACCCACCCTCTGCTCTGATCCCTTTCCCAGTTCTGCTGCAGTCTCCCCGAGAAGCAGCAGAATAATCCATGGAGGGGGTGGGTTCTCAAGAAAGGACTTGAAGCAACCCACAAAGGATGGGTGTCTGGTCCATTTCCAGGAAGTCACAGAGAAGTCCATCCATCACTAACCACTCAATGCTTCTAATTTTCAGGTCATCCTCTGGTGGACAACCTTGCTGAATTCCATTGTGGAGAGAGTGCATGACGCTGAGTCCTGGTGGGAGTATCCAGTGGAATTCGACAAGGTGATGGCTGTGAAAGCCGTTTTCTCTATGTAAACCACTTTGGAAACCTCTGTTGAAAAACAGTGTGAAAATGTTGTTGTTGGAGCTATCCCAATGAAGTCCATGGGTACTGATCAACTCTCCTCTGCTCTTTACCTTCTCCCAGGAGATAATGGAGGATGTTACAGCGCATCCGGACCCTGGCTCCTTCTTCAGGAAAACCCTGGACACCGTGACACTGCTCAGGTAGACTCATAGTGATTAGGGATTAAATCGGAGGGGTCTGTGTCAGGAAAGGGCAGTGGCAAACTAGACAAGATCTGTAACTGGATCTGCCCCTTTTAAAAAGATGACAATGAATTCTAAGGGGTTTTGTAAAATCTTCTTAAGTTATAAGGCTAGAGGTAGATAAGGCTAGAGGTAGCCTTACCTGCAACAGGGCCTCCCGAGGCATGGATTGGTCATTTTTGAAAAAAGAGGAGAAACTATCACAGAACAACCGTTTTTACGCTTGCTTAGTTGCCCTGTTCCTCTTCTCTACATGAGCTTCCCTTGGCTGAATCACCAGCCCTGCTCACACTATGAAATCTTATATTCCCCTCTCCCCACTTCCAGGAAAATGAAGACGCCGTTGCCCCAAGCGCTCCGGTCGGCAGTGCTGCACGTGGCGGTGTCCGGGGCCAACTACCTGGAGCCAGGGACCCAGGTAAGTTCTCCTTGAGCTTTTTCCTCCTGTGGCACAGACTCCTGCTGCTTCTGCTCCTGGGATCCTTGAAATGGTTTGACTGCCTGCAGAGGTTCTTCCTTACATTTCTGAGATATAACGTGCAAGCTTTTCTTCCAGGATCATTGTGAGTGGCCTTTCCAACTTCCAAATATCCTGGTTTTTTCTCGCCCCAACTGGAATCAAACACGATACTGCCATAAGTATGAGTGCTTTTTCAGTATTGTGTTCTTAAGACAGGTTGTCTTTCCTACTCATGACTGATCTTCTCTCTTCCCCCTAGAATGAGACCTTTCACTGTCTCCAAAGGATGCTTAGGGGGTAGCTGGAGGAGGCCCCCTCGGCTCACAACTTGGCCAGCATCTTGAAGGTAAGTGCAATTTAATGTGTAATGTGCAATTTGATGAGTAATGTGCCCTATTCGGACATTAGGGAGTACATGTGTATAGGTGTCTGAACACTTGGACGTGATTTTGTGTGCATGACTGTAGTTGCATTCCTTTAAAAAGTGCACCTTGGTGGAGGCCCCTCCAAGGCATGGTCCAGATGGGAAGTTTCTTGCAGTGCCTGCCTTCCACAGCCTATATGTATAGCTGTTCTTGTGTACGGTTCTGCACCTGTGCACTGTCCACTCATTGTCCAAGTGTTGAACATCAGGTGTGAATGGGGCTTCTGTCTTCATCCTTTCAGACATCTGCACCTGGTCTGAAAGAAAGAAGCAGCAGACCCCATTCTCTTTGTTGATTTAGAGTATTTCTATGCCACTTCCCAGTTAAAAGGAAACTGGCTGAGAAGAAGGAGAAAAACATCAATCCAATAAACAACACTTCACAAATATTTATGATCTTTTAAACTTAATTTTGGGAGAAGTTTGTACAGGAAGAGATCACCCTTAAAATTGTTTGGGCCGTCAGTCAATTGATATTCCTGTAATGGGGCCAATTCCTTCCGGGCTTAGCTCTCAGTCGCATGGCCAGGGATTATATAGGCCAGTGCAATGACTGAGCTGCTCTTTCAACCCACAGGAGCTCTGCAGGTACATCAGTGCTAAGGAGCCCCAACTGAAGGCTCTGGGCCAGGAAGCCTGCAACTGCATTCTGAGCCATGCTGCCAGCCTGCCAAGTTTTGATGTAAGTCCCCCTCTGTGGACATGACTTGGCTATTCTTCAAAATCCTCTGGGACCCCTGTCAGGTTCCAGGTTCAGAAGAAGACCTCCTATTGGTCTCTGGTCACCCTGGGGCTGCCTTTTGATACTCATAGAGATGGGGGGGGGAGTCCAGATATTGAATAAATAAAATGCATCTCTATTTCTACAGATGACAACACTGAAGGATCCTTTGCCAAAAGAAATAAAGAGCAGCATCCAAGGTAACCTATATGCACGAGTCCCTCCTTCCCTCTTATCAAAGTCAATTCAAATAAGAAAATCAAGTTTTTTCTCTTCTCTTCAGACAACCTTGTCTTAGAAGATTTTAACAAGGAGGAGGAGTTTGATAAATGTATGAGAATCAGAAAGGAGAGAGTGGGAATGATTGAATAGCCATTTGATATAAGCCAGAGAAGCCTGTTTTGTTTTGTAGGTTGAGAGATATGCTTTTCATAAGAAAAAGCATAAGAAAAATAACTTGTGTCCACAGCACAACAGCTAAACAAAGGTTGGTGCAGGGAATTGTCCAAGATGTGTCCTCCAGTTGACTGTATCTTGTAAATGTGGTTTTTACAACTTTTACAACCCTTCCAGAGAGTTTCAAAAATCAAAATCTATCACAGAGAGGCAGTAAGAAGCAGCTTTTTAAAGGGAATCTTTTCCCCTCCAGATTCATTTAGCCCCTTCCTTACTGATCTTCAAATCTCTATTGAAGACTTTTCTTTTTTGCCAGGTTTTTGCCCTGTAGTTGACCTATTTGCTTTTGGTTAGTTACTTTTGTTTTTAATTCAGAATGTCATGTTTAATCTTGTCTTGCTTGCATGTTTTTGTGCACCGCCCAGAGTCTATGGGGTGGGCAGTATATCAAATGTTTCAAATAAATAAATAAATAACAAATTGACAGAAATCCCCTCTCTTCCCCTCTCTTTTAGATGTACCCTGATGAGGCCTCTCTCAATGCTGCCAGATTGAAGTAAAAAGCCACATCACAGCTGCATCAAGTGATGAATATGTGTAGTGAAATAGCCTTTAAAATTGCTTGCTGTTGGGGACAGGGGGTGTCGACATTCTTTTAATTAGATTCTTGCATCTCTACATCTCTTCAAATCCACTAAAGACTTCTCTCTCAAACTGGTACAGAGAATACATGTGCAGAGTTGACAAATTCAGATGTAGCATCTGCAAGATGTAATAATAACACCAGAATTAATAAGTGAAAGAGCAAAGAAAATTAAAAATTGGCCTGTGCCAGGCGACGATGAACTGCATGGCTTTTGGCTTAAACACCTAACAAGCTCTCATAAACAACTATCTAAACAGTTCAATCACATTTTGCAAGGAGGTGATATTGAACAATGGATAACAACTGGGAAAACTCATCTCATAGTGAAAGACCCAGCAAAAGGTGCAGTTCCAAGTAATTATATACCGATAACCTGCCTGCCAACCATGTTCAAATTATTAACTGGAATAATAGCAGATGAAGTAATGTAACACTTATTAACTAACAAACAGCTTCCAGTTGAACAGAAAGGAAATTGCCCGAACACCAGAGGCACAAAAGACCAGCTGCTGATTGACAAAATGATTTTAGAAAATTGCAAGAGAAGAAAAACAAATCTAAGTGTTGCATGGACTGACTACAAGAAAGCCTTCAACTCATTGCCTCACACATGGATACTAAAATATTTAGAAACAACTGGTGTCAGCAAAAACATTCAAACATTTATAAAAAATGCAATGAGCATGTGGAGTACACAGTTCATTATCAAGGACAGTGAAGAAGAATGGTCAGTCTTCAAGATGGTTAAAATGGTCAATAATGAGAAACTATTCAACACCAATGAAAGAAAGCAGGCCTACAAGAAAGAACAAGTCAAGAACCGAGCAGAAAAATGGAAAAATAAGCCACTGCATGGTTAATATTTGCACAATATAAGTGGAAAATCAGAAATCACCAAGATCTGGCAATGGCTTAAGAATGGCAACTTGAGAAAAGAAACAGAGGGTTTAATACTGGCTGCACAAGAACAGGCACTAAGAACAAATGCAATAAGAGCAAAAGTAGAAAAACCAACAACAAACAGCAAGTGCTGTCATTGTAAAGAAGCAGATGAAACAGTGGACCACCTAATCAGCTCTTGTAAAAAGATCACACAGACTGACTACAAACAAAGGCATGACAAGGTAGCAGGGATGATACACTGGAACATCTGCAAAAAATACAAGCTACCTGTAGCCAAAAATTGGTGGGACCATAACATTGAAAAAGTGGTAGAAGATGAAGATGTAAAAATATTATGGGACTTCCGACTACAAAGACAAACATCTGCCACACAATACACCAGATATAACTGTAGTCAAGAAGAAAGAAAAACGTCAAAATAATCGACATAGCAATACCAGGGGATAGCAGAATAGAAGAAAAAGAAATAGAAAAAAATCACCAAATACAAAGATCTACAAATTGAAATTGAAAGGCTGTGGCAGAAAAAGACCAAAGTAATCCCAGTGGTAATTGGCGCCCTGGGTGCCGTTCCAAAAAACCTTGAAGAGCACCTCAACACCATAGGGGCCACAGAAATCACCATCAGCCAATTACAAAAAGCAACTTTACTGGGAACAGCCTATATTCTGTGATGATATCTATAAAAACAGCAACAACATTGACAATAAAATTCAGAAACCCCAGGTCCTTGGGAAGGATTTGATGTCCGGATAAAACAAACCAGTCAATAACACCTGTGTGACTGCGAAAACAAACAAACAAACAAACAAACAAACAAACAAACAAACAATTTCAGCCTTTTTATTGCACCTATTAACCAAACATTAAAAATAAAACAGGGACAGGAATCCAGGCATGGCTCTCTCACTTCCCTGCTGCTATTCATAACCATCTCTAGCTCCAAACTAGATCTTAAGTCACGAAGAACAACAACAACTCTTAACTCACTGGCCAGCACTGACTTGTCCCTGACAAGACTGAAAAGCCAGTGACTTTTCTCTCAGCCTAACCCGCCTCACAGGCTTGTTGTGAGGATAAATAAGGTAAGCATATACACTGCCCCTTGGAGGAAGAGCGGGATATAAATTTAGACATCTAAGAAAAGACATGTCTAATCACATGTCATGAACATTGATGCTAAGTTTCATTCTTAATCATATGAATGTTTCATTGCTCTCCTTTTCACAAATGTTCGGTCTGTGTAAGAATCCATCTGGCCATTTGTCTTTCAAACGACAAATTTCCACCATGGTTCTATTTCCCCGGTACACCACTGCAATGAGGATTGTATTCCGACATCAAAATAGAAGAAGAACCGCCCTGCTGGGTCAGGCCCAAGGAGGCCCATCTAGTCCAGCATCCTGTTTCACACAGTAGCCCACCAGATGCCCCTGAGAAGCCCACCGGCCAGAGCGGAATATCTGTTCTGTGGATACAATGGCCAGTTGTATTCAGGCCAGGGCTACTTGTGCAACAGAATTTCATATAACCTGCACTGCCAGGCTTCATTTTTGTATGGGATGTGGACTCTTTTCTTGTGGTGTTTTTTTGAGAAGCGGTTCAGGTGTGTGCATGTGAATATGAGAGAGAGTGAGAAAGAGACGGGGGGAGGGAGGGGGGAGCGCTTAGTGGCCTGTAGAGGTGTGTCTCTCCATCATGCCTTAATACATCGATAGTGTACCCTTTAGGCACCACAATCCTCTTTGTTTTTCATACAAGATGAATTGCTAAAGATTTCGGCCACAATCCTACAAAGCTATGTGTGGGAAATTAGTTGTTTCTGCAGCAAAACACAGCTTTGAATTTCCTCCCACCTCCCCACAGCAACAACCCCCCACCCTCCGCAAAGCCTCTTTGGAGCAGCAGCAAACAGAAGAGTCCACTTATTTTGCTTGGGCTAACTCTCTGCCTCCCCACATCCAGCAATCCTCTTGCTTGCCTGAACACCATAGAAAAAACCAGTCCACTGGTCTTGCTGCTTGTCTCCCACCCCACAACTCCTCCCAACTCCCCACAATACGAATATGACACATATTAATATATTGCTTTTCAACAAAAGCAATATAAATATGATGGCCCACAATAGCACCCCCGCCTTTTGAGCAGCAGCAAACAGAAGCGTCCACTTAAGTTGCTTCAGCTGCCCCCCTTTCCCAACTCCATTGCCTTCCCACTTCCCCACATCCAGCGAACCTCTCCCCACCCTGTAATTGCCTGAGAGCAGCAGCAGAAAACATGAAGAGACAAGTCCACTGTCCAGAAGAGGGGGCCCTGCTCCGGGTGCCAACAATGAGAGAGGCCTGGCTGTTGTGCACTCGGGACAGAGCCTTCTCTGTTGCTGCCCCCAGACTTTGGAATGCTTTCCCAGTCAGGGAAGCCATTCGCTCCTCGGACTCCATCACGGCTTTTAGAAAGCTTGTTAAAATTTGGCTTTTTACCCAGGCTTTTACATAATCGTTTTTCCTGCTGCTTCTGTGTGTTTTCACCTGTTGTATTGTTTTTTATGCTTGTATTTTATAGATATTAAATTTGGTTTGTTTTTATATTTTTTTAGCTTAATATTTTTATTGTCTTTTTATTGTATGTTTTAACTTTTGTAAACCGCCTTGGGGTTGTCTTTTAATGAAAGGCAGTATATAAATGCAACAATAAATAAATAAATAAATAAATAAATAAATAAATAAATGATCTAGAAGTAGGGGTAAGCAGTGAGGTGGCCAAATTTGCAGATGATATCAAACTCTTTTGGGTTGTGAAATTGAAAATGGATTGTGAGGAGCTCCAAAAGAATCTCTCAAAACTGGGTGAGTGGGCAACAAAATGGCAAATGTGGTTCAATGTTGGCAAGTGTAAAGTGATGCACATTGGGACAAAAAACCCAACTTCAAGTATACCCTGATGGGATCTGAGCTGTTGGTGACTGACCAGGAGAGGGATCTTGGGGTTGTGGTGGACTGCTTGTTGAAAGTGTCGACTCAATCTGCAGCAGCTGTGAAAAAGGCCAACCAAGATGATCAGGGGCCTAGAGCATGTTTCTTATGAGGCAAGGCTACAACACCTGGGGTTATTTAGAAAAAAGACGACTGTGGGGAGACATGAAAGAGGTCTATAAAATCATGCATAGAGTGGACAAAGTGGATGGAGAGAAATTCTTCTCCCCCTCACAGAACACTAGAACCAGGGTTCGTCCCATGAAATTGATTGCCAGGAAATCTAGGACCAACAAACGGAAGTACTTTTTCACACAACACATAATCAACTTGTGGAATTCTCTGCCACAAGATGTGGTGACAGTCAACAACCTGGATGTCTTTAAGAGGGGTTTGGATAACTTCATGGAGGAGAGGTCCATCAATGGCTACTAGTCAGAGGGCTATAGGCCGCCACCAGTCTCAAAGGCAGGATGCCTCTGGGTACCAACTGCAGGGGAGTAACAGCAGGAGGAAGGGCATGCCCTCAACTCCTGCCTGTAGGCACCCAGCAGCATCTGGTGGGCCACTGTGTGAAACAGGATGCTGGACTAGATGGACCTTGGGCCTGATCCAGCAAGGCTATTCTTATGTTCTTATGTTCAGTGAAAGAGTTAAGGGCATGATAACAAGTGGAAAACTCTGTGGTGCCCCCCTTCCCTTGATGCCCTAAGCACGTGCTTGTTTTGTCTCATGGTTAATCCAGGGCTGCGGCCACCCAGGGCTGCCTCCCATCTTATCTGCGGGGAGAGCGGGCTAAGCCCACTCTCCCCACTAACCCTCTCGAGGCGAGTCTCATTGATTGTGAGACCCGCCTCACTGTCTATAATACCACACTCCCTGTAATTTTTCAAATGCTGGAATCAAACTTGCCCTCAGACATACAAATGCTATTCACAAGGAAGTGTTAATTCTGTTGGAAGAGTCAATCATGTGGAGCTTGGACTGCCTGAGAATGGATGGCATTCTACTGCTGTCAACATTCCTGGGGCAGCATGTGATTCCTGTTCACTACTACTACTTATATACTGGTTTCCCACAAAAGTTTCCAAAGTGGTTTATATAGGAAAAGAATGCATAAAATGGCTTACTGTCCCCAAAGGGCTCACAATCTAAACATATTAACTCTCTTCAATTCTGGCCAAATTTTAAGAATATTGGGGTGATGTAGAGCAATTCTGGAGTTCAAAGATGTCTTCAGAATCAGGTTACAGACTTCGGCTTCAAGAAGCTCAGCTTTCTGCCTATCTTTTAAACAAAAAGCCAATGTTGAGCTGTTCGGATTTTGAAAAAGTGCTTCAAAGTGTGTTGATGATTCCAAGTGAGAGGAACAATGGGAAGTAGTTATAATTTATCCCATCACAGAAATCAACCTTGTTTGTTGCCGAATGTAGGCTGTTAGTGCAGGTTTCTTTAATGTACACAGAGTGCTGTCTGTATGCAGTTATTCCACATAGCAAGAAGTTGTTCTCCAGAGAGTGGCAAGGCTTTTTTTTTTTTTAAAGCCTGCATTCTGTTAACCCTCCTGTACTTTCTGTTACTCAGGTCCCTGTTTTTCCAATTCACACTCTGTTGGACCAAGTTCAGAGAACTCAGGGTATGTGTACCAGGTGAAACCCTCCAGAACATTGAAGCTATGGAAAAGGTTGGAAGATACCTGTGAACTGATGAGATTGGAAGACCTCGCCAGCCAATGTACAGTCCAGTGGGATCTGGCCAACTGATGAATGGGAAGAAGTCATTCAGCTCTACTAACCTGTCTCTAAGAAATAACCACCTAGAATAGGGATGTCAAACTCCCAGTCTGAGGAACAGATCTGGCCTGTGAAGCTCCAGCCCCCAGGCAGGTCCAGCTGATCCCTGCTGTGACTGCAGACACATTCACTGTTTTCCCCGTTGCCTGAGCAGGGGCCAATAAGACAATCACCACCATGACCAAAAAGCAGCTATTATCCAGCCCCCGTCTTTCCCCTGCCAGCTTGCCTGTGTTTCCCCCAATGAGCAGGGGCCAGGAACTCACGGCCAAGGGGAGCCATCACCCAGTCCTTTCCCCTGCGGTTCCTGTCTTTCCCCCAACAGAACACTGCCAATCCCAATGCTTTCTTCATTTTGCCCAAAAAATTCCTATAAACCATCTTTTAACTGTTGTATTGAGGGATTTTGTTTTCCGTATAATGCAAAAATTGGTGTGTTTCACATTCTCATATCAAGGACTACATTCTAAAGCTGAGGGCAGAGGAACATGATGGGGGACACCAAGATCCCAGCCAGTATGTGGTTGACTAGGCAACGCTCTGAATAGAGGTAAAGCAATCTTGGAAGAAGTTGTCCCTTTTAGGGAAAAGGGCATCTCTGCTTAGCTGAGAGGAGCTGCAAAGCCCAACAAAGCAGATGGAGGGGAGAGAGCCTGAAACATAGATAGATAAACTTTATTACAGTCTTTGACCAGTACAGAAACATGAAGGAAACAACATAATGTCACACCAATTATAATAGCATCAGTATAGTTTTACATGTATTCAATGACACAGTGAATGATTCCACTACATTGGTTATCAGGTGATGTCATACATTCATTGCTATTAAATCAAACTTAGCCACATGGTAAGTAATATTGGCTTGAAGATTTGACAAAAGAAATATGCTTCATCTTCTCTGCCTGATATATCCTTAATCAGTGGTAAAATGAACAACTCTCACTAGTCCCTATAAAAATTGCAGTATAATAAAACATGACCCACATCCTCTATGGCCTTTGCAGCACATGGACAGTAGCATTCAGAACTGGAGACCTGACCATGTCTACCATATAGAACCGCCGAGGGCAATACATCAAAGTGGGCCAGTGCAAATGCTCTATTGTCTTGGTCCTAAATGCAAATATTTTGAGTCTTTTTGAGGCCCTACTCATCTCCTAAGAGTGAAACAGAATTCATTACTACAAGGGATGGTGATGTCCACTAGATTAGATGGTTTAAAGGGGGGGGGGTTAAGGGTGAAAACATTAGGTAATATAGGCTTATCCAGTAGGGGGAGGCGAGTTGAATAGGGACTACCATATATAGTAAAAAACCACCAAAACAACAACAACACCAGGCACAATCCTCAGAGGATCCAGAGGCCTGTACAAGAAGGTCCATGCCTGGAAAGCTCCTGTGTGCTGGTTGTGTGCTAAGCCTATATTTATTGTTTTTAGAATTCAAGAAGAGGGAGCAGAAACAACAGCAGACTGTATCTCACAGCCACAGCCAAGAAAGAAAGAACTCTCAAACAAAGAAGCCAGCAACTGCAACCAAAAACCTCCGTTTGGGACACATGAGTCTGAGCAAGTCTCTATAACTCTTTCTTTATTTTGCCAATTCTGTTGTTTGTGTTAAGAAAGATACACTTCAAAGTGCACATATACAGTATCATTTGTTGTTATCATTCTGTTCACTTCTATGGAGAATTAGAGGGGGGAAAATCCCACAAGACAGGATTACACTGCCAATTGTAAACTCACCCATACATAGTGTAAAGAAAGTGTTCTACTAGGAGACAGGAAAGGGAAGTGGGCAGTGAAAGTCAAGAAGCATGGAACTTGGCCAGTGCAGTGGAGAGAACAAGAGGGAGAAGGAATATGGAAAAGATGGAGGAGAGAGGTTGAAATTATGAAGTCCATGCAAATAGGATGTGGTGATGTTCACTAGCATACAGATGATTCTGAAACAATTAGACAACTTTGTGGTGGCTGAAATAGACCAGGAGGTCCTGGGGAAGGGGTGAAGGGGCTAGGTAGCTTGGCCTACCATCGAGGTCGTGACTGGAGTGATGTGACTTTCAGTTCCATAGAAGAGAGATTTGCTTCTGTTGTCCTTGCAGATAGTGACCTGAGTCCCAAGAGGACAATACATCTTGAAATAGGGCCAGAGGTTGGATTTCGCAGAGCCCTCAATCACCTATGCCTGTCAATCACCCATACCACCCAACTCCCTTTGGTGTCCCTAGCATCTACCCATGGGGAACAATGGGCTGATTCAAGTTCCCTGTTGTTCCTTATGGGCAAAACAAGCAGAGTGCACACAGTTTGCAAACCTGCTGTTTGTGCAGAGGTGGGGCAAGAGATTCCCAACAACCTCAGCTTTCCCTGGAAAGGCTTTGTGCAAGCAGAGTTGGGGCTTCAGAGTTAGGCCTGATTCAATTCGACCTCAAATTGAATGGCAAAAACCAATTCGTGCACATCCCTACTTTTTCCTGCCCTGTTCCCTGCAGCCTTGCTGGCCAATTAATTGCTCAGCTAGGTATGTATGTACAGTAAGTGACATCTAAAGCAATGAGGACTAGTGATCCTGAAGAGATTACAATGCACACCAGCATCTTCCAGAGCATTAAGTTGGCTTGCTTAACTGTTCTTAAAGATGGGTGGCTGTTGCCAACCAAGGTAAAGTCTGGGATGGCAGGGCAAAGCACACCCGAAGGCCCGCCTGTGTCTAGTGTTGAAAGATATCCTTCAGTTGTCTTCCCTTGCCTGAGCTGTGAGATCCGGAGTCCAGCCGGGTGCATTCACCCATCGCTTTGCTCTCCCCATCTAACACAATTTCATCTCCGGTATTCATACAATGCAGCTGCTTCTCAGAGAGCAGGGGACCCTCAGAGGTCGCATGCTCGGGTAATTGCCACTTGATTTTGTGGTCAGGTTCTAGGCTGTGTGAAGCAGCAGCACTGAAGAACTACCTGGGGGTTTGTGGGGCAATAAGCCCTCCAGCTGAAGCTGGCTTCAAAAGCTGCCCCCAAGCACCCCCCTCATGTGGTTTCCATGTCCCTTGCTTAAGCTTGTCGTTTTTCAGGAGCTGGCATTTCCCCTCACTGGCATCTTCAGCAGAATCATGAGAGTGATGGAAGGGTTTTCTCGATTCCTACTGTCTGGAACATCAAGGAACCTCATTTGATCCTCTCCATCCTGTAGACAAAGGGTTGCCAGCAGGACAGCTGAAAACCAGAATTCCTTTTGGTTGGTCACATGGCTTTCCTTCTAGAATCCCACTTCTATATTAGGCATTTAGCACTTGAAATCTGTACTCATTTTGCATGCTCATGAGCAAGCAATAGTAGCGAGAATCTCCTAAATGGCAAATATAAAGAATGCCAGCCATCCTCAGAATTTCCAAGAAGTTGGGTGATGAAAAGAACACCAGAAGCACACAACAGATAATGTGCTTGTGGGAAACTGGAGGGAGGGGGTTGCAGGATCAGACCAGGTCCATCTAGCGCAGAGTTCTGCTTCATAAAGCACCAATATCTCTGGGGAAGGCACAAGTGGGATAGGAAGGCAAGAGCTATCCCTCTTTGCATGTTTCCCATGTCAGACTTCCTCTCAACATGGACATTTTGCTAGCATGGCTATGACCCCTTTATTCTCCCTTAAAATGTCTAAGTTTTTAGTGTTTGTTCAAAGTGAACAGCTACTCCGTCCTGTCTAAGGTACTGGCCTTTTCTTCATCTTGT
The DNA here is from genome assembly GCF_027244095.1 of Hemicordylus capensis. Lineage (NCBI taxonomy): Eukaryota > Metazoa > Chordata > Lepidosauria > Squamata > Cordylidae > Hemicordylus > Hemicordylus capensis. The sequence continues at coordinate 162,662,678 of NC_069658.1, forward strand.
GGCAGCAAATTCCGAAATCCCACCCCAAACATTGCACATGATGTCAAAAGAGGGTCCTTTTTATTTTATTGTCTTGTTCTGAATCTCCCCCAATCTATTTCACTGGATGATTCCCAAGTTGGGACTATCCAGTCCCAAACTCTGCACAGGTTCATCACCCTGTCATGCCTCCCATGCTTTTCTTCTTACTCAGTGAAAAATCCCAATTGCTTCTGCCTTTCCGTTCTGGGAAGGAGCTCCACCCCTGAGCGGTTTTATGGTCCTTTTCTACACCTTTTCCAGCTCTAACATAATCTTGTTGAGTTGGGCTGACTAGAACTGCACACAATATTCCAAAGGTTTCTTCACCAAGGTTTTGGCTCAGCTGTCTCTACCTACTTCCTCAGTGAGAAGGAAGATGGCGCAATACCTTGAAACCTACTGGATTCCAATCCTGGTCCCATTGGTCCCCTCTCTTCCAAATGTCTGCTTGAGTCTCTTTCTCACCTTCTTCCTGCTCTCTTCTAGGCTGTGAGGAATTGGCAGCTTTTGCAGGTGGCTGTGAAAGATCTCCCCCACCAGTGACTCCATTAAGGGCAACCCCCCCAGATGGAGCTTCTGGAAGAGGAAGAACCGGATTGAACAATCTCCAACTGCAGAAAGGGGGCTCTCAGGCTTCTTCAGGAGTCACAATCGGTGAGGAGGTACCTCAGGCTCCTGGGGAACAGTTGGGACTGGGGGTGACTCTTTTGGGGGGGTGACTTTTTTGGGAAGGTGGGTGGGACAGCTAGTGCTTAGGAATCTGGCAGACCTTTGGGCCTGAATTAAAAGGCCTTTGGTGAGAAGTAGGTTCCCTTTGGGAGATGTTCCTATCTCCTTATTCATATTATTATTATGGTCACACCTAGAAGTCCTTTGGCTAAGGTTAAAAAGCAACACAGGTCCTGCTTGCAGCATGTCCAAGCAAGACACATCTTGGATGCAAGGAAACTAGCCTTTCTCCTACCCCACCTCACCTCACCCCACCCCACCCCACCCCTTAATGGTCCAAGTAAATATGGGCTTATGGGCCAGCCAGCCCCCACCAACAGGCACAGTTAGCTGGTGAGACTCAACAGACCAAGACATTGGTGGCAGAGCATTCCTTCCTTCCAAAAGTTCTGCCTCACACGCCAGCTAGGTTTTTCCATTTGGCAGCAGGCTGGCGGTCTCACCAATGGATCCTTGTCTTATTCGGTAGCCAATAAATGGTAGCCAGCCTTAATTCCAACAAATGGTACACCCCACCTCACCCCGCCGTTTCTTCTTCCCTTCCAGATTTGAGCACTACAGAGCAGAAAAGAAAAAGAGCTAAGAGAATCATTGAGTAGAGGGCCTTCCTCTACAGAGCCCAGGTCATTTCTGTGAGAAGCATTCCCCCCCCCCCATTTATAAACTGCCCTATCCAGAGGCTCTGGGCGGTGTACAACAACTTTTAAAAGACATAAAACTCACAAAAGAATGCTAAAAACAATATAAAAACAATTCAAAAATGATTAAAACTATTTAAAATCAATTAAAATACATTTTAAAACAACAGCACTTTACAAGCCTTGGAAGGCCAGGCCAAATAAATAGGTTTTTATAAATAGGTTTTTTGTATTTGCCCCATACAAGATCTGGGAGCACCCACCCTCTGCTCTGATCCCTTCCTCAGTTCTGCAGACTCCCTGAGAAGCGGCAGAATGTTCCATGAAGGAGGTGGGGTCCCAAGAAAGGAGAGCAACCCATCAAGTAAGGGTTGGTCCATTTCCAGGAAGCCACGGAGAAGTCCTTCTGTCATTAACAGCTCAATGCTTTTAATTTTCAGTTCATCCTCTGGTGGACAACCTTTTTGAATGCCATCGTGGAAAGCGTGAAAGATGCTGAGTCCAGTGGCCAACATACTCTGGAGTACAACAAAGAGGAGGCTGTTGAGACCATTTTGGTGTGAGAAATGCAGCAGAGAATGGAAGAGAATGACCAAGCACAGGCCCAGTTCAAACCTGACTGCCATCTTTATTTTATTTTATTTTATTGCTTATTTCTCTATGTAAACTACTTGGAAACCCTTGTTGAAAAACAGTATGTAAATATTTGTTGTGGTGGTTTTTGTTGTTGTCACTATCCCAATGAAGTCCATGGGTACTGACCAACTCTCTTCTGCTCTTTGACCTCTTCCAGGAGATAATGGAGGATGTTACGTTGCATCTGGACCCTGGCTCCCTCTTGAGAAAAGCCATGGACACCGTCAAGGAGCTCAGGTGTACTCATAGTCATAAGGGATTAAATAAGAGAGGGTTATGTCAGGAAAGGGCAGTGGCAAACTAGACAAGATCTGTAACTGGATCTCCCCTTTTAAAAAAATATGGCAATTAATTCTAAGGGTTTTTGTCAAATCTTGTTAAGTCCTATAGCCTTATCTGTATCAGGAATTCCCCAGACCTGGATTTGTCATTTTTGAAAAAGAGGAGAAACCATCACAGACCTACCGTTTTTATGCTTGCCTAGTTGCCCTTTCCTCTTCTCTAGATGAGCTTCCCTTTGCTGAATCACCAGCCCTGCACACACTACCAAATCTTATATTTCCCCCAGCTCCAGCAAAATGAAGCTGTCTCTGTCCCAACAGCTCCAGTTGGCTGTCCTGCACACTTTCTGAAATTTCTTACAAAAATCTGATGGTAACTCATCCCTACAAGAATTTTTACATGTTTTTAACTGCTAAGTTGATTCAGAAAAACTACTAGAAGAATATAAATGTTCATGGTAAATAGCAAACTGATTGGAAATATCATCTGACAAACAAAATATTTGATTTCATTCTTGCAATAAATCTTGAGTCCATTTCTGTATTTAATCCTCTAGGTAATTGTGATTAATTTGTGGGATTGATGTATGAGGGCTCTTTTATATGTTTTGTATGTTGTAGAACTATATATTTGTATATATATTTGTATATCTATTTTTGAAAAGTCAGTGATTTATAAATATATATAAAAACCTTCATTAGGCTCTGTGCCTATTCACCATAACATGTCATGTGCTCACAAAAGGGGTCACACTGTCATTGGGTGCTCAATAACCTCTTCCTTCAGGTATCTCACCATGTCCCTTGCTGTGTTCTTCCTTTGTCTGAGTGCAGAATTTGAGGTTTTCTCCTAAGTTTGTTGTTCACCTTTGCAACATTAACACTTTGCAGGTGTTAATTTGCATGTGTTCACAGATATCAGAGTGAGTTGTTTCAAGGGCATGATTTCTCTCTTTTTCCTTGCATTTGGAAATAGTGAATCCGATTCCCTTTGCTTTCACACCGCATATGCATTTGGATTGTACACTGCAGGTGTCTGTATTTAGGCCTCTGACTAAAGCCTCTTTCTTCAGCTAAGATATAGCTTGGGTCTTGGGTCTTATGTAGTCTGGATGACCTCATCTTCTGTGCCACAGCTTCAATAACTCTCTCTGTGTGAGCACAGTCTTGCAGCTTTGGCTTTTTCTTTCCCATAGTCTACTTCAAATAGGCTATTCACCCAAAGAGATTGTGAGGAGCTCAAAAAGGCTCTCTCCAGACTGGGGGAGTGGGTGATAAAATGGCCAATGTGGTTCAGTGTAAGCAAGTGTAAAGTGATGCATATTGGGGCAAAAAACCCAGCTTCACATATATGCTTATGGGGTCTGAGCAGTCGGTGTCTGAGCAGGATTGAGATCTGGGGTTTTGGTGGACAGCTCATTGAAAGTGTCGACTTAGTGTGCGGCAGCTGTGAAAAAGGCAAATTCCATGCTAGGGATCATTAGGAAGGGGACTGAAAATAAAAATGCTAATTTTATAATGCCCTTATACAAATCTGTGGTGCATACAGTTCTGATCACTGTATCTTAAGAAGGACATTGTAGAACTGGAAAAGGTGCAGAAAAGGGCAACCAAGATGATCAGGGGCCTGGAGCATCTTCTCTATGAGGCATGACTACAATATCTGGGGCTTTTTAGTCTGGAAAAGAGGCAACTATGGGATGATATGGTAGAGGTTTATCAAATTATGCATGGAGTAGAAAGAGTGGAAATTTTATCCCTCTCTCAGACTAGGGGCCATCCTGTGGAACTGAGGGCCAGGAAAATGAAAGGACATATTTTTCTGCACGTAGCACATAATTAACCTATGGAATTCTCTGCCACTGGATGTAGTGATGGCCACCAGCTAGGATGGCTTTAAAAGGGGCTTAGAGAAATTCATGGAGGACATGACCATCAATGACTACTAGTCTGGTGGCTGTAGGCCACCTCCAGCCTCAAAGGCAGGATGCCTCCAAATATCACTCTCAGGGGAGCAACAACAAAATTACGGGGCATGCCCTCACCTCTTCTTGCCTGTGGGCTTTTTGGAAGCATCTGGTGGGCCAATGTGTGGAACAAGATGCTGGAATAGATAGGACTTGGGCCTGATCCAGCAGGGCTGTTCTTATGGAGTCCATTCATAAGCAATTCCTTTCCAGTTATAACAAAACAATTCTTTCCCTTGAACATTTCAGAGTCTTTCTCAGTAGCATACTTGACGGACATTAAACTGGCTTTGAGTATGGGACCATAGAAGCGTTTTCAACTCTTGGTTTAATGGTTTCTCAATTTCTTCCAGTTCCCAGTGCAACTTTGCAGGCCCTCTGCCTTCTGTAAATACTTGTTTTCCCTCTTCTAGACCAGAGGTTCCCAACCAGTGGTACTTCAGATGTTGCTGAACTACAGATCGCATCACCCCCAGCTGCAATTTATTGTGGCTAAGTAATGATGGGCGTTGTAGTTCAGCAACATCTGGAGTATGTTGAGACGCGGTAGAACTCCACCTTTCTCTGGCTCTAGTGCATAGAGAAGCAAGAGGTGGACACATCCACACCCTGGCAAGGAACTGGGGCTTGGGAGCGGGCCAACAGTCCAATGCAGATAGGCAGCTCATTTCCAAGCTTGTCTTGACACTCAAGTCATTCCTTCTTGCAACGAGCAGCTTGTGTGCCGAGGCGGCTGCTCTTCTCCTGGAGAAGATGATGAGTGCGCTCCAGCCCTCCCTGACCACTGGGGAAGCACATGGCCCCCTGGCAGGTCAGTTGAGGACTGGAGTGGTGGCGCAGCTCAGCAACAAGTTTGGTCAATCGGCAGAGCATGGTTTGGCCTGCCAATGTGACCCAACTGTGAAGGGCAACACTCAGGTGGAGGGCCCTCCGGGTTCAAGAGGTTAGGCAGGCAGAGGAGAGGAGGCTGGGTCTGAACCAGGAGGAGGGTGCTGGAGTGTCTGTTTCTAGTGTGCAGTCCACACCCAGCAGCAGTGTCATCTCCACTTCCTGGTCCAGCAGCATGGTGTCCCTGGCAGCACCAAGGAAACCAGCACACCAGTGTTAGTTGGAAGTGAAAAGTGACTCCTGTCTAAGGCACTGTCCTTCACTTCATCATGTGGCAGCATACTCCAAAAACCCATCCCAAACATGCTGCACAATGTGAAGAGAGGGTGCACCTCTGTCATGCCCCCCATTCTTTTCTTCTTTCTAAATGAAAAGGTCCCAGTTGCCTCCACCTCTTCCCTTCCAGGAAGGAGCTGAACCCCTGAGCTATTTCATGGTCCTTTTCTATACCTTCCCAAGCTCTAACATAAGCTCCGTGAGTTGGGTTGAGCAGAACTGCACACAATGTCTCTGCACCAATGCGTTTTGGCAGCTGTCTCTACTTAATTCCTCCGCCAGAAAGAAGATGGTGCAATACCTGGAAAACTATTGGATTACCTGTATTGCTACCTCGACTGTTCTGGAATCCTTCCCTGTCCCATTGGCCCCCTCTCCTCCAAATGTCTGCCTAAGGATCTCTTTCTCACCTTCTCTCCGCTCTCTTCTAGGCTGCGAAGGAACTGCCAATGCTGCAGGAAGCTGTTTCAGACCTCCCCCTCATGTGACTCCATCACGAGCAAGCACCCCAGACGGAGGTTCTCAAAGAGGAGGAACTGTATTGAACCAACTTCGGCTCCTCCTCCAACTCCGGCTTCTCCTCCAACTCCAGAAGGGGGTTTCCAGACATCTTCGGGAGTCACAATTGGTGAGGAGGTGCCCTTGGCTCCTGGGGAATGGTTGGGACTGGGGGTAACTGTTTTGGGAGGATGGGACACCTAGTGCTTAGCAAACTGGCAGATTTGTGGGCCTTAATTTTAAATGTGTGGGCTGAATTTCTTCTTCCCTTCCAGCCTTGAGCACCGCATGGCAAAAAAAGGAAAGAGCTAAGGTTGGGTATCATTGAGTAGAGGGCCTTCCTCCACATAGCCCAGGTCATTTCTGCACATGCCCCCCTGGCAGGTCAGTTGAGGACTGGAGCGGTGGCGCAGCTCAGCAACAAGTTTGGTCAATCAGCAGAGCATGGTTTGGCCTGCCAATGTGACCCAACTGTGAAGGGCAACACCCAGGTGGAGGGCCCTCTGGGTTCAAGAGGTTAGGCAGGCAGAGGAGAGGAGGCTGGCTCTGAACCAGGAGGAGGGTGCTGGAGTGCCTACTTCTAGTGTGCAGTCCATACTCAGCAGCAGTGTAATCTCCACTTCCTAGTCCAGCAGCATGGTGTCCCTGGCAGCACCAAGGAAATCAGCACACCAGTGTTAGTTGCAAGTGAAAAGCGACTCCTGTCTAAGGCACTGTCCTTCACTTCATCTTGTGGCAGCATACTCCAAAAACCCATCCAAAACATGATGCACGATGGTGCACTTCTGTCATGCCCACCATTCTTGTCTTCTTTCTAAACGAAAAGTAATAATAAGAAGAAAGAAATAGTAATAAGAAAGAAAGAAAGATGGATTCCCAGTCCCCAAAGTGAGAGAACAATCTAAAAAGAAACATAAAATAGACACCAGCAACCATCACTGGAGGGTTACTGTGCAGGGGGTAGAAAGAGCCAAGTGCTCCCCTCCCCTGCTCCATGAAGAGAATCCCCACTTTGCCCTCCACTTGGGGTCCTCTTGCCCAGTTGGCAGGAGATGCCCCCAAGTCCTGAAGCAACCTCTACAGGCAAGAGGACCAATGGCCATTGCTGAGGCTCGTGACACATCCTCTTTTATGACACTTCCGGGGCTCAGCTGCTCTTTGTGGGTGAGTTAGGCGAGGTGGAGAGGAGCTGGAGAGATAGAGAGGAAAGAGAGTGTTAGAGAGTCCGTTTCTGTTTGTCAAATTTATTTATTTATTTATCCATCCATCCATCCATCCATCTATTTATCCATCTATTTATTCATCCATCCATTTATTTATCAATTTATTTATCTATTCAGTGTTACAGTTAGTGTTAGTGTTATATTGTTGTTTGTTGTTTGTTTGTTTGGGGTGGTTTTGGGAGGGGTCTGGGGGGAGGGAGGGACAGTCAGCTTTTAGTAACAGGAGGGATAGTTAGTCAGGGGGGAAGAGTTAGATAGGGAAGGAAATGGGGGAGAAGATGAGGAAAGACTTATTTGCAATGTAAGTTGGATTTCATCACAGCTTTGCCTGTCTCCCTCTGTTCCTTTTGAGGTTTGTAGCCCCAAACATGGATGTTTCAGATAGGACCTCAGTACTTGCTGGTACATTTTATCTCTCCACTGGAAATAGCCAGCTATTTCTAAGTTAGCCCCAGGTATAGATTGGATTCATTTGCCAATATACTTTATGGACATTTTTATACTCAAATGCATATAGACAAGACCATCATGAATTGGATTACTGGATATTGGATAATGATGATGATGATGATGATGATGGTGATGATGATGTAGCTCCAGTTGCTGATGAGCCCACCTACCAGATGGAACATACAACTTAACTCCTGCCCCTTTTAAACATGACCTTTAAAACATGGAAGAAACCTGTTTTCCCTGGGGTCCATCCCATGGTGCTGCTAATGTAATGAAAGGCCCACAACCAATGGGCAGGGCTCATTGCACAGCAGCTTCACACAAACCTGTTGCCCCCAATCTCAGTCAGGCAGCCATTTTGCATCAGGGAACTGCCCACCTGGACCTGCTTTGTCCAGCGGGCGGCAGGCCTTTCCACATGACAGTAGAGCTGAGCCACCGACCCACAGAATTGCAGCACCTACCGGATTAAGATCATATCGAAAGGGAATCCATTTTATTATTTATTGATTTATTTAGCACATTTTTATACCGCCCTAACCCAAGGTCTCAGGTTCACAACAAACAAATACTGAAAACAATTTAAAATAAATAATAACAATCCAAAGTTTTAAAAAGTTAAAAAGCTTGGGTAAAAAGATAAGTCTTTAGACCCCTTTTAAAAGCCACTAGAGATGGGGAGACTCTTATTCCCACAGGAAGTGCATTCCAAAGTCTCGGGGTGACAACAGAGAAGGCCCGTCCCCGGGTGGCCACCAAACGACATGAAGGTAGCCACAGACGAGCCTCCCCTGATGAACGTAGTGGACGATGGGGATCATGCAGAAGAAGACGCTCTCTTAAATACCGTAGGCCTAAGCTGTTTAGGGCTTTATAGGTTATAACCAGCACTTTGTATTTGGCCCGGAAACCTTTTACAGTCAACGTGAAGAATCAGGCTTGAAAGAACATTGCTTTTTCTCTAGTGTTTGTTGTATATAAGAATGCTCATGCCATTGAATTTGTTGAGACCCCCAGCATCAACATTCACCAGTATTCGTTTTGTGCCTGAGGAGACGACTCAGGCACAAAACAAGCACAAGATTAGAGACTAACAAGACCCTGAACTTGATAACAGATGCATCCATGTCACTGAGGGCTGGGACACGACGCCTCTGGATAGAAGGGACATTTCCCCTTCAGAGCAATCGCCTTTCCAAGTCCAGCACTGTACGTTTGCCCATTGGAGTGGACAGAAATGGTGCACTGATATGGGGGGAAGTGAGGAGGTGCACTCAGGCACGTCAGTGGGGTGACAGCTAAACCAAAACCAAGCCTGCTCCTATCCGCATGGCCCCATCATGGATTCTGCTTCTTAGCATGCTACAGTTCAACAGAAGGTTGAGAACTCAGTAGCTTTATTCGTATGTTATGTTCAATATCTGTACAATGAGGGTGCAGTGTACGCAGGTAAAGATCTGTGTACAGTTAGAGTGATAGACATGTTACATTGGACACAGGGACAGCAGTACACTTCCTATCTGTATCATACATTTGAGGGTCCAGTACCCAGGTTCCCTTTAAAAATGAACCCCATACAGTCATTCACAGAAAACCATCTACAAGTGTACAGAGATCTTGAACTAGTACAACATAATGTCTGAATAGGGCTTCTGAGGTATCTGTGCACATCAATGTTGTGTGAGGAGGAGGAGGGCACAAAACATTCTCCCTGTCACATTTTGTGGTCAATTTGTATTGCAGACACTTTGAAAGGAGGGGTTCCCCAAGAGGAGCAAAAGACTACAGACAAGCAGTTGTATACTATCCACCAGTCTTGCCAAACTTGTGCTTTAGTAGTAATCCTGCCTTCTGAAATACTGGGGAAATATCGGTTGTGTAGTCCTGAACAAAAAACCCCAAGTCCACATCATTGCTGTAAGGAAGAATATTTGCAGATCCTTGAGTCATGAGCTGTACATCGATGGTTTAGATTGGTGATATACTGATGGTTTAGATTTGGGATGTTGGGCTTTCCCCAATGAGTCCTGTCTTTTTTGAAATTGGGAGATCTGAGAAGGATGAAGGGAATGATCGGCAGAGGGAGAGTAGTTGGAAGGACAAAATGATGTTGCAGAAGAAGAGCAGAATATTTGTTACCCCTTGAAAAATTGTAGGCAGCTTGCTGAGAGTTCATAGAATTCCCTGTCTTTCTCAGTTTGTGTATCCTTTCCGTTTTGTATCCTTTCCAACAAGAGCCTGGCCATCAAGAGGCAAGTTCTCTCTTTGTCGTAAATCTGTCAGGCTAGCCAGACGAAGCACAACAGAGGCAGAAGCAGAAGAGCGAAATCTAACAGGAATCCATTCTCCAAACCAGGTCCAGTCCGAATCAATCCAACAGAGTCCAAAGCCAAATCCACAGGCAAGGTCAACACAGTGCAGGCTCCAAACACAGTCCAAATAATACACAAACACAGCCGATTAGTTCGCAGGAAACTCTTGTTGCTATCAGCAGGGTAGCATCTTATGTAGGCTGACCCCCAGTGCTGTGAATTAAGAGTTGCTGAGTCAGCAGCTTTGCCTGTTCTTCTACGCGCGCGGCTCCTTAACTCTTGCTGTCTCGTGGTCCGGCGCCTCTCCACAGCTGAGACTGGACATGCCTCCTCCACAAGAGCTGCCTCACCCAGCTCTAACTCATCTTCGACTCCTTGTGCGTCGCACCCACTCTCCTTTGCAACTTCTGGTCCTTGCCCACCCTCCTCTGCTCTCAGCTCTGTCTCCACTTCCAACTCCTCCTCGGACTCTTCCAGCATGCCCACGACACTATTCTTGTTCTTGTTTCAGGTGCCAAGCTAGTTGAACACATCCACGTGTGCTGGTGCAGAGCTACCACAACAGATATTGACTGAATCATACTGTCAGCGCCAAAAGGATTCTGTTCTTGGATTGGAACTGAGCAGTTTCAACTGTCATGGAGTTAGGAGTAGGATGGTGCAGAAGGAACTGACTGTCCCTAGCTTGAAACTTGTAAAAACCTTCCAGCTTCCTAGAAGTAGGTGGCAACGATGCAGGTTTCCCCCAGCAAGCTTTGACAATGTCCATTCAAGCAGAGTTCAGTGGAAGGAAGTTAGAGTGCCAAGTGTCCGCATCAATTGGCCCCAAAATGGGATCAGGAGAAGATTTAGGAGGTTTGTTCATCTGGATACCTAAAGAGTTAGCCATATGGACCACTTGGTCAGTGAAGAGCTTCAGGTACTCTGATGGAGACAGAGGCTTTGGATCTCCCATTAGATCTGAAGGTGTGGAACCTGATGCAATGTTCAGGGATGTTTCTGCATCTTCCTCTGAGGCAGATTCTTCAATCAAGGAATCCGGTGGTAGAGAGTCAACATCCGGCTGCTTACATGGTTGAGTTCTCTTCTCTCTTGACTGAGACCAAGTACTGCAGTGTTGAGGAGAGTGTGATCGGGACCAAGAGTCTGGATGGTCCAATCTCCCCAGAGATTGGTGTTGATGTGAAGCCCAAGAGCAAGGCTGGAGATAGTTTTTCCTATGATCAATGCCATATCTGTTGTCGAAGAAGTAAGCGTAATGATCAGGCATGATCAGATGTAGAGTCATCTCAATGTCAACTTTCTCAGTCACAATATACCCAATCCGATGAGTGTTTTGGAGAGTACCGACGGCAAGGAGATTCTCTGACACCCGGAGAGTATTGGTATCATGTAGACACTCTTCTGTATCGTCAGAATCGTATAGGAGAGGCTCTTCAGTCCGGAGGAGGTCAGTGTTGAGGAGAGCAGCTAGGGTTGATGGTATCGCCTTCCAAGTGAAGCAGATCATGATCTACCTCATGTTCAGGAATGAAGGGTGATGTTGGTGTGGCTTCTCTGGTCTCCCTTTTTTGGGAGTGGAGCAGTCTCTGGAGGCTCTGTTGAGTTCATAATCATCCATGTCTTGGACTGGAAGTCCCTGTTCAGGCTTAGGTAGAAAACACCTTTTTTGGAATCAGAGTCGATGACTGAGATTTTTTTTGATTGAAGGCAGTTGAGATATCAGGGTTGGAGTGAAGAGCTGCTCCAGTGTGTGCATTGGCTTAGAAAGGTCTTCATTTTTAATTGGCTGGAAAACTCTGAGAAGAGAAAGAAAGTCAGAAAAAACAATTTAGTTAGGACACGCATTCCAAAGTCCCAGGGCAACCCTGGAAAAGGCCCAATTTCAGGTCGCCACCAACTGAGCCAGTAGCCACTAAAACCAGACCTCCCAGATGATCTTCCTAGGCGGCGGGGTTCATGAAGAAGATGGCTTGCTTGTTAATACATTGGGCCGAAGCCATTCAGGGCTTTATAGGTAATAACCAGAAACTTCTCTTTATCCTGGAAACTGATGGGCAGCCAATGTCATTCTTTTAGAATGGGTGTAATATGATCTCTTTGGGTAACACCAGAGACCAAGCTGGCTGCTGCATTATGTACCAACTGCAATTCTTGGAATGCGTCCAAAGACAGCCCAACATACCGTGCAGTAGTCAAGTCTGGATATTACCAGCATATGCACCACTGTTTTAAGGTCATTGATTTCCAGATATGGATGTTGCTGGCATATCAGCTGCACCTGATAGAAAGCCATCCTGCTCACTTCCTTAGCTTGAGAGACCAGGCAGAGGTTTGCGTCCAGAAGTACTCCCAGACTACATACCTACTCTTTCTGGGGGAGTGTAACCCCTTCCAGAACAGACAGATCTAAGCCACTTCCTATCTTCCAGTCATCTTCCTTGTATTCAACCTCAGTTTGTTTTTCCTCATCCAGCCCATTACTGACTCCAAGTAAGCATTTAGGGAAGATAGGCTATTTCCTAATGAAGTTGACATGGAGAAATAGATTTGGTTATCAGCAGCATATGGATAACACCCTGCACCAAATCCCCCATGATCTCTCCCCACACTTTCATGTAGATGTTAAAGAGCATTGGAGATTGAATGGAGTCCTGCGGAACCCCCAACAATAGCTTTTCTTTTGAAGAGCAACAATCTCCAAGCAACACCATCTGGAACCTACAAGAGAGGTAGGAACAGAGCCACTGCCAAGCGGTGCCTCCCACTCCCAACCCGCTTCAGGCGCTCCAGGAGGATACCATGATCAATGATATCAAAAACCACCAAGACTCGAAAGATCCAAAAAGATCCACAGAGCCTATGGATTCCTTTTTGGAGATCATCCAACTGGCCGACCAAATGAAAAGAATGTGCCCCCCCCCACGTCCCCAACAGCAAGCAATATTAAAGGCTAATTCACATACACTTGATATTCATCACTTGATGCAGCTGAGACGTGGCTTTTTCCTTGAATTCGAGCCACGAGAGAGGCCTCATCAGGGTACATCTGAAAGAGAGGGGAAGATTTCTGTCTTTCTTATGTATGTATGTATGTATTAGAAACATTTGATATACTGCCCACTCCAAAGACTCCGGGCGGTGCACAAAAACATGCAAGCAAGACAACATTAAGCATGACATTCTGAATTAAAAATGAAAGTAACCAACCAAAAGCAAATAGATCAACTACAGGGCAAAAGCCTGGCGAACAAGAAAAGTCTTCAATAGAGATTTGAAGATCAGTAAGGAAGGGGCTAAACGAATCTGCAGGGGAAGAGATTCCCTTTCAAAAGCTGCTTCTTACTACCTCTCTGTGATAGATTTTGATTTTTGAAACTCTCTGGAAGGGTTGTAAAAGTTGTAAAAACCACATTTCCAAGATACAGTCAACTGGAGGACACATCTTGGACAATTCCCTGCACCAACCTTGGTTTAATTGTTGTGCTGTGGACACAAGTTCTTTTTCTTATGCTTCTTCTTATGAAGTGTTCTTTTTCTTATGCACAAGTCAAATTCTCCATTTATTTTTCAAACTTATGTCATAGTGATGCTACAATGCATAGTAGAGAATTAGAAGGCACTTCCGTTTAGTTTTCTAAGTACACCTCCAGATAGTATTTGGGTATTTCATGAGCCCCAGCATACTGACATTTGTAGTTTTCGAGCATTTTTGGGTCTGGCTACGTCCACTGCTAAATAGTTTTTGAAAGATTCAAAGATTAACAAACTTGACTTCTATTTTTCAGCTGATACTATGGTAAAATTATCTGAAAGATGGGTGTCAGATGTTTGGACAGGGGGCGCAATTTCAGTGCTTGCCCTAGGCGCTCTTTTCCCTAGATACGCCTCTGGCAGAGGGCCTTGGAAGCAGTGTGTGTGCCCCTCCCTCGGACCTACAGATCTCTGGATGGTATGTCAGCCCCTATTGAAGCACAATCTGAAGTATTCTATATGACATATCAAATCCTCTGCTTACTTTTAGAAAAGAATTTTGCTGAAGCACCTTGGAAATTCAACCAATCTTGTCCAGACTGACAGAGGCGTATTGAGGGAAAATAGCACCTAGGGCAAGCACTGAAATTGCGCCCCTGTCCAAGCAGGGATGATGGGACTTGTAGTCAACCACATCTGGAAATCCCTGTTAAAAGGAACACTGTACCATCTAGACATGGTTGCTGATCAAAACCTGAAAACATGAGCCATTTTTATTAAAGACTTAGAACAACCGTCAGGAATTATGTGAGGATTCCAGGGTCATTTTCTGTCTCATCTCATGCTTTTTAAAAACCATGACTTTGTCCTAAAGGATCACCTGCCCAAACTCCTGACAGCCTTTGTCTTGTGATGACAGTTGGCTCATGATGGGGTATATGTGCATTCACCACACTAGTGCTTATTTTGGCACCAGGAGGGAGGAGGATACACTAGTTTGCCACACTAGACAGAGGAATTTGCAACAGGAGCAGACAGCCAAGTTCTGCCAGGGCCAAAACCAGCCCTGGCCAGACTAAGACATCATTGTAATTTGCCCCTTCCTGTCACAAGCAGTGTGCTGTTCTTCTATTATTGACTCTCAGATAGCCTAACTCTCAGACATCTCAGTCACGGATGGAAAATATAGGGTCAATTTACAAGAGACACATTTTCTACATGGAAGTTTCTTCTGTGCAGGTGTTGTGCAGAAACCCATGTGTAGTGATCAATACATATGTATCTATTCCGCACAGTTTCCTACAAAAATGACATCCCCACAGGAAATTTTGCTTCACATGAATTAGTTCTGGGTGATAGGCAATGAACAAGAATTTGGCAAAAGAATTTGGGCAGTGTAAAAATATGTGAAAGAAATAAAATATTTGTTTTTATCTTGTAAACCTCCCAGACACATAAGTTTTGGGTTGTATAAAATATGTGAAATAAATAAAATAAAATGATGTTCCATTTACCAAGAAACACAGACAATGTCAGCGTAAAGCTGGATACAATAAAGCAGGAAGTGCATCAGAGACCCTGGGCAACAGCAAGGTCTTCTATATGTTGTTCTATATGCAAGGAACGATCATATTTGCAAGGAAATTCCTGTCTCTAAAAGTCATTTCACTTTATGATATACATCTATTTAATTAAAGGATAAGCAAAGTACAGTGTTTAAGAAGCAGCGCCCCACACACCCAGTTCTTTTCCCTATGACCAGAATAGGGTCATGTATGTTCTACTGGAATATCTCCTATGTTTATGGATAACTTTCTACTGAATTTTACTAGAAGTGGAAGCAAGCTAGGTGTGTTATTTATGTTTCAAAATCTAAATCTAGATCCATTTGCTTGTATTAATATTGAACACACAAAATTTGAATCTAGGTTAATTTTAACCTGCTCCTTTGAAATGAAATTACATTAATAGAAATGTAAAGCTGGCTTTATTTAAATGAATGACTATTTACATTTCAATTTTTTTTTAAATCATATGAAGTTCAGAATAATATCTAATTCAGCAAAGGAAATTAGTTAATTTTAATTCTGTTTCACTGAATATACATTTTTGGCAGTTTGAGGGAAGCAAATATTGACATCAATTGCAAACATCTTGTATTTTTAGAGCTAAATGGCTATTTAGTACAATGTGTTGGATGTAGAGAATTTTGAATTCATAAAAATGAAAGTGTAACTCAGCTTTCTCAGTTTAAAAGCTGCACCTACCAAAATCCCCTTCCTCCACATACAACTAAAAGGAAGGCACTCTCTCCTCCTTTGCAGCTGAGCACTGGATCTGCAGCCCTGTTCCGGCCTTTTCCCCACCAGCAACGGGTTTTCCCTTCTTCTATACAGTCAAGGCTTCCTTTCTCTTCCTTGAATTCACCCTCTTCTTGCACGATTTCCATTGAAAAACCTCCTGCCTTGCAAACTGCAAGCCACAACTGCTCACAGGTTGGAAAATGCAAACACAAGTGGTTGTTTTTTTAACAAGAAGGAGGTGGGACAGGATGGAACCTGGAGAGCCTTCACATTTCTGGACCTCTCTAGGCACAAACTCACTGTTCATTTCACCCTTTCAGCCTCTCCTGAAAAACTAGTTTGTTGCAGTTCTCTTACATTTCTTTTATTGTCTACATTTTACAAAAGAAAGAAACCTCGTTGGCGGGGGCAGGGGGGAGGCATCAGCCTGAGAAAGCACCAGTCAGATGGAATTTCTTGGAGACGACTGGAGAGCAGGCGGGGCACAGGCAATGGACTGACTCTGGACTCTGGGGTGGGTCAGGACTTGCAGCAAGAACATAAGACGAGACAGCAGGGCAGGCAGTCGCAGTGCTTGCAAATGGGAACAAGCAACCCCGCCCAGCTTACTAGGATGCCCCCTCCCCAGCACTGGTCAGTGTTTGCTGCCTGAAAGGAAGCCCTCCAATGACTCTGAAGAGCTGGCTCAGGGCCTCGGAACTTGAGGCCACGCCCCCTTAGAAGTCACATGCCAAGGGGAGGGGCCTCAAGCTCCTTGCTCTGGCTCTTTGGAGCTTGAGGCCACGCCCCCTTTGACACCACATGCCAAGGGGGCGTGGCCTTGAGCTCCGAAGAGCATGAGCAAGCTCTTTGGAGTCATTTCAGTCAGAGCTTGCTGGCTGAAAGCATCTATTCTTCCTTTCTCTGCCTCTCTGGAGGAAAAGAAATGGGAAGAGATGCTTTCATAACGCGAGTGCTCGCTAGGGGGCGGGCGCCTCTCCGGACCTCAGGGCGGGGGCGGGGCATGGCAGGCAGTTTGCGCCCTCCCTGCGATGGCGCCCAGGGCATGTGCCCTGCCTGCCCCGCCCTCGTTACGCCCCTGCTTAGGAACATAGGAAGCTGCCATATACTGAATCAGACCATAGGTCCATCTAGCTCAGTATTGCCTACACAGACTGGCAGCGGCTTCTCCAAGGTTGCAGGCAGGACTCTCTCTCAGCCCTATCTCGGAGATGCTGCCAGGGAGGGAACTTGGAGCCTAGATGCTCTTCCCAGAGCGGCTCCATCCACTAAGGGGAATATCTTACAGTGCTATTCTCCCATTCATATGCAACCAAGGCGGACCCTGGTTAGCTATGGAGACAAGTCATGCTTGCTATCACAAGACCGGCTCTCCTCTCATTCTTGGAAGACAGCAAGATCATTTGTTTTAAAAATATGGATCTGTTTCTGGCAAACATGACTTGAGAAAAGCATGACAGAGAAAAAACAGGATTCCCAGAGTGTGGCGATGATGTCACTTGCCTGACAGGAGGCAGCGTGGAGCAGGTCGGTGGCTGCTTGGCCTTCTCCGCTCTGCCTCTTCATCGCTGACTGCTGCATCATTCATCTGAGGGCGGCGGAAGAGGCAGCAGCAGCAGCAGCAGGATTCTCCACCCCTCCACCCCTCCCTCCCTCCCTGCCTCTGAGTCTCAAAGCCAAGAGCTGATGCCCCAAGCGGAAGGAAGCTCCCAGCAGCTGCCTGGCTTCCCTCTGGACTCTCTTGTTTGGGCAACAGCAGGGCTCTCCTTCCCATGCTTGGAGAGGAGGAGACTCAGTGGAAGTGAAGGAGGGAGGAAGCTACTGACGGAATAGTGCAGCAGTCAACCACAAGGGCCTTTCTTGTATCCCTAATCTAAATCCACCTTCCAAGCCTTTTGCCCACTCCCCCTTTTGAGGACAGGGAATTGCCGGTACTCTTAAAGAGGCATCCTAGTTGGATTCCCCTTGACAAGTGTACTCCTGAGCTGGCCCAGCTCGCTCGAGCCTGAGGAGTACCGGGATAACTGGTTCCATGCACATTCCTAGTCGCCACCAGACGAGCCAGTGGCAACTGCAGCGGAACCTCTCCCAATGACTTTAGTGGGCAGTGGGGCTCATGGCGAAGAAGATGTTCTCTTAGAGACTAACCTGTTCAGAGCTTTATAGGTGATAGCCAGCACCTTGTATTTTGCCCTGGAACTTATAAGTAGCCAGTGTAGTTCTATCAATGCTGGAATCATATGGTCACTCTGAGCGGACCCAGAGACCCACCTGGCAACCCGTACCGACTGCAGTATCTGGACTACATACAAAGGTAGCTCCACATAGAGTGCATTGCAGTAGTCAAATCTGGAGGTTACCAGCAAATGTAAGCACCGAGATATATGTAGCAGCATATGGACCACCATTCTGAGGCCATTGATCTCAAGCAATGGATGCAGCTGGCGTATCAGCCGAAGCTGATAGAAATCACCTCTGGCCACCGCCTCATCCTGGGACACCAAGGAGAAGATTCGATCCAGAAGCACTCCCAGACTGCGCACCTGTTCCTTCTGGCAAGGTGTGACCCCATCCCGGACTGGCAGATCAAAATCACCCCCCGATTTCCAAAGAGGCACAACAAGAGCCTCCGTCTTATCTGAATTCAGTCTCAGTTTCTTATCCCTCGTCCAGCCCATCACCATCTCCAGGCAGGCAAATTAGGGAGGTGATGTCTTCTCCATATGAAAGTGGCAAAGCAGTGCCTCCCACCCCCAACCCCCTCAGACACTCTTATCACCAAAGATGATGATTTCATGATGACAGCAATAGTCGTGCAATCATTCGTTTGAGAATGAGATGCAAAATCAAGCTGTCCTGTGAACAGGGGCATGGCAGATTGAAGTGGGCCCTAGCTAAAAAGTGAAGATTGGCCCCTACCCCCTCTTCTTCAGAGAGGCATGAGCAGGAAAGCAAAGGACAAGCTGTCACCAAAGCCAGCTGGTCCCTCTCCCCCTGGCGTTCAGGGACATTTATCCCCCATTGTTCAATTGTAGCCACGCCCCTGCTTGAGAATTTTTTATTGAAAAAACAGGATATAAATCATGCTTCTAAACAAAAGAACTATAGCTTCACTCAATGTGTTGGATGTCTGCCTTACACTTGAAACATTTATTCATTGATGAATTCCTTCCCACCAAAACAGTAAACACGCTTTTTAGAAAAGGTTTGTAGAACTCCAGATTTTTATTGATTGATTTTATTTTATTTTATTAAAGTAAAATTGGTAGCCCGACCTGCTCTGTGCTGCCTCCTGGTGGGCACATGATAGCATTGCCACACTCTGGAAAGAGCAGAGGACAGAGCCAGTGTGGGGGAGGGGGGAGAAAGCAAAGAGATGTGTGTCCGCGCAGGTGTGAATGGGTGTCAAGATGGCACTGAAGGAAGGAGTCCTTGTGTCTTGCAGAAACAAGAGCAGAGCTCAGCCACAAAGGTAGCTGTTTGGATGAAGGGCAGTGGATGGTGGTGTGGGTGTCTGCTATGAGGGACCTGTGATGGTCTTGCTTTAAACATGGTGGTCAAGAGAGCCCTCTGATTTCTCAGATAAACCGACATTAGAACATGAAGGGTGAGGTTTGAAAGAACTTCTTCTTCTTCTTCTTCTTCTTCTTCTTCTTCTTCTTCTTCTTCTTCTTCTTCTTCTTCTTCTTCTTCTTCTTCTTCTTCTTCTTCTTCTTCTTCACCACCTCTTTTTGACACAAGTTTCCAAAGCAGTTTACATAGAGTAATAAGAAAGGAAGGAAGATGGATTCCCTGTCCCCAAAGGGCGCACCATCTAAAAAGAAATATAAGATAGACACCAGCAACCATCACTGGGGGGTTACTCTGCAGGGGGTGGAAAGAGCCAGGTGCTCCCCTCCCCTGCTCAGTGAAGAGAATCCCCACTTTTAAAAGGGTCCTCTTTGCCCAGTTGGCAGGAGATGCCTCCAAGTCCTGAAAGCAAGAGGACCAATGGCCATTGCTGAGGCTTATGACACATCCTCTAGAGGCAAGAGGACCAATGGCCATTGTTGAGGCTGATGACACATCCTCTTTCATGACACCTCCAGGGCTCAGCTGCTCTTTGTGGTTGAGTTAGGCGAGGAGGGAGGAGGTGAGGTGGAGAGGAGTTGGAGAGATAGCGAGGAAAGAGAGTGTAGAGAGTCCGTTTCTGTTTCTGTCAAATCTATCTATCTATCTATCCATCTATCTATTTATCCATCTATTTATCCATCTATTTATTCATCCATTCATTTATTTATCAATTTATTTATTTATTCAGTGTTAGTGTTAGTATTTGTTATTTTGTTGTTTGTTTTTTTGTTTGTTTGTTTGTTTGTTTGTTTGTTGTGGTTTTGGGAGGGGTCTAGCGGGGGAGGGAGGGACAGTCAGCTTTTAGTAAAAGGAGGGATAGTTAGTCAGGGGGGAATAGTTAGACAGGGAGGGAAATGGGGGAGAAGATGAGGAAAGACTTCTTTGCAAAGTAAGTAGGATTCCATAACAGCTTTGCCTGGCTCCCTCTCTTCCTGGCCAGGTCTGACTAGAGTCCCCCGCCCACCTGCCTGCCCGATCAGGAAGGGCACCAGCTGTGAACACGCCTATTGTGACGTGCTTGGCGGATGTCCCAATTGTAGAGGGGAATTTGAATCCACCTCCCTCATTTAGCAGAGTAATCCAGTTGGATGAGCTCAGAGTAGAGGCCTGGAGAAAGTGTTTTTAAGTGTTTTTTAAAGTGTTTTTTAAAAAGAAACTGTTCTAAAACAGATTGTTCTAAAGAAGTTACAAACTTAGATTAAAAGCCTGCAACTTGTACTTCCTTCATGGGGAGGGAAGGAAGGAAGGAAGGAAGGAGCGGAGCAGACAAAGAAGAAGGGAGTGCCCCAAGCTGTGCTTTGGAACATGTTCATGACCATCTAACTAGCCTGAGACAAGTTTCCCCCGTAGCAGAGGCCTGTACAGAGCAAGCCAGGCTGCACATGGGACATCCCAAGCTGTTTGGTGTTGCTTGTCATGCACTGAAATCACGCTTGATTGTGGAAGAGGGGAGTGGACTTCAAGGTTCTAATCAAAGAGCTGCATCTGAGCTGGCACAATACAAGCCTGAGTTGCTATTCTCTAATAATGAGCCAGCCCTATTGGTATCCTAGGTATATTTGGGGGTACTTAAGTTTTGCCCATATATGGCAAAGCTTTTCTTGAATATAGGCAGGGGTCAGCTTTTCCTTACGAGAACCTTTCCTAAAGGAGCAGTTGATTTCGTTTCTCATTCCACGCTCTGGCTGCTTGTTTGGAAGCCATAGATGCTCCTTTCTAGTTTGCACAAAGCCCCTTCTTTCTAGGTAGCTCATAGCCTGGTGGCTGTTGCATGTAGATGTCTTCCTCGATTTCCCCATGAGGGAAGGCAGTCTTTACATCCATGTGTTCAACTTGCATCTTTCTGGCCGCTGCCACGCTGAGCAGTGTCCTAATTGAAGTGTCTGTCACAAGTGGTGCAAAGGTCTCATTGTAGTCCTCAGCATAGTTCTGGGAGTATCCCTTGGCTACTTGCCTCGCCTTGTAGCGCTCTGCCTCCCCTTCTGCATCCTGCTTGACTTTCAAGACCCACTTGCATCCCGCAGTCTTTCTTCCTGCGGGGATTGACACAAGTCTTCAAGTCTCATTTTTGTGCAGGGTGTCAATTTCTTCGAATGCTGCATTTCCTCACCTTTTGTCAGCTGGCATCTTTTCTTTCTCTCGCCATGTGGTGGGTTCTTGTAGCTCTCCTCCTTTGGTCCCGAGTGAGAACCTTTTGGGTGGAGCCCCTTTGTTGGGGCTCTGGCAGTGCCTCAGTTGGGGCTCCGGCTGTGCAGCCCCTTCTGAATCTGTATCCCCTTCTGAACCTCCTTCTGCTTGTGGCACAGATTCTTTGGATTCACGGTCTGGCTCTTGCATCATGAGACTCCACCCACGTGGTTCCTCTTTCACCTGGATCTCTGGCACAAGTTCTGGTACATCACCTCTAGTTGGCCCTTGTCTCTCATCAAATGACACCACCTTGTAGATCCTGACCTCTCCACTTGGAGGATCAAGGATTCTCTATCCCTTTTGGCCAGGCGCATATCCAGCCAACACTCCCAGTTCGCATTTGTGATTGAGTTTGGTTCTCTTGGCCTTTCGGACGTATGCAGAAGCCTTTGATCCCAACATTTTGACATGGTTTAGAGAGGCTTTGTGCCCAAGCCCAATGGTGTCTTGTCTATTGCTTTAGCTGACAATCTGCTTTGCAAGGACTTAGAAAACACATAGGAAGCTGCCATAGACTGAGTCAGACCATAGGTCCATCTAGCTCAGTATTGTCTGCACAGACTGGCAGCGGCTTCTGCAAAGTTGGGGTCCACCCTGGTTGCATATGAATGGGAGAATAGCACTGTAAGCTCTTCCCCTTAGGGGATGGAGCCGCTCTGGGAAGAGCAGAAGGTTCCAAGTCCCCTCCCTGGCTTCTCCAAGATAGGGCTGAGAGAGATTCCTGCCTGCAACCTTGCAGAAGTCACTACCAGTCTGTGTAGACAATACTGAGCTAGATAGACCTATGGTCTGACTCCGTCTATGGCAGCTTCCTATGTTCCTATGACATCAGAATGTATTCTCTCCAAAGGACGCTGTGACTCTGTCTGTGTCTGGCATGCAGAAAAGCTGGGTCTCACCCCTTGATTAAGTATGCAACACTGACACCTTGTGGCAGCTTCTCTGCATGACTCCACTTTAAAGTCCTTCCTAAGTCCATTTCCCCCAAGCTCATTGATCACATGGATTTGCCTATGTTCTAGTCTTTCAGGCCATATGGTAGAACACTTCTTGAGTTTGCAAGAGGCTGCAAGCCTGGCCTGTTCAGTTACACAGTCCAATCAAACAAGCACATCTTTACGCAGATCGGCTGTCATACTGAAATCATCATCTTTGGTGATGGAGTGTCGGAGGGGGCTGGGGGTGGGAGGCACTGCTTTGCAGTGGTGGCTTTGGGGGTGGGAGGCACTGCTTTGCAGATTCCACACGGGGTCCCTTGGAGACCGTTGCTCTTTCCAATCTGAACTTTCCTATGGTGTTCCTCAGGGCTCCATATTGTCTCCAAAGTACTTTAACACCTACATGAGACCGCTGGGAGAGATCCTCCAGAGATTTGGTGCAGGGTGTTATCAGTATGCTGAATGAAAACTCTCTCTTACAGACTGTCTTATGAAAAGACACTTGTTCTTATTACACACCTTTTCCTTTTTATCTAATCATAAATCCTTGTTACTGAAGTGTGCTACTCTTCATGTTGGGTCTGTCACACGCCTTTGGAGGCCTAGGACTGCTCAGCCTTTTGGGGGAGTGCCTACTTCTAGTGTGCAGTCCACACCGAGCGGCAGTGTCATCTCCACTTCCTAGTCCAGCAGCAGGGTGTCCCTAGCAGCGCCAATGCAGCCGGCACAACTGTGTGAGTTGCAAGTGAAAAGTGACTCCTGGCTAGGGCACTGGCCTTCACTTCATCTTGTGGCAGCATAGTCCCCAAACCCATCCCAAACATGATGCACGATGTGAAGAGAGGGTGAACCTCTGTCATGCCCCCGCTTCTTTTCTTCTTTCTAAATGAAAAGGTCCCAGTTGCCTCCACCTCTTCCCTTCCGGGAAGGAGCTGCACCCCTGAGCTCTTTCATGGTCCTTTCCTATACCTTTCCAAGCGCTAACATAAGCTTGGTGCGTTGGGTTGAACAGGACAGCACACAGTGTTCCAAAGGTCTCTGCACCAATGCATTTTGGCAGCTGTCTCTACGTCATTCCTCAGCCAGAAAGAAGACGGTGCAATACCTGGAAGCCTATTGGGCTACCTGTATTGCTGCCCTCCTTCTGTTCTGCAATCCTTCCCTGTCCCATTGGCCCCCTCTCCTCCAAATGTCTGCCTAAGGGTCTCTTTCTCACCTTCTCCCTGCTCTCTTCTAGGCTGCGAAGGGTCTGCCAGTGCTGCAGGCAGCTCTTTCAGACCTCCCCCACACGTGACTCCAAGGGGAAGCCCCCCAGACGGAGGTTCTTCAAGAGGAGGAACCGTGTTGAGCCAACTTCGGCTCCTCCTCCAACTCTGGCTTCTCCTCCAACTGCAGAAGAGGGCTTCCAAACATCGTCAGGAGTCACAATTGGTGAGGAGGTGCCCTAGGCTCCTGGGGAATGGTTGGGACTGCGGGTGGCTCTTTGGGGAGGGTGGGACAGCTAGTGCTTAGCAAACTGGCAGATTTGTGGGCCTTCATTTTAAATGTGTGGGCTGAATTTCTTCTTCCCTTCCAGCCTTGAGCACCACATGGCAAAAAAAGGAAAGAGCTAAGGTAGGGTATCATTGAGTAGAGGGCCTTTCTCCACATAGCCCAGGTCGTTTCTGTGAGAGGCATTTGCCCCTCTGGGAGCACCCACCCTCTGCTCTGATCCTTTTCCCAGTTCTGCAATCTCCCTGAGAAGCAGCAGAATAATCCATGGAGGGGGTGGGGTCCCCAGAAAGGGATTGAGAGCAACCCACAAAGTAAGGCTGTCTGGTCCATTTCCAGGAAGCCACAGAGAAGTCCTTCCATCACTAACAGCTCAATGCTTCTGATTTTCAGCTCATTCTCTGGTGGACATCCTTTCTTAATTCCATTGCGGTGCAAGTCAATGGCGCAGAGTCGGATACATTGCAGTTCAGCAAGCTGAAGATTGTCGAATTCATTTTGGTGAGTGAGATGCAGCAGAGAATGGAAGAGAATGACCAAGCGCAGGCTCAGTCCAAACCTGACTGCCAAGACTGTGTGTTTGGGGCATCATCTTGATTGTTTGTTTGTTTGTTGTTCTATTGATTATTTCTCTATGTAAGCAACTTTGGAAACCTTTGTTGAAAGACAGTGTGAAAATGTTGTTGTTGTTGTTGTTGTTGTTGTTGGAGCTATCCCAATGAGGTCCATGTGGGTAGTGATCAACTCTCCTCTGCTCTTTACCTTCTCCCAGGAGATAATGGAGGATATTACCGCGCATCCTGACCCTGGCTCCTTCTTCAGGAAAACCCTGGACACCGTCACGGAGCTGAGGTAGACTCATAGTCATCAGGGCTTAAATCGGAGGGGTTTGTGTCAGGAAAGGGCAGTGGCAAACTAGACAAGATCTGTAACTGGATCTGCCCTTTTGAAAAAAGATGACAATGAATTATAAGGGGGTTTGTAACATCTTGTTAAGTCCTCTAGCCTTATCGGCATCAAGGCCTCCCCAGGCCTGGATTGGTCATTTTTGAAAAAAGAGGAGAAACCGTCACAGACCAACCGTCTTGACACTGGCTTTGTTGCCCTGTTCCTCTTCTCTCCATGAGCTTCCCTTGGCTGAATCACCAGCCCTGCTCACACGATGAAATCTTATATTCCCCCTCCCCCCTTCCAGCAAAATCAAGCCGCCGTTGCCTGAGGAGCTGCGGTCGGCAGTGCTGCACGTGGCGGTGTCCG
The DNA here is from genome assembly GCF_027244095.1 of Hemicordylus capensis. NCBI lineage: Eukaryota > Metazoa > Chordata > Lepidosauria > Squamata > Cordylidae > Hemicordylus > Hemicordylus capensis. Next base: position 162,687,865 of record NC_069658.1, read on the forward strand.
GGGCCAACTACCTGGAGCCAGGGACACAGGTAAGTTCTCCTTGAGCTTTTTCCTCCTGCGGCACAGACTCCTGCTGCTTCTACTCCTGGGGCCCTTGCAATGGTTTGACTGCCTGCAGAGGTTCTTCCTTACATTTCTGATCTTCCGGGATCATTGTGAGTAGCCTTTCCTATTTCCAAATAGCCTGGTGGTTTCTCGGCCCAACTGGAATCAAACACCATACTGCCATAAGCATGAGTGCTTTTTCAGTATTGTGTTCTTAAGATGTGTTGTCTCTCCTACTCATGCCTGATCTTCTCTTTCCCCCCTAGAATGAGACCTTTCAATCTCTTCAGAGAATGATTAGGGGGTTTCTGGAGGAGGCCCCCTCGGTCCACAACTTGACCAGCATCTTGACGGTAAGTGCAATTGAATGTGTAATGTGCAATTGAATGTGTAATGTGCCCTATTCGGACATTAGGCAGTACGTGTGTACAGGTGTCTGAACACTTGGACGTGATTTTGTCTGCATGACTGTAGTTGCATTCCTTTAAAAAGTGAACCAGGGTAGAGGCCCCAATATGGCATGGTCCTCCAGATGGGAAGAGTCTAGCAGTGCCTGCCTTCAACAGCCTGTCTGTATAGCTGTCCCTGTGTACACTTCTGCACTTGTGCACTGTCCAGTCGTCGTCCAAATGTTGAAGATCAGGTGTGAATGGGGCTTCTGTCTTCATCCTTGACTGAACTGAATTGGGGGGGATGTTTGTACAGGAATAGATCCCTCTGAAACTTGTTTGGGCAGTCAGTCAATGGGTATCCTGTAATGGGGCCAATTCCTTCCGGGCTTAGCTCTCAGTCGCATGGCCAGGGATGATTGAGGCCAGTGCAATGACTGAGCTGCTCTTTCAACCCACAGGAGCTCCAAAGGTACAGCACTGCAAAGGATCCCCAGCTACAGGCTCTGGCCCAGGAAGCCTGCAGCTGTCTCCTGCAACATGCGGCCAGCCTGCCAGCTTTTCATGTAAGTCCCCCTCTGTGGACATGGCTTGGCTCTTCTTCAGAATCCTCTGGGACCCCTGCCAGGTGCCAGCTTCAGAAGAAGACCTCCTATTGGTCTCTGGTCACCCTGGGGCTGCCTGGCAGCACACCTGCTGCAGAAGGGCTGTTTCCACTGGGGCTCACCCAATGCCCCTTGGGACAGCAGCAGTGGCAGGAGGAACAGCAGAGAGCTGGGTTCCCCCTGGGTCTCTTCTGGCTGCCCAGTGCCCCAAAGAGCCACGCTCCATCTTTGGTAATCCTCAGCTTTGCACCCAACTGGATCATCTTTTTGATACTCATAGACATGGAAAAAGAAGTCCACATATTGAATAAATAAAATGCATCTCTATCTCTGCAGCTGAAAACACGGAAGGATGCTTTCCCGGTAGCATCCAAGAGCAGCATCCAAGGTAACTTGGGCTATTTCCAGGGAAGTGGGGAGGGCGGAACTGTATCCCTGTAGACCCTCCTTCGTTGATTCAATATGCACGAGTCCCTCCTTACCTCTGATCCAAGTCAATTCAAATAAGAAAATCAAGTCTCTTCTCTTCTCTTCAGATGACCTTGTGTTGGAAGAATTTGACGAAGAGGAGGAGTTTGGTAAATGTATGAGCATCAGAAAGGAGAGAGTGGGAATGATTGAAGAGCCATTTGATATGCCAGAGACTTCATGTTTTGTTTTCTGTTTGGTTTTGCAGGGTGAGAGATAACTGCTGTTCAAACCAGAAGAATATGCTATCCTAGACACCAGGCCAGGTTTATCCAACACTTGCTTGGGCTGATGGCATCATCCCCTGTGGCACTGCCCCAGGCCTTTCTTCGCCTAAGGACTTTACAGGCCTGGTTTCTGCGCAGCTTTCGCCCGCAAAGACACTCTCAACAGTGGCTCCTTGCAGCGCCTCGCAGGGGGCAGTCTCCTGATAGACATGCACGTCCAACCTCACTCAAGGGACTCTATTCCACATGCGAAGGCCCACCCTTATGATCACCACAGATGCCATCCCCAGTACGGGATGGGGAGCGCCTTTCAAAGACCTAGTGGTCGCTGGGACTTGGACAAAGGCAGAACGATGCCATCACATCAGTTATCTCAAGCTCAGGGTGATCTTCTTGGTGCTCAAGGCTTTCTGTCATTGGATAGAAGGATCTGCTGTACTCCTCACAGACAACACTATGGCCGGATCTTACCTGAACAGACAGGGAGGGACAGCATCTCTTTCTCTGCTCAGTCTGGCAATGCGACTCTGGATGTGGTGCCTGGAGTGGGGAATTTGGCCTTTGGCAGTACACATCCAAGGGAATGTCAACACTTTGGTGGATGCACTGAGTCGTGAAACATCCTTTCTCACAAATGGTGCCTGGATCCAGGCATGCTGTGCAAGATCTTCCACAAGTGGAGAGCTCTGCGTTTAGATGTATTTGCGTCAGCCCAGAATTCTCAGTGTGTGCAATTCTGCAGCAGGGTGGGAAGGGATCCGGAGTTGGAAGAGGACGCCTTCCTCCTGCACTGGGGCAACCAACTCCTGGACATGTTTCCTCCATTCCCCTTGATACCAAGAGTCCTACCGAAAATTGTCCTGGTCGAGGCCATATGTATCCTAATCGCACCATGGTGGCCCAGGCAACTCTGGTTCACCACACTTCTTCAGTTGTCACTCAGGACGTACCAGCATCTTCCATCGTTACCATACCCTCTGATGGGGGAAGGCAGCTGTTGTCTCCAGCTGGACGTGGAGTCTCTGCATCCGACTGCCTGGTGGATAGAGGCGCAACCTCCTTCAGTGAGCCGGTGCAGGCAGTGCTGATGGCGGCAAGGAAGCCTTCCACCTTGAAATCTTACTCAGCCAAATGGACTTGCTTCTCTAAGTCTATGGCTGACAAGGGTGGTTCTGCGACTGAAGCTCCTTTGTCATTCATTTTTGATGATTTGCTGTCTCTGAAAGACAAAGGATTGTCTGTTTCTTCCTTAAGGGTTCACTTAGCGGCTATAGCCGACAGGCATTCTGTGTCTGGTTTGTTCTCTCACAAATTGGTTAACAGGTTTTTGAAGGGGATGCTCCATTTGTTTCCGCCTGGCCCTAAATCTGTCCCACCTTGGAATTTTCTACTGGTTCTGAAGCAGTGAATGAAGGCTCCTTTCGAACTCATGGCTACATGTAACTTTAAACTGTTGTCCTTAAAAAGAGTGTTTCTCGTTGCAATTACCTCAGCTAAACGAGTGAGTGAAATTAAAGCATTGCGCTCTGATGCCCCTTATTTGGTGTTCCATAAAGATAGAGTTGTATTAGAGCCTGATGTTTTTTTTGCCCAAGGTGGCTTCTGAGTTTCGCATGTTGCAAGATATTTCTTTGCCTACCTTTCCCCCTACACCTACCTCAGATGAGGAGCGTGCATATCACTCACTGGACGTTAGGAGGGCTCTTGCCTTCTTTAAAGACAGAACGCAATCCTTCTGCAAATCTAAGTTTTTGTTCATTTCATATGCAGACCCATCAAAGGGACTACCAGTCTCATCGCAAAGGATTGCCGCTTGGGTCAAGGAGGCTATCTCCTTGGCGTATCAATTGGCTTCAGAACCCCTGCCTGTCTGTTTTAGGGCACACTCCATGCGGGCAATGGCTACCTCATCGCTTTTCTATAACCTTGTCTCTATGTCTGACATTTATAAGGCCACTACATGGTCACGTCCAACTACCTTCATCCGACATGATGCTTTGGACTTTCACTCCAGGTCTCAGGCAATGTTTGATGCCTCTGTTCTGCGTTCTGCTTCCATTGAGAAATAAAGTTTGCTTCTTTGATTTCCTTTGTTGCGTTATTTCTCTCCTGGGTTTGGGCTGCACCCTCCATCCAGGTACGATAGCTTGCTATGATCCCATGTGTGGTGCACAGAGCCCATGAAGAAGAAAGGCAGGTTGCTCACCTGTAACTGTAGTTCTTCAAGTGGTCTTCTCAAAGACCACACAAGCCACCCATCCTCCCTGCTGCAACGTGTTCTTGTATGTGCTTAGGTTTGGAGCTGCGGAGGTCTCAGGACTGAGGGAATCAGGCAAGCTGTCAGACAGGGGGAGCTGGTTTTCCCACTCTTTTTTCCTTATAAGGTAAAGCTTTAGAAGTTTCCGGACCGTGGATCTGTGCAGTTTCCAATCCCATGTGTGAATGCACAGAAGACCACTCAAAGAACTACAGTTACAGGTGAGCAACCTGCCTTTCTCCCCTGTCATTTCAGGCAGCGCTTGCTGCCTAAAAGCATCTATTTCCCTTTCTCTCCCTTGCTGGAGGGAGAGACAGGGAAATAGGTGCTTTCAGGCAGCAAGCGCTGCCTGAAAAGAACATTGGAGTGCTTGGTCAGGGCCCGGGCATGGGCGGGGGGAGTTTGATAGGGGCTCTTCCAGAACCCGAGCCACGCCCCCCCCTTGCAGAATTCAGCAGTCCTTTCCATTGGTGGCCTGGGTTCTCTGAACCCGTTCGCATGATGGTGGCTCCGCCCCTGGTCGGCCTGTTGGATTAGGAATCCATAGGAGTCTCTAATTAGGAATCCATAGGCTCTGTTGATCCTTTTGCATCTCTTGAGTCTCAGCAGTTTTTTATATCATTGATCATGGTCTCCTCCTGGAGCCCCTGAAGGGGTCCTTCTGCTTCCACGGCTGCGCTTGTGGAGAAGTGCTGCAAGATTGCAACCCATTTCCAATGGAGTGAGAAGGGCAGGCGCATGCTCTGTGAGCAGCAGCGTGAGCTTGACCTCCCTCGACACCTCATCCATGGGGATGTTGAGAACTGGTGGGTCGCCACCCTTCTCTTGCTCCAGCACCTGCTAAAGCAACAGGTGGCCATCCACAACTTGGCAAAGTATCGTGGGGTGTGTGTGTGTGTGTGTGTCCTCTCCAACTTGGAGTGGTAGCTCATGTCTGGGCCAGTCTTGGCACTCGAGCCCTCCCTGTTTGCCACAAAGAGTATACTGAGGCAATGCCTTTTAGCCAGGCTCTGCCCACCACACTTCTCCTGGAGAAGGTGATGAGAGAACTCCAGACCTCCCTGACCATTAGGGACGCCAAAGCCCTGGCAGGTTGGCTGAGGACTGGGTGGGTGGAGAAGCTATGCAACAAACTGAGTGACGCAGGAGACCATACTTTGGCCTGCCTGTGTTGACCCAACTATGAAGGGCAATGCCATCAGCCCTGGTTGAGTGGGTTAGTGAAGCAAAGCAGAGGAGGCTCAATAACCAGGGGGAGGGTGCTGGCACACCTACTTCTAGCGCATGTTCCACACCCAGCACCAGTATGGGTAGGTCCTCGCCCCCTCCTCTTCCCAGTCCAGCAGCGTGGCATCCCTGGCAACGCTGCTGGCAGTTCCACACCTTTGTTCCATCCAGCAGGGGTGCTTTGGCACAGGAGGAGAGAGGGGACACCCTGCCCCGAAACTGGAGCCAGCCGAAACAAGGTGGGGTGTACGTCTACGAGCTGATTCAGAGTCAGAAAAATTAACCACGTGTTCGACAACCGTTGGTTTTGTCTTACATGTGAATGTGGCCAGTGTGTATCATCATCCCTACACGAGTCTGAAATGCTGACCAGCCAGCATAAAGCAATGGGCACTTGACAGGGTTTCACACTGAACAATGTACTACTGCTCCATTCCAAAGCAGGTTAGTTGCCCTTCAGTCTCATTGAAATCGAAGGGACCGTCAAGTCAAGGCTCAATGTTAAGCTCAAAGGAAAGCACGGAGCAAACCATGTCCACATGAAAAATTCTGAAAAGCTGAAAAGCTTGGGTATGCTCTCACCAACAGAAGTTGGTTCAATGAAAGAGATTACCTCAGTGACCATGATTCTTAGGAACATAGGAAGCTGCCATCTAGTCAGAGCATAGGTCCATCAAGCTCAGTATTGTCTACACAGCCTGGCAGTGGCTTCTCCAAGGTTGCAGGCAGGAATCTCTCTCAGCCCTATCTATCCCTCCGCCCTGCGAGATCTTCCCAGGAGGGAGGAGGAGGGAGAGTGAGGGGATAGCCGAACCACCTGTCCACTCAGAACCGTACTCTGAGTTTAGGGTAAAATTTGTAGCTCATGCCGATGATGTTACATTACTGTTATCGAATGAAAATGAAATCTCTGTAATACTGGACCTCTTCTGGGAATATGGCAAGATCTCGGGCTCAGAATCAAATGCTGACAAAAGTGTATTTGTTAAAATGGAGCCCGGACGTCAGCAACTCTCGTGCCTACCCATCTCTGAATGTAAAGACAAAGGGGCCCCAGAGTCCAAACTGAAGTGGGCAGATACAGTAAACATTTTGGGGATTGAATATGGGATTAAGGGAAAAGTCGGCGCTGGGGGAATTGGACCGATTGGGAAGAAAAAGTAATGCTTAAAATCACCATGTGGAAAAAATGGAGCCTTGCCATGTACCAGAAAGCGGTTTACATCCGGACGTACCTGATACCCCGGTGCATAACCTGGCGGTAGTCTATCCTCCCCTGCTCGATCTCCTTCAGAGAGTTGAAAAAGCCAGATCTTCCACCTAGTATGGCACACAGCGTCCTTCCCTTTGGCCCGTGCGCTAGCATTTAAGGAGGTTGAGCCGGGAGGCCTAGCCCTACCTGCCCTGCAACCCTATTTTGTAACTGAATTCATGTCCTACAATTTTGGAAACTGGATTTTCGTGAATGTCCATGATATGTCCAACCTCCTGCAAAAAACCTGGGTCTCGCTTTTCGCTCTGCATTGGCGCAAGTCAGCATGGGGCATAGCATGGTGGGGGGAAACGATCTTTCAATGGTAATATCACACAAGTATGAAAAAGAGAACACCCAGACTACTTGAGAGATTTGTTATCCACACTTTAAAAATGGAAGGTTGAACCGGATCTATTTAAAGGATCCTCCTCAGTTAAGCAGCTGAGGAAAACAATTTATGGAGAGATTCTAGAAGTGGGTTTCTTAAAACCTGATTTAGAAGGTAAATGCTACAAACACCGCACTTCACAGTACTTGTTGTTGCAACCCGATCACCCTATCGCTCTCTTCAAGGAGAAAAAAGTCCCTTTCCATTGATGGGAAACAAGGTGGTGCTTATACCATCAAGTACTACCACTTCATGCGGTCAAGCCATGGCTCCCAGAGGAGCAGCAAGAGTGCCCTCAAATTACTTGCAAACAGAAAGCTAGTGAGCTAGGTAAAACTTTCAGGGAAACCCACTCACATTTCTTCAAAGAGTGTGTGGCAGCCAAAAGAGTGTGGCAGGGAGTAAGCAAGCTGTTAGAGTGGCCTGATTTGGAAAAACAGACTTGGGAAGAACTAACACCGGGTTTGAGCCACAGAACCTCTTTTTGAGGTCCCAGAAAGAAACCTTCAAGGAAACGGGACACAACGGGTGCCCTCATTGTTGGAAATTCTCTGTGGTGAGAGAATCTCTTTTCAATATAGTAGAGTGCACAGAGGCACAAACACAGCAGATTTAGTGAGGCATGCCTGTGTGCTAAGAGTAAAGTAACTTGGAGCCAATTGCTAGTTTCAAATCAATATAAAAGGCATTTATTAAGGAACTCCATTCTAGATAGGAAAGTGAGGATTTAGGATCTCTAATCCATCTATCTAAGTGGATGCAGATGGATTCACCATCTTCTCTGCACATATGGTGCAGGGCAAGAGACTTGCCATGTTGCAAGGTAAAGAGCCAGGTAGCAAGAGAGAGAAGAGAAGAAGGAAGGAAGTCCCTGAGATTTGTCATCTACATTTCAAAGGGATAGCATCAGAGCAGCGGGAAGTGATGAGCAAATGTCTTTGACCTTCTAGCCCTCTGACTTACTAGTCTGTCCTCCACTGTCTGAGGCATGAGACAGCGCAAAGTCCTTTAACTTTCCAACACTCATACTAGGGAATTGGAATGTTCCCCTCCTCGTAATCAGGTTAGTAAACCTGTATGTCATTGATGCAATGCTCCTGCATAGGAATAGAGAGGGAAGGCGCAACCAAGAGGTTCACGCAGATGAGACAGTAAATCTCTTCTGGAACAGTTTGTATGGTTATGTGCAAAAAGACAAGAGTATCTCTTCTAAACAGCAATGGGACAAATTGTGGAAATGGACGTCGGATGTAACCCCCCCCCAGTTACCTGATGTGCCTTGAAATCCCCCACCCCCGAGTTACAGTACTACCTGCATATACTTCATAACCTTGTGGGTTTCCAAATCATTGTGTGTCAATCTTGGTAGATATATCATGTACAAACAACCACTTTGTATATCATTGTGCTTTGGCAACGTACTGTATGCTTTGGTAGTTTGTTGGTTCAATTAAAAAAATCTTGTCCTATGAAAAATAAATAAATCTTGTCCTATCTTGGAGAAGCCAGGGAAGGAACTTGGAACCTTCTGCTCTTCCCAGAGTGGCTCCAGCCACTACGGGGAGTATCTTACAGTGCTGACACATCTAGTCTCCTATGCATATATAACCAGGGCGGACCCTGGTTAGCTCTGGGAACCAGTCATGCTTGTTATCACAAGACCAGCTCTCCTCTCATTCTTGGAAGTCAGCAAGATCATTGGTTTTTAAAAATATGGATCTATTTCTGGCAAACTGAAGTAGCAGAGAAAAAACAGGATTTCTGCTCTGTGCCTTGACTGGTTCCCTGAGAGAAACAACTAAATTCCTCTGTAGAAAGAATAATCGAGAAGGTACATTTTGAAAAAACAGCAGTTCAGCACTGACGTTGACCTGGAGCCACAAATTCAGAAAGCATCCTAACTAAAGGAAGAGGTATCCTAATACACAGAGACCTATCATGCACACAGAAGACCAGGCGACCTGCCTTCAGCTCTTCAGAACCCAAGGAGAAGCAGAGATTCTGTCTGGAGTGAGTGGGGAATGGGGGAGTTGGAGGGGGCCTTGTGGGCCACCTGGGCCACCTGGGCCAATCTGCTGCATGACGCTGGGAATCCAGAGCTAGAGAATCCCCAGCACAGCTGACGATCCAGTCTCTGCTCCAAGACCTTCAGCGAGGGGCAGCCCCGGCCCAGGTGAAGGCTTCCATTCTCAAACGGCACTTCATGGGTATGTTTGAGGGATGGATGTGGTCACAGCAGCTTACATATCTGTCCGTTTCTGAGCCACAGCTTCCCAAGAGGAATGTCATGGTTTAGCACTAACTGCATGAGAAATATGACGACATGCGCACTCCTTTGAAGCTATTCTGACGATCACTGAAAACCGGGCTAGAGGAGCCCATCTCGATTTTCAGTGATCGTCTGGACAGCGGACTTGTCTCTTTATGTTTTCTGCTGCTGTGAGGGAGGTTCGCTGGATTTGGGGAAGTGGGAAGGCAATGGAGTTGGGAAAGGGGGGCAGCTAAAGCAACTGAAGTGGATGCTTCTGTTTGCTGCTGCTCCCAAAAGGGGTGGTGTTTTATTGTGGGCCATCTTATTGATTTATCTATCTATGTAAACCACTTTGGGAACTTTTGTTGAAAAGCAGTATATAAATATGTGTCATATTCGTATTGTGGGGAGTTGGGAGGAGTTGTGGGGTGGGAGAGAAGCAGCAAGACCAGTGGACTGGTTTTTTCTATGGTGTTCAGGCAAGCAAGAGGATTGCTGGATGTGGGGAGGCAGAGAGTTAGCCCAAGCAAAATAAGTGGACTCTTCTGTTGGCTGCTGCTCCAAAGAGGCTTTGCGGAGGGTGGGGGGTTGTTGCTGTGGGGAGGTGGGAGGAAATTCAAAGCTGTGTTGAGCTGCAGAAACAACTAATTTCCCACACATCGCTTTGTAGGATTGTGGCCAAAATCTTTAGCAATTCATCTTGTATGAAAAACAAAGAGGATTGTGGTGCCTAAAGGGTACACTATCGATGTATTAAGGCATGATGGAGAGACACACCTCTACAGGCCACTAAGCACTCCCCCCTCCCTCCCCCCGTCTCTTTCTCACTCTCTCTCATATTCACATGCACACACCTGAACCGCTTCTCAAAAAACACCACAAGAAAAGAGTCCACATCCCATACAAAAATGAAGCCTGGCAGTGCAGGTTATATGAAATTCTGTTGCACAAGTAGCCCTGGCCTGAATACAACTGGCCATTGTATCCACAGAAGAGATATTCCGCTCTGGCCTGTGGGCTTCTCAGGGGCATCTGGTGGGCTACTGTGTGAAACAGGATGCTGGACTCGATGGGCCTCCTTGGGCCTGACCCAGCAGGGCGGTTCTTCTTCTATTTTGATGTCGGAATACAATCCTCATTGCAGTGGTGTACCGGGGAAATAGAACCATGGTGGAAATTTGTCGTTTGAAAGACAAATGGCCAGATGGATTCTTACACAGACCGAACATTTGTGAAAAGGAGAGCAATGAAACATTCATATGATTAAGAATGAAACTCAGCATCAGTGTTCATGACATGTGATTTGACATGTCTTTTCTTAGACTTCTAAATTGATATCCCGCTCTTCCTCCAAGGGGCAGTGTATATGCTTACCTTATTTATCCTCACAACAAGCCTGTGAGGCGGGTTAGGCTGAGAGAAAAGTCACGGACTTTTCAGTCTTGTCAGGGACAAGTCAGTGCTGGCCAGTGAGTTAAGAGTTGTTGTTGTTGTTGTTCTTCATGACTTAAGATCTCGTTTGGAGCTAGAGATGATTATGAATGGCAGCAGGGAAGTGAGAGAGCTGTGTCTGGATCCCTGTCCCTATTTTAATTGTAGTGTTTGGTTGATAGGTGCAATACAAGGGCTGAAATTGCCTCTGCAATGGCAGCAGTTCCAAAACCAAAGAGGAGGAAGATAGAGCAGGACCACAGGCCATTTCAACACAAGTGGCCAGAAGAATACCTGTTCTTGGAATACAGTGGCAAATACCTATGCCTGGTGTGTCAAGAACAGGTTGCAGTACCCAAAGGATTCAATAGCCAGAGGCATTCTGACAGCAGACCTCAGAAAACCTTTGGCTCTTTAGGTGCCACTGAGAGATGTGCCAGAGTGCAGCAACTGAAAAGGAAATGTTGAGCTCAACAGAACATATTCCCAAGAGCTATTGCTATGAATGAAGCATGGCAAGAGGAAGCTTCAAGATTGCCCAGTTGACAGCACATCTAGGTTGGCCATTTAGAGATGCTGAATATGCAAACCTGTATTGAATGAGAGCTGCTGAGGTACTATTTCCAGAAAAGAAAACAGTGCTGCAGGAGAGACGCTTGTCCAGAATGACTATCCAACACTGTGAGGCAGAGATATCCAGGAGCCTCAGTGGGCAGCTCAAAGAACGTTGCTCACACTTTGAATATGACTCTGTTGCAGTGGGTGAGAGCAGTGCTATCAAGGATAGAGCACAGCGACTAGCATTCATTCATGGAGTGAACCCAAACTTTGAAATCACACAGGAGCTTGCAGGCATGATGCAATCCATGCATGCAGGGTCGTAGTTAGGGGAGAGGGGGCCTGTGTTCACCCCTCTCTCTGGCAGCCCTTCAAAGTGAGGGAGAGAATGAAGAAAATCGGGTGGAGCTAGGGGGCCCTCAGGAGCTGGGGGCCTGGGTTCTTTCAACCCTTTCACTCCATTATAGCGACACCCCTGCATGCATGGGCATGCAACCGGTGAGGCAATAGGCAAAGAAATTATTTCAGTTTTGCAGGAATTACAGTGACCTGCAGAGAAACTTGCAGGTGTCTGCACTGATGGTGTACCATGTATGACAGGCCAAAAAAAAAAAAGGTGCTGTAACTGTCCCACTCTTTTTTTCTGTCCAGTCTCCAACGTTAGGCAGTACCACTGCATTATACATCAGGAGTCCCTCTGTAGCCAAGTGCTGAAATTCACTCATGTCATGACTGTTGTGGTGACCACAGTAAACCTCCTCAGAAGCAGAAGCCTGAATGACTGCAAATTTCAGGAATATCTGAGGGAGATTGAGGTGGTGTGTGAAGACATTCTCTATCACTCCGAGGTGCGCGGGCTCAGTTGGGGCAACGTGTTGCAGCGTTTTGTGGCACTTCGGACAGAGATTTATGTCTTCCTGGAACGTGAAGGCAAACCTGAGCCAGAACTGAAGCAGGAGGAGTGGATCTGTCTTTTGGCCTTGGTGACAGACATCACATGCCACTCCAACCGCCTTAATACCAATCTACAAGGTGCAGATCTACTCTTATCGGACATGATGACCTCTGTGGCAGCATCGATCTGTATAATTAATTCTCCAAGATGGGCCATGCGGGCCATGCAAGGGGATGGGGCAGAAAGGAGGTGGTTGGCTGACAGAAGGGGAGAGAGCTCTGGAGCGGCAAGGAGTTGGGGGGGCAGCTAGAAAGCAGTTTGTTGGTTGGCTCAGGGGGGAGGGGGCACCATGAAGCGACAGGGAGTGTTCCTCAATCTTACGTAAGAATGACATACAGAGTATGCCTGTTTTTGTCAGTCTTGCTTAATGGCCATTGAGATGATCTGCAAGTGGAAGGTCACTACACTCACATCACAGGAATTTGGGATACTTATCTTATTCAGTTCCTTGACATCCTTTTCCAGACCAATCCTGTCCATATTTTCAGGCTTTGATGATATTTTTCAAAATATCCAAAGGATATTTTCCATTTGCCTTTTGAGGTTTGTAGCCCCAAACATGGATGTTTCAGATAGGACCTCAGTACTTGCTGGTACATTTTATCTCTCCACTGGAAATAGCCAGCTATTTCTAAGTTAGCCCCAGGTATAGATTGGATTCATTTGCCAATATACTTTATGGACATTTTTATACTCAAATGCATATAGACAAGACCATCATGAATTGGATTACTGGATATTGGATGATGATGATGGTGGTGGTGGTGGTGGTGGTAGTGGTGATGATGATGTAGCTCCAGTTGCTGCTGAGCCCACCTACCAGACGGAACATACAACTTAACTCCTGCCCCTTTTAAACATGACCTTTAAAACATGGAAGAAACCTGTTTTCCCTGGGGTCCATCCCATGGTGCTGCTAATGTAATGAAAGGCCCACAACCAATGGGCAGGGCTCATTGCACAGCAGCTTCACACAAACCTGTTGCCCCCAATCTCAGTCAGGCAGCCATTTTGCATCAGGGAACTGCCCACCTGGACCTGCTTTGTCCAGCGGGTGGCAGGCCTTTCCACATGACAGTAGAGCTGAGCCACCAACCCGCAGAATTGCAGCACCTACCGGATTAAGATCATATCGAAACGGAATCCATTTTATTATTTATTGATTTATTTAGCACATTTTTATACCGCCCTAACCCAAGGTCTCAGGTTCACAACAAACAAATACTGAAAACAATTTAAAATAAATAATAACAATCCAAAGTTTTAAAAAGTTAAAAAGTTAAAAAGCTTGGGTAAAAAGATAAGTCTTTAGACCTCTTTTAAAAGCCACTAGAGATGGGGAGACTCTTATTCCCACAGGAAGTGCATTCCAAAGTCTCGGGGTGACAACAGAGAAGGCCCGTCCCCGGGTGGCCACCAAACGACATGAAGGTAGCCACAGACGAGCCTCCCCTGATGAACGTAGTGGACGATGGGGATCATGCAGAAGAAGACGCTCTCTTAAATACCGTAGGCCTAAGCTGTTTAGGGCTTTATAGGTTATAACCAGCACTTTGTATTTGGCCCGGAAACCTTTTACAGTCAACGTGAAGAATCAGGCTTGAAAGAACATTGCTTTTTCTCTAGTGTTTGTTGTATATAAGAATGCTCATGCCATTAAATTTGTTGAGACCCCCAGCATCAACATTCACCAGTATTCGTTTTGTGCCTGAGGAGACGACTCAGGCACAAAACAAGCACAAGATTAGAGACTAACAAGACCCTGAGCTTGATAACAGATGCATCCATGTCACTGAGGGCTGGGACACGAAGCATCTGGATAGAAGGGACATTTCCCCTTCAGAGCAATCGCCTTTCCAAGTCCAGCACTGTACGTTTGCCCATTGGAGTGGACAGAAATGGTGCACTGATATGGGGGGAAGTGAGGAGGTGCACTCAGGCACGTCAGTGGGGTGACAGCTAAACCAAAACCAAGCCTGCTCCTATCCGCATGGCCCCATCATGGATTCTGCTTCTTAGCATGCTACAGTTCAACAGAAGGTTGAGAACTCAGTAGCTTGATTCGTATGTTATGTTCAATATCTGTACAATGAGGGTACAGTGTATGCAGGTAAAGATCTGTGTACAGTTAGAGTGATACACATATTACATTGGACACAGGGACAGCAGTACACTTCCTATCTGTATCATACATTTGAGGGTCCAGTACCCAGGTTCCCTTTAAAAATGAACCCCATACAGTCATTCACAGAAAACCATCTACAAGTGTACAGAGATCTTGAACTAGTACAACATAATGTCTGAATAGGGCTTCTGAGGTATCTGTGCACATCAATGTTGTGTGAGGAGGAGGAGGGCACAAAACATTCTCCCTGTCACATTTTGTGGTCAATTTGTATTGCAGACACTTTGAAAGGAGGGGTTCCCCAAGAGGAGCAAAAGACTACAGACAAGCAGTTGTATACTATCCACCAGTCTTGCCAAACTTGTGCTTTAGTAGTAATCCTGCCTTCTGAAATACTGGGGAAATATCGGTCGTGTAGTCCTGAACAAAAAACCCCAAGTCCACATCATTGCTGTAAGGAAGAATATTTGCAGATCCTTGAGTCATGAGCTGTACATCGATGGTTTAGATTGGTGATATACTGATGGTTTAGATTTGGGATGTTGGGCTTTCCCCAATGAGTCCTGTCTTTTTTGAAATTGGGAGATCTGAGAAGGATGAAGGGAATGATCGGCAGAGGGAGAGTAGTTGGAAGGACAAAATGATGTTGCAGAAGAAGAGCAGGAATATTTGTTACCCCTTGAAAAATTGTAGGCAGCTTGCTGAGAGTTCATAGAATTCCCTGTCTTTCTCAGTTTGTGTATCCTTTCCGTTTTGTATCCTTTCCAACAAGAGCCTGGCCATCAAGAGGCAAGTTCTCTCTTTGTCGTAAATCTGTCAGGCTAGCCAGACGAAGCACAACAGAGGCAGAAGCAGAAGAGCGAAATCTAACAGGAATCCATTCTCCAAACCAGGTCCAGTCCGAATCAATCCAACAGAGTCCAAAGCCAAATCCACAGGCAAGGTCAACACAGTGCAGGCTCCAAACACAGTCCAAATAATACACAAACACAGCCGATTAGTTCGCAGGAAACTCTTGTTGCTATCAGCAGGGTAGCATCTTATGTAGGCTGACCCCCAGTGCTGTGAATTAAGAGTTGCTGAGTCAGCAGCTTTGCCTGTTCTTCTACGCGCGCGGCTCCTTAACTCTTGCTGTCTCGTGGTCCGGCGCCTCTCCACAGCTGAGACTGGACATGCCTCCTCCACAAGAGCTGCCTCACCCAGCTCTAACTCATCTTTGACTCCTTGTGCGTCGCACCCACTCTCCTTTGCAACTTCTGGTCCTTGCCCACCCTCCTCTGCTCTCAGCTCTGTCTCCACTTCCAACTCCTCCTTGGAGTCTTCCAGCATGCCCACGACACTATTCTTGTTCTTGTTTCAGGTGCCAAGCTAGTTGAACACATCCACGTGTGCTGGTGCAGAGCTACCACAACAGATATTGACTGAATCATACTGTCAGCGCCAAAAGGATTCTGTTCTTGGATTGGAACTGAGCAGTTTCAACTGTCATGGAGTTAGGAGTAGGATGGTGCAGAAGGAACTGACTGTCCCTAGCTTGAACCTTGTAAAAACCTTCCAGCTTCCTAGAAGTAGGTGGCAACGATGCAGGTTTCCCCCAGCAAGCTTTGACAATGTCCATTCAAGCAGAGTTCAGTGGAAGGAAGTTAGAGTGCCAAGTGGCCACATCAATTGGCCCCAAAATGGGATCAGGAGAAGATTTAGGAGGTTTGTTCATCTGGATACCTAAAGAGTTAGCCATATGGACCACTTGGTCAGTGAAGAGCTTCAGGTACTCTGATGGAGACAGAGGCTTTGGATCTCCCATTAGATCTGAAGGTGTGGAACCTGATGCAATGTTCAGGGATGTTTCTGCATCTTCCTCTGAGGCAGATTCTTCAGTCAAGGAATCCGGTGGTAGAGAGTCAACATCCGGCTGCTTACATGGTTGAGTTCTCTTCTCTCTTGACTGAGACCAAGTACTGCAGTGTTGAGGAGAGTGTGATCGGGACCAAGAGTCTGGATGGTCCAATCTCCCCAGAGATTGGTGTTGATGTGAAGCCCAAGAGCAAGGCTGGAGATAGTTTTTCCTATGATCAATGCCATATCTGTTGTCGAAGAAGTAAGCGTAATGATCAGGCATGATCAGATGTAGAGTCATCTCAATGTCAACTTTCTCAGTCACAATATACCCAATCCGATGAGTGTTTTGGAGAGTACCGACGGCAAGGAGATTCTCTGACACCCGGAGAGTATTGGTATCATGTAGACTCTCTTCTGTATCGTCAGTATCGTATAGGAGAGGCTCTTCAGTCTGGAGGAGGTCAGTGTTGAGGAGAGCAGCTAGGGTTGATGGTATCGCCTTCCAAGTGAAGCAGATCATGATCTACCTCATGTTCAGGATTGAAGGGTGATGTTGGTGTGGCTTCTCTGGTCTCCCTTTTTTGGGAGCGGAGCAGTCTCTGGAGGCTCTGTTGAGTTCATAATCATCCATGTCTTGGACTGGAAGTCCCTGTTCAGGCTTAGGTAGAAAACACCTTTTTTGGAATCAGAGTCGATGACTGAGATTTTTTTTGATTGAAGGCAGTTGAGATATCAGGGTTGGAGTGAAGAGCTGCTCCAGTGTGTGCATTGGCTTAGAAAGGTCTTCATTTTTAATTGGCTGGAAAACTCTGAGAAGAGAAAGAAAGTCAGAAAAAACAATTTAGTTAGGACACGCATTCCAAAGTCCCAGGGCAACCCTTGAAAAGGCCCAATTTCAGGTCGCCACCAACTGAGCCAGTAGCCACTAAAACCAGACCTCCCAGATGATCTTCAGAGGCGGCGGGGTTCATGAAGAAGATGGCTTGCTTGTTAATACATTGGGCCGAAGCCATTCAGGGCTTTATAGGTTATAACCAGCAACTTCTCCTTATCCTGGAAACTGATGGGCAGCCAATGTCATTCTTTTAGAATGGGTGTAATATGATCTCTTTGGGTAACACCAGAGACCAAGCTGGCTGCTGCATTAGGTACCAACTGCAATTCTTGGAATACGTACAAAGACAGCCCAACATACCGTGCAGTAGTCAAGTCTGGATATTACCAGCATATGCACCACTGTTTTAAGGTCATTGATTTCCAGATATGGATGTTGCTGGCATATCAGCTGCACCTGATAGAAAGCCATCCTGCTCACTTCCTTAGCCTGAGAGACCAGGGAGAGGTTTGCATCCAGAAGTACTCCCAGACTACATACCTACTCTTTCTGGGGGAGTGTAACCCCTTCCAGAACAGACAGATCTAAGCCACTTCCTATCTTCCAGTCATCTTCCTTGTATTCAACCTCAGTTTGTTTTTCCTCATCCAGCCCATTACTGACTCCAAGTAAGCATTTAGGGAAGATAGGCTATTTCCTAATGAAGCTGACATGGAGAAATAGATTTGGTTATCAGCAGCATATGGATAACACCCTGCACCAAATCCCCCATGATCTCTCCCCGCAGTTTCATGTAGATGTTAAAGAGCATTGGAGATTGAATGGAGTCCTGCGGAACCCCCAACAATAGCTTTTCTTTTGAAGAGCAACAATCTCCAAGCAACACCATCTGGAACCTACAAGAGAGGTAGGAACAGAGCCACTGCCAAGCGGTGCCTCCCACTCCCAACCCGCTTCAGGCGCTCCAGGAGGATACCATGATCAATGATATCAAAAACCACCAAGACTCGAAAGATCCAAAAAGATCCACAGAGCCTATGGATTCCTTTTTGGAGATCATCCAACTGGCCGACCAAATGAAAAGAATGTGCTCCCCCCCCCCACGGCCCCAACAGCAAGCAATATTAAAGGCTAATTCACATACACTTGATATTCATCGCTTGATGCAGCTGAGACGTGGCTTTCTCCTTGAATTCGAGCCTCGAGAGAGGCCTCATCAGGGTACATCTGAAAGAGAGGGGAAGATTTCTGTCTTTCTTATGTATGTATGTATTAGAAACATTTGATATACTGCCCACTCCAAAGACTCCGGGCAGTGCACAAAAACATGCAAGCAAGACAACATTAAACATGACATTCTGAATTAAAAATGAAAGTAACCAACCAAAAGCAAATAGATCAACTACAGGGCAAAAGCCTGGCGAACAAGAAAAGTCTTCAATAGAGATTTGAAGACCAGTAAGGAAGGGGCTAAACGAATCTGCAGGGGAAGAGATTCCCTTTCAAAAGCTGCTTCTTACTACCTCTCTGTGATAGATTTTGATTTTTGAAGCTCTCTGGAAGGGTTGTAAAAGTTGTAAAAACCACATTTCCAAGATACAGTCAACTGGAGAACACATCTTGGACAATTCCCTGCACCAACCTTGGTTTAATTGTTGTGCTGTGGACACAAGTTCTTTTTCTTATGCTTCTTCTTATGAAGTGTTCTTTTTCTTATGCACAAGTCAAATTCTCCATTTATTTTTCAAACTTATGTCATAGTGATGCTACAATGCATAGTAGAGAATTAGAAGGCACTTCCGTTTAGTTTTCTAAGTACACCTCCACATAGTATTTGGGTATTTCATGAGCCCCAGCATACTGACATTTGTAGTTTTCGAGCATTTTTGGGTCTGGCTACGTCCACTGCTAAATAGTTTTTGAAAGATTCAAAGATTAACGAACTTGACTTCTATTTTTCAGCTGATATGATGGTAAAGTTATCTGAAAGATGGGTGTCAGATGTTTGGACAGGGGGCGCAATTTCAGTGCTTGCCCTAGGCGCTCTTTTCCCTAGATACGCCTCTGGCAGAGGGCCTTGGAAGCAGTGTGTGTGCCCCTCCCTCGGACCTACAGATCTCTGGATGGTATGTCAGCCCCTATTGAAGCACAATCTGAAGTATTCTATATGACATATCAAATCCTCTGCTTACTTTTAGAATAGAATTTTGCTGAAGCACCTTGGAAATTCAACCAATCTTGTCCAGACTGACAGAGGCGTATCGAGGGAAAATAGCACCTAGGGCAAGCACTGAAATTGCGCCCCTGTCCAAGCAGGGATGATGGGACTTGTAGTCAACCACATCTGGAAATCCCTGTTAAAAGGAACACTGAACCATCTAGACATGGTTGCTGATCAAAACCTGAAAACATGAGCCATTTTTATTAAAGACTTAGAACAACCGTCAGGAGTTATGTGAGGATTCCAGGGTCATTTTCTGTCTCATCTCATGCTTTTTAAAAACCATGACTTTGTCCTAAAGGATCACCTGCCCAAACTCCTGACAGCCTTTGTCTTGTGATGACAGTTGGCTCATGATGGGGTATATGTGCATTCACCACACTAGTGCTTACTTTGGCACCAGGAGGGAGGAGGATACACTAGTTTGCCACACTAGACAGAGGCATTTGCAACAGGAGCAGACAGCCAAGTTCTGCCAGGGCCAAAACCAGCCCTGGCCAGACTAAGAAATCATTGTAATTTGCCCCTTCCTGTCACAAGCAGTGTGCTGTTCTTCTATTATTGACTCTCAGATAGCCTAACTCTCAGACATCTCAGTCACGGATGGAAAATATAGGGTCAATTTACAAGAGACACATTTTCTACATGGAAGTTTCTTCTGTGCAGGTGTTGTGCAGAAACCCATGTGTAGTGATCAATACATATGTATCTATTCCGCACAGTTTCTTACAAAAATGACATCCCCACAGGAAATTTTGCTTCACATGAACTAGTTCTGGGTGATAGGCAATGGACAAGAATTTGGCAAAAGAATTTGGGCAGTATAAAAATATCTTAAAGAAATAAAATATTTGTTTTTATCTTGTAACCCTCCCAGACACATAAGTTTTGGGTTGTATAAAATATGTGAAATAAATAAAATAAAATGATGTTCCATTTACCAAGAAACACAGACAATGTCAGCGTAAAGCTGGATAAAATAAAACAGGAAGTGCATCAGAGACCCTGGGCAACAGCAAGGTCTTCTATATGTTGTTCTATATGCAAGGAACGATCATATTTGCAAGGAAATTCCTGTCTCTAAAAGTCATTTCACTTTATGATATACATCTATTTAATTAAAGGATAAGCAAAGTACAGTGTTTAAGAAGCAGCACCCCACACACCCAGTTCTTTTCCCTATGACCAGAATAGGGTCATGTATGTTCTACTGGAATATCTCCTATGTTTATGGATAACTTTCTACTGAATTTTACTCTTAGTGGAAGCAAGCTAGGTGTGTTATTTATGTTTCAAAATCTAAATCTAGATCCATTTGCTTGGATTAATATTGAACACACAAAATTTGAATCTAGGTTAATTTTAACCTTCTCCTTTGAAATGAAATTACATTAATAGAAATGTAAAGCTGGCTTTATTTAACTGAATGACTATTTACATTTCAATTATTTTTTAAATCATATGAAGTTCAGAATAATATCTAATTCAGCAAAGGAAATTAGTTAATTTTAATTCTGTTTCACTGAATATAAATTTTTGGCAGTTTGAGGGAAGCAAATATTGACATCAATTGCAAACATCTTGTATTTTTAGAGCTAAATGGCTATTTAGTACAATGTGTTGGATGTAGAGAATTTTGAATTCATAAAAATGAAAGTGTAACTCAGCTTTCTCAGTTTAAAAGCTGCACCTACCAAAATCCCCTTCCTCCACATACAACTAAAAGGAAGGCACTCTCTCCTCCTTTGCAGCTGAGCACTGGATCTGCAGCCCTGTTCCTGCCTTTTCCCCACCAGCAACGGGTTTTCCCCTCTTCTATACAGTCAAGGCTTCCTTTCTCTTCCTTGAACTCACCCTCTTCTTGCAGGATTTCCATTGAAAAACCTCCTGCCTTGCAAACTGCAAGCCACAACCGCTCACAGGTTGGAAAATGCAAACACAAGTGGTTTTTTTTTTTAACAAGAAGGAGGCGGGACAGGATGGAACCTGGAGAGCCTTCACATTTCTGGACCTCTCTAGGCACAAACTCACTGTTCATTTCACCCTTTCAGCCTCTCCTGAAAAACTAGTTTGTTGCAGTTCTCTTACATTTCTTTTATTGTCTACATTTTTAAAAAGAAACAAACATCGTTCAACACTTTAAAAAACACTTAAAAACAGTTTCTCCAGGCCTCTACTATGAGCTCATCCAACTGGATTACTCTGCTAAATGAGAGAGGTTGATTCAAATTCCCCTCTACAATTGGGACATCTGCCAATCACGTCACAATAGGCGTGTTCACAGCTGGTGCCCTTCCTGATCGGGCAGGCAGGTGGGCGGGGGACTCTAGTCAGACCTGGCCAGGAAGAGAGGGAGCAAGGCAAAGCTGTTATGGAATCCTACTTACTTTGCAAAGAAGTCTTTCCTCATCTTCTCCCCCATTTCCCTTCCTGTCTAACTATTCCCCCCTGACTAACTATCCCTCCTTTTACTAAAGCTGACTGTCCCTCCCTCCCCCGCTAGACCCCTCCCAAAACCACAACAAACAAACAAACAACAAAATAACAAATACTAACACTAACACTGAATAAATAAATAAATGGATAAATAAATGAATGGATGAATAAATAGATGGATAGATAGATAGATAGATAGATAGATAGATAGATAGATAGATTTGACAGAAACAGAAACGGACTCTCTACACTCTCTTTCCTCGCTATCTCTCCAACTCCTCTCCACCTCGCCTCCTCCCTCCTCGCCTAACTCACCCACAAAGAGCAGCTGAGCCCTGGAGGTGTCATGAAAGAGGATGTGTCATCAGCCTCAACAATGGCCATTGGTCCTCTTGCCTCTTGAGGATGTGTCATAAGCCTCAGCAATGGCCATTGGTCCTCTTGCTTTCAGGACTTGGAGGCATCTCCTGCCAACTGGGCAAAGAGGACCCTTTTAAAAGTGGGGATTCTCTTCACTGAGCAGGGGAGGGGAGCACCTGGCTCTTTCCACCCCCTGCAGAGTAACCCCCCAGTGATGGTTGCTGGTGTCTATCTTATATTTCTTTTTAGATGGTGCGCCCTTTGGGGACAGGGAATCCATCTTCCTTCCTTTCTTATTACTCTATGTAAACTGCTTTGGAAACTTGTGTCAAAAAGAGGTGAAGAAGAAGAAGAAGAAGAAGAAGTTCTTTCAAACCTCACCCTTCATGTTCTAATGTCGGTTTATCTGAGAAATCAGAGGGCTCTCTTGACCACCATGTTTAAAGCAAGACCATCACAGGTCCCTCATAGCAGACACCCACACCACCATCCACTGCCCTTCATCCAAACAGCTACCTTTGTGGCTGAGCTCTGCTCTTGTTTCTGCAAGACACAAGGACTCCTTCCTTCAGTGCCATCTTGACACCCATTCACACCTGCGCGGACACACATCTCTTTGCTTTCTCCCCCCTCCCCCACACTGGCTCTGTCCTCTGCTCTTTCCAGAGTGTGGCAATGCTATCATGTGCCCACCAGGAGGCAGCACAGAGCAGGTCGGGCTACCAATTTTACTTTAATAAAATAAAATAAAATCAATCAATAAAAATCTGGAGTTCTACAAACCTTTTTTAAAAGTGTGTTTACTGTTTTGGTGGGAAGGAATTCATCAATGAATAAATGTTTCAAGTGTAAGGCAGACATCCAACACATTTAGTGAAGCTATAGTTCTTTTGTTTAGAAGCATGATTTATATCCTGTTTTTTCAATAAACAATTCTCAAGCAGGGGCGTGGCTACAATTGAACAATGGGGGATAAATGTCCCTGAACGCCAGGGGGAGAGGGACCAGCTGGCTTTGGTGACAGCTTGTCCTTTGCTTTCCTGCTCATGCCTCTCTGAAGAAGAGGGGGTAGGGGCCAATCTTCACTTTTTAGCTAGGGCCCACTTCAATCTGCCATGCCCCTGTTCACAGGACAGCTTGATTTTGCATCTCATTCTCAAACGAATGATTGCACGACTATTGCTGTCATCATGAAATCATCATCTTTGGTGATAAGAGTGTCTGAGGGGGTTGGGGGTGGGAGGCACTGCTTTGCCACTTTCATATGGAGAAGACATCACCTCCCTAATTTGCCTGCCTGGAGATGGTGATGGGCTGGACGAGGGATAAGAAACTGAGACTGAATTCAGATAAGACGGAGGCTCTTGTTGTGCCTCTTTGGAAATCGGGGGGTGATTTTGATCTGCCAGTCCGGGATGGGGTCACACCTTGCCAGAAGGAACAGGTGCGCAGTCTGGGAGTGCTTCTGGATCGAATCTTCTCCTTGGTGTCCCAGGATGAGGCGGTGGCCAGAGGTGATTTCTATCAGCTTCGGCTGATACGCCAGCTGCATCCATTGCTTGAGATCAATGGCCTCAGAATGGTGGTCCATATGCTGCTACATATATCTCGGTGCTTACATTTGCTGGTAACCTCCAGATTTGACTACTGCAATGCACTCTATGTGGAGCTACCTTTGTATGTAGTCCAGATACTGCAGTCGGTACGGGTTGCCAGGTGGGTCTCTGGGTCCTCTCGGAGTGACCATATGATTCCAGCATTGATAGAACTACACTGGCTACTTATAAGTTCCAGGGCAAAATACAAGGTGCTGGCTATCACCTATAAAGCTCTGAACAGGTTAGTCTCTAAGAGAACATCTTCTTCGCCATGAGCCCCACTGCCCACTAAAGTCATTGGGAGAGGTTCCGCTGCAGTTGCCACTGGCTCGTCTGGTGGCGACTAGGAATGTGCATGGAACCAGTTATCCCGGTACTCCTCAGGCTCGAGCGAGCTGGGCCAGCTCAGCCGTACACTTGTCAAGGGGAATCCAACTAGGATGCCTCTTTAAGAGTACCGGCAATTCCCTGTCCTCAAAAGGGGGAGTGGGCAAAAGGCTTGGAAGGTGGATTTAGATTAGGGATACAAGAAAGGCCCTTGTGGTTGACTGCTGCACTATTCCGTCAGTAGCTTCCTCCCTCCTTCACTTCCACTGAGTCTCCTCCTCTCCAAGCATGGGAAGGAGAGCCCTGCTGTTGCCCAAACAAGAGAGTCCAGAGGGAAGCCAGGCAGCTGCTGGGAGCTCCTGTGTGATTTCAAAGTTTGGGTTCACTCCATGAATGAACGCTAGTCGCTGTGCTCTATCCTTGATAGCACTGCTCTCACCCACTGCAACAGAGTCATATTCAAAGTATGAGCAACGTTCTTTGAGCTGCCCACTGAGGCTCCTGGATATCTCTGCCTCACAGTGTTGGATAGTCATTCTGGACAAGCGTCTCTCCTGCAGCACTGTTTTCTTTTCTGGAAACAGTACCTCAGCAGCTCTCATTCAATACAGTTTTGCATATTCAGCATCTCTAAAGGGCCAACCTAGATGTGCGGTCAACTGGGCAATCTTGAAGCTTCCTCTTGCCATGCTTCATTCATAGCCATAGCTCTTGGGAATATGTTCTGTTGAGCTCAACATTTCCTTTTCAGTTGCTGCACTCTGGCACATCTCTCAGTGGCACCTAAAGAGCCAAAGGTTTTCTGAGGTCTGCTGTCAGAATGCCTCTGGCTATTGAATCCTTTGGGTACTGCAACCTGTTCTTGACACACCAGGCATAGGTATTTGCCACTGTATTCCAAGAACAGGTATTCTTCTGGCCACTTGTGTTGAAATGGCCTGTGGTCCTGCTCTATCTTCCTCCTCTTTGGTTTTGGAACTGCTGCCATTGCAGAGGCAATTTCAGCCCTTGTATTGCACCTATCAACCAAACACTACAATTAAAATAGGGGCAGGGATCCAGACACAGCTCTCTCACTTCCCTGCTGCCATTCATCATCATCTCTAGCTCCAAAGGAGATCTTAAGTCATGAAGAACAACAACAACAACTCTTAACTCACTGGCCAGCACTGACTTGTCCCTGACAAGACTGAAAAGTCCGTGACTTTTCTCTCAGCCTAACCCGCCTCACAGGCTTGTTGTGAGGATAAATAAGGTAAGCATATACACTGCCCCTTGGAGGAAGAGCGGGATATCAATTTAGAAGTCTAAGAAAAGACATGTCAAATCACATGTCATGAACACTGATGCTGAGTTTCATTCTTAATCATATGAACGTTTCATTGCTCTCCTTTTCACAAATGTTCGGTCTGTGTAAGAATCCATCTGGCCATTTGTCTTTCAAACGACAAATTTCCACCATGGTCCTATTTCCCCGGTACACCACTGCAATGAGGATTGTATTCCGACATCAAAATAGAAGAAGAACCGCCCTGCAGGGTCAGGCCCAAGGAGGCCCATCGAGTCCAGCATCCTGTTTCACACAGTAGCCCACCAGATGCCCCTGAGAAGCCCACAGGCCAGAGCGGAATATCTCTTCTGTGGATACAGTGGCCAGTTGTATTCAGGCCAGGGCTACTTGTGCAACAGAATTTCATATAACCTGCACTGCCAGGCTTCATTTTTGTATGGGATGTGGACTCTTTTCTTGTGGTGTTTTTTGAGAAGCGGTTCAGGTGTGTGCATGTGAATATGAGAGAGAGTGAGAAAGAGACGGGGGGAGGGAGGGGGGAGCGCTTAGTGGCCTGTAGAGGTGTGTCTCTCCATCATGCCTTAATACATCGATAGTGTACCCTTTAGGCACCACAATCCTCTTTGTTTTTCTTACAAGATGAATGGCTAAAGATTTCGGCCACAATCCTACAAAGCGATGTGTGGGAAATTAGTTGTTTCTGCAGCTCAGCACAGCTTTGAATTTCCTCCCACCTCCCCACAGCAACAACCCCCCACCCTCCGCAAAGCCTCTTTTGAGCAGCAGCAAACAGAAGAGTCCACTTATTTTGCTTGGGCTAACTCTCTGCCTCCCCACATCCAGCAATCCTCTTGCTTGCCTGAACACCATAGAAAAAACCAGTCCACTGGTCTTGCTGCTTCTCTCCCACCCCACAACTCCTCCCAACTCCCCACAATACGAATATGACACATATTTATATACTACTTTTCAACAAAAGTTCCCCAAGCGGTTGACATAGATAGAGAAATCAATAAGATGGCCCACAATAAAACACCACCCCTTTTGGGAGCAGCAGCAAACAGAAGCATCCACTTCAGTTGCTTTAGCTGCCCCCCTTTCCCAACTCCATTGCCTTCCCACTTCCCCAAATCCAGCGAACCTCCCTCACAGCAGCAGAAAACATAAAGAGACAAGTCCGCTGTCCAGACGATCACTTAAAATCGAGATGGGCTCCTCTAGCCCGGTTTTCAGTGATCGTCAGAATAGCTTCAAAGGAGTGCGCATGTCGTCATATTTCTCATGGAGTTAGTGCTAAAGCATGACATTCCTCTTGGGAAGCTGTGGCTCAGAAACGGACAGATATGTAAGCTGCTGTGACCACATCCATCCCTCAAACATACCCATGAAGTGCCGTTTGAGAATGGAAGCCTTCACCTGGGCCGGGGCTGCCCCTCGCTGAAGGTCTTGGAGCAGAGACTGGATCGTCAGCTGTGCTGGGGATTCTCTAGCTCTGGATTCCCAGCGTCATGCAGCAGATTGGCCCAGGTGGCCCAGGTGGCCCACAAGGCCCCCTCCAACTCCCCCATTCCCCACTCACTCCAGACAGAATCTCTGCTTCTCCTTGGGTTCTGAAGAGCTGAAGGCAGGTCGCCGGGTCTTCTGTGTGCATGATTGGTCTCTGTGTATTAGGATACCTCTTCCTTTAGTTAGGATGCTTTCTGAATTTGTGGCTCCAGGTCAACGTCAGTGCTGAACTGCTGTTTTTTCAAAATGTACCTTCTCGATTATTCTTTCTACAGAGGAATTTAGTTGTTTCTCCCAGGGAACCAGTCAAGGCACAGAGCAGAAATCCTGTTTTTTCTCTGCTACTTCAGTTTGCCAGAAATAGATCCATATTTTTAAAAACCAATGATCTTGCTGACTTCCAAGAATGAGAGGAGAGCTGGTCTTGTGATAACAAGCATGACTGGTTCCCAGAGCTAACCAGGGTCCGCCCTGGTTATATATGCATAGGAGACTAGATGTGTGAGCACTGTAAGATACTCCCCGTAGTGGCTGGAGCCACTCTGGGAAGAGCAGAAGGTTCCAAGTTCCTTCCCTGGCTTCTCCAAGATAGGACAAGATTTATTTATTTTTCATAGGACAAGATTTTTTTAATTGAACCAACAAACTACCAAAGCATACAGTACGTTGCCAAAGCACAATGATATACAAAGTGGTTGTTTGTACATGATATATCTACCAAGATTGACACACAATGATTTGAAAACCCACAAGGTTATGAAGTATATGCAGGTAGTACTGTAACTCGGGGGTGGGGGATTTCAAGGCACATCAGGTAACTGGGGGGGGGGTTACATCCGACGTCCATTTCCACAATTTGTCCCATTGCTGTTTAGAAGAGATACTCTTGTCTTTTTGCACATAACCATACAAACTTTTCCAGAAGAGATTTACTGTCTCATCTGCGTGAACCTCTTGGTTGCGCCTTCCCTCTCTATTCCTATGCAGGAGCATTGCATCAATGACATACAGGTTTACTAACCTGATTACGAGGAGGGGAACATTCCAATTCCCTAGTATGAGTGTTGGAAAGTTAAAGGACTTTGCGCTGTCTCATGCCTCAGACAGCGGAGGACAGACTAGTAAGTCAGAGGGCTAGAAGGTCAAAGACATTTGCTCATCACTTCCCGCTGCTCTGATGCTATCCCTTTGAAATGTAGATGACTAATCTCAGGGACTTCCTTCCTTCTTCTCTTCTCTCTCTTGCTACCTGGCTCTTTACCTTGCAACATGGCAAGTCTCTTGCCCTGCACCATATGTGCAGAGAAGATGGTGAATCCCTCTGCATCCACTTAGATAGATGGATTAGAGATCCTAAATCCTCACTTTCCTATCTAGAATGGAGTTCCTTAATAAATGCCTTTTATATTGATTTGAAACTAGCAATTGGCTCCAATTTACTTTACTCTTAGCACACAGGCATGCCTCACTAAATCCGCTGTGTTTGTGCCTCTGTGCACTCTACTATATTGAAAAGAGATTCTCTCACCACAGAGAATTTCCAACAATGAGGGCACCCGTTGTGTCCCGTTTCCTTGAAGGTTTCTTTCTGGGACCTCGAAAAGAGGTTCTGTGGCTCAAACCCGGTGTTAGTTCTTCCCAAGTCTGTTTTTCCAAATCAGGCCACTCTAACAGCTTGCTTACTCCCTGCCACACTCTTTTGGCTGCCACACACTCTTTGAAGAAATGTGAGTGGGTTTCCCTGAAAGTTTTACCTAGCTCACTAGCTTTCTGTTTGCAAGTAATTTGAGGGCACTCTTGCTGCTCCTCTGGGAGCCATGGCTTAACCGCATTAAGTGGTAGTACTTGATGGTATAAGCACCACCTTGTTTCCCATCAATGGAAAGGGACTTTTTATCCTTGAAGAGAGCGATAGGGTGATCGGGTTGCAACAACAAGTACTGTGAAGTGCGGTGTTTGTAGCATTTACCTTCTAAATCAGGTTTTAAGAAACCCACTTCTAGAATCTCTCCATAAATTGTTTTCCTCAGCTGCTTAACTGAGGAGGATCCTTTAAATAGATCCGGTTCAACCTTCCATTTTTTAAGTGTGAATAACAAATCTCTCAAGTAGTCTGGGTGTTCTCTTTTTCATACTTGTGTGATATTACCATTGAAAGATCCTTTTCCCCCACCATGCTATGCCCCATGCTGACTTGCGCCAACGCAGAGCGAAAAGCGAGACCCAGGTTTTTTGCAGGAGGTTGGACATATCATGGACATTCACGAAAATCCAGTTTCCAAAATTGTAGGACATGAATTCAGTTACAAAATAGGGTTGCAGGGCAGGTAGGGCTAGGCCTCCCGGCTCAACCTCCTTAAATGCTAGCGCACGGGCCAAAGGGAAGGACGCTGTGTGCCATACTAGGTGGAAGATCTGGCTTTTTCAACTCTCTGAAGGAGATCGAGCAGGGTAGGATAGACTACCGCCAGGTTATGCACCAGGGGTATCAGGTACGTCCGGATGTAAACCGCTTTCTGGTACATGGCAAGGCTCCATTTTTTCCACATGGTGATTTTAAGCATTACTTTTTCTTCCCAATCTGTCCAATTCCCCCAGCGCCGACTTTTCCCTTAATCCCATATTCAATCCCCCAAATGTTTACTGTATCTGCCCACTTCAGTTTGGACTCTGGGGCCCCTTTGTCTTTACATTCAGAGATGGGTAGGCACGAGAGTTGCTGACGTCCGGGCTCCATTTTAACAAATACACTTTTGTCAGCATTTGATTCTGAGCCCGAGATCTTGCCATGTTCCCAGAAGAGGTCTAGTATTACAGAGATTTCATTTTCATTCGATAACAGTAATGTAAGATCATCGGCATGAGCTACAAATTTTACCCTAAACTCAGAGTACGGTTCTGAGTGGACAGGTGGTTCGGCTATCCCCTCACTCTCCCTCCTCCTCCCTCCCGGGAAGATCTCGCAGGGCGGAGGGATAGATAGGGCTGAGAGAGATTCCTGCCTGCAACCTTGGAGAATCCACTGCCAGGCTGTGTAGACAATACTGAGCTTGATGGACCTATGCTCTGACTAGATGGCAGCTTCCTATGTTCCTAAGAATCATGGTCAGTGAGGTAATCTCTTTCATTGAACCAACTTCTGTTGGTGAGAGCATACCCAAGCTGTTCAGCTTTTCAGAATTTTTCATGTGGACATGGTTTGCTCCGTGCTTTCCTTTGAGCTTAACATTGAGCCTTGACTTGACGGTCCCTTTGATTTCAATGAGACTGAAGGGCAACTAACCTGCTTTGGAATGGAGCAGTAGTACATTGTTCAGTGTGAAACCCTGTCAAGTGCCCATTGCTTTATGCTGGCTGGTCAGCATTTCAGACTCGTGTAGGGATGATGATACACACTGGCCACATTCACATGTAAGACAAAACCAACGGTTGTCGAACACGTGGTTAATTTTTCTGACTCTGAATCACCTCGTAGACGTACACCCCACCTTGTTTCGGCTGGCTCCGGTTTCGGGGCAGGGTGTCCCCTCTCTCCTCCTGTGCCAAAGCACCCCTGCTGGATGGAACAAAGGTGTGGAACTGCCAGCAGCGTTGCCAGGGATGCCACGCTGCTGGACTGGGAAGAGGAGGGGGCGAGGACCTACCTATACTGGTGCTGGGTGTGGAACATGCGCTAGAAGTAGGTGTGCCAGCACCCTCCCCCTGGTTATTGAGCCTCCTCTGCTTTGCTTCACTAACCCACTCAACCAGGGCTGATGGCATTGCCCTTCATAGTTGGGTCAACACAGGCAGGCCAAAGTATGGTCTCCTGCGTCACTCAGTTTGTTGCATAGCTTCTCCACCCACCCAGTCCTCAGCCAACCTGCCAGGGCTTTGGCGTCCCTAATGGTCAGGGAGGTCTGGAGTTCTCTCATCACCTTCTCCAGGAGAAGTGTGGTGGGCAGAGCCTGGCTAAACGGCATTGCCTCAGTACACTCTTTGTGGCAAACAGGGAGGGCTCGAGTGCCAAGACTGGCCCAGACATGAGCTACCACTCCAAGTTGGAGAGGACACACACACACACACACACCACGATACTTTGCCAAGTTGTGGATGGCCACCTGTTGCTTTAGCAGGTGCTGGAGCAAGAGAAGGGTGGCGACCCACCAGTTCTCAACATCCCCATGGATGAGGTGTCGAGGGAGGTCAAGCTCACGCTGCTGCTCACAGAGCATGCGCCTGCCCTTCTCACTCCATTGGAAATGGGTTGCAATCTTGCAGCACTTCTCCACAAGCGCAGCCGTGGAAGCAGAAGGACCCCTTCAGGGGCTCCAGGAGGAGACCATGATCAATGATATAAAAAACTGCTGAGACTCAAGAGATGCAAAAGGATCAACAGAGCCTATGGATTCCTAATTAGAGACTCCTATGGATTCCTAATCCAACAGGCCGACCAGGGGCGCTCCCACCATCATGCGAACAGGTTCAGAGAACCCAGGCCACCAAAGGAAAGGACTGCTGAATTCCTCAAGGGGGGGCGTGGCTCAGGTTCTGGAAGAGCCCCTATCAAACTCCCCCCACCCATGCCCGGGCCCTGACCAAGCACTCCAATGTTCTTTTCAGGCAGCGCTTGCTGCCTGAAAGCACCTATTTCCCTGTCTCTCCCTCCAGCAAGGGAGAGAAAGGGAAATAGATGCTTTTAGGCAGCAAGCGCTGCCTGAAATGACAGGGGAGAAAGGCAGGTTGCTCACCTGTAACTGTAGTTCTTTGAGTGGTCTTCTGTGCATTCACACATGGGATTGGAAACTGCACAGATCCACGGTCCGGAAACTTCTAAAGCTTTACCTTATAAGGAAAAAAGAGTGGGAAAACCAGCTCCCCCTGTCTGACAGCTTGCCTGATTCCCTCAGTCCTGAGACCTCCGCAGCTCCAAACCTAAGCACATACAAGAACACGTTGCAGCAGGGAGGATGGGTGGCTTGTGTGGTCTTTGAGAAGACCACTTGAAGAACTACAGTTACAGGTGAGCAACCTGCCTTTCTTCTTCATGGGCTCTGTGCACCACACATGGGATAATAGCAAGCTATCGTACCTGGATGGAGGGTGCAGCCCAAACCCAGGAGAGAAATAACGCAACAAAGGAAATCAAAGAAGCAAACTTTATTTCTCAATGGAAGCAGAACGCAGAACAGAGGCATCAAACATTGCCTGAGACCTGGAGTGAAAGTCCAAAGCATCATGTCGGATGAAGGTAGTTGGACGTGACCATGTAGTGGCCTTATAAATGTCAGACATAGAGACAAGGTTATAGAAAAGCGATGAGGTAGCCATTGCCCGCATGGAGTGTGCCCTAAAACAGACAGGCAGGGGTTCTGAAGCCCATTGATACGCCAAGGAGATAGCCTCCTTGACCCAAGCGGCAATCCTTTGCGATGAGACTGGTAGTCCCTTTGATGGGTCTGCATATGAAATGAACAAAAACTTAGATTTGCAGAAGGATTGCGTTCTGTCTTTAAAGAAGGCAAGAGCCCTCCTAACGTCCAGTGAGTGATATGCACGCTCCTCATCTGAGGTAGGTGTAGGGGGAAAGGTAGGCAAAGAAATATCTTGCAACATGCGAAACTCAGAAGCCACCTTGGGCAAAAAAAACATCAGGCTCTAATACAACTCTGTCTTTATGGAACACCAAATAAGGGGCATCAGAGCGCAATGCTTTAATTTCACTCACTCGTTTAGCTGAGGTAATTGCAACGAGAAACACTCTTTTTAAGGACAACAGTTTAAAGTTACATGTAGCCATGAGTTCGAAAGGAGCCTTCATTCACTGCTTCAGAACCAGTAGAAAATTCCAAGGTGGGACAGATTTAGGGGCAGGCGGAAACAAATGGAGCATCCCCTTCAAAAACCTGTTAACCAATTTGTGAGAGAACAAACCAGACACAGAATGCCTCTCGGCTATAGCCGCTAAGTGAACCCTTAAGGAAGAAACAGACAATCCTTTGTCTTTCAGAGACAGCAAATCATCAAAAATGAATGACAAAGGGGCTTCAGTCGCAGAAACACCCTTGTCAGCCATAGACTTAGAGAAGCAAGTCCATTTGGCTGAGTAAGATTTCAAGGTGGAAGGCTTCCTTGCCGCCATCAGCACTGCCTGCACCGGCTCACTGAAGGAGGTTGCGCCTCTATCCACCAGGCAGTCGGATGCAGAGACTCCACGTCCAGCTGGAGACAACAGCTGCCTTCCCCCATCAGAGGGTATGGTAACGATGGAAGATGCTGGTACGTCCTGTGTGACAACTGAAGAAGTGTGGTAAACCAGAGTTGCCTGGGCCACCATGGTGCGATTAGGATACATATGGCCTCGACCTGGACAATTTTCTGTAGGACTCTTGGTATCAAGGGGAATGGAGGAAACATGTCCAGGAGTTGGTTGCCCCAGTGCAGGAGGAAGGCGTCCTCTTCCAACTCCGGATCCCTTCCCACCCTGCTGCAGAATTGCACACACTGAGAATTCTGGGCTGACGCAAATACATCTCAACGCAGAGCTCTCCACTTGTGGAAGATCTTGCACAGCATGCCCGGATCCAGGCACCATTTGTGAGAAAGGATGTTTCACGACTCAGTGCATCCACCAAAGTGTTGACATTCCCTTGGATGTGTACTGCCAAAGGCCAAATTCCCCACTCCAGGCACCACATCCAGAGTCGCATTGCCAGACTGAGCAGAGAAAGAGATGCTGTCCCTCCCTGTCTGTTCAGGTAAGATCCGGCCATAGTGTTGTCTGTGAGGAGTACAGCAGATCCTTCTATCCAATGACAGAAAGCCTTGAGCACCAAGAACATCACCCTGAGCTTGAGATAACTGATGTGATGGCATCGTTCTGCCTTTGTCCAAGTCCCAGCGACCACTAGGTCTTTGAAATGGGCTCCCCATCCCTTACTGGGGATGGCATCTGTGGTGATCATAAGGGTGGGCCTTCGCATGTGGAATAGAGTCCCTTGAGTGAGGTTGGACGTGCATGTCTATCAGGAGACTGCCCCCTGCGAGGCGCTGCAAGGAGCCACTGTTGAGAGTGTCTTTGCGGGCGAAACCTGCGCAGAAACCAGGCCTGTAAAGTCCTTAGGCGAAGGAAGGCCTGGGGCAGTGCCACAGGGGATGATGCCATCAGCCCAAGCAAGTGTTGGATAAACCTGGCCTGGTGTCTAGGATAGCATATTCTTCTGGTTTGAACAGCAGTTATCTCTCACCCTGCAAAACAAAACAGAAAACAAAACATGAAGTCTCTGGCATATCAAATGGCTCTTCAATCATTCCCACTCTCTCCTTTCTGATGCTCATACATTTACCAAACTCCTCCTCTTCGTCAAATTCTTCCAACACAAGGTCATCTGAAGAGAAGAGAAGAGACTTGATTTTCTTATTTGAATTGACTTGGATCAGAGGTAAGGAGGGACTCGTGCATATTGAATCAACGAAGGAGGGTCTACAGGGATGCAGTTCCGCCCTCCCCACTTCCCTGGAAATAGCCCAAGTTACCTTGGATGCTGCTCTTGGATGCTACCGGGAAAGCATCCTTCAGTGTTTTCAGCTGCAGAGATAGAGATGCATTTTATTTATTCAATATGTGGACTTCTTTTTCCATGTCTATGAGTATCAAAAAGATGATCCAGTTGGGTGCAAAGCTGAGGATTACCAAAGATGGAGCGTGGCTCTTTGGGGCACTGGGCAGCCAGAAGAGACCCAGGGGGAACCCAGCTCTCTGCTGTTCCTCCTGCCACTGCTGCTGTCCCAAGGGGCATTGGGTGAGCCCCAGTGGAAACAGCCCTTCTGCAGCAGGTGTGCTGCCAGGCAGCCCCAGGGTGACCAGAGACCAATAGGAGGTCTTCTTCTGAAGCTGGCACCTGGCAGGGGTCCCAGAGGATTCTGAAGAAGAGCCAAGCCATGTCCACAGAGGGGGACTTACATGAAAAGCTGGCAGGCTGGCCGCATGTTGCAGGAGACAGCTGCAGGCTTCCTGGGCCAGAGCCTGTAGCTGGGGATCCTTTGCAGTGCTGTACCTTTGGAGCTCCTGTGGGTTGAAAGAGCAGCTCAGTCATTGCACTGGCCTCAATCATCCCTGGCCATGCGACTGAGAGCTAAGCCCGGAAGGAATTGGCCCCATTACAGGATACCCATTGACTGACTGCCCAAACAAGTTTCAGAGGGGTCTATTCCTGTACAAACATCCCCCCCAATTCAGTTCAGTCAAGGATGAAGACACAAGCCCCACTCACACCTGATCTTCAACATTTGGACGACGAGTGGACAGTGCACAGGTGCAGAAGTGTACACAGGGACAGCTATACAGACAGGCTGTGGAAGGCAGGCACTGCTAGACTCTTCCCATCTGGACCATGCCATATTGGGGCCTCTACCCTGGTTCACTTTTAAAGGAATGCAACTACAGTCATGCAGACAAAATCACGTCCAAGTGTTCAGACACCTGTACACACGTACTGCCTAATGTCCAAATAGGGCACATTACACATTAAATTGCACATTACACATTAAATTGCACTTACCCTCAAGATGCTGGTCAAGTTGTGGACCGAGGGGGCCTCCTCCAGAAACCCCCTAATCATTCTCTGAAGAGATTGAAAGGTCTCATTCTAGGGGGGAAAGAGAAGATCAGGCATGAGTAGGAGAGACAACACATCTTAAGAACACAATACTGAAAAAGCACTCATGCTTATGGCAGTATGGTGTTTGATTCCAGTTGGGCCGAGAAACAACCAGGCTATTTGGAAATAGGAAAGGCTACTCACAATGATCCCGGAAGATCAGAAATGTAAGGAAGAACCTCTGCAGGCAGTCAAACCATTGCAAGGGCCCCAGGAGTAGAAGCAGCAGGAGTCTGTGCCGCAGGAGGAAAAAGCTCAAGGAGAACTTACCTGTGTCCCTGGCTCCAGGTAGTTGGCCCCAGACACCGCCACGTGCAGCACTGCCGACCGCAGCTCCTCGGGCAACGGCGGCTTGATTTTGCTGGAAGGGGGGAGGGGGGAATAAAAGATTTCATCGTGTGAGCAGGGCTGGTGATTCAGCCAAGGGAAGCTCATGGAGAGAAGAGGAACAGGGCAACAAAGCCAGTGTCAAGACGGTTGGTCTGTGACGGTTTCTCCTCTTTTTTCAAAAATGACCAATCCAGGCCTGGGGAGGCCCTGATGCCGATAAGGCTAGAGGACTTAACAAGATGTTACAAACCCCCTTAGAATTCATTGTCATCTTTTTTTAAAAGGGCAGATCCAGTTACAGATCTTGTCTAGTTTGCCACTGCCCTTTCCTGACACAAACCCCTCCGATTTAAGCCCTGATGACTATGAGTCTACCTCAGCTCCGTGACGGTGTCCAGGGTTTTCCTGAAGAAGGAGCCAGGGTCAGGATGCGCGGTAATATCCTCCATTATCTCCTGGGAGAAGGTAAAGAGCAGAGGAGAGTTGATCACTACCCACATGGACCTCATTGGGATAGCTCCAACAACAACAACAACAACAACAACATTTTCACACTGTCTTTCAACAAAGGTTTCCAAAGTTGCTTACATAGAGAAATAATCAATAGAACAACAAACAAACCAACAATCAAGATGATGCCCCAAACACACAGTCTTGGCAGTCAGGTTTGGACTGAGCCTGCGCTTGGTCATTCTCTTCCATTCTCTGCTGCATCTCACTCACCAAAATGAATTCGACAATCTTCAGCTTGCTGAACTGCAATGTATCCGACTCTGCGCCATTGACTTGCACCGCAATGGAATTAAGAAAGGATGTCCACCAGAGAATGAGCTGAAAATCAGAAGCATTGAGCTGTTAGTGATGGAAGGACTTCTCTGTGGCTTCCTGGAAATGGACCAGACAGCCTTACTTTGTGGGTTGCTCTCAATCCCTTTCTGGGGACCCCACCCCCTCCATGGATTATTCTGCTGCTTCTCAGGGAGATTGCAGAACTGGGAAAAGGATCAGAGCAGAGGGTGGGTGCTCCCAGAGGGTCAAATGCCTCTCACAGAAACGACCTGGGCTATGTGGAGAAAGGCCCTCTACTCAATGATACCCTACCTTAGCTCTTTCCTTTTTTTGCCATGTGGTGCTCAAGGCTGGAAGGGAAGAAGAAATTCAGCCCACACATTTAAAATGAAGGCCCACAAATCTGCCAGTTTGCTAAGCACTAGCTGTCCCACCCTCCCAAAAGAGCCACCCGCAGTCCCAACCATTCCCCAGGAGCCTAGGGCACCTCCTCACCAATTGTGACTCCTGACGATGTTTGGAAGCCCTCTTCTGCAGTTGGAGGAGAAGCCAGAGTTGGAGGAGGAGCCGAAGTTGGCTCAACACGGTTCCTCCTCTTGAAGAACCTCCGTCTGGGGGGCTTCCCCTTGGAGTCACGTGTGGGGGAGGTCTGAAAGAGCTGCCTGCAGCACTGGCAGACCCTTCGCAGCCTAGAAGAGAGCAGGGAGAAGGTGAGAAAGAGACCCTTAGGCAGACATTTGGAGGAGAGGGGGCCAATGGGACAGGGAAGGATTGCAGAACAGAAGGAGGGCAGCAATACAGGTAGCCCAATAGGCTTCCAGGTATTGCACCGTCTTCTTTCTGGCTGAGGAATTACGTAGAGACAGCTGCCAAAATGCATTGGTGCAGAGACCTTTGGAACACTGTGTGCTGTTCTGCTCAACCCAACGCACCAAGCTTATGTTAGCGCTTGGAAAGGTATAGGAAAGGACCATGAAAGAGCTCAGGGGTGCAGCTCCTTCCCGGAAGGGAAGAGGTGGAGGCAACTGGGACCTTTTCATTTAGAAAGAAGAAAAGAAGCGGGGGCATGACAGAGGTTCACCCTCTCTTCACATCGTGCATCATGTTTGGGATGGGTTTGGGGACTATGCTGCCACAAGATGAAGTGAAGGCCAGTGCCCTAGCCAGGAGTCACTTTTCACTTGCAACTCACACAGTTGTGCCGGCTGCATTGGCGCTGCTAGGGACACCCTGCTGCTGGACTAGGAAGTGGAGATGACACTGCTGCTGGGTGTGGACTGCACACTAGAAGTAGGCACTCCCCCAAAAGGCTGAGCAGTCCTCGGCCTCCAAAGGCGTGTGACAGACCCAACATGAAGAGTAGCACACTTCAGTAACAAGGATTTATGATTAGATAAAAAGGAAAAGGTGTGTAATAAGAACAAGTGTCTTTTCATAAGACAGTCTGTAAGAGAGAGTTTTCATTCAGCATACTGATAACACCCTGCACCAAATCTCTGGAGGATCTCTCCCAGCGGTTTCATGTAGGTGTTAAAGTACTTTGGAGACAATATGGAGCCCTGAGGAACACCATAGGAAAGTTCAGATTGGAAAGAGCAACGGTCTCCAAGGGACCCCGTGTGGAATCTGCAAAGCAGTGCCTCCCACCCCCAAAGCCACCACTGCAAAGCAGTGCCTCCCACCCCCAGCCCCCTCCGACACTCCATCACCAAAGATGATGATTTCAGTATGACAGCCGATCTGCGTAAAGATGTGCTTCTTTGATTGGACTGTGTAACTGAACAGGCCAGGCTTGCAGCCTCTTGCAAACTCAAGAAGTGTTCTACCATATGGCCTGAAAGACTAGAACATAGGCAAATCCATGTGATCAATGAGCTTGGGGGAAATGGACTTATGAAGGACTTTAAAGTGGAGTCATGCAGAGAAGCTGCCACAAGGTGTCAGTGTTGCATACTTAATCAAGGGGTGAGACCCAGCTTTTCTGCATGCCAGACACAGACAGAGTCACAGCGTCCTTTGGAGCGAATACATTCTGATGTCCTAGGAACATAGGAAGCTGCCATATACGGAGTCAGACCATAGGTCTATCTAGCTCAGTATTGTCTACACAGACTGGTAGTGACTTCTGCAAGGTTGCAGGCAGGAATCTCTCTCAGCCCTATCTTGGAGAAGCCAGGGAGGGGACTTGGAACCTTCTGCTCTTCCCAGAGCGGCTCCATCCCCTAAGGGGAAGAGCTTACAGTGCTATTCTCCCATTCATATGCAACCAGGGCGGACCCCAACCTTGCAGAAGCCGCTGCCAGTCTGTGCAGACAATACTGAGCTAGATGGACCTATGGTCTGACTCAGTCTATGGCAGCTTCCTATATGTTCCTAAGTCCTTGCAAAGCAGATTGTCAGCTAAAGCAATAGACAAGACACCATTGGGCTTGGGAACAAAGCCTCTCTAAACCATGTCAAAATGTTGGGATCAAAGGCTTCTGCATAGGTCCCAAAGGCCAAGAGAACCAAACTCAATCACAAATGCGAACTGGGAGTGTTGGCTGGATATGCGCCTGGCCAAAAGGGACAGAGAATCCTTGATCCTACAAGTGGAGAGGTCAGGATCTACAAGGTGGTGTCATTTGATGAGAGACAAGGGCCAACTAGAGGTGATGTACCAGAACTTGTGCCAGAGATCCAGGTGAAAGAGGAACCACATGGGTGGAGTCTCATGATGCAAGAGCCAGACCGTGAAGCCAAAGAATCTGTGCCACAAGCAGAAGGAGGTTCAGAAGGGGATACAGATTCAGAAGGGGCTGCACAGCCGGAGCCCCAACTGAGGCACTGCCAGAGCCCCAACAAAGGGGCTCCACCCAAAAGGTTCTCACTCGGGACCAAAGGAGGAGAGCTACAAGAACCCACCACATGGCGAGAGAAAGAAAAGATGCCAGCTGACAAAAGGTGAGGAAATGCAGCATTCGAAGAAATTGACACCCTGCACAAAAATGAGACTTGAAGACTTGTGTCAATCCCCGCAGGAAGAAAGACTGCGGGATGCAAGTGGGTCTTGAAAGTCAAGCAGGATGCAGAAGGGGAGGCAGAGCGCTACAAGGCGAGGCAAGTAGCCAAGGGATACTCCCAGAACTATGCTGAGGACTACAATGAGACCTTTGCACCACTTGTGACAGACACTTCAATTAGGACACTGCTCAGCGTGGCAGCGGCCAGAAAGATGCAAGTTGAACACATGGATGTAAAGACTGCCTTCCCTCATGGGGAAATCGAGGAAGACATCTACATGCAACAGCCACCAGGCTATGAGCTACCTAGAAAGAAGGGGCTTGGTGCAAACTAGAAAGGAGCATCTATGGCTTCCAAACAAGCAGCCAGAGCGTGGAATGAGAAACGAAATCAACTGCTCCTTTAGGAAAGGTTCTCGTAAGGAAAAGCAGACCCCTGCCTATATTCAAGAAAAGCTTTGCCATATATGGGCAAAACTTAAGTACCCCCAAATATACCTAGGATACCAATAGGGCTGGCTCATTATTAGAGAATAGCAACTCAGGCTTGTATTGTGCCAGCTCAGATGCAGCTCTTTGATTAGAACCTTGAAGTCCACTCCACTCTTCCACAATCAAGCGTGATTTCAGTGCATGACAAGCAACACCAAACAGCTTGGGATGTCCCATGTGCAGCCTGGCTTGCTCTGTACAGGCCTCTGCTACGGGGGAAACTTGTCTCAGGCTAGTTAGATGGTCATGAACATGTTCCAAAGCACAGCTTGGGGCACTCCCTTCTTCTTTGTCTGCTCCGCTC
Source organism: Hemicordylus capensis (assembly GCF_027244095.1). Taxonomy (NCBI): domain Eukaryota; kingdom Metazoa; phylum Chordata; class Lepidosauria; order Squamata; family Cordylidae; genus Hemicordylus; species Hemicordylus capensis. The sequence continues at coordinate 162,728,015 of NC_069658.1, forward strand.
CTTCCTTCCTTCCTTCCTTCCCTCCCCATGAAGGAAGTACAAGTTGCAGGCTTTTAATCTAAGTTTGTAACTTCTTTAGAACAATCTGTTTTAGAACAGTTTCTTTTTAAAAAACACTTTAAAAAACACTTAAAAACACTTTCTCCAGGCCTCTACTCTGAGCTCATCCAACTGGATTACTCTGCTAAATGAGGGAGGTGGATTCAAATTCCCCTCTACAATTGGGACATCCGCCAAGCACGTCACAATAGGCGTGTTCACAGCTGGTGCCCTTCCTGATCGGGCAGGCAGGTGGGCGGGGGACTCTAGTCAGACCTGGCCAGGAAGAGAGGGAGCAAGGCAAAGCTGTTATGGAATCCTACTTACTTTGCAAAGAAGTCTTTCCTCATCTTCTCCCCCATTTCCCTCCCTGTCTAACTATTCCCCCCTGACTACCTATCCCTCCTTTTACTAAAAGCTGACTGTCCCTCCCTCCCCCGCTAGACCCCTCCCAAAACCACAACAAACAAACAAACAAACAACAAACAACAAAATAACAAATACTAACACTAACACTGAATAAATAAATAAATTGATAAATAAATGAATGGATGAATAAATAGATGGATAAATAGATGGATAAATAGATGGATAGATAGATAGATAGATAGATAGATAGATAGATAGATAGATAGATAGACAGACAGACAGACAGATAGATAGATAGATAGATAGATAGATAGATAGATAGATTTGACAGAAACAGAAACGGACTCTCTACACTCTCTTTCCTCGCTATCTCTCCAACTCCTCTCCACCTCGCCTCCTCCCTCCTCGCCTAACTCACCCACAAAGAGCAGCTGAGCCCTGGAGGTGTCATGAAAGAGGATGTGTCATCAGCCTCAACAATGGCCATTGGTCCTCTTGCCTCTAGAGGATGTGTCATAAGCCTCAGCAATGGCCATTGGTCCTCTTGCTTTCAGGACTTGGAGGCATCTCCTGCCAACTGGGCAAAGAGGACCCTTTTAAAAGTGGGGATTCTCTTCACTGAGCAGGGGAGGGGAGCACCTGGCTCTTTCCACCCCCTGCAGAGTAACCCCCCAGTGATGGTTGCTGGTGTCTATCTTATATTTCTTTTTAGATGGTGCGCCCTTTGGGGACAGGGAATCCATCTTCCTTCCTTTCTTATTACTCTATGTAAACTGCTTTGGAAACTTGTGTCAAAAAGAGGTGAAGAAGAAGAAGAAGAAGAAGAAGTTCTTTCAAACCTCACCCTTCATGTTCTAATGTCGGTTTATCTGAGAAATCAGAGGGCTCTCTTGACCACCATGTTTAAAGCAAGACCATCACAGGTCCCTCATAGCAGACACCCACACCACCATCCACTGCCCTTCATCCAAACAGCTACCTTTGTGGCTGAGCTCTGCTCTTGTTTCTGCAAGACACAAGGACTCCTTCCTTCAGTGCCATCTTGACACCCATTCACACCTGCGCGGACACACATCTCTTTGCTTTCTCCCCCCTCCCCCACACTGGCTCTGTCCTCTGCTCTTTCCAGAGTGTGGCAATGCTATCATGTGCCCACCAGGAGGCAGCACAGAGCAGGTCGGGCTACCAATTTTACTTTAATAAAATAAAATAAAATCAATCAATAAAAATCTGGAGTTCTACAAACCTTTTTTAAAAAGCGTGTTTACTGTTTTGGTGGGAAGGAATTCATCAATGAATAAATGTTTCAAGTGTAAGGCAGACATCCAACACATTTAGTGAAGCTATAGTTCTTTTGTTTAGAAGCATGATTTATATCCTGTTTTTTCAATAAAAAATTCTCAAGCAGGGGCGTGGCTACAATTGAACAATGGGGGATAAATGTCCCTGAACGCCAGGGGGAGAGGGACCAGCTGGCTTTGGTGACAGCTTGTCCTTTGCTTTCCTGCTCATGCCTCTCTGAAGAAGAGGGGGTAGGGGCCAATCTTCACTTTTTAGCTAGGGCCCACTTCAATCTGCCATGCCCCTGTTCACAGGACAGCTTGATTTTGCATCTCATTCTCAAACGAATGATTGCACGACTATTGCTGTCATCATGAAATCATCATCTTTGGTGATAAGAGTGTCTGAGGGGGTTGGGGGTGGGAGGCACTGCTTTGCCACTTTCATATGGAGAAGACATCACCTCCCTAATTTGCCTGCCTGGAGATGGTGATGGGCTGGACGAGGGATAAGAAACTGAGACTGAATTCAGATAAGACGGAGGCTCTTGTTGTGCCTCTTTGGAAATCGGGGGGTGATTTTGATCTGCCAGTCCGGGATGGGGTCACACCTTGCCAGAAGGAACAGGTGCGCAGTCTGGGAGTGCTTCTGGATCGAATCTTCTCCTTGGTGTCCCAGGATGAGGCGGTGGCCAGAGGTGATTTCTATCAGCTTCGGCTGATACGCCAGCTGCATCCATTGCTTGAGATCAATGGCCTCAGAATGGTGGTCCATATGCTGCTACATATATCTCGGTGCTTACATTTGCTGGTAACCTCCAGATTTGACTACTGCAATGCACTCTATGTGGAGCTACCTTTGTATGTAGTCCAGATACTGCAGTCGGTACGGGTTGCCAGGTGGGTCTCTGGGTCCGCTCAGAGTGACCATATGATTCCAGCATTGATAGAACTACACTGGCTACTTATAAGTTCCAGGGCAAAATACAAGGTGCTGGCTATCACCTATAAAGCTCTGAACAGGTTAGTCTCTAAGAGAACATCTTCTTCGCCATGAGCCCCACTGCCCACTAAAGTCATTGGGAGAGGTTCCGCTGCAGTTGCCACTGGCTCGTCTGGTGGCGACTAGGAATGTGCATGGAACCAGTTATCCCGGTACTCCTCAGGCTCGAGTGAGCTGGGCCAGCTCAGGAGTACACTTGTCAAGGGGAATCCAACTAGGATGCCTCTTTAAGAGTACCGGCAATTCCCTGTCCTCAAAAGGGGGAGTGGGCAAAAGGCTTGGAAGGTGGATTTAGATTAGGGATACAAGAAAGGCCCTTGTGGTTGACTGCTGCACTATTCCGTCAGTAGCTTCCTCCCTCCTTCACTTCCACTGAGTCTCCTCCTCTCCAAGCATGGGAAGGAGAGCCCTGCTGTTGCCCAAACAAGAGAGTCCAGAGGGAAGCCAGGCAGCTGCTGGGAGCTTCCTTCCGCTTGGGGCATCAGCTCTTGGCTTTGAGACTCAGAGGCAGGGAGGGAGGGAGGGAGGGGTGGAGGGGTGGAGAATCCTGCTGCTGCTGCTGCTGCCTCTTCCGCCGCCCTCAGATGAATGATGCAGCAGTCAGCGATGAAGAGGCAGAGCGGAGAAGGCCAAGCAGCCACCGACCTGCTCCACGCTGCCTCCTGTCAGGCAAGTGACATCATCGCCACACTCTGGGAATCCTGTTTTTTCTCTGTCATGCTTTTCTCAAGTCATGTTTGCCAGAAACAGATCCATATTTTTAAAACAAATGATCTTGCTGTCTTCCAAGAATGAGAGGAGAGCCGGTCTTGTGATAGCAAGCATGACTTGTCTCCATAGCTAACCAGGGTCCGCCTTGGTTGCATATGAATGGGAGAATAGCACTGTAAGATATTCCCCTTAGTGGATGGAGCCGCTCTGGGAAGAGCATCTAGGCTCCAAGTTCCCTCCCTGGCAGCATCTCCGAGATAGGGCTGAGAGAGAGTCCTGCCTGCAACCTTGGAGAAGCCGCTGCCAGTCTGTGTAGGCAATACTGAGCTAGATGGACCTATGGTCTGATTCAGTATATGGCAGCTTCCTATGTTCCTAAGCAGGGGCGTAACGAGGGCGGGGCAGGCAGGGCACATGCCCTGGGCGCCATCGCAGGGAGGGCGCAAACTGCCTGCCATGCCCCGCCCCCGCCCTGAGGTCCGGAGAGGCGCCCGCCCCCTAGCGAGCACTCGCGTTATGAAAGCATCTCTTCCCATTTCTTTTCCTCCAGAGAGGCAGAGAAAGGAAGAATAGATGCTTTCAGCCAGCAAGCTCTGACTGAAATGACTCCAAAGAGCTTGCTCATGCTCTTCGGAGCTCAAGGCCACGCCCCCTTGGCATGTGGTGTCAAAGGGGGCGTGGCCTCAAGCTCCAAAGAGCCAGAGCAAGGAGCTTGAGGCCCCTCCCCTTGGCATGTGACTTCTAAGGGGGCGTGGCCTCAAGTTCCGAGGCCCTGAGCCAGCTCTTCAGAGTCATTGGAGGGCTTCCTTTCAGGCAGCAAACACTGACCAGTGCTGGGGAGGGGGCATCCTAGTAAGCTGGGCGGGGTTGCTTGTTCCCATTTGCAAGCACTGCGACTGCCTGCCCTGCTGTCTCGTCTTATGTTCTTGCTGCAAGTCCTGACCCACCCCAGAGTCCAGAGTCAGTCCATTGCCTGTGCCCCGCCTGCTCTCCAGTCGTCTCTAAGAAATTCCATCTGACTGGTGCTTTCTCAGGCTGATGCCTCCCCCCTGCCCCCGCCAACGAGGTTTCTTTCTTTTGTAAAATGTAGACAATAAAAGAAATGTAAGAGAACTGCAACAAACTAGTTTTTCAGGAGAGGCTGAAAGGGTGAAATGAACAGTGAGTTTGTGCCTAGAGAGGTCCAGAAATGTGAAGGCTCTCCAGGTTCCATCCTGTCCCGCCTCCTTCTTGTTAAAAAAACAACCACTTGTCTTTGCATTTTCCAACCTGTGAGCAGTTGTGGCTTGCAGTTTGCAAGGCAGGAGGTTTTTCAATGGAAATCGTGCAAGAAGAGGGTGAGTTCAAGGAAGAGAAAGGAAGCCTTGACTGTATAGAAGAAGGGAAAACCCATTGCTGGTGGGGAAAAGGCCGGAACAGGGCTGCAGATCCAGTGCTCAGCTGCAAAGGAGGAGAGAGTGCCTTCCTTTTAGTTGTATGTGGAGGAAGGGGATTTTGGTAGGTGCAGCTTTTAAACTGAGAAAGCTGAGTTACACTTTCATTTTTATGAATTCAAAATTCTCTACATCCAACACATTGTACTAAATAGCCATTTAGCTCTAAAAATACAAGATGTTTGCAATTGATGTCAATATTTGCTTCCCTCAAACTGCCAAAAATTTATATTCAGTGAAACAGAATTACAATTAACTAATTTCCTTTGCTGAATTAGATATTATTCTGAACTTCATATGATTTAAAAAAAATTGAAATGTAAATAGTCATTCAGTTAAATAAAGCCAGCTTTACATTTCTATTAATGTAATTTCATTTCAAAGAAGCAGGTTAAAATTAACCTAGATTCAAATTTTGTGTGTTCAATATTAATCCAAGCAAATGGATCTAGATTTAGATTTTGAAACATAAATAACACACCTAGCTTGCTTCCACTAAGAGTAAAATTCAGTAGAAAGTTATCCATAAACATAGGAGATATTCCAGTAGAACATACATGACCCTATTCTGGTCATAGGGAAAAGAACTGGGTGTGTGGGGCGCTGCTTCTTAAACACTGTACTTTGCTTATCCTTTAATTAAATAGATGTATATCATAAAGTGAAATGACTTTTAGAGACAGGAATTTCCTTGCAAATATGATAGTTCCTTGCATATAGAACAACATATAGAAGACCTTGCTGTTGCCCAGGGTCTCTGATGCACTTCCTGCTTTATTGTATCCAGCTTTACGCTGACATTGTCTGTGTTTCTTGGTAAATGGAACATCATTTTATTTTATTTATTTAACATATTTTATACAACCCAAAACTTATTTGTCTGGGAGGTTTACAAGATAAAAACAAATATTTTATTTCTTTAAGATATTTTTATACTGCCAAATTCTTTTGCCAAATTTTTGTCCATTGCCTATCACCCAGAACTAGTTCATGTGAAGCAAAATTTCCTGTGGGGATGTCATTTTGGTAAGAAACTGTGCGGAATAGATACATATGTATTAATCACTACACATGGGTTTCTGCACAACACCTGCACAGAAGAAACTTCCATGTAGAAAATGTGTCTCTTGTAAATTGACCCTATATTTTCCATCCGTGACTGAGATGTCTGAGAGTTAGGCTATCTGAGAGTCAATAATAGAAGAACAGCACACTGCTTGTGACAGGAAGGGGCAAATTACAATGATTTCTTAGTCTGGCCAGGGCTGGTTTTGGCCCTGGCAGAACTTGGCTGTCTGCTCCTGTTGCAAATGCCTCTGTCTAGTGTGGCAAACTAGTGTATCCTCCTCCCTCCTGGTGGCAAAGTAAGCACTAGTGTGGTGAATGCACATATACCCCATCATGAGCCAACTGTCATCACAAGACAAAGGCTGTCAGGAGTTTGGGCAGGTGATCCTTTAGGACAAAGTCATGGTTTTTAAAAAGCATGAGATGAGACAGAAAATGACCCTGGAATCCTCACATAACTCCTGACGGTTGTTCTAAGTCTTTAATAAAAATGGCTCATGTTTTCAGGTTTTGATCAGCAACCATGTCTAGATGGTACAGTGTTCCTTTTAACAGGGATTTCCAGATGTGGTTGACTACAAGTCCCATCATCCCTGCTTGGACAGGGGCGCAATTTCAGTGCTTGCCCTAGGTGCTATTTTCCCTCGATACGCCTCTGTCAGTCTGGACAAGATTGGTTGAATTTCCAAGGTGCTTCAGCAAAATTCTATTCTAAAAGTAAGCAGAGGATTTGATATGTCATATAGAATACTTCAGATTGTGCTTCAATAGGGGCTGACATACCATCCAGAGATCTGTAGGTCCGAGGGAGGGGCACACACACTGCTTCTAAGGCCCTCTGCCAGAGGCGTATCTAGGGAAAAGAGCGCCTAGGGCAAGCACTGAAATTGCGCCCCCTGTCCAAACATCTGACACCCATCTTTCAGATAACTTTACCATCATATCAGCTGAAAAATATAAGTCAAGTTCGTTAATCTTTGAATCTTTCAAAAACTATTTAGCAGTGGACGTAGCCAGACCCAAAAATGCTCGAAAACTACAAATGTCAGTATGCTGGGGCTCATGAAATACCCAAATACTATGTGGAGGTGTACTTAGAAAACTAAACGGAAGTGCCTTCTAATTCTCTACTATGCATTGTAGCATCACTATTACATAAGTTTGAAAAATAAATGGAGAATTTGACTTGTGCATAAGAAAAAGAACACTTCATAAGTAGAAGCATAAGAAAAAGAACTTGTGTCCACAGCACAACAATTAAACCAAGGTTGGTGCAGGGAATTGTCCAAGATGTGTTCTCCAGTTGACTGTATCTTGGAAATGTGGTTTTTACAACTTTTACAACCCTTCCAGAGAGTTTCAAAAATCAAAATCTATCACAGAGAGGTAGTAAGAAGCAGCTTTTGAAAGGGAATCTCTTCCCCTGCAGATTCGTTTAGCCCCTTCCTTACTGATCTTCAAATCTCTATTGAAGACTTTTCTTGTTCGCCAGGCTTTTGCCCTGTAGTTGATCTATTTGCTTTTGGTTGGTTACTTTCATTTTTAATTCAGAATGTCATGTTTAATGTTGTCTTGCTTGCATGTTTTTGTGCACCGCCCGGAGTCTTTGGAGTGGGCAGTATATCAAATGTTTCTAATACATACATACATACATAAGAAAGACAGAAATCTTCCCCTCTCTTTCAGATGTACCCTGATGAGGCCTCTCTCGAGGCTCGAATTCAAGGAAAAAGCCACGTCTCAGCTGCATCGAGTGATGAATATCAAGTGTATGTGAATTAGCCTTTAATATTGCTTGCAGTTGGGGCCGTGGGGGGGGCACATTCTTTTAATTTGGTCGGCCAGTTGGATGATCTCCAAAAAGGAATCCATAGGCTCTGTGGATCTTTTTGGATCTTTCGAGTCTTGGTGGTTTTTGATATCATTGATCATGGTATCCTCCTGGAGCGCCTGAAGCGGGTTGGGAGTGGGAGGCACCGCTTGGCAGTGGCTCTGTTCCTACCTCTCTTGTAGGTTCCAGATGGTGTTGCTTGGAGATTGTTGCTCTTCAAAAGAAAAGCTATTGTTTGGGGTTCCGCAGGACTCCATTCAATCTCCAATGCTCTTTAACATCTACATGAAAGTGCGGGGAGAGATCATGGGGGATTTGGTGCAGGGTGTTATCCATATGCTGCTGATAACCAAATCTATTTCTCCATGTCAACTTCATTAGGAAATAGCCTATCTTCCCTAAATGCTTACTTGGAGTCAGTAATGGGCTGGATGAGGAAAAACAAACTGAGGTTGAATACAAGGAAGATGACTGGAAGATAGGAAGTGGCTTAGATCTGTCTGTTCTGGAAGGGGTTACACTCCCCCAGAAAGAGTAGGTATGTAGTCTGGGAGTAGTTCTGGACGCAAACCTCTCCCTGGTCTCTCAAGCTGAGGAAGTGAGCAGGATGGCTTTCTATCAGGTGCAGCTGATATGCCAGCAACATCCATATCTGGAAATCAATGACCTTAAAACAGTGGTGCATATGCTGGTAATATCCAGACTTGACTACTGCACGGTATGTTGGGCTGTCTTTGGACGTATTCCAAGAATTGCAGTTGGTACCTAATGCAGCAGCCAGCTTGGTCTCTGGTGTTACCCAAAGAGATCATATTACACCCATTCTAAAATAATGACATTGGCTGCCCATCAGTTTCCAGGATAAAGAGAAGTTTCTGGTTATTACCTATAAAGCCCTGAATGGCTTCGGCCCAATGTATTAACAAGCAAGCCATCTTCTTCATGAACCCCGCCGCCTCTGAAGATCATCTGGGAGGTCTGGTTTTAGTGGCTACTGGCTCAGTTGGTGGCGACCTGAAATTGGGCCTTTTCAAGGGTTGCCCTGGGACTTTGGAATGCGTGTCCTAACTAAATTGTTTTTTCTGACTTTCTTTCTCTTCTCAGAGTTTTCCAGCCAATTAAAAATGAAGACCTTTCTAAGCCAATGCACACACTGGAGCAGCTCTTCACTCCAACCCTGATATCTCAACTGCCTTCAATCAAAAAAAATCTCAGTCATCGACTCTGATTCCAAAAAAGGTGTTTTCTACCTAAGCCTGAACAGGGACTTCCAGTCCAAGACATGGATGATTATGAACTCAACAGAGCCTCCAGAGACTGCTCCACTCCCAAAAAAGGGAGACCAGAGAAGCCACATCAACATCACCCTTCATTCCTGAACATGAGGTAGATCATGATCTGCTTCACTTGGAAGGCGATACCATCAACCCTAGCTGCTCTCCTCAACACTGACCTCCTCCAGACTGAAGAGCCTCTCCTATACGATACTGATGATACAGAAGAGAGTCTACATGATACCAATACTCTCCGGGTGTCAGAGAATCTCCTTGCCATCGGTACTCTCCAAAACGCTCATCGGATTGGGTATATTGTGACTGAGAAAGTTGACATTGAGATGACTCTACATCTGATCATGCCTGATCATTACGCTTACTTCTTCGACAACAGATATGGCATTGATCATAGGAAAAACTATCTCCAGCCTTGCTCTTGGGCTTCACATCAACACCAATCTCTGGGGAGATTGGACCATCCAGACACTTGGTCCCGATCACACTCTCCTCAACACTGCAGTACTTGGTCTCAGTCAAGAGAGAAGAGAACTCAACCATGTAAGCAGCCGGATGTTGACTCTCTACCACCGGATTCCTTGACTGAAGAATCTGCCTCAGAGGAAGATGCAGAAACATCCCTGAACATTGCATCAGGTTCCACACCTTCAGATCTAATGGGAGATCCAAAGCCTCTGTCTCCATCAGAGTACCTGAAGTTCTTCACTGACCAAGTGGTCCATATGGCTAACTCTTTAGGTATCCAGATGAACAAACCTCCTAAATCTTCTCCTGATCCCATTTTTGGGCCAATTGATGCGGCCACTTGGCACTCTAACTTCCTTCCACTGAACTCTGCTTGAATGGACATTGTCAAAGCTTGCTGGGGGAAACCTGCATCGTTGCCACCTACTTCTAGGAAGCTGGAAGGTTTTTACAAGGTTCAAGTTAGGGACAGTCAGTTCCTTCTGCACCATCCTACTCCTAACTCCATGACAGTTGAAACTGCTCAGTTCCAATCCAAGAACAGAATCCTTTTGGCGCTGACAGTATGATTCAGTCAATATCTGTTGTGGTAGCTCTGCACCAGCACACGTGGATGTGTTCAACTAGCTTGGCACCTGAAACAAGAACAAGAATAGTGTCGTGGGCATGCTGGAAGAGTCCGAGGAGGAGTTGGAAGTGGAGACAGAGCTGAGAGCAGAGGAGGGTGGGCAAGGACCAGAAGTTGCAAAGGAGAGTGGGTGCGACGCACAAGGAGTCAAAGATGAGTTAGAGCTGGGTGAGGCAGCTCTTGTGGAGGAGGCATGTCCAGTCTCAGCTGTGGAGAGGCGCCGGACCACGAGACAGCAAGAGTTAAGGAGCCGCGTGCGTAGAAGGACAGGCAAAGCTGCTGACTCAGCAACTCTTAATTCACAGCACTGGGGGTCAGCCTACATAAGATGCTACCCTGCTGATAGCAACAAGAGTTTCCTGCGAGCTAATCGGCTGTGTTTGTGTATTACTTGGACTGTGTTTGGAGCCTGCACTGTGTTGACCTTGCCTGTGGATTTGGCTTTGGACTCTGTTGGATTGATTCGGACTGGACCTGGTTTGGAGAATGGATTCCTGTTAGATTTCGCTCTTCTGCTTCTGCCTCTGTTGTGCTTCGTCTGGCTAGCCTGACAGATTTACGACAAAGAGAGAACTTGCCTCTTGATGGCCAGGCTCTTGTTGGAAAGGATACAAAACGGAAAGGATACACAAACTGAGAAAGACAGGGAATTCTATGAACTCTCAGCAAGCTGCCTACAATTTTTCAAGGGGTAACAAATATTCCTGCTCTTCTTCTGCAACATCATTTTGTCCTTCCAACTACTCTCCCTCTGCCGATCATTCCCTTCATCCTTCTCAGATCTCCCAATTTCAAAAAAGACAGGACTCATTTGGGAAAGCCCAACATCCCAAATCTAAACCATCAGTATATCACCAATCTAAACCATCGATGTACAGCTCATGACTCAAGGATCTGCAAATATTCTTCCTTACAGCAATGATGTGGACTTGGGGTTTTTTGTTCAGGACTACACGACCGATATTTCCCCAGTATTTCAGAAGGCAGGATTACTACTAAAGCACAAGTTTGGCAAGACTGGTGGATAGTATACAACTGCTTGTCTGTAGTCTTTTGCTCCTCTTGGGGAACCCCTCCTTTCAAAGTGTCTGCAATACAAATTGACCACAAAATGTTACAGGGAGAATGTTTTGTGCCCTCCTCCTCCTCACACAACATTGATGTGCACAGATACCTCAGAAGCCCTGTTCAGACATTATGTTGTACTAGTTCAAGATCTCTGTACACTTGTAGATGGTTTTCTGTGAATGACTGTATGGGGTTCATTTTTAAAGGGAACCTGGGTACTGGACCCTCAAATGTATGATACAGATAGGAAGTGTACTGCTGTCCCTGTGTCCAATGTAACATGTCTATCACTCTAACTGTACACAGATCTTTGCCTGCATACACTGTACCCTCATTGTACAGATATTGAACATAACATACGAATCAAGCTACTGAGTTCTCAACCTTCTGTTGAACTGTAGCATGCTAAGAAGCAAAATCCATGATGGGGCCATGTGGATAGGAGCAGGCTTGGTTTTGGTTTAGCTGTCACCCCACTGACGTGCCTGAGTGCGCCTCCTCACTTCCCCCCATATCAGTGCACCATTTCTGTCCACTCCAATGGGCAAACGTACAGTGCTGGACTTGGAAAGGCGATTGCTCTGAAGGGGAAATGTCCCTTCTATCCAGAGGCGTCGTGTCCCAGCCCTCAGTGACATGGATGCATCTGTTATCAAGCTCAGGGTCTTGTTAGTCTCTAATCTTGTGCTTGTTTTGTGCCTGAGTCGTCTCCTCAGGCACAAAACGAATACTGGTGAATGTTGATGCTGGGGGTCTCAACAAATTCAATGGCATGAGCATTCTTATATACAACAAACACTAGAGAAAAAGCAATGTTCTTTCAAGCCTGATTCTTCACGTTGACTGTAAAAGGTTTCCGGGCCAAATACAAAGTGCTGGTTATAACCTATAAAGCCCTAAACAGCTTAGGCTTACGGTATTTAAGAGAGCGTCTTCTTCTGCATGATCCCCATCGTCCCCATCGTTCATCAGGGGAGGCTCGTCTGTGGCTACCTTCATGTCGTTTGGTGGCCACCCGGGGACGGGCCTTCTCTGTTGTCACCCCGAGACTTTGGAATGCACTTCCTGTGGGAATAAGAGTCTCCCCATCTCTAGTGGCTTTTAAAAGGGGTCTAAAGACTTATCTTTTTACCCAAGCTTTTTAACTTTTTAACTTTTTAAAACTTTTGATTGTTATTATTTATTTTAAATTGTTTTCAGTATTTGTTTGTTGTGAACCTGAGACCTTGGGTTAGGGCGGTATAAAAATGTGCTAAATAAATAAATAAATAATAAAATGGATTCCCTTTCAATATGATCTTAATCCGGTAGGTGCTGCAATTCTGTGGGTCGGTGGCTCAGCTCTACTGTCATGTGGAAAGGCCTGCCGCCCGCTGGACAAAGCAGGTCCAGGTGGGCAGTTCCCTGATGCAAAATGGCTGCCTGACTGAGATTGGGGGCAACAGGTTTGTGTGAAGCTGCTGTGCAATGAGCCCTGCCCATTGGTTGTGGGCCTTTCATTACATTAGCAGCACCATGGGATGGACCCCAGGGAAAACAGGTTTCTTCCATGTTTTAAAGGTCATGTTTAAAAGGGGCAGGAGTTAAGTTGTATGTTCCGTCTGGTAGGTGGGCTCAGCAGCAACTGGAGCTACATCATCATCACCATCATCATCATCATCATTATCCAATATCCAGTAATCCAATTCATGATGGTCTTGTCTATATGCATTTGAGTATAAAAATGTCCATAAAGTATATTGGCAAATGAATCCAATCTATACCTGGGGCTAACTTAGAAATAGCTGGCTATTTCCAGTGGAGAGATAAAATGTACCAGCAAGTACTGAGGTCCTATCTGAAACATCCATGTTTGGGGCTACAAACCTCAAAAGGAACAGAGGGAGACAGGCAAAGCTGTGATGAAATCCAACTTACATTGCAAAGAAGTCTTTCCTCATCTTCTCCCCCATTTCCTTCCCTATCTAACTCTTCCCCCCTGACTAACTATCCCTCCTGTTACTAAAAGCTGACTGTCCCTCCCTCCCCCCAGACCCCTCCCAAAACCACCCCAAACAAACAAACAACAAACAACAATATAACACTAACACTAACTGTAACACTGAATAGATAAATAAATTGATAAATAAATGGATGGATGAATAAATAGATGGATAAATAGATGGATGGATGGATGGATGGATAAATAAATAAATAAATTTGACAAACAGAAACGGACTCTCTAACACTCTCTTTCCTCTCTATCTCTCCAGCTCCTCTCCACCTCGCCTAACTCACCCACAAAGAGCAGCTGAGCCCCGGAAGTGTCATAAAAGAGGATGTGTCACGAGCCTCAGCAATGGCCATTGGTCCTCTTGCCTGTAGAGGTTGCTTCAGGACTTGGGGGCATCTCCTGCCAACTGGGCAAGAGGACCCCAAGTGGAGGGCAAAGTGGGGATTCTCTTCATGGAGCAGGGGAGGGGAGCACTTGGCTCTTTCTACCCCCTGCACAGTAACCCTCCAGTGATGGTTGCTGGTGTCTATTTTATGTTTCTTTTTAGATTGTTCTCTCACTTTGGGGACTGGGAATCCATCTTTCTTTCTTTCTTATTACTATTTCTTTCTTCTTATTATTACTTTTCGTTTAGAAAGAAGACAGGAATGGGGGGCATGACAGAGGTGCACCATCGTGCATCATGTTTTGGATGGGTTTTTGGAGTATGCTGCCACAAGATGAAGTGAAGGACAGTGCCTTAGACAGGAGTCGCTTTTCACTTGCAACTAACACTGGTGTGCTGATTTCCTTGGTGCTGCCAGGGACACCATGCTGCTGGACTAGGAAGTGGAGATTACACTGCTGCTGAGTATGGACTGCACACTAGAAGTAGGCACTCCAGCACCCTCCTCCTGGTTCAGAGCCAGCCTCCTCTCCTCTGCCTGCCTAACCTCTTGAACCCAGAGGGCCCTCCACCTGGGTGTTGCCCTTCACAGTTGGGTCACATTGGCAGGCCAAACCATGCTCTGCTGATTGACCAAACTTGTTGCTGAGCTGCGCCACCGCTCCAGTCCTCAACTGACCTGCCAGGGGGGCATGTGCAGAAATGACCTGGGCTATGTGGAGGAAGGCCCTCTACTCAATGATACCCAACCTTAGCTCTTTCCTTTTTTTGCCATGCGGTGCTCAAGGCTGGAAGGGAAGAAGAAATTCAGCCCACACATTTAAAATTAAGGCCCACAAATCTGCCAGTTTGCTAAGCACTAGGTGTCCCATCCTCCCAAAACAGTTACCCCCAGTCCCAACCATTCCCCAGGAGCCAAGGGCACCTCCTCACCAATTGTGACTCCCGAAGATGTCTGGAAACCCCCTTCTGGAGTTGGAGGAGAAGCCGGAGTTGGAGGAGGAGCCGAAGTTGGTTCAATACAGTTCCTCCTCTTTGAGAACCTCCGTCTGGGGCGCTTGCTCGTGATGGAGTCACATGAGGGGGAGGTCTGAAAGAGCTTCCTGCAGCATTGGCAGTTCCTTCGCAGCCTAGAAGAGAGCAGGGAAAAGGTCAGAAAGAGATCCTTAGGCAGACATTTGGAGGAGAGGGGGCCAATGGGACAGGGAAGGATTCCAGAACAGTCGAGGTAGCAATACAGGTAATCCAATAGTTTTCCAGGTATTGCACCATCTTCTTTCTGGCGGAGGAATTAAGTAGAGACAGCTGCCAAAACGCATTGGTGCAGAGACATTGTGTGCAGTTCTGCTCAACCCAACTCACGGAGCTTATGTTAGAGCTTGGGAAGGTATAGAAAAGGACCATGAAATAGCTCAGGGCTTCAGCTCCTTCCTGGAAGGGAAGAGGTGGAGGCAACTGGGACCTTTTCATTTAGAAAGAAGAAAAGAATGGGGGGCATGACAGAGGTGCACCCTCTCTTCACATTGTGCAGCATGTTTGGGATGGGTTTTTGGAGTATGCTGCCACATGATGAAGTGAAGGACAGTGCCTTAGACAGGAGTCACTTTTCACTTCCAACTAACACTGGTGTGCTGGTTTCCTTGGTGCTGCCAGGGACACCATGCTGCTGGACCAGGAAGTGGAGATGACACTGCTGCTGGGTGTGGACTGCACACTAGAAACAGACACTCCAGCACCCTCCTCCTGGTTCAGACCCAGCCTCCTCTCCTCTGCCTGCCTAACCTCTTGAACCCGGAGGGCCCTCCACCTGAGTGTTGCCCTTCACAGTTGGGTCACATTGGCAGGCCAAACCATGCTCTGCCGATTGACCAAACTTGTTGCTGAGCTGTGCCACCACTCCAGTCCTCAACTGACCTGCCAGGGGGCCATGTGCTTCCCCAGTGGTCAGGGAGGGCTGGAGCACACTCATCATCTTCTCCAGGAGAAGAGCAGCCGCCTCGGCACACAAGCTGCTCGTTGCAAGAAGGAATGACTTGAGTGTCAAGACAAGCTTGGAAATGAGCTGCCTATCTGCATTGGACTGTTGGCCCGCTCCCAAGCCCCAGTTCCTTGCCAGGGTGTGGATGTGTCCACCTCTTGCTTCTGTATGCACTAGAGCCAGAGAAAGGTGGAGTTCTACCGTGTCTCAACATACTCCAGATGTTGCTGAACTACAACGCCCATCATTACTTAGCCACAATAAATTGCAGCTGGGGGTGATGCGATCTGTAGTTCAGCAACATCTGAAGTACCACTGGTTGGGAACCTCTGGTCTAGAAGAGGGAAAACAAGTATTTACAGAAGGCAGAGGGCCTGCAAAGTTGCACTGGGAACTGGAAGAAATTGAGAAACCATTAAACCAAGAGTTGAAAACGCTTCTATGGTCCCATACTCAAAGCCAGTTTAATGTCCGTCAAGTATGCTACTGAGAAAGACTCTGAAATGTTCAAGGGAAAGAATTGTTTTGTTATAACTGGAAAGGAATTGCTTATGAATGGACTCCATAAGAACAGCCCTGCTGGATCAGGCCCAAGTCCTATCTATTCCAGCATCTTGTTCCACACATTGGCCCACCAGATGCTTCCAAAAAGCCCACAGGCAAGAAGAGGTGAGGGCATGCCCCGTAATTTTGTTGTTGCTCCCCTGAGAGTGATATTTGGAGGCATCCTGCCTTTGAGGCTGGAGGTGGCCTACAGCCACCAGACTAGTAGTCATTGATGGTCATGTCCTCCATGAATTTCTCTAAGCCCCTTTTAAAGCCATCCTAGCTGGTGGCCATCACTACATCCAGTGGCAGAGAATTCCATAGGTTAATTATGTGCTACGTGCAGAAAAATATGTCCTTTCATTTTCCTGGCCCTCAGTTCCACAGGATGGCCCCTAGTCTGAGAGAGGGATAAAATTTCCACTCTTTCTACTCCATGCATAATTTGATAAACCTCTACCATATCATCCCATAGTTGCCTCTTTTCCAGACTAAAAAGCCCCAGATATTGTAGTCATGCCTCATAGAGAAGATGCTCCAGGCCCCTGATCATCTTGGTTGCCCTTTTCTGCACCTTTTCCAGTTCTACAATGTCCTTCTTAAGATACAGTGATCAGAACTGTATGCACCACAGATTTGTATAAGGGCATTATAAAATTAGCATTTTTATTTTCAGTCCCCTTCCTAATGATCCCTAGCATGGAATTTGCCTTTTTCACAGCTGCCGCACACTAAGTCGACACTTTCAATGAGCTGTCCACCAAAACCCCAGATCTCAATCCTGCTCAGACACCGACTGCTCAGACCCCATAAGCATATATGTGAAGCTGGGTTTTTTGCCCCAATATGCATCACTTTACACTTGCTTACACTGAACCACATTGGCCATTTTATCACCCACTCCCCCAGTCTGGAGAGAGCCTTTTTGAGCTCCTCACAATCTCTTTGGGTGAATAGCCTATTTGAAGTAGACTATGGGAAAGAAAAAGCCAAAGCTGCAAGACTGTGCTCACACAGAGAGAGTTATTGAAGCTGTGGCACAGAAGATGAGGTCATCCAGACTACATAAGACCCAAGACCCAAGCTATATCTTAGCTGAAGAAAGAGGCTTTAGTCAGAGGCCTAAATACAGACACCTGCAGTGTACAATCCAAATGCATATGCGGTGTGAAAGCAAAGGGAATCGGATTCACTATTTCCAAATGCAAGGAAAAAGAGAGAAATCATGCCCTTGAAACAACTCACTCTGATATCTGTGAACACATGCAAATTAACACCTGCAAAGTGTTAATGTTGCAAAGGTGAACAACAAACTTAGGAGAAAACCTCAAATTCTGCACTCAGACAAAGGAAGAACACAGCAAGGGACATGGTGAGATACCTGAAGGAAGAGGTTATTGAGCACCCAATGACAGTGTGACCCCTTTTGTGAGCACATGACATGTTATGGTGAATAGGCACAGAGCCTAATGAA
This sequence comes from Hemicordylus capensis, assembly GCF_027244095.1. Lineage (NCBI taxonomy): Eukaryota > Metazoa > Chordata > Lepidosauria > Squamata > Cordylidae > Hemicordylus > Hemicordylus capensis. Next base: position 162,745,578 of record NC_069658.1, read on the forward strand.
GGTTTTTATATATATTTATAAATCACTGACTTTTCAAAAATAGATATACAAATATATATACAAATATATAGTTCTACAACATACAAAACATATAAAAGAGCCCTCATACATCAATCCCACAAATTAATCACAATTACCTAGAGGATTAAATACAGAAATGGACTCAAGATTTATTGCAAGAATGAAATCAAATATTTTGTTTGTCAGATGATATTTCCAATCAGTTTGCTATTTACCATGAACATTTATATTCTTCTCGTAGTTTTTCTGAATCAACGTAGCAGTTAAAAACATGTAAAAATTCTTGTAGGGATGAGTTACCATCAGATTTTTGTAAGAAATTTCAGAAAGTGTGCAGGACAGCCAACTGGAGCTGTTGGGACAGAGACAGCTTCATTTTGCTGGAGCTGGGGGAAATATAAGATTTGGTAGTGTGTGCAGGGCTGGTGATTCAGCAAAGGGAAGCTCATCTAGAGAAGAGGAAAGGGCAACTAGGCAAGCATAAAAACGGTAGGTCTGTGATGGTTTCTCCTCTTTTTCAAAAATGACACATCCAGGTCTGGGGAATTCCTGATACAGATAAGGCTATAGGACTTAACAAGATTTGACAAAAACCCTTAGAATTAATTGCCATATTTTTTTAAAAGGGGAGATCCAGTTACAGATCTTGTCTAGTTTGCCACTGCCCTTTCCTGACATAACCCTCTCTTATTTAATCCCTTATGACTATGAGTACACCTGAGCTCCTTGACGGTGTCCATGGCTTTTCTCAAGAGGGAGCCAGGGTCCAGATGCAACGTAACATCCTCCATTATCTCCTGGAAGAAGTCAAAGAGCAGAAGAGAGTTGGTCAGTACCCATGGACTTCATTGGGATAGTGACAACAACAAAAACCACCACAACAAATATTTACATACTGTTTTTCAACAAAGGTTTCCAAGTAGTTTACATAGAGAAATAAGCAATAAAATAAAATAAAATAAAGATGGCAGTCAGGTTTGAACTGGGCCTGTGCTTGGTCATTCTCTTCCATTCTCTGCTGCATTTCTCACACCAAAATGGTCTCAACAGCCTCCTCTTTGTTGTACTCCAGAGTATGTTGGCCACTGGACTCAGCATCTTTCACGCTTTCCACGATGGCATTCAAAAAGGTTGTCCACCAGAGGATGAACTGAAAATTAAAAGCATTGAGCTGTTAATGACAGAAGGACTTCTCCGTGGCTTCCTGGAAATGGACCAACCCTTACTTGATGGGTTGCTCTCCTTTCTTGGGACCCCACCTCCTTCATGGAACATTCTGCCGCTTCTCAGGGAGTCTGCAGAACTGAGGAAGGGATCAGAGCAGAGGGTGGGTGCTCCCAGATCTTGTATGGGGCAAATACAAAAAACCTATTTATAAAAACCTATTTATTTGGCCTGGTCTTCCAAGGCTTGTAAAGTGCTGTTGTTTTAAAATGTATTTTAATTGATTTTAAATAGTTTTAATCATTTTTGAATTGTTTTTATATTGTTTTTAGCATTCTTTTGTGAGTTTTATGTCTTTTAAAAGTTGTTGTACACCGCCCAGAGCCTCTGGATAGGGCAGTTTATAAATGGGGGGGGGAAATGCTTCTCACAGAAATGACCTGGGCTCTGTAGAGGAAGGCCCTCTACTCAATGATTCTCTTAGCTCTTTTTCTTTTCTGCTCTGTAGTGCTCAAATCTGGAAGGGAAGAAGAAACGGCGGGGTGAGGTGGGGTGTACCATTTGTTGGAATTAAGGCTGGCTACCATTTATTGGCTACCGAATAAGACAAGGATCCATTGGTGAGACCGCCAGCCTGCTGCCAAATGGAAAAACCTATCTGGCGTGTGAGGCAGAACTTTTGGAAGGAAGGAATGCTCTGCCACCAATGTCTTGGTCTGTTGAGTCTCACCAGCTAACTGTGCCTGTTGGTGGGGGCTGGCTGGCCCATAAGCCCATATTTACTTGGACCATTAAGGGGTGGGGTGGGGTGGGGTGAGGTGAGGTGGGGTAGGAGAAAGGCTAGTTTCCTTGCATCCAAGATGTGTCTTGCTTGGACATGCTGCAAGCAGGACCTGTGTTGCTTTTTAACCTTAGCCAAAGGACTTCTAGGTGTGACCATAATAATAATATGAATAAGGAGATAGGAACATCTCCCAAAGGGAACCTACTTCTCACCAAAGGCCTTTTAATTCAGGCCCAAAGGTCTGCCAGATTCCTAAGCACTAGCTGTCCCACCCACCTTCCCAAAAAAGTCACCCCCCCAAAAGAGTCACCCCCAGTCCCAACTGTTCCCCAGGAGCCTGAGGTACCTCCTCACCGATTGTGACTCCTGAAGAAGCCTGAGAGCCCCCTTCTGCAGTTGGAGATTGTTCAATCCGGTTCTTCCTCTTCCAGAAGCTCCATCTGGGGGGGTTGCCCTTAATGGAGTCACTGGTGGGGGAGATCTTTCACAGCCACCTGCAAAAGCTGCCAATTCCTCACAGCCTAGAAGAGAGCAGGAAGAAGGTGAGAAAGAGACTCAAGCAGACATTTGGAAGAGAGGGGACCAATGGGACCAGGATTGGAATCCAGTAGGTTTCAAGGTATTGCGCCATCTTCCTTCTCACTGAGGAAGTAGGTAGAGACAGCTGAGCCAAAACCTTGGTGAAGAAACCTTTGGAATATTGTGTGCAGTTCTAGTCAGCCCAACTCAACAAGATTATGTTAGAGCTGGAAAAGGTGTAGAAAAGGACCATAAAACCGCTCAGGGGTGGAGCTCCTTCCCAGAACGGAAAGGCAGAAGCAATTGGGATTTTTCACTGAGTAAGAAGAAAAGCATGGGAGGCATGACAGGGTGATGAACCTGTGCAGAGTTTGGGACTGGATATTCCCAACTTGGGAATCATCCAGTGAAATAGATTGGGGGAGATTCAGAACAAGACAATAAAATAAAAAGGACCCTCTTTTGACATCATGTGCAATGTTTGGGGTGGGTTTTCGGAATTTGCTGCCACAAGATGAAGAAAAGGCCAGTACCTTAGACAGGACGGAGTAGCTGTTCACTTTGAACAAACACTAAAAACTTAGACATTTTAAGGGAGAATAAAGCGGTCATAGCCATGCTAGCAAAATGTCCATGTTGAGAGGAAGTCTGACATGGGAAACATGCAAAGAGGGATAGCTCTTGCCTTCCTATCCCACTTGTGCCTTCCCCAGAGATATTGGTGCTTTATGAAGCAGAACTCTGCGCTAGATGGACCTGGTCTGATCCTGCAACCCCCTCCCTCCAGTTTCCCACAAGCACATTATCTGTTGTGTGCTTCTGGTGTTCTTTTCATCACCCAACTTCTTGGAAATTCTGAGGATGGCTGGCATTCTTTATATTTGCCATTTAGGAGATTCTCGCTACTATTGCTTGCTCATGAGCATGCAAAATGAGTACAGATTTCAAGTGCTAAATGCCTAATATAGAAGTGGGATTCTAGAAGGAAAGCCATGTGACCAACCAAAAGGAATTCTGGTTTTCAGCTGTCCTGCTGGCAACCCTTTGTCTACAGGATGGAGAGGATCAAATGAGGTTCCTTGATGTTCCAGACAGTAGGAATCGAGAAAACCCTTCCATCACTCTCATGATTCTGCTGAAGATGCCAGTGAGGGGAAATGCCAGCTCCTGAAAAACGACAAGCTTAAGCAAGGGACATGGAAACCACATGAGGGGGGTGCTTGGGGGCAGCTTTTGAAGCCAGCTTCAGCTGGAGGGCTTATTGCCCCACAAACCCCCAGGTAGTTCTTCAGTGCTGCTGCTTCACACAGCCTAGAACCTGACCACAAAATCAAGTGGCAATTACCCGAGCATGCGACCTCTGAGGGTCCCCTGCTCTCTGAGAAGCAGCTGCATTGTATGAATACCGGAGATGAAATTGTGTTAGATGGGGAGAGCAAAGCGATGGGTGAATGCACCCGGCTGGACTCCGGATCTCACAGCTCAGGCAAGGGAAGACAACTGAAGGATATCTTTCAACACTAGACACAGGCGGGCCTTCGGGTGTGCTTTGCCCTGCCATCCCAGACTTTACCTTGGTTGGCAACAGCCACCCATCTTTAAGAACAGTTAAGCAAGCCAACTTAATGCTCTGGAAGATGCTGGTGTGCATTGTAATCTCTTCAGGATCACTAGTCCTCATTGCTTTAGATGTCACTTACTGTACATACATACCTAGCTGAGCAATTAATTGGCCAGCAAGGCTGCAGGGAACAGGGCAGGAAAAAGTAGGGATGTGCACGAATTGGTTTTTGCAATTCAATTTGAGGTCGAATTGAATCAGGCCTAACTCTGAAGCCCCAACTCTGCTTGCACAAAGCCTTTCCAGGGAAAGCTGAGGTTGTTGGGAATCATTGCCCCACCTCTGCACAAACAGCAGGTTTGCAAACTGTGTGCACTCTGCTTGTTTTGCCCATAAGGAACAACAGGGAACTTGAATCAGCCCATTGTTCCCCATGGGTAGATGCTAGGGACACCAAAGGGAGTTGGGTGGTATGGGTGATTGACAGGCATAGGTGATTGAGGGCTCTGCGAAATCCAACCTCTGGCCCTCTTTCAAGATGTATTGTCGTCTTGGGACTCAGGTCACTATCTGCAAGGACAACAGAAGCAAATCTCTCTTCTATGGAACTGAAAGTCACATCACTCCAGTCACGACCTCGATGGTAGGCCAAGCTACCTAGCCCCTTCACCCCTTCCCCAGGACCTCCCGGTCTATTTCAGCCGCCACAAAGTTGTCTAATTGTTTCAGAATCATCTGTATGCTAGTGAACATCACCACATCCTATTTGCATGGACTTCATAATTTCAACCCCTCTCCTCCATCTTTTCCATATTCCTTCTCCCTCTTGTTCTCTCCACTGCACTGGCCAAGTTCCATGCTTCTTGACTTTCACTGCCCACTTCCCTTTCCTGTCTCCTAGTAGAACACTTTCTTTACACTATGTATGGGTGAGTTTACAATTGGCAGTGTAATCCTGTCTTGTGGGATTTCCCCCCCCCCTCTAATTCTCCATAGAAGTGAACAGAATGATAACAACAATTAAATGATACTGTATATGTGCACTTTGAAGTGTATCTTTCTTAACACAAACAACAGAATTGGCAAAATAAAGAAAGAGTTATAGAGACTTGCTCAGACTCATGTGTCCCAAACGGAGGTTTTTGGTTGCAGTTGCTGGCTTCTTTGTTTGAGAGTTCTTTCTTTCTTGGCTGTGGCTGTGAGATACAGTCTGCTGTTGTTTCTGCTCCCTCTTCTTGAATTCTAAAAACAATAAATATAGGCTTAGCACACAACCAGCACACAGGAGCTTTCCAGGCATGGACCTTCTTGTACAGGCCTCTGGATCCTCTGAGGATTGTGCCTGGTGTTGTTGTTTTTTTGGTGGTTTTTTACTATATATGGTAGTCCCTATTCAACTCGCCTCCCCCTACTGGATAAGCCTATATTACCTAATGTTTTCACCCTTAACCCCCCCCCCCCTTAAAACCATCTAATCTAGTGGACATCACCATCCCTTGTAGTAATGAATTCTGTTTCACTCTTAGGAGATGAGTAGGGCCTCAAAAAGACTCAAAATATTTGCATTTAGGACCAAGACAATAGAGCATTTGCACTGGCCCACTTTGATGTATTGCCCTCGGCGGTTCTATATGGTAGACATGGTCAGGTCTCCAGTTCTGAATGCTACTGTCCATGTGCTGCAAAGGCCATAGAGGATGTGGGTCATGTTTTATTATACTGCAATTTTTATAGGGACTAGTGAGAGTTGTTCATTTTACCACTGATTAAGGATATATCAGGCAGAGAAGATGAAGCATATTTCTTTTGTCAAATCTTCAAGCCAATATTACTTACCATGTGGCTAAGTTTGATTTAATAGCAATGAATGTATGACATCACCTGATAACCAATGTAGTGGAATAATTCACTGTGTCATTGAATACATGTAAAACTATACTGATGCTATTATAATTGGTGTGACATTATGTTGTTTCCTTCATGTTTCTGTACTGGTCAAAGACTGTAATAAAGTTTATCTATCTATGTTTCAGGCTCTCTCCCCTCCATCTGCTTTGTTGGGCTTTGCAGCTCCTCTCAGCTAAGCAGAGATGCCCTTTTCCCTAAAAGGGACAACTTCTTCCAAGATTGCTTTACCTCTATTCAGAGCGTTGCCTAGTCAACCACATACTGGCTGGGATCTTGGTGTCCCCCATCATGTTCCTCTGCCCTCAGCTTTAGAATGTAGTCCTTGATATGAGAATGTGAAACACACCAATTTTTGCATTATACGGAAAACAAAATCCCTCAATACAACAGTTAAAAGATGGTTTATAGGAATTTTTTGGGCAAAATGAAGAAAGCATTGGGATTGGCAGTGTTCTGTTGGGGGAAAGACAGGAACCGCAGGGAAAAGGACTGGGTGATGGCTCCCCTTGGCCGTGAGTTCCTGGCCCCTGCTCATTGGGGGAAACACAGGCAAGCTGGCAGGGGAAAGACGGGGGCTGGATAATAGCTGCTTTTTGGTCATGGTGGTGATTGTCTTATTGGCCCCTGCTCAGGCAACGGGGAAAACAGTGAATGTGTCTGCAGTCACAGCAGGGATCAGCTGGACCTGCCTGGGGGCTGGAGCTTCACAGGCCAGATCTGTTCCTCAGACTGGGAGTTTGACATCCCTATTCTAGGTGGTTATTTCTTAGAGACAGGTTAGTAGAGCTGAATGACTTCTTCCCATTCATCAGTTGGCCAGATCCCACTGGACTGTACATTGGCTGGCGAGGTCTTCCAATCTCATCAGTTCACAGGTATCTTCCAACCTTTTCCATAGCTTCAATGTTCTGGAGGGTTTCACCTGGTACACATACCCTGAGTTCTCTGAACTTGGTCCAACAGAGTGTGAATTGGAAAAACAGGGACCTGAGTAACAGAAAGTACAGGAGGGTTAACAGAATGCAGGCTTTAAAAAAAAAAAAGCCTTGCCACTCTCTGGAGAACAACTTCTTGCTATGTGGAATAACTGCATACAGACAGCACTCTGTGTACATTAAAGAAACCTGCACTAACAGCCTACATTCGGCAACAAACAAGGTTGATTTCTGTGATGGGATAAATTATAACAACTTCCCATTGTTCCTCTCACTTGGAATCATCAACACACTTTGAAGCACTTTTTCAAAATCCGAACAGCTCAACATTGGCTTTTTGTTTAAAAGATAGGCAGAAAGCTGAGCTTCTTGAAGCCGAAGTCTGTAACCTGATTCTGAAGACATCTTTGAACTCCAGAATTGCTCTACATCACCCCAATATTCTTAAAATTTGGCCAGAATTGAAGAGAGTTAATATGTTTAGATTGTGAGCCCTTTGGGGACAGTAAGCCATTTTATGCATTCTTTTCCTATATAAACCACTTTGGAAACTTTTGTGGGAAACCAGTATATAAGTAGTAGTAGTGAACAGGAATCACATGCTGCCCCAGGAATGTTGACAGCAGTAGAATGCCATCCATTCTCAGGCAGTCCAAGCTCCACATGATTGACTCTTCCAACAGAATTAACACTTCCTTGTGAATAGCATTTGTATGTCTGAGGGCAAGTTTGATTCCAGCATTTGAAAAATTACAGGGAATGTGGTATTATAGACAGTGAGGCGGGTCTCACGATCAATGAGACTCGCCTCGAGAGGGTTAGTGGGGAGAGTGGGCTTAGCCCGCTCTCCCCGCAGATAAGATGGGAGGCAGCCCTGGGTGGCCGCAGCCCTGGATTAACCATGAGACAAAACAAGCACGTGCTTAGGGCATCAAGGGAAGGGGGGCACCACAGAGTTTTCCACTTGTTATCATGCCCTTAACTCTTTCACTGAACATAAGAACATAAGAATAGCCTTGCTGGATCAGGCCCAAGGTCCATCTAGTCCAGCATCCTGTTTCACACAGTGGCCCACCAGATGCTGCTGGGTGCCTACAGGCAGGAGTTGAGGGCATGCCCTTCCTCCTGCTGTTACTCCCCTGCAATTGGTACCCAGAGGCATCCTGCCTTTGAGACTGGTGGCGGCCTATAGCCCTCTGACTAGTAGCCATTGATGGACCTCTCCTCCATGAAGTTATCCAAACCCCTCTTAAAGACATCCAGGTTGTTGACTGTCACCACATCTTGTGGCAGAGAATTCCACAAGTTGATTATGTGTTGTGTGAAAAAGTACTTCCGTTTGTTGGTCCTAGATTTCCTGGCAATCAATTTCATGGGACGAACCCTGGTTCTAGTGTTCTGTGAGGGGGAGAAGAATTTCTCTCCATCCACTTTGTCCACTCTATGCATGATTTTATAGACCTCTTTCATGTCTCCCCACAGTCGTCTTTTTTCTAAATAACCCCAGGTGTTGTAGCCTTGCCTCATAAGAAACATGCTCTAGGCCCCTGATCATCTTGGTTGGCCTTTTTCACAGCTGCCGCAGATTGAGTCGACACTTTCAACAAGCAGTCCACCACAACCCCAAGATCCCTCTCCTGGTCAGTCACCAACAGCTCAGATCCCATCAGGGTATACTTGAAGTTGGGTTTTTTGTCCCAATGTGCATCACTTTACACTTGCCAACATTGAACCACATTTGCCATTTTGTTGCCCACTCACCCAGTTTTGAGAGATTCTTTTGGAGCTCCTCACAATCCATTTTCAATTTCACAACCCAAAAGAGTTTGATATCATCTGCAAATTTGGCCACCTCACTGCTTACCCCTACTTCTAGATGATTGATTGATTGATTGATTGATTGATTGATTTATTGTTGCATTTATATACTGCCTTTCATTAAAAGACAACCCCAAGGCGGTTTACAAAAGTTAAAACATACAATAAAAAGACAATAAAAATATTAAGCTAAAAAAATATAAAAACAAACCAAATTTAATATCTATAAAATACAAGCATAAAAAACAATACAACAGGTGAAAACACACAGAAGCAGCAGGAAAAACGATTATGTAAAAGCCTGGGTAAAAAGCCAAATTTTAACAAGCTTTCTAAAAGCCGTGATGGAGTCCGAGGAGCGAATGGCTTCCCTGACTGGGAAAGCATTCCAAAGTCTGGGGGCAGCAACAGAGAAGGCTCTGTCCCGAGTGCACAACAGCCAGGCCTCTCTCATTGTTGGCACCCGGAGCAGGGCCCCCTCTTCTGGACAGTGGACTTGTCTCTTTATGTTTTCTGCTGCTGCTCTCAGGCAATTACAGGGTGGGGAGAGGTTCGCTGGGTGTGGGGAAGTGAAAAGGCAATGGAGTTGGGAAAGGGGGGCAGCTGAAGCAACTGAAGTGGACGCTTCTGTTTGCTGCTGCTCAAAAGGCGGGGGTGTTATTGTGGGCCATCTTATTTATATTGCTTTTGTTGAAAAGCAATATATTAATATGTGTCATATTCGTATTGTGGGGAGTTGGGAGGAGTTGTGGGGTGGGAGACAAGCAGCAAGACCAGTGGACTGGCTTCTTCTATGGTGTTCAGGCAAGCAAGAGGATTGCTGGATGTGGGGAGGCAGAGAGTTAGCCCAAGCAAAATAAGTGGACTGTTCTGTTTGCTGCTGCTCAAAAGAGGATTTCTGGAGGGTGGGGGGTTGTTGTGGGGAGGTGGGAGGAAATTCAAAGCTGTGTTTTGCTGCAGAAACAACTAATTTCCCACACATAGCTTTGTAAGATTGTGGCCAAAATCTTTAGTAATTCATCTTGTATGAAAAACAAAGAGGATTGTGGTGCCTAAAGGGTACACTATCGATGTATTAAGGCATGATGGAGAGACACACCTCTACAGGCCACTAAGCGCTCCCCCCTCCCTCCCCCCATCTCTTTCTCACTCTCTCTCATATTCACATGCACACACCTGAACCTCTTCTCAAAAAACACCACAAGAAAAGAGTCCACATCCCATACAAAAATGAAGCCTGGCAGTGCAGGTTATATGAAATTCTGTTGCACAAGTAGCCCTGGTCTGAATACAATTGGCCATTGTATCCACAGAACAGATATTCCGCTCTGGCCTGAGGGCTTCTCAGGGGCATCTGGTGGGCTACTGTGTGAAACAGGATGCTGGACTAGATGGGCCTCCTTGGGCCTGACCCAGCAGGGCGGTTCTTCTTCTATTTTGATGTCGGAATACAATCCTCATTGCAGTGGTGTACCGGGGAAATAGAACCATGGTGGAAATTTGTCGTTTGAAAGACAAATGGCCAGATGGATTCTTACACAGACCGAACATTTGTGAAAAGGAGAGCAATGAAACATTCATATGATTAAGAATGAAACTCAGCATCAGTGTTCATGACATGTGATTTGACATGTCTTTTCTTAGACTTCTAAATTGATATCCCGCTCTTCCTCCAAGGGGCAGTGTATATGCTTACCTTATTTATCCTCACAACAAGCCTGTGAGGCGGGTTAGGCTGAGAGAAAAGTCACTGACTTTTCAGTCTTGTCAGGGACAAGTCAGTGCTGGTCAGTGAGTTAAGAGTTGTTGTTGTTCTTCGTGACTTAAGATCTAGTTTGGAGCTAGAGATGATTATGAATAGCAGCAGGGAAGTGAGAGAGCCATGCCTGGATTCCTGTCCCTGTTTTAATTTTAATGTTTGGTTAATAGGTGCAATAAAAAGGCTGAAATTGTTTGTTTGTTTGTTTGTTTGTTTGTTTGTTTTCGCAGTCACACAGGTGTTATTGACTGGTTTGTTTTATCCGGACATCAAATCCTTCCCAAGGACCTGGGGTTTCTGAATTTTATTGTCAATGTTGTTGCTGTTTTTATAGATATCATCACAGAATATAGGCTGTTCCCAGTAAAGTTGCTTTTTGTAATTGGCTGATGGTGATTTCTGTGGCCCCTATAGTGTTGAGGTGCTCTTCAAGGTTTTTTGGAACGGCACCCAGGGCGCCAATTACCACTGGGATTACTTTGGTCTTTTTCTGCCACAGCCTTTCAATTTCAATTTGTAGATCTTTGTATTTGGTGATTTTTTTCTATTTCTTTTTCTTCTATTCTGCTATCCCCTGGTATTGCTATGTCGATTATTTTGACGTTTTTCTTTCTTCTTGACTACAGTTATATCTGGTGTATTGTGTGGCAGATGTTTGTCTTTGTAGTCGGAAGTCCCATAATATTTTTACATCTTCATCTTCTACCACTTTTTCAATGTTATGGTCCCACCAATTTTTGGCTACAGGTAGCTTATATTTTTTGCAGATGTTCCAGTGTATCATCCCTGCTACCTTGTCATGCCTTTGTTTGTAGTCAGTCTGTGTGATCTTTTTACAAGAGCTGATTAGGTGGTCCACTGTTTCATCTGCTTCTTTACAATGACAGCACTTGCTGTTTGTTGTTGGTTTTTCTACTTTTGCTCTTATTGCATTTGTTCTTAGTGCCTGTTCTTGTGCAGCCAGTATTAAACCCTCTGTTTCTTTTCTCAAGTTGCCATTCTTAAGCCATTGCCAGATCTTGGTGATTTCTGATTTTCCACTTATATTGTGCAAATATTAACCATGCAGTGGCTTATTTTTCCATTTTTCTGCTCGGTTCTTGACTTGTTCTTTCTTGTAGGCCTGCTTTGTTTCATTGGTTTTGAATAGTTTCTCATTATTGACCATTTTAACCATCTTGAAGACTGACCATTCTTCTTCACTGTCCTTGATAATGAACTGTGTACTCCACATGCTCATTGCATTTTTTATAAATATTTGAATGTTTTTGCTGACACCAGTTGTTTCTAAATATTTTAGTATCCATGTGTGAGGCAATGAGTTGAAGGCTTTCTTGTAGTCAGTCCATGCAACACTTAGATTTGTTTTTCTTCTCTTGCAATTTTCTAAAATCATTTTGTCAATCAGCAGCTGGTCTTTTGTGCCTCTGGTGTTCGGGCAATTTCCTTTCTGTTCAACTGGAAGCTGTTTGTTAGTTAATAAGTGTTGCACCACTTCATCTGCTATTATTCCAGTTAATAATTTGAACATGGTTGGCAGGCAGGTTATCGGTATATAATTACTTGGAACTGCACCTTTTGCTGGGTCTTTCACTATGAGATGAGTTTTCCCAGTTGTTATCCATTGTTCAATATCACCTCCTTGCAAAATGTGATTGAACTGTTTAGATAGTTGTTTATGAGAGCTTGTTAGGTGTTTAAGCCTAACAAGCCATGCAGTTCATCGTCGCCTGGCACAGGCCAATTTTTAATTTTCTTTGCTCTTTCACTTATTAATTCTGGTGTTATTATTAGATCTAGCAGATGCTACATCTGAATTTGTCAACTCTGCACATGTATTCTCTGTACCAGTTTGAGAGAGAAGTCTTTAGTGGATTTGAAGAGATGTAGAGATGCAAGAATCTAATTAAAAGAATGTCGACACCCCCTGTCCCCAACAGCAAGCAATTTTAAAGGCTATTTCACTACACATATTCATCACTTGATGCAGCTGTGATGTGGCTTTTTCCTTCAATCTGGCAGCATTGAGAGAGGCCTCATCAGGGTACATCTAAAAGAGAGGGGAAGAGAGGGGATTTCTGTCAATTTGTTATTTATTTATTTATTTATTTATTTAGCAATAGCAATAGCACTTACATTTATATACCGCTCTATAGCCGGATATATCACTTGATGCAGCTGTGATGTGGCTTTTTACTTCAATCTGGCAGCATTGAGAGAGGCCTCATCAGGGTACATCTAAAAGAGAGGGGAAGAGAGGGGATTTCTGTCAATTTGTTATTTATTTATTTATTTATTTAGCAATAGCAATAGCACTTACATTTATATACCGCTCTATAGCCGGAGCTCTCTAAGCGGTTTACAATGATTTTAGCATATTGCCCCCAACATTCTGGGTACTCATTTTACCGACCTCGGAAGGATGGAAGGCTGAGTCAACCTTGAGCCCCTGGTCAGGATCGAACTTGTAACCTTCTGGTTACAGGGCGGCAGTTTTACCACTGCGCCACCAGGGGCTATTTGAAACATTTGATAATACTGCAAACCCCATAGACTCCGGGCGGTGCACAAAAACATGCAAGCAAGACAACATTAAACATGACATTCTGAATTAAAAACAAAAGTAACTAACCAAAAGCAAATAGGTCAACTACAGGGCAAAAACCTGGCAAAAAAGAAAAGTCTTCAATAGAGATTTGAAGATCAGTAAGGAAGGGGCTAAATGAATCTGGAGGGGAAAAGATTCCCTTTAAAAAGCTGCTTCTTACTACCTCTCTGTGATAGATTTTGATTTTTGAAACTCTCTGGAAGGGTTGTAAAAGTTGTAAAAACCACATTTACAAGATACAGTCAACTGGAGGACACATCTTGGACAATTCCCTGCACCAACCTTTGTTTAGCTGTTGTGCTGTGGACACAAGTTATTTTTCTTATGCTTTTTCTTATGAAAAGCATATCTCTCAACCTACAAAACAAAACAGGCTTCTCTGGCTTATATCAAATGGGTATTCAATCATTCCCACTCTCTCCTTTCTGATTCTCATACATTTATCAAACTCCTCCTCCTTGTTAAAATCTTCTAAGACAAGGTTGTCTGAAGAGAAGAGAAAAAACTTGATTTTCTTATTTGAATTGACTTTGATAAGAGGGAAGGAGGGACTCGTGCATATAGGTTACCTTGGATGCTGCTCTTTATTTCTTTTGGCAAAGGATACTTCAGTGTTGTCATCTGTAGAAATAGAGATGCATTTTATTTATTCAATATCTGGACTCCCCCCCCCCATCTCTATGAGTATCAAAAGGCAGCCCCAGGGTGACCAGAGACCAATAGGAGGTCTTCTTCTGAACCTGGAACCTGACAGGGGTCCCAGAGGATTTTGAAGAATAGCCAAGTCATGTCCACAGAGGGGGACTTACATCAAAACTTGGCAGGCTGGCCGCATGTTGCAGGAGACAGCTGCAGGCTTCCTGGCCCAGAGCCTTCAGTTGGGGATCCTTTGCAGTGCTGTACCTTTGGAGCTCCTGTGGGTTGAAAGAGCAGCTCAGTCATTGCACTGGCCTCAATCATCCCTGGCCATGCGACTGAGAGCTAAGCCCGGAAGGAATTGGCCCCATTACAGGAATATCAATTGACTGACGGCCCAAACAAGTTTAAGGGTGATCTCTTCCTGTACAAACTTCTCCCAAAATTAAGTTTAAAAGATCATAAATATTTGTGAAGGGTTGTTTATTGGATTGATGTTTTCCTCCTTCTTCTCAGCCAGTTTCCTTTTAACTGGGAAGTGGCATAGAAATACTCTAAATCAACAAAGAGAATGGGGTCTGCTGCTTCTTTCTTTCAGACCAGGTGCAGATGTCTGAAAGGATGAAGACAGAAGCCCCATTCACACCTGATGTTCAACACTTGGACAATGAGTGGACAGTGCACAGGTGCAGAACCGTACACAAGAACAGCTATACATATAGGCTGTGGAAGACAGGCACTGCAAGAAATTTCCCATCTGGACCATGCCTTGGAGGGGCCTCCACCAAGGTGCACTTTTTAAAGGAATGCAACTACAGTCATGCACACAAAATCACGTCCAAGTGTTCAGACACCTGTACACACGTACTGCCTAATGTCCGAATAGGGCACATTACTCATCAAATTGCACATTACACATTAAATTGCACTTACCTTCAAGATGCTGGCCAAGTTGTGAGCCGAGGGGGCCTCCTCCAGCTACCCCCTAAGCATCCTTTGGAGACAGTGAAAGGTCTCATTCTAGGGGGAAGAGAGAAGATCAGTCATGAGCAGGAAAGACAACCTGTCTTAAGAACACAATACTGAAAAAGCACTCATGCTTATGGCAGTATCGTGTTTGATTCCAGTTGGGGCGAGAAAAAACCAGGATATTTGGAAGTTGGAAAGGCCACTCACAATGATCCCGGAAGAAGAGCTTGCACGTTATATCTCAGAAATGTAAGGAAGAACCTCTGCAGGCAGTCAAACCATTTCAAGGATCCCAGGAGCAGAAGCAGCAGGAGTCTGTGCCACAGGAGGAAAAAGCTCAATGAGAATTTACCTGGGTCCCTGGCTCCAGGTAGTTGGCCCCGGACACCGCCACGTGCAGCACTGCCGACCGGAGCGCTTGGGGCAACGGCGTCTTCATTTTCCTGGAAGTGGGGAGAGGGGAATATAAGATTTCATAGTGTGAGCAGGGCTGGTGATTCAGCCAAGGGAAGCTCATGTAGAGAAGAGGAACAGGGCAACTAAGCAAGCGTAAAAATGGTTGTTCTGTGATAGTTTCTCCTCTTTTTTCAAAAATGACCAATCCATGCCTCGGGAGGCCCTGATGCAGGTAAGGCTACCTCTAGCCTTATCTACCTCTAGCCTTATAACTTAAGAAGATTTTACAAAACCCCTTAGAATTCATTGTCATCTTTTTAAAAGGGGCAGATCCAGTTACAGATCTTGTCTAGTTTGCCACTGCCCTTTCCTGACACAGACCCCTCCGATTTAATCCCTGATCACTATGAGTCTACCTGAGCAATGTGACGGTGTCCAGGGTTTTCCTGAAGAAGGAGCCAGGGTCCGGATGCGCTGTAACATCCTCCATTATCTCCTGGGAGAAGGTAAAGAGCAGAGGAGAGTTGATCAGTACCCATGGACTTCATTGGGATAGCTCCAACAACAACATTTTCACACTGTTTTTCAACAGAGGTTTCCAAAGTGGTTTACATAGAGAAAACGGCTTTCACAGCCATCACCTTGTCGAATTCCGCTGGATACTCCCACCAGGACTCAGCGTCATGCACACTCTCCACAATGGAATTCAGCAAGGTTGTCCACCAGAGGATGACCTGAAAATTAGAAGCATTGAGTGGTTAGTGATGGATGGATTTCTCTGTGACTTCCTGGAAATGGACCAGACACCCTTCCTTTGTGGGTCGCTTCAAGTCCTTTCTTGAGAACCCACCCCCTCCATGGATTATTCTGCTGCTTCTCAGGGAGACTGCAGCAGAACTGGGAAAGGGATCAGAGCAGAGGGTGGGTGCTCCCAGATCCCCTATGGGGCAAATGCCTCTCACAGAAATGACCAGGGCTCTGTGGAGGACTGCCCTTTACTCCATGATACCCTACCTGATCTCGTTCTCTTATCTTCTCTGCTTCAGGGCTCAATTCTGGAAGGGAAGAAGACATTCAGGCCCCTCAATTTTAAATGAAGGTCCACAAATCTGCCAGTTTGCTAAGCAATAGCTATCCCACCCTCCTCAAACAGTCACCCCCAGTCCCAACCATTCCCCAGGAGCCTGGGGCACCTCCTCACCGATGGTGACTCCCGAAGATGCCTGGGAGCCCCCTTGTGGAGTTGGCGGAGGAACCGGAGTTGGCGGAGGAGCCACAGTTGGAGGAGGAGCCAGAGTGGGCTCAATCCGGTTCCTCCTCTGCCAGAACCTCCATCTGGGGGGCTTGCCAGTGATGGAGTCACATGAGGGGGAGGCTTGAAACAGCTCCCTGCAGCAGCTGCAGGCCCTTCGCAACCTTGCAGAGAGAGGAGAGAAGGTGAGCAAGAGACCTTTAAGCAGACATTTGGAGGAGAGGGGGCCAATGGGACAGGGAAGGATTGCAGAACAGCCGGGGCAGCAAGACAAGTAGTCTAATATGTTTCCAGCTATTGCATTGTCTTCTTTCCGGCTGAGGAATTAAGTAGAGACAGCTGCCAAAATGAATTGGTGCAGAGACATTGTGTGCGGTTCTGCTCAACCCAACACACCAAGCTTATGTTAACGCTTGGAAAGGTATAGTAAAGGACCATGAAAGAGCTCAGGGGTTCAGCTCCTTCCCGGAAGGGAAAAGGTGGAGGCAACTGGGACCTTTTCATTTAGAAAGAAGAAAAGAATGGGGGCGGGGATGACAGAGGTGCACCTACCAATTGGGTTAATGGTTAGACTAGTCCTCCCAGAACACCAACTGGTAGACCAGCTCTCCCCACATTGAATTTTATCTTACAGTCTTCACGCTTGATGAGAGATGATGGGACCCATAGATTGATGGGACCCATGTTGGAAATGGGACTGCATAAGCATCAATTCTCAGCACTCATAGATTAGGAACAGAGGCAGAGAGTTTAGGACTGTTCCCTTGTTCGCTCGCTCTGTCCATCTCTGAGTTTCATCTGATGGGCTGACACTCCTGGTAAACTCCTTCCTTCCTTCCTTCCTTCCTTCCTTCCTTCCTTCCTTCCTTCCTTCCTTCCTTCCTTCCTTCCCTCCCTCCCCATGAGCTAGTTAGTACAGGGTGCAGGCTTTCTATCTAAGTTTGTAACTTCTTTGAAACAAACCCTTGCTGTTTTAGACTTTAAAAACCACTCATCTCCAGACCTCCTCTCTGAGCTCTGTTCTCATCCAGCTAAATGAGGGGTGGATTCAAATTCTCCCCTAGAATTGGGACATCTGTGGAGCACATCACAATAGGTGTCTTCACAGCTGTTGCCCTTCCTAATTTGGTGGGCAGGGGACTCTAGTCAGACCTGGCCCAGGAACAGAGGGAGACAGGCAAAGCTGTGATGAAATCCAACTTACATTGCGAAGAAGTCTTTCCTCATCTTCTCCCCCATTTCCCTCCCTGTCTAACTCTTCCCCCCCCGACTAACTATCCCTCCTGTAACTAAAAGCTGACTGTCCCTCCCTCCCCCCCAGACCCCTCCCCAAACCACCCCAAACAAACAAACAACAAACAACAATATAACACTAACACTAACTGTAACACTGAATAGATAAATAAATTGATAAATAAATGGATGGATGAATAAATAGATGGATAAATAGATGGATGGATGGATGGATGGATAAATAAATAAATAAATTTGACAAACAGAAACGGACTCTCTAACACTCTCTTTCCTCTCTATCTCTCCAGCTCCTCTCCACCTCGCCTAACTCACCCACAAAGAGCAGCTGAGCCCCGGAAGTGTCATAAAAGAGGATGTGTCACGAGCCTCAGCAATGGCCATTGGTCCTCTTGCCTGTAGAGGTTGCTTCAGGACTTGGGGGCATCTCCTGCCAACTGGGCAAGAGGATCCCAAGTGGAGGGCAAAGTGGGGATTCTCTTCATGGAGCAGGGGAGGGGAGCACTTGGCTCTTTCTACCCCCTGCACAGTAACCCTCCAGTGATGTTTGCTGGTGTCTATTTTATGTTTCTTTTTAGATTGTTCTCTCGCTTTGGGGACTGGGAATCCATCTTTCTTTCTTTATTATTACTCTTTCTTTCTTCTTATTATTACCTTTCTTTATTATTATTACATAAACTGTTTTGGAAACTTGTGTCAAAATGTGGAATATATGTAGTAGTAGTAGTAGTAGTAGTAGTAGTAGTAATGGTTCTTTCAAACCTCACCCTTCATGTTCTTCTATCTGTTTGAGAAATCAGAGGGCTCTCTTGCCCACCCTGTTTAAAGAGACACCACCACCGCAGGCCCCTCAGAGCAGACACCCACACCTCCATCCGCTGCCATTCATCCAAACAGCTACCTTTGTGGCTGGGGTCTGCTCTTGTTTCTGCAAGACACAAAGACTACTTCCTTCCGTGCCATCTTGACACCCATTCACATCTACTGGGACACACATCTGTTAGCTTTCTCCCCCCTCCCCCTCCCCCCCCATGGGCTCTGTCCTCTGCTCTTTCCAGAGTGTGGCAATGCTCTCATGTGCCCACCAGGAGGCAGTGTAGAGCAGGTTGGTGGCTGCTGCTAGATTCCCATAGGGGTAAGGTTCCGTTCTCTATAGGTTAGAACGGAACCCCGCGAATAACGAGGGTCACCTCTAAAAAAAACCCCAACACAGTAGCAAATGGTTCTGCTTAAGCATTAAGACTGTTCCCCTCAGGCTCTTGAGATGTTAACTTTCCCCATGATTACAGATATGGCTAGCATACCAAGAACCATTGCCACTCATTTAGTGAGAGCAGATGACTGTTCCTTTTGATTTCTATGGGGGAAGTCTACAGGGTTCCAGAACTTTCTTTATTCATTTATCATCTGTATATACCACCCTACATAAAATCTCTGGGCAGTGTACAATTAAAACCCAACAACTATCCATCATATAAAACAAATTAAATCAACCATCAATAAAACTTGGACGCACTTAGGGTTGAGTCTTTGGGGTAGGTTTTGATAGTGCATTGAAGAAAGTAAGCAGTAAACTTTATTTCGGTCGTAGACCAGCAATACAACAATATTAAAATAATAATGATAATAACAATAATAAGATGGTAATATAAAATCAGACTACATTTATACGCATTTGGCATATTATATAACAATATTTGGCCACGATATGAATAACATCCAGATTAGGATTAGTGAGCAAATAGTTTAAATTGAAGAAAGTAATACGCTGCATTCCTTCAGAACTGCCTCCAAGAGCTAGTGGATTCCTCCTGTTTTCTTTCTCTCCTCCTCCTCCTCCTCCTCCTGTCACTTCCTGAATGCTGTAACCTCCTTCCTCTATAGTGCCACAGCTGCCTGTGTTGCTTGCAATTGCAAAGGAGCCTTCACAATGGGGGCCTAGAATAGCCACTTTCCTTGTTCTAAGGAGGCACTGTCTTAAACAATTCATACACCAACTAGAGTGTGTCAGATAAGATGAAGAAATGTAATTTAATCTCTCTCCCCACCCCAACCAATCTTACTTTTTTTTAAAAAAAAAATCTTGTTGAATTTTTTTTACCTGGCTTCAATGCTGCTCTTACATTTATTTCTCCTTTCAGCAACCTCTTGCTTCTTTTTTGCGTTTGATTCACAGGCTGCCATTTTATGAAGTGTTTCCTAGTTTTGCAGCTCAGCCTGACAAAGATTTTTTAAAAATCTGGAGTTCTACAAACTTTTTTTAAAAAAGAAGTGTGTTTAGTGTTTTGGTGGGAAGGAATTCATAAATGAAGAGATGTTTCAAGTGTAAGGCAGACATCCAACACAGACATTTTTCGTGCAGCTAAAGGTCTTTGTCTAGAAGCATGATTTCTATCCTGTTTTTTCAATAAAATATTCTCAAGCTGGGGCGTGGCTACAATTGAACAATGGGGGACAAAGGTCCCTGAAGCCCAGGGGGAGAGGGACCCACCGGCCTTGGTGACAGCTTGTCCTTTGCTTTCCTGCTCATGCCTCTCTGAAGAAGAGGGGGGTGGGGTAGGGGCAGGGGCAGGGGCCCATCTTCACTTTTTAGCCAGGGCCCTCTTCAATTTGCCATGCCCCTGTTCACAGGGCAACTGGATTTTGCATCTCATTCTCAAACGAATTATTGCACGACGTTTTTCTTCATCTGAACTTGATATATCCAGCAGCATAGACAAAATTTTATAGCATAATATGTTGTGTCAATGGAGCAGCTTCTTTCTTGAGTAGATTGAGGTAAGTGAAGCTGTGGCAGTGTAGTCTCTGATGGTATATACAGTTCCTACTAACACCCCTCCCTCCCTCCCTCTCCGCATCCCTAAAAACATCAATGTCTCCAGTGCAGCACAGAAGAGGTTCTCCTAGGTTTCCTTTGCCTAGCAATTCCTGCTACGATCAGCATGAGCAAACGACCATACATTACAGACGATTTGGAGAATAATTCACCCGAGTCCACCCCACAACAGAGATGAAAGTTCATACATCTCCTCATCCCAGCATTTGTTCCACAAATTTTGTGTGTGTGTGTGTGTGGGGGGGTACTTTAATATTTGGAATGCATGTAGAGGGGTAGTTAGGAACTGTGGCGGTGTTAACTAACAGGTTACTATCTACTTGGTAGATGATAGACAATTTTGTACGTACCAAGGAGGAGAAAACTTTATAGTTCCAAGAAGCTTTATTGAATGCTGCAGAGTTAACAAAGTGGCCATCTAGGGCACAGTTTCTCAATGGCTGATCCGCGGACCGGTTCCAGTCCACGACGAGTTGAGTGCTGGTCCGCGACTTGAGGAATTCCCCCCACCCTCCACTGCAAAGCTCCATGTTTTTTAAAAAAGCTATTCCAATTCCAGCCGCTTCGCGGCCGAGCAGATGGCCATGGGTGTGTGTGAGCTGTCCAGTGGTCCTTCTACCCGGCTCCCCTGGCGGCGGGCGGTGGATACCAGAGCGACGCCGTGGCCTTCCCTCCAGCCCGGCGTCGCTTCCCAATTTCGAGTCTGGCAGTTAATACAGTTCACTGCGCAGGCATGCCTCGCAGCGGGAGTGACACCGTGGCCTGCCCTGCAGCCCGGCGTCACTTTCCCAATTGCAAAGCGCCCGTGTATTCTGTGAGGCTTACTTGGCTCAGGTCAGCAGTTGGGCGGGAGCTGAGAAAGGGAAGGTGGAGCGGGAAGTCTGGACGCAGCAGCAGTAGTGACGAGGCTGGCACGATGAGATGGTGTTGCGGGGGGACCTGGGGGTCCAGCTCCACTAGCGTGCAGCTGGCGAAAGAACCGATGAGCGTTGGGGTAGGCAAGGTAAGAGGAGGATTTTGTTCCCTTTCCCACCCCTTTTTTAGGGTTCGGCTTTCTCTCCAGTCAGGTCCTAGGACGGGCAGAAAGACCGACTCCCAGATGCTGCCGCTCGAACAGGGGGTCCTTTTCTCCCTCTCCTTGTGCACCCCCCTCCTGAGCCTTTATTTGCTCAGAAAGCAAGCAGGGAAGGTGGGGAGGCTAGCAATGAGAAGGCAGGGAGCTCTCCTTGCTTTTTCCTCCTTTCCCTGGAGATCTTTTAGCTAAGTCACAACCAGAGGGTCTGCTGCCCATAGATCTTCTTTTCTCTGTTGCATCCATGAAGAGAAAGGGGCGGGCGCAGCCGTTTAGGAACTGGCCTAAAACTGGGTTTGATTGGCAAGATTTCCCTTGAGAAGAATCACGGGGACAGCGGCTGCTAAGTTGGGTAGGCAAAATCTGGTGAAATCCTAGAAATTGCTGCTTTAAATTTCCACTGGTCAGATATGTTTGGCAGCTGTGTACTATTTAGCTCTGTTCTCCACCCCATTGCTGGAAGAAGAAGAAGAAATTCTGCAAAACCAAAGCTTGCTGTACAAAATTACTATATGTTGTGGAATTTTGCTTTTCAAATTTTCCCACTATTTAAAAAGATTTTTTTTTCACTGCTGAAATAATAATATGATATGTTTGAATCAGTTGTAGACTTGTGCTAATGAGATGGATACAACCCTTATGGCCCTAAGCATTTTTAGAATTGCTTCCTTTCTGCCAACAATATTTTGCTCACTAAACCAATATTCACATTATTAAATTGGATTAAGTAACTCTGGTTCAAGAGTTGCTAGTTGCTAGTGTGTATTGCACATTTGACACTGTCATTCACCCAATTCAGATACTATAATTGCACCACTGTAGCTGTTTCTAGCAGCCGAAAGGGGGAGGAAGTCCTACCCCTACTGTATCAATCACCTATGCACCCCACCTCTTGTCCGTACAGCAGAGCATGTCTGATGAGCCCTACTCGTGATGGCCAGTGCTCCTGTGATTGCATGTCTGAAATGGGAAGAGCTCTAAGCATGATGGTGAGTGCTTTCAGGATTACAAGGTTGGATCAATCCAACCTTGCAATCATAGAAGTGCCCGCCATCATAAGTACCATGAATATTTGTATACAGCTCTTCAACCAAAGTTCACATAAAGGGTTGTGTGATCAAATTTTTATTTCTCCCTGGCTGCCCCCACCCGGCAGCCATCCCCAGCCATCCCCTCAGTTGCACACTGGCCGGCACTGGAATTTTTAAAAAGACATGGAGGTTCACAGCAGGGGAAGGCAAGTGGCAAGCAGAGCGAGGTACGGCGCGGTGGGGTGGTTCTTCCATCAGTTTTGTTTCAAACTTTCTCTCTCTCCCTCAAGTCAAACCTACCTATCCTCTTTCAAACTCTTTCTTTTCTAGTTTTTTTCTCTTTGTTTCTCTTTCTCTCCCCCTTCAAGTGTGCCCCATCCCCTTTTTCTATCCCTCTGTCTCTCTGTCTGTCTCTCTCTCGCTCTCTAAGCCTGCCCCATTCTCTTTCTCAAGCCAAGCCTGCCCTATTCTTTCCCACTTTCTTTCCCAGTCTCACTTCTCTCTTTCTTATAAAAGCCTGTGTGGTGAAGGATCAAAGTATAATCTTCTTATCGAAAATTAAGATAAAAACTTCTCTTATTTTTTCCCTTACAAGTGCTCTGTGTTAAGTGTGATGATTTGGCAGAGGTGGAAAGGAAGAACAATGTATTTTATTATGTATTTTGTACAGATTGTATTGTGTTTATTTTATTAGCATTTTAATTGAATTTATTTTATTGTAATTTAAATTAATCTTGGCCTGCCAGAACTTCAAAAGTTAAATTTTGATTAAATTCATTTTAATTAATTTCACTTTAATTTTATTGATTTAATTGATTGATATTAAGTGTTACTTTACTAACTGTTGGTCAAGAAACTGCACGAAGAACGTAGCGGTACTTGAAACTCCACACAAAGAATTTAGCGGTCCTTGACTCCAAAAAGGTTGAGAAACACTGATCTAGGGGATAGCTACCAAAGACAAGACGGACCCAAGATGGTGTCTGTCCAAAGCTTGATACATCTGAATACATCATCATTCACAACAAGCCAGCCGGGTAGTCCGGCAGTACAACTCCATATTAGGCCATCAGGCTTACAATACTACCATTGTTAAAGGAGTGCTTATGCAGCCTCTAGGAGGCAGTTCAGATACCAGCCTCATCACCTCTCCTGACCAGCAGGCCAGAACAAAGCAAGGCATAGAGAATACATATTATGTTGCAGGTTACAAGGTCTGCTTAGTATGAGAACCAAAGCATACTACGCAGATTCTTTCCCACTGACATATGTTCAGGAATACAAGATGGAGGGGACTCTCTTCAGCTACCATCCAAATGGTGTAGCAAGAGCTCAGTTCTCCATTAACAACATACCCTAGGATCAATACAGAGAGATCAATATGAAATGCTTAGATTCCCAGGTAACAGTTCAAAGGCTGCAGGGGTGCCGCCTTAAGAGTGGGGAAGGGTACACTCACCCCTCCCACCACTTCCTCCTGCCGGAGTAGTTTGCTTAGAAAGCTCATCGGGGCAGCAGCGCATCTCCCTGCCACCCCATTGCCCCCGTTGGCCAGACATCCCTGATGTGCCTGCATGCACCAGCATGCACACACGCCCACGTGTGCAGGCACGTCAGGGACTTCCAGCCATATCCGGCCAACTCTCAGGGACACTTCCTGCCTGCCTGCCTTGTTAATTCCTCTCTCCCTTCTCTCCCTTCCTTCTCCCTTGCAACATGCAAGCTCCTCTCTCCCTGCACCATGTGTGCAGAGATGCAGAATCCATCTGCATCCCGCTAGATAGATCAAGATCCTATCTCTTCCTATCTAGAATGGAGTTCTCTAATAAATACTCCTGATATTGGTTTGAAACTATGAACTGGCTCCAAGTTATTTTACTCTCAGCATACACGCATGCCTAAGCAAATTCCGCTGTGTTGTGCCTCTGTGCACTCTGCTATCATGAATAAGGGTTTCTCCTACCAGAGGGAATTCCCAACAGCACTGGTGATTCCTTGCTGTGTATGTCAGCTTGATTAATTTCATGTGTTACATTATTGTGAAATAGAAAAGAATAGAAAACATTACACAATTGAAACAATATAGGTCTCAATATTCTACTACCAGAAATATATGACTACCCCACTTAATATGTCATCCTTTCTTCCGATCTATATTTCATCATATTTCTGTTTTTATTCAAGTCTAAGAGAAATCTATTCAACACATTGAGATTATTGTTGTTCCTTCTTATCCACCCTTCTACATAAGAGGTAAATTTCAAGAAGTTAATAATACCCTAGCTATTATTTTTCCCATTATTTAATAATTGGAGTTGCTTTTTGTTTCCAGCATTGAGCTCCTAAACTCCTAGCTGTCACAAGCAAAAGAAAACTAATCTGTACCTCTTGTTTTCTTCCCAATTAAACCTAATGGCCCAATACTTGATGTTTAGAATCTAGTGGAATAAGAACGCTCACTATCTTTTGGATTCTATCTAGTCATGGTTATGTTTTGTTAATTAGACGTTTGTCCAAGTGGCGATCCTGCAGGAGTGTTGGGGGGGGGGGACAGGAACAAAAAGGAGGGAAAGGAGAAGGAGAAAATGGAGTTGTTTCTGAATAAAGACTTCGTTAAATCTACATAAGATGGTTTTGTGTTTACAAGGGAAGCAATTTTAAAGTGGTGAATTTTGAGCCAGCTATGCGTGGGAGCCTGCAAAGCTTGTGACTGTCTCTGCATCTTCATTTCATTTCATTACTGGGCCTACATTTCTGAACGACTGCATTCTACTATTGGGCATGCAGGAAATACTCCTGGCACTGCCATATATTTACAAACAGCACAAACTGAGTTAGCTAGATTCAGAACATGAAGCAACAATCCACAGACAATCCAATTATGCCCCTAAAATATATATTAATGTAATGTATGCCATCGGGTTGGTGTCAGGTATAGTGGAAAAAGTGATTAACCTGGATCAAATTGACCTGGTTTAAGTTGCTGCTCTATCAAGTTGCTTGCTGAGTCACCTTCAGCAAGAGCTTTTTCAGGGAGCATCTTCACTTTGGGAGGGTTAGTGTGCGGCCACATATCGGCCCGATTAACCCAAAGTGCCTGAAAATTTTCAGAGGGCACTTCACACACCATTCAGGGGTTTTCCTCCATATTGGAACCTAGCCTGGTTTATGTCCAGGGTTAAAAAATCCTCTTCTTGCATCGGCATATGCGTTATGCCCCCAACTTGCAGTAAAGCCTCGTGGTAAGGCCTGCTGTCTAAAAAGCCTCCCGGATGCTTTCCAGACTGGACACTACAACAGTGTCACTACATGTCCATTAATTGTCCTTCCGCACTGCCTGGGTTTCTGCATTGCAGTCCCTGCGCTGTCAGCAAGGTGCCTTCCACATCTCCAATGCCTTTGTCAGGATATATCTCTGTAAGGTGTTGTGGTAATATGCTTTCAGGTGAAAATAGTAAGTCACTGTAATTCCTGTGATTAGTGACTAACAACATGTGAGGCCAATTACAAGATACTGAGTAATGATCTGCAGTGATTGGCCAAGGCCAGTATAAGAAGGAGGCCCAGAGAGGAGCAGAGTGTCCACAGTGGCAGATGCTGCTACACTGTGGTCCACCCGGCTGAACTATGTACATTCTGTATCCATGTGCCTGATGTATATCTATATCTATGTGTAAATGGACTTACTGAGCTGCAATATCATGTGAGCACTTTTTCTACAATATATTCTTCAGTTTAAATCCTTGCCTGCGTATTGGAGTCTTCTTACATTTCCACTGGGGTACTGGAATGTAACTCTGTGAGTAGGGCACATCACCAACAGGTTATGGGCCCAGCACGCTTCCGCTGCGCCCTGTGATGAAACATGAAGCAGGAGAAGAAGGATTGAGTACCCCTAGTAACGTGAAGAGTAAGGTGTGGACTATGGTGTGTGGACAAACACATTACATCCCAGTAAGCAAGTTAAACGGGATGAACTATTTGGCTTGGAGCCTGAAAATGCAAATGTACCTGCGGAAAGAAGGTTTGTGGGGAGCTGTGATCAACCCCCCGATGAACCAGATGCTGAAGAACAAAGGCTGGATGAGAAGGCGTTGGCCAGCATAGTGTTATGTTTGGAGGATAACCTGCTGGTTCATGTGAGAGGCCTCAATACAGCTTTGGAATGTTGGAATGTGTTAAGAGAGCTGTTTATGCATAAGACTGCATGTTCCAAGGTCATGTTGACTAGGAAGCTATATCGCAAGCAATTAAGAGCCACGGAATCCTTGGGAAAGCATCTGGAATATATGCTTGCAACATTTTCTGAACTATCTGAGTGAGGGATGGACTTAACAGAGTGTCACAAGGCATTTGTGATTCTGTCCTCCTTAAACGAGTCATGGGACACACTTGTTATGTCCCTGGAGGCTTTGGATGAGAAAGAGTTAACTGTAGATCTGCTATCTGCCCGGTTGCTGGAGGAGGAAAAGAGACAAGAAGAAAAAGCAGAGCGTCGAATGGACAGCTGGAAAGCTTCAGGTCGTGAGGAGGCTGAAAGCGTCCAGAATGTGAGGAGGTGCTTTAAATGTGGTTCCTGTAAACACTTACAAAGAGACTGTAAGCAGAGATTGCTTGCAGCGTGAAAAGGAACTCAGCAACAAAGAGGCGGTCGTCACGTGAACCTGATACGCGAGAGAGACAATGTGAGTAGCTCAGAGTGGATAATAGACAGTGGATGTTCTCAACACATATACGTGGATCCTGAACTTTGTCCAGAACTGAGGCCAGCTACCAGCAAACACGTGAGCCTGGCTAATGGCAAGTGTTCGGACATTATGGGGGAAGGAACAGTATGTATTCCAGAGTTATGTGATGAAGTAAATGCTTTATGTGTACCAAGCATTAGGCAGAACCTAATCAGCGTTCCTCGTTTAGATATTGCTGGATACAAAGTGAGTTTCAGCAATAAGGAATGCCTAATAACCAAAAATGGCAAAGTGATAGCAAAAGGAAAAATGCATAATAACCTATATTATTTAGAACAGAATGAAGCAGCCTCAGCTGTGCATGATAATATACCTTTTCAAGACAGGTGTATTCATCTCTTGCATAGAAAGCTAGGTCATGCATGTTTTTCCACAATAAGTAAAATGCCTGAATTTGCAGAGGGCTGTGATACAAAGAAGTGTACTAAATACCTTGATTGCGCTATTTGTAAGCAAGCCAAAAGTAAGGTATTTTCAGTAAGTAAAAGGAGTAATAGAGTAACCAAAAGGCCATTTGAATTGGTACATGCTGATCTGATAGGACCACTGAGTCAAACTAAAGGAGGGGCCAAATATGCTATGGTTATTGTTGATGACTTTTCCAGATTTGGGTTCTGTTACCTATTAAAAGACAAGAAAGAGGTATTTGCCAGATCTAAAGAATGGTTTACCTATGTGGAAAGAAAATTTGTTGCTTTCTGTTGCTGAGATACAAACAGATAGAGGAACTGAGTTTCTCTCTCATCAGTTCCAATTTTGGTTGAAAGATATTGGGGTATCGCACAGAAAAACCAATCCATACACCCCTGCTGAGAATGGGGTGGCTGAGAGGAGAAACGGGTTACTACAAGTCATGAAGGATGCCCTGCTCCTGGATGCCAACCTTGAAAGAGTGCTCTGGGGGGAGGCAATTTTAACAGCTAACTATATTGTGAATAGGCTGTGGAGCTCTGCAATTCAGCAGAGCCCCTATTACATGTTATTTGGTAAGAAACCATCTGTTAAACATCTGTGTGTTTTCGGGAGCTATGCTTATGTGCATATTCCCAAGCAGTTAAGGAGAAAGAACCAGAACAAAACCAAGAAGCTGAGGTTTGTAGGATACGATCCAGCTACCAAAGGATATAGATTCCTAGACAAAGATAGGATCGTTATATCCAGTTCGGCCAAGTTTGCTGAACAAAGTAATTGGGAACATGTGCACGATAATACTCTCCCTAAAACAGAGGCACACTCTGAATCAGAGGATGAGGAAGAGGTAGCGTCAGATGAGGATGTACAACCTAGAAGGTCTGAAAGGGAAACAAAAGGAATACCCCCAGAAAGATTTAAAATAAACAAAATAGAACATGTGCTAGTGGAGCCCATGACATACTGGGAAGTTTTGAAGCTGCCTGTAAGTAAGAAAAAAGAATGGGAGAAAGCTATGAAAAAAGAAATGCAGGCAATGGAGAAACTTCATGTGTTTGTTCCTACGAAATTACCAAAAGGTGAAGTTGCTGTAGGATGCAAGTGGATATACAGGAAGAAAATCACACAGAGTGGAGAGGTGATTTACAGAGCGAGGCTAGTAGCACAGGGCTTTACGCAGCGCATGTTCATACACTATGATGAAACTTATGCTCCTACCATTAGAGGGGAATCAGTGAGAATATGTTTGAGCTCGGCTAAGCAGAGAGGTTTTAAAGTATACCATTATGATATTGAAACCGCATACCTCAACGCTGAGCTAGATGAGGTTTTGTACATGAGAGAAGCACCAGGCTACGAAAGCAATGAGCCTAACGCTGTGTACAGACTAAAGAGAGCCATATATGGGCTGAAGGAGTCAGCTCATAACTGGAATCGCTGTCTAGATAAAGAACTGAAACATCTGGGTTATAAAAAGAGCATTGCAGACCCCTGTATGTATATTAGAGGATCAGGAACCAATAGAACAGTAATATTGGTCTATGTTGATGACTTGTTAGTGCTCGTGCATGATGGAAAAACAAAGAAAGAGAATTGAGGTGGAACTTGGCAAGGTATTCACCCTCAAAAGTTTAGGTTTGATTCAAACCTATATTGGCATGCATGTAGAGCATACAGACGAGGGGTACATACTAATACAAGACAATAAGATTGCACAGATGTTAGCAGAATGTAACTTGGAGCAGTGTAAAACAGTAGAAACACCAATGGTGACTGGTTTCTTAAATGAAGACAGTTGTACAAGTGAACCATTTGAAAATGTGGAGCTATATCAATCTATAATTGGGAAATTATTGTACTTAGCCCAGTGGTCAAGGCCTGACATATCGACAGCTGTAAATATCTTAAGCAGATTTTCCACCAAACCCACGCAAAGACATTGGGTAGGTGTTAAAAGAGTCTTAAGATAACTAAAAGGTACAATGAGCAAGGGGTTGCACTTGGAACCTGATGAAAGCCTAAAAATTGAAGCCTATGTGGACAGTGACTGGGCTGGCAATGTACAAGATAGAAAGTCCATCACAGGATATGTCATATTGCTTGGTGGTAGCTTAATTGGATGGAAGACGCGAAAGCAGAATAGTATCGCGACATCCACAGCAGAAGCAGAATATGCTTCATTATCTGATCTGTGTACAGAATTGACATGGTACAAAAAGATGTTAAATGAGTTGGATGAACATGTGAATTATCCAATTACTGTGTATGAAGACAACCAGACCTGCATACAGATTGCAGAAATGGAAAAAGTAAAGAATAGAAGTAAACATATTGATATCAAGTTTCAGAATGTGAAGCATGCTGTTGATAATGAAATCGTGAAATTGGAATATTCTATGTCTGAGAATAATCTAGCAGACATTATGACGAAACCCCTATGTGCAGTGAAGCATAATGGAATATGTGAAAAGCTGGGCCTGCACAACACCTAAAAGAGATAGGAGGGGTGTCAGGATATATCTCTGTAAGGTGTTGTGGTAATATGCTTTCAGGTGAAAATAGTAAGTCACTGTAATTACTGTGATTAGTGACTAACAACATGTGAGGCCAATTACAAGATGCTGAGTAATGATCTGCAGTGATTGGCCAAGGCCAGTATAAGAAGGAGGCCCAGAGAGGAGCAGAGTGTCCACAGTGGCAGATGCTGCTACACTGTGGTCCACCCGGCTGAACGATGTACATTCTGTATCCATGTGCCTGATGTATATCTATATCTATGTGTAAATGGACTTACTGAGCTGCAATATCATGTGAGTGCTTTTTCTACAATATATTCTTCAGTTTAAATCCTTGCCTGTGTGTTGGAGTCTTCTTACATTTCCACTGGGGTACTGGAACGTAACTCTGTGAGTAGGGTGCATCACCAACAGCCTTCTTTCAGGTTTTCTCTTTGCAATACAGCGCTACAACCTTGTAAATAAATAGCTGTATTTTCCCGATGCAAAAGTTTCGTGCAAGCTAGAAAAGACTCCTCCCCCTAGTGTTGGTTTTGCGCAACAACCTCTATTTACGAGTTGAAAACAATTTTGCCAAGCTGAAGTCAACTACTGCTGTTCAGCGGGTAATCTGGAAAATGCCCTGGGAGCTTTCCAGATAACACTCTGTTCAGCAGTAAAATGCTTCGGCTTCAGGATCATTTTAAAAATGAAAATAGCTTGCGCAACCCTCCTACAATGGGAAAATACAGCTATTTATTTGTGATGCACATGCAACGTTGTAGGACTAAAACAGAAGGATAAAATCCTAAAGAAGTCATGGGAAATGTGAATGGCACAATTCTGACAGCACAGGATTTGCAGTGTTGAAAGACAGGCAGTACGGAAGCACACTTAACAAACAGTAGTGACACTTTTGTAGTGTGTACTCTGGAAAGCACCCTGGTCAATTTCTTTTCCTCTCAGTCTAATTTTTCTTGCAGCATTGTTGTGAGGATAAAGTTGAATAACCCTGTATTCTGCACTGAAGTCCTTAGAGGAAGAGCAGGCTATCAGTATGAGAAATAAAGAAGGAAAAATTAAACATTTTCTTTGAGAAAATGAGTTTTTTCTCTTTTTAAAAACAGGAAGCCAGCACAGATGTAGTGGAACATGAGCATAAAAGAAAGCATCACTAGCATGTATTTGGAGAAGTTTGCCAAGTCTTTACTCCAAAGAAGAGAAAGTTGAGCTACTAACTATTTATTCCATGTTATCCACGTCAGTGTTCAGGACCGTGTTCCAAATGACTGGTATATGAATGAGATGAATGAGATTTTCTCAATCAAAGGATTTGAGAGAAGGTTTGGGTAGCATTCATATCTGTGGTATGATAAAAGTAAAGTGCATAAAGATTTTCTTAATCACTATGTGAGAAGGAGTCTAATGAGAGTGTGGGTAAAATATAAAAAATGGTTGGAATTTAAAACTCCATGATGGCTATCTCCAATTGAAGCTTTAGCATGTAAAGAGATCAATATGCAACCTGAATGGGGTACCTATAGGGATTTGTTCTGTTTCCAAGAAAAGGGCTGTAAGCAAAAAAACCTAACTGAAGTACAAAATCTGGTTAGTAACTGGTTTCAGTACCATCAGTTCAATGAAATCGATAAGAAGGATCTTAAAGTTGGATTTGAGCTCTCCCCACATTGAATTTTATCTTACAGTCTTCACACTTGATGAGACATGATGGGACCCATAGATTGATGGGACCCATGTTGGAAATGTGACTGCATAACCATCAATTCTCAGCACTCATAGATTAGGAACAGAGGCAGAGAGTGTAGGACTGTCCCCTTGTTCGCTTGCTCTGTCCATCTCTGAGTTTCATCTGATGGGCTGACACTCCTGGTACCCTCCCTCCCTCCCTCCCTCCCTCCCTCCCTCCCTCCCCATGAGCTAGTTAGTACAGGGTGCAGGCTTTCTATCTAAGTTTGTAACTTCTTTGAAACAACCCCTTGCTGTTTTAGACTTTAAAAAACACTCATCTCCAGACCTCCTCTCTGAGCTCTGTTCTCATCCAGCTAAATGAGGGGTGGATTCAAATTCTCCCCTAGAATTGGGACATCTGTGGAACACATCACAATAGGCGTCTTCACAGCTGTTGCCCTTCCTAATAGGGTGGGCGGAGGACTCTAGTCAGACCTGGCCCAGGAACAAAGGGAGACAGGCAAAGCTGTGATGAAATCCAACTTACATTGCGAAGAGGTCTTTCCTCATCTTCTCCCCCATTTCCCTCCCTGTCTAACTCTTCCCCCCTGACTAACTATCCCTCCTGTTACTAAAAGCTGACTGTCCCTCCCTCCCCCCCAGACCCCTCCCAAAACCACCCCAAACAAACAAACAACAATATAACACTAACACTAACTGTAACACTGAATAAATAAATAAATTGATAAATAAATGGATGGATGAATAAATAGATGGATAAATAGATGGATGGATGGATAAATAAATAAATAAATTTGACAAACAGAAACGGACTCTCTAACACTCTCTTTCCTCTCTATCTCTCCAGCTCCTCTCCACCTCGCCTAACTCACCCACAAAGAGCAGCTGAGCCCCGGAAGTGTCATAAAAGAGGATGTGTCACGAGCCTCAGCAATGGCCATTGGTCCTCTTGTCCTCTTGCCTCTCTAGAGGATGTGTCACGAGCCTCAGCAATGGCCATTGGTCCTCTTGCCCCTAGAGGTTGCTTCAGGACTTGGGGGCATCTCCTGCCAACTGGGCAAGAGGACCCCAAGTGGAGGGCAAAGTGGGGATTCTCTTCATTGAGCAGGGGAGGGGAGCACTTGGCTCTTTCTACCCCCTGCACAGTAACCCTCCAGTGATGGTTGCTGGTGTCTATTTTATGTTTCTTTTTAGATTGTTCTCTCGCTTTGGGGACTGGGAATCCATCTTTCTTTCTTTGTTATTACTCTTTCTTTCTTCTTATTATTACCTTTCTTTATTATTATTACATAAACTGTTTTGGAAACTTGTGTCAAAATGTGGAATATATGTTGTAGTAGTAGTAGTAATGGTTCTTTCAAACCTCACCCTTCATGTTCTTCTATCTGTCTGTCTGAGAAATCAGAGGGCTCTCTTGCCCACCCTGTTTAAAGCGACACCACCACCACCACAGGCCCCTCAGAGCAGACACCCACACCTCCATCCACTGCCATTCATCCAAACAGCTACCTTTCTGGCTGGGGTCTGCTCTTAAGTCTCTTAAGTCTTTCTCTCTCTCCCCCACCAAGACTGCTCCATTCTCTCTCTCTCTCACACACACACCAAGACTGCTCCATTCTCTCTCTCCCTCTCTCTCTCTCTCTCTCCTAGACTGCTCCAGTCTCTCTCTCTCTCCGGCCAAGCCTCCTGCTGCATCCTTTCCATCTTTCTTACCCTTTCTCCATTCTTTTCCAAAATTATGAGAAGAGGTTCTCTCCCCCCCACCTTAAAAGTGTTCCATGTTTTGTGTGATAATTTGGCAGAGGTGGAAAGGAAGAACAATGCATTTTATTATGTATTTTGTACAGATTGTATAATCTTTATATTATTAGAATGAATTTTAATTTAACTTATTTCATATTAATTTAAATCAATCTTGGCCTGCCAGAACATCAAAAGTTAAATATTGATTAAATTAATTTTAAATTCATTTTTAATTCATTTCACTTTAATTCAGTTGATTGGTTGATATTAAGTGTTACTCTAATAATCAGCACCCTCGGAATTGACCTCGGTCCCCATGAAACAAGTCACGGTTGGTTTCGGCCCGCCAGGTCATTTGAGTTGTGCAGGCCTGAACTAGAGTGTGTCAGATAAGATGAAGAAATGTAATTTAATCTCTCTCCCCACCCCGACCAATCTTACTTTAAAAAAAACAAAAAGAATCTTGTTTTTTTACCTAGGTTCAATGCTGCTCTTACATTTATTTCTCCTTTCAGCAACCTCTTGCTTCTTTTCTGCATTTGATTGACAGGCTGCCATTTTATGAAGTGTTTCCTAGTTTTGCAGTTCAGCCTGACAAAGATTTTTTTTTAAATCTGGAGTTCTACAAACTTTTTTTTTTTAAGTGTGTTTAGTGTTTTGGTGGGAAGATATTCATAAATGAAGAGATGTTTTAAGTGTAAGGCAGGCAGACATCCAACACAGACATATTTAGTGTAGCTAAAGGTCTTTGTCTAGAAGCATGATTTCTATCCTGTTTTTTCAATAAAATATTCTCAAGCTGGGGCGTGGCTACAATTGAACAATGGGGGACAAAGGTCCCTGAAGCCCAGGAGGAGAGGGACCCACTGGCCTTGGTGACAGCTTGTCCTTTGCTTTCCCACTCATGCCTCTCTGAAGAAGGGGTGGGGTGGGGTGGGGGTAGGGGCAGGGGCCGGGGCCCATCTTCACTTTTTAGCCAGGGCCCTCTTCAATTTGCCATGCCCCTGTTCACAGGGCAGCTGGATTTTGCATCTCATTCTCAAACGAATTATTGCACGACATGTTTCTTCATCTGAACTTGATATATCCAGCAGCATAGACAGAATTTTATAGCATTATACGTTGTGTCAATGGAGCAGCTTCTTTCTCGAGCAGATTGAGGTAAGTGAAGCTGTGGCAGTGTAGTCTCTGATGGTATATACAGTTCCTACTAACACCCCTCCCTCCCCGAAAACATCAGTGTCTCCAGTCCAGCACAGAAGAGGTTCTCCTAGGTTTCCTTTGCCTTCCTGCTACGATCAGCATGAGCAAACGACCATACATTACAGACGATTTGGAGAATAATTCACCCAAGTCCACCCCACAACAGAGATGAAAGTTCATACATCTCCTCATCCCAGCATTTGTTCCACAAATTGTGTGTGTTTGTGTGGGGGGTACTTTAATATTTGGAATGCATGTAGAGGGGTAGTTAGGAGCTGTTAACTAACATGTTACTATCTACTTGGTAGATGATAGACAATTTTGTATGTACCACAGAGGAGAAAACTTTATAGTTCCAAGAAGCTTTATTGAATGCTGCAGAGTTAACAAAGTGGCCATCTAGGGGATAGCTCCCAAAGACAAGACGGACCCAAGATGGTGTCTGTCCAAAGCTTGATACATCTGAACACATCATCATTCACAACAAGCCAGCCAAGTAGTCCGGCAGTACAACTCCATATTAGGCCATCAGGCTTACAATACTTGTTGGAAATTCTCTGTGGTGAGAGAATCCCTTTCTCATTATAGCAGAGTGCACAGAGGCACAACACAGCAGATTTAGTTAAGAATGCGTGTTTGCAGAGAGTAAAATAACTTGGAGCCAATTCATAGTTTCAAATCAATATAAAAGGCATTTATTAAGGAACTCCATTCTAGATAGATTAGAGATCCTAACTCCTCACTTTCCTATCTATCTAGCTAGATGCAGATGGATTCTGCATCTTCTCTGCACATATGGTGCAGGGAGAGAGGCTTGCCATGTTGCAAGGTAGACGGGCAGGTAGGAAGTGGGAGAGAGAGGAAGGAAGTTGAATCCCTAAGAGTAGCAATATACATATTTATTTATTTATTTTTATTTTTACATTTCTATACCACCTTTCGTTAAAAGAAAACCCCAAGGTGGTTTACAAAAATTAAAACATACAATAAAAGCAATAAAAACATCAGGCAATAAAAACATCAAGCTAAAAACATATAAAACAAGCATAAAAACAAGACAACAGAGGGCCGAGCAGTAGTCCCCCAGCAGCACCTTCTGGACCCTCCCCTCAAGAAAGGACTGGAACCACTGCACCGCAATGCCTCCGATTCCCATACTCGAGAGGCGGCCCAGAAGGATACCATGGTCGATGGTATCGAACGCCGCCGAGAGGTCCAGCAGAACCAACAGGGACGCACTCCCCCTGTCTAGTTCCCGGCGTAGGTCATCCACTAGAGCGACCAAGGCAGTCTCAGTCCCATACCCGGGGCGGAAGCCAGATTGCAAAGGGTCCAGATAATCCGTATCACCCAAGACCCTCTGCAGCTGGGACGCCACCACACACTCCATCACCTTGCCCAAAAAGGGAAGGTTAGACACAGGTCTATAGTTATCCAGGTTGGAGGGATCAAGGGAGGGCTTTTTAAATAGAGGTCTTACCACCGCCTCCTTGAGGCACGATGGCGTCCTGCCCTCCCTTAACGAAGCATTAACGATCACCTCCAACCATCTGCCTGTCCCCTCCCTGGCAGCTTTTATTAGCCATGAAGGGCAAGGGTCAAGAGCGCACGAAGTCACACGCACACTGCCCAGGATCTTGTCCACATCCTCAGGCCACACCAACTGAAAAGAATCCAACACAACGGGACAAGATGGTACCAAAGGCACGTCTGCCGGAACTGCCAAAACTCTGGAGTCCAGGTCAGCACGGATGCAAGTGACTTTATCTGCAAAGCGACAGGCAAACCGATCACACAGAGCTGTAGATGACTCCTCCCCCATTGTCTGGGGGGATGTGTGGAGCAAGGTTTTCACCACACGAAACAGCTCTGTTTGTCTGCACTGAGCAGATGCAATGGAGGCGGAGAAAGAGCATTTCTTCGCCGCCCCCACCGCCACGGAGTAGTCCCTAAAATGGGCTCTAGCCCGTGTTCGGTCGGATTTGTGACGACTCTTCCTCCAGCGTCGTTCCAGCTGTCGTCCAAGTTGCTTCATCGCCTTAAGCTCTGAGGAAAACCAAGGAGCAGAATGGGCTCCACTAAGCCGGAGAGGTCATTTAGGAGCAACCGTGTCAACAGCCCGGGCCATCTCTCCATTCCAGAGATCAACCAAGGCCTCGACAGGGTCACCAGCTCTGGACACTGGAAACTCCCCAAGGGCCGTCTGGAATCCAAGCGGATCCATAAGCCTCCGGGGTTGGACTATCTTAATTGGCCCACCCCCCCTGCAGAGGGCAGACGGAGCAGTCAAACTAAACCCCACCAGGTGATGATCTGTCCATGACAAGGGAGTGGTCTCAAATTCCACCACCTCCAGATCATTTATTTCCCGGTCGGCAAAAACCAGATCCAGAGTGTGTCCCGCCACGTGGGTAGGGCCCGATACCAATTGAGACAGGCCCACGGTTGCCATGAAATCCTGAGCCGCACCCACTAGGGGGGCCTTGGTGTGGACATTGAAATCCCCCAAAGCAATAAGCCTGGGGGAACCCAAGGCCACCTCCGAGACCACCCCCGCCAGCTCAGGTAGGGAGACTGAAGTGCAGCAGGGTGGTCGGTACACCAACAGAATCCCCAGCCTATCTCGGCGGCCCACCCTCAAGGACAAACACTCGAAATTCTGAGATTGCCTGACCGGGCACCTGGAAACGGGGAGGGTCTCTCGAAAGATGACTGCAACGCCTCCTCCCCGACCCTCGAGGCGGGGCCGCTGCACGATCTGGAAAGCTGGAGGACAAAGCTCAGAGAGACCAACCCCGCCCAGCGCATCCAACCAGGTCTCCGTCACACATACCAGGTCAGCACGCTCATCCACAATCAAATCGTGGATGAGAGATATTTTTGCGTTAACTGACCTGGCATTCAGCAGCAGCACCCTAATCCTCGAAGGAGTGTTCACAGAGCTCCCTAGGGTCAAAGGGTTGGGAGAAGGGCTGGGGAAAGGAACAGGCCTCAATTGCCTGGACCGTTTCCCCCTGTAATGGCCTGCCCAACTCCCACCGCCATACCTCCCTCTGCCTGCTACCTATGATATTGCTGCCCCCACTCCAGACCCAGTTTTTGCTCTCCCAGACACATCTCCCCAGACTAACCCACCACGGATTCTTGGCTTAATTTAAAAAAACAAAACCAGACTTGCATAATCTCCTGCTGACTTCTTAATTGTAGGAAGACGGATCTTCATGGCAGAAGGAGAGAGATCTTCTGGGCCTCAGGCAGTTCGCCCCACAGCAGAGAGCCACAAGGACGAGAGCCCTTGGGCTAGCCTGCCCTATATAGCAGCAGCAGCAGCAGCCAAAGCCTCCGCAGCAGCCCAAGGAGATGTTACACACACCTGAGGAAAGGTGGGGCAGAGGCAAAGACAGCAGTCAGTCAGTGCCCCACCCAAGCTGTTCCATCTGTCTTCTTCCCCTATCAAAGGGATAGCATCAGAGAAGTGGAGAAGTGATGACAAATATCCTGACCCTCTAGCCCTCTGACTTACTAGTCTGTCCTCCACTGTCTGAGGCAAAGAGATAGCGCAAAGTCCTTTAACTTCCAACAATACTACCATTGTTAAAGGAGTGCTTATGCAGCCTCTAGGAGGCAGTTCAGATACCAGCATCATCACCTCTCCTGACCAGCAGGCCAGAACAAAGCAAGGCATAGAGAATACATATTATGTTGCAGCTTGCAAGGTCTGCTTAGTATGAGAACCAAAGCATACTAAGCAGGTTCTTTCCCACTGACATACGTTCAGGAATACAAGATGGAGGGGACTCTCTTCAGCTACCATCCAAATGGTGTAGCAAGAGCTCAGTTCTCCATTAACGACATACCCTAGGATCAATACATAGAGATCAATATGAAATGCTTAGATTCACAGGTTCAAAGGCTGCAGGGTGCCGCTTTAAGAGTGGGGAAGGGTACACTTACCCCTCCCACCACTTCCTCCTGCCAGAGTAGTTTGCTTAGAAAGCTCATCGGGGCAGCAGCGCATCTCCCTGCCACCCCATTGCCCCCGTTGGCCGGACGTCCCTGATGTGCCTGTGCGCACCAGCATGCACACACGCCCACGTGTGCAGGAGGGTCAGGGACTTCCAGCCATAT
Organism: Hemicordylus capensis; assembly: GCF_027244095.1. Lineage (NCBI taxonomy): Eukaryota > Metazoa > Chordata > Lepidosauria > Squamata > Cordylidae > Hemicordylus > Hemicordylus capensis. The sequence continues at coordinate 162,784,536 of NC_069658.1, forward strand.
CCGGCCAACGGGGTGGCAGGGAGGTATGCTGCCGCCTCGATTAGCTTTCTAAACAAAGGACGCCGGCAGAGGGAAGTGGCAGGAAGGGTAAGGGCACCCTCCCCCACTCTTAAAGCGGCACCCCTGCCGCCTTTGAACTGCCCCGCCACGGTTCCATGCGCATCCCCAATCCTAACTGCCCCTCTGCACTCTAGGACAATAAAATCCTAGAGTGCGAATGCTGTGCGTGGGATAAGCTAATCATCTCTAGTTCATTAAACTATTAATATTCCTGATTCCTCTTGACTGCCTTGTCCTTGCATACCACACTTTCCCTTGGATTCTAAAGCACGTACTCTTCCATATCACCCCTTCACACATGCTGCAAAACCCTGTTTAAACATTCATATGATCACCATTTTCACCTGAGTAATGGACGTGGAGAACATGTCTGCATATCCTTGAATGACCTAGAGGTGGGTACATTCGTGACAAGGCTTCGTGACAAGGCTCCAGTCTTATCACATGTAGAAGGGGTGTTGCTGGACTGAGGTTCATCTGAACCAGCTCTGTCTTTTAAATGGATTTTTAGTTCCTTGTTTAGGCATAAAGTGCTCCCACCATAATTTCCCCTGACTCAAATATTTATTTCAGAAATACATATCTGTCTGCAGACTGTAAAATACAACATTAAAAATAAAATTACAATATGGAAATATTTTTAAATAATTGGGTTGGGGGACTATAATTGAAAAGAATCTTAAGCATACCTAAGGTTTTAGGCTACCTTTGATTTAATTACAGTGGTCCCTCGACTTACGAACTTAATCCGTTCCGAATGCATACTCGTAGGTCGAAAAGTTCGTAAGTCGAAAAGCGGTTTCCCATAGGAATGCATTGGAAACGGATTAATTCGTTCCGGAGCGAAAAGGGGGGGGCTTTACTCACCCCTTCCATGAAAGTAAGGCACTGTACTGTACTGTATTCCTTGTAGTAATTGGGCGGCAGGGTGCCGCCCGCTTCAATCTCCCTCAGCGCGGGCTCCCGCTTCTCGTAGCCATAATTGGGGTGGCAGGATCGCTCCCAGTCCCTGCCGCCCCCTTCAAGCTCAGTCCCCCTCGGCTGGCGGCCGCCCCCTGAAGCTCCCCAGAGGTCCCCCGCCGCCCCTTTGTTTCCTTGCAACATGGCAAGTTCCTCTCCCTGGAATCAAATGTTTGATTCCTCTGTGTGTGTGTGTGTCTTTTGGGGGGCAATATATATGAGTGGAGCAGTCACCCACTTCCTTCTCTGGGGTCATCGACCTCCTCCTCCATTGAGCCCTGCAGCTGAGGTTGCTGCTAGGCATGATGGCTGGGCTCTGCCCTCTTCACTGAGCCTGGCAGCTGGGTCGCTGTTGAGCACGAGACCAAGGTTCCAGGTATAGAAAAAGCCAGCCCCCAAATGTGAGGGGGAAAGACAGTGCCCAAATGGGAAGAAGCAGAGAATGGAAGAGGAAATAGAAACATTGGACCTACCGTGAAGGGTTCTTTCTCCTCTGAAGTAGGAGGTCACGGCTCACAAAGGGTTAACTTCCACTCCTTCCTCCCGATAGACAGGAAATCTCAGGTGCTTTTCAAGTAGCTCAAGTCCATCCCCCTTCTCCCAGCATGCTCAGGTGTGATTCCCCAGTTCCGACTGTTGCGTTTCATGATTGGGCTGCAGAACTCCACAGTGTTGTGGAACTAGAGGTTAGCACTCAAAGGGAGTAGGATAGAGGACGGAAGCCCTGAGATATTAATCAAGGTAGAAACGGAGGTTGTTCCAAGGTTAGCATCGGAACAATTAGTCCCAAAGGTTGGCACAGAGAGGCATGGCCTGACACCACACTAGTCCCTGATCCACGGGTGGGCCGTGTGACCTCCTACTTCAGAGGAGAAAGAACCCTTCACGGTATTGGAAGATAAAGGACTTTGCACTGTCTCTTGCCTCAGACAGTGGAGGACAGACTAGTAAGTCAGAGGGCTAGAGGGTCAAGACATTTGTCATCACTTCTCCACTGCTCTGGTGCTATCCCTTTGAAATGTAGATTGCTAATCTCAGGGGATTCAACTTCCTTCCTCCTTCTCTCTTCTCTTGCTACCTGGCCGTTTACCTTGCAACATGGCAAGTTCCTCTCCCTGCACCAAATGTGCAGAGAGGATGCAGAATCCAACTGCATCCACTTAGATAGATAGATTAGAGATCCTAAATCCTCACTTTCCTATCTAGAATGGAGTTCCTTAATAAATGCCTTTTATATTGATTTGAAACTATAAATTGGCTCCAAGTTACTTTACTCTCAGCACACACGCATGCCTAACTAATCTACCGCTGTGTTGTGCCTCTGTGCACTCTGCTATATTGAGAAAGGAATTCTCTCACCACAGAGAATTTCCAACACACGGTAGGTCCAATGTTTCTTTCTCCCTTGAAGTAGGTGGTCACGGCTCACAAAGGGACTTACCAGAGCAGTTAAAAGTTACCATGGGCGGTGGGGAAGTGGATCAGTTCTGGACCACTTGCTGGAACACCCATCCCCCAATTTTGTAGTGCTTGAGAAAGGGAGAAATGGCGGGCCATGTGGATGCCTGGCATATTTCCCCTAGCAGCGCCTGTGCTGTGAAAGCCGCCAAGGTGGCTGCCCTGTGGTAGAGTGTGCTATGATGCCCCATAGAAGCTGTGTTGACGGGGCTTGGTAGGCTGTGGTGACGCATGCCCTCGGCCAACGAGCTAAGGTCACCTTAGGCGCCTTAGAGCCCTGTGAAGTCACGTGGAGTCACGCGGAGGGCCTCGGACCGCCTTAGGTCCTTTGTCCTTTGAATGTAGGTGCGTCAGGCCCTGCAACCCTCCAGGGAATGCCAAACGTTTACAAGCGTACAAGCAAATGTATGGGCTTGGAAGACTGAGTTTGTTAATATATTTAATTATTTATTTTGACCAAGGTAGGGTCGAAGAACCCTACGTCTTAAGGACCACCACGTCTGGCTGGAAGACGCAGAGCTCCCTTCGAACCAAAATCGCCCCCCGATTCCGATACTCTGTGTGCCAGAGTGATCATCACTAGAAGAGGACCTTGTTGGATAGATACTTTAGTGGGATAGATGAAATTGGTTCAAAGGGGGCCCATGTGAGGGCATTCAGTACCTTATTGAGGTTCCATGAAGGAAGGCGATCAATCAGTGGAAGAGCGATACTGGTAGCTCCTCGAAAAACAAGAGAGGTGGGGGTGGAGTTGAATACTTCCTGCTCTCCTCAGGCTCAGGACCGAAGCTAATACTGTCTGTTTCAGAGTAATGGGTCTCAGACCCTGGTCCAGGCCTGCCTGCGGGAAGGGAAGGCCGGGTCTTGGGGGACTTTGGCCAAGCATATCTCAACTTTTTATGCCTAGCTCATCTAAGGCGGCCTTTCTGAGGAAGACGGCCCAAGTCATCTGGTAATTCCTGTTGGTGCTTTGGCGCCAAGTGGCCCAGATTGTGTCTTGCACCATCCTGGAATAGCCCTCTCTTCGCTAACTGCGTGCGGTTAACTCCAGGCATGTAGTAGAGCCATGCCCAGTCTGGCTGAAGCAACAGGCCTTGGGTCAGAAGGTCTGGCCATTGCAGCAGAGGCATTGAGGCCGTGACAGAGAGGGGTACCAGTCCAGCGAACCATGGTCGCCTTAGAGAGGGGCCCCTAGATTACCTGTGCCCTTCTCTGTCAGAGTTGTGCCATCAGCCTTGGACGACGACCTACCGGGGTGAGGCCGTCCAGGAGACCCTGTGACTAAGGAGAGTCGAGTGCGTCCATGTCCTCCGCGAGGTGGTGGTGAAGCACTGAGTGAACCTGAGACCTAGAGGATTAGCACAGCCACAGGGGTTGAGGCAGGGATCAAGATAAAGGGCCCCACCAGGGGCTGCTGCCTGTTGGAAAGGACAGGGAGAAAACCAGCCCTTTTCCCCCTGAGTGTAAACTTGGGAGGTAGGGGGGAAACCCCTTCATTAAGTGGCTGCTTCCGCGGAATAACAGTGAGGACGATATTAGGCTTGAGCCATTTAGACTTGAGCCATTTATTTACTTACTTACTTACTTACACATTTATATCCCGCTGTTCCTCCAAGGATCCCAGAGCGGTGTATTACATACTTGAGTTTCTCCTCACAACAACCCTGTGAAGTAGGTTAAGCGGAGAGAGAAGTGTGAAGTAGGTTAGGCTGAGAGAGAAGTGACTGGCCCAGAGTCAAACAGCTAGTATCATGGCTGAATGGGGATTTGAACTAGGGTCTCCCTGGTCCTAGTCCAGCACTCTAACCACTGTGCAGGAGGGAGGTGAGGCTGTAGCTGCAGCAGCAGGCAGGAGGAGACCTCACCTCACACTCACCCTCAGAGGAGTTCTCAGGAGCAATCGAGACTCTCAGTTTGAGGAGTGAAAAAAGCAGTTAGGGTCCCTTGTTTCTTCCCCCCCCCCACCGTTTCTTGGGGGGGTTCTTTTCTTTGGGGGGCATGGGAATCCTGGGGGAATCCCAGGGGAATCACGGCGGCACTGTTTAAGGGCCTTCTTTTGACCACCCCCGCCCCCATGCTTTCTATGGGAACCTGCTAAGGTGTCCCCAGGTTGCTAGCTGCCCATGCCCAGTTGTAGAAAGGAGAGAGGCCCATCGGTAGTAGGATGAATGCAGATTAGAATTTGGTGGCCCAGGTTTTTCAAATCCGTTCGCTCAATGGTGGCTCCGCCCCGATCCAACTAACACTTCCCAACTGCACTGATAGTTAGCTGAGAAGTGCTGTTACCTCTCGCTGCACTTGTTGGAAGTGAAGGACTTTGTGCTGTCTCTTGTCTCAAAGACAGTGGAGGACAGACTAGTGAGTCAGAAGACTAGAGGGTCAAGACATTGGTCATCCCTTCTCTACTGCTCTGACACTATCCCTTTGGAATTGAGATTGCTACTCTCAGGGACACTTCCTGCCTGCCTGTCACTTCCTCTCTCCCTTCCTTCTCCCTTGCAACATGCAAGCTCCTCTCTCCCTGCACCATGTGTGCAGAGATGCAGAATCCATCTGCATCCAGCTAGATAGACAGAGATCCTATCTCTTCACTTTCCTACCTAGAATGGAGTTCTCTAATCAATACTCCTGATATTGGTTTGAAACTATGAACTGGCTCCAAGTTATTTTACTCTCAGCATACACGCATGCCTAAGCAAATTCCGCTGTGTTGTGCCTCTGTGCACTCTGCTATCATGAATAAGGGTTTCTCCTACCAGAGGGAATTCTGAACAGCACTGGTGATTCCTTGCTGTGTATGTCAGCTTGATTAATTTCATGTGTTACATTATTGTGAAACAGAAAACAATAGAAAACATTACACAATTGAAACAATATAGGTCTCAATATTCTACTACCAGAAATATATGACTACCCCACTTAATATGTCATCCTTTCTTTCTGTCTATAATTCATCATATTTCTGCTTATATTCCAGTCCAAGAGAAATCTATTCAACACATTGAGATTATTTTGTGTTTACAAGGGAAGCAATTTTAAAGTATTTGGTGAATTTTGAGCCAGCTATGCGTGCGAGCCTGCAAAGCTTGTGAATGTCTCTGCATCTTCATTTCATTGCATTACTGGGCCTACATTCCTGAACGACTGCATTCTACTATTGGGCATGCAGGAAATACTCCTGGCACTGCCATATATTTACAAACAGCACAAATGGAGTTAGCTAGATTCAGAAAATGAAGCAACGATCCACAGAGAAGCCAATTACGCCCCTAAAACATACATAAATGTAATGTATGCCATCGGGTCGATGCCAGCTCCTGGCGACCACAGAGCCCTGAGGTGGTCTTTGGTAGAATACAGGAGGGGTTTACCATTGCCACCTCTCGCTCACTACGCGATTATGCCTTTCAGCATCTTCCTATATCACTGCTGCCTGATACAGATGTTTCCCATAGCCTGGGAAACATACCAGTGGGGATTAAATACATATAAATTGGCACTTTTATGACAAATTATACTTTATAAAAACAGTTATTAAAAACATAAAACATACACAATTAAACACTAGAAATAAATACAAAGCGTATCTAGAACACAGTCCACCGTATCCAAAGAGAGATCAAATTAGAGTCAAAGCTTCTTGAATCCATGAAGAGATATAGCCACAGACTTCCTTATTACTGTTCATGACGATACATTCCAAAGTAAGGTATCGTATTTGTAGTGACATTTCTAGGCTTTAATTGTGTTTGATCTTTTTGATAACTGCCATGTTATACTTAGTATTGTTGACTGTGAATAATTCATGGACTGATCCACTAAAACCCTTCATTCTGTGTTCATATTCAGACATCAGACCCATTCACATGTTATGTTCAGCACTTGCACAATGAGTGCACCGGGTGCACAGGGCAGGCACAACTCTTTACAGGGACAGCTATCAAATGTTATGTTGCACATAGGCACAGCAGTACCTTCCTATCTGTAGTATACATTGGAGGGGCCTGTACCCAGGTTCACTTTTTAAATGAATGTGGGCACAGAGCCATTCACACAGACACATGTGGTACGAGTGTACAGACATCTCTAGGCTTCTGCAGCTTAGTGCACTGCACCCTGACTGCATATGGGGATTGTTTTTACGCTGTATTTAAATTTAAAACCATCTTTGAAGAATCAGCTGTAATACTTCACAGGACAGTTTGAAATTATATACATGAAAGGTTAACTGATACTGATGAACAAGAATCCTCAGCAGTATAGTGGAAAGAGTGATTAACCTGGATCAAATCGACCTGGTTTAAGTTGCTGCTCTTTCAAGTTGCTTGCTGAGTCACCTTCAGCAAGAGCTTTTTCCGGGAGCATCTTCACTTTGGGAGGGTTAGTGTGCGGCCACATATCGGCCCGATTAACCCAAAGTGCCTGAAATATTTCAGAGGGCACTTCACACACCATTCAGGGGTTTCCCTCCATATTGGAACCTAGCCCGGTTGATGTCCAGGGTTAAAAAATCCTCTTCTTGCATCGGCATATCCGTTATGCCCCCAACTTGCAGTAAAGCCTCGTGGTAAGGCCTGCTGTCTAAAAAGCCTCCCGGATGCTTTCCAGACTGGACACAACAACAGTGTCACTACATGGCCATTAATTGTCCTTCCGCACTGCCTGGGTTTCTACATCGCACTCCGTGCACTGTCAGCAAGGTGCCGTCCACATTTCCAATGCCTTCTTTCAGGTTTTCTCTTTGCAATACGGTGCTACAACCTTGTAAATAGATAGCTGTATTTTCCCAATGCAAAAGTTTCATGCAAGCTAGAAAAGACTGCTCCCCTGGTGTTGGATTTGCGCAACAACCGCTATTTACGATTTCAAAACGATTTTGCCAAGCTGAAGTCAACTACCGCTGTTCAGCGGGTAATCTGGAAAATGCCCTGGGAGCTTTCCAGATGACACCTTTCTGACAGCACAGGGTTTGCAATGTCGAAACACAGGCAGTATAGAAGCACACTTGACAGTAGTGACACTTTTGTAGTGTGTACTCTGGAAAGCGCCCTGGTCAATTTCTCTTCCTCTCAGTCTAATCTCTCGTGCAGAATTGTTGTGAGGATAGAGTTGAATAACCCTGTATTCTGCACTGAAGTCCTTAGAGGAAGAGCAGGCTATCAGTATGAGAAATAAAGAAGGAAAAATTAAACATTTTCTTTGAGAAAATGAGTTTTTTCTCTTTTTAAAAACAGGAAGCCAGCACAAATGTAGTGGAACATGAGCATAAAAGAAAGTATCACTAGCATGTTTTTGGAGAAGTTTACCAGGTCTTTACTCCAAAGAAGATGAACTTGAGCGACTAACTATTTATTCCATGTTATCCATGTTCAAGACCGTGTTCCAAATGACTAGTATATGAATGAGATGAATGAGATTTTCTCAATCAATGTTTGCTGGAGAAAAGTACGTGGATTTTGTCTCTAAAAATAAAAGCTGTGCATTGAATAAAGATTAAGCAAGTACCTGGATTATCTGTGCGTCTGAAAGATTTAACAGATTCCATTCAGATTGTCTGCTGCTTCAAACTGTCATCAAGATGCAAACAAAATATAGGAGTTCAGTCAAAGCAGGGTTGTCACAACCAAAAGATGCTTTTCATCTAGAGGTGTTGCTGCAGTTCATATTTCCTTCAGAAATATGGGCCCTGTGAGTTCCTAATGCTCACTTCAAATATTTGAATCGGAGGCAGGCATTTGTATCTGAAGGGGAATTTCCCCCGTCCTTCCAGAATAGGCAACTTCCAACCCCAATTATGGTTGGAATTTGCTCCTGGTTGCGACCCAGCCTCCTCCTCCTGGTTGCGACCCAGCCGCCTCCTCTAGGGGCTCCAGCCCCCTCCTCCTGGTTGCGACCCAGCCTCTTCCCCTTGGCTTGCCTAACACATTCCACCAGGTAGTGTCTCCACCTGGGTGACAGCTTTTCCCTTCAAAGAGACAGGATGGGACATGCCATGCCAATGCAACCAAGAGGTTTGCCATGCCGATGCACCCAAGAGGTGTCTGAGCCCATCCACCACTGCAGTCCTCAGCCTTGTGGCACTTCCAAGAGAGCAGCAAAGGTCCGGAACCAGGGGGTGTCCCAGGGTGGTCACTGAGGCTGGCTATGAGCCCCAGCAGGGCCTGTGTGGTGGGAGCCCCCATTGCACCTGGCCTTTCCCTCCTGGAGGCCAAGCGCATCCTGCACGGCCTGGTGGAAAGTGTGCACAACACCACAGAAGTGCACCAGTTGACCATGCTTTGCAGCCCTGGCTGTGTTGGCTGCATTGTCAGTGAGCAGGAAGCCTTGCTAGAGGGCTGGCTCCCCAGGAATCCAAGAATCCACCTACTGGGCCGTGGCTGCTGGCAGCTCCTCTGACGTGTGGTCTGTGTCCATAGCCTCCACATGCAGCACAGCCCCCCAGGGTCATGCTGCACGGGAAGAGGTGTCCACGCCACCAGCGCCAGAGGCTCCCCATCTCTCCTGCCCCCACCAGTGCACAGTGAGGGCCTGGTAGGCAGTGTGCAGCCCACTGCAACTGGCCCACAGAGCTGCTGCATCACCATCGCCCAAGTCACTCTGGGTCCTTTGCCCTGCTGACCCATGCCCTGCAGTGGGAAGAGTCACTAAGGCAGAGCTCCAAGTGATCTCACACCATGCTGCCATGATGCTCACCGGTCACCATGCTCACCAGCCCTGCTCACAGCCCTTTTCAGTGGTGGTGGGGCTGCTGCTTCCTTCAGGGACACCTCCATCACCACTCTTGGTCTGGAGCTGAGCAGGTCCAGGAATGAGAAGAATGATGACTTCCTCCTCACCCTCTGACTGGGGGCTTGAACTGCTAAGGGGGATTGGGAGGATGGTGAGACCCATCTGGCTGGGCTAGCAGCCAAACAGTCTGCACCTCCTCCACAGTTGCCACCGGAAGAGCATCTTCCCTGACAGGGTAGGACCTCCCGCCAACTCCCGCTCAGCCAAAACTATTGGCTGTGCTTCTGCTTCATCCGAGTAGATGTGCCTGCATAGAGCCGGCAAAAGCAGGAGCAGGGTTGACTTGGGGAGAAGGCACCTGTCACTGCCCCAGGGGCGTAACGATAGGGGGGGCAGGGGGGGCAGGTGCCCTGGGCACCACTCTGTTTGATCACGTGGGGGGCGCCAAAAAGTGCCCCCGTCAAGCTCCTGCCTTTCGGTTAAATTTTTTTTTGTTCGGAATTTTGTGTGTGTGTGCGCAGCAGGCAGTGTGGGACGCATTGAGCAGTCCCCCTCCCCCTCCCCGGGTCCCGGTGCCCCCCCCCATTGCTCCTGGGCGCCGCAGCGCGGGCGCCTAAAGTTGCACTGCAGTGCCTGCCTGCTTGCTGCTTGCTTCGGTGAATCGGCATCACCGTCATTTCATTCATCATATATCACTCCGCTCGCTAACGCTCTCACTTCCCGCCCCGCGGCACCACCTCCCCCCCCAGTCGCACATGCCTGCCTGGCCCTCCCCTCCCTTACCAAAAGGGCGCTTGGCGCTTGCTTCGTTCGTTCTAACCTTGTGGAGTGGAGTTTATGATCAGGCCCTCTAGTGGCTTGCCGCTGGCCAGGGTCTCTCTCCCACTCACACATGCACGCAAGCAACTTTCTGAGCATGCGTGAGTCCTCCCAGCTCGCCTTCTGCACGTGGCATCGGCGACGAGGCAGGGTGGGCCTGGGAGAGCGTTGCTGCTGCTGGCTGGGCGCAGGCACAGGAGGACAACAACATTAAGAAGGATGCGAACAAGAAAAGGTTTGTGTGCCTTAAATTAATCTGTATTTGGTGCGGTGGCCTTGGCTGGGGCGGCGGTTGTTCTCCTGGCTGGGGCTCGAAGATGGTCTTAACGCGGCAGGGACAGTGCAGCCCCTGCCGTCATCGGTTGAGCAGCACCAGGCAGGCAGCAGTTCCTGGGTCTCCATCCTTTCCCTCAGGCGGAGGTGCAAACACTTGGGAGCCCCGAGGGAGCGCAGAGGCTGTGTTGGTTTCCCCCACCCCTTCCTCCACGCTGCTTCCCCGTGGCCTTCCTTCTTTATTCCATTTTGAATTAACTGTTGGATGAGGGCTGCGCTCCTTCCTAAGCCCTGTGTGAGTGCGTGTGTGTGTTGGTTGGTTCCCCGCCCCGCCCCTTCCTCCACGCTGCTTCCCGTTGCATTCCTCCTCTAATCCATTTTAAATTAGCTGTAGGATGAGGGGTGCGCTCCTTCCTAAGCCCTGTGTGTGTGTGTGTTGGTTCCCTCCCCCCAGTTACGCTGTTTTCCTTAGTTACACCTCTGGGTGTGTGTGTGTGTGTGTGTGTTGGTTCCCCCCCCGCCCCTTCCTTCACGCTGCTTCCCATTGCGTTCCTCCTTTAATCCATTTTAAATTAGCTGTAGGATGAGGGGTGCGCTCCTTCCTAAGCCCTCTGTGTGTGTGTGTGTGTGTGTGTTGGTTCCCTCCCCCCAGTTACGCTGTTTTCCTTAGTTACACCTCTGGGTGTGTGGGTGTGTGTGTGTGTAGGAACTTGATTATGGAAGTTGGCTGAGTGTCAGGATGGGACAGGTGTCTTGTGTGTGTGCTGCAGTAGTATTTAGGAACACAGGAAGCTGCCATATACTGAGTCAGACCATTGGTCTATCTAGCTCAGTATTGTCTACCCAGTCTGGCAGCGGCTTCCCCAAGGTTGCAGGCAGGAGTCTCTTGCAGCCCTATCTTGGAGATGCTGCCATGGAGGGAACTTGGGACCTAGATGCTCTTCCCAGAGTGGCTCCATCTCCTGAGGGGAATATCTTCCAGTGCTCACACTTCTAGTCTCCCATTCAAATGCAAACCAGGGTGGACCCTGCTTAGCTAAGGGGGCGGCGGGGGTGGGGTGGGTGCAATTTCAGTGCTTGCCCCGGGCGCCGTTTCCCCTAGTTACGCCTCTGCACTGCCCCCCAACTGCGACCAGCATCACCCCTTCCTCTCCCTGGCAGTCTGCTCATAGATCTTCCTCCTACTCGCCCAGACATCTTTGGGGTGTAAATTGAATCACCAATTCTAGACGGGGGAGGGGGCATCAAAGAAAGGGTGGGGGGCGGTCTATATTTTTGCTGTGTTTGCCACACACATGGTGCTATAGTACTAAAGTGTACACACACACACACACACACACACACACACACACACACACACAGAGGAGTAAAAAAACAAAACACCCCACCCCAAATAAAAAGCAGGTCTTATATCCGGGGAGGCCATTTGGGTGGGGACAAATGGTCAAGCAACAACAATGGGCCGAGTCTAGTGGTGGGGTCTCCCACTGAAGTCTCCCCACTGCAAATTAAGCACCATCCCCCTACACACACACAAATTAAGTCTCCCCAAATAAAGAGCAGGCCTTAAATGTGGGGAGGCCATTTGCGTGGGGGGGAAGATCAAGCAACAACCATTGGGTGAGTCCACTGCAAATTCAGCATCATCCCCCTACACTCACACACAGAGTATTCTTACGTGGCTTCTAGAGAGAACAAACAAGTATATTTAAGCAAATATGCTTAAATGTGACTGAACAAAAGTGTTTTTAAAAGAAAAATTATGAAGACGATACTTCCCACTGAACTGCACACACCCTCTTTTACACTGAGAGTCCTGTCCTTAAATGAGCTGAATGCACTATTTTACACCCTCTAAATAATCTCCTCTTTTGAGAGGGAGAAGATGCAGACCACACAGCAGAAACAGAGGCTGAAAAGCAGATCGCAGAAGCAAAGGGAGATGGGAGTCAACCTAGAAAGAAGCATTTTCTTCTTCTTCCTGTTTCTTTGGCAGTTTCCTTCTCCCTCCTCCCACTCCCCGCTAAACAGATGGATCCGAATATGTCCCACCTGAGTGGCATCTCTCTAGCTCTTTCCTTGGGATGGAATCCCACCCCCCACCAGGAAGGAAGAGGAAAACACAGGCTCTGCTCTCAAACCTTCAGCAGACGATTGTCTTGTACACCCTTCACCTCAGGGAGAAACAGATCTTATGCAACATGTGTCAAGCTGGAGACGGGTTGAAGCTGTGAAGAGAGAAGAGGAGACCTGAACTTGAAAGCTATGCCCAAAGCAAAAGATGCAGAGCTGACCCTGGGAAGAAGAGAGTGAAACAGCTTCCAAGCAGAGCAGAGCAGGGGCAAGAAGAAGGGCAAAGGCAAAGGCAATCTGGAGCTGCCTGCCTCCCTGGACACTCTCTGCGCCTTCCTCCCTGCTGCAGGGAAGAGAGGAGCTTGCATGTTGCAAGGGAGAAGGGAAGGAGGAGGAAAGGAAGAGGAAGTGGCCAGCCAGGCAGGAAGTCAGTCCCTGAGAGGAGCAATCTACACATCAAAGGGATAGTGTCAGAGCAGTAAAGAAGTGATGGCCAATGTCTTGACCCCTCTTGCCCTCTGACTCACTAGTCTGTGTCCCCCTCTCTCATTGAGACATGAGCCAGCGCAAAGTCCTTCACTTCCAGCACAAAGAAGTCTTTCCTCATCTTCTCCCCCATTGCCCTCCCTGTCTAACTTTTTCTACCTAACTAACTATCCCTCCTCTTACTAAAAGCTGACTGGCCCTCCCCCCAGATCCCCCCAAAATGACCCCAAACAAACCAAACAACAAAACAAACACACTCCAACACTAACTGTATCACTGAATAAATAAATAAATGGATGGATGGATAAATAAATAAATATGACACAAGGACAAGACACACACACACACACACACACACACACAGACAGACAAGAAAAGAGACACACAGACAGACTTTCAAACACACACAGAGAGAGAGACACAAACAGAAATGGACTCCCACACTCTCTCTCCTCTCTATCTCTCCAACTCCTCTCCACCTCGCCTCCTCCCTCCTCGCCTAACTCTCCCACAAAGAGCAGCTGAGCCCCGAAGGTGTCATAAAAGAGGATGTGTCACGAGCCTCAGCAATGGCCATTGATCCTCTTGCCTCTAAAGGTCTCTTAACAGGTGCCTCTTTGCCCAGTTGGCAGCAGATGTCTCCAAGTCCTGAAAAGTGGCGATTCTCTTCATTGCACAGAGGTGGGGGTGCAGTTGGCCCTATCCACCCCTGCATAGTAACCCTCCAGTGACAGTTGCTGGTGTCAGTCTTAGGTTTCTTTGTAGATTGTGTGACTTTGGGGGACAGGGATCCATCTTTATTCCTTGATTATTACTCTGTGCAAACTGCTTTGGAAACTTGTGAGCCAGCGTGGTGTAGTGGCTAGAGTGCTGGACTAGGACCGGGGAGACCCGAGTGCAAAATCCCCATTCAGCCATGAGACTAGCTGGGTGACTCTGGGCCAGTCACTTCTCTCTCAGCCTAACCTACTTCACAGGGTTGTTGTGAGCAGAAAGTTAAGTATGTAGTACACTGCTCTGGGCTCCTTGGAGGAAAAGCGGGATATAAAATGTAAAAATAAAAAACAAATTAATCAATAAAGTGGTATATGGCAACTTGTGTCGAAAAGTGGTATATAAATAGTAGTAATGGAAGTTTTTTCAAACCTCACCCTTCATGTTCTTCTCTCTGTTTATCTGAGAAATCAGAGGACTCTCTTCACTACCCTGTTTAAAGCGACACCACCACAGGCCCCTCAGAGCAGACCCCTCCACCTCCATTCATCCCAAGAGCCACCTTGGTTGCTGCCATGTGCTCTTGTTTCAGCAAGACACGGGGACTCACATTCCTTCAGCGCAATCTTGACACTGCTTCACATCTGAGGGGGCACACATCGGTTTGCTGGCTCTGCCCTCTGGGCAACGCTCTCTGCTCTTCCCAGAGTGTGGCGATGCTGTCACTTGCCTGCCAGGAGGCAGCGTGGAGCAAGTCGGGGGCTGTTTGGCCTCCTCCACTCTGCCTCTTCATCACTGACTCTTCCGCATTCTCCAGCTGAGGGTGGCACAAGCAGCAGCAGCAGCAGGATTCTCCATCCTTCCCTTCCTTTGGGTCTCAAAGCAAAGAGCTGATGCCCCACATGGAAGGCAGCTCAGAGCAGCTGCCTGGTGCCCCCCATCTTGTTTTGGCAACAGCAGGGCTCTCTGTCTCTCACTTCCAATGGGGCTCCTTCAGTGGAAGTGAAGGAGGGAGGATGCTGCTGATAGTGCAGCAGTCAACAACAGAGCAGCAGCCACTGGTCTTCTCCATGCTGCCTCTCACCAGGTGCCCCATGCAAAGAGCCAGCACGTTCAGCAGAGCAAAATAGGGTATTTCTTGTATCCCTAATCTGAACCAGCTACCCTCTAACCACCCACTAGTACTAGCTAGCTACCGGGGATCCCCATTTAAACTCTAAAGCTAAACAGAACACCTATTTAAGCTGATTCTAAAGAGCACACAGGCAGGTAGCAGTGATTCTTTCAGCAGTAGCAGGAAGAATGGGCGGGGTGGGTGGGGGAGGTGGAATCCAATTCTCCTCTCTTCCAATTCTCTCAAAACAAAAACAAACAAAAAGCAAAAAAAGGAAGCAGAGAATCCACCCCAGCCCAGGCTGGCATAGTTGGCAGGCTGGCAAGGCAGAACAATGAATGGTTAAAAAAGAAGAAGATGGAATTCTCTTCTTCTCTCCCAATTCTCTTTTTGAAGCAGCAGCAGCAGCAGGAGGAGAAAAGGCAGGCTGCCGGCAAGGCTGAACAATGCCGGAGGCAAGGCTGAACAATTAGGCAAAAGCTCTCTCTTCTCCCACGCACACCCCTGAGAAAAGCCCTCCGAAAATTTCCACCACCCTTGCTGTTCTTTGACCTCCCCCTGGCCAATGGGGGTAAATTTTACTCTTGCAAAGCCTTAAAAGGAAGGGGGAGGCAATTGCCTGCAGATCAGCCCATGCTTTCGCTGACCAATCTGCAGGCTGGAAGGGCGGGAAATTCAAACTGGCATCAAAACCCAAAATGGAGACTGAAGGAGACAGACTACCAGAGATCGCAAAATGGAGATCTGAAGCAACAAATCTTCTGGAACCCAAACAGGGGCGATTTGGTTCAGCTACAAAACTTTCAGATTTGGACATTGGGCAATTTGTTTTGTATACAAATCGCCTGACACAGCCCATCTCAGGTACAAATTGTTTTGTACCAGAAACCTTTCACATATCCCTGATCACCAGGTAGGGCTGAGAGAGACTCCTGCCTGAAACCTTGGAGTCACTGCCAGTCCGTGTAGACATTACTGAACTAGATGGACCAACGGTCTGACTCGGTATAAGACAGCTTCCGATACTCCTAGGACACTGGACACTTTGCATAGGTCCTGATTCTGTAATATTATTTCAGTTGTTATTATTCCAGAGGTTATGATAGCATGCCTTTAAAAAAGAAAAGAAATGAAAAATAAACCATACAGAGTCTCAATCCAACCTGACAAAAAGAACAGCAGAAGGGAGAATTCTCTTTTTCTAATATTGCAGTCTAAAAGATGCAATGTAAGGCATCTCAGCTAAGTACTGTATTAGCATAGGCATTCTCCAAAGAGCTTATGCTTTGATGAAAGATGGAACAATCAGTATGTGAAGAAGTTCCTCTGGAGTGTCTATGACGTTAAGAAAAAAATGATACCAAAATAGAATCCATTGATTTTTTAAACAACAACAATCCTATCAGTATTGTGTTGTGGACTCATAATAATGGGTTGTCGAATTCTATTTTTCCTCACTTCTGTGCAATGGGAAGGTCATCAGGGGAGGAAAGACATATTGGAGGGGGGAGCAGGTCCCAGGATTCATTACTTGTTTTGTGTGAATCACCATGGAGGCTCAACCATCCTCTCAGGGTTGGAGACCAAGAAGAGAGGCCTGAAGGGCCCATTCCTCCCAGCTATAGCTGTTCATGGCGGCATCTCCCAAAGGAATGTGTGTGAAGAGCGTTGGCTCTCTAAGACGTGCCTTCTTATGTGGGGACAGATGAGCAGCCATTCGACTGGGCTTATCATAGCTGCTGGTGAGGCAGAGCAAGGTGAGGCTGCAGGGCCCTGTAGCAGTCCAAGGGAGCAAGCTGACTCAACAGCAGTCAGAAGCAGATGAAGCCCTCACATCACTCTGAACTCAGACTGCCCCTCCTGGACTCAGCCGCCCTGCCTGGAGAGTGGAAGCCCCAAAGGGGCAGCCTTCTGGGAGCCAGCACTACGACTTCACTCCATCAACACCTGCCAAGCTTCTTGCCAGCACTGACAAGCAGATATTGGGGGGTGCAATGGTGTGGTTGAGGCCAGAGTACTGCCTCAGGTGTCATGATCCCAGGCCCTGGGAAATCCAGGGGAAGAGACCAAGCAGAAGGCACAAGGTGACCTTGTGCCACTAGGACCTCCCAGATGGAGAGAACCAGCGTCCCCACCAAAACCTGAGGGCACAACTCTGCCATCGTCCACCGATTCGGAAGAGTCCTCGGGGGACCTACTGGTCATAATGGAGCCCCACACAATCAGAACCAGCACTTGAAAAACTCGGCAAGGCCCCTTTAAGAACCAAAGCTTCCTTATGGAAGGAGCAGAACCAAGTCGCCCTACCTATGAAACCCAGCAGTCTGCTGAAACAACATCCTGTCTCTGCCATTGTAACCCAGCTCCTGTATTTCCTATTAGCTGTAGTTGAGGTCCTGACTTGTCCCCCCTGGAGCAATCCAAGGTCTGGTGCATCCCTGATCTGTACCTCGGAGAATACTCTGGCTGAGCCTGGAGCAAGACACTCCGGCCCTGAAGGAACTACCTCAGCAGCATCTCCTTTTCCACCTTGAGAGACGCCTTCCTGTTCATTTTTGTCCCAGACTGGGGTTGCACAGCCTGGCCCAGATGAGCCCCAAACCACCTACCCCGCTAACAACTGGTTTAACTTTTGGGGCCTGCCTCATCTGGGCCTGAGGAGCCATTTTTTAGCACCTCCTGAGAACAAGAGCGCCAAATGCACTCAGCATAGAATAGTCAGGTGAGCTCTTCCACCCGTCTTTCCCAGGTTTGGCCCACTCCAGGGCTCCAGGTATGCTATGAATGCTCCTGTGTGGCCAGCCATCATGGGCCTCCTTAGAGAGATTCCTTGAAGGAGATCAGGAATGCAGCATCACAGCCTAGAAGTGCTTGCCCCACTATCAAAACAAACAAAGCTTTCCATGTTTTCTTCGCAGAATTCAAAAAGAAAAATAGCACTTAAGATACACCTTATCATCACCTGTCACTGGGAGAGTCACTGTGGCACGAAGAGTCCACATTTCCCATTGGGAAGTCCCTACTTTAGATATTGTCTCTTCCACAAAAGGCATAAGGAGAGCTTAGACATACCCCAGTGCCTGAGTCATCCAATCTGTGATATAGGGCCAATGAGACTCACAGGGCTACAGGGCTGTTGTATGAGTTGCAACAAGACACAAGGGTCAGGATTCTCCATTGCCTCTCAACAATTCCCCAGGGACCCAGTATTCTACTCACCTTCATTCTCTTCCTCTTCTCACTCTTCTTTCTGGGCACTTTTACATCTAGTTCCTTAAATATTTCCCAATTGTGTAGGGGTTCTCCACATCTGAGGGCCCCTCAGTGGCAATGTCGGTGTCCTCATCCAAGGATGCTTCAGGGTGTAAGTTAGGGTGGATACTGACATCCAACCCAATTCCGCCTTGGTGTTCCACAAGCTCTTTGGGTGAATATTTGCTCCTTTACCCTGAAGGAAGGAGACTCCCATCTCCTTTGTCCCCCCATCTTCATCCATATGAGACATGGAAAGGACTTGAGCTATTGACGTGATCCTTCCTATGCACCTTCCTTTCCCACCGAGTGGTCCTCACCAGCTCTTCTTACTTTCATGTCCCCCCACTTAACCCAAACATCCCTTGCTTTCTTTCCCCGTCTCCTCTAATAATAAGCATCTAGTCAGTTAAGCACATACACTTAAGGCCCATTCACATGTTATGTTCAACACTCATACGACGAGTGTACAATGTACACGGGTAAAGATCTGTACACAGGACAGTCATTCACATGTTATGCTGAGTGCAGTACAGAAGCACACTTCCTATCTGTACCATAATAGAGAACAGATTTGAAGGAAATACTACTACTACTACTACTACTAATAATAATAATAACAAACAAACAAACAAACTTTATTTGTTAGCTGCCCCATAACAAATTGTTATCTGGCCTATATCCTGGCCTATATCCAGGTTCACTTTTAAAATAAACACAGGCACAGCCATTCACACAAACAAGTGAACAGGTGTACAGACATCTGTACACTCGTACCATATAATGTCTGAATCAGACTTTAGACAGTAATGCTGTATTAGTGGCCAGACACGTGAAACATCTTGCGTGATCTGTGTCATGTGGAAATGTCATGTGTGTTTCTTTAGATACAAGTCAAGCCTCTCTTTTGAATTCAATAACACATATTTTTATTTCTATTTTAAACCTGTGGGTGGTCAGTTCTTTTGAGAAGTGGTCTATAACTGTGACTCACTGATTTTTTTTTTTGAACCCTGTTTGCTCTTTGTGACATCACTCTCTGTGACATTACCAACTGCCCTCTCAACTGACTCAACTGCTCAGAAATTTCTGGTGGGAGCAAAAGGGGTTGATTTCTGCCATTCCTGGAGCCGTGCCCATCACTGAATGAGAGAGAGGAGCTGGGAGAGGAGCTGCTTCCTTCTCGCCTCTGCTTTCCTCTGCCGGGGTTAGCAGAAAGGTTGATCTCCAGATGATGCAGTTAAGGGCTTCAAGGACACCAGCAGGCCTTTCTCTCCTGGGCGCCTTCAGCATCGTGCCAGGTGCAGGATAAAGATCATGATGGAGGGTAAGGGGCTTTTCTTCTGTGCTGGGAAGCGTTTCATCAAGTGGCGGGGAGTTTCAAGGGCAGCCCTGGCTTTCCTCTGTTCCCTTTGGAGGAGAAAGTAGAGCCTGAACCAGCTGCACCCAATAAGGGCTGAAGAGACCAGCTACAGGGTGGAGACCTGCAGGCCCCTATTTAAGCCCTGCTGAGTCTAGATGGCCCTTGCTACAAGAGCATGTTTAGCTGTGTTTCCTAATGTCTGAGTCTCTGTCTGTCCAGCATCCAGGCTCTGCTGGCTTATCTCCTGGGGCATTTGTCTTTCCCTGTTATTCCTTTCTGCAGGAGTTCTCTGGTCCTTGTCCAAACTGTCTTCCTCTCCTCTTTTTAGGCCTGGTCTCCACTTGGCCTAGCAGCCTTCCCTGAGCTGGGCCTGTGCCAAAGTAAAAGTGCCCAGGAGAAGGAGTGGGAATCAGAAAAGAATGAAGGCAAAGCAAGCAAT
The DNA here is from genome assembly GCF_027244095.1 of Hemicordylus capensis. Taxonomy (NCBI): domain Eukaryota; kingdom Metazoa; phylum Chordata; class Lepidosauria; order Squamata; family Cordylidae; genus Hemicordylus; species Hemicordylus capensis. The sequence continues at coordinate 162,804,276 of NC_069658.1, forward strand.
GGAGGATCCTGATAGCTGTGTCTCCTGATCTATACTACAGTCCTGTAAGGTAGGTGAGTCTTGTTGGTTCCGTATCACAGATGGGATAACTGAGGCTTTGGGGTTTGCCTGAAGTCTTCTGAGGCCAGATCCAAAGCAGGGACTTCCAGATGAGTCATCCAGACTCCTGGTCAGCCGGTCCTAGTAGCTCTCCTAGTTACAGAGAGGGCTTTGGGAAGAAGCTGGGTCCGTCTTATAGAAAGTAGGTGCTCTTTGTGTCTCTGAATTCTGTGGGGGAAACATGGAAAACTCTGCTGTGTTTGGGTTGTGGGGCAAGCACTGCTGGGCAGTGATGCTGCGTTCCTGGTCTCTTCCAAGGAATCTCTCCAAAGATTGGGGAAAGGAGGCTTGCCTTCTCCCCATGGCTCTGTTCTATGCTGAGAGCATCTGGGGCTCTTTCCCCCAGCAAGTGCTCCAAGATGGCCCCTGAGGCCCACGAGAGGTAGGCCCCAAAGTTAAACCAGCTGTCACTGGGGTAGGTGGTGTGGGGCTCATCTGAGCCAGGCCGTGCAATCCCAGTCTGGGAGCAAAATGAGCAGGTGTGGGGAAGAGATGCCCCTGAGGCCCGTGGGGAGTTGCAGGGAGGGAAGGAGAATCGTGTGGAGTGTCTCTTGTTTCAATCTGCCAATCAGCCCTATAGGGTAGGCAAGTCTCCTCCGGCAGATGGGAAGCCTGAGGCCCTGGGGTTTTCCTGATAGAGGCGGGATCCAGTGGGGGCTGTCAGACTGCTAGTGCAGCCTCTTGGCCCTGTGCTACTCCAGTCTCCACGTTCTGAAGAGGGCCTTGGTGAGAAGAAATTGGGGGGTTTTTTAGCCTCTCTTAATGTCTCTCTGCCACTTAAGTAAAATACATTTAAAAAACATTGCACAAAGTTGACTGAAATGCAGCAAACTGGAAGGAGGTGGCAGCTAGCAGGCGGTCCTGGGACTGGATTTGTGGAAAGTGCTGCAGAAGTCAAGTGTGTGGAGGGGGTTGCAGGAAGGCCTGGTCCCTGCAGCTGTGTGGAAGACAAGGGCCAGATCGCAATGCTCAGTAGCAGTGAATGGACCCCGTGAGCAGGGGGGGCTGGTCAGTAAGGGCAGGGGGGCTGTTCCCCCTCACCCCCCCGAATCCCAGGAGGACAGGGGCAGAGGGGAGCATCTCCAGTCAGTGTCCCAGGAGCAGAGAAGGAAGGACTTGCCTAACTGATGTACCAGGCTAGAAGGACTCAGTATCACTTACTGCCTGGCTTTGTGTTTTCATTTTTGAATTCCTGTGTGTCTCCTTGGTTCCCTGTGCCTGCCTCTCAATTTGTGTGCCAAGGTAGGCTTGAGGTGAATATGCCCTAAATATTTTGTTTTCTCAGTATATTCTCACGGGGGCTGGGGGTGGGAATAGGAAATTGTGAGTAATTCCTACTGAGCATTAAAATATTTGGAAAACATTCTCCAAATAATTCTCCCAGCAGCCTCATTGGCAAATGAGAGCTGAACTTTTAATCTGCTTAGAAATGCAGATACAGTTAATTCCCCAGCAGTTATAGCCCATTATTGCTGTGACACCTCCTCCTCTCCCATACTTAATTGACAGATTCACTGTAAAACTGACTCCTGATTCAGTAAGAATTTCCCTTTTTTGTTACTTTGATTTTTAAAATTAATCTCAGCCTGTTCAGAATCATCATAGCATGAATGTTAGCATTGAGGAACAGGAGCAGCCCATCAAGACACACGTTTATGTCCTCTTTTCTGCAAACTGACCTTGGAAAAGCAGAATTAAACACAAAATTGTGAAATGTAAAACCCCACATTTGGTGTGCTGATTGTGTGGTGTCTGTTTACCACAAGACAACTGGAGTATGACTCAGGGAGGCGTGAGTTTGAATCCCCCACTCAGCCATGAAAGCCACTGTGTGTGACTGTGGGACATGCTTGTCTCTCAGCCCAAACTACATCTCTGATGGTTGTGAGGATAATAATAATCATGTAAAAATACGACGATGGATATTCATATATTGCTTTTCAACAGCAGTTCCCAAAGCGATTTACAAAGAGAAATAAAAATAAAGATGGCTCCCTGTCCCCAAAGGGCTCACAATCGAAAAAGAAACCTAAGGCAGACACCAGCAACAGCCACTGGAGGGATGCTGTGCCTGGGTTGGATGGGGCCTGTTGCTTGCCCCCTGCAATGGTAAACCCAAAGAAAACCACAGGGCTCTGTGGGCGCCTGGAGTCAAAATTGACTTGACAGCACACTTTACCCTGCCATAGAAATATATGGCACTGCCTATATTGCACTGTCCTCTTTGCCTTCTCCATACTCCATAATCTTAATCTTGACCAATCCCAAACTGAAAGAAGTGTGCACACAAATTCTAAACTTCAGACAAAGATCTTCATAAAGAGAAGAATAGGCAGCAGACACTTACCCATTGTTCCAAGAAAAGAGGTCAATCTCTCTCTCTCTCTGTATTAAGATTAAGAGAGGCTAGAAAACATCCCGTTCCTTTTTACCAAGGCCCTCTTCATAACGTGGAGTAGCACAGGGCCAAGAGGCTGCACTAGCAGTCTGACAGCCCCCACTGGATGCTGCCTCTATCAGGAAAACCCCAGGGCCTCAGGCTTCCCATCTGCCAGAGGGACTTACCTACCCTATAGGGTTGATTTGCAGATTGAAACAAGAGACACTCCACACGATTCTCCTTCCCTCCCTGCAACTCCCATGGGCCTCCAGAGCATCTCTTCCCCACACCTGCTCATTTTGGTCCCAGACAGGGATTGCACGGCCTGGCTCAGATAAGCCCTGTGCAGTAGTCCTGTTCAGGTGTTACATCAACCGTAGATGCTGAAACCAAGATGTACTGGTTTCAATACTAGTACTGGTTTCAGTGCTAGATGTACTGAAACCAAGTACAGCATCCTCTAGAGCAGAGATTCTCAACATTGGGTCCCCAGATGTTATTGGACTTCAACTCCCATAATCCCCAGCCAAAGGCCACTGGGCCTGGGGATTATGGGAGTTGAAGTCCAATAACATCTGGAGACCCAACGTTGAGAATCCTTGCTCTAGAATATGCTCTGTCCCTCACGTCCACACTCCAGCCCCACACTATCCATGAGTACAACATTCAAATACTATAGTCACAGATTGTGTGGGCTAAAGAACACGTCAGTGTGAGGATGAGGTGTGCTACTGGAGAATGCTGTAGCTGGGCACAGCATCCATGCTTATATAAGACCTGTACAGGGCTAGTGAATACAGTACCTATGATGCAGAAACTGGCACTTACCCAGATCACAATGGAATGTGGAGAATCCATGCATCTTTGATTGTGTTGAAAATTAGGATATCCCCATGGAGATGGTGGGCTCTGCACTACTTCCTGCACATTGCTACATCCCTAAGGATGCTCTGGACACTGCTCTTAGACCCATCCAAAGATATGTTCTTGCCTAGAAATCCGGACAGTTGCATTTGTAAAACAATAGCAATAGAGAGATGGGAGGGGGGATAAGAAGAATGCCTTAGCTCAATGCTTTATCTGCATACATCCACAGTAGTTAGGGTACAATGTAAAGGGACTGAAGTGAAACTTCATTTACATGTCAGAAATGTGGTACTTCTCTAGGCCATGACTGGACACTAGGAACCAAGCAGGAATCTCCCACAGCTTATTTGGGGGCTCTCCTGTCAGCCTGCACAGCTTTTCTGAGGGAGAAGCAAGGCCGATTTTCTCCTCGGAAACAAGGGCTTTTCTGATTAGGGCTCTCTCTAGCTGGGAGGTTTTTTTCATGCGAGTTTGCGTTAGCTTATGCAAGGAATGGCACGGGGAGACAAAACTAGGGCCCTATACCTAGCAGTCCTTGCACTGGTTAATCCCACTATGTTCTGTCCACACCAGGGCAAGGTGTAGGGAGCTTCTTGGGTTGGGGTTGCTCACCTGCTCCTCCCTTTGAGGTTTAATCTTTTAAAATGGAGGTATCTTGTAGGTAGGGATGTGCACGGAACCGCCAAACTGCGGTCTGGAACTGGGGTGGGGGTAGCTTTAAGAGTGGCGGGAGGGCTTACTTACTCCTCCCGCCTCTTTCCTGCTCTGGCGCCGTAAGTTTAGTAGTAATTGGGGCGGCAGGATACCTCCCTGCCGCCCCTTCCCCGCTGTTGCTGTAAAACTCCCAGGAGTCCTTTGCGTGCACACGCGCACATCGTGCACGCGCTTCACGTCTCTGTGATGTGCACGCGCGCAAAGGACTCCTGGGAGGTATCCTGCCGCCCCAATTACTCGTAACATTACGGCACCAGAGCGGGAAAGAGTCGGGAGGGGTAAGTAAGCCCTCCCGCCGCTCTTAAAGCTACCCCCCCCACACCTGAACCGGAACGCCAAGGTCCGGACCGTTCCGGGCCCATCCCTACTTGTAGGGATGTGGATGAATCAAGATCTGTGCACAGATTCACAGCACCGTTTTGGCCCCTTTAAAAGGGAGGAGAGAGCAGGTGCCTGCCTATTCCTCCACCTCTCCATGCTGCTTCCTACTGCGATGGCGCTACCCCCAGTAGCCCTGGTGCAGCGGAGCAGCAGCAGCAGCAGCAGCACACACATGGCCTCTGCACATCTTGGTTTGTGCACATCCCTAGTATGTTGCTGCCCCTGCTAACTGAGGAAAGAGGCACCACCTTTTCAAAAGGTGACTTGGTCATATTGAGCAGTGGGTGGAGCAATTCTTCCTATCCAATTCCAGCATAACACCCCTCCATAGTAGTAAACCACTATGGCCTGGTTTACACAGTCATTTGAAGCTAGGTTTAATGTGGGTTACCAGCATTGAAGTGATTGTGTGAACCAAGGTGTTAACCTGAGATTCCCACCTTGACATGGGTTCATGCAATCACACTAATGCTGGTAACCCACATTAAACCTAGATTCAGACTATTCTGTGAACAAGCCATATGTTGTTGTTGTGTTAAGATTTTTTAAAGATTTTGAGCCCTTTGGGGAAAGGCAACCATCTTTTTCCTTTCTTCTATGTAATAATAATAATAATAATAATAATAATTCAATTTCTATACTGCCCTTCCAAAAATGGCTCAGGGTGGTTTACAAAGAGAAATAACAAACAAATAAGATGGCTCCCTGTCCCCAAAGGGCTCACATTCTAAAAAGAAACATAAGACACACACCAGCAACAGTCACTGGAAGTACTGTGCGGGGGGTGAATAGGGCCTGTTACTCTCCCCCTGCTAAATAAAGAGAATCACCACGGTAAAAGGTGCCTCCTTGCCAAGTTAGCAAGGGTTCCTTTAAAACCCTTGTTGCTCTTGTTGAAAAGTGATATAGAAATATTTGACATTGTAGTTGTTGCTGTGGACTTCTGGTAGTTCAGCCAATTTTGTTGCTCGTCTAGTCATCATGGTGGATGATTAGTGCTCGATTGTCTCTTATTTAGCCAGTGTCTTCATTATTTCCCCACTTGTATTTCCATTTTAGCAAAACAGTGCAATAGTGACTAGAACTCCCAGCATCATTTTCTTTTCTTTTTTTAATGTAGGAACAGAAGAAGCTGCCATATACTGAGTCAGACCATAGATCCATCTCTCTCACTATGGTCTACACAGACTGGCAGTGGCTTCTCCAAGGTTGCAGGCAGGAATCTCTCTCAGCCCTATCTTGGAGAAGCCAGGGAGGGAACTTGAAACCTTCTGCTCTTCCCAGAGCAGCTTCATCCCCTGAGGGGAATATCTTGCAGTGGTCACACATCAAGTCTCCCATTCATATGCAACCAGGGTGGACCCTGCTTAGCTAAGGGGACAAGTCATGCTTGCTACCACATGACCAGCCCACCTCTCTGTAGCTGCAGGATGTATGGATTTGGATAGGGGCCAGGGTGCAGAGGGATGGGGATCCAGTCTTCTGCTCTTGTGCCAATTACCAGCTTAGATCTCCATATTCATCACGGAAAGGAAAGCTTATGGGCATTTCCCCTTCAACAGCTAACAAATTCTGGTAACAATTAGCATTAGGGCTATGGATTTGTGGGGAAGCATTATACCCCTCCTGCACACTACAAACGTCATCCAAATCAGCCCCTCCCTTTGTGGCTTGCTTTATTGAAGGGAGGAGAGGGCATTAGGAGTTCCAAAGAGATCCTGAAATACACTCCTTCTGTGTTCAAATACACCCCACCCATTGACTATTTATCCTGTCTTGAGATTCAAGGTATAAAGAGAGTCTTTGGTCCTAGCAAAAATACGTAATTTCTCCCTACAATCAGGCTCTGAAACTACAGGCTGCTTAGCTTAACTTCTGTGCCAGGTAAATTGATGGAAAGCATACTTAAGGACAAAATTGTTAAACAAATAGAAGAATAGGCCTTGCTGAATGAGAACAGGTTCATATGTGGTCTGGTAACAGAAGGCAGGAATAAATGGGCAGTTTTCACAATGGAGGGAAGTGTGAAGTGGGGTCCCCCAGAGATCTGTACTGGGACCAGTGTTATTCAACTTATTCATAAATGATTTAGAAATTGGGGTAAGCAGCTAAGTGGCCAAATTTTCAGATGACACTCAACGATTTCGTGTAGTGAAATGCAAAACAGATTGTGAAGAGCTCCAAAAGGATCTCTCTGAACTGGGTGAGTGGGCGACAAAATGTCAAATGTGGTTCAATGTAAGCAAGTGTAAAGTGATGCATATTGGTATTTTAAAAACCCCAACTTGACATATACACTGATGGGGTCTGAGCTGTCAGTGGCTGACCAGGAGAGAGAGCTTGAGGTCATGGTGGACAGCTCATTGAAAGTGTCCTCAGTGTGCGACAGCTGTGAAAAAAGGCCAATTCTGTGCTAGGGACCATAAGGAAGGGGACGGAAAATAAAAATGTTAGTATTATAATGCCCTTATACAAATCTATGGTGTGGCCAGATTTGGAGTACTGTGCACAGTTCTGGTCACCGTATTTTAAGAAGGACATTGTCGAACTGGAAAAGGTGCAGAAGAGGGCAACCAAGACAATCAGGGGCCGAGAACTAGGGGCATATCTAGGGGAAATAGTGCCTAGGGCAAGCACTGAAATTGCACTCCTGTCCAAACAGGGATGATGGGACTTGTAGTCAACAATATCTGGAAATGCCTGTTAAAAGGAACACTGTACCATCTAGAGTAGAACACTGTACCATCTAGACATGGTTGTTGATCAAAACCTGAAAACATGAGCCATCTCTGTAAAAGACTTAGAACAACAGTCAGGAGTTATGTGAGGATTCCAAGTTTCATTTTCAGTCTCATCTCATGCTTTAAAAAAACAAAAAACAAAAAAGTGACTTTGTCCTAGAGGATCACCTGCCCAAATAGCCACTAGCAAAATAGGGGAAGAAGAAGGTGGTGGTGGTGGGGTGTCTATAAACCAGTGAATGATTCCTGCCAGCCTTTGTCTTGTGATGACTGTTGGCTCATGATGGGGTATATGTGCATTCACCACACTAGTGCTTACTTTGCCACCAGGAGGGAGGAGGATACATTAGTTTGCCACACGAGACAGAGGAATTTGCATTTGCAACAGGAGCAGACAGCCAAGTTCTGGCAGGGCCAAAACCAGCCCCTGCCAGACTAAGAAATCATTGTAATTTGCCCCTTCCTGTCACAAGCAGTGTGCTGTTCTTTTATTATTGACTCTAACTCTCAGATATCCTAGTCATGGATGGAAAATTCAGGGTCAATTTACAAGAGACACATTTTCTATATGGAAGTTTCTTCTGTGCAGGTGTTGTGCAGAAAGTTTTGTGTAGTGACCACCAGGGGCATAGCAAGGTTGGAATGGGCCCAGAGATGAGATTTTAAAATGGGCCCCCAGCTCCTCAAAGTCCAGGGCCTCCACACATCCCAGGCCCCCAAGGATTTAAGTCTGATATTTCAAAATAAGTATGCTGCCTGGAAATACATTTCACTGAATACACACACGCACACTTCACAGTATATAGTGATAGACATTGAGTACTATATATTTGTGCTACTTTTAATGCCTAGAACACACCAGAAACACTAATTATTAAAATGGCCTCCTCGCTGCAGATTAGCAAAGGAGACTTTCAACCATGCAGGGTGAGCCTATGTTTGTTTTCTCAGAATTCTTGAACAAATTCAGTCAAGTTTGATTCCAGGAGGTTTTTCACATGAGGCTTTTAAAGCCCTTTAACACACACCTCCTCTGGAATGGAGGTGCTGCATTCACATGTTGGCCAGATTTATCCTGAAGTCCCTACAAGTTATTGGGGAGCAGTTCACACGCAATTCAGGTTTTTCCACTGCTCGTTAGAGTGCAGCCTGATTGATATCCAGAGTATGAGAAGATGCTCTTATACAAAAGTTCTCATGTCTGAGCAAGTTACAGTCTTCATATGCTCATTGTAAGAGAGCAACTAATCATTGGTTTGACTCATGCTGTAGGACACTATGTAAACAATTGAAGAGTATTTACAGACAGTATAGATCGGGCTCAGAACACTCCCACCAATCTATTTTCAGATAAAGAAAACATACAAAAGCCGTCTCAAATTTGCTAAACATCAAGCCTCACAAAATGACAATGGATATTCATATACTGCTTTTCAACAGAAGTTCCCCAAGCGATTTACACAGAGAAATAAAAATAAAGATGGATCCCTGTCCCCAAAGGGCTCACAATCGAAAAAGAACCCTAAGACAGACGCCAGCAACAGCCACTGGAGGGATGCTGTGCTGGGGTTGGATGGGGCCTGTTGCTTGCCCCCTGCAGTGGTAAACCCAAAGAAAACCACAGGGCTCTGTGGGCGCCAGGAGTCAAAACTGACTTGACGGCACACTTTACCTTACAAATGCCATCGGTATATAAATATCAGAGCATCAGCACTTTAAAAGGTGTCTCTTTGCTCAGTTAGCTGGGGTAGCTGCTAATTGAGTCAAGTTAAGTAGCTAATTGCTAAACTTTATTTTCTTAAAACTACTTGCTTTCATAAAACTCCCCTGCCTTGTCTAGCACTCCTCTGTGTATATGGAGATTGTAGCAAATCCGAAGAGATCAAAGGTAAAGGTAAACTGTGCCGTCGAGTCGGTATCGACTCCTAGTGACCAGGAGTGGTTTACCATTACCATCTCCCATGCAGTACGAGATGATGCCTTTCAGCACCTTCCTGCTGCTGCTGCCCCATATAGGTGTTCCCCATAGTCTGGGAAACATACCACCAGGGATTTGAACCGGCAACCTCTGGCAGTCATGTCATTTCCCTGCTGTGCCATTGAGTAGCTCCTAAGAGATTAGCAAAGCATAAGAAATCTTTCTCTATTTCACAGTGTTGAAGAACCTCTTGAATTTGTCTTCCCAGAAGATGGAGAGGTAAGTCTGACTCCTACCACCTCCAGAGGCCAGACTGTCAGAGAGCTACATAGGAAAAGACAGCAGTCCACAGATATCAAAGGTGTTGAAAAAGGAGCGTACTTCTTCTCTGTTGCTACTGAGTGCAGCACTGAACGCTGCCAATACGAGAATGCAGGTTTAGGCTAGGCAGTAGGAATGCTTTCCCAGATGGGAGAAGGGTTGCCAAGGTTACCTCATGGAGTCCTGGGCTCCTCTTTGCTGATGGTTTTCAGACAGAAGCCAGATAACGATGATCTCCAAGGAGCCTTCCCACTCTAAAATGCCATGATTCTGCTGTGATTGTCACATTGAGTCTGCAAGGGATCTGCAAGTCCCGTCCCCCCCCGACACCCAGACTGATTCTATTTGCCCCCCAAGTTGACTGCAGTTATGAGGAAGCAGATTTAAGCTAAGCCTTGAGAATAATTTCCCACAGGAGAGATGTCTGCAGAGGCACACACAACCATCCCAAGAACAGATATAGATAGTATAGAGGTACACTCGCACATATACTTGTGAACACTTTTTTAATGTCAATAATTGGTAAAGAGGGACCAGTGATGCATGGATTTATTTTTCTGATTGAATCCCTTCCCTTGATGGGAGTTGCAGCCCAACAACATCTGGGACCAAGTTTGAGAATCTCTTGTCTGTTGGCTTCCCAGAGGCATCCAGTGAGCCCCTATGGGGAAACAGCATGCTGGATTAGATAGGCCTTGGGTCTGATCCAGCAGGGCTGTTAGATTCTTAACAGTCAGGTATGATGGGAGTTGTAGTCCAACTTCTATTTCCAGTCATTCTCTTCAGCCTGACCTACTTTACAGGACTATTGTGAGGATAGAAGAATTGCATATTTGGAGGTCCCGGCAGTAAGGGCAGATATAAATTCCAGAAGCCAAGGGTTCTTAAAATTGGGTCCCCAGATGTTTTGGGACTAGAATTCCCATCATCCTCAGCTACAAAACCTTGCAGGAGTATTGCATGTCTTGTTGATCAAAAGGGAATCATGCATGTTTGGAATGGAAGGGTCCTTGTAAGAGCCCTGAAAAGTCAGAAGTTAGATTACACAGAAGTTATATTAGAAGTTACAAATATTTTAAAGTTGATGCTTATGCTTTATTTTAAAAATATTTATATATTTCATATTGAAAAGACTCTTGGTTAAAACAACGCAGGGTTGTGTACAGCCCATCGGATCCCTCTACTACCTCTTGGTTTCTCCCAAGACGTGCTCAAGAGAGAGTTCCATAAAGATCTGCTTCCACAGACATGACACTTTCATCTTGCTTCTGCTTCCTTGCAATAGCTGCCACTTGGAGGGGTGGGGAGGGATAGCTATTCACAGCAATTAGCCAAGAAGCTAGGGATGCCCCACCTGTAGCTCAGCAGCTGCTGTTGGACTAGAACTCGCATCATCCCCAGCTGCTGTGTTGAGACTACAGATGATCACCCCCATCAAAACTGGTGGCTGGGGATGATAGAAGTTGTAGTATGGTGGGGGTTGTAATCCAACACTGTGATAACAAATATAGTCCCCTGATGCAAATCCATGGTGAAAAGCATCGTGAAAGAAAGCATCAGGGTTTGGGCAACAGCTTGTATAAGGGGGCTGGATAAAGAAATCAACATGAAAATAGGAAGGTTGAAACTAAGGGTCAATAAGGGAAGGCCATTAAAGTAACACATTCATCTGAATTTAAGATGCTATTACCCCAAAAGATTTGATGTTAAAATTCAGGGTCACGACGTAAATTCAGAATCCTGCTGTTTTAGGTAAATAAATGTTTAACATATATTAAACTGCCACCCATTCCTGGAGGGCCGTCCGCCCGTTTGTTCCTTCCTCCTGTTGCCGGACCCCACAAGGCTTGGCGTTCCTTCCTCCTGTTGCCGGACCCCACAAGGCTTGGCGTTCCTTCCTCCTGTTGCCGGACCCCACAAGGCTTGGCGTTCCTTCCTCCTGTTGCCGGACCCCACAAGGCTTGGCGTTCCTTCCTCCTGTTGCCGGACCCCACAAGGCTTGGCGTTCCTTCCTCCTGTTGCCGGACCCCACAAGGCTTGGCGTTCCTTCCTCCTGTTGCCGGACCCCACAAGGCTTGGCGTTCCTTCCTCCTGTTGCCGGACCCCACAAGGCTTGGCGTTCCTTCCTCCTGTTGCCGGACCCCACAAGGCTTGGCGTTCCTTCCTCCTGTTGCCGGACCCCACAAGGCTTGGCGTTCCTTCCTCCTGTTGCCGGACCCCACAAGGCTTGGCGTTCCTTCCTCCTGTTGCCGGACCCCACAAGGCTTGGCGTTCCTTCCTCCTGTTGCCGGACCCCACAAGGCTTGGCGTTCCTTCCTCCTGTTGCCGGACCCCACAAGGCTTGGCGTTCCTTCCTCCTGTTGCCGGACCCCACAAGGCTTGGCGTTCCTTCCTCCTGTTGCCGGACCCCACAAGGCTTGGCGTTCCTTCCTCCTGTTGCCGGACCCCACAAGGCTTGGCGTTCCTTCCTCCTGTTGCCGGACCCCACAAGGCTTGGCGTTCCTTCCTCCTGTTGCCGGACCCCACAAGGCTTGGCGTTCCTTCCTCCTGTTGCCGGACCCCACAAGGCTTGGCGTTCCTTCCTCCTGTTGCCGGACCCCACAAGGCTTGGCGTTCCTTCCTCCTGTTGCCGGACCCCACAAGGCTTGGCGTTCCTTCCTCCTGTTGCCGGACCCCACAAGGCTTGGCGTTCCTTCCTCCTGTTGCCGGACCCCACAAGGCTTGGCGTTCCTTCCTCCTGTTGCCGGACCCCACAAGGCTTGGCGTTCCTTCCTCCTGTTGCCGGACCCCACAAGGCTTGGCGTTCCTTCCTCCTGTTGCCGGACCCCACAAGGCTTGGCGTTCCTTCCTCCTGTTGCCGGACCCCACAAGGCTTGGCGTTCCTTCCTCCTGTTGCCGGACCCCACAAGGCTTGGCGTTCCTTCCTCCTGTTGCCGGACCCCACAAGGCTTGGCGTTCCTTCCTCCTGTTGCCGGACCCCACAAGGCTTGGCGTTCCTTCCTCCTGTTGCCGGACCCCACAAGGCTTGGCGTTCCTTCCTCCTGTTGCCGGACCCCACAAGGCTTGGCGTTCCTTCCTCCTGTTGCCGGACCCCACAAGGCTTGGCGTTCCTTCCTCCTGTTGCCGGACCCCACAAGGCTTGGCGTTCCTTCCTCCTGTTGCCGGACCCCACAAGGCTTGGCGTTCCTTCCTCCTGTTGCCGGACCCCACAAGGCTTGGCGTTCCTTCCTCCTGTTGCCGGACCCCACAAGGCTTGGCGTTCCTTCCTCCTGTTGCCGGACCCCACAAGGCTTGGCGTTCCTTCCTCCTGTTGCCGGACCCCACAAGGCTTGGCGTTCCTTCCTCCTGTTGCCGGACCCCACAAGGCTTGGCGTTCCTTCCTCCTGTTGCCGGACCCCACAAGGCTTGGCGTTCCTTCCTCCTGTTGCCGGACCCCACAAGGCTTGGCGTTCCTTCCTCCTGTTGCCGGACCCCACAAGGCTTGGCGTTCCTTCCTCCTGTTGCCGGACCCCACAAGGCTTGGCGTTCCTTCCTCCTGTTGCCGGACCCCACAAGGCTTGGCGTTCCTTCCTCCTGTTGCCGGACCCCACAAGGCTTGGCGTTCCTTCCTCCTGTTGCCGGACCCCACAAGGCTTGGCGTTCCTTCCTCCTGTTGCCGGACCCCACAAGGCTTGGCGTTCCTTCCTCCTGTTGCCGGACCCCACAAGGCTTGGCGTTCCTTCCTCCTGTTGCCGGACCCCACAAGGCTTGGCGTTCCTTCCTCCTGTTGCCGGACCCCACAAGGCTTGGCGTTCCTTCCTCCTGTTGCCGGACCCCACAAGGCTTGGCGTTCCTTCCTCCTGTTGCCGGACCCCACAAGGCTTGGCGTTCCTTCCTCCTGTTGCCGGACCCCACAAGGCTTGGCGTTCCTTCCTCCTGTTGCCGGACCCCACAAGGCTTGGCGTTCCTTCCTCCTGTTGCCGGACCCCACAAGGCTTGGCGTTCCTTCCTCCTGTTGCCGGACCCCACAAGGCTTGGCGTTCCTTCCTCCTGTTGCCGGACCCCACAAGGCTTGGCGTTCCTTCCTCCTGTTGCCGGACCCCACAAGGCTTGGCGTTCCTTCCTCCTGTTGCCGGACCCCACAAGGCTTGGCGTTCCTTCCTCCTGTTGCCGGACCCCACAAGGCTTGGCGTTCCTTCCTCCTGTTGCCGGACCCCACAAGGCTTGGCGTTCCTTCCTCCTGTTGCCGGACCCCACAAGGCTTGGCGTTCCTTCCTCCTGTTGCCGGACCCCACAAGGCTTGGCGTTCCTTCCTCCTGTTGCCGGACCCCACAAGGCTTGGCGTTCCTTCCTCCTGTTGCCGGACCCCACAAGGCTTGGCGTTCCTTCCTCCTGTTGCCGGACCCCACAAGGCTTGGCGTTCCTTCCTCCTGTTGCCGGACCCCACAAGGCTTGGCGTTCCTTCCTCCTGTTGCCGGACCCCACAAGGCTTGGCGTTCCTTCCTCCTGTTGCCGGACCCCACAAGGCTTGGCGTTCCTTCCTCCTGTTGCCGGACCCCACAAGGCTTGGCGTTCCTTCCTCCTGTTGCCGGACCCCACAAGGCTTGGCGTTCCTTCCTCCTGTTGCCGGACCCCACAAGGCTTGGCGTTCCTTCCTCCTGTTGCCGGACCCCACAAGGCTTGGCGTTCCTTCCTCCTGTTGCCGGACCCCACAAGGCTTGGCGTTCCTTCCTCCTGTTGCCGGACCCCACAAGGCTTGGCGTTCCTTCCTCCTGTTGCCGGACCCCACAAGGCTTGGCGTTCCTTCCTCCTGTTGCCGGACCCCACAAGGCTTGGCGTTCCTTCCTCCTGTTGCCGGACCCCACAAGGCTTGGCGTTCCTTCCTCCTGTTGCCGGACCCCACAAGGCTTGGCGTTCCTTCCTCCTGTTGCCGGACCCCACAAGGCTTGGCGTTCCTTCCTCCTGTTGCCGGACCCCACAAGGCTTGGCGTTCCTTCCTCCTGTTGCCGGACCCCACAAGGCTTGGCGTTCCTTCCTCCTGTTGCCGGACCCCACAAGGCTTGGCGTTCCTTCCTCCTGTTGCCGGACCCCACAAGGCTTGGCGTTCCTTCCTCCTGTTGCCGGACCCCACAAGGCTTGGCGTTCCTTCCTCCTGTTGCCGGACCCCACAAGGCTTGGCGTTCCTTCCTCCTGTTGCCGGACCCCACAAGGCTTGGCGTTCCTTCCTCCTGTTGCCGGACCCCACAAGGCTTGGCGTTCCTTCCTCCTGTTGCCGGACCCCACAAGGCTTGGCGTTCCTTCCTCCTGTTGCCGGACCCCACAAGGCTTGGCGTTCCTTCCTCCTGTTGCCGGACCCCACAAGGCTTGGCGTTCCTTCCTCCTGTTGCCGGACCCCACAAGGCTTGGCGTTCCTTCCTCCTGTTGCCGGACCCCACAAGGCTTGGCGTTCCTTCCTCCTGTTGCCGGACCCCACAAGGCTTGGCGTTCCTTCCTCCTGTTGCCGGACCCCACAAGGCTTGGCGTTCCTTCCTCCTGTTGCCGGACCCCACAAGGCTTGGCGTTCCTTCCTCCTGTTGCCGGACCCCACAAGGCTTGGCGTTCCTTCCTCCTGTTGCCGGACCCCACAAGGCTTGGCGTTCCTTCCTCCTGTTGCCGGACCCCACAAGGCTTGGCGTTCCTTCCTCCTGTTGCCGGACCCCACAAGGCTTGGCGTTCCTTCCTCCTGTTGCCGGACCCCACAAGGCTTGGCGTTCCTTCCTCCTGTTGCCGGACCCCACAAGGCTTGGCGTTCCTTCCTCCTGTTGCCGGACCCCACAAGGCTTGGCGTTCCTTCCTCCTGTTGCCGGACCCCACAAGGCTTGGCGTTCCTTCCTCCTGTTGCCGGACCCCACAAGGCTTGGCGTTCCTTCCTCCTGTTGCCGGACCCCACAAGGCTTGGCGTTCCTTCCTCCTGTTGCCGGACCCCACAAGGCTTGGCGTTCCTTCCTCCTGTTGCCGGACCCCACAAGGCTTGGCGTTCCTTCCTCCTGTTGCCGGACCCCACAAGGCTTGGCGTTCCTTCCTCCTGTTGCCGGACCCCACAAGGCTTGGCGTTCCTTCCTCCTGTTGCCGGACCCCACAAGGCTTGGCGTTCCTTCCTCCTGTTGCCGGACCCCACAAGGCTTGGCGTTCCTTCCTCCTGTTGCCGGACCCCACAAGGCTTGGCGTTCCTTCCTCCTGTTGCCGGACCCGCACAAGGCTTGGCGTTCCTTCCTCCTGTTGCCGGACCCCACAAGGCTTGGCGTTCCTTCCTCCTGTTGCCGGACCCCACAAGGCTTGGCGTTCCTTCCTCCTGTTGCCGGACCCCACAAGGCTTGGCGTTCCTTCCTCCTGTTGCCGGACCCCACAAGGCTTGGCGTTCCTTCCTCCTGTTGCCGGACCCCACAAGGCTTGGCGTTCCTTCCTCCTGTTGCCGGACCCCACAAGGCTTGGCGTTCCTTCCTCCTGTTGCCGGACCCCACAAGGCTTGGCGTTCCTTCCTCCTGTTGCCGGACCCCACAAGGCTTGGCGTTCCTTCCTCCTGTTGCCGGACCCCACAAGGCTTGGCGTTCCTTCCTCCTGTTGCCGGACCCCACAAGGCTTGGCGTTCCTTCCTCCTGTTGCCGGACCCCACAAGGCTTGGCGTTCCTTCCTCCTGTTGCCGGACCCCACAAGGCTTGGCGTTCCTTCCTCCTGTTGCCGGACCCCACAAGGCTTGGCGTTCCTTCCTCCTGTTGCCGGACCCCACAAGGCTTGGCGTTCCTTCCTCCTGTTGCCGGACCCCACAAGGCTTGGCGTTCCTTCCTCCTGTTGCCGGACCCCCACAAGGCTTGGCGTTCCTTCCTCCTGTTGCCGGACCCCACAAGGCTTGGCGTTCCTTCCTCCTGTTGCCGGACCCCACAAGGCTTGGCGTTCCTTCCTCCTGTTGCCGGACCCCACAAGGGCTTGGCGTTCCTTCCTCCTGTTGCCGGACCCCACAAGGCTTGGCGTTCCTTCCTCCTGTTGCCGGACCCCACAAGGCTTGGCGTTCCTTCCTCCTGTTGCCGGACCCCACAAGGCTTGGCGTTCCTTCCTCCTGTTGCCGGACCCCACAAGGCTTGGCGTTCCTTCCTCCTGTTGCCGGACCCCACAAGGCTTGGCGTTCCTTCCTCCTGTTGCCGGACCCCACAAGGCTTGGCGTTCCTTCCTCCTGTTGCCGGACCCCACAAGGCTTGGCGTTCCTTCCTCCTGTTGCCGGACCCCACAAGGCTTGGCGTTCCTTCCTCCTGTTGCCGGACCCCACAAGGCTTGGCGTTCCTTCCTCCTGTTGCCGGACCCCACAAGGCTTGGCGTTCCTTCCTCCTGTTGCCGGACCCCACAAGGCTTGGCGTTCCTTCCTCCTGTTGCCGGACCCCACAAGGCTTGGCGTTCCTTCCTCCTGTTGCCGGACCCCACAAGGCTTGGCGTTCCTTCCTCCTGTTGCCGGACCCCACAAGGCTTGGCGTTCCTTCCTCCTGTTGCCGGACCCCACAAGGCTTGGCGTTCCTTCCTCCTGTTGCCGGACCCCACAAGGCTTGGCGTTCCTTCCTCCTGTTGCCGGACCCCACAAGGCTTGGCGTTCCTTCCTCCTGTTGCCGGACCCCACAAGGCTTGGCGTTCCTTCCTCCTGTTGCCGGACCCCACAAGGCTTGGCGTTCCTTCCTCCTGTTGCCGGACCCCACAAGGCTTGGCGTTCCTTCCTCCTGTTGCCGGACCCCACAAGGCTTGGCGTTCCTTCCTCCTGTTGCCGGACCCCACAAGGCTTGGCGTTCCTTCCTCCTGTTGCCGGACCCCACAAGGCTTGGCGTTCCTTCCTCCTGTTGCCGGACCCCACAAGGCTTGGCGTTCCTTCCTCCTGTTGCCGGACCCCACAAGGCTTGGCGTTCCTTCCTCCTGTTGCCGGACCCCACAAGGCTTGGCGTTCCTTCCTCCTGTTGCCGGACCCCACAAGGCTTGGCGTTCCTTCCTCCTGTTGCCGGACCCCACAAGGCTTGGCGTTCCTTCCTCCTGTTGCCGGACCCCACAAGGCTTGGCGTTCCTTCCTCCTGTTGCCGGACCCCACAAGGCTTGGCGTTCCTTCCTCCTGTTGCCGGACCCCACAAGGCTTGGCGTTCCTTCCTCCTGTTGCCGGACCCCACAAGGCTTGGCGTTCCTTCCTCCTGTTGCCGGACCCCACAAGGCTTGGCGTTCCTTCCTCCTGTTGCCGGACCCCACAAGGCTTGGCGTTCCTTCCTCCTGTTGCCGGACCCCACAAGGCTTGGCGTTCCTTCCTCCTGTTGCCGGACCCCACAAGGCTTGGCGTTCCTTCCTCCTGTTGCCGGACCCCACAAGGCTTGGCGTTCCTTCCTCCTGTTGCCGGACCCCACAAGGCTTGGCGTTCCTTCCTCCTGTTGCCGGACCCCACAAGGCTTGGCGTTCCTTCCTCCTGTTGCCGGACCCCACAAGGCTTGGCGTTCCTTCCTCCTGTTGCCGGACCCCACAAGGCTTGGCGTTCCTTCCTCCTCTGTTGCCGGACCCCACAAGGCTTGGCGTTCCTTCCTCCTGTTGCCGGACCCCACAAGGCTTGGCGTTCCTTCCTCCTGTTGCCGGACCCCACAAGGCTTGGCGTTCCTTCCTCCTGTTGCCGGACCCCACAAGGCTTGGCGTTCCTTCCTCCTGTTGCCGGACCCCACAAGGCTTGGCGTTCCTTCCTCCTGTTGCCGGACCCCACAAGGCTTGGCGTTCCTTCCTCCTGTTGCCGGACCCCACAAGGCTTGGCGTTCCTTCCTCCTGTTGCCGGACCCCACAAGGCTTGGCGTTCCTTCCTCCTGTTGCCGGACCCCACAAGGCTTGGCGTTCCTTCCTCCTGTTGCCGGACCCCACAAGGCTTGGCGTTCCTTCCTCCTGTTGCCGGACCCCACAAGGCTTGGCGTTCCTTCCTCCTGTTGCCGGACCCCACAAGGCTTGGCGTTCCTTCCTCCTGTTGCCGGACCCCACAAGGCTTGGCGTTCCTTCCTCCTGTTGCCGGACCCCACAAGGCTTGGCGTTCCTTCCTCCTGTTGCCGGACCCCACAAGGCTTGGCGTTCCTTCCTCCTGTTGCCGGACCCCACAAGGCTTGGCGTTCCTTCCTCCTGTTGCCGGACCCCACAAGGCTTGGCGTTCCTTCCTCCTGTTGCCGGACCCCACAAGGCTTGGCGTTCCTTCCTCCTGTTGCCGGACCCCACAAGGCTTGGCGTTCCTTCCTCCTGTTGCCGGACCCCACAAGGCTTGGCGTTCCTTCCTCCTGTTGCCGGACCCCACAAGGCTTGGCGTTCCTTCCTCCTGTTGCCGGACCCCACAAGGCTTGGCGTTCCTTCCTCCTGTTGCCGGACCCCACAAGGCTTGGCGTTCCTTCCTCCTGTTGCCGGACCCCACAAGGCTTGGCGTTCCTTCCTCCTGTTGCCGGACCCCACAAGGCTTGGCGTTCCTTCCTCCTGTTGCCGGACCCCACAAGGCTTGGCGTTCCTTCCTCCTGTTGCCGGACCCCACAAGGCTTGGCGTTCCTTCCTCCTGTTGCCGGACCCCACAAGGCTTGGCGTTCCTTCCTCCTGTTGCCGGACCCCACAAGGCTTGGCGTTCCTTCCTCCTGTTGCCGGACCCCACAAGGCTTGGCGTTCCTTCCTCCTGTTGCCGGACCCCACAAGGCTTGGCGTTCCTTCCTCCTGTTGCCGGACCCCACAAGGCTTGGCGTTCCTTCCTCCTGTTGCCGGACCCCACAAGGCTTGGCGTTCCTTCCTCCTGTTGCCGGACCCCACAAGGCTTGGCGTTCCTTCCTCCTGTTGCCGGACCCCACAAGGCTTGGCGTTCCTTCCTCCTGTTGCCGGACCCCACAAGGCTTGGCGTTCCTTCCTCCTGTTGCCGGACCCCACAAGGCTTGGCGTTCCTTCCTCCTGTTGCCGGACCCCACAAGGCTTGGCGTTCCTTCCTCCTGTTGCCGGACCCCACAAGGCTTGGCGTTCCTTCCTCCTGTTGCCGGACCCCACAAGGCTTGGCGTTCCTTCCTCCTGTTGCCGGACCCCACAAGGCTTGGCGTTCCTTCCTCCTGTTGCCGGACCCCACAAGGCTTGGCGTTCCTTCCTCCTGTTGCCGGACCCCACAAGGCTTGGCGTTCCTTCCTCCTGTTGCCGGACCCCACAAGGCTTGGCGTTCCTTCCTCCTGTTGCCGGACCCCACAAGGCTTGGCGTTCCTTCCTCCTGTTGCCGGACCCCACAAGGCTTGGCGTTCCTTCCTCCTGTTGCCGGACCCCACAAGGCTTGGCGTTCCTTCCTCCTGTTGCCGGACCCCACAAGGCTTGGCGTTCCTTCCTCCTGTTGCCGGACCCCACAAGGCTTGGCGTTCCTTCCTCCTGTTGCCGGACCCCACAAGGCTTGGCGTTCCTTCCTCCTGTTGCCGGACCCCACAAGGCTTGGCGTTCCTTCCTCCTGTTGCCGGACCCCACAAGGCTTGGCGTTCCTTCCTCCTGTTGCCGGACCCCACAAGGCTTGGCGTTCCTTCCTCCTGTTGCCGGACCCCACAAGGCTTGGCGTTCCTTCCTCCTGTTGCCGGACCCCACAAGGCTTGGCGTTCCTTCCTCCTGTTGCCGGACCCCACAAGGCTTGGCGTTCCTTCCTCCTGTTGCCGGACCCCACAAGGCTTGGCGTTCCTTCCTCCTGTTGCCGGACCCCACAAGGCTTGGCGTTCCTTCCTCCTGTTGCCGGACCCCACAAGGCTTGGCGTTCCTTCCTCCTGTTGCCGGACCCCACAAGGCTTGGCGTTCCTTCCTCCTGTTGCCGGACCCCACAAGGCTTGGCGTTCCTTCCTCCTGTTGCCGGACCCCACAAGGCTTGGCGTTCCTTCCTCCTGTTGCCGGACCCCACAAGGCTTGGCGTTCCTTCCTCCTGTTGCCGGACCCCACAAGGCTTGGCGTTCCTTCCTCCTGTTGCCGGACCCCACAAGGCTTGGCGTTCCTTCCTCCTGTTGCCGGACCCCACAAGGCTTGGCGTTCCTTCCTCCTGTTGCCGGACCCCACAAGGCTTGGCGTTCCTTCCTCCTGTTGCCGGACCCCACAAGGCTTGGCGTTCCTTCCTCCTGTTGCCGGACCCCACAAGGCTTGGCGTTCCTTCCTCCTGTTGCCGGACCCCACAAGGCTTGGCGTTCCTTCCTCCTGTTGCCGGACCCCACAAGGCTTGGCGTTCCTTCCTCCTGTTGCCGGACCCCACAAGGCTTGGCGTTCCTTCCTCCTGTTGCCGGACCCCACAAGGCTTGGCGTTCCTTCCTCCTGTTGCCGGACCCCACAAGGCTTGGCGTTCCTTCCTCCTGTTGCCGGACCCCACAAGGCTTGGCGTTCCTTCCTCCTGTTGCCGGACCCCACAAGGCTTGGCGTTCCTTCCTCCTGTTGCCGGACCCCACAAGGCTTGGCGTTCCTTCCTCCTGTTGCCGGACCCCACAAGGCTTGGCGTTCCTTCCTCCTGTTGCCGGACCCCACAAGGCTTGGCGTTCCTTCCTCCTGTTGCCGGACCCCACAAGGCTTGGCGTTCCTTCCTCCTGTTGCCGGACCCCACAAGGCTTGGCGTTCCTTCCTCCTGTTGCCGGACCCCACAAGGCTTGGCGTTCCTTCCTCCTGTTGCCGGACCCCACAAGGCTTGGCGTTCCTTCCTCCTGTTGCCGGACCCCACAAGGCTTGGCGTTCCTTCCTCCTGTTGCCGGACCCCACAAGGCTTGGCGTTCCTTCCTCCTGTTGCCGGACCCCACAAGGCTTGGCGTTCCTTCCTCCTGTTGCCGGACCCCACAAGGCTTGGCGTTCCTTCCTCCTGTTGCCGGACCCCACAAGGCTTGGCGTTCCTTCCTCCTGTTGCCGGACCCCACAAGGCTTGGCGTTCCTTCCTCCTGTTGCCGGACCCCACAAGGCTTGGCGTTCCTTCCTCCTGTTGCCGGACCCCACAAGGCTTGGCGTTCCTTCCTCCTGTTGCCGGACCCCACAAGGCTTGGCGTTCCTTCCTCCTGTTGCCGGACCCCACAAGGCTTGGCGTTCCTTCCTCCTGTTGCCGGACCCCACAAGGCTTGGCGTTCCTTCCTCCTGTTGCCGGACCCCACAAGGCTTGGCGTTCCTTCCTCCTGTTGCCGGACCCCACAAGGCTTGGCGTTCCTTCCTCCTGTTGCCGGACCCCACAAGGCTTGGCGTTCCTTCCTCCTGTTGCCGGACCCCACAAGGCTTGGCGTTCCTTCCTCCTGTTGCCGGACCCCACAAGGCTTGGCGTTCCTTCCTCCTGTTGCCGGACCCCACAAGGCTTGGCGTTCCTTCCTCCTGTTGCCGGACCCCACAAGGCTTTTCCAGTTGTTTTCTCAGGAGTGGGACAGGACTTCGCTAACTAATGAACCAAGGTTGTACCAAGTATTATTTCCTTTCTCATTTTGTCTTATTTTATTTCAATTCTTTTGTCTGTCCTCGGTTCCCTTTTCTTGTTTCCCCTGGAACTATATTTGGGGCCCTTCAACTTTATTTGGGCAATGTCCCCCAGAAGTTTGGTATGTGTAACTTTTGTACTTTTAATTTGCCTCTATCTTAATTGGTATCTTTAAATTTTTGTACAGCCTATTGGATCCCTCTGCTGCCCTTTGATTTCTCTTGGACCAGCTCGACAGATGTTTCCATAGTAGTCTCTTTCCACATGTTTCATGTTTGTGCTGCTTGTTTGCTGTAGCTGCCACTTGAGCCCTCATGCTAAATATGCTAAATAAAATAAACGTGTGGTTTTGTGGGGCAGCGGGTGGGGCTATCTATTCATAGCATTTAGGCTCTGGCCGGGTGGAGTTGTGGTGTTAAGAGGGGGCAGGGCAGCAAACTGATTCTCTACAGAGCAGACATCCAAAAGCAAGAGAAATGGCACAGAGGAAGCCGAGAGGCTACAGATTGCCCGACGCTCCCCAGCTCTTGTTGGATTACAACTCCCATCATCCCCAGCTTCTCTTGTTCAGGACTACAGCTCCCATCACCCCTTGCCATAAAGCTTGGCTGGGGATGATAGAAGCTGTCCTCCAATCACCCCCGGCCACCTTGTATTGTGGCATGAGTTGATGGGAGTTCAACAACAGCTAGAGAACCTCAGGCTGGCCACACCTGCAATAACAAATACAGTCCCCTGATGTAAATCCAGATCTTCTTATGAAGAGAACCATCACGTTTTGAGCAATGGCTTGTTGGGGGGGCGGATAAATAAATCAACATGAAAACCAGGCAGTTGAAACAGAGGGTCGTGAAGAAAACACCACTTAAGTAGCTCACACTTGTTTCCTTTTTCTTCTCTCTCCGCTATACCAGCAAAGAAGAGCTTCCCTTTCAACATCTAACAAAGGATCCCATCCTGCTTCTGATGCACTATTATCAACACAAGTGCTGAGGGTTGCCTCGGCCGGGTAAATATGCATTGACACAATGGCAAATCTCTCTGGTGGCTGAGCGGAATGGTGGGTCCTAGAGAAGGCAGGAAGAGGATGAGGAGAGCAACCCCACAACAGATGCCCATTCCCTTTTTGACTAGGTTTGCAAAAGCCTCGTGTACACTCAAGGTCATGAGGCTTTTGCAAAGAGGGGGCATAGTTTCCCGGGAAATGACTTCACCCCAGGAGTGGAATCCACACCTTAGTTTACAGAGCTCCCTTCAAACTAGTTACTGAAGTTGCAGCCCAGGTTTGCACCCGTTCCCCCTGTCCCATCTCTTGATTCCGAGTCTGGGTGCCCGACCCCCCTCCCTTCCCCTGGCTCCGCATCCATTGCGGGGTGCAAATGTCACATCCAGTCCTGGCAGGGTGCAAGAAACAAGGCTGGGCCCCACAGTGAACCAGTCTGTAGGGCCAAGCAGGGGGGCAGAGGGTGCGCTAGTGAAAGCGATCCCCGCCCTCTCTTGGCCTTCTGCAGGGACACCTCGGCATCCACTCACCCCCCTCAGGTGACAGTGTGGGATTAGCCGGTCGCCATTTGGGGCCGAGTAGGAATTTTCCCCATCCACCCGGATTGGCCTGGAGGTGGCTGGTTTTTTGCCTACTCTGCACTGTTGCACTGGAAGGGATTTCTGATCTGGCGGATGTTAGGAGTGGTGCCGCTAAATAGTGTAGCCCCTTGGTCACCATGGCAGGTCCGGGGGGGGGGATGTAGTGCCCCACCCCATTGGTGGCAGGTGCGATTTCCCCCAGCTACACTCTAGTTCTCTGCTAAAATGAGTCAATAAAGTGATGGCCCTAGTTTCAACCCATTTCCTGTGTGCTGTCGTTTATTTCTGGGTGTGGGTGCAAAGGGACTTCATGGCAGAATGCTTGCAAGACAGTCTCAAGTAGCATTGAGTGTGAGCTATAGATCCACAAAGGCAAGCTTTACAAAGAGGCAGAATCCGAAATTCAGGAGAAGCATGAGTTGCTCCTTCTGCTCTAGCCAGGTCTTCTGCTCCTCCAACCCCACAAATGGCGGTCTGGTTCATACTCACACAATCAAGTGGCAAAGCTCTGCATAGACTGTATCACTTCAGGCTGCAAGTGGAAGGTAGGGTTTTTAAATGCTCTCCCTCATAATAGTTTAAAAAAAATAGCATGTTGGGAACAAGTGTTCAACTCAGGGGTACAAACAGAGAAAAAGCTTAAGGAGCACCTCATTAATTTTATTTTGTGGATAGGTATGGGCTATTAGAGGCACAGTGGGGAAGTAACTTGCCTAGGGAGCAAGAGGCTGCTGGTTCAAATCCCCGCTGGTATATTTCCCAGACTATGGGAAACACCGATATCGGGCAGCAGCGATATAGGAATATGCTGAAAGGCATCATCTCATACTGCCGGGAGATGGCAATGGTCAACCCCTTCCCAATTCTACCAAAGACAACCACATGGCTCTGTGGTTGCCAGGAGTTGGCAGGTGGTGTGATAAAATGCAGGGGAAACTGCTCAATTGGTTAAGGGCGATGTGCACTCTTGGTTCAGTCTAACCCTTTCCCTTCAGAGCTATTTTTCGATGTGCAGGGATCTTCTGTGGGGAGGGATGCACAAATCACACATCTGCAGCTTGAAGTGATACAATCCAGGAAAAGGTTACTCAGTGATTTTGCTGAATGTTTCAAGTATTGTCAGCAGTCTGTCTGTGAGCACAGCAAAAAGAGAGAATCTGGTGTTTAGTAGGTGCCAGCATGAATTTGTCACACTGGAGTAATCTCTCCTCCTCTTTTAACAGAGTTACTAGTTTAGTAGAGGACAGGGATGCTGTGGACAAAGTGTGCCTTGATTTCTGCAAAGCATTTGACTCAGTCCCCACAATATCCTCCTTGACCTCTGTGGAGAATGGGGCCAAAAACTCCATGTTGTAGGTTTGTTTGGTCTTTATTTTGATTTATATTTAAAATGGCTGTCCATTCACCACTTGCGTTGCTGGAGTAGATGAAACCTTGACCTTTTCTCTACGCTGGGGTTGTTTTTCTGGATGGTGTTCATCCCTGCCCCACCCCCCACCCCTAAGTTCTGGTTTGTGTTTGCCCTGATTGGCTAATCCAGGGCGCTTTCCAGATTACACTCTGAAATTATGCAGGGATTGTGGTGTCACAACACAGGAAGTATGGAAGCACACTGCGCAGATCAGACATTGTTGTAGGGTTTAATCTGGAAAGCGCCCTCAGGAGGTGGGCAGAGTTCCAGGGATTCAAAGGGGAGGTTGGAACAGTTTAGGGAGCAGGAGAGCAGTTGGAGGAGCTGAATCGCAAAGAAGAGAGCTGAAGATCACACAGAGGAGCCGGATCCCTCTTGGAGCAGCTGGAGGAACAGATAGCAGCAGGACCAGACAAGGCAGCGCTGAGCAGAGAGAGAGACAGGCTTGCAGGGAAGCCAAGTGGGCTGACTAAGAGCTGCTGGTGAGGTGCCTGTTAGGGCCAGCGTGGAGTGTCCGATAATTGCTGGATGGGCTTATCTCATCTCCTCCTCCTCCTCCTCCTCCTCTTTTTTTTTTTTTTGCTCTTATGGTTGTTAAACATTGCAAAAGCTACGTTCAAATTGGTATTTTTCCCTCTCAAGTAAAGATTTCACCTCTTGATTAAATTCTGGTGTCGTCTCTGTCTGTGTTCTCCACCCCAGGCTTAAATGCCACACCACCCTGCCTAGATTGAGTGAGAGACGGAAGGCTGATGGGCTGCCATGTGGAGACAGCCAGGAAACATAAGGAATTCCACTTGGGGTCAGCAGCAGTAAAGCTGGTCAAATCATGGGGCTGGTTGAGACCAGACCGTGACAATCTCTCTCATAATCTGATCTATTTAACCTAACTAGCCTTTGCCTGCTGCTGCTTCTACAATTATACTGGATTCTCTGGATAAAGCAGAGTGCAGCAAAATCCCCTCTAAAGCTTCCCTGAGAATTACTTGCTGCTTTCTGTAACAATTCTCTCTTTCAAAAACGGAAGACCAGAATGGGCGAGGTCTATTGGTATAAAATAGCACATGGTTTCCATAGATGGTGTGTGTCTGCCATCAGGGAGCATTTATGGCTCTAGTCTGGAGAGTGCCTTCAATAGGTGGAAAGGAAAAACACATCCACTCACTCATTTCATTCCACCATTAGTGGAGATGGTTTTGTCTCTATGGCAATTACTACTGACTAATAACTTACTCCAGAGCAAGTGCACATAATGACATTCGTACCTGTAAGCCTAAATTTAATACCACAATTAGTGAAGAAGCTCTTGAAAGTTAGTTGGGTGGTAGAGCACACATTTTCATGTGCGAGGTAGCTTCAGACTTCAGTGTCTCCAATTCTGCACTCTATCCAGGCCCATAAAAGTACGGAGGCACCTTCAGATGTGATATTGTGCATATTTTTCAGTGTTGAGAGCCAGTGTGGTGTAGGTCTTAGGGTTTTGGACTAGGAATAGGGAGACAAAGTTTAAATTCCTGTGCAGCTGTGAAATTCAGTGGGTGTACCTTCCAGGCTCGTTGTGAGGACAGACATAACATGTACTCTGCTCTGGGATCCTTGGAGGAAAGCCGGAGGTGGGGGAATAAAAGTAAAAACATTTGCCCATCTTATCCATCTAATGTTGTATACCTACAACAGCCCTGTAAGATAGTTTAGTATATTGCCAGTTGGGGGAGCCATGGCTAGAGGACAATGGGCTGCCAAAGGTCTGCTTCATGACTGAGTGGAGATTGGAACCAAGCAGTGTCTCTGCTGTCAAGTCATTGACAGCCGACCTCGGCTTACGCAGGGAAAAAAGGTGAAGAACGGGTTTATTTTGCATGTCCAGGGTGGCTGGAAATGACCCCCAAAGTCATTTCCGGCTGCCATTTTGGGAGTAGGAGCCATTTTGTGGCTCTTTTTAAAAAAGAAGACAAATGGCCAATTTGGGACTAGCGGAGGGTGGGGGTGGCAGTTTTCCTGGAAGGCTGGAGACTTTGATAGGGCACTTACTTTTGCTATTTCCCCTCATTTCCTGCCATTTTTGCCCTTTCCCCAGCCTCCAGGAACCTAAGCCCCAGATTCCCATTGCCACAATACGCCGCTATCTGTGGATAATGGGGTTCACCTGTAAGTCCTTTTGTCTGTCCTAAATCGTATGCCAATCAGTTTCATGGAATGACTCCTGATCCATTTTTTCAAAGTCCAGCAGATGGAAGTCATTAGAATAATGTTTAAAAGGATACCATTGCTCCTGTGCAGCAGGCCTTTTAAAATTGGAATCAAAATCTGGGGTCTCTTCATTCTCAGCAGACCAGACCTCACTGGGTAATGGAATGACATCTCTTCTTTGGAGGTGCACAAAAACAGCTGCTGTGCAGCCAGCTCAGGATCCAATACCCTTGAAGTAGATGGTTTTGCATTTCACTGAGGAGGACCCAGCTTTGCTAAAAGCAGGCCAAGAAGTCCTGCACAGAGAGGAGAATTGGGGGAATGTAGCTTCTCTGGCAACCAGTGGGTGGGACAGCAAGAATGATAACAGATTGCACGGAATATCGTCAGACAGAAACCAGCTTCAAAAGGTGGAAGGCAATTCAGCAATCAAGAGAAACTCCAAAAGCCAGAAGGAAACCAGAGATGTGAAGGGGGAAATCCATGGCTTGCCAGGGGGACAACTTTCATGAAATTCCAGTTCAGCAAACAAAACAAATAGGAATGAAAAGGAGTGTCTACCCAGTGTGTGAGAGAAGCTTGAATCGCACACCAGACTTTAATGCCCATTGGAGAATGCACACAGGAGGCAGTATAAATGCAGGGAATGTGAAAAATTTAATTATTATTTTAATTATCAATCAATGTGTACACACAGAAAAGCCATATAAATGTCTGGAATGTGGAAAGAGCTTTTCTGATCAATCATATCTTCTTAAACAGCAAAGAATCTGCACATGGAGAAAACTGGATCAATGCTTTTTGTATTTGGTATTATTATACATTACATTTATAGACCACCCCATCCAAAGGCTCTGGGTGGTGCACAACAAATTTAAAAAGACATAAAACACCATCTAAAACACAGTACTTAAAACAATTCAAAACCATTTAAAAACAATTAAAACACCCCCAAACAATTTAAAAACCTTGGAAGACTAGGCCAAACAAGTTTTCAGGGCCCTCTTAAAGGCCAACAGCGAGCCTAAATTGTGGCTATCTGCTGGGAGTGCATTCCATAGGCCAGGAGCAGCTGCAGAGAAGGCCCGGTTCTGAGTCGCCACCAGACGTACCGGTGGCAACAGGAGATGGAACTTTCCAGATGACCTCATCGTGAGATAGGGATCATACAGAAGAAAGCACTCTCTAATGTAACCCAGACCCAAGCCCTTCAGGGCTTTAAAGGTAATAACCGGCACTTTGTATTTTGCCCGGAAACATATCAGCAACCAGTGCAACTGTTGTATTGTAATTGTATTGTATTGTAATTTTATTTACAGTCATTGACCAAACAGAGAATAAAAACTAGTAAGCATTAAAATGTGTGTGTGTGTGTGTGTATGTATATATATATATATGTGTGTGTGTGTGTGTGTATATATATAAATGTGTGTGTGTGTGTATATAAATATATATATATATATATATATATATATATATATATATATATATATATACACATACACACAATTTAAAATTGGGATGATATCCCATTATACCTTTTAAAAACAATATAACTAAACTTAGCTACAGAAATAGAAATTGAAGCATCTTTATCTGAAAGCAGATGTTTTACAAGGTTATCATCGGATTGATCTTCCAGTTTACATATTAAAGGAACAATAAGGCGTTCCCTGGGATATAAACGGAGATTACAGTGGAGAAGGATATGTGCAACAGTTTCTGTATCTTCTGACCCACAACTACAGTGTCGTTCTTCTAAAGGCACACCCTGAAACCTCCCAGCTAGAAGTGCAGATGGAAAGGAATTAACCCTTACTCTCGTGAATATCCATCGAAACTTAGAAAAAGTAATTGTCGACAGATATTTTGCGGGGGAAAGATCCATATTAGTTTTTATAACTCTATAAAACTCTGGAAGCGCAGCCCAGTTTTCTTGGATCTCAATATCAACAAAGCGTTGTCTCACTACTCTTTTCGCATTCGCTAGACCCCATTCCGCAGTTGAGCTGGGTCTAAGCCTAGAGAGGTGAGTTTCGTACTTACTGTAGCACACCATAGTGACTGGGGACTAACTGAGAGAAACTCAGGAATTAAACCAACTGGTCGCAGATGTATTTTCAACCAGAAAGAAATAATCAGAAGCCAGGCCCGAGATTCAATTTTTATAAAGCCAGCCTCTATCCTTAAAGTCACATTTGCTGTACATTTTGGAGTGCCAAATAAGTTCTTCAAGAACCCTGATTGGCTTCTTTCCAAAGTGTCAAACCTTGAGTATGGACCTAGTTGTATACTATACAATAATTGCGGAATGACCTTTGCAGTATAGAGCTTTAAGGCAGCTGGTATGAAGCCTGCACCCTGAGTTCTAAAAAATCTTAAGATTGCTGCTGTGCTGCGTTTTGCCAACTCTGTGACCATACTTATATGTGCTGATTTCCCAGCATTGTGTAGAAAAATTACCCCCAAGTATTTTCTTTGATTTACCTGTTCTAGTCGGTGTCCATCTAGCATCCATACAAATGTTTTTACTTTATTGGTGAAACACATAATTTTAGATTTGTCGTAATTGATCTGTAGATGCTCCTCTCTGCAGTAAAGTGCTAAGGCATCTAACGCTCTTTTGAGCCCAACCCTGGTTTGAGATAGAATTACTGCATCATCGGCATACATCAGGATTGGGATTTTCTTGTTAGCTAGTTTTGGTGGATGAGTGTCAGATGTCTGCAAACACTTTATCAAATCGTTAATATAAAGGTTGAATAAGTAGAGGGCTAATACACACCCTTGTCACACCCCTTTCCTAATGGGTACTAAGTTTGTAAGATTACCAGCGTGGTCTAAACGCACTCTTAAAAAGGAATGTTCATGCATTTTGATGAGCAAGAGTAGAAGCCTTCGGTCCATAGAAGTAGCCGCCAATTTAGACCAAAGACGGCCTCTAGAAATTGTGTCAAAAGCCATCTTAAGGTCTATAAAAGCGGCAAACAAAGGTCGCTTATTCCTTTTGACCTGTTTGTCCACAAGATGTTGTAATATTAAGCAGTGGTCTAATCCAGATCTGTTAGCTCTAAATCCTGCCTGCTGATACTTAATAATGCACTCCTGCTCCATCCAAGCACATAATTTGGCACATAAGTGCTTGGCATAGAGTTTACTTATAATATTTAAAAGGCTTATTGGTCTATAATTAAAGGGGTCATCCCTTCTGCCTTTCTTATGGATGGGAACCACAATCGCCGTTCCCCAATCCTGAGGGAATTGTGCAGTTTGATCAATATGTGTGAAGAGAGCAGCCAGCACAGGAGCCCACCAATCTTTGTAGAGCTTCAGAGGTTCCGGCGGGATACAATCGTTTCCAGGTGTTTTCCCGCATTTCAATTGCATAATTAACTGCTCTATCTCATATGTGGAGACCGGAGACCAATGTGGTAATGAACCTATTTGAAGGGCGCCTTGGGGAGAGATATCATTGTAAAGTGCCCAAAAACTGAGAGGAATGTATCTTATTATTTGATATTGAAATTAGTCTCTAAAAGCTCATCAAAAGTGCAACTGTTTAAAAACAGGCATAATCTGGTCTCTCCAGGTTACCCCAGAGACCAGTCTGGCTGCCGCATTTTGAACTAACTGAATGTTTCGTACTAGTGTAAGAGATTTTTGACCCCCCAAAACTCCTGCAAGCAGGAATAAATGAGGGCTCCAAAAATCCCCACATTCATAGATGTGGGTCCTTTTTGATGGTACTGGCTGTCAAGAATCCCAAGACTCAAGAAGACACGAGGAGAAGTGAAGAGATTATATTTAATCAAAACAGATTTATTTTCTTACCAATATTCAGATGAATCACAGCATACAGCATGCAGTAAAATTACTTCTCTCACACAAAGCAGTCACAAAACTAACAGCCTAGAGACGCTGACAGAACCGTCAGACCCTTGCGGTCACAATATACTATACCCCAAGGGAACCTCGACTTGTTCCTCTTTTTGCTAGATGCTAGGTGCCGTCAAATTGATTGATCGGATCAACTTCCTCCTTTCCTCCTCCTGTGTGCCGTGCCTGAGCCACCCTCCCTGAGGGAGAGAGCCCCTTTTTTCTATCCTCAAATTAGGGTTTTAAGTATCCTCTCCTTTCCCACCTACGCATCTAATAGTGATTGGACGAAGAAGGGGTCTTGACCATTCATGACCCTCGGCTAACCTGTTCCATTTGACATTTAATATCATTGTCTAGGGGAGATGTGGAAAAGGAACAAGGCGTGGGCCAAGTGACCCCCCTTCAAATGAAACACCGAGCCTTGGCGTACTTTCGATCTGAGGTACTGAAAAATGAGGAAGTGTGCCTGAGCCGACAGGCCGATTTTCTCCAGTTTTAGACAGAAGCTCTAGATGGGGGCTGCTCTTGACAGCATGGAAAATTTGCTGGAACAGGGGAACTTGGCGTTCACTCATGGGTTCATGCCAAGATCAAGGCCTAAACTGTGTCGAGCAAACAGACTCAAGTCAAGCATCTATCTAATACAATATGGCTAACCTATCTATGCGCTAATTCAATATAAAATTGACCGGATTGGGCCTTACACTAGGTACATCACTGTTTTGAGATCATTCTCTTCAAGGAATGGACGCAGCTGTCGAATCAGCCCAAGTTGATGGACAGCACTCCTGGCCATAGCCTCCGCCTGAGAAACCAGGATGAGGCCTGGATCCAAGAGCACTCCCAAGCTGCATACCTGTCCTTTCCAGGGGAGGGTAACCCCATCCAGCACAGGAAGATCTAACTCATCTCTCAAATTCCAATCCCCCACAATGAGCACCTCCATCTTGCTTGGATTCAGCTTCAATTTGTTATCTCTCACCCACCCCATTACTGCCCATAGGCAGCCATTTAGGGAGTTAATGCCATTTCCTGATGATGATGATGATGATGATGATGACAACGATGGCGGCGACTGATAAAGAGAAATAGATTTGGGTGTCATCAGCATACTGATAACACCCTGCACCAAATCTCCTGAAGACCTCACCCAGTAGTTTCATGTAGATGTTAGAAAGCATAGGTGACAGAATGAAGCCCTGAGGGGCTCCATATAATACTTCCCACTTCAAAGAGCAACCATCACCAAGCTCCACCATCTGGAATGGCAGGAGCAAAACCACTGCAAAGCAGTGCCCTCTATCGCCAACTCCTCCAGGTAATCCATAAGGAAGAGGGAGGGCAGGAGAGGGTGGGGCAGGGGGAGAGGGGGAGGGCAGGGGGGAGGGCAGGAGAGAGGAGCAGGGAGGGAGGGTGGGAGAAGGGGAGGGCAGGAGAGAGGAGGAGGGGGAGGGGGATGGAGGACAGGAGAGGGTGGGGCAGGGGAGGGCAGGGGAGAGGGGGAGGGAGGAGGGCAGGAGAGGGTGGGGCAGGGGGAGTGGGGCAGGAAAGACTGGGGCAGGAGGGTAAGAGGGGTGGGAAGGGGGCAGGAGAGATGGGTGGGAGGGATCAAGAGATGTGGGGGAGGGGAGGGAGAGGAGGAGAGATGGGTGGGAGGGGAGGGAGGGCAGGAGAGACTGGGGCAGGAGGGTGGGAGGGGGAAGAGGGGGTGGGAGGGGGAGAGCAAGAGAGAGGGGAGGGAGGGCAGGAGAGACGGGGCAGGAGGGTGAGAAAGAGGGGTGGGAGGGAGAAGGAGGGAGCAAGAGAGTGGGGAAGGAGGGAGCAAGAGTGTGGGGCAGGAGGGGGGAGAGGGCAAGAGAGTGGGGTGGGAGGAAGGGGAAGAGGGGCAAGAATGTGGGGCAGAAGGGAGGGAGGGGAGGGAGAGGGGGAGGGAGAGTGGGGCAGGAGAGAGGGAGGAATGGGAAGAGGGGCAAGAGTGTGGGACAGAAGGGAGAGTGGGGCAGGAGAGAGGGAGGAACAGCCGGCCCCAAACAGCATACAGATGCTCTGTGCGGGTTGGCTAGTTTCCTTGATTTGCCAACAATGAGCTCCTTTCCCTGCCTCACAGGGGCTGAGGAGCCACTGGCAGCACTACATCCTATGGCCGCCCAAGTGTTCCTTGAGCCCCTGATGTTAGCCAGTGGCAGGCTCGGACTGGCCCACAGGGCAACAGGTCATATTCCCGGTGTGCCCCACCCACGTGGCGCCCCTGCACCCCAACTCCTCCCCTTAATTACCCATTCTGCTCCAAACTTGGCGCCCTCCCCACATACATTCCACCTGCCTCTCAGTGCCCCCAGTCTGGCCCTGGCCGGTGGGTCAGATCCTGAGTAGTGCTAGGCATGCAACGGTTCTCATGCAACTCAGTCTCCCCTCTTCCTCCTCCCTCCTGCTGCTCCCTGAATGCCCTGGCCCCCAACACACACACACACACCCCCCGCAAAGCTGCGCCTGAGTGTTGGGAGACAGCAACTCGCATATTGGAAGGTCCATGCTGCAAGATCCACATTGGCATTGTATTATGTTGTAGGAAATATTCCATGGATTGTTCTCGGCTCTGACACATTATGGATGCTAGGCTGACTTCTGACCTCAGGAAAGAATACCTATTCTGACATTAGGTTGTATTGGGTAGGGGTGTACTCAGGTTCACTTTTTAAATGAATGCCCTCCCAAGTGTAGGGTACAGATAGGAAGACTACCATTGCGTGGACAATTGTATGTGCATACATATTTGTTCATGTGTTCACTGCACATATTGTACATGCACTGAACATAACATGTGAATAGGGCCCATTGCTAAAAAGGGACATAAGAACATAGGCAACTGCCATATACTGAGTCAGACGACTGGTCCATCTAGCTCAGGATTGTCTACGCAGACTGGCAGCAGCTTCTCCAAAGTTGCAGGCAGGAGTCTCTCTCAGCCCTATCTTGGAGATGCTGCCAGGGAGGGAACTTGGAACCTTCTGCAAGCAAGCATACAGATGTTCTTCCCAGAGCGGCCCCATCCCCTGAGGGGAATATCTTACAGTGCTCACACATGTAGTAGTCTCCCATTCAAATGCAACTAGGGCAGACCCTGCTTAGCAAAGGGGACGATTCATGCTTGCTACCACAAGACCAGCTTTCCTCCCTACAAGAAGAACCTCTTCTGCTCCATTAGTCATTATGCTGTTGATTATGTTTTTGCTAGGCTTGAGGAAGGTCAAAGATTCTGTTTGATTTCTGGAGGGTCAGTACAACGAAGCATGAGACCTCGGATTGGTTTTTCACATATAGGTAAGAAACACCAGCAAGATAATAGACAGGCTGAGACTCAAAGGCAATTAGGCCTCTGATCTGCAAGCCCTGCTAAACCATTGCCACAGGTACTACTCCTACTCCTACTATTTATATACTGCTTTTCAACAAAAGTTTGCAAAGCAGTTTACATAGAACAATCAATCAATCAATCAATCAATCAATCAATCAATCAATCAAAAGAGGGTTCTTAATATTTGGATGTTGGGATCATAGAACTGAATTGAAAGAACCTCACTTGAGTTTCAGCCTCCAATCCCATGAGAGGTCTTCAGTCAGACCATGTTGTGTTTCTAAACCCCTTGATTATTGCTTCTTTTCAGTTGATATATTTACATAGAGATGGAGATGCTGCATTGCTAACCTTGAAGCCCTGGGTGGATATTGCAGGGAACACAGCAAGTTTTGCAATTTCACTTCTCCTTGTTGCATTTGTAAGTTTTGGAAACTTAGGTTTGATTCCCCTAATTAATATATGGTGATTAAGTGCTGTCAAGTCGGTGTCGACTCTTAGTGACCACATAAATAGATTCTCTCTGGGATGATCAGCTTAGCCTTTAAGGTCTCTCAGTGGTGCATTCATTGTTGTTGTAATCTAGTCCATCCACCTTGCTGCTGGTCATCCTCTTCTTCTCTTGCCTTCAAAATTATCATTATGGATGTCTCACGGTTGCTGGATCTTCGCATAATGTGTCCAAAGTATGATAGTCTGAGCCTGGTCATTTGTGCCTCAAGAGAAAATCCTGGATTGATTTGTTTGTTTGGATTGATTTGAATCCATTTGTTTGTTTTCCTGGTTGTCCATGGTATCCTCAAAAGTCTTCTCCAGCACCAAAGTTCAAAAGCGTCAATGCTTTTTCAATCTTGCTTCTTCAAAGTCCAGCTTTCACATCCATAGAGTGTCATGGGAAAAACCATGGCCCAAAAGTTTCTAATCTTTGTAGGTGTAGACACGTCACGGCATCTAAATATCCTTTCCAAGGGCATCATTGCAACCCTACCAAGTGCTAGTCTGTGGCATATTTCTTGACTGCTGGATCTGTTCGATCCTAAAAGGCAGAAGCTATCCACCCCTTCAGTGTCTTCAGTGTCATTTCTGAGGCTGGTTGATGTACCCATTGTCATTAGTTTAGTCTTCTTTACCTTTAGTCGTAGTCCCATTTTTTCACTGTGCTCCTTGACTTTCATTTCTATAACTTGCAGATCATCTGCATTCTCAGCTATCAGAGTGGTGTCATCAGCGTAGCGCAGGTTATTAATGTTTCTTCCTCCAATTTTAAAACCACACTCATCTTCTTCCAATCCAGCTTCTCTCAGTATATGTTCAGCATATAAATTGAATAAAGAAGGAGAAAGTATTCCAGTCTGTTTCACCATGTTCTGTCTGGACTATGGACCATGGACCATGTTCTGTCCTGTCCTGTGTATAGGTTTCTCATGAGAACAATGAGGTGTTCTGGGATGCCCATTTTCCTAAGGATA
Organism: Hemicordylus capensis; assembly: GCF_027244095.1. NCBI lineage: Eukaryota > Metazoa > Chordata > Lepidosauria > Squamata > Cordylidae > Hemicordylus > Hemicordylus capensis. Next base: position 162,840,003 of record NC_069658.1, read on the forward strand.
TTCCACAACTTGACATGGTCGACACAATTGAAGGCTTTTCTGTAGTCAATAAAGCACATATTGACTTCTTTCTGGTATTCTTTGGCTCTCTCAGTTATCCAGCATGCATCGGCAATGATGTCTCTTGTTCCTTGGTCTTTTCTGAAACCAGCTTGAACATCCGGCCTTTGCCTTTCCACGTAGGGTTCTAATCTGTGTTGGATGACCCTGAGCATTATTTTGCTATCATGTGAAATTAAGAATACTGTGTGATGGTTTGTGCAATCTGTTAAGTCTCCTTTCTTTAGTATGGGTATGTAGACTGACCTCTTCCAATCTGTTGCCCACTGTGTTGTTCTCCAAATTTGCTGGCATAGTTTGATTAGAGCCTTGACTGATTCTTCTTCAGTTGTTTGCCATATTTCTGTAGCTATTCCATCAATTCCTGTAGCATTCCAACTTGGTAATGACCGGAGTGCTGATCTAACTTCATCTTCCCGTACTAGAGGTTCTTGCAAGTAGGGAATATCTTCTAGAGTATCTTGGATGTTGACGTCCTTGCTGTACAGATTTCCAGTATACTCCTTCCATCTCTGTTTGATCTTCTCTGAATCAGTTACTATCTGTCCTTTGGCATCCCTTAACATACCAATTTGAGGTTGGAACCTCCCTCTGAGTTCAGAGATCTTTTTGGAAACTTGCCTTGTTTTCCCGTGTCTATTTCCATCCTCAAGGTCTTTACAGATGCCATTGTAGTATTGCTCCTTGTCTCTTCTAACAGCTTTCTGAAATTCCCTATTAAGATCCTTCCTGAGGTATTTATCTTTCTTGACTTTAGCTTCTCTCCTCTTCTTGGCAATTTCCACCGTCTGTTCTGATATCCATTTTCCTTTTTTTGTTTCTTGGTCTTTGGCAATCTCTTTTCACATTCATCCTTAACAACTTCTTTGATTTCATTCCACAGTTCCTCTGGTTCACTATCAATGAGGTTCAGAACTTCAAAGCGGTTCCTGATGTTCTCCTTGGAAATGGTGGGTATATTCTCAAGATCATATCGTGGAAACTGGATAGCTTTGTTTTTCCGCTTTAGCTTGACTTGGAACTTGCATATGAGCAGTTCGGCCCCCAGCCACGTCTTTGCTGTTATAACTGAGCTCTTCCACCTCCTTGCACCGATAATGTAATCAATTTGATTTCTGTGTACTCCATCTTGTGATGGTACCTCCCCCTAATTATTGTACAGATGCTTTAGAGAGTCACAGACTGGGTGTTTGTTTGGTTTTTTTTGTTTTTGTTTTTGGTCAAGGTGAAATAGTTTGGGGGTGGGGGGCAGAGAGGAAGGTAAGTGGTTCATATTCCAAGCAATATTTACCGTAGAACTTTTCATAGGCAGCATAATCAGCACCAGCATTTGGACATGAGTCTCACACGGTGAAAATATGGTTTAGCTGAACTTGATCCAAATGCAACACAGTTCTTGAAAGGTTCCGTGAAAACAATTGAGAAGAGAGTGCATGCAGAACTGGCCATAAATCCATGAATTTAACATATGGTTTGTTTACAAAAGGTCCAATGTTCAGTCCATGACACCTCAAGTAAAAAGCATCACATGTAATCCATCTGGAGAAGATCCTGCCTGAGATTCTGGAAGGACATTGCCACTCTGGGTAGATAGCTTTGCTAAAATCAGATACAAGTAAGGTATGTAAGCTCATGTATGTTTCCATGGTTAATTTGGGATGCCATTCGTATTTAGGATAGGAATGTGACTTTAAAACAGCTTTGCTGAAAATATAGGAGATAGATATGGTTGAGAATGAAGTACTAAAACTAAATCTTCAGTTCAGATCCTTCTTTGTTTTTGACACGTGTTGAGCCTGTCACACCCACTGTAGTAGTCGTATATATCCATTCAATCCTACCTCCCCAACCTAAAGTTGAATCCAGAATTATCTTCAAAGGTTTGCAAGTTGTAATTGATAGATTAATCAATTAAAGCTGTAGTTAATTAAAATTTGTGTCTGCAGTGATGATATATATCATCTTATTGTGATTTGATCGTGGTTTTAAAGTTTCTCTACAACTGTAAACTGCCTTGAGATTGTTAGATAAAAGGTGGTATATTAAATAGAAATAGTAAATAAATAAAAATGTGACACCCCACCACCAACACATCAGTGGAGCTGCCAGTTAAGGGTACTCTTGCTTGCTTTTTGAGGCTATTTTAGTTTTGGCATATTCCTCTCCCGGGAAAAGAAAGAAATTAATATCTTCTAACTGATAGATCACTTTTGTTTACTTAATTGTTAGTTATTCCACACCCTCTTCACTATTTATTTATCATATTTATATATCACCTGAGATGTGCATCTCTAGTCAGTGTACGCTATTTAAAACACAAATACACAAAACACAAATATAAAAACACTTAAACCAATTTCAGAGAATAAAAAATTAAAACACTCTCTTGAGATATTATTATTATTGAGATAAAAACAAATTAAACAGTTTAAAATTTCAATTAAAAGCCTGAGGAAATAGGTTTGTCTTGAGGGTCTTCCTAAAAACAAACAGAGAAGGAGGTGTTCTTATTTTGACAGGGAGCATATTCCAAAGCCCCGGGGCAGCCACAGAGAAGGCCCGGTCCCAAGTGGAGTCACCACCAAACGAGGGGCCTATTAGAATGGTCCGCCCAAAGAGGTTACTGGATCCGGTAGGATTCCAAGATGCCTTGGAGGGATTTAATGTTGGCTCTGATGGTGATCCTGTTGATGCCCTGGTTGAGAACTGGAACAACTTGCTCACCAGGGCAGTAGGCACGATTGCTCCTAAGTGTCCCCTCTGACCTGCTTCAAAATTGGCCCCTTAGTATACGGAAGATCTATGGGGGCTGAAGCGGCAAGGTAGGCGACTGGAGTGTAAGTGGAGAAAAACTCGACTCGAGTCCGACAGATTACGACATGGAGCACATTTAAAGATCTATGCTCAGGCGATACATGCGGCAAAGAAGCGGTTCTTTTCTGCCTGTATTGCCTCTGCGAGTTCACGTCCGGCGGAGTTGTTCAGGGTTGTGAGGGACTAGTCTCTGCTCCCTCTCCCTTGAACCAGAATTTGGAAGCATCAGTTACCCGCTGTGGTGTGTTTAATGAATTTTTCGCAGAAAAAATCTCTCGGATTCGGGCCGACCTAGATGGAGACTCCGCAATTAATTTGATGTCTGAACTGGAGGTATCCGACAACTCCTCTTATACGATTCGACTGGATCAATTTCAGTTTGTGACTCCTGATGATGTGGACAAGCTGCTTGGAGCAGTGAGGCCTAACACTTGTCCTCTTGATCCTTGTCCAACATGGCTTGTTCTATCTAGCAGGGAGGCTGTTGTAAGTGGCCTGGTAGAAATCATAAATGCTTCTCTGAGGGAGGGCAGGATGCCTCCTTGTCTTAAGGAGGCAATTATCAGACCTCTTCTAAAGAAGCCTGCATTAGTTCCCTCAGAGTTGAGCAATTATAGGCCAGTTTCCAACCTCCCATGGCTGGGCAAGGTAATTGAGGGGGTGGTGGCCTCTCAGCTCCAGGCGGTCTTGGAGGAAACTGATTATCTAGACCCATTTCAACCTGGTTTTCGGGCAGGTTATGGGGTGGAGACTGCCTTGGTCGGCCTGATGGATGATCTCCAATTGGCAATGGACAGAGGAAGTGTGACTCTGTTGGTCCTCTTGGATCTCTCGGCGGCTTGCGATACTATCGACCATAGTATCCTTCTGGAACGTCTGAGGGGGTTGGGGGTGGGAGGCACTGTTTTACAGTGGTTCCGCTCCTACCTCTCAGACAGATTCCAGATGGTGTCGATTGGAGATTGTTGCTCTTCAAAATCTGAGCTTAAGTATGGTGTTCCTCAAGGCTCCATACTCTCTCCAATGCTTTTTAACATCTACATGAAACCGCTGGGAGAGATCATCGGGGATTTGGAGCTGGGTGTTACCAGTATGCTGATGACACCCAGATCTACTTCTCCATGTCAACTTATTCAGGAGTTGGCATATCCTCCCTAAATGCCTGCCTGGAAGCAGTAATGGGCTGGATGAGGGAGAATAAACTGAAGCTGAATCCAGATAAGACGGAGGTACTTATTGTGCGGGGTCGGAACTCTAGAGACGATGTTGATCTGCCTGTTCTAGATGGGGTCACACTTCCCCAAAAGGAACAGGTTCGTAGTCTGGGAGTACTTCTGGATCAACGTCTCTCCTTGGTTTCTCAGGTTGAGGTGGTGGCCAGGGGTGCTTTCTATCAGCTCCGGATGATACGCCAGCTGCGCCCGTTTCTTGAGATCAATGACCTCAAAACAGTGGTACATTTGTTGGTAACCTCCAGACTGGACTTCTGTAATGTGCTCTACATGGGGCTGCCTTTGTACGTAGTCCAGAAACTTCAGTTGGTTCAGAATGCGGCAGCCAGATTGGTCTCTGGGTCATCTCGGAGAGACCACATTACTCCTTTGTTGATGGAGTTACACTGGCTGCCAATAGGTTTCCAGGCAAAATACAAAGTGCTAGTTATAACTTATAAAGCCCTAAACGGCTTAGGCCCTGGGTATCGAAGAGAGCGTCTTCTTCGCTATGAGCCCCACCGGCCGTTGAGGTCACTTGAGGAGGTCCACCTCCAGTTGCTACCAACTCGTTTGGTGGCTACACAGAGACGGGCCTTCTTGGCTGCTGCCCCGAGATCGTGGAATGCGCTCCCTGCTGAGATACGATCCTCCCCATCTCTCGCAATTTTCAGAAAACACCTGAAAACACATCTCTTCAACCAGGCTTTTTCAGCTTTTAAAAACTTGTTTTTAAATAGTTCTGAATATTTAATTGTTGTTTTATGATGTCTTTAATTGTTAGTTTTTGTTTTATGTTTTATAATTTTTGTTTTAATGATTAATTGATTTTAATGGTGTTTTAATGTAAACCGCCCTGAGCCTTTTGGAAGGGCGGTATAAAAGTTTTAATAATAATAATAATAATAATAATAATAATAATGTTGTTGCTGTTGTTATAGATATCATTGCAGAATATAGGCTGTTCCCAGTAAAGCTGCTTTTTGTAATTGGCTGATGGTGATGATGGTGATGATGATGACGATGATGATTACACCATTTGTCCTTTGGGATTTCCCCAGATCACAGTTGTTTAAGTTTTTGGTCAGATTATTACAGGAAACTTTACTCCCCATAATCAGTACAAACAGTTGTAGCACAGGATAGCGGGACTCTGTGTACTCAATTTGAAGCTGATAGGACAATTACTTGATTTTACATATATAGAGAGAGAGAGACAGGAAGGAGATTTAACTGTGGTGTTCTTCTTGTTGTTGTTTCCCCATTGATCTTGCGCAATACTGCAATTGGTCACCGTGGCAGGCTTGCACAAGATTGACTGGGAAATTTAAAAAGAAAAAAGTGAAGCACTATCTAAAATAAATTATTGATATCTATGTAAACCACTTTGGGAACTTTTGTTGAAAAGTGGTATATAAACATTCATTATATTCATATTTCTATTATGTCAATTAAGAATAGCTAAGGGAAGAACAAAAAAAATAAGTTCTTTAATACATGGTGTGCTTTCATTAGTCATGTCAACGATCTGCAGGATTGCCCAAGACCACTACCTAGTCCAAATTCTTTTTTATTTTATTTATTTATTTATTTATTTTTATTGTTAAATTTATATACCACCTTTCATAAAAATTATCCCAAGGCAGTTTACAGCAGAATTTAAAACAAGATTATAAAAATGACACAATTAAAATAGAAGCTAAAAATATATAAACAAATCTGATAAAAAATTTAAAACACAAGCATAAAAACAGTACAAAATACAAAAAGCAGCTGCAGAGACAATCATATAAAAGCCTGGGTAAAAAGCCAGGATTTAACATGCTTTCTAAAAACTGGATGTGTTGAGATTGGAAGTGTCAGAGATGTTCATGCTCTTTTAGACTGTATTCTTAACTGAATATAGGTCAGGAAACTGAAGGTTGGGAAACCTGGCTCTAGTCTTGTGAGAGAGGGAGAAATTTTTATCTGTCCACTCTCTCCACACCATGCATAGTTGTATAGATCTCTATCATGTCTCCCTTTAGTCACCTTCTTTCCAAAGTAAAGAGCCGCAGATGCTGTAGCCTAGCCTCATAAGGAAGGTGCTCCAGGCCCCTGATCATCTTGGTATCATCGTTGCTAATGCGATACATGAATTTTACATTCACCAGTATTGTTTGGCAGCTGCTGTTGTATAATGGCCATTTCAATAACACACTTGTAGTTACCCTTTACAGGCTTGCAGAGATCTGTTTAATTCCTTCTATCTTAATTGATCCATGCAACTGCTATTCTTTTCGTTTCTGTCAGGGGCGTAGCTGGGGAGAGAGAGCCCATATTCACCCCTCTCCCCGGTGGCCCCTTGGAGTGAGGGAAATAAAGAAGAAAATAGGGAGGTGTGGTGGAGCTGAAGAAGGGGCCCCCTCAGGAGCGGGGGGCCCCTCAGGAGCAGGGGGGCAGGGTTCTTTGAACCCATTTGCTCAATTATAGCTACAGCCCAGGTTTCTGTCATTTTCTACTATTCTGTTCTTTATGCTGGCCTTGGGCCACAATGAACAAATACATACATACTATTCTGTTCTTGACATAAAATACATTACAATGTACCTTACTGTCTTGAAATTACATTCCTCATTCTACAATAAGATTTCAGAATGCCTTGCACCAGTCAATAGCTTTAATTTGGCACTATATAAGGTACACCTTTGAAAGTTTGAACATTTGGGTGCGTTTTATGTATGCATTTTTATCATAAACATGGCACTAGTGACGTTATTAAAAGGTCGGGATTCAAGACGTCAACTCATGCTTTCTCAAACCTACTATTTTCCCCTTAAAGATCTGGCGGAGTTTTTCTCTGGAGACAAAGAAGTGCACACACAGGGAAACCGGCCACAAGACACGGGGGTATCCCAGAGCAAGCAAGAAAAAGAGAAGCAAGAGAGCAGTCATTAACTGGAGCTTCAGTCCTCGCTCAGGATTTCTGTCCCCTGCTCCTTCTGAGAGAAGACAGAAATGCTGAGAGTTGGGCAAGACACCAATAATGTTTAGCGTGAGATAGCGATTGAAATGAGAAGCAGCTTTAGGGATCTTATCGTAAACGAAAAAGCGTGGGAAATTAGAAGTGATTACTAAAGTGATTGGTGAAAGTTTCAGTGTGACGGAAATATCGGCCAATGAAAGGCGACTGTGGTTGGGCGGGCGGGCGGGGTCAGTCGTGGGGAAGTCTCGCCAGTTAAGGAGCACTCCCCAGCTAGGGGGCGTGGAAAGTAGATAGTTGACAGTTCTGCTAAGGCCAGCATTGGCTGGCTGAAGAGCAAAGGGGACATCGAATGACAGGGCAGACTGCCCAATTAGAATGCCGACCGACAAATGGGCGAGGCCGCTTAAAACACACGCCCTAATGGCACTCTTGTCCATTGGGATCGGGTTCGCTTTCCTATTGGTCTTGATCGAGAAGTGACCGCTTCAGCGAGCAATAGGCAGGGCGATTAGCAGAAGTAAGGCGGGGAGTCGCGCTGCGGAGTCGAATCCGAGCGGGAAATCGGAGGAGGGCAAGGTTTGGTGGTGGTTGCCGGGGGCTGCGAGAGGAAGCGGACTAGGTGTCGCCCTGGGCAACCGGGGGATGGAGGAGCTCATTGCCCTCGTGAACGCACTGCAGGACGCCCTGGGCGCCCTCGGCCAGAGCTACCCCCTCGATCTGCCGCAGATCGCCGTGGTGGGCGCCCAGAGCGCGGGCAAGAGCTCCGTCCTCGAGAACTTGGTCGGCCGGTGAGTCGGTCCGAGTCCGTCGCTCGGAGAACGCGGAGCCGGCGGCGGCTGCTCTGACTGGTCCGGGAGACCTCTTGACCCGCCTCCCCGCCCCTGCCTTCGCCCAGCCCTCTCTGGACGGGTTGGAGGGACATGTGAGGAGGCGTTTACGCGGCGTCGCCGCCGCCTCCAGAACAAAATGCACGGCGGTGTTTGAAGCAGGCGAGGCGGCATCCGGTGGGTCAGGGGCCTCCGTCATTCTTTCTTGGCCGCCTTAAGCAAGTGCTTGTACGGTCGGCGCTCGGTGCTTGTGGACTAATACAGTAACTTGCATTTGAGGAGATGCTTGTATTTCTGATGGATCCCTCCACACCCGCACGTCTTGTTGCTGGTGTTAAAGCCCACCTCGGAGTTCTCCACACACAGCAGGCTTTACTCAACGCTGTCCACCCCCCCCCCAAAAAAAACCATGCAAAAAGAGGGTTGTGGGTTTTTTTACCCGATAGAAATCGGGTTGCACTCTTAAGGAGCAGTGAAAAACCCGAACCGTATGTGAAGTCCTCCCTGATAGCTCGCAGGGACTTTGGGATAAATCTGCCCAATATGTGAAGGCACATCCTGCATTCCGGAGGAGAAGGGAACTAAACGCCAGGTGTGGAAAACTAAGAGAACAGACTCTGTCACATGCACTCCATACCAGAGCAAAATGTGTGTGCAGCTGCAGAACCTGTTGCTGGTGTGGGAGAAGCTGTACCTACCATCCCCCTCCTCCTCTCTGGAATTGCAGTGAAGGGTGTAAAAACGGATTAAGCTGTTCTCTTCTCTTGTCTAATACTTTTAAATTGAATCAAACCTACTCACAGTTTTGCCAGACAGCAGGCTTTATCGTGGGTTTTCTGCAAGGATTAAACTGCAAATTCGATTCAAAGTTGCTCCAAGAAACTGGTGCAAAAAGTGGATTTTTTAAAATCCTGGATATAGATCAGGTTGCACTCTTAATGTGCAATGAAAATCCAAATTGTGTGTGAAGTGCTCCCTGACCAAGGGATAAATTGGGCCGATATGTGAATGCACGTCTCTGTTCCTGAGGAGCAGTGTTCTTTCTAATTTTTCCCCATCTGTGTGCAGAATGAATTTTGATCTGAGCAGCAGTATCAAGACAGTATGTGTGCATGTGGGTTCAAAATGGGGCCTTCCTGATTCAACCTGAATGGGATCTAAAATTAACTGAACGGGCACAAAATACTTGTGAGTGTGCGCATGCTTTAGAGGGAACACTGCTGAAGAGATGCAAACTAAAAGCCGGTTGTGGAAAACATCCTGTCCTCCAAAGAAACTCCTGAGGGCCTGCTATTCAACTGGTTGTAAATGTTACCACTTTCTTGTTTAGGGGTTGGTTCAGGCTCAGGATGGTAAAGAGACTTTAGCTTTGGGTTCAGTTCTAGTTCACTGAAAAAAACTCTCTGAACCAGTTTTTGGGTTATCATTCCAATAAGTCAATTTCCTGAAAACCCATTTCCCCCACTTCCCATGCTCTTGGAAGTTGTGCCAATTTGATCATTAATATGTTGTCAAATTCTGTACATCTGATGTTCTAGAGCATGTGTGCTGTCTATCTAGTCTCAGTATATCTAGAACACAGGAGGACTGCACATGTTCTGTTGCATATGGTCCTCAAGACTGTAATATCCGTTTAAGCCACTGAAGTAACATTATTTTATAAAAATTTCCTGCAGAGATTTCCTGCCTCGTGGTTCTGGAATTGTCACTAGACGACCTCTCATTCTTCAGCTTATCTTCTCAGAAACAGGTCTGTGGTATTTTCATTGTGCTTGAAGAGTCCTTGTCTAGATGCCAGTGTGCTTGTGTACAATTTCTGCTTGGACTTCGACCATCCTAGAATGTAGTAGTCTCCTTGTCTTCTAGGTAAATCTCTCTTTTCCTTTAGGTAACAAATTGTTTCTGTGCCTTGTGTGACACCAAGGGTTTCTATACTATTTCAAAATCAAGAAGTCAGTGTCTTTGTCAAATTGATTTGTTGTGCATAGATATTATTTGTTTAAATTGCAATCTTGCAGAAGTAGAATAAAGTATGTACACAGATTTTAATTTAACTTAGGCTGTGTAGAATATTATGTTGGAAAGTGAACATAAGATCATAAGAAGAACGCTATTGGATCAGGCCAAGGCCCATCTAGTCCAGCATCCTGTTTCCCACAATGATCAACCAGAAGCTTCTGGCAAGCTCAGCAGCAGGAGATAAAGTCATGCCCTTCTCCTTCTGTTGCTCCCTTGCAACTGAGAAGTGTTCTGCTCATAATCCCTGATATGACACAGATTATAGCTCATAACCTGATCTTCATTTTTTAAAAAACCTGTTTCTTGGGTCATTGAATTTCAAAGATTGGCTTGTTGCCTTGCATTTGGATTCAGTTTCGATCCCACCCATTCCCAAAGGGCTCAGGTTTGGTAACAGTTAAAATAAAACCAAATGCCCAGTTAGTAATCCCACAGCTGCTTAATCCTGGTGGTTGAATGCCAGGCCCAAGTAGAAATCCTTACAACTGTTCTGGAAAGAATTCTGGATGGACCTTTGTTGGACTACTGAGTGCACTGTAGAAGACCCAGAGAATGTAGCTTTTTGTGGCTTTTGCTATTTAGACTTGGCAGGAGGCTGGTAGAATCCACCGTCTGTTGATCTTTATGGTTCTGATGTTTTCAAGAAGAAGATGGTCTCGGAGGCATTTAGAGTACAAGGTGCTTGGGACTTTATAAGTAAAGTAAATAAAAACAAGAATTCCCTAGATGCAAGAACCAATTTAATAATAATTTATTGTTTAGCAATCCTAATGTGTTTCAGGACAAAGTTCTTAATAGGATAAAGCAAAAAGCAACATGCCAAAAGGCACTGAGGATTTTGCTGATCAGAAAGCATTGCCCTCGTTTGACTTTGTGTCATTGTTACGTAGCCAGTTCTAGCTCAGTAGCATTATTATGTGTGCACTATGTGATCCTCAGTTAGCTGAGGACATCCATTGACTAATGTCCAGAAGATGACTCACTCTTGCCCCACCATGGCACCAAAATATCAGCAGATTGATGAAATGGTGAACAATACCATACAAGATGAACACTGTATAACTTATAGTTAGTTTGTTTGTTTTTCTATACCTCCCAAAACTTTTCTCCCTCCGGCGCCCCAGTTTTTAGCAAAATCTTCGAGGTGGCAGCGTTCCTCCCTGCTGCCCCTGCCCCCTTGTTGTTCCTCAAATCTGGAAGTAATACGGGTGCATGTGCCCTCCGCCGCATGTGTCATGCACGTCACTGTGACATGTGCATGTCACTGTGAGACATCAGCGGTGTATGTGGTGGCGGCGGCAAGCGGGTGCATGTGCCCGTATTACTTCCGGATTTGAGGAACAACAAGGGGGCAGGGAGGAATGCTGCCGCCCCGAAGATTTCGCTTAAAAATGGGGCGCCGGAGGGGGGAAAGCAGTGGGAGGGGTAAATAACCCCCCCATCCTTAAAGCAACACACACACACCCCGGCATTGGACCGCGCCTCCGCGGACCGTGCACACCACTACTCTACAACAGCCTCCCTGCTAGATAGTATGAGCCATGTCGGGCAAGGATCAAGAGGACAGGTGGTAGGCCACACCATTCCAAGCAACTTGTCCACATCCTCAGGAGTCATGAACTGAAACTGATCCAAGATCATCACATAAGAGGAGGTGCTGAACACCTCGGTACCGGGCACACGTCGCAATGGCATGTGAGCCTGTCTGATGTGTGTGAGCATGTGCCTGATACTTCCAGCCAAAGAGGAGAAGGTGTAACGGAGGTATGCTGCTGCCCCGAAAGACTTTACAGAAACTGAGTGCTGGCGGGGGGAGGGGTAAATGCACCCTCTCCCCCCCTCAAAGTCCGACCCATCACCCCTTCGATCCACCCCTGCCCATTTCCGTGCACATCCCTAGTGGGCAAGAGTGGCTTCTGCAGAATTTGAAGTGAGAATACTGTTCCTGGTGGTGGTCACTATCTTTTTTTAGTCTAAAATGAGCGCAGGAAATGACCAATGTCATTTCCTGTCTTATTCTAGGTGGTTCTTCTTCTTTAAATGGCAAGCAGCCCCAGCAGGCTGCTGGGAACATTCTTGGAACTTCGAGGCACTGTTGAAGCTGCCACTGTTTGAATATGCATGGTGGGGGTGGGGTGGGAGAGAGTGTTTTTCAAAAAGAGATACTACATACACACACAGCAAATAATTTTGGAGGGTGTGACTTGCTTTGAGGCTGTGTTCACAACATTTCTAACTGTACCAAGTGCTTTATCATGCTCACCTCAGTTTTAGGACTGGACAGATTTTTCCCAAGTTGACCCCTTGGTGTATGAAAGAATTACGAAGGCTGAAGCAGCATGTTAGATGACTAGAGTGCAAGTGGAGAAAGACTCAACTCGAATCCAACAGATTATTACATAGAGTGCATTTGAAGATTTATGCTCAGGCGATACGCGCGGCAAAGAAGCGATTCTTTTCCTCCCGTATCGCGTCCGCATGTTCACTTCCAGCAGAGTTGTTCAGGGCCGTGAAGGGGCTAATGTGTGCCCCTTCCCCCTTGAATCAGTACTTAGAACCAACAATTACTCACTGTGACGTTTTAAATGAGTTTTTTATGGACAAAATCTCTCTTATTTGGGCTGACTTGATTCAAACTCTACAATTGTTACAGAGTGTGATGCCGAGGTGTCCAGCAGCTCATGTGATGATCCTGGATCAGTTTCAGTTTGTGACTCCTGAGGATGTGGACAAGTTGCTTGGAATGGTGCAGCCTACCACCTGTCCTCTTGATCCTTGCCTTCAAGTCTGACACCCCCACCCCCACTGCTGAATGTTCGAACTAGCCAGTTTTCAAACCTGTTCGGAGGCCCGTAAAATGGCCTCCGAATAGGTTCATGCACATCCCTACTGCCCACAGATATGTGATGGGGGGCAGGGCGGGGGGAGAGAAAGAGAAGCCTTGCCACGGTTCCTTTCCCATACATTGACTCTAGGTGGTGACCAGTGATACCTTCGTAAGCGGTTAGGGACAAGACTGAGAACAAGCTTCCCAGAGGTCTGCATCTTACCCTGATTGATAGAACACTTCTTCTCACCTGCAGAATATGCAGAATTTTTGCATTGCAAGTCCAAGAGGTTTACCGATTATGATGAAGTTCGACAGGAGATTGAAGCAGAGACAGAGAGGCTCACGGGAACAAATAAAGGCATCTCGTCCGTTCCCATTAACCTTCGGGTGTACTCACCACATGGTAGGTGTTTGCTTTTGTACTGCAGTCAGGCCTCCTAAATGTAGGTATTGCTGGAACAACACACACATTTGAGGACTGACGATCTTTTGAAATGCATTGAGGTGGAAATATCAAGTTTCTTAAGAACCCATTATAACCTTATGCACTATTTATTGATAGCAAAAATTGAAATAGTTAAGTTCAGGAAAGATGTAATGGCACTAGGTGATAGTATCTTGGTTCAAAAGAAAATATGAATATCGTTGTTTGCTATCATGAAGAAAATGTGCACGCGCTTTATTCCCAGATAGCACACTTCTTTTATTCCATGGTGATTGCTTTGGCTTCGTGAATACCTTGTTAGAAGTTGAGAGAGCTTTTGGTTTTCTGTGAAACTAGATTTTGACTGGATTTTCTAATGAGACTCATTGAAAATCTTGTTCGTTCTGATGTTTCTGTACTCCTGTATTACACTCTTACCAATGGTAAGAGTCCTCGCCACTAACAGAGAATTGGCTGGCAGGGACTAGAGACAGGGCCTTTTCGGTTGTGGCCCCTCGGCTTTGGAACACCCTCCCTGAAGAGCTTTGCCATGCTCCCTCCCTCAGTGTGTTTAAAAAACATCTTAAAACACACCTTTTTAAGGAGGCTTTTAATATTATTTTATCTGGTAGGCTCTTTAGCTTCTTTAGCTTTTTATAATTTTCAGTTTTAATTTGAACCTAATAATTGTTTTTAATCTGACTTTATTTTGTTTTAAATTTAATTTTATTATTTGTATCTGTGTCTTTGTTATTGTTGTAAGCCGCCCTGAGCGGTATTGCACTGGAGGGGCTGGGTATAAATATTTTTAATAATAATAATAATAATAATAATAAATTAATAATTAACAAGCACATGGGTGGATTTCTCTTTAATGGCTTGAAGGCTCCCCTCCCTTCATGTGTGACCCTTGCCCAACTTGGCTTATCTCATCTGATAATCATATTATCAGAGAGGGTCTGGTAAATATTATAAATGCTTTTCTGAGGGAGGGCAGGATGCTTCTTGTTTTAAGGAGGCTATTATTAGACCACTTTTGAAGAAAGCTGCACTGGGTCCCTCGGAGTTAGCTAATTACAGACCTGTTTCTAACCTTTCACGGTTGGGCAAGTTGATTGAGTGGATGGTGGCCTCTCAGCTCCAGGCAGTTTTGGATGATGCAGATTATCTAGATCCATTTCAAACTGGCTTTCATGTGGGCTATGGGTTTGAGACTGCCTTGTTCAGCCTGATAGATGACCTGCAACTGGCTGTCAATAGAGGGAGTATGACTTTGCTGATCCTTTTGGATCTCTCTGTGGCTTTTGATACCATTGACCATGGTATCCTTCTGGACTGCCTGGGTGATGACACTCAGATCTACTACTCCATGTTGACCTCATCATGAAATAGCATATCTTCCGTAAATGCCTGCTTGGAGGTGGTAATGGGCTGGATAAGGGATAACAAACTGAAGTTGAATCCAAATAAGATGGAGGTACTGACTTTGGGGGTCGGGACCCGAGAGGTGGTTTAGATCTGCCTGTTCTGGATGGTGTTACATTCCCCATCAAAGACCATGTATGTAGTTTGGGAGTGCTCCTGGACACTAAGCTCTCCCTGGTTTTTCAGGTTGAAGCAGTGGCCAGGAGTGCTTTTTATCGGCTTCAGCTGATACTTTAGCTACGTCCATTTCTAGAGGTAAATGATCTGGTAAATGACAGTGGTACATATGCTGGTAACTTCCCGACTTGACCTCTTTAATGTGCTCTGCATGGGGCTGCCTTTGTATGTCGTCTGGAAACTACAATTGGTACAGAATGTGACAGCCAGATTGGTCTTTGGGACAACACGAAGGGTCCATATAACACCAGTTTTGAAAGAACTGCACTGGCTGCCAGTATGTTTCCAGGTGAAATAGAAAGTACCGGTTATTACCTATAAAGGCCTAATCGCTTGGGTCCAGGCTTTTTAAGAGACCACCTCCTCTGTTATGAACCCTGCTGCCTGTTACGATCTTCTGGAGAGGTCTGGTTACAGTTGCCACCAGCTTGTCTGGTGGCGACTCAGGACCAGGCTTTCTCTGGCTGCCTCAGGGCTTTGGAATATGCTCCCTGCTGAAATAAGAACATCTCCTTCTCTGTTTGTTTTTTAGGAAGACCTTCAAGACTCTCCTGTTCCCGCAAACTTTTAATTAGAATTAATTTTAATAATTTTAATTTGTTTTAATAACTGTTTTATATTTTAATTGTGTTTCATGTATTTTAATCTGTGCCGATTTTTTAATATCTTAAATTTTGTACACCCCCTAGAGATGTACATATCAGGCAGTATAGAAATATGATAAATAAATAAAATAAATGTGTGGAAAGACTTTGTAAAAGTCTCTGAAGGGCAATTTTGAGGTGAAGTTAGGTGACCACCTCAGAGGTAGAGTCTTACTTGTTTTGCTCACTTTCTTTGCAGTGCTGAATCTGACTCTGATTGACCTTCCGGGTATCACTAAGGTGCCAGTGGGTGACCAACCCCATGACATTGAGTACCAGATCAAAGAGACTATTTTGCAATTCATCAGTAAAGAGAGTAGCTTGATTCTTGTTGTGACACCAGCCAATACGGATCTGGCTAACTCAGATGCTCTCAAACTGGCCAAAGAAGTTGACCCACAAGGTAGAGCAATACTCTGTCTTTTCCTTCCACTTACTCTACTGCTACATGCGAATGGTCCCACAGGAGAGTAGGATGGGACATTGAAATATCATTCTGAGCTGCTCCCGACAATAGGAAGCCTTGACTTCATCCAAGTGGAATAAGCCTGTCAAGATGCTCCTCTGCTGTTATGTATCAGAAGCTGACTCGTAAAGATCCAGCCTTTAAAGGCCATTTTCTAGTGGGTACTGACAGCTGAATGGTAACATCCAGTAATAGAAGCCTTAAGTTAGGACAACTGAAACTACCAGAACAAAACACAGAAATTCTCTCAGTGGTAGTAATTTTAATTCTGTGCTGCATCATGGAATAGTATAAGAGATAAAAAGGTTTTACAAAACTGAGAACACTTGCTTCACCACTCTGACAAGCCTTAAACTGTGGGCACTAGTTCAGCTAAACATATCATCCTTTATTGTATTGTGCTTGTCAGTGTACCAGGTGATGTATGTATCTCACATCCGTGCTATTACAGTTTTATGATTTATTATTATTATTTATTCAGTTTCTATACCACCCTTCCGAAAATGGCTCAGGGCGGTTTACACAGAGAAATAATAAATAAATAAGATGGATCCCTGTCCCCAAAGGGCTCACAATCTTAAAAGAAACATAAGATAGACACTAGCAACAGTCACTGGAGGTACTGTGCTGGGGGTGGATAGGGCCAGTTACTCTCCCCCTGCTAAATAAAGAGAATCATCACATTAAAAGGTGCCTCTTTGCCCAGTTAGCAGGGGTTTTGTTGAGGAAAAAGCATATCATGGTTTGAAATCACTTCTGAGACCTCATTTAATGGCTCACCTAAGTATCTGCACTTCCTGTTGACCAGCAGTTTTGTTTCTTTTTCAGGCCTACGGACAATTGGGGTAGTTACCAAGCTGGATTTGATGGATAAAGGCACTGATGCCAGAGAGATCTTGGCAAACCAACTATTACCTCTGCGGCGAGGTAGAAATCAATTCAAACTAATAGTAGAAGACTGTTCCATTGAGTGAACTGAACCTTGCGGCATGGGTCAAATTTATCATCTTGGATAAAAGGAGAAGATATTTCATAATAGGAATATCTCCCTTGAATTAAAGAAGTACTTGGATTAATTATATGGCTCCTACCTTTTGTACACCAAGTATTTTAATACACTCTTTATTGGTTTGTGTCCAGTGGTGTTGGAGCAAGTGTAAGTAGCCAGTTTTGAAGAAATCTGCTCCCTGCTGTTTTGCTACCTCTTTATCATCCCTGAACAAATTTTGCACAATATGTTTGATATGACGCTGTCAAACCTTTTATCTTTGGTACGAAGCTATAGTTGGAGCCATAGTTTAGAAAACATATTTGGAAATGACCAATTTGCAGGGTCATTTGTAGAAGAATGTTCCTAGTTGAGTCTTGCATTGAGAGCCGTTTGCTTAGCAGGCTTTGGACGCCAAGGTTGTGATCTGCTTGTAGCACTTGATGAACTACTGCTTAATGTGAATTGTGTTTAACTTGGGCTATGGCTTCAGCTTGGACTTGAGAAACTAGTTCTAAATATGGAACTAGATTTGGAGATGATTCATCCTACCGGCAGACAAAACTCCTGGCATCTGTGGGATCTTTGATTTCCCTTTCAATTAACATGCCTGCCATCCTGCTCAAAATCATAATTCTGCATTTTTAATAAACTATGCAAAATAGGCACATTCTCATGTTTTTATTTGGGTAGTGTCATTTTGCCTCTTAGTACTGCTGAATTCCAGTACTTTCATGAACTAAGGAAGAAAAGTTGAGGCATCAGGGTGAGGCCAAGACTGAAGGGAAGAAAGTCTGTTGTATGAAGAAATCCCATCCTCTGTCTTTCGAAAGGGCTACCCCCCCTCCCCATATGTTTTCATGTATTTCCAAGTAGAGCAGGAGCAATAGAATCTTCCCATTGTAAATGTGGGCTGTTAGGGTTGCGTTCTGCAGTTGCTGCTTATGACCTTACCCTGTTTTCAGAATTTCCTATAGGCCTAGTGCAAAAGTACAAGGCAGAAACTAAACTAACATTTGGAGCTGTCCATTCGTAGGCTACATTGGAGTTGTGAACCGGAGCCAGAAGGATATTGATGGTAAGAAAGACATCCAAGCCACGCTGGCAGCTGAGCGCAAGTTCTTCCTTTCCCATCCTGCTTACAGACACGTGGCGGACCGCATGGGAACGCCCCACTTGCAGAAGGTCCTCAACCAGGTATGCTGTTCCAGAGACAACCTGACTCTTTTTAATTGGCTTGCCTTTGACTGTATATCATATCACAGCAATAGGAGGCCTCACCCCAAACACACATTGTGGTGGTACTGCATCATGAGAGAAAGTGGCTTTCACCCCTCACATCAAACGATCTGTTTATTAAGCCACTCGGCAGACTCAAACAAGAACAGTGGGGTTGTATATAGTATTTCAAATAAGCTCATTACAAGATCATAAACAACTAAACATGCAAAATGCAGAAGAACTGAATATGCACCAAGAGATTCAGAATGGTTACATTAGATTGTTTATAATATTGTCTCATGTTCTCATAGCTCAAAGCAAAAATTTTGCCCATCTTAGTTTGGATAAAACAATCCTTTTGTGCCCCAATTTAGAGCTGAGTCAAACATTACAAAAGTGGGGAAAGCAGGGGTAGGAGTGTTCTTCTTTCCCCTTCAGGCATACTTGACTCCGCACCTGACCTATTGCTTACATGGAGAAAGTATTCAGTAGTGCTTATCTCTTCTCATATGCAGGTTTTTCATTGGATTTGTTCTGAGCCTTTGGGCTGTTAAACATATTTGTCTTATTGAGGATGGACAAATCTTTCTGGAACAGGAATACCGTTGTAGATTATTAAGCCAGTACAGGCACTCCCTGAGTTACAAACACCCGGCCCATACTTACAAACCAAGCTCCATAACCTATTAAATTAATGAAGTTCCCAGCTTACGAATGCCAATCCTCACGTACAAACAAGTAATCCCTCACAGGAATTATATGCGTTCCGAGTCATGTACATCCAACTTTGGAACACAACCCATTTGTAAGTTAGAGACCCCCCCCCCCCCCGTACTTGCTTTGGAAGATATGGAGGGGCTGTGTTAGAAGCACCAAAGACCTCCAGTGGGGATGTACAACATGTACTGATACTAGCGAGAAGGGTATGGTGCTTGAGTTAAGGCAGTGACAGACCTTTGACCTTAAGTGCTGAATGCTGAAGGACCTCTCTTAAGTGTTGGGTACATACCCTGGACAATACCTTGATACCACAGCCTATTTCTATTTCTATTTAACGCGGCAGCCAGGTTGGTCTCTGGGTCATGTCGGAGAGACCATGTTACTCCTTTACTGATGGAGTTACACTGGGTGCCAATAGATTTCCGGACAAAATAGCAATAGCACTTAGCAATAGCACTTACATTTATATACTGCTCTATAGCTGGAAGCTCTCTAAGCGGTTTACAATGATTTAGCATATTGCCCCCCAACATTCTGGGTACTCATTTTACCGACCTCGGAAGGATGGAAGGCTGAGTCAACCTTGAGTCCCTGGTCAGGATCGAACTTGTAACCTTCTGGTTACAGGGCGGCAGTTTTACCACTGTGCCACCAGGGGCTCATGTACAATACAATGTGCTAGTTACAAAGCCCTAAACGGCTTAGGCCCTGGGTATCTAAGAGAGCGTCTTCTTCATTATGAGCCCCACCGCCCATTGAGGTCATCTGGGGAGGTCCATCTCCAGTTCCCGCCGACCCATTTGGTGGCTACACAGAGACAGGCCTTCTCAGTCACTGCCCCGAGAATGTGGAATACGCTCCCTTCTGAGATACGATCCTCCCCGTCTGGCAATTTTCAAAAAACACCTGAAAACCCATCTTTCCACCCAAGCTTTTTCAGCTTCCTAAATTTGGGGTTTTTAAATATTTGGTCTATTTTAGAATTCATAACCCAATTTGGGGTTTTTTTAATCACTGTAACTGTTTAATTGTTGTTTTTAAATGTTTTTAAATTGCTAATTGTTATGATGTTTTTTAATTTGTTTTAGCTCTTTACTGTTTTAGTGGTTTGTTTTAATTGGAAACCTCCCTGAGCTATTTTGGAAGGTTGGTATACAAATCAAATCAAATAAATAAATAAATAAATAAATAAATAAATAATTCAACCTTCTAAGGCAAGGTGAGGGGATTCTCCACACTGCTTGAGACCCAAATGTTGGGGTCCTTAGATGTTCACTGTGAATCTGGCTTGTCCTTGGTAAGCAACACTGCTGCTTGTGATGTTGATGTAAGATTCTTCTTGCTGGTTTTCTCTTCTCCATAGCAATTGACAAACCATATCCGAGAGACTCTGCCATCACTACGTAGCAAACTCCAGAGCCAGCTGCTGTCCCTAGAGAAAGAGGTGGAGGAATACAAGAACTTCTGCCCTGATGAGCCTATGGGGAAAACCAAAGCTTTGCTGCAGTAGGTCAAACCCAGAGAACTCTGTCTCGCTATGCTTTCAGGGAAACTCATGCTTGTGTTCTCTTAGGAGTTATGAAATGTAATGTTTGCTTTGGAGGGAGGACACGGGTGTCATGGCAAGCATTCAGAAGTGGCTCCTCTGTTTTTTACTTCTACAGCACCATTAATATGAATGGGGTTTTACAGAGTTCCATGAGCAAAAAAAAATAGGTCCCTGTCCTTGAAAAGCTTGTAGCTGAAATGCTACAAAACAGAGGGAAGGGAACAAGAGAAGGGATAGTAAGGGTGTGATCTGATGCAGTTAAATATACTTGGGGTTAGTTGCAGTTGAGTACTAAGAAGTTATACCAGTGGTTTGATGGAAAAGGTGGATTTTAAGGAGTGGGACACGAGTGTGAACTTGAAAGGAACCTTTTCAGAGGTGTCAGACAATAGAGGAAGGACAGCAGGCCTCTTCTCTCTTAAAAGAAAAGTCATCTCCTGCAACCTTTGGATTATAATTGGGATTTTGTGTTCTTTGCCCCTGCTAACTGGGCAAAGAGGCACATTTTTAATGTGGCGATTCTCTTTATTTAGCAGGGGGAGAGTAGTTGGCCCTATCCACCCCCAGCACAGTATCCCCAGTGACTGTTGCTGGTGCCTATCTTATGTTTCTTTTTAGATTGAGAGCCATTTGGGGACAGATATCCATCTTATTTATTTGTTATTTCTTTATATAAACCGCTTTGGAAACTTTTGTTGAAAAGCGGTATATAAATATTTCGTTGTTGGTTGTTGGGGTCATAAGTATGGGATGTAATGTCAAATCCAGATCTTTAGAATCTTCCTGTTAAAAGAAACAAACCACAATTCCAGCTTTTGGTTGTAGAGAACTGTTTAGAAATGCAGGCAAAGGCTATCAACTGACAAGAAACCAGAATAAGGATTAGGGTTAGGTCCCTAGGGTTAGTGTCAGTACTATCAGGGAGTGCCATGATCACTGCCATGCTCTGTGCTGGCTGGCTGCCACACGCTGTGCTCCAGACCCTGGAGCTCTGTGCAGGCTACCGTGCTCTGTGCTCCCAGACCTCACCACAATATTCCAGAGTATTTTAAAAGCTACCCCTTGGAAGTTGATAAAATCATGCTGTACCCTTATGCATATGCTTTACATAAGGTATATTTAAAGCTCGTTTCGGCAACCTTCTCTGCTATGTCCGGACAGCAATAATAGTGGGTCCTTGGTCTTTATTCTTGATCATAAAGCAAAGACCAGTATCTTTGGCACTTGTTGCTCAAAGCAATGTGACTCTTCCATGCTTCTGCTTCCAGTTCCCCAGTTGAACTTTCCTAGTGTGGGGGTGGGCACAAGGAAAAGCTGTCTATTTGGGTTGACTTCAGCTTGTAGGAAGCATTTTACCTAGCTACGGGCTGTTCTGTTGACTAAACCACTGTGAGAGGAAATTGCATCCATGTTACTAAGGTAACTTTATATAGAAATGAGCACATTGCTTTGCTTCACAATTCATATATTTACGGAGGGCATGGGGTTAGTTATCTAAACTATGCAAACATAATACATGTGATATTGGAGCATTGAGTCACTTACCGTGAAGGCTTCTTGTTGCTGGAGTCAAGGACGTCACGATGGGTTATCCCCCTTATGTGCTCCTAGGCAGGACTTTGTAACTAGTTTGAAAAAACCAGAAGCCTCTAGAGCCTGAGGGGGATGACTCCGCCCCCTGTTTTTTCAGTTCAAAGTTCAAAGGTATGACTGTAAACAACGTGTACCAAGAACGTATAAACAAAATAGAGATTATAAACATATAACTAACAGAAGAGAAACTATATCTCATAAGTCAAGGAGGTTGATGGTAACTTTCCTCCAAGTAGTGTGTTAAGATTCTTGCCGCATAACGTTGAGTCAATTGTGAATAATATGTCATGACCATAAGTAATCGAAGATGTGATACCCCAGGAGTAGAGAGGCGCATTAAGCCAGGAGAGCCGTGATGTCCTTGACTCCAGCAACAAGAAGAAGCCTTCATGGTAAGTCAACCAATGCTCCATTCCCAATTACTGGGTTCAAGGACATCACAGTGGGACATACCATAGCTTGTACATCACCTAGGGAGGGAGCTCTTTTGTCTACTCCTGGGGAAACACCTGCTGAAACACCCTTCTTCCGAAGGCATACATGTCAATTTTATAATGCCTTGTGAAAGTTGATGGATTCTTCCACGTAGCCGCCTTACAAATGTCCTGTAATGGTGCATTCACGTAGAAGGAGGCTGATGTCGCCGCCGCCCTTGTAGAATGTGTCATCATTTTCGTAGGTGGGTGAAGATGCTGTATCTCATATGCCAGTGTTATACATGCTTTGATCCATCTTGCAATGGTCGATGAAGACTCTGGCTTTCCCATTGATGCTGGTAGAAAGGATACAAAAATGGCGTCTGTCATGCGAAAAGATGCTGTCCGGTTTATATAGGTCTTAAGGCATTGTCTAACATCCAGTTTGTGCCATGGTTTTCCCCTTTGATGATTTGGATGTGGGCAGAATGACGGAAGAAAAACATGCTGTGATTGATGGAAAGGAGAAGCAATCTTAGGGCAAACAAAAGGATCAGGTATGAGACGTACAGAGTTCTTCGTGAATATGCAATATGACCTATATACAGATAAAGCTTGCAGCTCAGAAATGCGTTTCGCCGAGATAATTGCTACTAGAAATGCTAGCTTAAATGATAATCACCTTATTGGGATGGACTTAATCTGTTCAAAGGGCGAAGACTGTAAAGCCTTCAATACCGTGCCCAAGTTCCAAGAGGGGGAAACGGTGTGCCGTTGGTGGAGACAGGAGAGTAGCTCCCCTGAGAATGTGTTTCAGGTGTGGATGTGAAGTCATAGTTCTTGCAGAAACACCCAAGATTAGACCTACTAGCGATGCTATCTGTCTTTTTAGCGTATTAGGTTTCAACCCCACATCAAGGCCTTCTTGTAGGAATTGAATCGAATCAAAGCCTCTCCTCGGAACACTTTTTGGCGTTCTGACCACCTTAAAAATGCTCTCCGTGTACACTGGTACACCCGGTTCCTGGAAGGCCTTCGGGATGACAGGATGGTTTCAGACACCCTGTTTGAGTAACCTTGGTGTTTCAACAATCTCCGCTCAGTCTCCAAGCAGCAAGCTGTAACCAGCTTGGGTCTTGTTGTTGAACTGGCCCCTGTAGGAGTAGATGTGGTGTGACTGGAAGAAACCATGCTTCTGCTATGGCCAGGTGTAGAAGTTCCATGAACCATGGTCTCTTTGGCCAGAATGGAGCCACCCGTACCACTTCTGCTTGTAACATCCTGATATGCCTCAGCACCCTGGCTAACAGTGGAGTTGGTGGGAATGTGTATAGAATGCCCTATGGCCAATCTGCTGACAGGGCATCCGTGTCTTCCGCTTGTTCACATGGAAACCTGGATATGAATCTTGGAAGTTGAGCATTTTGTACAGTAGCAAATAGATCCAACACTGGGCTCTCTCATTGTTGGGCTACCTTATGAAATACTCTGCAGTTCAAGGCCCATTCACTTGGCATTGGGTCCTCTCGGCTGAGCCAGTCAGCCAGTTGATTCAGGTCTCCTCTCACATGGTGTGCCGCTAGTGACACAAGGTATGGTTCCGCCCAGGACATTAGAAGAACTGCTTCCACATGCAGGGCTTTTGACCATATGCCCCCTTCCCTGTTTACATGAGCCTTCGCTGTCATATTGTATTCTGGACCATGCCCTTGCAGTTCCTGATGAAACACACTTAGAGCGAAGCAAATAGCCCTTCATTCCAGCCAGTTTATACCGTGCTGCTGTTCGCTTACTGTCCTCCTCCCTTGTGCCGAGTATCGAAGGCAATGTGCCCCCCCAGCCCTTGTTGCTGGCGTTTGTTGTTACTATAATTTTGTGCGGGTGCAAAAATTGCTTTCCTCTCAGAAGATTTTGCTGTGATAGCCACCACTGGAGAGAGTGATGCACCTGGGGAGATAATTGCACACGCTTTTTGTTGGCTATAGCCTTTTGAAAAGGAGGGAGAAACCACTGGAGTTCCCTGAGGTGTAGTCTCACCCATGGGAATGCCTCCAATGTTGCCACCATCAGTCCCAGGAGTCTTGCCAATGAGAGCAGTGGTATTGAAGGAGTGGTCAGTGCCTCTTTGGCCTCCACATTGATCATGGTATATCTGTCCTGTGGCAAGAATAAATGGTCTTGGACTGTGTCTATCACCACCCCCAGGTGCTGTAGCTTGTGAGATGGAGACAGTTGGCTTTCCTTGAAGTTCACTAGGAACCCATGTTCCTGTAAGGCTTGTAGTGTGCTCTGTAGATCAGTTTCTGCTACTTCCCTGGACAATGACCAGATCAAAATATCATCCAGATAAGCAAAGATCCAAACCCCCTGGAGGCGGAGATGACCCATTAGGGGTGCTGAGACCTTTGTGAAGACCCTGGGGGTTGACAAAAGGCTGAACGGGAGTGCCATGTATTGGTAGTGTTTTCCTGAATATTTGAACCTGAGGAAGTGTCGGCTGCTGGGGTATATTGGAATATGAAGGTATGCCTCTTTCAGGTCCACAGAGGAGAAGAAATCCAGGTGTTGTAGGGCCCCTGCTACTACATAGGAACATAGGAAACTGCCATATACTGAGTCAGACCATTGGTCTATCTAGCTCAGTATTGTCTTCACAGACTGGCAGCGGCTTCTCCAAGGCTGCAGGCAGGAATCTCTCTCAGCCCTATCTTGGAGAAGCCAGGGAGGGAACTTGAAACCTCTTGCTCTTCCTAGAGCCTCTTCATCCCCTGAGGGGAATATCTTCCAGTGCTCACACATCAAGTCTCCCATTCATATGCAACCAGGGCAGACCCTGCTTAGCTATGGGGACAAGTCATACTTGCTACCACAAGACCAGCTCTCCTCTCTACTGATCTTAGAGATTCCATCCGGAACTTTTCGCACTTGACCCACCTGTTCAAGTATTTTAAATCTAGTTCTGCTCTTCTGGAACCATCCTTTTTGGAGACGGTAAACAAGATGGAATAGATTCCCCTTCCCTCCTGGTTTGGTGGCACTGGTTCTACTGCACCTATTTCCTGTAGACGTAAAATTTGTTTTTGCAATTCTAAGTGCTTGGAAATAGAGCGGGATCTTGGAGTTGGGAGGAACCTGTAGGAAGGAGGGGCTTCCAATTCTGTCTTGTAGCCATGTTGAATTATGGTAAGAACCCACCTGTCCATTATGGAATGTTTCCAAACGTGGAGAAATTGTGACAGGCGGCCCCCCAGCCATGGTTATGAGTCACGGTTGTTGCTTAGCTTGCTTGCTCTGGTTAAAGGTCTGTTGCTTCCAAAGCACCAGTTCTCCTGTTCCAAAGCTCCTGCCATTCTTGTTTTATTGCCTCAGTAAAGCATTCAGGCATTGGCAGCAAAATATCCCTAGACTTCGCTTTGGGAAATACCTTTGCTGTTTGGGTAGACTCTGGCGCTACCTTAGATTGTAGGCCAATAGTTGCTATGGCCCTGGTCATTAGCAGGTTAAAGTCTTCAGATACGAATAGACGTTGAGAAACATTATTTAGTCTTGATCTCCCCACCCACCCACCCCGCCTGACCCTTCTTCCTTGTCAGGTACCATATCCTGGTCCTGATTTCTCTCATCTCCCCCATCTGGTTCCCCTTCAGGATCACCTTCCAAGTCGATTAATGGCGTAAATGGCTTTTTATGCTTATCAGGGAGAATGGGTCTGGAGTTCAGTGTGTCAGGGTCCCCTAAATCTGGACCTGAGGAGTGTTATTCCAGTGTTGTTCTCTGGATTTGCCTTTAAAATCTTTAATCCCCTTTGAATGTTTTGTATGTGTTCTCTTTTCTGTTGCTTTCTTGGGGGTTGGGCTAGATGACCTTGAAGTAGTTTCCCCAGGTGAAGAGGAACTCTGCTTTTGCTTTTTGCATTTTTTTTGTTTTAACATGAGGCTTAAGCTGTTGAACAGTGTCAGTGATGTCATTTTTGAACCAAGCCTGCCACTCTGGGGAAACCACGTTGGGAAAGCTAGGGACTGGCATTGAGAGACCCGTGTGGGGGCTATTCTCTTTCTTTTTTAAATTAAACTGGCAGTGATAAGATAGAAAGGTTGCGGTCTGGAGCTGAGTTTATTTGGAAAATAATTGCAGGCCTCTACTTTCTTGGACAACAAGGAGGCTGAATCTTGCTGTAAGAGCTGTGTTGCTGGAGGGGTTGTAAATAATGCAAAAGGCAAAGCAGCAGAGCCAAACACAGACCCAAACACAAACTAGGAGACTTTCTGTTCCAAACCCAGGCCTGGGTGAAGGAAAAATGTCTTCAAAGTTAAATGAGACACTAATTGCTATGAAACAGTTACTAGAAGCTAATACTGGCACCCTCCAACAAGTAAGTCAGGATATACAAACACTTAATAAGAGAACATCAAATATTGAGGAGACAGTGGAAAAAATTGGCAGATGACAACAAAGAATTTAAAACAAGGGTGGAAAGCCTGGAGCAAGATGTGGGATCAGTAAGAGATGATAGGGGGAAATTATTAGATCAGATGGCTTTGTTGGAACTGAGGCAAAAAGAGCGTTTCCTGAGGTTTAGAGGAATCCAGAAAAAACTGGTCAAGATATCAAAAAAGTGCTTAGGGAGGAAATCGCACTACTTTTGGGAATTTCAAGTGAAGAGATGGAACAGCAGATAGATGCAGTTTTCCGTGTGAATTCTGAATATGCCACAAGAAACAAATTATTTAGGGATTGCATGGTTCAATTCAACAACAAATCAATTACAGAGCAGATACTGCAAGCACATTTTGCCAAAGCCCTTACCATTGAAGCTCAACAGATAAAAGTTCTGAAAGAAATACCATCCAGGATTTTAAGGAAACGTAAGGATTAAAAAATTTTAACAGATGCTTTAAACGCCAATGGAATATGTTTTAGATGGGAAGTACCTGAAGGGGTCTTCATTTTTTTTACAAGGGGAAAAGGAATAGATTCACAGAGCTCCTCAAAGCACAAGAATTTTGGTGGAAATACAAAAAAAACTTTAACTTCTGAGCACCCAGTGCCTTCAACACATAATTCTAACTAGCCAAGATGGATTATAAAATAGCTTCATGGAATGTAAATGGATTAAATAGCAAAACCAAAAGGGTAAAAGTTTTTCATTTTCTTAAAAAACAAAGCTTGGACATTGTATGCTTACAAGAGACACATATTAGAAAACAAGATAGAAAATATTTGATTAATAAGGCCTTGGGACAAGAATTAGTTTCCTCCGACAAGAAGAAAAAAAGAGTGGTAGTGCTTTATGTGAAACAACAATTTGAACCCAAGTTTATTTTTAAAGATAAAGAAGGTAGGGTGCTAGCTTTGGAAATTGTAGTTTCCGGAATCAAAACGGTGATAATTGGAATTTATGCACCCAATGAAAAAAAAGTAGAATTTTATAAATATTTAGAACAGAAGATGGCTGAGGTATCGAATGCTAATTTAGTTTTACTGGGAGATTTTAATGGGGTTGTTTCTACATCCTTGGATAGAAAATCTGATACGTCTGAAAGGAATCTGCAAGGCAAGCTACCTAAAGCTTTTTTTGATTTAGTAGAACATATGGATCTCTACGACTTGTGGAGAATCAAAAACTCAAATGCAAAGGAGTATACTTATATCTCTGAAAGATACAAATCTCATTCAAGGATAGATATGGTCTGGACATCTAAATCTATTACACCATGTTTGAAAAGAATGGATATCTTGCCCAGAACCTTTTCAGATCATAATGCAATTTGCTTTACATGGAAGAAGAGGGGAACTGTTTCCTTTCGCTGGAGACTGAATGAATACTTGCTGAAAAAAGCGGAAGTTGTGGAGAAAGCCAAAAGGAAGTTAAAGGACTATTTTGAACTGAATTTAAACCAAGGAATGGACAATAAGATAGTTTGGGATGCAGGAAAAGCGGTTATGAGAGGTTTTTTTATACAACAAAATGTATACTTTAAAAAACAAAGGGGACTGAAAAAAGAGGGATTATTGATGGAGATTTCTAAAAAAGAAAGAGAACTTCTATGGGCTAAGGACAAAAAGAAGATTACTCAAGTCATTAAAGTGCTTCAGCAGCAGCTGTTTATGTTACTATTAAATGAAGTTGAGCGGAACTTAAAATATGCGAAGCAAAAGTCATTTGAATTTGCAAACAAACCAGGCAAGTTGTTGGTTTGGAAAATTAGAAGTGAGAAAAAGAATAAGTATATATCCAAGATACCAACAAAAAATGGGCTTTCCTATGATGAAAGGGAAATAAAAAGGGAATTTTTTAGATATTATTCTGAATTATATACAGGAAATAAAGTAGAAGATATAAAAATCAACAAATTTCTAAAGACACAAAATATTCCAAAACTTTCTAAGGACCATATAGAAATTATGAATGCACCAATATCAATAATGGAAATAAGAGAAGCAATAAATCAAAGCAAAGCTAATAAGGCACCAGCCTAATAAGCCTGATGGGTTACCAGCTTCGTACTACAAATCTTTTAAAGATCAAATTTTACAGCCTTTGCAATGGATGATGAATGATATTTTGCAAAGAGGAATTATATTAGTACTGGAAGTCTTGGAAGTATGCCAATATTGCAGTAATTCCAAAACTGGATCAAGATTTAATGCAAGTCAAGAACTATAGGCCAATCTCACTCTTAAATAATGATTATAAACTTTTTGCTGCCATTTTGACAAGGAGAACGAAGGTTGTATTAAGACTTTTTATTCATGAAGATCAAGCAGGTTTTTTGCCAAAACAGCAATTAAGAGATAATGTGAGCACAGTTCTGAATGTATTGGAGTATTATGAAAAACACAATGATAAACAGATAGCTATGATCTTTCTGGATGCAGAGAAAGCATTTGACAATGTCTCCTGGCAGTTTATGTGGAGGCTACTGGATGTAATGGGAGCTGGTAATAATTTTATTAGGGCTATTAAGACAATATATTTGGAGCAATACGCTAAAATTATTATAAATGGGGAACTATTACAGAATTGTAAAATACAAAAAGGAACTAGACAAGGCTGTCCACTTTCCCCATTACTTTTTATATTAGTACTGGAAGTGCTTTGCAGAAAAATTTGAGAAGATGATCAAATACAAGGCCCGAAAGTTGGGAAACAAGAGTATAAACTTAGAGCCTTTGTGGATGATGTGGTGTTTTTTCTAGAAAATCCATTAGAGAAGATCGGAAGACTTTTGCAAAAAATACAACCATTTGGCCAGTTGGCCGGGTTTTATAGAAATAAGACTAAAACGAAGGTGTTGACAAAAAAATATGGACCAGAAATCTAATGATAGATTTTTTTGAAGTAAGTGAACTGAAAGTGGAGAAGAAAATTAAATACTTGGGCATCTGGTTGACAAACAAAAACTCTTTGTTGTTTTCAAATAATTATATTAAAATATGGGATATAGTAAAAACTGACTTGCAAAGATGGACTAGAATGAACTTATCTTGAATGGGAAGAATTTCAGTTGTGAAGATGAATGTTTTACCTAAAATGTTGTTTCTTTTTCAGACTATTCCTATAATTAACACCTTAACTTGTTTCAAGCAATGGCAAAAGGACATAACCAAATTTGTTTGGCAAGGGAAAAGACCAAGAATTAAATTTAAAAATTTAACAGATGCTAAAGAAAGAGGTGGTCTTACCCTGCCTGATTTACGGTTGTATTTTGATGCTGTTTGTTTGACGTGGTTAAAAGAATGGATAACATTAAGAAATCCCAGAATACTTGATCTGGAAGGATTCGATAGAAGGTTTGGATGGCATTCATATCTGTGGTACAATAAAAGTAAAGTGCATAAAGATTTTCTTAATCGTTATGTAAGAAGGAGTCTAATGAGAGTGTGGGTAAAATATAAAAAATGGTTGGAATCGAAGCTCCATTATGGTTATCCCCAATTGAAGCTTTAGCATGTAAAGAGACAAATATGCAATCTGAATGGGGTACCTATAGGGATTTGTTATGTTTCCAAGAAAAGGGCTGTAAATTAAAAAAAACCTAATCGAAGTACAAAATTTGGTTAGTAACTGATTTCAGTACCATCAGTTAAATGAAATCTATAAGAAGGATCTTAAAGTTGGATTTGAGGATCAGATGTCGAGATTTGAGAAGGAGCTGTGTGAAAACGATGAAAAATTAGTTTCTAAGATGTATAAGTCGTTGCTTTTGGAGGAGACAAGAGATGAAGTGGTTAAAACAACTATGATAAAATGGGCTCAAGATGTGGGTCATAATATAGATATGGCAGCTTGGGAAAAATTATGGAAAATGGATTTAAAGTTGACCGCATGTTATACTTTAAAAGAAAATTATTATAAGATGATGTATAGGTGGTACTTGACACCCAAAAAAATAGCATTAATGTATAAAAATGTTCCAAACAAATGTTGGAAATGTGGACATTGTGAAGGAACTTTTTTTCGTATGTGGCAGTCTTGCAGGAAGGCAAAGGCCTTTTGGGGTATGATATATAATGAGTTGAAGAAATTTTTTTAAATGATATTTCCTAAGAGGCCAGAATCCTTCCTGCTGGGAATAATGCAAGAAGAGTTTTCCAGAAGAAACTTAACATTTTTTATGTATGCAACCATGGCGGCCAGAATAGTATATGCGCAGAAATGGAAGGACAGTGAAATGCCCTCAAAAGAAGATTGGTTGATAAAAATTTTGGAATATGCTGAGATGGCAAAACTTACAGTACTGATAAGGGATGAAAACTTGGAATCTTTTAAAGAAGATTGGAAACCATTCTTACTATACTTAAAGAACAATTTTTCTAATATGGACCTTTCAGCAGGGTTTGAAATTTAGTAATAATAGCAGGTTGGGTAGAGCAAAATCGATTTTGCAATGTGTAGGATATATGTTTTGAATTACTATAGCAATGGTTGACTTGTATATTTAATGAATCACGCAGATTGATGAGCGGGAAGTCTATATTTACTTAATTAGATGTAACGGGATTGTTAAGATATTG
Organism: Hemicordylus capensis; assembly: GCF_027244095.1. NCBI lineage: Eukaryota > Metazoa > Chordata > Lepidosauria > Squamata > Cordylidae > Hemicordylus > Hemicordylus capensis. The sequence goes on from NC_069658.1 coordinate 162,871,370, forward strand.
TAAAAACCAATAAAAATTTTAAAAAGAAGGAAAAAAAGAAGAAGAAAAAGACCTGTAATAGATAAGCAACCTGTCTTTTCTGATGGGCTAGACCTGGCACCTGCCGATTTCAGCAGGCCTTGACATAGTAAAAAACCTGACGTGAGTCATTCTTTTCTCTCTCTCTGCAGGATGGTCCGACAGTTTGCAAAAGACTTTAGTAAGCAGATTGAAGGTTCTGGAGACCAGGTAGACACACTAGAATTATCCGGTGGAGCCCGAATCAACCGCATTTTCCAGGAGAGGTTCCCCTTGGAGTTAGTCAAGGTAAAATGGTAGGATTTTCTTTCCAGGTGTGTGGTGTACGTCGTTTTAAGATTTTTACTGTGCCTTTAAGTGGTTTGGAAATGTAAGCCAGCTGAAGGGAGTCAATAGATAAAAAGGGCAAGAAGCAGCAGAAGCAAGCTTGGTCAGCTCTAACTGTGTGTTAGAGATGTCTTGTGGGAACTGATCTTAATAAAAGTATTTTGTGGACCTTTCTGCTACCTTGTCTCAGATACAACAAGTTGTGGGGATGATTTTCAAGTGTGTTCAGCCAGGTCACAGCTGTGCGTCTCATGTACTGTGGGCCTATGCCTTACTCAAGAAGTTGATCTCAAATAGCCATGCCTCTTTTCTGCCCCACTTGGGGAAAATCAGTCCCTTCTCAGCAGGGATTTTCATGCTGCCTCTGGTAGTCTCTTAGGAGTACCTAAAGTGTATTGGTGTCTATATAACAATGCCAGAAGCGTCTGAGCCAAGATGGGTGACCTGGAGTACTTGGTTACTAATGAAAACAACATTATTATTATTATTATTACTACTACTACTACTACTACTACCTTTATATCCCGCTCTTCCTCCAAGAAGCCCAGAGCGGTGTACTACATACTTGAGTTTCTCTTTCACAACAACCCTGTGAAGTAGGTTAGGCTGAGAAAGAAGTGACTGGCCCAGAGTCACCCAGCTAGTTTTTATGGCTGAATGGGGATTTGAACTCGGGTCTCCCCAGTCCTAGTCCAGCACTCTAACCACTACACCACGCTTGCTCATAGACAAAGTGGGTGTAACAGAAACCTGGTGGAATGGTTAGAACCTGTGAGACATGATTAATCCTGGATATAAACTCTATAGAAGGGACAGGGAGGGGAAGATTGGGGGAGGAGTAGCACTGTATATCAAAGAAGGGATAGAGTCCAATAAGCTAGAAAACCTAGGTGGACTGGAGTCCTCAACAGAATCATTATGGGTAACATTACGAGGACTGAAAGGAAATGTCTTACCTAGGGACTTGCTATCGCCCTCTGGATCAAAGCGCTGGAGTGACCTGGAGTTGGAGAAATAAATAAGAGAGGCATCAAAGAGAGACAGGGCAGTAATAATGGGTGACTTCAACTGCCCACACATAGACTGGTAAAATTCACATTCAGGTAATGACAGAGAGGCCACATTTCTAGATGTGCTAAATGACTGTGCCTTAGAACAGTTAGTCGCAGAACCAACCAGAGAGGTGGCATCTTTGGATTCAATCCTGAGTGGTGCCCAGGACCTGGTGCGAGATGTTAGAGTTGCAGAACCATTGGGTAGCAGTGACCATAGGACTGATCTAATTCAGCATATATGCAAGTGGAGAATTGTCAAGGAAGTCCAACACTGATGCGTTGGACTTCAGAAGAGGCAACTTCTCAAAAATTAGGGGACTGGTAAGAAGGAAGTTGAAAGGGAAAGTCAGGAGGGTCAGATCACTCCAGAAAGCATGGAACTTATTTAAAAACACAGTACTAGAAGCACAGTTTGAATGTATACCAAGAAGGAGGAAAGGTACCACCAAGTTCAGGAGGATGCCAGTGTGGCTAACAAGTAGGGTCAGGGAAGCTATAAAAGGGAAGAAAGAAGACTTCCTTCAGAAAATGGAAGTCCTGTCCAAATGAAGAGAACAGGAAGGAACATAATCTCTGGCAAAATAAATGCAAGGAGACAATAAGGTTTGCAAAGTGGCAGTTTGAGGAGCATATAGGGGGGATCCAGAAAATTACAGGCTGCTCAGTTTACCTTCAGTGCCGAGGAAACTGATGGAAAGCATATTTAAGGACAAAATTGTTAAACAGAAGGAAAGGCCTTGCTGAAGGAGAACCAGCATGGCTTCTGCAAGGGAAAATCTTGCCTCACTAACCTTTTGGAATTCTTTGAGAGTGTCAACAGGCATGTGGATAAAGGTGATAGGGGTGTGTCCGAACCGGTCCGGCGGCCATTCTAAAGAATGGCCGAACTGCCGGACTGGTTCGGCCCTGGCTGGTTCAGGTCCGGGTGGGGGGTATTGCTTTAAGGGCGGGGAGGGCTTACTTACCCCTCCCGCCTGTTTGCCCCCTCCAGCGCCCGTATTCAACAGAATAACGGGGCGCTGGAAACCAGCTGCCCGCCGCGGGCAGATTTGGCCAAAAACTAAAGGTACAAATGCCGCCGCCGCCCGCCAGCCCTCCCTCCCTCCCAGCTGCCCGCCCGCCCGCCCGAGTCCTCACCCGATCTCTTTTAAAAAAACGAGAGGAACTAGCGAACAAAGCTCCTCTCGTTAGGGAGTCCTGTAGCATACTGAAGAAGCTTTGCGCGCATGCGCACGCCGCAAAGCACGCCGACCGCCGGAGGCCCAGTCTACCCGCCGGGAAAAGGCCTGGTAGACCGGGCCTCCGATCGCCGGAGGCTCGGTCTACCCAGCCTTTTCCCAGTGGGTAGACTGGGCCTCCGGCGGTCGGCGTGCTTTGCGGCGCACACAAAGCTTCTTCAGTATGCTACAGGACTCCCTAATGAGAGGAGCTTTGTTCGCTAGTTCCTCTCGTTTTTTTCAAAGAGATCGGGTGAGGACTCGGGCGGGCGGGCAGGCAGCTGGGAGGGAGGGAGGGCTGGCGGGCGACGGCGGCAGCATTTGTACCTTTAGTTTTTGGCCAAATCTGCCCGCGGCGGTGGGGGCGGCTGGTTTCCAGCGCCCCGTTATTCTGTTGAATACGGGCGCTGGAGGGGACAAAGAGGCAGGAGGGGTAAGTAAGCCCTCCCCACCCTTAAAGTAAGGCCCCCCTTCGGTGCCGGTCCGGACTGCTCCGAACCGTGCACATCCCTAAAAGGTGATCCAGTTGACATAATATACTTGGACTTTTAAAAAGCTTTTGATAAAGTTCCCCACCAAAGACTCTTGAGTAAACTTAGCAGTCATGGAATAAGGGGACAGGTTAGTGTGTGGATCGGTAACTGGTTGAAGGACAGGAAACAGAGAGTAGGAATAAATTGACAGTTTTCACAATCGAGATAGGTAGGAAGGGGGGGGGCAAAAATGATGGGACCTCTCCAGTTTTGTCATTAAAAAGCCAGACTGGAATTTGCTAAAATGCATATTGACAAGCTACAATGCTTCTGGGAGAATGTCCTTTGGACAGATGAGACAAAACTGGAGCTTTTTGGCAAGTCACATCAGCTCTATGTCCACAGATGAAAAAAATGAAGCTTTCAAAGAAAAGCACACCCTACCTACTGTGAAACATGGAGGAGGCTCGGTTATGTTTTGGGGCTGCTTTGCTGCGTCTGGCATGGGGTGCCTTGAGTCTGGGAACAATGGAATCTAAAGACTATCAAGACATTCTGGAGCGAAACGTACTGCCCAGTATCAGAAAGCTCTGTCTCAGGCGCAGGTCATGGATCCTTCAACAAGATAATGACCCAAAACACACAGCTAAAAGCATGCTAAGGACAAAACATTGGACTATTCTGAAGTGGCCTTCTATGAGCCCTGATTTGAATCATTTCGAACACCTGTGGAAAGAACTGCAACATGCAGTTTGGAGAAGGCACCCTTCCAACCTGACACAGCTGGAGCAGTTTGCTCAGGAAAAGTGGGCCAAACTACCTGTTGACAGGTGCAGAAGTCTCACTGAGAGCTACAGGAATCGCTTGTTTGCAGTGATTGCCTCTAAAGGTTGTGCAACAAAATATGAGATTAAGGGTCCCATCATTTTTTCCATACCATTTTCATTTGTGTTATTGTTTGAAATATTCTGTTGCATCAAAACTCTAAAGCAAAGTCTGATTTTTGTTAAATGCAGAATAAACAATGATGGGTGCCAATTACATTTGTCAGTTTCAAGTTATTTCAGAGACAATTGTGGGTTCTTCTTTTTTCGTGGAGGGATACCAACACATTTGTCCATGTGTGTACCTCTTGTCTGTGGGTTCCCCAGAGGCATCTGGTGGGCCACTGTGTGATACAGGATGCTGGACTCGATGGGCCTTGTGTGTGTGGTCCAGCAGGGCTGTTCTTATGTAGGATAGAGTACTGCATATCTCTCTGCTTTGTGTAGATTGGCAGAGCAACTTGGCGCTCTACTTCCTGGCCTAGTATGAGGTCAAATGGGGAGAGTAGGTGTTTATGCTGTCTGTCTCTCATGCTCTCGCTCTCTCCTCCCCCCACTTCCCCCCCCCCTTGAGAAATCTGATGTAAAGTGAATCTTCAGTTCTCTTCCTTCCTGGCCTTGAGGGAGGAATTTCTTTGCCTCAGCAGAGAATGCAGCTATTTTCTTCAGTGAAATGTGCTTTGGGAAATCATTCTGTGTTTGAGCTGTTTGCCAGACTGTACACATTTGAAGTGAGCTTGTCGTTGTACTCTGTTAAAATATAGGGAGGGTGGATTTGTGTTGCTTCATGTCTGATGGCTTCCCAATAATTTCCTCACATGGCTGTAAAGTGTGCACCTGCAGGCACTGCCTTGTTTCATGAGAGATCTCGTGTTGTTGCTAGGTCCAGGAAGCTCTGCTGTGTGTCTGGCTATACTTGTTTATTTGATTAGTTAACTTTCCTCTTCTGCCAAGTCAATAGTTTACAGAAAGTAAAAAATGAGAGATATTGGCTAGATTGTTTTTTAACTTCTGGGTAACTGCTATGATGTGCTAATTTTTGTTCTACTTGGCATTGTGTGCAATTAATAAAGTACTCTAATTGTCTTAATTAATAGCCTTGGCTCCTGAGAGGAACCCCTGTTGTATTGCATCTTATCTCCCCACCTCCCATCTCATGGTCAAAGTAGGGTGTTGGGTTTGTTTTAGTTCACCAATAAATGATGATCCAGTTGATGGTTCACTTGGCTGTTAAGATTATATCCCAGGCTGAAGTGTGGCCTGAAACTCAGTGGCACTACTCTTGAGAGGGGGATTGCTCTTACCTCTGGGGTCTGGTTAAGAGGAATTATTTTTCCTTCCACTGAGAGGAATGCTCACATGTACGTGCTCTGCTTTTGGCTTTATAAGAACACTAGTGTTTTTAAGCCCATTGGATAACGGGCGCTAGTGGAGCTGTGCGCTCCGGACCCCCGCCTCCATTCCCCCTCCCGCCGCCCGCGGCTCTGGCCGGGCCCACCGCTGCCCGGGCCCACCGCCGCATCCAGTTTCCCCCGCCGCCTCATCCGGCGGCCATGTTGGGCGGCCAGAAGCGGCCGCCCCGAAGAAGCTGGGTAAGCGGCGGCGCAGCCAGGCCTCGGCCAGTGTCCCCCGCCGCCGCTTATCCAGCTTCTTCGGGGCGGCCGCTTCTGGCCACCCAAGATGGCCGCCGGGTGCTGGCGGTCGTGTACCCCTGGCTCTGTTCTGGGCATGTGCTTCGCGCATGCCCAGAATAGGCCAGGGAGGCACGGATGGACACCAAGCGTTTTATTAGAGAGGATAAGAAACTGCCATATACTAAGTCAGGTCATTGATCCATCTAGCTCAGGTTTTTTGTTTTGACCAGCAGGAGAGTTTCCAACAGGAGTCTTCCCCAGTCCTCCCTGGAGATGCCGGAGATTGAACCTGCCACTCTCTGCATGCGAAGCAGATGCTTAGCCACCGAGCTATGGCCCCATCCCCAAAGGTGGCATACAAATAAACCTTCGATCCTGAACCTTGGCACAGGTTCTGGCTAAGATGCTTGGCTTTGCAAACTTTACTAAAGTTTGGGCTGCACTCTGTTGGTGCAGCCCAAACAAGGAAGTTGTTCAGAAAGGAGTCCTCTCTTTGTTTTATGTATATACATAGTAAGGTTTTTTTAAAAAATAGGACACCTTTCAGTACAAGACTCCTATGGAGTCCCAGGTGTACAACATAGAATTAAAATAACAAAAAGTCCATATAAAAACAATATGCTATGAAGGTATCCAGCAGTTGGATATCTACTTTCTTTAATCTTTTGGTTCTTTGCCTTTAGATGGAATTTGAGAAGAATTTGAGACGAGAAATTGGCTACGCGATCAAAAACAGCCACGGTGTAAGGCAAGTTTTGGAGGAGTGGCTGATATGACCCCGCTGTTCCAGTGATGAAACATACATGATGGTGCCTGTCTGTGGCACCCAAAGCAGGTTGACAATCAGTGTGGGGAGCCTCTGCTGCTGGTAGCACCTCCCATTCTACCCAGGTCAAAATGAAACCTGTCAATGAGATGAGGAAGAGAAATGGAATGGTTATCAATGTGTCAGGATCCCTGGTGCTTTACAGAACTAAAAGGAAGATCCTCATCTTTCCTCCGTGGAGGAGTCTGAGCACGAGTAGAGGGAACTGAAATCCCAGGACGGCATGTTCATTTGCAGGCACTTCTAGCACAGCTCCGCCACACAAGGGAGTCCTTCTGACTGATGCCTTTCTCCTTCTCTTCTTCCCCACCCCGCCCTTTCTCAGCTTTTAATTTTCTTGGCCTTGGAAGCAAAGATGCAGCCGGAAGAGTGTTGTGTTTGAGTTACCTTTGGCTTCTCCAGTGGGTATTAAACTTTGACTCTACCTGGGATAAAGTTTTTAGGCTCGTATAAATGCGCCAGTGGTAGGAGATTATCTGATCTGTTCTAATTCACCCATGCACAATGGGGGACAATGGCAAGCAAGATCCATGGCTCCCAGAGGTATTAATGTGTCTCTTCTCTTCCTCTTTCCCCTCCACTTGTCCCAGAAAAAGTATCTGTAGTGATCTGTCCAGCTCTTCTTCTGAGTGGGACTACAGTACCCAGCTATCCCACGCTTCCTCCCAGCTGTCCCATGTGCTTTTCCAGGCTGCCCTGAGTCACTCCCCGCCCACCCCCAGATGCTCCCAAGATCCTTTTCAGCCACCTTCATGCCAATGCTGGATTGGCAATTAAAGCACTCCCACCACTACTGCACTACCAGGGCAATTGCGCCGCATTCTGCTGCCTCCTAGTGGTAGGGGCTGGGATTTCGGACATCCTTCACCAACTTGCACAGACCTAGTAAGTATACCACTCCTTCTCCCTAGATGTTCGTTAATAGCAACTTGCTCTATTTCTAGAATGTGGTAGCCATCAGAACAATGGTGGCCAAACTTCTTGCCAAGACTTCCACAAGCCAAGTCCACCGTGTGACGCAGTGCCACTCTAGTGTCCACTACATAGTACCTGTGCAGCCTTTTCTCCTGTGTCTGGAAGTAGGCTTGACTGCAGTCTCCTGAGATGGGAAGCTGGTAGCTGAGCAGCACTGCACTGAGAGACAAGACTTGTGGGACTCTGTTGTAGTCAGGCCTTCCTGTTCCAGTCTAGGAGTTCAACAAATTGCTGCTGCCTTTATCACTTGTGGCACCATTGCCATCGGCAATGCCATCCGTACTCTCTCTAGATCAAAGTGATAACGGTAGACACCAAGAAGCAGTCGACTCCCTCCCCTCCCCTGGGGCAGTTCCCTCTGTCTTGGGGAGCCAGTACGAGGTAGGCTCCCATGTTCTTTGGTGAGCGCCTCCTGCTGTGCACTCACTCGGAAACACTGCAAGGAATAACCAGTCAGGATGCAGTCTCTTTGTGGCAGTGCTTGGATCTAGTGTGAGCAGCTCACCCTCAAGGGATTCCTGAAAGTGAGGTAGCTTCTTATCCATCTTATTTATTTGTTTCTCTATTTAAACCGATTTGAAAATTTTGTTGAAAAGTGATATATAGATATTTGCTGTTGTTGTCAACAATTTGTCAATGTAAGAAGGATCTTCCTAAGGAAGTGCTGCTCCTTTTTCCTTTGTGCATTACTAACCTGTTGAATCTTTCTCCTCTCTCTGTCTCCTTTTTATTTTCCTGCTTTTCTTTTGGCATCTCTCCTTCCTGCTCATGCTTTCGGCATGGCACAGGATGGGGCTCTTCACGCCTGACATGGCCTTTGAAACCATAGTGAAAAAACAGATTGTAAAGCTCAAAGAGCCCAGTTTGAAGTGTGTTGCTCTAGTGGCCTCAGAGCTGTCCAGGGTCATCAGAAAGTGTGCAGAGAAGGTAATGGCTCTCTACTCTTTTTCACCCTTCTCCCTTACTCTTCCTAACACTTGGAATATGGCTGTTTGCAGTACCCAGCTAAAAGGAAATCAGAGTGCATTCCACAAAAGGCAGTCTGTGTTTGTACAAAGCCTGAGTCCTGAGCACCTGATGTTCTTCAAAGCACTTAAGAGGCTTGGGGTCTGAGCTAGAATGCTCTTTTGTCCACTTGGCTCCTAAGCTGAATGACTCTTCCTGTGGATTGGTTGGCTTCACAGCAGATCCCTGGAGAAATTGCACAGGTATTGCTGATAGCATAGCTGAACTTGGTGGGGTGCGGGGGAAACAGCTGAGCCTCAGGAGCACTTTCCATGAATGAGACTGATCTTTTGAATCGCTCTGTACCAGAAGAAGCTGTGTGTGAGCACTGAGTCACGAGAAGAATCCTGGTTCTGCCAAGATGTTACATTACCAATTCTCCCACATTCACCTGTGGGTTGTCCTATGCTTTTAATCAAACAGCAAGCAGCTACTATTCTTCCTGTGGCACTAAGAAACCAGCCTCTTCTGTCTTCCTTCTGCCAAATTCCACAAGGATTTTGGGCTTTTTCCCTGATATGGGCTGTAGGCTCCTAGAGAAATTCATGAAGAGCAGTTCCTCTTGTTTGGTGCAGGGTCCTTTCTCAATAGCAAACCTGGGAGGGAAGCCTAGTCCTTCCCGCCTTTTCTCCCTGTGTCTCTGTGTGAATGGTACTTAAAGCTGCAGAGATCTGAACTCTTTCCCACTTGTCCTCAGCTGGGTTCCTACCCCAGGCTGCGAGAAGAGATAGAGAGGATTGTTACTACACACATCCGAGAATGTGAAGGAAGGACTAAGGACCAGGTGAGAGCAGTCTCTTTTTGTGTCTACTTTTCAAAAGAAGCTTTTGGACTGGCCCATAATAGCAGAGTCAAAGCCCCAAATAATTTCTAACTGTAAATCACAGCAAAGTGAACTTGTGCAGTTTCCTCAGACTTTCCATTGAGTTGGAATTGCTGCCAGAGCAGTGTTGTAAGGCAAGCAAACATTGCTTGGGTACAGTGTGCTCTCTCTGTTTTTCTTAAGCCACAACTTCAACAGGTCCGTGCATGTCTTGTTGAACAGGTCTGGTCCAGGTATGTGCACTGGCCTTCTATGGTCCCATCACTGGCTGCATGTCTGGTCGGAAGGTCCATTTTAAAATGTTTCTGCAAGCAGGCATGTTTTCCACAAGGGTGTACTGTTTGCTAGTACTTTACTGGTGTACTAGTGACAATTAGTACTCTTGCTTTTGCTAGGTATAAGACCAAGGAGAATGGCTGAAATGAGAAGTCGTACACAGGAAAGTGCCCTGTAATTTGAACAGATAGCTCAGCCAATTAAAACTTTGATGTTTCTAATAAGTCCATCTGCATGAAAGAACTCTTATTAGAGAGGTTTAAAAGATGTTTTTGTTCAGTATACTGCCAGTGTCATTTGCTTGGAGCCTCAGTTTGTCTTATGTGTATCAACACTTGTAATTTGAAGATGTTGCTTAATCTGTTTAAGTGTACCTTAGTAGAGAACTTTGCCTACTTGCGAGAGGATAAACTAGATGGGCTCATTCTTCTGACTTGTTGCCAGTCAACTAGTCTTGTCTTTTTTTCCTGCCATCTTTCCTCTCCAGGTTCTCCTGCTGATTGACTCAGAGCTGTCCTACATCAACACTAACCATGAAGACTTCATTGGATTTGCCAAATGAGTGTCTATTCTCAAGTAAAGCCGAGGAGGGCTGAGAGGCAAGCAGTTCAGTTTACTTACGGTCACTGACCAGAGAAAAATATACATATAGCTCAAACAGTAACAATAGCTAATCCAGCTATCTGTAGAGCTTATGGAGTCCAGCTATACAGACACACATTTACTTCAAATTCTAATGGGAATGAGACAGAACTTAGCAACTGCATAAGTATGTAGAGTGCTGGACTAGGACCGGGGAGATCCGAGTTCAAATCCCCATTCAGCCATAATACTAGCTGGGTGTCTCTGGGCCAGTCACTTCTCTCTCAGCCTAACCCACTTCACAGGGTTGTTGTGAGAAGAAACTATGTAGAAGTAGTATGTAGTACACCGCTCTGGGCTCCTTGGAGGAAGAACGGGATATAAATGTAAAAATAAATAAAATAAAGATAGCTAAAATAGAATTTATCCATGCAGCCAGGGTAATTTGCTAGAAGGGGCACTATTAGTTCATAGCACGTGTCCCTATAGAAACTGCAGTATAGCAGCACATGCGGTAGTGTCTCAATAGCAGCTGACTTGCAAGGACAAAACTGTCCCACGTAAAGGACTTTTTTCATCCTGCCTTCAAACACAGCAGAAGGTAAAACATCAACGCGTGCTAGCATGAAGGTTCTACGGCATTTTGCTATTGTAAGCTTACCTAGGTAATTAGCAGGTTTCATATTCAATAGTTGGTTACCCACCATTAATCTCCTTGATATAAAACTTCTATTGGATTGCCACGCTACATGACAAATTCTTTAGGAGAGTGCCAGGCTAGCTTGATCAAGATTCATAGCCAACAATAACTGCGGATCAAACCATAGGAAAACAATTTCTTTTTTAAGTTCCATTTCCCAGTTGGAAGTGAACTTATCTGCTAACATGAGTGGTAACAATCCAGTGTGATTAAGGTTTATTTTGAGCCAAATTTTAAATATTAAAAGCCAGATTGTAGACTCGACATTTATCAGACCTGCCTCCACTCTCAGAGCTGTGTTAGAAATGCCTCATGGTACTTGAAATAGCTTACTATGAAATTTAGACTGGACAGCTTCTATGGCTTGGATGTTAGGATAAAAGCCAAGCTGTGCTCCATACAGCAAATGAGCGAACACCTTGGATTCAAAAAGTCTTATGGCTTCCGGGATAAAAAGTCTGCCTCTAGAACAGAAAAACAACCAAAATTGCCAATGATTACTTTTGAGCATTATATTATTGACTAGTATTTTTAAGCCCGTTAAAATAACGGGCGCTAGTACCTTTTTTGTTGTTGTTGTTTCCTTTATTCCTTCTCCCTCTCTCTTTCGCCCTCCTTTCCTTTTTTCTTTTTCTCTCTCTCTCTCTTTCACTCCTTCCTTTTCTCTCCCTCTTCCTCTGTTTCCTTTCCTTCCTTTCTTCTCTCTCCCTCTCCTTCTCTCTCTTTTCCTTCCTTTCTTCCACCTCTTCTCACTCCCATCTTTCTGTTTTCTTTCTCGTTTCCTCTTTCCTTTCTTGAACGGGCTTGCTCTTGGGGGCTGGCTGCTCCTCCCTCCCTTCTGTCTTTTTTTTTGTCCTCCTCCCTCATTCCTTTCTCCTTTTTCTTTCTTCTTCCTTCCTTCTTTCCCAATTTCCCTCCCTCCCTCCTTGTTTCTTTTGTCCTTTCCCCTCCCTTCTCTCTCTTTTCTTTCCTTCCTTCTTTCCATCTTTCTATTGTCCTGTCTCCCTCCCTCCCTCCCTCCTTCCTCTCTCTCTCTCTCTGCCTTCCTCCCTCAGTCCCTGGCCCATGTTAGCTAGTAGACCTTTGGTTCCGCCTATTTCCGCTTACTCTGGCTGCACCGCGTCCTCCTCCTTTTGGCTGGGCCCAGTGCCTTCTCTGGTCTGGAGTGGGGTTCTTTTTCTGATTGTTTTCCCCTACCCTCTCTCCCTGTCTTTTGACCCACAATTGTGTATTTGTTTTCCTTCCTCCCACTCCACCCTCTTGTTTTCTACCCTTCCCTCTCCCGCACTCTCTTCTTTCCTTTCCCCTCTCCCTTGGCCCTCTGTCTCTTTTTTCCCCTCTGTCCCGCTTTCTTTTGCCCTTCCTTCTCCCTTATTTAGTTTTTTCTTACTAATGAGGCAACTTTTAGAGCATATTTCTTGTTTAAATACTCTTTTTTATTTTTGCAACTCAGTATTAAACTTAACTTACTCATTTTAATCATTTTTTGGTTCCCCCCCAACCCTCATAGTATTTCTTTATACACCACATTCTCTGTGAAAATTCTATCTGAGTTTCCTAATAGTCTTCCTTGTTCTGGGCCTTCTAGCACCTTGACCACGATGTCTGTAAAACTTCTGACTCTTGATAATGCCACATATAACTGTCTGTGGCTGAATACTGTCTCAGGCAAATAGATCCCTACCTTTTCTAGGGTCTGACCCTGTGATTTATTTATTGTCATTGCAAAAGCTAATTTTATCGGGAATTGTCGCCTTCTCAAGGTAAATGGTAAATCAGTGCAGGATGGTGCCAAATCAATTCGGGGGATGAAGACCATGTCTCCCTGTGCCGATCCTGTAATCATTTGAGCAATGATGAGATTTTCCCCCAGGTTTTTTACGATGAGGCGGGTGCCAATGCACAATCCTTTCTTGGTGTTTAGATTTCTCAGGAGCATAATTATTGCACCTACTTTCAGGGTGAGATAATGCTTAGGCATTCCTGTTGGTGTTAGGTCATTGAGGAACTCAGTAGGGTAGTTTTTTGAATCCTCTTCGGTGGAGTCTTCTATTGTGTCTGCGCTGAGATATGTGACTTCTTCTCCTTCCAAAATGTTGAGCACCTGTTCATTTATGGTGTCAACATCGGAGTTCTTAGGGCAAAGGATGGATCTGTTTGCTATTCTGGGAACATTGTCAACAGGAATGTTGTCTCAGAAAATATCTTTGACGATATCCCCTGTGCATAATATTCTGGCTGGGATTTCAATGATGTCTTCTGGAAGTCCTTCAATGCGTGGTGTTTCTCCATTGCCAACGTTGAGTAGCCACTTGCTGAATTCTGCGTCGATGGATCGGATATTGTTTTGTAGCTTGAGGATTTTGAATGTGGGCCATAGCGTATTATATTTTATGCAGGCTTCTACGACATGTGTCTGGCTACCGTGCGGCACCACCGGAAGTGTTTGCCGGAAATCTCCTCCCAGCAAAAATACTTTTCCTCCCATGGGTTTGTTGTTTTCCATGATCTCTCTCATTAGTTTGTCCACTACTGAAAGTGCTAGAGTGGGTGCCATTGTTGACTCGTCCCAAATGATTATTTTTGCTTTTTAAATATTTTTTGCATCTGCAGAATTGAGGCGCATGTTTGATATGGAGTTCTCAAGTATAGGTACTGGTAGTTTGAACTGGGAGTGGTATGTTCTGCCTCCCTGTAGTAGATTGGCTGCTATTCCTGTGGAGGCCACAGGGAGTGCGACTTCACCTTGGCCACACACTTTGCTGAGTAAGGTCTTGTATAAGTAAGTTTTTCCACTGCCTCCTGGCCCGTCCAAGAAAAAACAGCGGTGGCAAAGCTCATCATTCTGGCTTGCTGTTAATATTTGCTCCATGGCTGCTTTTTGCTCGTTGTTGAAGCTTCTTGCCATTTCCTCAGCTGTGTGTTTTTCATAGGCCTGGTTGTAGGCATCTGTAAGCTGTTCTGTATTTTGCATGGTGTATATCAATCCAAAGTCTGTGCATTTTTTTCCATGGAGTGTCAGAATGTTGGATATTTCTTGAAGGGGGAGGTCACGGCATATTGTGCACTCTTCATTGTGTCAAATATGTTTATGGACATAATCCTCAATGAGGTATTGTTCATATTTTTGAAACAGTTCATGCATATTTTGCAGGGATGCGAAGACACAGATTTAGGCAAACAGTTCTCTGATTTGTTTGGGCATGCTGTATTGGACAGCATCTTCTAGTGTACTCTCCCACACTTGCTCATCATTAATGAGCCCTCTTGTTTTGGCAGCTTCTTGGAAAGTGGGGTAGACATTTCCATTTACGCTCCTGAGATTTTCGAAGGATGTTGCACCTGGTACATGCAGCAGTAGGAGGCGTAGGCAGTAGCGCTCTGGGTCCGATGGCAAATTTACAGAATACATTCACCCGATCACTTTGTCTGCACCACGTTGTCTTAATTTCCAAGTGCAATTTGCAGAGTCAAAGACATAATGTAAAGGAATGTCTGAGTATAATATGTTTCTTGCTTTCTCTTCTTGTTGATTTAATTTGAACCAAGCTGTCAAATGAGTTTCGCGACTTGAAGCTCTATCAGCTGCAGCACAAATGTCATCGGGGTTAAAAATTACTGGCTGTTCGTTTGGGAGATGAACTGCTAGCCTGTGGACTGTATGGGACTGATAATGCATTTCAAACCCATTCAGACGCCATGCTGCTTCTGGTGCGCTGACATACCTTGAATCCATGAAGGTTTTTATTTCATCGTGGTTCAAAGTGTCTTGTTCCTGGATCACTATTTTTGCGCAATCGTGGCCCTTGTATACATATTTGAATAGGTATTTTACGCTCTTAACTGAAGCGCAGACTTCAACGTTGATGTGGCAGTTGTACTTCAGGGCTAGATATGGATTATACGGTACAACCCAGCTGTTATCAATTGTCCTGCTGTTTTCCATTTTGCCTTGGCCAGTGTTTCGTCTTCTGTATTTGGGGTAGCCGTTTATATTTGCAATAGTTTGTTGCTGGTATTATTTTGGGAAATCCTTTGTGCATTTCTCATTTGACATACATGGTGAATTCCGATTGTGTGTTCCACATGGTCCATGGATCATATGCTTTGTTATGATTGCATATAGTCGAGGAGTTTTCTCAATGTTCGGTATTTCTGCGGATACTATTTTGTCTGTGGATGCTTCAGTTTTTGGTTTATAGTTTTCTGTTAGAATGAGCAGTATGTGTGCATGCGGTAAACCTCTCTTTTGGAATTCTATGACATACACAATGGCTTTGGGTGGCCCAAAAATATGCTTTTTGCAGATGTCATCAATTAGTGATCTTAGTTTTAGGTGGAAGACTCCTGCCACTAAATCAGGTCGTGCAGCAACAGATTGGCCATGTTGCAGGTTATCAACAATTTCTTCCCATTTGGGGTTGCATGTCATGGTAATAAAGAGATCTGGTTTACCATACTTTCTGACAATTGCCATTGCATCCTGATAGTTTTGGAGCATGTTTCTGGGGCTACCTGCAAATGAGGATGGCAAAATAAAGGTCTTTCCAGGAATCAGGCCTGCTGCATCGGCTTCATCATTTAAATGGTCCATTAATCCTGAGTATTTCTCCACTCTCAATTTTGGCTGATTTTGCCGGACAAAATTGAGTCTGTTGGCTTCTGTTTTGACATATGCATCTACTATGTATTGTTGCGTAAGGCGTCCAGCATTTAAGAAGGCGTTATAGTTGTCTCTGATGGAAAGGTGGTAGCCGTAGTACTGCATCTGGCTGACTCTCACTCTTGGTGCTCGTTGCTGTTTCGTTAACTCTATTAAGGCTTGTGGTCTGAGTTGTAAAGGTATGTCAATTCCCCAGCTTCGTTCTCCATAGGGGAATAGCAATGGGTACACCATTGGCTCTAGATTGGGATCTAGGACACTAATCCTTTGTGTTCTTTTCTGGTCTGGATCGCCTGCACTTGGTTTGCAGTGTATTAGAAGATCTCTTTCCAGTGTTGGTTCTCCATCGTTATTGAGGAAAATAAACGCAACCTCATTATGTTTTGGTGCGTTATACCATCTTGGGTCATTTTCTCGATCATGCACTATTGTCATGGACACTTCCTTAATAGCATCGCCTGTCTCATTGGCATCCTCTTGACACTCTTTTTCTACCTGGTGTAGCATTTTGCAGGCTTCTGCAAATGGATTGTTTTCTGCCATAAGTGTACTTAGTGCTTGCATAAGTTGAGGTTTTATTTTTGTGTTGGATTTATTTTGCATTCTTTTTTCTGTGGCCTCAGTGGAATCTAAAATGTATAATTGTGCATATTGTCTGTCTTGGCCCTGCGTTGGGTGCAGCGTGCCTGCTCTGTGGCAAATTGAGCCGTGCATCTGGAAGCAGTATGGACCATGGCCTGGTGGTGGAGCATGTACCCAGATACTTCGTTTGCTGGTATTGTCTTTTCAAGGTGTATGAAGATATTTACCACACTTCCAGTGTACATGTGTGATAAAATGGTTGTATGTGCTGTTATATTCTTATTTAACTTAAGTTATTTAACTCTTTGTTTTAAATTTGACTGAAGGTAATGCTCTGTCAAAAACAGGGCAACTAATTAAAGCACTGAGACTGCTGCTTTTCTCTGCTTGCGACACTCTTGACAACTACCGTTGGTCCATTTTCCCCCCACGCATGCGTGAATGATGATTCTGGTTTTTCCGCTCGAGACTAATAGAGGAGGATGGGCTTATTTATGGTATGGATTTGGGCTTGGGGGGGATTGCTGCTCCGCTGGGTGCTTTAATTTTAATTAATTGTGTTTGTGTTGTCTTACGGGTGTTTTGGCGGGTGGGGGGTATTGTGCTTAGTGCAAACGTCTGGGTTTTTTTGTGTTCAAGGCACCGTTTTTCTTTAATTCTTTCGGGCTGTTCCACAAAAGCCTTAGTTGAGAGGTGAGAGGATAGAGTTATTTTGGACACTCCCTCCTCCCGTCAGACTGAATTTGCTGCTGCTGGTTTGATTTGGGACATTCTCCTCAGTCTTATGGTATGGATTTGGGCTTGGGGTGGGGGGGTGGGGTTTGCTGTTGTCTTACGGGTGTTTTGGCGGGCGGGGGTGTAGTGCTTAATGCAAACTGTGTGTGTGTGTGTGTGTCTGTGTGTGTTCCTTGCAACCTACCCACCCGCCTCTGCCATCACTGCCCTCCCCGGTCCACGCTTCTTATTCATTTTAGCGGCAGGGCTGGTCCCGCCGCTGCCGCATCTGCCCTTGCCGGTTTCTGTTTGCTATTGTTTGTTTTTGCGGCAGGGCTGGTCCCGCTGCTGCCGTCTCTGCCTCCCCCTGGTCTCCGCTGCTTCTCCACTGCTCCTCATTCAGGCTGGTTCCGCTGCTGTCGCCTCTGCCCTTCCCGGTCCCCGCCTCTCTTTCTTTTGCGCCGAGAGTCAACATGGGCGCCATTATGTTTCTGCCACTGCGGTCGGGCCGGTCTCTTCTCCCCACTCTCATCTCCCCGCCGCTGCAGTTTCTTATTCCCACCATTGCCGTCTCTGCCCTCCCGGTCCCCCTGCGGGCCCGTCTTTTTTCTCTTCTCTTTTCTCCCCGCGGTTCCCCCCCGCTGCCGCCTCAGCCCTCCCGGTTCCCCCGCTGCCGCCTCAGCCCTCCCGGTCCCCCTGCTGCCGCTTTTGCCCTCTCCGTAGGCAACATGGCCGCCCGTGTCTCGGCGGCCGTATCTTTCTCGGACGTTCTGGGCATGCGCGGAGCGCATGCCCAGAACGGCCGAGAAGGACACGGGCCGCAAAGACACGGGATCACGCTTTAGCTCTTTATTATAGAGGATACTCCTCAGAGAAACCTCAGTCAGAAGCAATTACTGAGTTTATAAATACTCACCTACAGTGCTCATTTCTACCAAACCATACAGAACTGACGGAAGCTCCTGTTTCAGAAAAAGAAATAGATATTATTATAATAACTCTTAAACTTGGCAAATCCACAGGACCCAATTGTCTTCCACCAGATTTTTAATAGAAAATTTAAACCCCTTCTTCTTAAACCATTAGCTCTGCTATATAACAATACCCTGGGAAAGGGTGACATTCCTCAATCTGGAAAGAAGCCAACATAACAGTGATTCCTAAATACTACCAATCCAAGTTTTTATAGGCCCATATCCCTACTCAATCAACCTGCTAAAGTGTTCACAGCAATATTATCCAAGCGACTCAATAATTTCATTGGCAAATACACTGATTCAGACCAGTCAGAGTTTGTCCCAAGTAGGAATTTAATGGACAGTACTCACAGGACTTTGGATAGCATTCACTGGACAGAAAAAACAACACCACACCTTTAGCCATCTTAGCACTGGATGCAGAGAAAGTATTTGATAGTGGAGATATCCAGGTTCTAATCTATTTACATGAAAAATAAAACATTTGGACCTAAATTTAGAACAGTAATTCATTTGCTTTATAATTCACCAACAGCTAATCTCTTAATAAATGGACTTACATCAACAAGTTTTAATATATACAAGGGCACAAGGCAAGGGTGCCCTCTGTCTCCAAAACTATTCACGCTGTCTATCAAACCCTTCGCCAATGTAATATGATCTTCAACCATGGAAGGAATCACAGTTGGAAGTATGACACATGTCATTAGTCTATTTGCTGATGACATTACCTTTTTTAAACCAAACTCAGCAAGCCACTAAAAAAATTGAGATCTCTAAGCATTTGGATACCGACAGAGGATTCCTCTCCCATTGAGATTAATCATTAACCTTTATTCCAATAAATTAAACATGATCTACTCAAATGGAATACATTGAATTTGTCTTTACTTCAAAGAGCTCCACTAGTGAAAATAGTGATTTGACCAAAAATTTGCTTCCTTTTTCAAACTCTCCTTTGTCCTATCCCTTGTTCTCAGTTAAAAGTCTGGAAGCAATAACTTGACAGCTTCCTATGGTGTAATAAAAAACCCAGAGTCTAGAGAGCTGTCTTGTGAAAGCAAGCTAATAGTGGTGGATTGAAAATGCCTGACTTGCATCTATATTATGAGTCAGCTCTTCTAGCACAAGTACCTAAACTTCTCTCATCACATAACTCACAACCCTGGGCAAACACTGAGAATCAGAACTGTTTTCCACACAACGTGGAAGACGTTCTGTGGCAAGACTTGAAGGGTAGTAGACCATTATCTACATTAGACAATCTTTATCAACGCATCACCTTACAAATCTGGCATAAATGGAGATATCAAAATGCTCCCCCTCCTTCCCCAATAGCCACCATTTTTGGCCAATGCTCTTTCCCACCTGCAAGTCTTTCAAATCTGGAAAAAGGCTGGGTTCACTAAACACTACAAGACTTGCAAATATCACACCTCAGCATCAAACTCATGGATAACGAAATCAAACTGACCTAAGACCTTTTAATCTATAGTAACTGACTATGCTAACCATAAAGGGCTGTTAGCCCAAAGTAAGGGAAACTGAGGGCACTTTATGCATTTTTGGCTGCCTTGCATCTTAGCTCTGGCTACACCATATAGAAATAATGACGTTTTAGAAAGCAGTCCACCCGGGCCTGGTGGCAAGTGCCTAAGCTTCTGCAAAGTGCTCCTGGATCAGCAGCTGCATGTGGAAGCACAGGCTGTATTTCCATGCCAGATTTTTCACGTTCTAGTGCAGTGTTCTTCATTGCACAGCCTGCGGGCCACTGGCTGCCCAGACAGACCCCAGTGACTGCCCCTGAGGCACCTCTCTCCTCTTGCTTCTAGTCCCCTTGGCCACCACTCTCACACGCACTCGTGCTCCCCTCCTGTACGCGCTCTCTCCCTGCCACCTGCCTCTCTCTCTTTTTCTCTCTCCTCCATCTGCCTCTGCGCGCACTCTCTCCCTCCCCTGGTCGCTGCACATGCTAACTGTCTCTTGCCCCACCACTGCTGCCAGGGCCCTAGCACTCTTACAAGCTCTCTCTCTCACTCCCCTCTTCCTCCTCCTGTGTGCTCGCTCTCTCTCTCTCTGGCCCCACTGCTGCAGCCTCAGCACTTGTGCAGGCTCTCACTCACTCACTCCCCTCCTCCTCCTGTTGCTGGGCATGCTCTGTGTGTGTCTCCCTCTCCCCCGCCCTCCACTGTGGTTGCAGCCACTGCCCTCTGTCTCTCTCGCCACCACTGAACGAGCCCCCAGTCTAAAAATAGTGAAGATCACTGATCTAGTGAGAACATGTCCCTTTTTTTTTTTTGACAGATTCACATCTGCAACCATTACTTATGCATATGCAATCCTGAAGCTAGACTATTATAATATGCTCTACCCAAGCACATTTACTCACAAAATATGAGTTTGATCTCAACCAGAAAGACTAGTTTCAGCTTCCATTAATTAAATTGCATGTAACTCCAGAGATGTGAGCTGTACTATTAGACACCATCTTTGCATTAGAAAAACAATTCAAGTGCTCTTAGCTTTTGTTTGATCCAGTTGGCTTGTTGTGGCATCACATTTTACTTTTATCAATCGATCAGCATATATCCCAAGGGCTGGGGTATTGCTATCATTGTACAAAAAAGAGAAGAGATCTTCCCACCAATTATCGACCAATAAGCCTTTTGAGCATAATAAGTAAGATCTATGCTAGGCATTTATATGAAAGGTTGGTATATTGGATAGACTCTGATAATATTCTAGCACCAGAACAGGCTGGTTTTAGGCCTGGTTTTTCACCACTTTCTCAGGCCTTGATTCTACAGCATCTAATATCAAAATATATTTCAAAGCCAAAAGGGGCCCTTAATGCTGTGTTTGTTCATCTCAAATCTGCATTTGGTTCAGTATCTAGGGAGAAGTTGTCGTCTAAACTTCAAGCATCCACTATCGATTGTCGCTTACTTTTGTTAACATATAAACAAAATAAATATATTATGTGATTGTCTCTGCTGCTGTTCTTTGTACTTTGTATTGCTTTTATGCTTGTGTTTTAAAATTTTTAATCAGATTTGTTTTGTATTTTTAGTTTAATATTTTAATTGTTTCTTTTTCACAATCTTGTTTTTAAATTTTACTGTAAACTGCCTTGGGATTGTTTTAATTAAAGGCGGTATATAAATTTAACAATAAATAAACAAACAAACATAAATTGCATCAGAACACCTATTTGAAAGTTAGGTGCAATGTGACAGGTTATCTCTCTAAAGACATTCCATCAGAGGCATGAAGTAAGGATGCATTCTGGCTCCACTATTATTTAATTTTTATATAAACTCTATGGTTGCCTCTCTGACTCATTCAGACTTTCATTCCCCAATATTAGCCTCTAATAGTGCTTTTGTATGCAGATGATCCTGTAGTACTATCTCAGACTCCTACTGGACTGAGAAGAGTGCTTAACTCTCTCATTTCCTATTGTAAAGATCATGCTCTGCAGATTATTCTAAAACGCAGATCATGAGGTCTGCTAAGTGCCCCAAACTCTTACGTTGGTCTGTTGATGGGCATAAGCTTGAGCAGGTCAGTTGTTATTACATATTGTATTTCATTCCACTGTTAGTCATCAAACCCATCCTCTATAATAAAGAGCTAAAGCGTGATCCCATGTCTTTGCGGCCCGTGTCCTTCTCGGCCGTTCTAGGCATGCGCTCCGCGCATGCCCAGAACGTCCGAGAAAGATACGGCCGCCGAGACACGGGCGGCCATGTTGCCTACGGAGAGGGCAAAAGCGGCAGCAGGGGGACCGGGAGGGCTGAGGCGGCAGCGGGGGAACCGGGAGGGCTGAGGCGGCAGCGGGGGGGAACCGCGGGGAGAAAAGAGAAGAGAAAAAAGACGGGCCCGCGGGGGGACCGGGAGGGCAGAGACGGCAATGGTGGGAATAAGAAACTGCAGCGGCGGGGAGATGAGAGCGGGGAGAAGAGACCGGCCCGACCGCAGTGGCAGAAACATAATGGCGCCCATGTTGACTCTCGGCGCAAAAGAAAGAGAGGCGGGGACCGGGAAGGGCAGAGGCGACAGCAGCGGAACCAGCCTGAATGAGGAGCAGTGGAGAAGCAGCGGAGACCAGGGGAAGGCAGAGACGGCAGCAGCGGGACCAGCCCTGCCGCAAAAACAAACAATAGCAAACAGAAACCGGCAAGGGCAGATGCGGCAGCGGCGGGACCAGCCCTGCCGCTAAAATGAATAAGAAGCGTGGACCGGGGAGGGCAGTGATGGCAGAGGCGGGTGGGTAGGTTGCAAGGAACACACACACACACACACACACACACAGTTTGCATTAAGCACTACACCCCCCGCCCGCCAAAACACCCGTAAGACAACAGCAAACCCCACCCCCCCACCCCCAAGCCCAAATCCATACCATAAGACTGAGGAGAATGTCCCAAATCAAACCAGCAGCAGCAAATTCAGTCTGACGGGAGGAGGGAGTGTCCAAAATAACTCTATCCTCTCACCTCTCAACTAAGGCTTTTGTGGAACAGCCCGAAAGAATTAAAGAAAAACGGTGCCTTGAACACAAAAAAACCCAGACGTTTGCACTAAGCACAATACCCCCCGCCCGCCAAAACACCCGTAAGACAACACAAACACAATTAATTAAAATTAAAGCACCCAGCGGAGCAGCAATCCCCCCCAAGCCCAAATCCATACCATAAATAAGCCCATCCTCCTCTATTAGTCTCGAGCGGAAAAACCAGAATCATCATTCACGCATGCGTGGGGGGAAAACGGACCAACGGTAGTTGTCAAGAGTGTCGTAAGCAGAGAAAAGCAGCAGTCTCCATGCTTTAATTAGTTGCCCTGTTTTTGACAGAGCATTACCTTCAGTCAAATTTAAAACAAAGAGTTAAATAACTTAAGTTAAACAAGAATATAACAGCACATACAACCATTTTATCACACATGTACACTTGAAGTGTGGTAAATATCTTCATACACCTTGAAAAGACAATACCAGCAAACGAAGTATCTGGGTACATGCTCCACCACCAGGCCTCCTTTTTCATGATAGTTCTGCTGGGTGTATACTAGCTGTTTCTGGATTTTATATGTATCCAAGAGTTCCAGTTTATGTCTAGCTTTCTGAAGTTTACTATAGATTTTCTTGTTTCCATATTGTTTATGTTGGGGCTCTAAATTTCTAATAACTTTCAATATCTCTTATCTTTCAGCATTTCTGATTTTATTCATCTGTGCAGCTTGTTCGATGCATTCACCTCTTAGTGTGGCCTTAAAAGCTTCCCATACAGTGTTTAGTTGTGCCACTTTTTAGATTAAAGTCAAAATATACATTTATCTTTTTTTTCTAGCTTTGCTGTGACAAACGTGTTTAATAAAGAGGTGTTCAATCTCCATTAAAATGTCTTTTTGTTATTCACCCGTGGTTGAAATAGACACAATGCCCAATTATGGTCTGAGCAAGTCTTTTTACCTGTTAGGGCATCCCACAAGTAATGCTGGAGATCATTATATATGTCTAGCAGAAAAATAAATGTACTATCTCTGTGTTGGATGAGTTGTCCTCCATGTATCAAATTGAATTTTTCCAACATAATGCTAATAGAGCTTTAGATATATTTTGGATATGTTTTTGTTGGCAAGATTTGTCCCATGCAGGATCTCTATAAGTATTAAGGTATCCTGGAGCCCTCTGCAAAAATATAACGGCCATTTGGATCTCTGTGTATTTTAGATCGCTGGAAAAGGGCCATTCGACAAGAATTTGTGTCATGCATCAGATCTTGGACACTGTTTACAACTGAATCCAAAGGTGGTTCTCTCATATTGGTTCCAAGGCATTAATTTCTGTATAATATATTCCTATATTGGAGCTTTGGGTACTATTCTGATCTGATCAGAAGTCAAGCCCAACATGACCTTGTCCCATGGTCTGGACTCTTAGTCCCTTCCAAAACTTGGTAATTAGTGGAGGCATTGCCTTGGGCCCAGGGTCTGATCCAGCCAGTGCACAGGTCCTGGTCAATGTATGCTATGACAGGGATTCCCAGATGTTGACTACAACTCCCATAATTCCCAGCTAAAAACCACTGCAGCTGGGAATGCTGGAAGTTGTAGTCAACAATACCTGGAAATCCCTGTTACAGAGAACACTGGCCCTGATGGTTTCTGTATCCTACTTACAGTTGTAGTTGACTCCTGTGGTGGACTTCAGTGTTCAGTAGAACCCTCTTCCTGAGGCAAGGGCTTAATCTGGTGGGTAGAGTTCAGTGCCTTGTGAATACTAAACATTGCCACAATTAGCCCCTGCCTAGACCCAGCTATTGTTTGGGTCCCCCCACCAGTGTTCTCTCTAATTTTTCTCATCTGTGTATGGAATGGGTTTTGTTCTGGGTGGCAGTATCAAGGCAGCGTGTGCGCACTTGTATTCAGAGTGGGGCCTTCCTGATTCAACCTGAGTGCGATCTAAAATGAACTGAGTGGCCATCAGAAAATGTGTGAGCGCACACCTTAGAGGGAACAGTGTCCCCCACCCACCCCCACATTGACTGCTGGTTCAGCCATCAAGCAGAGCCATGTGGCTTGATAGGTACCTCTACCTATTAACCTTGTCCCTGGTTCTCAGGAGAGCTGTGCTTGCAGCATGCCGTGCTAGGAATCCCATTGGTCTAGTGGGCTGGGGTCTGATATGGCATATTAGGTGAAGACACATAACATGTACAGAAGATTCAGACAGTCAGTGTCACAGTCCCTGTCATGATAGAAGCGGGGCCTGGTCAAAACTCAGCTGGGCACCCCCAACTTCCTTGCTTAAATGGGTTTCGCTGTCATCATCAGCCTTTTGGGCTGAGCAGGCAGGCTGAATGCCTGAAAAACATGACTGGGCTCTCCAATATTAGGGGTTTAGTGTGTTAATACAGACTTTCCCTTTTTTTAGCTCAAGAAAGGGGTGACCTCAAAAATGTTTTAAAATATCCCAGAGCCTCTTCAGCCTGGGTCTGAGCAGTAATGTGGGAGAGGCACAATGAAGCTATTCTCACGATTACTGAAAGGCGGGCTAAGGGATCTTAGCCCACTTTCCAGGGGTCGTGGGAACCACCGGGCTCGCAGGTTCCCAAGGCGGCTAGCCCGCCTAATTGCCCCTCCCCTTAGATGAGGTTAACGGAGCAAGCACTCAGTTAACCTCATCTTTTTGCTCGTGTGTTGCCCACAGCACGCGGCGACACATGACTAGACCCCCGGCTGGGAGGCTGCAAGCACTTGCACTTGTGCGAGGCATCCTGGAACTTCTGGGGGCTGCATGGCCCGCAGAGCCCCCGCTGGCTCCGTGGCGGAGCTGGCAGTCGTTGGGTGGCTGATCTGGCCACCCAGGGCTGCCTCTTGCTCATCTGCGGGGAGAGCAGGCTAAGCCCGCTCTCCCCGCAGAACCCGCTCCAGCGCTTCACACCGATCATGTGAAGCGCCTCAGTATTTAACTCAGCACAGTCAGCTTTCTGATAAAACAAGAATTAAAAATCAAAACTAAGGGACTGTTCACAGGCGATTATTAAAAGTATAAAAACAGATGTTCAAAAACCAAGCAAGTTGCCTTCATCCTGACTTTCATCATGATGCTTTTAGGTTAGAAGGCTGAACTTCTTAGTGAAGATGAAGTTTAAAACTAACCTTTCAGCATGATTGGAAGGAACTCTGCACGTGCCTTAGAGCATGCAGCCCAACAAGACTCCAACAAGAGTCCATTAAGGAAGCCCATGGAGTAGAAAGACATAAATGAACAACTAGGACCGCCTCCTGCCCCCTGGACAAAAACACTCTTAGCTTTTATAAGAAAAGATTTGTGTTTTCCCAGTCTGGCAACTAGAGTGCAGAGAGGGAGGTGTTAATTAAGAATATACCACTCTATATATCCACCACCATCCGGGCTGGATACTGAGGAACAACTCTGGGATTTTGAAGTCAAAGACTTAACCATTACACTCTGATAGGCAAGCTTGCCCAAATCATAGAAGCTATTTACTTGATGGTTCTGGATAATGGGAGCCTTATTTGCATGAGCAATTACTTATTAACACCATTTGGCGTTTTGTCCAAAACAGGAAACATATAGAGTTTACCTGATTGCCAGTAGTCTGTTATGTAAAACAGGAAAGACTCAAAATGGGCGTTTCAGAATAAAGAAAGGTTCTGGCCTTGGGCTGAATAAGGGCAGAGTTCTCCACAGTCTCAGGTAGGCTGTGCACGGAACTGTTCTGGGTGGTTCGATTCAAATTCAAACTGAGTTTGAACCAAATCACTGCTCCACAATCCCATTTTTTAGAACTGGCCGGTGGTTCGGTTTGTGCACTCGAACCAGTTCAGCCCGGTGCAACTCAGTTCGGGAGTAAAAGGGCGTCTGGTAAGTATTCCCCTTTACAAGCAAAGGGGGATGCCTATCAATTAAAAGAGGGTTGAAAGGGCAGGCAGGCGAGAGGGTACCTTACCTGTGACAGCGGCAGCTCCTCTAGGCCCCGCAGGTGCTCCCCCCACCCATCAGCATGGAGGTAATGCAAATGCCCTCTGCACATGCGTGGAGCCTGGAACTGTGCCCCCACTGGCCCACACTGATGGGAGCGCAATCCCACCACTGCTGCATGTAAGGTGCCCTCTCATCTGCCCACTCTTTCAACTCCCTCTGTTACAGATCCCCCTTTGCTTGCAAAGGGGAATCCTTACCTGATTCCCCTTTACATGCATCCCAAACCAGGCCAGTTTGAACTCTGATTGGCCCCCTTTCAGGAGGGCAGGTCCCAGTTCAAGGTTGATCTGATTCTGCTTCAGAATCATGCACATATGTACCTATAACCAAATCACCACTTGTGTATATGGCATGGCCTACACCTAAAATTACTAATTGCGAATACTGAAGATGAGCTAAACATTTTATTTGAAAGGACATTACAGGGAAGTAATGTTCTAACCCATGCATAGATCTTGTGCCATTGATCTTTGGAAACAGCTGGAGAGACTCCTTCCAAATGAGCAGCCATAACAGAAGCCAAATGGATGTCTTGTAGCACTTTCCAAAACTAGAAAAGTGTCTTGCCGTGCTTATGCACTTGCTCAAGGAATGTTTCTCAGGACTACAGAAGACTGCCTGGGGTTCCTTGATCAGAAGGTTAACCAAGTTTCAGGTGCAGCAGCTCAACATAAATAGGTAGAGCAAAGAATGAAAATGGAGAAGGAAATTTAACAAACCATAAAATTACAAAGTACTTTATGTGACATAGATAGAACTAACCATTAAAGCCAAGAAGTCCCAATTTCAGATCTTGATTGCATAGAGGGCAAAACTTCTGTGTCTTTAATCTCTCATGTAGAAGAGAGATTAAAGACACAGAAGTTTTGCCCTCTATGCAATCGAGATCTGAAATTGGGACTTCTTGGCTTTAATGGTTAGTTCTATCTATGTCAAGTGCTGCTTTTCCCCTTAGTCTGCTGTTGCAGCAACATGTGTTGGTTCGCCCTCCCATGCAAGTATTTAAAAGCCCAGGAGCCTTGTCCTTTAAGAATTGACAACCCTGGGAATTCTTACTTGTGCCCTCCCCCAAAGCATTTCTTCTTCCTCTACCAATGTTAATCTCAGGTAGGGAAGGGGTAAGTAATAGAAGTATATAATTATACTTCTGCATATAGAAGCATATAATTTTAGTGGCTAGGTAACTGGGGAACTACTTGCCACATTTGGTGCACATGGAGAGCCTCCACCATTCATTCATTCATTCATGCATTCATTCATTCGATTTCTATACCGCCCTTCCAAAAATGGCTCAGGGCAGTTTACACAAAGATATAACAAACAAATAAGATGGAACCCTGTCCCCGAAGGGCTCACAGTCTAAAAAGAAACGTAAGATAGTCACCAGCAACAGTCACTGGAAGTACTGTGCTGGAGGGTGGACAGGGCCAGTTACTCTCTCCCTGCTAAATAAAGAGAATCACCACATTAAAAGGTGCCTCTTTGCCAAGTTAGCAGGGGTTCTAGTTGGAGTTTAACCTCTTCTGGTTTTCAACAGAAACCACATTTGCTGCCTCTTGTGTCAGTCACTAAGACATCTTCCTCTCTTGGCGCAGTTTTCAATGTGTATAGCATAGGAACATCGGAAGCTGCCATATACTGAGTCAGACTATAGGTCCATCTAGCTCAGTATTGTCTACACAGACTGGCAGTGGCTTCTCCAAGGTTAGAGGCAGGAGCTTCTCTCAGCCCTATCTTGGAGATGCTTCCAGGGAGGGAACTTGGAGCCTAGATGCTCTTCCCAGAGCAGCTCCGTCTCCTGAGGGGAATATCTTACAGTGCCCATACTTCTAGTCTCCCATTCATATGCAACCAGGGTGGACCCTGCTTAGCTAAGGGGACAAGTCATGCTTGCTACCACCAGACCAGCTCTCCTCTCCCTATTCTAGCCTTCCACTAAAATAAGCAGGTGACCAGAGAAATCCGTAAGATGCTTGAAAATAAAAACAAAACAGATTATTCGTCTGAATCCTGCGAGGGGGGGAAAGGCACTCGGAATTCATTTCAGAGGCTGTACGGGTGTCATTAAAGGAACAGTAGTGGGGAGAGCAGGGAGGCAGAAAAGCCCATGTCCACTCCCAGGTGCATCTGCATGCCCCAATGTGTTGTTTGTCTGCCTTCTGTTTCTAACATGCTCTGAGAGTCAAGGTGAGAGAAAGCAAACCCAAGACTGGGTTTTGCAAGCAGGAGCAGTTGGGCCTGGGCCCAAGGACCCACATCCATTGGAGGGCCAGCTAGCTCCTGGAGCATTCGGTGCTGCTGCCCATGTTTGTCTGGTCAGCCTCCCATTTTGTCCTGGCTTTCCAGGAGGTTTTTCACACCCGGCTTTTAGTTCTTAGTTCGCATCTCCTCCAGAGTGGAGGGGATGCATTGACACCCTAACCCAGAAGTCCCTGCGAGCTATCAGAGAGCACTTCACACATGATTTGGGTTTTTCATTGCACAGTAGAGTGTAGCCTGATTTATATCCAGGGTTTAAAAATCCACCTTTTGTGTCAGTTTTGGGGGGGCAACTTCAAACTCACAATAAAGACTAGCAGTAAATTCACGGTAAAGCCTGCTGTCTGGAAATGCCCCAGGCTGTGGTGGGCACTGGCAAGCAGCTGACACTCAACTCAGCTGCATCATTTTAGAGCTTGTAAGCCCTACCCCCACCTCCTGCCCCAGAGAGGCAGGGCGATGGACAACTTAAAAAAATGCGGAGTGTCAGTTGCTGCTGCCGCCCAATGAGGGAGGCTTTCCAGGCAGCAGCAAACATTATTCCTCCTCCTCCTCCTCCTCCTCCATTGCCACCATCTGCAGGGAGAACAGCAGCACTAAAGGAGAAGCATCCATCAGTTGCCTTATAGTTTCCCCTGGTGTTTGGTAGGGAAGTGCATGGAGGCGCGGTTTGGTGCCGAGGGGGGTCTCGCTTTAAGGGTGGGGGGCTTGTACTTACCCCTCCCACTGCTTTCCCCCCTCCAGCGCTCCAGTTTTTTGCAAAGCTTTTGGGGTGACAGCGTTCCTCCCTGCCGCCCCTGCCCCGTTGTTTGCAGGAAATAGCAGAAGTAACTGCCGCACATGCGCCCGCTGCCACACGCGCATGTCCGTGGCCTGTACATCTCACGTTGTGTGTGCACATCACGTATGGAACGTGCGACGTGCAGGACGGTGGGTGCATGTGTGGCGGTTACTTCCGCTATTTCCTGCAAACAATAGGGCAGGAGTGGCAAGGAGGCATGCTGCCACCCAAAAAAACAGAGCGCCGGAGGGTGGGGGAAGCAGCGGGAGGGGTAAGTACAAGCCCCCCGCCCTTAAAGCGTGACCCCCACCCCCCCGGCACCAGACCAGGCCATGTTCAAACCAGTTTGGAGACCTCTAAAATGGCCTCCGGACCGGTTCGGGCACATCCCTAGTGTTTGGACACCATTGAAGGGGAACAAGCGCTTAACATGTGCATGCCTGGGAAGTCCCAGTGATGAGCCCCACTGCTGCCAGTGGTGCCCAGCTGTCTGGAAAGCTAACCAGGTAGTGGTTGGATGCACTTGCTTCAAGCCGCTGCCACTGCGGTGGTCAAGGAAGAACATCTGTCCGCTGCCCAGTTAGTTTTCCTGAATCACCGCTGTCCGAAGTGCCATTGGGGCCCGCCAGCACGCGGCTTTGCCCCAGGACCTCCTGGAACTGGCACAGACCCTGTGAATGGTCTATATTGGTAGTGGCCAGGAGGTCGCTAGAAGCAGGGAGCAGGGTTATCCTCTCACCGGAAGGATGTTCCCAAGTGTGTTCCTTTTTCCAATTACGTGAGTGGTCGCTGTTGGAGAAAAGTCAGGTGCTGCAGTTTTGGTTGTGTGGTGTTGAAATGAGGGCAAAGCCTGCCCTCCCGTCCTACAATTAGGTGGTCTAGCTCAGTGACCAAAGTCCTTGGTTGTGTGTGCGTCTTTGCATGCATGCGCCACGTGTCCCTGTACATCCAAGTTCTTTGCAATGTACAAGCCTTCCTTCCACATACTCCTGCTTGCTTTGATGCTAAAGTTTCTGTCATTCCAAATAAAAGTCCCCAACGTCCTCCCTGATTCTCACACTGACAACATTCTTTCTTCTCTGTTTGGTCACTCTGGACAGAACTATGCAGGTGTAGGCTGGCTCACTTGAACTATGTGGACTTGCATTCCTTTATATCACATTATGTAAAACAAGCTCCAAGCCAGGGCAGGGAGTCACTGGTTTCTTCCTCCAAATACTGGGATTCCCTCTCCTGGCACTGAGTGGTCCAGTCACCACTGGTCAGGGATACCCCAATGTTCCTCCTCCTCCTCTGCTTGGCTAAAGGAAGCTTTGGGAAGAGCAGTGTGTCTGATGCTTCTGCTTCCCCGGTACAGGCACTGGGTTCATTTGTGGAGTAGCCTCTCCCTCCCACTCAGCTATATCAAGCATAAGGTTTGGTTTGGGAAGGAAGCAGTAGATACACATTTTAGTTTTGCCTATTGGGTTTACTGTAAAACTTCACCTCAATGCCCGCATGCTGTCTTTCAGCCCCAATTTGCGTTCCCTGCAGGTTGCTGGCAGCACCGAAGCTGGGCTCAGTAGTCTGTCGGTCTTTAAAGGCTATGTGATGTAGTGGTTAGAGTGCTGGACTAGGACCGGGGAGACCCGAGTTCAAATCCCTATTCAGCCATGAGACTAGCTGGGTGACTCTGGGCCAGTCACTTCTCTCTCGGCCTAACCTACTTCACAGGGTTGTTGTGAGGAGGAGCTTGAGTATGTAGTACGTACACCTCTCTGGGCTCCTTGGAGGAAGAGTGGGATATAAAATGTAAATAATAGCAATAATAATAATAATTAATAATTATACATGCTTGTAAATTTTAAACTTTTAATTCTGGCAACCAGTCTGTCAACATTCATCTTAAACAGCAGAGTTCAATCTTGTGCAGGCTTAACCAAATGTTTTTTTGTGTGTATGTATGTATGTATGTATATATGTGTGTGTGTGTATATATATATATGTGTGTGTGTGTGTGTGTGTGTGTGTGTATAAGGTGAGTCTTGCCACACCTCCTTTTTCTTGCAGATGTACCATAATATGTTTTCCCAACATTCCTCTGCCACCCAACTTGGTCTCCCTCTTGCATCTTCCATCATTTTCCAGCTTTGTCACTCTGTCTGCATATGCAGCCCTCCTAACTAATACTAACACTGGCCATTCTCTCTAACTCAACTGAAGCCACAGCGCAAGCAGGGAGTCAGTCGCTGGGCTAAGACATAACAAATTGTTTGTTGCTGTGAGCGTGAGCTTTGGGCTTACTTGCTTCTGCTCCCCTCTCTTCTTTCTCTGCACGCATAAGGAGGATCCTGAAATGTTCTTCATAAGATTTGTGACAAACTGCAGTTTCCCCTTTTTTGTGTGAACTTGGGAAACTGTGTTTTGTTCAAACCACTTAGTTAACAAGCCAGGATATCAAATAAAGATCTGATCCAGGTTTCGTATCTTGCCTGTTGGAACTGGTTTGAACAAATTACACTTGCCAGAGAGTAGACAAAAAGGAAAACTGCAGTTGTTACAAACCATGACAGGATGCTGGTAGCCACCTCCTCTTGCACCTGGTAGAGAGCGGTTACTCCGAGTTCATGCTCATAATGTCATGCTCATTCTCTGGGTGTCTCACAATCCAACGTTTAAAACATCCAATAAAAACACATCACAACACAACAAAATACAGTACAAAATGTTTAAAAAACATTTTAAAAAAGAAAATCAATCATTTTTTAAAAGCCTGAGTGAACAGAAAGGTATTTACCTGGTGTCTAAAAGAACAAAGTAATGATGCCAGGCACACCTCACTGGGGAGGCTGTTCCATAAACAGGGTGCAACCACTGAAAAGGCCCTCTCCCTGGTAGCCACCCACCTCATCTCATTTGGCAGGGGCACTCAGAGCAGGGCCTCCGAAGAAGATCTTAAGGTCCGAGTCAGGATATATGGGGCAAGGCGCTCTCTCAGGTAACCCAGTCCCAAGCCATCTAGAGCTTTAAAGGTTAAAATCAGCACTTTGAATTGTCCCCAGAAATGGACTAGGTGCCAGTACAGCTGATGAAGCACTGGTATGATATGCAGGGATATAGCTAGGGAAGGGGGGGCCCATGTTCACCACTCTCCCCGGCAGCCCCTCAGAGTGAGGAGATAATGAAGAAAATCAGGAGGGGTGGAGCTGGGTGGCCCCTCAGGAGCAGGGGGACCCAGGTTCTTTGAACCCATCCACTCAATTATAGCGACACCCCTGGTGATATGATCAAAATGCCCAGCACCGGTTAATAATCAGCCCCTAATTTGTTTCAACTGCGGTTTCTGGATCGTTTTCATAGGCAGCCCCATGTGCAATGCATTGCAGTAGTCTAAGTGGGAGGTTACTGTTGGAGCTAGGACCCTGGCAGCATCATATCTCAGCTGCAATGTCTCATAGTGACCAGTAGTGGTGGTGGTTAGGGTCATGGATAAAAGTGCTGGACTCCTCACCTCTTTGTTCTTCTAGTGTAAGTCTCCATTTTGTCTCTCCAGAGATGGCTGTTTGTTTTAGTCTCTCTTTTCAGCCATGAGCTACAGCTCAAATTAAGCTGCAGGCCTTTTCACATTTTTTGTAACCTTTTCTTGAAATAAATCCTTGTAGTTCTTCAATACTAAAGAACTGTCTCAAGACCTCTTGCTTTGCTGCCTTCTCACCAAACTGGTTTTGCTTTGCTTTTTGGGGACTGAACTGCCATTCTTCCCCTACAAAGGGTTATGGGCCCAGAGGCCAGTAAATAAAAGAGAAAAACCTAGAGAGTTAAATAATAAACAAAGCAAAGAGAAAAGCTTTGAAAATGGAGACAGCACAAGGATTCCTGATGATTGAAGGTTGCAAGGTCCTGAGTACGAACTCTGGTCTTTCAAGATGGAGATGCTCCTCAAGAGTCATGAACTTGGCAGTGTTCTGTACACCCAGCATCCTGCAGATGCAGGAAAGGAGCAGAAAGAATGGGACAGAGCAGATGAAAAGGCATCAGGAATGATTTGCTCTGTGGTGAATGACCCAAACTTAGTGCATCTAAGTGCTAGACTCCTCCCTCTTTGTTCTTCATGGTGCTTTGTTCTTCATGACCCTACATCAGGGTCAGGATGTATCCTGGAAGTCTGCTTCCACACTTCCTGCGTGACACTGCAGTCCCTACGCGGACAGCAGGGTACAGTTCACATTTCCAATGCCTTGTTTTGAATTTAATCGCTACGATATAGAGCTAGACGTCATATATCCAGTGTGGGAAAGTTGCTGTTTGGTGGGGAGGGGGTGTTAGTTGCTGCAAGACTGCTTCCCCTGCTGTTTACATTTCGAATGCAACTTGCCCGAACGGAGGCAATTTGCTGATGAGCAACTACTCTGAAAAGCACCCTGGTGTTAGTCTCCATTGGGCTGCAGACTTTTTCACATTTGTTTGTTACCTTTTCTTTAACTAAATCCTTGTAGTTCTTTAGTACTGTCTCAAGACCTTTTGCTTTGCTGTTTTCTCAACAAACTGGTTTTGCTTTGTTATTTAGGGACTGAACTGCCATTCTTCCCCTACAGTTACCAGAGCATGAGTAACTGTGGCCTGTATCACTCTCCAGGGCGCTTTCCAGACTAGCTGCTGAAACAGCAGCAGAATGCCTCTGTCTGTTCAGGCAAGTCACGTTGAAAACGTAAACAAAAGAGGGAGCAGTCTCGCAGCAACAAACAACCCGAAAAAACAGCCACTTTCTTACACCGGATATGTGACATCCTAGCTCTATATCGCAGCAGTTAAATTCGAGACAAGGCATTGGCAATGTGAATGGCACCCTGCTGTCCATGTAGGAACTGGTGTGTCACGACACAGGAAGTGTGAAAACACATTTCCAAGATTAGACGTTACCCCGTTGCAGGGTCTAATCTGGAAAGCGCCCAGGTAAGGTCACAGTTGTCATATCAGTCAAAGCTGATAAAGGGTGTTCCAAACCACAGAGGCCACTTAAGCCTCTAGCGACGGTGCTGGATCAGTGTTCACCCCCAGACTGTGAGCCTGGTCCTTCAGGGGGGAGTGATCTAGGTCATAAACCATGTGATTTTCCACCAGGGTTCATGCCAAATGGCTAGTTATTAGATGGGGAGGGGAGAATGCAGGAAGGATTGTCTGCTTGGCAATCATACAAGTGTGTGTTCTCACTGCTTCCTGTTAACCTGGAAGCAATAAAGGGAGCTTTCATGCTTTTTTTTAAGCAAACACATACAATTTCTTCACATTCCTTTCAGTTTCCAGCTTAACCCTTAGTGAGTTCAGCTGCCAATAACCTGGCTGGAGAATTATGTAACTGCCTCAATCACAGCTTAATTTAAAATGTCACTAGGTACACCCTTGATTAGGGATATGCACAAACTGGTTCGGCGGTCCTTTTCTGGCGTTCAGCCGGTTTGGTGGGGGGTTACCTGTAAGGAGCAGGGAGCGTGCCCTTACCCCCCACCCCACCCTGGTCAGCGCTTTTGAGAAAATTGCTGGTGCAAGGCGGCAGCATACCTCCTTGCCACCCTGGTCAGCGTCATACTGGAAGTGCCTGACACACGTGTGACTTGACGCTGACCGGGGTGGCAAGGAGGTAGGCTGTCGCCCCGCACCAGCAATTTTGATGAGGGTGCCGGTGGGGGAAACACAGTAGGGGGGTGTTAGGCTACCCTCCCTGCTCCTTAAAGGTAAACCCCCCACCACTGAACCAGCCAAATGCCGGGCCGTGCACATTCCAAAACAACCACCAATGAGACACATTGATGTTCTACCATGGCAGGGGTGGAGTCACCATTGTGCGGTTCAAAAAACCCAGGCGGCCACATTCAGGGGCCATCCCTCACGCCCCAGCCACGCCCACTGAGTCTGACATCGGATGCAGAGGGTGAGGTTTTGCTCACCAACGGAGACGTATGCCCAGTTTCCAAGAAAATTCCAGCCAGCACCGAGTGCGTAGCACAGCCGGGAACACATTGCCCTGCCTTTAAAGCTGTGCAGGGGGGATGGCTAGGGGGGCTGCTGGTGACAGGTTGAACTGGGGCCACCACTGGCTTCCCTATGCTGTACCATGGGCTATATACTGCCTACAGGCTGCTACTTTCCAGTCTGTAGCCTCGGGGCTGATGTTATTAATAGGTTGGGACACTCCAGGGTCAGTGGTGCTGAGAAGTTGGGTCCAGCCACTACCCCACCAACCTCTCTGTTCTTAGCCCCCCCCCTTTTCTGGTCAATAGACAGAGAGATGAAAAACAAATACCTGAGGGGAAGAAGGGTGAAGAGAGGCAGGTAAAGGAGGGACCAAAAAAGAAAAAACAAAGCAATGGGATTGGGTAGTGCGGAACCCTCAACTTTTTCATGTGGTTCCTCTACTAGGTTCAGAAATCTTAAAGCATGTCAGGGTTTTGAGTGTGAGCTGTGATCACCGTCAACCAGGCCATCTTGGGTTTTTTTTAAACTACTACTACTACAGATATTTATATACCGATTTTCAACCAAAGTTAACAAAGCAGTTTACTATAAAAATAAACAACACATAAATAAGATGGTCTCCTGTCCCCAAAGGACTCAGCAATGGCCAATGCAGGGTTGCTGTGCTGGGGTTGGACAGGGCCATTTGCTCCCCCCCACCCCACCCTTCCGCTAAATAAAAAAGCATCACAACTTTTAAAAGGTGTCTCTTTGCTCAATAGCGAAGAGCACAATCACTGAAAAGGTGTTGAGTTTATAATGCATCTTCCAAACCCACGACTTAGCAAAAGTAGGTATGTCTGGGTAAATTTAGTCTCCATCCACACCATTTCCATAGGGGCAATAAAAGTTTTCCAAGACTGTGCAGAATGGGTGTTGTCTTTTCCATGCACTTTCCATGCAGCTGCTGGTTTAAGGCACACACTACAGGGAATACCTGGTTGCTTTTGGTGACCAAGACCACCTTCTTTTTTACCCTAGTTAGTGCCCTCTGCCAAACAGCATGCACTCTCACTCTCTCGCTCTCACTCTCAATTGACTCTTAAAGTGCCTGTAAGCAAATCAGCACTTCCACTCCTGCAGCCTGTTCTTTTTCTGCTATGTCACCCTAACCCCTTGGGCAGACACCTGCAAGTTTTCTGCTATGTCACCCTAACCATCAGTGCAGACACCTGCAAGTTTCTCTGCAGGTCACTGTAATTCCTGCAAAACTGAAATAATTTCTTTGCCTATTGCCTCACCGGTTGCATGCCCATGCATGCAGTGGTGTCGCTATAATGGAGTGAAAGGGTTGAAAGAACCCAGGCCCCCAGCTCCTGAGGGCCCCCTAGCTCCACCCGATTTTCTTCATTCTCTCCCTCACTGTGAAGGGCTGCCAGAGAGAGGGGTGAACACAGGCCCCCTCTCCCCTAGCTACGACCCTGCATGCATGGATTGCATCATGCCTGCAAGCTCCTGTGTGATTTCAAAGTTTGGGTTCACTCCGTGAATGAACGCTAGTCGCTGTGCTCTATCCTTGATAGCACTGCTCTCACCCACTGCAACAGAGTCATATTCAAAGTGTGAGCAACGTTCTTTGAGCTGCCCACTGAGGCTCCTGGATATCTCTGGCTCACAGTGTTGGATAGTCATTCTGGACAAGCGTCTCTCCTGCAGCACTGTTTTCTTTTCTGGAAACAGTACCTCAGCAGCTCTCATTCAATACAGGTTTGCATATTCAGCATCTCTAAATGGCCAACCTAGATGTGCTGTCAACTGGGCAACCTTGAAGCTTCCTCTTGCCATGCTTCATTCATAGCAATAGCTCTTGGGAATATGTTCTGTTGAGCTCAACATTTCCTTTTCAGTTGCTGCACTCTGGCACATCTCTCAGTGGCACCTAAAGAGCCAAAGGTTTTCTGAGGTCTGCTGTCAGAACGCCTCTGGCTATTGAATCCTTTGGGTACTGCAACCTGTTCTTGACACACCAGGCATAGGTATTTGCCACTGTATTCCAAGAACAGGTATTCTTCTGGCCACTTGTGTTGGAATGGCCTGTGGTCCTGCTCTATCTTCCTCCTCTTTGGTTTTGGAACTGCTGCCATTGCAGAGGCAATTTCAGCCCTTGTATTGCACCTATCAACCAAACACTACAATTAAAATAGGGACAGGGATCCAGACACAGCTCTCTCACTTCCCTGCTGCCATTCATCATCATCTCTAGCTCCAAACGAGATCTTAAGTCATGAAGAACAACAACAACAACTCTTAACTCACTGGCCAGCACTGACTTGTCCCTGACAAGACTGAAAAGTCCGTGACTTTTCTCTCAGCCTAACCCGCCTCACAGGCTTGTTGTGAGGATAAATAAGGTAAGCATATACACTGCCCCTTGTAGGAAGAGCGGGATATCAATTTAGAAGTCTAAGAAAAGACATGTCAAATCACATGTCATGAACACTGATGCTGAGTTTCATTCTTAATCATATGAATGTTTCATTGCTCTCCTTTTCACAAATGTTCGGTCTGTGTAAGAATCCATCTGGCCATTTGTCTTTCAAACGACAAATTTCCACCATGGTTCTATTTCCCCGGTACACCACTGCAATGAGGATCGTATTCCGACATCAAAATAGAAGAAGAACCGCCCTGCTGGGTCAGGCCCAAGGAGGCCCATCTAGTCCAGCATCCTGTTTCACACAGTAGCCCACCAGATGCCCCTGAGAAGCCCACAGGCCAGAGCGGAATATCTGTTCTGTGGATACAATGGCCAGTTGTATTCAGGCCAGGGCTACTTGTGCAACAGAATTTCATATAACCTGCACTGCCAGGCTTCATTTTTGTATGGGATGTGGACTCTTTTCTTGTGGTGTTTTTTGAGAAGCGGTTCAGGTGTGTGCATGTGAATATGAGAGAGAGTGAGAAAGAGATGGGGGGAGGGAGGGGGGAGCGCTTAGTGGCCTGTAGAGGTGTGTCTCTCCATCATGCCTTAATACATCGATAGTGTACCCTTTAGGCACCACAATCCTCTTTGTTTTTCATACAAGATGAATTGCTAAAGATTTCGGCCACAATCCTACAAAGCTATGTGTGGGAAATTAGTTGTTTCTGCAGCTCAACACAGCTTTGAATTTCCTCCCACCTCCCCACAGCAACAACCCCCCACCCTCCGCAAAGCCTCTTTGGAGCAGCAGCAAACAGAAGAGTCCACTTATTTTGCTTGGGCTAACTCTCTGCCTCCCCACATCCAGCAATCCTCTTGCTTGCCTGAACACCATAGAAAAAACCAGTCCACTGGTCTTGCTGCTTGTCTCCCACCCCACAACTCCTCCCAACTCCCCACAATACGAATATGACACATATTTATATACTACTTTTCAACAAAAGTTCCCCAAGCGGTTGACATAGATAGATAAATCAATAAGATGGCCCACAATAAAACACCACCCCTTTTGGGAGCAGCAGCAAACAGAAGCATCCACTTCAGTTGCTTTAGCTGCCCCCTTTCCCAACTCCATTGCCTTCCCACTTCCCCAAATCCAGCGAACCTCCCTCACAGCAGCAGAAAACATAAAGAGACAAGTCCGCTGTCCAGACGATCACTGAAAATCGAGATGGGCTCCTCTAGCCCGGTTTTCAGTGATTGTCAGAATAGCTTCAAAGGAGTGCGCATGTCATCATATTTCTCATGGAGTTAGTGCTAAACCATGACATTCCTCTTGGGAAGCTGTGGCTTAAAAACGGACAGATATGTAAGCTGCTGTGACCACATACATCCCTCAAACATACCCATGAAGTGCCGTTTGAGAATGGAAGCCTTCACCTGGGCCGGGGCTGCCCCTCGCTGAAGGTCTTGGAGCAGAGACTGGATCGTCAGCTGTGCTGGGGATTCTCTAGCTCTGGATTCCCAGCGTCATGCAGCAGATTGGCCCAGGTGGCCCAGGTGGCCCACAAGGCCCCCTCCAACTCCCCCATTCCCCACTCACTCCAGACAGAATCTCTGCTTCTCCTTTGGTTCTGAAGAGCTGAAGGCAGGTCGCCTGGTCTTCTGTGTGCATGATCGGTCTCTGTGTATTAGGATACCTCTTCCTTTAGTTAGGATGCTTTCTGAATTTGTGGCTCCAGGTCAACGTCAGTGCTGAACTGCTGTTTTTTCAAAATGTACCTTCTCGGTTATTCTTTCTACAGAGGAATTTAGTTGTTTCTCCCAGGGAACCAGTCAAGGCACAGAGCAGAAATCCTGTTTTTTCTCTGCTACTTCAGTTTGCCAGAAATAGATCCATATTTTTAAAAACCAATGATCTTGCTGACTTCCAAGAATGAGAGGAGAGCTGGTCTTGTGATAACAAGCATGACTGGTTCCCAGAGCTAACCAGGGTCCGCCCTGGTTATATATGCATAGGAGACTAGATGTGTGAGCACTGTAAGATACTCCCCGTAGTGGCTGGAGCCACTCTGGGAAGAGCAGAAGGTTCCAAGTTCCTTCCCTGGCTTCTCCAAGATAGGACAAGATTTATTTACTTTTCATAGGACAAGATTTTTTTAATTGAACCAACAAACTACCAAAGCATACAGTACGTTGCCAAAGCACAATGATATACAAAGTGGTTGTTTGTACATGATATATCTACCAAGATTGACACACAATGATTTGGAAACCCACAAGGTTATGAAGTATATGCAGGTAGTACTGTAACTCGGGGGTGGGGGATTTCAAGGCACATCAGGTAACTGGGGGGGTTACATCCGACGTCCATTTCCACAATTTGTCCCATTGCTGTTTAGAAGAGATACTCTTGTCTTTTTACACATAACCATACAAACTTTTCCAGAAGAGATTTACTGTCTCATCTGCGTGAACCTCTTGGTTGCGCCTTCCCTCTCTATTCCTATGCAGGAGCATTGCATCAATGACATACAGGTTTACTAACCTGATGACGAGGAGGGGAACATTCCAATTCCCTAGTATGAGTGTTGGAAAGTTAAAGGACTTTGCACTGTCTCATGCCTCAGACAGTGGAGGACAGACTAGTAAGTCAGAGGGCTAGAAGGTCAAAGACATTTGCTCATCACTTCCCGCTGCTCTGATGCTATCCCTTTGAAATGTAGATGACTAATCTCAGGGACTTCCTTCCTTCTTCTCTTCTCTCTCTTGCTACCTGGCTCTTTACCTTGCAACATGGCAAGTCTCTTGCCCTGCACCATATGTGCAGAGAAGATGGTGAATCCATCTGCATCCACTTAGATAGATGGATTAGAGATCCTAAATCCTCACTTTCCTATCTAGAATGGAGTTCCTTAATAAATGCCTTTTATATTGATTTGAAACTAGCAATTGGCTCCAAGTTACTTTACTCTTAGCACACAGGCATGCCTCACTAAATCCGCTGTGTTTGTGCCTCTGTGCACTCTACTATATTGAAAAGAGATTCTCTCACCACAGAGAATTTCCAACAATGAGGGCACCCGTTGTGTCCCGTTTCCTTGAAGGTTTCTTTCTGGGACCTCGAAAAGAGGTTCTGTGGCTCAAACCCGGTGTTAGTTCTTCCCAAGTCTGTTTTTCCAAATCAGGCCACTCTAACAGCTTGCTTACTCCCTGCCACACTCTTTTGGCTGCCACACACTCTTTGAAGAAATGTGAGTGGGTTTCCCTGAAAGTTCTACCTAGCTCACTAGCTTTCTGTTTGCAAGTAATTTGAGGGCACTCTTGCTGCTCCTCTGGGAGCCATGGCTTAACCGCATTAAGTGGAAGTACTTGATGGTATAAGCGCCACCTTGTTTCCCATCAATGGAAAGGGACTTTTTTCTCCTTGAAGAGAGCGATAGGGTGATCGGGTTGCAACAACAAGTACTGTGAAGTGCGGTGTTTGTAGCATTTACCTTCTAAATCAGGTTTTAAGAAACCCACTTCTAGAATCTCTCCATAAATTGTTTTCCTCAGCTGCTTAACTGAGGAGGATCCTTTAAATAGATCCGGTTCAACCTTCCATTTTTTAAGTGTGAATAACAAATCTCTCAAGTAGTCTGGGTGTTCTCTTTTTCATACTTGTGTGATATTACCATGGAAAGATCCTTTCCCCCCACCATGCTATGCCCCATGCTGACTTGCGCCAACGCAGAGCGAAAAGCGAGACCCAGGTTTTTTGCAGGAGGTTGGACATATCATGGACATTCACGAAAATCCAGTTTCCAAAATTGTAGGACATGAATTCAGTTACAAAATAGGGTTGCAGGGCAGGTAGGGCTAGTCCTCCCGGCTCAACCTCCTTAAATGCTAGCGCACGGGCCAAAGGGAAGGACGCTGTGTGCCATACTAGACGGAAGATCTGGCTTTTTCAACTCTCTGAAGGAGATCGAGCAGGGGAGGATAGACTACCGCCAGGTTGTGCACCAGGGGTATCAGGTACGTCCGGATGTAAACCGCTTTCTGGTACATGGCAAGGCTCCATTTTTTCCACATGGTGATTTTAAGCATTACTTTTTCTTCCCAATCTGTCCAATTCCCCCAGCGCCGACTTTTCCCTTAATCCCTATTCAATCCCCAAAATGTTTACTGTATCTGCCCACTTCAGTTTGGACTCTGGGGCCCCTTCGTCTTTACATTCAGAGATGGGTAGGCACGAGAGTTGCTGACGTCCGGGGTCCATTTTAACAAATACACTTTTGTCAGCATTTGATTCTGAGCCCGAGATCTTGCCATATTCCCAGAAGAGGTCTAGTATTACAGAGATTTCATTTTCATTCGATAACAGTAATGTAACATCATCGGCATGAGCTACAAATTTTACCCTAAACTCAGAGTACGGTTCTGAGTGGACAGGTGGTTCGGCTATCCCCTCACTCTCCCTCCTCCTCCCTCCCGGGAAGATCTCGCAGGGCGGAGGGATAGATAGGGCTGAGAGAGATTCCTGCCTGCAACCTTGGAGAAGCCACTGCCAGGCTGTGTAGACAATACTGAGCTTGATGGACCTATGCTCTGACTAGA
Organism: Hemicordylus capensis; assembly: GCF_027244095.1. Lineage (NCBI taxonomy): Eukaryota > Metazoa > Chordata > Lepidosauria > Squamata > Cordylidae > Hemicordylus > Hemicordylus capensis. The sequence continues at coordinate 162,913,554 of NC_069658.1, forward strand.
TGGCAGCTTCCTATGTTCCTAAGAATCATGGTCAGTGAGGTAATCTCTTTCATTGAACCAACTTCTGTTGGTGAGAGCATACCCAGCTTTTCAGCTTTTCAGAATTTTTCATGTGGACATGGTTTGCTCCGTGCTTTCCTTTGAGCTTAACATTGAGCCTTGACTTGACGGTCCCTTTGATTTCAATGAGACTGAAGGGCAACTAACCTGCTTTGGAATGGAGCAGTAGTACATTGTTCAGTGTGAAACCCTGTCAAGTGCCCATTGCTTTATGCTGGCTGGTCAGCATTTCAGACTCGTGTACGGATGATGATACACATTGGCCACATTCACATGTAAGACAAAACCAATGGTTGTCGAACACGTGGTTAATTTTTCTGACTCTGAATCACCTCGTAGACGTACACCCCACCTTGTTGCGGCTGGCTCCGGTTTCGGGGCAGGGTGCCCCCTCTCTCCTCCTGTGCCAAAGCACCCCTGCTGGATGGAACAAAGGTGTGCAACTGCCAGCAGCGTTGCCAGGGATGCCACGCTGCTGGACTGGGAAGAGGAGGGGGCGAGGACCTACCCATACTGGTGCTGGGTGTGGAACATGCGCTAGAAGTAGGTGTGCCAGCACCCTCCCCCTGGTTATTGAGCCTCCTCTGCTTTGCTTCACTAACCCACTCAACCAGGGCTGATGGCATTGCCCTTCATAGTTGGGTCAACACAGGCAGGCCAAAGTATGGTCTCCTGCGTCACTCAGTTTGTTGCATAGCTTCTCCACCCACCCAGTCCTCAGCCAACCTGCCAGGGCTTTGGCGTCCCTAATGGTCAGGGAGGTCTGGAGTTCTCTCATCACCTTCTCCAGTAGAAGTGTGGTGGGCAGAGCCTGGCTAAAAGGCATTGCCTCAGTACACTCTTTGTGGCAAACAGGGAGGGCTCGAGTGCCAAGACTGGCCCAGACATGAGCTACCACTCCAAGTTGGAGAGGGCACACACACACACACACACACACACACACCACGATACTTTGCCAAGTTGTGGATGGCCACCTGTTGCTTTAGCAGGTGCTGGAGCAAGAGAAGGGTGGCGACCCACCAGTTCTCAACATCCCCATGGATGAGGTGTCGAGGGAGGTCAAGCTCACGCTGCTGCTCACAGAGCATGCGCCTGCCCTTCTCACTCCATTGGAAATGGGTTGCAATCTTGCAGCACTTCTCCACAAGCGCAGCCGTGGAAGCAGAAGGACCCCTTCAGGGGCTCCAGGAGGAGACCATGATCAATGATATAAAAAACCGCTGAGACTCAAGAGATCCAAAAGGATCAACAGAGCCTATGGATTCCTAATTAGAGACTCCTATGGATTCCTAATCCAACAGGCCGACCAGGGGCGGAGCCACCATCATGCGAACGGGTTCAGAGAACCCAGGCCACCAATGGAAAGGACTGCTGAATTCCGCAAGGGGGGGCGTGGCTCGGGTTCTGGAAGAGCCCCTATCAAACTCCCCCCGCCCATGCCCGGGCCCTGACCAAGCACTCCAATGTTCTTTTCAGGCAGCGCTTGCTGCCTGAAAGCACCTATTTCCCTGTCTCTCCCTCCAGCAAGGGAGAGAAAGGGAAATAGATGCTTTTAGGCAGCAAGCGCTGCCTGAAATGACAGGGGAGAAAGGCAGGTTGCTCACCTGTAACTGTAGTTCTTTGAGTGGTCTTCTGTGCATTCACACATGGGATTGGAAACTGCACAGATCCACGTTCCGGAAACTTCTAAAGCTTTACCTTATAAGGAAAAAAGAGTGGGAAAACCAGCTCCCCCTGACTGACAGCTTGCCTGATTCCCTCAGTCCTGAGACCTCCGCAGCTCCAAACCTAAGCACATACAAGAACACGTTGCAGCAGGGAGGATGGGTGGCTTGTGTGGTCTTTGAGAAGACCACTTGAAGAACTACAGTTACAGGTGAGCAACCTGCCTTTCTTCTTCATGGGCTCTGTGCACCACACATGGGATAATAGCAAGCTATCGTACCTGGATGGAGGGTGCAGCCCAAACCCAGGAGAGAAATAACGCAACAAAGGAAATCAAAGAAGCAAACTTTATTTCTCAATGGAAGCAGAACGCAGAACAGAGGCATCAAACATTGCCTGAGACCTGGAGTGAAAGTCCAAAGCATCATGTCGGATGAAGGTAGTTGGACGTGACCATGTAGTGGCCTTATAAATGTCAGACATAGAGACAAGGTTATAGAAAAGCGATGAGGTAGCCATTGCCCGCATGGAGTGTGCCCTAAAACAGACAGGCAGGGGTTCTGAAGCCAATTGATATGCCAAGGAGATAGCCTCCTTGACCCAAGCGGCAATCCTTTGCGATGAGACTGGTAGTCCCTTTGATGGGTCTGCATATGAAATGAACAAAAACTTAGATTTGCAGAAGGATTGCGTTCTGTCTTTAAAGAAGGCAAGAGCCCTCCTAACGTCCAGTGAGTGATATGCACGCTCCTCATCTGAGGTAGGTGTAGGGGGAAAGGTAAGCAAAGAAATATCTTGCAACATGCGAAACTCAGAAGCCACCTTGGGCAAAAAAAAACATCAGGCTCTAATACAACTCTATCTTTATGGAACACCAAATAAGGGGCATCAGAGCGCAATGCTTTAATTTCACTCACTCGTTTAGCTGAGGTAATTGCAACGAGAAACACTCTTTTTAAGGACAACAGTTTAAAGTTACATGTAGCCATGAGTTCGAAAGGAGCCTTCATTCACTGCTTCAGAACCAGTAGAAAATTCCAAGGTGGGACAGATTTAGGGGCAGGCAGAAACAAATGGAGCATCCCCTTCAAAAACCTGTTAACCAATTTGTGAGAGAACAAACCAGACACAGAATGCCTGTCGGCTATAGCCGCTAAGTGAACCCTTAAGGAAGAAACAGACAATCCTTTGTCTTTCAGAGACAGCAAATCATCAAAAGTGAATGACAAAGGAGCTTCAGTCGCAGAACCACCCTTGTCAGCCATAGACTTAGAGAAGCAAGTCCATTTGGCTGAGTAAGATTTCAAGGTGGAAGGCTTCCTTGCCGCCATCAGCACTGCCTGCACCGGCTCACTGAAGGAGGTTGCGCATCTATCCACCAGGCAGTCAGATGCAGAGACTCCACGTCCAGCTGGAGACAACAGCTGCCTTCCCCCATCAGAGGGTATGGTAACGATGGAAGATGCTGGTACGTCCTGTGTGACAACTGAAGAAGTGTGGTGAACCAGAGTTGCCTGGGCCACCATGGTGCGATTAGGATACATATGGCCTCGACCTGGACAATTTTCTGTAGGACTCTTGGTATCAAGGGGAATGGAGGAAACATGTCCAGGAGTTGGTTGCCCCAGTGCAGGAGGAAGGCGTCCTCTTCCAACTCCGGATCCCTTCCCACCCTGCTGCAGAATTGCACACACTGAGAATTCTGGGCTGACGCAAATACATCTAAACGCAGAGCTCTCCACTTGTGGAAGATATTGCACAGCATGCCCGGATCCAGGCACCATTTGTGAGAAAGGATGTTTCACGACTCAGTGCATCCACCAAAGTGTTGACATTCCCTTGGATGTGTACTGCCAAAGGCCAAATTCCCCACTCCAGGCACCACATCCAGAGTCGCATTGCCAGACTGAGCAGAGAAAGAGATGCTGTCCCTCCCTGTCTGTTCAGGTAAGATCCGGCCATAGTGTTGTCTGTGAGGAGTACAGCAGATCCTTCTATCCAATGACAGAAAGCCTTGAGCAACAAGAAGATCACCCTGAGCTTGAGATAACTGATGTGATGGCATCGTTCTGCCTTTGTCCAAGTCCCAGCGACCACTAGGTCTTTGAAATGCGCTCCCCATCCCGTACTGGGGATGGCATCTGTGGTGATCATAAGGGTGGGCCTTCGCATGTGGAATAGAGTCCCTTGAGTGAGGTTGGACGTGCATGTCTATCAGGAGACTGCCCCCTGCGAGGCGCTGCAAGGAGCCACTGTTGAGAGTGTCTTTGCGGGTGAAACCTGCGCAGAAACCAGGCCTGTAAAGTCCTTAGGCGAAGAAAGGCCTGGGGCAGTGCCACAGGGGATGATGCCATCAGCCCAAGCAAGTGTTGGATAAACCTGGCCTGGTGTCTAGGATAGCATATTCTTCTGGTTTGAACAGCAGTTATCTCTCACCCTGCAAAACCAAACAGAAAACAAAACATGAAGTCTCTGGCATATCAAATGGCTCTTCAGTCATTCCCACTCTCTCCTTTCTGATGCTCATACATTTACCAAACTCCTCCTCTTCGTCAAATTCTTCCAACACAAGGTCATCTGAAGAGAAGAGAAGAGACTTGATTTTCTTATTTGAATTGACTTGGATCAGAGGTAAGGAGGGACTCGTGCATATTGAATCAACGAAGGAGGGTCTACAGGGATACAGTTCCGCCCTCCCCACTTCCCTGGAAATAGCCCAAGTTTCCTTGGATGCTGCTCTTGGATGCTACCGGGAAAGCATCCTTCAGTGTTTTCAGCTGCAGAGATAGAGATGCATTTTATTTATTCAATACGTGGACTTCTTTTTCCATGTCTATGAGTATCAAAAAGATGATACAGTTGGGTGCAAAGCTGAGGATTACCAAAGATGGAGCGTGGCTCTTTGGGGCACTGGGCAGCCAGAAGAGACCCAGGGGGAACCCAGCTCTCTGCTGTTCCTCCTGCCACTGCTGCTGTCCCAAGGGGCATTGGGTGAGCCCCAGTGGAAACAGCCCTTCTGCAGCAGGTGTGCTGCCAGGCAGCCCCAGGGTGACCAGAGACCAATAGGAGGTCTTCTTCTGAAGCTGGCACCTGGCAGGGGTCCCAGAGGATTCTGAAGAAGAGCCAAGCCATGTCCACAGAGGGGGACTTACATGAAAAGCTGGCAGGCTGGCCGCATGTTGCAGGAGACAGCTGCAGGCTTCCTGGGCCAGAGCCTGTAGCTGGGGATCCTTTGCAGTGCTGTACCTTTGGAGCTCCTGTGGGTTGAAAGAGCAGCTCAGTCATTGCACTGGCCTCAATCATCCCTGGCCATGCGACTGAGAGCTAAGCCCGGAAGGAATTGGCCCCATTACAGGATACCCATTGACTGACTGCCCAAACAAGTTTCAGAGGGATCTATTCCTGTACAAACATCCCCCCCAATTCAGTTCAGTCAAGGATGAAGACAGAAGCCCCATTCACACCTGATCTTCAACATTTGGACGACGAGTGGACAGTGCACAGGTGCAGAAGTGTACACAGGGACAGCTATACAGACAGGCTGTGGAAGGCAGGCACTGCTAGACTCTTCCCATCTGGACCATGCCATATTGGGGCCTCTACCCTGGTTCACTTTTTAAAGGAATGCAACTACAGTCATGCAGACAAAATCATGTCCAAGTGTTCAGACACCTGTACACACGTACTGCCTAATGTCCAAATAGGGCACATTACACATTAAATTGCACATTACACATTCAGTTGCACTTACCGTCAAGATGCTGGTCAAGTTGTGGACCGAGGGGGCCTCCTCCAGAAACCCCCTAATCATTCTCTGAAGAGATTGAAAGGTCTCATTCTAGGGGGGAAAGAGAAGATCAGGCATCAGTATGAGAGACAACACATCTTAAGAACACAATACTGAAAAAGCACTCATGCTTATGGCAGTATGGTGTTTGATTCCAGTTGGGCCGAGAAACAACCAGGCTATTTGGAAATAGGAAAGGCTACTCACAATGATCCCGGAAGATCAGAAATGTAAGGAAGAACCTCTGCAGGCAGTCAAACCATTGCAAGGGCCCCAGGAGTAGAAGCAGCAGGAGTCTGTGCCGCAGGAGGAAAAAGCTCAAGGAGAACTTACCTGTGTCCCTGGCTCCAGGTAGTTGGCCCCGGACACCGCCACGTGCAGCACTGCCGACCGCAGCTCCTCGGGCAACGGCGGCTTGATTTTGCTGGAAGGGGGGAGGGGGGAATCTAAGATTTCATCGTGTGAGCAGGGCTGGTGATTCAGCCAAGGGAAGCTCATGGAGAGAAGAGGAACAGGGCAACAAAGCCAGTGTCAAGACGGTTGGTCTGTGACGGTTTCTCCTCTTTTTTCAAAAATGACCAATCCAGGCCTGGGGAGGCCCTGATGCCGATAAGGCTAGAGGACTTAACAAGATGTTACAAACCCCCTTAGAATTCATTGTCATCTTTTTTTAAAAGGGCAGATCCAGTTACAGATCTTGTCTAGTTTGCCACTGCCCTTTCCTGACACAAACCCCTCCGATTTAAGCCCTGATGACTATGAGTCTACCTCAGCTCCGTGACGGTGTCCAGGGTTTTCCTGAAGAAGGAGCCAGGGTCAGGATGCGCGGTAATATCCTCCATTATCTCCTGGGAGAAGGTAAAGAGCAGAGGAGAGTTGATCACTACCCACATGGACCTCATTGGGATAGCTCCAACAACAACAACAACAACAACAACAACAACAACAACAACAACAACAACAACATTTTCACACTGTCTTTCAACAAAGGTTTCCAAAGTTGCTTACATAGAGAAATAATCAATAGAACAACAAACAAACAAACAATCAAGATGATGCCCCAAACACACAGTCTTGGCAGTCAGGTTTGGACTGAGCCTGCGCTTGGTCATTCTCTTCCATTCTCTGCTGCATCTCACTCACCAAAATGAATTCGACAATCTTCAGCTTGCTGAACTGCAATGTATCCGACTCTGCGCCATTGACTTGCACCGCAATGGAATTAAGAAAGGATGTCCACCAGAGAATGAGCTGAAAATCAGAAGCATTGAGCTGTTAGTGATGGAAGGACTTCTCTGTGGCTTCCTGGAAATGGACCAGACAGCCTTACTTTGTGGGTTGCTCTCAATCCCTTTCTGGGGACCCCACCCCCTCCATGGATTATTCTGCTGCTTCTCAGGGAGATTGCAGAACTGGGAAAAGGATCAGAGCAGAGGGTGGGTGCTCCCAGAGGGGCAAATGCCTCTCACAGAAACGACCTGGGCTATGTGGAGAAAGGCCCTCTACTCAATGATACCCTACCTTAGCTCTTTCCTTTTTTTGCCATGTGGTGCTCAAGGCTGGAAGGGAAGAAGAAATTCAGCCCACACATTTAAAATGAAGGCCCACAAATCTGCCAGTTTGCTAAGCACTAGCTGTCCCACCCTCCCAAAAGAGCCACCCGCAGTCCCAACCATTCCCCAGGAGCCTAGGGCACCTCCTCACCAATTGTGACTCCTGACGATGTTTGGAAGCCCTCTTCTGCAGTTGGAGGAGAAGCCAGAGTTGGAGGAGGAGCCGAAGTTGGCTCAACACGGTTCCTCCTCTTGAAGAACCTCCGTCTGGGGGGCTTCCCCTTGGAGTCACGTGTGGGGGAGGTCTGAAAGAGCTGCCTGCAGCACTGGCAGACCCTTCGCAGCCTAGAAGAGAGCAGGGAGAAGGTGAGAAAGAGACCCTTAGGCAGACGTTTGGAGGAGAGGGGGCCAATGGGACAGGGAAGGATTGCAGAACAGAAGGAGGGCAGCAATACAGGTAGCCCAATAGGCTTCCAGGTATTGCACCGTCTTCTTTCTGGCTGAGGAATTACGTAGAGACAGCTGCCAAAATGCATTGGTGCAGAGACCTTTGGAACACTGTGTGCTGTTCTGCTCAACCCAACGCACCAAGCTTATGTTAGCGCTTGGAAAGGTATAGGAAAGGACCATGAAAGAGCTCAGGGGTGCAGCTCCTTCCCGGAAGGGAAGAGGTGGAGGCAACTGGGACCTTTTCATTTAGAAAGAAGAAAAGAAGCGGGGGCATGACAGAGGTTCACCCTCTCTTCACATCGTGCATCATGTTTGGGATGGGTTTGGGGACTATGCTGCCACAAGATGAAGTGAAGGCCAGTGCCCTAGCCAGGAGTCACTTTTCACTTGCAACTCACACAGTTGTGCCGGCTGCATTGGCGCTGCTAGGGACACCCTGCTGCTGGACTAGGAAGTGGAGATGACACTGCTGCTGGGTGTGGACTGCACACTAGAAGTAGGCACTCCCCCAAAAGGCTGAGCAGTCCTAGGCCTCCAAAGGCGTGTGACAGACCCAACACGAAGAGTAGCACCCTTCAGTAACAAGGATTTATGATTAGATAAAAAGGAAAAGGTGTGTAATAAGAACAAGTGTCTTTTCATAAGACAGTCTGTAAGAGAGAGTTTTCATTCAGCATACTGATAACACCCTGCACCAAATCTCCGGAGGATCTCTCCCAGCGGTTTCATGTAGGTGTTAAAGGACTTTGGAGACACTATGGAGCCCTGAGGAAGACCATAGGAAAGTTCAGATTGGAAAGAGCAACGGTCTCCAAGGGACCCCGTGTGGAATCTGCAAAGCAGTGCCTCCCACCCCCAAAGCCACCACTGCAAAGCAGTGCCTCCCACCCCCAGCCCCCTCCGACACTCCATCACCAAAGATGATGATTTCAGTATGACAGCCGATCTGCGTAAAGATGTGCTTTTTCGAGTGGACTGTGTAACTGAACAGGCCAGGCTTGCAGCCTCTTGCAAACTCAAGGAGTGTTCTCCCATATGGCCTGAAAGACTAGCACATAGGCAAATCCATGTGATCAATGAGCTTGGGGGAAAGGGACTTATGAAGGACTTTCAAGTGGAGTCATGCAGAGAAGCTGCCACAAGGGGTCAGTGTTGCATACTTAATCAAGGGGTGAGACCCAGCTTTTCTGCATGCCAGACACAGACAGAGTCACAGCGTCCTTTGGAGCGAATACATTCTGATGTCATAGGAACATAGGAAGCTGCCATAGACGGAGTCAGACCATAGGTCTATCTAGCTCAGTATTGTCTACACAGACTGCTAGTGACTTCTGCAAGGTTGCAGGCAGGAATCTCTCTCAGCCCTATCTTGGAGAAGCCAGGGAGGGGACTTGGAACCTTCTGCTCTTCCCAGAGCGGCTCCATCCCCTAAGGGGAAGAGCTTACAGTGCTATTCTCCCATTCATATGCAACCAGGGCGGACCCCAACCTTGCAGAAGCCGCTGCCAGTCTGTGCAGACAATACTGAGCTAGATGGACCTATGGTCTGACTCAGTCTATGGCAGCTTCCTATGTGTTCCTAAGTCCTTGCAAAGCAGATTGCCAGCTAAAGCAATAGACAAGACACCATTGGGCTTGGGCACAAACCCTCTCTAAACCATGTCAAAATGTTGGGATCAAAGGCTTCTGCATACGTCCCAAAGGCCAAGAGAACCAAACTCAATCACAAATGCGAACTGGGAGTGTTGGCTGGATATGCGCCTGGCCAAAAGGGACAGAGAATCCTTGATCCTACAAGTGGAGAGGTCAGGATCTACAAGGTGGTGTCATTTGATGAGAGACAAGGGCCAACTAGAGGTGATGTACCAGAACTTGTGCCAGAGATCCAGGTGAAAGAGGAACCACGTGGGTGGAGTCTCATGATGCAAGAGCCAGACCGTGAATCCAAAGAATCTGTGCCACAAGCAGAAGGAGGTTCAGAAGGGGATACAGATTCAGAAGGGGCTGCACAGCCGGAGCCCCAACTGAGGCACTGCCAGAGCCCCAACAAAGGGGCTCCACCCAAAAGGTTCTCACTCGGGACCAAAGGAGGAGAGCTACAAGAACCCACCACATGGCGAGAGAAAGAAAAGATGCCAGCTGACAAAAGGTGAGGAAATGCAGCATTCGAAGAAATTGACACCCTGCACAAAAATGAGACTTGAAGACTTGTGTCAATCCCCGCAGGAAGAAAGACTGCGGGATGCAAGTGGGTCTTGAAAGTCAAGCAGGATGCAGAAGGGGAGGCTGAGCGCTACAAGGCGAGGCAAGTAGCCAAGGGATACTCCCAGAACTATGCTGAGGACTACAATGAGACCTTTGCACCACTTGTGACAGACACTTCAATTAGGACACTGCTCAGCGTGGCAGCGGCCAGAAAGATGCAAGTTGAACACATGGATGTAAAGACTGCCTTCCCTCATGGGGAAATCGAGGAAGACATCTACATGCAACAGCCACCAGGCTATGAGCTACCTAGAAAGAAGGGGCTTTGTGCAAACTAGAAAGGAGCATCTATGGCTTCCAAACAAGCAGCCAGAGCGTGGAATGAGAAACGAAATCAACTGCTCCTTTAGGAAAGGTTCTCGTAAGGAAAAGCTGACCCCTGCCTATATTCAAGAAAAGCTTTGCCATATACGGGCAAAACTTAAGTACCCCCAAATATACCTAGGATACCAATAGGGCTGGCTCATTATTAGAGAATAGCAACTCAGGCTTGTATTGTGCCAGCTCAGATGCAGCTCTTTGATTAGAACATTGAAGTCCACTCCCCTCTTCCACAATCAAGCGTGATTTCAGTGCATGACAAGCAACACCAAACAGCTTGGGATGTCCCATGTGCAGCCTGGCTTGCTCTGTACAGGCCTCTGCTACGGGGGAAACTTGTCTCAGGCTAGTTAGATGGTCATGAACATGTTCCAAAGCACAGCTTGGGGCACTCCCTTCTTCTTTGTCTGCTCCGCTCCTTCCTTCCTTCCTTCCTTCCCTCCCCATGAAGGAAGTACAAGTTGCAGGCTTTTAATCTAAGTTTGTAACTTCTTTAGAACAATCTGTTTTAGAACACTTTCTTTTTAAAAAACACTTTAAAAAACACTTAAAAACACTTTCTCCAGGCCTCTACTCTGAGCTCATCCAACTGGATTACTCTGCTAAATGAGGGAGGTGGATTCAAATTCCCCTCTACAATTGGGACATCCGCCAAGCACGTCACAATAGGCGTGTTCACAGCTGGTGCCCTTCCTGATCGGGCAGGCAGGTGGGCGGGGCACTCTAGTCAGACCTGGCCAGGAAGAGAGGGAGCAAGGCAAAGCTGTTATGGAATCCTACTTACTTTGCAAAGAAGTCTTTCCTCATCTTCTCCCCCATTTCCCTCCCTGTCTAACTATTCCCCCCTGACTAACTATCCCTCCTTTTACTAAAAGCTGACTGTCCCTCCCTCCCCCGCTAGACCCCTCCCAAAACTACAACAAACAAACAAACAAACAACAAACAACAAAATAACAAATACTAACACTAACACTGAATAAATAAATAAATTGATAAATAAATGAATGGATGGATGAATAAATAGATGGATAAATAGATGGATAGATAGATAGATAGATAGATAGATAGATAGATAGATAGATTTGACAGAAACAGAAACGGACTCTCTACACTCTCTTTCCTCGCTATCTCTCCAACTCCTCTCCACCTCGCCTCCTCCCTCCTCGCCTAACTCACCCACAAAGAGCAGCTGAGCCCTGGAGGTGTCATGAAAGAGGATGTGTCATCAGCCTCAACAATGGCCATTGGTCCTCTTGCCTCTAGAGGATGTGTCATAAGCCTCAGCAATGGCCATTGGTCCTCTTGCTTTCAGGACTTGGAGGCATCTCCTGCCAACTGGGCAAAGAGGACCCTTTTAAAAGTGGGGATTCTCTTCACTGAGCAGGGGAGGGGAGCACCTGGCTCTTTCCACCCCCTGCAGAGTAACCCCCCAGTGATGGTTGCTGGTGTCTATCTTATATTTCTTTTTAGATGGTGCGCCCTTTGGGGACAGGGAATCCATCTTCCTTCCTTTCTTATTACTCTATGTAAACTGCTTTGGAAACTTGTGTCAAAAAGAGGTGAAGAAGAAGAAGAAGAAGAAGAAGAAGAAGAAGAAGAAGAAGAAGAAGAAGAAGAAGAAGAAGTTCTTTCAAACCTCACCCTTCATGTTCTAATGTCGGTTTATCTGAGAAATCAGAGGGCTCTCTTGACCACCATGTTTAAAGCAAGACCATCACAGGTCCCTCATAGCAGACACCCACACCACCATCCGCTGCCCTTCATCCAAACAGCTACCTTTGTGGCTGAGCTCTGCTCTTGTTTCTGCAAGACACAAGGACTCCTTCCTTCAGTGCCATCTTGACACCCATTCACACCTGCGCGGACACACATCTCTTTGCTTTCTCCCCCCTCCCCCACACTGGCTCTGTCCTCTGCTCTTTCCAGAGTGTGGCGATGCTATCATGTGCCCACCAGGAGGCAGCACAGAGCAGGTCGGGCTACCAATTTTACTTTAATAAAATAAAATAAAATAAATCAATAAAAATCTGGAGTTCTACAAACCTTTTTTAAAAAGCGTGTTTACTGTTTTGGTGGGAAGGAATTCATCAATGAATAAATGTTTCAAGTGTAAGGCAGACATCCAACACATTGAGTGAAGCTATAGTTCTTTTGTTTAGAAGCATGATTTATATCCTGTTTTTTCAATAAAAAATTCTCAAGCAGGGGCGTGGCTACAATTGAACAATGGGGGATAAATGTCCCTGAACGCCAGGGGGAGAGGGACCAGCTGGCTTTGGTGACAGCTTGTCCTTTGCTTTCCTGCTCATGCCTCTCTGAAGAAGAGGGGGTAGGAGCCAATCTTCACTTTTTAGCTAGGGCCCACTTCAATCTGCCATGCCCCTGTTCACAGGACAGCTTGATTTTGCATCTCATTCTCAAACAAATGATTGCACGACTATTGCTGTCATCATGAAATCATCATCTTTGGTGATAAGAGTGTCTGAGGGGGTTGGGGGTGGGAGGCACTGCTTTGCCACTTTCATATGGAGAAGACATAACCTCCCTAATTTGCCTGCCTGGAGATGGTGATGGGCTGGACGAGGGATAAGAAACTGAGACTGAATTCAGATAAGACGGAGGCTCTTGTTGTGCCTCTTTGGAAATCGGGGGGTGATTTTGATCTGCCAGTCCGGGATGGGGTCACACCTTGCCAGAAGGAACAGGTGCGCAGTCTGGGAGTGCTTCTGGATCGAATCTTCTCCTTGGTGTCCCAGGATGAGGCGGTGGCCAGAGGTGATTTCTATCAGCTTCGGCTGATACGCCAGCTGCATCCATTGCTTGAGATCAATGGCCTCAGAATGGTGGTCCATATGCTGCTACATATCTCTCGGTGCTTACATTTGCTGGTAACCTCCAGATTTGACTACTGCAATGCACTCTATGTGGAGCTACCTTTGTATGTAGTCCAGATACTGCAGTCGGTACGGGTTGCCAGGTGGGTCTCTGGGTCCTCTCGGAGTGACCATATGATTCCAGCATTGATAGAACTACACTGGCTACTTATAAGTTCCAGGGCAAAATACAAGGTGCTGGCTATAACCTATAAAGCTCTGAACAGGTTAGTCTCTAAGAGAACATCTTCTTCGCCATGAGCCCCACTGCCCACTAAAGTCATTGGGAGAGGTTCCGCTGCAGTTGCCACTGGCTCGTCTGGTGGCGACTAGGAATGTGCATGGAACCAGTTATGCCGGTACTCCTCAGGCTCGAGCGAGCTGGGCCAGCTCAGGCGTACACTTGTCAAGGGGAATCCAACTAGGATGCCTCTTTAAGAGTACCGGCAATTCCCTGTCCTCAAAAGGGGGAGTGGGCAAAAGGCTTGGAAGGTGGATTTAGATTAGGGATACAAGAAAGGCCCTTGTGGTTGACTGCTGCACTATTCCGTCAGTAGCTTCCTCCCTCCTTCAATTCCACTGAGTCTCCTCCTCTCCAAGCATGGGAAGGAGAGCCCTGCTGTTGCCAAAACAAGAGAGTCCAGAGGGAAGCCAGGCAGCTGCTGGGAGCTTCCTTCCGCTTGGGGCATCAGCTCTTGGCTTTGAGACTCAGAGGCAGGGAGGGGTGGAGGGGTGGATAATCCTGCTGCTGCTGCTGCTGCCTCTTCCGCCGCCCTCAGATGAATGATGCAATCTGCTTTGCAAGGACTTAGGAACACATAGGAAGCTGCCATAGACTGAGTCAGACCATAGGTCCATCTAGCTCAGTATTGTCTGCACAGACTGGCAGCGGCTTCTGCAAGGTTGGGGTCCGCCCTGGTTGCATATGAATGGGAGAATAGCACTATAAGCTCTTCCCCTTAGGGGATGGAGCCTCTCTGGGAAGAGCAGAAGGTTCCAAGTCCCCTCCCTGGCTTCTCCAAGATAGGGCTGAGAGAGATTCCTGCCTGCAACCTTGCAGAAGTCACTAGCAGTCTGTGTAGACAATACTGAGCTAGATAGACCTATGGTCTGACTCCGTCTATGGCAGCTTCCTATGTTCCTATGACATCAGAATGTATTCGCTCCAAAGGACGCTGTGACTCTGTCTGTGTCTGGCATGCAGAAAAGCTGGGTCTCACCCCTTGATTAAGTATGCAACACTGACCCCTTGTGGCAGCTTCTCTGCATGACTCCACTTGAAAGTCCTTCATAAGTCCCTTTCCCCCAAGCTCATTGATCACATGGATTTGCCTATGTGCTAGTCTTTCAGGCCATATGGGAGAACACTCCTTGAGTTTGCAAGAGGCTGCAAGCCTGGCCTGTTCAGTTACACAGTCCACTCGAAAAAGCACATCTTTACGCAGATCGGCTGTCATACTGAAATCATCATCTTTGGTGATGGAGTGTCGGAGGGGGCTGGGGGTGGGAGGCACTGCTTTGCAGTGGTGGCTTTGGGGGTGGGAGGCACTGCTTTGCAGATTCCACACGGGGTCCCTTGGAGACCGTTGCTCTTTCCAATCTGAACTTTCCTATGGTCTTCCTCAGGGCTCCATAGTGTCTCCAAAGTCCTTTAACACCTACATGAAACCGCTGGGAGAGATCCTCCGGAGATTTGGTGCAGGGTGTTATCAGTATGCTGAATGAAAACTCTCTCTTACAGACTGTCTTATGAAAAGACACTTGTTCTTATTACACACCTTTTCCTTTTTATCTAATCATAAATCCTTGTTACTGAAGGGTGCTACTCTTCGTGTTGGGTCTGTCACACGCCTTTGGAGGCCTAGGACTGCTCAGCCTTTTGGGGGAGTGCCTACTTCTAGTGTGCAGTCCACACCCAGCAGCAGTGTCATCTCCACTTCCTAGTCCAGCAGCAGGGTGTCCCTAGCAGCGCCAATGCAGCCGGCACAACTGTGTGAGTTGCAAGTGAAAAGTGACTCCTGGCTAGGGCACTGGCCTTCACTTCATCTTGTGGCAGCATAGTCCCCAAACCCATCCCAAACATGATGCACGATGTGAAGAGAGGGTGAACCTCTGTCATGCCCCCGCTTCTTTTCTTCTTTCTAAATGAAAAGGTCCCAGTTGCCTCCACCTCTTCCCTTCCGGGAAGGAGCTGCACCCCTGAGCTCTTTCATGGTCCTTTCCTATACCTTTCCAAGCGCTAACATAAGCTTGGTGCGTTGGGTTGAGCAGAACAGCACACAGTGTTCCAAAGGTCTCTGCACCAATGCATTTTGGCAGCTGTCTCTACGTAATTCCTCAGCCAGAAAGAAGACGGTGCAATACCTGGAAGCCTATTGGGCTACCTGTATTGCTGCCCTCCTTCTGTTCTGCAATCCTTCCCTGTCCCATTGGCCCCCTCTTCTCCAAACGTCTGCCTAAGGGTCTCTTTCTCACCTTCTCCCTGCTCTCTTCTAGGCTGCGAAGGGTCTGCCAGTGCTGCAGGCAGCTCTTTCAGACCTCCCCCACACGTGACTCCAAGGGGAAGCCCCCCAGACGGAGGTTCTTCAAGAGGAGGAACCGTGTTGAGCCAACTTCGGCTCCTCCTCCAACTCTGGCTTCTCCTCCAACTGCAGAAGAGGGCTTCCAAACATCGTCAGGAGTCACAATTGGTGAGGAGGTGCCCTAGGCTCCTGGGGAATGGTTGGGACTGCGGGTGGCTCTTTTGGGAGGGTGGGACAGCTAGTGCTTAGCAAACTGGCAGATTTGTGGGCCTTCATTTTAAATGTGTGGGCTGAATTTCTTCTTCCCTTCCAGCCTTGAGCACCACATGGCAAAAAAAGGAAAGAGCTAAGGTAGGGTATCATTGAGTAGAGGGCCTTTCTCCACATAGCCCAGGTCGTTTCTGTGAGAGGCATTTGACCCTCTGGGAGCACCCACCCTCTGCTCTGATCCTTTTCCCAGTTCTGCAATCTCCCTGAGAAGCAGCAGAATAATCCATGGAGGGGGTGGGGTCCTCAGAAAGGGATTGAGAGCAACCCACAAAGTAAGGCTGTCTGGTCCATTTCCAGGAAGCCACAGAGAAGTCCTTCCATCACTAACAGCTCAATGCTTCTGATTTTCAGCTCATTCTCTGGTGGACATCCTTTCTTAATTCCATTGCGGTGCAAGTCAATGGCACAGAGTCGGATACATTGCAGTTCAGCAAGCTGAAGATTGTCGAATTCATTTTGGTGAGTGAGATGCAGCAGAGAATGGAAGAGAATGACCAAGCGCAGGCTCAGTCCAAACCTGACTGCCAAGACTGTGTGTTTGGGGCATCATCTTGATTGTTTGTTTGTTTGTTGTTCTATTGATTATTTCTCTATGTAAGCAACGTTGGAAACCTTTGTTGAAAGACAGTGTGAAAATGTTGTTGTTGTTGTTGTTGTTGTTGGAGCTATCCCAATGAAGTCCATGTGGGTAGTGATCAACTCTCCTCTGCTCTTTACCTTCTCCCAGGAGATAATGGAGGATATTACCGCGCATCCTGACCCTGGCTCCTTCTTCAGGAAAACCCTGGACACCGTCACGGAGCTGAGGTAGACTCATAGTCATCAGGGCTTAAATCGGAGGGGTTTGTGTCAGGAAAGGGCAGTGGCAAACTAGACAAGATCTGTAACTGGATCTGCCCTTTTGAAAAAAGATGACAATGAATTCTAAGGGGGTTTGTAACATCTTGTTAAGTCCTCTAGCCTTATCGGCATCAGGGCCTCCCCAGGCCTGGATTGGTCATTTTTGAAAAAAGAGGAGAAACCGTCACAGACCAACCGTCTTGACACTGGCTTTGTTGCCCTGTTCCTCTTCTCTCCATGAGCTTCCCTTGGCTGAATCACCAGCCCTGCTCACACGATGAAATCTTATATTCCCCCCTCCCCCCTTCCAGCAAAATCAAGCCGCCGTTGCCCGAGGAGCTGCGGTCGGCAGTGCTGCACGTGGCGGTGTCCGGGGCCAACTACCTGGAGCCAGGGACACAGGTAAGTTCTCCTTGAGCTTTTTCCTCCTGCGGCACAGACTCCTGCTGCTTCTACTCCTGGGGCCCTTGCAATGGTTTGACTGCCTGCAGAGGTTCTTCCTTACATTTCTGATCTTCCGGGATCATTCTGAGTAGCCTTTCCTATTTCCAAATAGCCTGGTTGTTTCTCGGCCCAACTGGAATCAAACACCATACTGCCATAAGCATGAGTGCTTTTTCAGTATTGTGTTCTTAAGATGTGTTGTCTCTCCTACTCATGCCTGATCTTCTCTTTCCCCCCTAGAATGAGACCTTTCAATCTCTTCAGAGAATGATTAGGGGGTTTCTGGAGGAGGCCCCCTCGGTCCACAACTTGACCAGCATCTTGACGGTAAGTGCAATTGAATGTGTAATGTGCAATTTAATGTGTAATGTGCCCTATTTGGACATTAGGCAGTACGTGTGTACAGGTGTCTGAACACTTGGACATGATTTTGTCTGCATGACTGTAGTTGCATTCCTTTAAAAAGTGAACCAGGGTAGAGGCCCCAATATGGCATGGTCCAGATGGGAAGAGTCTAGCAGTGCCTGCCTTCCACAGCCTGTCTGTATAGCTGTCCCTGTGTACACTTCTGCACCTGTGCACTGTCCACTCGTCGTCCAAATGTTGAAGATCAGGTGTGAATGGGGCTTCTGTCTTCATCCTTGACTGAACTGAATTGGGGGGGATGTTTGTACAGGAATAGATCCCTCTGAAACTTGTTTGGGCAGTCAGTCAATGGGTATCCTGTAATGGGGCCAATTCCTTCCGGGCTTAGCTCTCAGTCGCATGGCCAGGGATGAATGAGGCCAGTGCAATGACTGAGCTGCTCTTTCAACCCACAGGAGCTCCAAAGGTACAGCACTGCAAAGGATCCCCAGCTACAGGCTCTGGCCCAGGAAGCCTGCAGCTGTCTCCTGCAACATGCGGCCAGCCTGCCAGCTTTTCATGTAAGTCCCCCTCTGTGGACATGGCTTGGCTCTTCTTCAGAATCCTCTGGGACCCCTGCCAGCTGCCAGCTTCAGAAGAAGACCTCCTATTGGTCTCTGGTCACCCTGGGGCTGCCTGGCAGCACACCTGCTGCAGAAGGGCTGTTTCCACTGGGGCTCACCCAATGCCCCTTGGGACAGCAGCAGTGGCAGGAGGAACAGCAGAGAGCTGGGTTCCCCCTGTGTCTCTTCTGGCTGCCCAGTGCCCCAAAGAGCAACGCTCCATCTTTGGTAATCCTCAGCTTTGCACCCAACTGTATCATCTTTTTGATACTCATAGACATGGAAAAGAAGTCCACATATTGAATAAATAAAATGCATCTCTATCTCTGCAGCTGAAAACACGGAAGGATGCTTTCCCGGTAGCATCCAAGAGCAGCATCCAAGGTAACTTGGGCTATTTCCAGGGAAGTGGGGAGGGCGGAACTGTATCCCTGTAGACCCTCCTTCCTTGATTCAATATGCACGAGTCCCTCCTTACCTCTGATCCAAGTCAATTCAAATAAGAAAATCAAGTCTCTTCTCTTCTCTTCAGATGACCTTGTGTTGGAAGAATTTGACGAAGAGGAGGAGTTTGGTAAATGTATGAGCATCAGAAAGGAGAGAGTGGGAATGACTGAAGAGCCATTTGATATGCCAGAGACTTCATGTTTTGTTTTCTGTTTGGTTTTGCAGGGTGAGAGATAACTGCTGTTCAAACCAGAAGAATATGCTATCCTAGACACCAGGCCAGGTTTATCCAACACTTGCTTGGGCTGATGGCATCATCCCCTGTGGCACTGCCCCAGGCCTTTCTTCGCCTAAGGACTTTACAGGCCTGGTTTCTGCGCAGGTTTCGCCCGCAAAGACACTCTCAACAGTGGCTCCTTGCAGCGCCTCGCAGGGGGCAGTCTCCTGATAGACATGCACGTCCAACCTCACTCAAGGGACTCTATTCCACATGCGAAGGCCCACCCTTATGATCACCACAGATGCCATCCCCAGTACGGGATGGGGAGCGCCTTTCAAAGACCTAGTGGTCGCTGGGACTTGGACAAAGGCAGAACGATGCCATCACATCAGTTATCTCAAGCTCAGGGTGATCTTCTTGGTGCTCAAGGCTTTCTGTCATTGGATAGAAGGATCTGCTGTACTCCTCACAGACAACACTATGGCCGGATCTTACCTGAACAGACAGGGAGGGACAGCATCTCTTTCTCTGCTCAGTCTGGCAATGCGACTCTGGATGTGGTGCCTGGAGTGGGGAATTTGGCCTTTGGCAGTACACATCCAAGGGAATGTCAACACTTTGGTGGATGCACTGAGTCGTGAAACATCCTTTCTCACAAATGGTGCCTGGATCCGGGCATGCTGTGCAAGATCTTCCACAAGTGGAGAGCTCTGCGTTGAGATGTATTTGCGTCAGCCCAGAATTCTCAGTGTGTGCAATTCTGCAGCAGGGTGGGAAGGGATCCGGAGTTGGAAGAGGACGCCTTCCTCCTGCACTGGGGCAACCAACTCCTGGACATGTTTCCTCCATTCCCCTTGATACCAAGAGTCCTACAGAAAATTGTCCAGGTCGAGGCCATATGTATCCTAATCGCACCATGGTGGCCCAGGCAACTCTGGTTCACCACACTTCTTCAGTTGTCACTCAGGACGTACCAGCATCTTCCATCGTTACCATACCCTCTGATGGGGGAAGGCAGCTGTTGTCTCCAGCTGGACGTGGAGTCTCTGCATCCGACTGCCTGGTGGATAGAGGCGCAACCTCCTTCAGTGAGCCGGTGCAGGCAGTGCTGATGGCGGCAAGGAAGCCTTCCACCTTGAAATCTTACTCAGCCAAATGGACTTGCTTCTCTAAGTCTATGGCTGACAAGGGTGGTTCTGCGACTGAAGCTCCTTTGTCATTCATTTTTGATGATTTGCTGTCTCTGAAAGACAAAGGATTGTCTGTTTCTTCCTTAAGGGTTCACTTAGCGGCTATAGCCGACAGGCATTCTGGGTCTGGTTTGTTCTCTCACAAATTGGTGAACAGGTTTTTGAAGGGGATGCTCCATTTGTTTCCGCCTGCCCCTAAATCTGTCCCACCTTGGAATTTTCTACTGGTTCTGAAGCAGTGAATGAAGGCTCCTTTCGAACTCATGGCTACATGTAACTTTAAACTGTTGTCCTTAAAAAGAGTGTTTCTCCTTGCAATTACCTCAGCTAAACGAGTGAGTGAAATTAAAGCATTGCGCTCTGATGCCCCTTATTTGGTGTTCCATAAAGATAGAGTTGTATTAGAGCCTGATGTTTTTTTTGCCCAAGGTGGCTTCTGAGTTTCGCATGTTGCAAGATATTTCTTTGCCTACCTTTCCCCCTACACCTACCTCAGATGAGGAGCGTGCATATCACTCACTGGACGTTAGGAGGGCTCTTGCCTTCTTTAAAGACAGAACGCAATCCTTCTGCAAATCTAAGTTTTTGTTCATTTCATATGCAGACCCATCAAAGGGACTACCAGTCTCATCGCAAAGGATTGCCGCTTGGGTCAAGGAGGCTATCTCCTTGGCGTATCAATTGGCTTCAGAACCCCTGCCTGTTTGTTTTAGGGCACACTCCATGCGGGCAATGGCTACCTCATCGCTTTTCTATAACCTTGTCTCTATGTCTGACATTTATAAGGCCACTACATGGTCACGTCCAACTACCTTCATCCGACATGATGCTTTGGACTTTCACTCCAGCTCTCAGGCAATGTTTGATGCCTCTGTTCTGCGTTCTGCTTCCATTGAGAAATAAAGTTTGCTTCTTTGATTTCCTTTGTTGCATTATTTCTCTCCTGGGTTTGGGCTGCACCCTCCATCCAGGTACGATAGCTTGCTATTATCCCATGTGTGGTGCACAGAGCCCATGAAGAAGAAAGGCAGGTTGCTCACCTGTAACTGTAGTTCTTCAAGTGGTCTTCTCAAAGACCACACAAGCCACCCATCCTCCCTGCTGCAACGTGTTCTTGTATGTGCTTAGGTTTGGAGCTGCGGAGGTCTCAGGACTGAGGGAATCAGGCAAGCTGTCAGACAGGGGGAGCTGGTTTTCCCACTCTTTTTTCCTTATAAGGGAAAGCTTTAGAAGTTTCCGGAGCGTGGATCTGTGCAGTTTCCAATCCCATGTGTGAATGCACAGAAGACCACTCAAAGAACTACAGTTACAGGGGAGCAACCTGCCTTTCTCCCCTGTCATTTCAGGCAGCGCTTGCTGCCTAAAAGTATCTATTTCCCTATCTCTCCCTTGCTGGAGGGAGAGACAGGGAAATAGGTGCTTTCAGGCAGCAAGCGCTGCCTGAAAAGAACATTGGAGTGCTTGGTCAGGGCCCGGGCATGGGCGGGGGGAGTTTGATAGGGGCTCTTCCAGAACCCGAGCCACGCCCACCCTCCCCTTGCGGAATTCAGCAGTCCTTTCCATTGGTGGCCTGGGTTCTCTGAACCCTGCAAGATTGCAACCCATTTCCAATGGAGTGAGAAGGGCAGGCGCATGCTCTGTGAGCAGCAGCGTGAGCTTGACCTCCCTCGACAACTCATCCATGGGGATGTTGAGAACTAGTGGGTCGCCACCCTTCTCTTCCTCCAGCACCTGCTAAAGCAACAGGTGGCCATCCACAACTTGGCAAAGTATCGTGGTGTGTGTGTGTGTGTGTGTGTGTGTGTGTGTGTGTGTGCCCTCTCCAACTTGGAGTGGTAGCTCATGTCTGGGCCAGTCTTGGCACTCGAGCCCTCCCTGTTTGCCACAAAGAGTGTACTGAGGCAATGCCTTTTAGCCAGGCTCTGCCCACCACACTTCTACTGGAGAAGGTGATGAGAGAACTCCAGACCTCCCTGACCATTAGGGACGCCAAAGCCCTGGCAGGTTGGCTGAGGACTGGGTGGGTGGAGAAGCTATGCAACAAACTGAGTGACGCAGGAGACCATACTTTGGCCTGCCTGTGTTGACCCAACTATGAAGGGCAATGCCATCAGCCCTGGTTGAGTGGGTTAGTGAAGCAAAGCAGAGGAGGCTCAATAACCAGGGGGAGGGTGCTGGCACACCTACTTCTAGCGCATGTTCCACACCCAGCACCAGTATGGGTAGGTCCTCGCCCCCTCCTCTTCCCAGTCCAGCAGCGTGGCATCCCTGGCAACGCTGCTGGCAGTTCCACACCTTTTTTCCATCCAGCAGGGGTGCTTTGGCACAGGAGGAGAGAGGGGGCACCCTGCCCCGAAACCGGAGCCAGCCGCAACAAGGTGGGGTGTACGTCTACGAGGTGATTCAGAGTCAGAAAAATTAACCACGTGTTCGACAACCGTTGGTTTTGTCTTACATGTGAATGTGGCCAGTGTGTATCATCATCCCTACACGAGTCTGAAATGCTGACCAGCCAGCATAATAAAGCAATGGGCACTTGACAGGGTTTCACACTGAACAATGTACTACTGCTCCATTCCAAAGCAGGTTAGTTGCCCTTCAGTCTCATTGAAATCGAAGGGACCGTCAAGTCAAGGCTCAATGTTAATCTCAAAGGAAAGCACGGAGCAAACCATGTCCACATGAAAAATTCTGAAAAGCTGAAAAGCTTGGGTATGCTCTCACCAACAGAAGTTGGTTCAATGAAAGAGATTACTTCACTGACCATGATTCTTAGGAACATAGGAAGCTGCCATCTAGTCAGAGCATAGGTCCATCAAGCTCAGTATTGTCTACACAGCCTGGCAGTGGCTTCTCCAAGGTTGCAGGCAGGAATCTCTCTCAGCCCTATCTATCCCTCCGCCCTGCGAGATCTTCCCGGGAGGGAGGAGGAGGGAGAGTGAGGGGATAGCCGAACCACCTGTCCACTCAGAACCGTACTCTGAGTTTAGGGTAAAATTTGTAGCTCATGCCGATGATCTTACATTACTGTTATCGAATGAAAATGAAATCTCTGTAATACTAGACCTCTTCTGGGAACATGGCAAGATCTCGGGCTCAGAATCAAATGCTGACAAAAGTGTATTTGTTAAAATGGAGCCCGGGCGTCAGCAACTCTCGTGCCTACCCATCTCTGAATGGAAAGACAAAGGGGCCCCAGAGTCCAAACTGAAGTGGGCAGATACAGTAAACATTTTGGGGATTGAATATGGGATTAAGGGAAAAGTCGGCGCTGGGGGAATTGGACAGATTGGGAAGAAAAAGTAATGCTTAAAATCACCATGTGGAAAAAATGGAGCCTTGCCATGTACCAGAAAGCGGTTTACATCCGGACGTACCTGATACCCCTGGTGCATAACCTGGCGGTAGTCTATCCTCCCCTGCTCGATCTCCTTCAGAGAGTTGAAAAAGCCAGATCTTCCGTCTAGTATGGCACACAGCGTCCTTCCCTTTGGCCCGTGCGCTAGCATTTAAGGAGGTTGAGCCGGGAGGCCTAGCCCTACCTGCCCTGCAACCCTATTTTGTAACTGAATTCATGTCCTACAATTTTGGAAACTGGATTTTCGTGAATGTCCATGATATGTCCAACCTCCTGCAAAAAACCTGGGTCTCGCTTTTCGCTCTGCGTTGGCGCAAGTCAGCATGGGGCATAGCATGGTGGGGGGAAAGGATCTTTCCATGGTAATATCACACAAGTATGAAAAAGAGAACACCCAGACTACTTGAGAGATTTGTTATTCACACTTAAAAAATGGAAGGTTGAACCGGATCTATTTAAAGGATCCTCCTCAGTTAAGCAGCTGAGGAAAACAATTTATGGAGAGATTCTAGAAGTGGGTTTCTTAAAACCTGATTTAGAAGGTAAATGCTACAAACACCGCACTTCACAGTACTTGTTGCAACCCGATCACCCTATCGCTCTCTTCAAGGAGAAAAAAGTCCCTTTCCATTGATGGGAAACAAGGTGGTGCTTATACCATCAAGTACTACCACTTAATGCGGTCAAGCCATGGCTCCCAGAGGAGCAGCAAGAGTGCCCTCAAATTACTTGCTAACAGAAAGCTAGTGAGCTAGGTAAAACTTTCAGGGAAACCCACTCACATTTCTTCAAAGAGTGTGTGGCAGCCAAAAGAGTGTGGCAGGGAGTAAGCAAGCTGTTAGAGTGGCCTGATTTGGAAAAACAGACTTGGGAAGAACTAACACCGGGTTTGAGCCACAGAACCTCTTTTCGAGGTCCCAGAAAGAAACCTTCAAGGAAACGGGACACAACGGGTGCCCTCATTGTTGGAAATTCTCTGTGGTGAGAGAATCTCTTTTCAATATAGTAGAGTGCACAGAGGCACAAACACAGCGGATTTAGTGAGGCATGCCTGTGTGCTAAGAGTAAAGTAACTTGGAGCCAATTGCTAGTTTCCAATCAATATAAAAGGCATTTATTAAGGAACTCCATTCTAGATAGGAAAGTGAGGATTTAGGATCTCTAATCCATCTATCTAAGTGGATGCAGATGGATTCACCATCTTCTCTGCACATATGGTGCAGGGCAAGAGACTTGCCATGTTGCAAGGTAAAGAGCCAGGTAGAAAGAGAGAGAAGAGAAGAAGGAAGGAAGTCCCTGAGATTAGTCATCTACATTTCAAAGGGATAGCATCAGAGCAGCGGGAAGTGATGAGCAAATGTCTTTGACCTTCTAGCCCTCTGACTTACTAGTCTGTCCTCCACTGTCTGAGGCATGAGACAGCGCAAAGTCCTTTAACTTTCCAACACTCATACTAGGGAATTGGAATGTTCCCCTCCTCGTAATCAGGTTAGTAAACCTGTATGTCATTGATGCAATGCTCCTGCATAGGAATAGAGAGGGAAGGCGCAACCGAGAGGTTCACGCAGATGAGATAGTAAATCTCTTCTGGAACAGTTTGTATGGTTATGTGCAAAAAGACAAGAGTATCTCTTCTAAACAGCAATGGGACAAATTGTGGAAATGGACGTCGGATGTAACACTCCCCCCCCAGTTACCTGATGTGCCTTGAAATCCCCCACCCCCGAGTTACAGTACTACCTGCATATACTTCATAACCTTGTGGGTTTCCAAATCATTGTGTGTCAATCTTGGTAGATATATCATGTACAAACAACCACTTTGTATATCATTGTGCTTTGGCAACGTACTGTATGCTTTGGTAGTTTGTTGGTTCAATTAAAAAAATCTTGTCCTATGAAAAATAAATAAATCTTGTCCTATCTTGGAGAAGCCAGGGAAGGAACTTGGAACCTTCTGCTCTTCCCAGAGTGGCTCCAGCCACTACGGGGAGTATCTTACAGTGCTCACACATCTAGTCTCCTATACATATATAACCAGGGCGGACCCTGGTTAGCTCTGGGAACCAGTCATGCTTGTTATCACAAGACCAGCTCTCCTCTCATTCTTGGAAGTCAGCAAGATCATTGGTTTTTAAAAATATGGATCTATTTCTGGCAAACTGAAGTAGCAGAGAAAAAACAGGATTTCTGCTCTGTGCCTTGACTAGTTCCCTGGGAGAAACAACTAAATTCCTCTGTAGAAAGAATAATCGAGAAGGTACATTTTGAAAAAACAGCAGTTCAGCACTGACGTTGACCTGGAGCCACAAATTCAGAAAGCATCCTAACTAAAGGAAGAGGTATCCTAATACACAGAGACCGATCATGCACACAGAAGACCCGGCGACCTGCCTTCAGCTCTTCAGAACCAAAGGAGAAGCAGAGATTCTGTCTGGAGTGAGTGGGGAATGGGGGAGTTGGAGGGGGCCTTGTGGGCCACCTGGGCCACCTGGGCCAATCTGCTGCATGACGCTGGGAATCCAGAGCTAGAGAATCCCCAGCACAGCTGACGATCCAGTCTCTGCTCCAAGACCTTCAGCGAGGGGCAGCCCCGGCCCAGGTGAAGGCTTCCATTCTCAAACGGCACTTCATGGGTATGTTTGAGGGATGGATGTGGTCACAGCAGCTGACATATCTGTCCGTTTCTGAGCCACAGCTTCCCAAGAGGAATGTCATGGTTTAGCACTAACTCCATGAGAAAGATGACGACATGCGCACTCCTTTGAAGCTATTCTGACGATCACTGAAAACCGGGCTAGAGGAGCCCATCTCGATTTTCAGTGATCGTCTGGACAGCGGACTTGTCTCTTTATGTTTTCTGCTGCTGTGAGGGAGGTTCGCTGGATTTGGGGAAGTGGGAAGGCAATG
The DNA here is from genome assembly GCF_027244095.1 of Hemicordylus capensis. Classification (NCBI taxonomy): domain Eukaryota; kingdom Metazoa; phylum Chordata; class Lepidosauria; order Squamata; family Cordylidae; genus Hemicordylus; species Hemicordylus capensis. Next base: position 162,939,696 of record NC_069658.1, read on the forward strand.
GAGTTGGGAAAGGGGGGCAGCTAAAGCAACTGAAGTGGATGCTTCTGTTTGCTGCTGCTCCCAAAAGGGGTGGTGTTTTATTGTGGGCCATCTTATTGATTTATCTATCTATGTCAACCGCTTGGGGAACTTTTGTTGAAAAGCAGTATATAAATATGTGTCATATTCGTATTGTGGGGAGTTGGGAGGAGTTGTGGGGTGGGAGACAAGCAGCAAGACCAGTGGACTGGTTTTTTCTATGGTGTTCAGGCAAGCAAGAGGATTGCTGGATGTGGGGAGGCAGAGAGTTAGCCCAAGCAAAATAAGTGGTCCCTTCTGTTGGCTGCTGCTCAAAAGAGGCTTTGCGGAGGGGGGGGTTGTTGCTGTGGGGAGGTGGGAGGAAATTCAAAGCTGTGTTGAGCTGCAGAAACAACTAATTTCCCACACATCGCTTTGTAGGATTGTGGCCGAAATCTTTAGCAATTCATCTTGTATGAAAAACAAAGAGGATTGTGGTGCCTAAAGGGTACACTATCGATGTATTAAGGCATGATGGAGAGACACACCTCTACAGGCCACTAAGCGCTCCCCCCTCCCTCCCCCCGTCTCTTTCTCACTCTCTCTCATATTCACATGCACACACCTGAACCGCTTCTCAAAAAACACCACAAGAAAAGAGTCCACATCCCATACAAAAATGAAGCCTGGCAGTGCAGGTTATATGAAATTCTGTTGCACAAGTAGCCCTGGCCTGAATACAACTGGCCATTGTATCCACAGAACAGATATTCCGCTCTGGCCTGTGGGCTTCTCAGGGGCATCTGGTGGGCTACTGTGTGAAACAGGATGCTGGACTCGATGGGCCTCCTTGGGCCTGATCCAGCAGGGCTGTTCTTCTGCTATTTTGATGTCGGAATATAATCCTCATTGCAGTGGTGTACTGGGGAAATAGAACCATGGTGGAAATTTGTCGTTTGAAAGACAAATGGCCAGATGGATTCTTACACAGACCGAACATTTGTGAAAAGGAGAGCAATGAAACGTTCATATGATTAAGAATGAAACTCAGCATCAGTGTTCATGACATTTGATTTGACATGTCTTTTCTTAGACTTCTAAATTGATATCCCGCTCTTCCTCCAAGGGGCAGTGTATATGCTTACCTTATTTATCCTCACAACAAGCCTGTGAGGCGGGTTAGGCTGAGAGAAAAGTCATGGACTTTTCAGTCTTGTCCGGGACAAGTCAGTGCTGGCCAGTGAGTTAAGAGTTGTTGTTGTTCTTCATGACTTAAGATCTCGTTTGGAGCTAGAGATGATGATGAATGGCAGCAGGGAAGTGAGAGAGCTGTGTCTGGATCCCTGTCCCTATTTTAATTGTAGTGTTTGGTTGATAGGTGCAATACAAGGGCTGAAATTGCCTCTGCAATGGCAGCAGTTCCAAAACCAAAGAGGAGGAAGATAGAGCAGGACCACAGGCCATTTCAACACAAGTGGCCAGAAGAATACCTGTTCTTGGAATACAGTGGCAAATACCTATGCCTGGTGTGTCAAGAACAGGTTGCAGTACCCAAAGGATTCAATAGCCAGAGGCATTCTGACAGCAGACCTCAGAAAACCTTTGGCTCTTTAGGTGCCACTGAGAGATGTGCCAGAGTGCAGCAACTGAAAAGGAAATGTTGAGCTCAACAGAACATATTCCCAAGAGCTATGGCTATGAATGAAGCATGGCAAGAGGAAGCTTCAAGATTGCCCAGTTGACAGCACATCTAGGTTGGCCATTTAGAGATGCTGAATATGCAAAACTGTATTGAATGAGAGCTGCTGAGGTACTGTTTCCAGAAAAGAAAAGAGTGCTGCAGGAGAGACGCTTGTCCAGAATGACTATCCAACACTGTGAGGCAGAGATATCCAGGAGCCTCAGTGGGCAGCTCAAAGAAGGTTGCTCACACTTTGAATATGACTCTGTTGCAGTGGGTGAGAGCAGTGCTATCAAGGATAGAGCACAGCGACTAGCGTTCATTCATGGAGTGAACCCAAACTTTGAAATCACACAGGAGCTCCCAGCAGCTGCCTGGCTTCCCTCTGGACTCTCTTGTTTGGGCAACAGCAGGGCTCTCCTTCCCATGCTTGGAGAGGAGGAGACTCAGTGGAAGTGAAGGAGGGAGGAAGCTACTGACGGAATAGTGCAGCAGTCAACCACAAGGGCCTTTCTTGTATCCCTAATCTAAATCCACCTTCCAAGCCTTTTGCCCACTCCCCCTTTTGAGGACAGGGAATTGCCGGTACTCTTAAAGAGGCATCCTAGTTGGATTCCCCTTGACAAGTGTACGGCTGAGCTGGCCCAGCTCGCTCGAGCCTGAGGAGTACCGGGATAACTGGTTCCATGCACATTCCTAGTCGCCACTAGATGAGCCAGTGGCAACTGCAGCGGAACCTCTCCCAATGACTTTAGTGGGCAGTGGGGCTCATGGCGAAGAAGATGTTCTCTTAGAGACTAACCTGTTCAGAGCTTTAGAGGTGATAGCCAGCACCTTGTATTTTGCCCTGGAACTTATAAGTAGCCAGTGTAGTTCTATCAATGCTGGAATCATATGGTCACTCCGAGAGGACCCAGAGACCCACCTGGCAACCCGTACCGACTGCAGTATCTGGACGACATACAAAGGTAGCTCCACATAGAGTGCATTGCAGTAGTCAAATCTGGAGGTTACCAGCAAATGTAAGCACCGAGATATATGTAGCAGCATATGGACCACCATTCTGAGGCCATTGATCTCGCGTTATGAAAGCGTCTCTTCCCATTTCTTTTCCTTCAGAGAGGCAGAGAAAGGAAGAATAGATGCTTTCAGCCAGCAAGCTCTGATTGAAATGACTACAAAGAGCTTGCTCATGCTCTTCGGAGCTCAAGGCCACGCCCCCTTGGCATGTGGTGTCAAAGGGGTCGTGGCCTCAAGCTCCAAAGAGCCAGAGCAAGGAGCTTGAGGCCCCTCCCCTTGGCATGTGACTTCTAAAGGGGCGTGGCCTCAAGTTCCGAGGCCCTGAGCCAGCTCTTCAGAGTCATTGGAGGGCTTCCTTTCAGGCAGCAAACACTGACCAGTGCTGGGGAGGGGGCATCCTAGTAAGCTGGGCGGGGTTGCTTGTTCCCATTTGCAAGCACTGCGACTGCCTGCCCTGCTGTCTCGTCTTATGTTCTTGCTGCAAGTCCTGACCCACCCCAGAGTCCAGAGTCAGTCCATTGCCTGTGCCCCGCTTGCTCTCCAGTCGTCTCCAAGAAATTCCATCTGACTGGTGCTTTCTCAGGCTGATGCCTCCCCCCTGCCCCCGCCAACGAGGTTTCTTTCTTTTGTAAAATGTAGACAATAAAAGAAATGTAAGAGAACTGCAACAAACTAGTTTTTCAGGAGAGGCTGAAAGGGTGAAATGAACAGTGAGTTTGTGCCTAGAGAGGTCCAGAAATGTGAAGGCTCTCCAGGTTCCATCCTGTCCCGCCTCCTTCTTGTTAAAAAAACAACCACTTGTGTTTGCATTTTCCAACCTGTGAGCAGTTGTGGCTTGCAGTTTGCAAGGCAGAAGGTTTTTCAATGGAAATCCTGCAAGAAGAGGGTGAGTTCAAGGAAGAGAAAGGAAGCCTTGACTGTATAGAAGAAGGGAAAACCCGTTGCTGGTGGGGAAAAGGCAGGAACAGGGCTGCAGATCCAGTGCTCAGCTGCAAAGGAGGAGAGAGTGCCTTCCTTTTAGTTGTATGTGGAGGAAGGGGATTTTGGTAGGTGCAGCTTTTAAACTGAGAAAGCTGAGTTACACTTTCAGTTTTATGAATTCAAAATTCTCTACATCCAACACATTGTACTAAATAGCCATTTAGCTCTAAAAATACAAGATGTTTGCAATTGATGTCAATATTTGCTTCCCTCAAACTGCCAAAAATTTATATTCAGTGAAACAGAATTAAAATTAACTAATTTCCTTTGCTGAATTAGATATTATTCTGAACTTCATATGATTTTAAAAAAATTGAAATGTAAATAGTCATTCAGTTAAAAAAAGCCAGCTTTACATTTCTATTAATGTAATTTCATTTCAAAGGAGCAGGTTAAAATTAACCTAGATTCAAATTTTGTGTGTTCAATATTAATCCAAGCAAATGGATCTAGATTTAGATTTTGAAACATAAATAACACACCTAGCTTGCTTCCACTAAGAGTAAAATTCAGTAGAAAGTTATCCATAAACATAGGAGATATTCCAGTAGAACATCACCCTATTCTGGTCATAGGGAAAAGAACTGGGTGTGTGGGGCTCTGCTTCTTAAACACTGTACTTTGCTTATCCTTTAATTAAATAGATGTATATCATAAAGTGAAATGACTTTTAGAGACAGGAATTTCCTTGCAAATATGATCGTTCCTTGCATATAGAACAACATATAGAAGACCTTGCTGTTGCCCAGGGTCTCTGATGCACTTCCTGCTTTATTTTATCCAGCTTTACGCTGACATTGTCTGTGTTTCTTGGTAAATGGAACATCATTTTATTTTATTTATTTAACATATTTTATACAACCCCAAACTTATGTGTCTGGGAGGTTTACAAGATAAAAACAAAATTTTATTTCTTTAAGATATTTTTATACTGCCAAATTCTTTTGCCAAATTCTTGTCCATTGCCTATCACCCAGAACTAGTTCATGTGAAGCAAAATTTCCTGTGGGGATGTCATTTTTGTAAGAAACTGTGCGGAATAGATACATATGTATTGATCACTACACATGGGTTTCTGCACAACACCTGCACAGAAGAAACTTCCATGTAGAAAATGTGTCTCTTGTAAATTGACCCTATATTTTCCATCCGTGACTGAGATGTCTGAGAGTTAGGCTATCTGAGAGTCAATAATAGAAGAACAGCACACTGCTTGTGACAGGAAGGGGCAAATTACAATGATTTCTTAGTCTGGCCAGGGCTGGTTTTGGCCCTGGCAGAACTTGGCTGTCTGCTCCTGTTGCAAATGCCTCTGTCTAGTGTGGCAAACTAGTGTATCCTCCTCCCTCCTGGTGCCAAAGTAAGCACTAGTGTGGTGAATGCACATATACCCCATCATGAGCCAACTGTCATCACAAGACAAAGGCTGTCAGGAGTCTGGGCAGGTGATCCTTTAGGACAAAGTCATGGTTTTTAAAAAGCATGAGATGAGACAGAAAATGACCCTGGAATCCTCACATAACTCCTGACGGTTGTTCTAAGTCTTTAATAAAAATGGCTCATGTTTTCAGGTTTTGATCAGCAACCATGTCTAGATGGTACAGTGTTCCTTTTAACAGGGATTTCCAGATGTTGTTGACTACAAGTCCCATCATCCCTGCTTGGACAGGGGCGCAATTTCAGTGCTTGCCCTAGGTGCTATTTTCCCTCGATACGCCTCTGTCTGCCTGGACAAGATTGGTTGAATTTCCAAGGTGCTTCAGCAAAATTCTATTCTAAAAGTAAGCAGAGGATTTGATATGTAATATAGAATACTTCAGATTGTGCTTCAATAGGGGCTGACATACCATCCAGAGATCTGTAGGTCCGAGGGAGGGGCACACACACTGCTTCCAAGGCCCTCTGCCAGAGGCGTATCTAGGGAAAAGAGCGCCTAGGGCAAGCACTGAAATTGCGCCCCCTGTCCAAACATCTGACACCCATCTTTCAGATAACTTTACCATAATATCAGCTGAAAAATATAAGTCAAGTTCGTTAATCTTTGAATCTTTCAAAAACTATTTAGCAGTGGACGTAGCCAGACCCAAAAATGCTCGAAAACTACAAATGTCAGTATGCTGGGGCTCATGAAATACCCAAATACTATGTGGAGTTGTACTTAGAAAACTAAACGGAAGTGCCTTCTAATTCTCTACTATGCATTGTAGCATCACTATGACATAAGTTTGAAAAATAAATGGAGAATTTGACTTGTGCATAAGAAAAAGAACACTTCATAAGAAGAAGCATAAGAAAAAGAACTTGTGTCCACAGCACAACAATTAAACCAAGGTTGGTGCAGGGAATTGTCCAAGATGTGTTCTCCAGTTGACTGTATCTTGGAAATGTGGTTTTTACAACTTTTACAAGCCTTCCAGAGAGTTTCAAAAATCAAAATCTATCACAGAGAGGTAGTAAGAAGCAGCTTTTGAAAGGGAATCTCTTCCCCTGCAGATTCGTTTAGCCCCTTCCTTACTGATCTTCAAATCTCTATTGAAGACTTTTCTTGTTCGCCAGGCTTTTGCCCTGTAGTTGAACTATTTGCTTTTGGTTGGTTACTTTCATTTTTAATTCAGAATGTCATGTTTAATGTTGTCTTGCTTGCATGTTTTTGTGCACCACCCGGAGTCTTTGGAGTGGGCAGTATATCAAATGTTTCTAATACATACATACATACATAAGAAAGACAGAAATCTTCCCCTCTCTTTCAGATGTACCCTGATGAGACCTCTCTCGAGGCTCGAATTCAAGGAAAAAGCCATGTCTCAGCTGCATCAAGTGATGAATATCAAGTGTATGTGAATTAGCCTTTAATATTGCTTGCTGTTGGGGCCGTGGGGGGGGGGGCACATTCTTTTAATTTGGTCGGCCAGTTGGATGATCTCCAAAAAGGAATCCATAGGCTCTGTGGATCTTTTTGGATCTTTTGAGTCTTGGTGGTTTTTGATATCATTGATCATGGTATCCTCCTGGAGCGCCTGAAGCGGGTTGGGAGTGGGAGGCACCACTTGGCAGTGGCTCTGTTCCTACCTCTCTTGTAGGTTCCAGATGGTGTTGCTTGGAGATTGTTGCTCTTCAAAAGAAAAGCTATTGTTGGGGGTTCCGCAGGACTCCATTCAATCTCCAATGCTCTTTAACATCTACATGAAAGTGCGGGGAGAGATCATGGGGGATTTGGTGCAGGGTGTTATCCATATGCTGCTGATAACCAAATCTATTTCTCCATGTCAACTTCATTAGGAAATAGCCTATCTTCCCTAAATGCTTACTTGGAGTCAGTAATGGGCTGGATGAGGAAAAACAAACTGAGGTTGAATACAAGGAAGATGACTGGAAGATAGGAAGTGGCTTAGATCTGTCTGTTCTGGAAGGGGTTACACTCCCCCAGAAAGAGTAGGTATGTAGTCTGGGAGTACTTCTGGACACAAACCTCTCCCTGGTCTCTCAGGCTAAGGAAGTGAGCAGGATGGCTTTCTATCAGGTGCAGCTGATATGCCAGCAACATCCATATCTGGAAATCAATGACCTTAAAACAGTGGTGCATATGCTGGTAATATCCAGACTTGACTACTGCACGGTATGTTGGGCTGTCTTTGGACGTATTCCAAGAATTGCAGTTGGTACATAATGCAGAAGCCAGCTTGGTCTCTGGTGTTACCCAAAGAGATCATATTACACCCATTCTAAAAGAATGACACTGGCTGCCCATCAGTTTCCAGGATAAAGAGAAGTTGCTGGTTATTACCTATAAAGCCCTGAATGGCTTCGGCCCAATGTATTAACAAGCAAGCCATCTTCTTCATGAACCCCGCCGCCTCTGAAGATCATCTGGGAGGTCTGGTTTTAGTGGCTACTGGCTCAGTTTGTGGCGACCTGAAATTGGGACTTTTCAAGGGTTGCCCTGGGACTTTGGAATGCGTGTCCTAACTAAATTGTTTTTTCTGACTTTCTTTCTCTTCTCAGAGTTTTCCAGCCAATTAAAAATGAAGACCTTTCTAAGCCAATGCACACACTGGAGCAGCTCTTCACTCCAACCCTGATATCTCAACTGCCTTCAATCAAAAAAAATCTCAGTCATCGACTCTGATTCCAAAAAAGGTGTTTTCTACCTAAGCCTGAACAGGGACTTCCAGTCCAAGACATGGATGATTATGAACTCAACAGAGCCTCCAGAGACTGCTCCACTCCCCAAAAAGGGAGACCAGAGAAGCCACACCAACATCACCCTTCAATCCTGAACATGAGGTAGATCATGATCTGCTTCACTTGGAAGGAGATACCATCAACCCTAGCTGCTCTCCTCAACACTGACCTCCTCCAGACTGAAGAGCCTCTCCTATACGATACTGACGATACAGAAGAGAGTCTACATGATACCAATACTCTCCGGGTGTCAGAGAATCTCCTTGCTGTCGGTACTCTCCAAAACACTCATCGGATTGGGTATATTGTGACTGAGAAAGTTGACATTGAGATGACTCTACATCTGATCATGCCTGATCATTACGCTTACTTCTTCGACAACAGATATGGCATTGATCATAGGAAAAACTATCTCCAGCCTTGCTCCTGGGCTTCACATCAACACCAATCTCTGGGGAGATTGGACCATCCAGACTCTTGGTCCCGATCACACTCTCCTCAACACTGCAGTACTTGGTCTCAGTCAAGAGAGAAGAGAACTCAACCATGTAAGCAGCCGGATGTTGACTCTCTACCACCGGATTCCTTGACTGAAGAATCTGCCTCAGAGGAAGATGCAGAAACATCCCTGAACATTGCATCAGGTTCCACACCTTCAGATCTAATGGGAGATCCAAAGCCTCTGTCTCCATCAGATTACCTGAAGCTCTTCACTGACCAAGTGGTCCATATGGCTAACTCTTTAGGTATCCAGATGAACAAACCTCCTAAATCTTCTCCTGATCCCATTTTGGGGCCAATTGATGCGGACACTTGGCACTCTAACTTCCTACCACTGAACTCTGCTTGAATGGACATTGTCAAAGCTTGCTGGGGGAAACCTGCATCGTTGCCACCTACTTCTAGGAAGCTGGAAGGTTTTTACAAGGTTCAAGCTAGGGACAGTCAGTTCCTTCTGCACCATCCTACTCCTAACTCCATGACAGTTGAAACTGCTCAGTTCCAATCCAAGAACAGAATCCTTTTGGCACTGACAGTATGATTCAGTCAATATCTGTTGTGGTAGCTCTGCACCAGCACACGTGGATGTGTTCAACTAGCTTGGCACCTGAAACAAGAACAAGAATAGAGTCGTGGGCATGCTGGAAGAGTCCGAGGAGGAGTTGGAAGTGGAGACAGAGCTGAGAGCAGAGGAGGGTGGGCAAGGACCAGAAGTTGCAAAGGAGAGTGGGTCCGACGCACAAGGAGTCAAAGATTGGGGGCAACAGGTTTGTGTGAAGCTGCTGTGCAATGAGCCCTGCCCATTGGTTGTGGGCCTTTCATTAGATTAGCAGCACCATGGGATGGACCCCAGGGAACACAGGTTTCTTCCATGTTTTAAATGTCATGTTTAAAAGGGGCAGGAGTTAAGTTGTATGTTCCGTCTGGTAGGTGGGCTCAGCAGCAACTGGAGCTACATCATCATCATCATCATCATCATCCAATATCCAGTAATCCAATTCATGATGGTCTTGTCTATATGCATTTGAGTATAAAAATGTCCATAAAGTATATTGGCAAATGAATCCAATCTATACCTGGGGCTAACTTAGAAATAGCTGGCTATTTCCAGTGGAGAGATAAAATTACCAGCAAGTACTGAGGTCCTATCTGAAACATCAGGTTTTTCTGAGTTGTGAATTCTCATTCTATCATAGCAAATGAGATTTTTTTCAATTAAAAACAATTCTCATGACCCCACTTTCACTTTTTCACACTTTCCTTTACTATGAATAATATGAGGAAGTAATCAATTTAGCACACTTCACCTTATGAAGACAAACCTCATAAAAATAAATTCACCAAAATTCACCCCTCTGCCCAATCACTCTTAAATTGGACATGGGTGGTAGCCTCCACCCATTAGGCGCTATCTACCAGAACACCCCACTCCTTTGGGGCAGATCCACTTCCTGCCCCCTATCTGCCCCAAAGACACCCAAACTTCAAATATTCCCAAAAAATCAGCCCTCTGCCCAATACCCCTGAAATTGGGGTGGTAGCCTCTACCCATTGGGCACTACCATCCCACGCAACTCTTTTGTGGCAGGTCCACTTTCTGCCCCCAAAACTGCCCAAAAGTAACTAAAATTTCAAAAATTCTCAAAAAATCACCCCTTTGTCCAAACCACCTGAAATTGGGGTGGTCGCCTCCATCCATTAGGCACTACCACCCCACCCCACTATTCTGCCCCAGGCCCCACTTTCTGCCCCAATATGCCCCAATCTGCCCCAAAGACATGAAAATTTCAGAAATTTACCAAAAATCAGCCCTTTGCTGAATCCCTCTGATATTGGGGTGGTTGCCTGCACCCATTAGGCTCTACCACTCCACTCTACTCCTTTTGCACAGATCCCATGCTATGCCCCGAAACTGCCCCAAAGTCACTAAAATTTTTTTAAAATCAACAAAAATCAACCATGAACCGAATCACCCGAATTTTTCAGGTCCGAAATTTGGGTGATTCGGCTCGTGCCCGAAAAATATCGGGGGACATCGGGGGTGATTTGGTTCGGCCCCGAATCACCCAAAATTGTTCGTTATGGGCACAGATCGTACTGTGCCCAAAAATTTTTGCACATCCCTACAAAGTGGTTGTTTGTACATGATATATCTACAAAGATTTACAAGCAATGATTTGGAAACCCACAAGGTTATGAAGTATATGCAGGTAGAACTGTAACTCGGGGGTGGGGGATTTCAAGGCACATCAGGTAACTGCGGGGGTTACATCCGACGACCATTTCCACAATTTGTCCTATTGCTGTTTAGAAGAGATACTCTTGTCTTTTTGCACATAACCATACAAACTTTTCCAGAAGAGATTTACTGTCTCATCTGCGTGAACCTCTTGGTTGCGCCTTCCCTCCCTATTCCTATGCAGGAACATTGCATAAATGACATACAGGTTTACTAACCTGATTATGAGGAGGGGAACATTCCAATTCCCTAGTATGAGGGCACCCGTTGTGTCCCGTTTCCTTGAAGGTTTCTTTCTGGGACCTCGAAAAGAGGTTCTGTCGCTCAAACCCGGTGTTAGTTCTTCCCAAGTCTGTTTTTCCAAATCAGGCCACTCTAACAGCTTGCTTACTCCCTGCCACACTCTTTTGGCTACCACACACTCTTTTAAGACATGTGAGTGGGTTTCCCTGAAAGTTTTACTTAGCTCACTAGCTTTCTGTTTGCAAGTAATTTGAGGGCACTCTTGCTGGTCCTCTGGGAGCCATGGCTTAACCGCATTAAGTGGTAGTACTTGATGGTATACGCGCCACCTTGTTTCCCATCAATGGAAAGGGACTTTTTTCTCCTTGAAGAGAGCGATAGGGTGATCGGGTTGCAACAAGTACTGTGAAGTGCGGTGTTTATAGCATTTACCTTCTAAATCAAGTTTTAAGAAACCCACTTCTAGAATCTCTCCATAAATTGTTTTCCTCAGCTGCTTAACTGAGGAGGATCCTTTAAATAGATGTGGTTCAACCTTCCATTTCTTAAGTGTGAATAACAAATCTCTCAAGTAGTCTGGGTGTTCTCTTTTTCATACTTGTGTGATATTACCATTGAAAGATCCTTTCACCCACCATGCTATGCCCCATGCTGACTTGCGCCAACGCAGAGCGAAAAGCGAGACCCAGGTTTTTTGCAGGAGGTTGGACATATCATGGACATTCACGAAAATCCAGTTTCCAAAATTGTAGGACATGAATTCAGTTATAAAATAGGGTTGCAGGGCAGGTAGGGCTAGGCCTTCCCGCTCAACCTCCTTAAATGCTAGCGCACGGGCCAAAGGGAAGGACGCTGTGTGCCATACTAGACGGAAGATCTGGCTTTCAACTCTCCGAAGGAGATCGAGCGGGGGAGGATAGACTACCGCCAGGTTATGCACCAGGGGTATCAGGTACGTCCGGATGTAAACCGCTTTCTGGTATATGGCAAGGCTCCATTTTTTCCACATGGTGATTTTAAGCATTACTTTTTCTTCCCAATCGGTCCAATTCCCCCCCCCGACTTTTCCCTTAATCCCATATTCAATCCCCAAAATGTTTACTGTATCTGCCCACTTCAGTTTGGACTCTGGGGCCCCTTCGTCTTTACATTCAGAAATAGGTAGGCACGAGAGTTGCTGACGTCCGGGGTCCATTTTAACAAATACACTTTTGTCAGCATTTGATTCTGAGCCCGAGATCTTGCCATATTCCCAGAAGAGGTCCAGTATTACAGAGATTTCATTTTCATTCGATAACAGTAATGTAAGATCATCGGCATGAGCTACAAATTTTACCCTAAACTCAGAGTACGGTTCTGAGTGGACAGGTGGTTCGGCTATCCCCTCACTCTCCCTCCTCCTCCCTCCCGGGAAGATCTCGCAGGGCAAAGGGATAGATAGGGCTGAGAGAGATTCCTGCCTGCAACCTTGGAGAAGCCACTGCCAGGCTGTGTAGACAATACTGAGCTTGATGGAGCTATGCTCTGACTAGATGGCAGCTTCCTATGTTCCTAAGAATCATGGTCAGTGAGGTAATCTCTTTCATTGAACCAACTTCTGTTGGTGAGAGCATACCCAAGCTTTTCAGCTTTTCAGAATTTTTCATGTGGACATGGTTTGCTCCGTGCTTTCCTTTGAGCTTAACATTGAGCCTTGACTTGATGGTCCCTTCGATTTCAATGAGACTGAAGGGCAACTAACCTGCTTTGGAATGGAGCAGTAGTACATTGTTCAGTGTGAAAGGCTGTCAAGTGCCCATTGCTTTATGCTGGCTGGTCAGCATTTCAGACTCGTGTAGGGATGATGATACACACTGGCCACATTCACATGTAAGACAAAACCAACGGTTGTCGAACACGTGGTTAATTTTTCTGACTCTGAATCACCTCGTAGACGTACACCCCACCTTGTTTCGGCTGGCTCCGGTTTCGGGGCAGGGTGCCCCCTCTCTCCTCCTGTGCCAAAGCACCCCTGCTGGATGGAACAAAGGTGTGGAACTGCCAGCAGCGTTGCCAGGGATGCCACGCTGCTGGATTGGTAAGAGGAGGGGGCGAGGACCTACCCATAGTGGTGCTGGGTGTGGGACATGCGCTAGAAGTAATGTAGGTGTGCCAGCACCCTCCCCTGGTTATCGAGCCTCCTCTGCTTTGCTTCACTAACCCACTCAACCAGGGCTGATGGCATTGCCCTTCATAGTTGGGTCAACACAGGCAGGCCAAAGTATGGTCTCCTGCGTCACTCAGTTTGTTGCATAGCTTCTCCACCCACCCAGTCCTCAGCCAACCTGCCAGGGCTTTGGCATCCCTAATGGTCAGGGAGGTCTGGAGTTCTCTCATCACCTTCTCCAGGAGAAGTGTGGTGGGCAGAGCCTGGCTAAGAGGCATTGCCTCAGTACACTCTTTGTGGCAAACAGGGAGGGCTCGAGTGCCAAGACTGGCCCAGATATGAGCTACCACTCCAAGTTGGAGAGGACACACACACACACACACACACACCACGATTCTTTGCCATGTTGTAGATGACCACCTGTTGCTTTAGCAGGTGCTGGAGCAAGAGAAGGGTGGAGATCCACCAGTTCTGAACATCCCCAGGGGTGAGGTGTCAAGGGAGGCCAAGCTCACTCTGCTGCTCACAGAGCATGCGCCTGCCCTTCTCACTCCAGTGGAAATAGGTTGCAATCTTGCAGCACTTCTCCACAAGCGCAGCCGTGGAAGCAGAAGGACCACTGGGCTTGCTTCCCTTTTCCTTGGACGCCTTGGCCTCCTTGAGGCCCAGGGCATCTGATACCACCAAGTGCAGAGTGTGGGCCATACAGTGTATGGACACCCACTGCAGCTGGGAGACTGCCTTGGAGCCACTGTGAGTGACCATGAAGACCCGCCCAAGGTTTGGCTTCCCAGTTAGCCATTCCTCAGTGTGTTGACTGATGATGGTCACCAGCTTATCAGCCCTGTGTGTCATACCCATTGCCTGCACATGCAGCACGGCCCACCTGGGCCATACTGTAGGCGAGCGGCTGGCCACAGCAGCAGCACCAGATGTCCCCAGTGAGCAGTGAGGAACAGGAAAGCAGTCTGCATTCCACTGAGGCTAGTCAAGGTCAGTTGTAAAATGCACACTGGGGCTGGGCCCTGTTGCCTCCAGCAACCCCGACACGAGCTCCCTGCATGCTCGGTATAGGGACAGGACTGAAGATGGTTCTTGAGGGGATCTGATCATCTGGGGCGAGTAGCTAGTGTGAGCTGGCATTCTCCACAATCCTCAATGGTCTGGGTGATGGACCTGGGTCTGGATGACCAGGTAGCTTGCCCGATCATGACTGTGCCCACTGCTTGGCAGGCAATGTCCCCTGCTTCTCAGCAACTGGGGCACAGCCCTTGGCAGAGCTCATCAAAGGCACACAGATAGGTTGCTAGCACTGTCAGTAGCAGAAAGGACACCAGGGTGATGCCACAAGATGTGTCGCCCTGTCGTGGACGTCCCCAGATGCTTGACCACCTCCCCACTGCTGACTTGTGCCTTGTAGTGGACACAAGAAGCACGGTTTGGGGCACTTGGAGAGATGTCAAAGTCCTTCCACACAATGCTGGCAGCAGTCATCTTGAAGCCCTCCGTGATGGCGGTTTTACTGGGTCTGCCGGCTGCCCAGAAAACTTCTTGGAGAACGTTCTATGGTTGCAAAACTTGATGTAAATCTTCTTTATCATCACAGCCCAATGAAAATAGTTGAAGGCCTCTCTGCTTGTCTTTAGAATATCAGATTTGATCCTGGAAATGGGAAAGGAATGGTGAGATGCTAATGATCTATGAGGACTTACCCTCTTTATCTTCTTGAACCTGCATCTTGAAGATCTTGATTAGAAACTATGTTATCAGTAAAAATAAGATAGGGGGCTGTTGGGATTGGGGGCCGCGCAGCCCCTGGGAGTTCCAGGATGACCCACACAAGCGCGTGGGGCATCCTGGAGAGACCCCCGGGGCCGGGAGGTTTCTTTCAGCCGCCTGGCGGGGGTCTCCTCATGTGTTGCCGTGGCGCAGAGCCGTGCCGTGGCAACACACAATCCAATAGATGGGCTTAGCGGAGCACTTGCTCCACTAGCCTAGTCTAAGGGGAGGCCTCCGTCAGCGGGTTACCCGCTTTGAGGACACTGGGCTCGCCTGGTGGTTCTCATGCTCACCAAAAGTTGGGCTAGGCTCCCTTAGCCCACTTTTTGGCAATTGTAAGAATCGCCTCATTTTCTTAGAAGTAGAGGGTTAATCACTGGAGGTTGTGTGTTAGGTTCCTACACACCAAAAAAGACTAATAATGGAGGGGGGGCGTAAATAAGAGAAATTAAGTACTCTACCTTGCTCTCCAGGTCTCCTGCAATGCCCACCCAAACCCCCCATTTCCACACACAAAATGGCTCTGCCCTGTAAAATAGTGGCCGGAAATGCCATCGGAAGTAATTTCTGGGTCATTTCTGGCCCCTCAAAACAACAAATTGGTGAATTTTAGTCTATTTTTGTCCTGCGGTTAAAGAAACCTTGTCTCTAAGACCCGTTCACAGATATGTGGGTACAGGGTTGTTGAAACCGCGGATCATGAGGACCATCTGGGAACTCTTTTGTTTCAGTCCTATGTGAAACTGTGCTGAGTTCTTCGGTCTTATCATTGTGAGGTATTCTGCAGCTGCAGTTCACAAAATGAGAGTGTAAAAGATTTTGAAGTTATTGGGGGGGTACTGAAACTAGTGGTTGACTTTCTTTTGCTATCCATGCCCCAAGTACTTCCTCAGTACTTCCTCAGCAGGGACACAAGCTACTTTGTGTTGGTGTTTGGGGTGAAAATCAGGGATTGGGTGGTTGAGCACCTTCCTTTAGGTTTAGGAGATCCCCAGCTTTATTCCTCACCTACAGTCAACCCCACAGAGGTCTGCAGACCTTATCTCAACCAATTTCTAGCTGGATTGTTCAGACTATGAAGTTAGGTTTGAGGATTTGTTCTGAGCCATTGCTTACAACGCAGAATTCTGCTAACCAGCAGAACTGACATTTTTAAATGGGACGCTTGCATCATGGATGAAGATTGGACCTGCTGTTGCCACAGGTCTTTAGGTGTTAACATGAGCCAAGGTTGGTTTGCAAGTTTGATTGCAAGTTCAAACAATTATTGGGGTTAGAAGTTACCTATTCTGGAAGGACGGGGGAAATTCCCCTTCAGATTCAAATGCCTGCCTCAGATTCAAATGATTGAAGTGAGCATTAGGCGCTCCCAGGGCCCATATTTCTGAAGGAAATATGAACTGCAGCAACACCTCTAGATGAAAAGCATCTTTTGGTTGTGACAACTCTGCTTTGACTGAACTCCCATATTTTGTTTGCATCTTGATGACAGTTTGAAGCAGCAGACAATCTGAATGGAATCTGTTAAATCTTTCAGACGCACAGATAATCCAGGTACTTGCTTAATTTTTATTCAATGCACAGCTTTTATTTTTATAGACAAAATCCACATACTTTTCTCCAGCAAACATTGATTGAGAAAAATCTCTCTCTCTCTCTCTCTCTCTCTCTCTCTGGATAGGTATGTTGCTTTTAATTGTAATGGAATGTACAAACTAACAACATTTCTTAACTGACATTTTCTTCAACCTATAAAAGAATGGATTTATTGTATAAGTTGAAATTAGGTCATATGGTACATCACAAGTGCTGTTTTCCTGTTTTTCTTGCTTTTAAAATTTTATTGGTTTTTGCAATATCTTAACTATTGACTTCCCGCTCACCAGTCTGTGCGATTCATTCACTATACAAGTCAACCATTGCTATATTAATTCAAAACAGCATATATCCTACACATTACAAACTCGATTTTACTCTACCCGACCTGCTATTATTACTAAATTGCAAACCCTGCTGAAAAATCGATATTAGAGAAATAGTTCTTTAAGTATAGTAAGAATGGTTTCCAATCTTCTTTCAAACATGCCAGGTTTTCATCCCTTATCAGTACTGTAAGTTTTGCCATCTCAGCATATTCCAAAATTTTTATCAGCCAATCTTCTTTGGAGGGCATTTCATTGTTCTTCCATTTCTGCCCATATACTATTCTAGCCGCCATGGTTGCATACATAAAAATTGTTAAATTTCTTCTGGAAAACTCTCCTTGCATTATTCCCAGCAGGAAGGATTTTGGTTTCTTAGGAAATGTCATTTAAAATTTTTTCTTCAGCTCATTATATATCATATCCCAGAAAGCCTTTGCCTTCCCGCAAGACCACCACATATGAAAAAAAGTTCCTTCACAGTGTCCACATTTCCAGCATTTGTTTGGAACATTTTTATACATTAATGCTAATTTTTGGGGTGTCAAATACCACCTGTACATCATCTTATAATCATTTTCTTTTAAAGTATAACATGCGGCAAACTTTAAATCCATTTCCCATCGTTTTCCCCAAGCTGCCATATCTATATTATGACCCACATCTTGAGCCCATTTTATCATAGTCGTTTTAACCACTTCATCTCTTGTCTCCTCCAGAAGCAGCAGCTTGTACATCTTAGAAACTAATTTTTCAGCATTTTCACACAGCTCCTTCTCAAATCTCGACATTTGATCCTCAAATCCAACTTTAAGATCCTTCTTATCGATTTCATTGAACTGATGGTACTGAAACCAGTTACTAACCAGGTTTTTTTGCTTACAGCCCTTTTCTTGGAAACATAACAAATCCCTATAGGTACCCCATTCAGGTTGCATATTGATCTCTTTACATGCTAAAGCTTCAATTGGAGATAGCCATCATGGAGTTTTAAATTCCAACCATTTTTAATATTTTACCCACACTCTCATTAGACTCCTTCTCACATAGTGATTAAGACAATCTTTATGCTCTTTACTTTTATCATACCACAGATATGAATGCCATCCAAACCTTCTCTCAAATCCTTTGATTGAGAAAATCTCATTCATCTCATTCATATACCAGTCATTTGGAACACGGTCTTCAACACTGACATGGATAACATGGAATAAATAGTTAGTAGCTCAAGTTTCTCTTCTTTGGAGTAAAGACTTGGCAAACTTCTCCAAATACATGCTAGTTATACTTTCGTTTATGCTCATGTTCCACGACATCTGTGCTTTGCTTCCTGTTTTTAAAAAGAGAAAAAACTCATTTTCTCAAAGAAAATGTTTAATTTTTCCTTCTTTATTTCTCATACTGATAGCCTGCTCTTCCTCTAAGGACTTCAGTGCAGAATACAGGGTTATTCAACTTTATCCTCACAACAATGCTGCAAGAAAAATTAGACTGAGAGGAAGAGAAATTGACCAGGGTGCTTTCCAGATGACACACTACAAGAGTGTCACTACTGTCTGTTAAGTGTGCTTCCGTACTGCCTGTGTTTCAACACTGCAAACCCTGTGCTGTCAGAAAGGTGCCATTCACATTTCCCATGACTTCTTTAGGATTTTATCCTTCTGTTTTAGTCCTACAACATTGCATGTGCATCACAAATAAATAGCTGTATTTTCCCGTTGTAGGAGGGTTGCGCAAGCTATTTTCATTTTTAAAATGATCCTGAAGCCGAAGCATTTTACTGCGGAACAGAGTGTCATCTGTCAAGCTCCCAGGGCATTTTCCAGATCACCTGCTGAACAGCGGTAGTTGACTTTAGGGATGTGCACAAAACCGGTTCATCCAGTTCAGTTCGGATCCGAACCGGGTCCGAACCAGGAGGGGGTGGTTCGGTTTTGGTTTTGTCCGAACCACCCCCTGGTTCGGTTCTGATCCGAACCGGTTCAGATCTGAACCGAACTGGTTCAGATCTCACAAAGTAGCTAGGATGGTAGCTGGCGCCCAGGGGTACCTGTCACCCAAACCCCAAAGCAATCGGACACTCGTACGATTTTTTATGAATTTTTGAATTATATTTTTATTTCTTTCTCATAGGATATAATGGGATTCGAACCAGGCCATTATTCCTTATTGTGTAGCACCCATGGGTGCCAACAACCATGCAAACACTGAAGCAATCAGACACCCCTATGATTTTTTATGAATATTTTAAATATTTTTAATTATTTTTCTCATAGACTATAATGGGACCCGAACCAGTCCATATCCCCTATTGTGGAGCACCTAGGGGCACAAAAGCAGGGTGGGTGGTAGACAGATAGGGGTGCCTACCACCCAAAAAATCCCAAGGCAATTGGACACTCCTCTGATTATTGGTGAATTGTTAAAGTATTTTTGAATTCCTCATAGAGAATAATTAGGATTGCAGCAAATGTATAGATTCACATCAGGGGGAAAGGGGTGTCGTAGAGTGGAGTGTGGTGGGTGGTAGTTCCTAGGGTGGGCAAGGAAGATACCTGAATTATTTGAAAGGAATTGGGGAGAAGGGTGATTTTTGGTAAATTGTTGAAGTTTACGCGTCTTTAAGGTTTTTCCTCATAATAAGTTATAATGGAGCTTTCAGCAGCCCCATAAGTGTACTTGGGGTGTGCTGGGGTGGCCCAGAGCGAGCGGTGGTGTAGTGCACATAGGGTGCCGACCACCCCTATGGGTTTCTAACCCATGGGGTACGGGGTTCTCTTGTTTCTGAGGTATTGAGTGTGGATTCTATGATAACATATTAGAGTGGATTCATGGTGTCTCATTTAAAATCTCATTTGCTATCATAGAATCCACACGCAACAGCGGTAGTTGACTTCAGCTTGGCAAAATCGTTTTGAAATCGTAAATAGCGGTTGTTGCACAAAACCAACACCAGGGGAGCAGTCTTTTCTAGCTTGCATGAAACGTTTGCATTGGGAAAATACAGCTTTCTATTTACAAGGTGGTAGCGCTGTATTGCAAAGAGAAAACCTGAAAGAAGGCATTGGAAATCTGGATGGCACCTTGCTGACAGTGCAGTGACTGCGATGCAGAAACCCAGGCAGTGCGGAAGGAGAATTAATGGACATGGAGTGACCCTGTTGTAGCGTCCAGTCTGGAAAGCATCCGGGAGGCTTTTTAGACAGCAGGCCTTACCACGAGGCTTTACTGCAAGTTGGGGGCATAACGGATATGCCGATGTAAGAAGAGGATTTTTTCACCCTGGACATAAACCGGGCTAGGTTCCAATATGGAGGAAAACCCCTGAATGGTATGTGAAGTGCTCTCTGAAATTTTTCAGGCACTTTGGGTTAATTGGGCCGATATGTGGCCGCACACTAACCCTCCCAAAGTGAAGATGCTCCCTGAAAAAGCTCTTGCTGAAGGTGACTCAGCAAGCAACTTGATAGAGCAGCAACTTAAACCAGGTCGATTTGATCCAGGTTAATCACTCTTTCCACTATACCTGACACCAACCCGATGGCATACATTCCATTAATATATATTTTAGGGGCATAATTGGATTGTCTGTGGATCATTGCTTCATTTTCTGAATCTAGCTAACTCCGTTTGTGCTGTTTGTAAATATAGGGCAATGCCAGGAGTATTTCCTGCATTCCCAAGAGTAGAATGCAGTCGTTCAGGAATGTCGGCCCAGTAATGCAATGAAATGAAGATGCAGAGACAGTCACAAGCTTTGCAGGCTCCCACGCATAGCTGGCTCAAAATTCACCAAATACTTTAAAATTGCTTCCCTTGTAAACACAAAACAATCTTATGTAGATTTAACTAAGTCTTTATTCAGAAACAACTCCATTTTCTCCTTCTCCTTTCCCTCCTTTTTGTTCCTGTCCCCCCCCCAATACTCCCGCAGGATCGCCACTTGGACAAACGTCTAATTAACAAAACATAACCATGACTAGATAGAATCCAAAAGATAGTGAGCGTTCTTATTCCACTAGATTCTAAACATCAAGTATTGGGCCATTAGGATTAACTGGGAAGAAAACAAGAGGTACAGGTTAGTTTTCTTTTGTTTGTGACAGCTAGGAGTTTAGGAGCTCAATGCTGGAAACAAAAAGCAACTCCAATTATTAAATAATGGGAAAAATAATAGCTAGGGTATTCTTAACTTCTTGAAATTTACCTCTTATGTAGAAGGGTGGATAAGAAGGAATAACAATAATCTCAATGTGTTGAATAGATTTCTGAATTATAGATAGAAAGAAAGGATGACATATTAAGTGGGGTAGTCATATAATTCTGGTAGTAGAATATTGAGACCTAGATTGTTTCAATTGTGTAATGTTTTCTATTCTTTTCTATTTCACAATAATGTAACACATGAAATTAATCAAGCTGACATACGCAGCAAGGAATCACCAGTGCTGTTGGGAATTCCCTCTGGAAGGAGAAACCCTTATTCATGACAGCAGAGTGCACAGAGGCACAACACAGCGGAATTTGCTTAGGCATGCGTGTATGCTGAGAGTAAAATAACTTGGAGCCAGTTCATAGTTTCAAACCAATATCAGGAGTATTGATTAGAGAACTCCATTCTAGATAGGAAAGTGAAGAGATAGGATCTCTATCTATCTAGCTGGATGCAGATGGATTCTGCATCTCTGCACACATGGTGCAGGGAGAGAGGAGTTTGCATGTTGCAAGGGAGAAGGAAGGGAGAGAGGAAGTGACAAGGCAGGCAGGTAGGAAGTGTCCCTGAGAGTAGCAATCTCAGTTTCAAAGGGATAGAGCAGTAGAGAACGGATGACCAATGTCTTGACCCTCTAGTCCTCTGACTCACTAGTCTGTCCTCCACTGTCTTTGAGGCAAGAGACAGCGCAAAGCCCTTCACTTCCAACAAGTGCAGCGAGAGGTAACATCACTTCTCAGCTAACTATCAGTGCAGTTGGGAAGTGGTAGTTGGATCAGGGGCGGAGCCACCATTGAGCGAACGGATTCGAAGAACCCGGACCACCACCAATCAGGGGCCACACCTAGTGTCTTAGCCACACACCCTGAGTGACATCAGACGTGGCCCTGTTTGCGAGCTAGGGAAGGGGAGGGTGTCAAATGAGCCAAGTGCCTTCTTTTCTCCCTTCAAGTAGGAGGTCACGGCTCACAAAGGGTTAACTTCCACTCCTTGCTCCTGATAGACAGGAAATCTCAGGTGATTTTCAAGTAGCTCAAGTCCGTCCCCCTTCTCCCAGCATGCTCAGGTGTGATTTCCCAGTTCCAACTGTTGCATCTCATGATTGGGCTGCAGAACTCCACAGTGTTGTGGAACTAGAGATTAGCACTCAAAGGGAGTAGGATAGAGGACGGAAGCCCTGAGATATTCTAAAACATAGGTATCATTAGGATTTTCCCCCAATTTTTTTTTTAAAAAACAACCAGTTTTAATCTCTTTTAAGAGACTGGTATAATCAAGTGTATATCAATCAACATGGCTGGTGTACATTCAATGGTCAAATGGATGAAATTGATATTTGTCAAGTTTTGAAGGGGAAAGCAAACATTGTGATGCTACAAGTAGCACACATCAAAAATATGTAGAAAGACTTCCGAGAAAACAAAAAGCTAGAACAAATATCGATGGGTTTTCTGCCATTTCCACGGATATACACGATCCTAGTCTGTATTCCAGGCAAACAGATATATTATTTTGAGAAGCAGAATAATTCAATCAAAGGTAGCCTAAAACATTAGGTATGCTTAAGATTGTTTTCAATCAAAGTCCTCCCCCCCCAATTATTTATAAATATTTTCATATTTTAATTTTATTTTAAATATTGTATTTTACAGTCTGCAGACAGATATGTATTTCTGAAATAAATATCTGAGTCAGGGAAAATTATGGTGGGAGCACTTTATGCCTAAACACGGAACTAACAATCCCGTTAAAAGACAGAGCTGGTTCAGATGAACCTCAGTCCAGCAGCACCCCTTCTACATGTGATAAGACTGGAGCCTTGTGACGAAGCCTTGTCACGAAAGTACCCATCTCTAGGTCATTCAAGGATATGCAGACATGTCAGGTGTAAATGGTGATCATCTGAATGTTTAAACAGGGTTTTGCAGCGTGTGTGGAGGGGTGATATGGAAGAGTACGTGCTTTAGAATCCAAGGGAAAGTGTGGTATGCAAGGACAAGGCAGTCAAGTGGAATCAGGAATATTGAATGAACGAGAGATGATTCGCTTATCCCATGCACAGCATTTGCACCCTAGGATTTTATTGTCCCAGAGTGCAGAGGGGCAGTTAGGATGAGGGATGCGCATGGAACCGTGGCGGGGCAGTTCAAAGGCGGCAGGGGTGCCGCTTTAAGAGTGGGGGAGGGTGCCCTTACCCTTCCTGCCACTTCCCTCCGCCGGCATCCTTTGTTTAGAAAGCTAATCGAGGCGGCAGCATACCTCCCTGCCACCCCGTTGGCCGGATATGGCTGGAAGTCCCTGACCCTCCTGCACACGTGGGCGTGTGTGCATGCTGGTGCGCGCAGGCACATCAGGGATGTCCGGCCAACGGGGGCAATGGGGTGGCAGGGAGATGCGCTGCTGCCCCAATGAGCTTTCTAAGCAAACTACCCCGGCAGGAGGAAGTGGTGGGAGCGGTAAGTGTACCCTTCCCCACTCTTAAAGCGGCACCCCTGCAGCCTTTGAACCTGTGAATCTAAGCATTTCATATTGATCTCTCTGTATTGATCCTAGGGTATGTTGTTAATGGAGAACTGAGCTCTTGCTACACCATTTGGATGGTAGCTGAAGAGAGTCCCCTCCATCTTGTATTCCTGAACGTATGTCAGTGGGAAAGAACCTGCTTAGTATGCTTTGGTTCTCATACTAAGCAGACCTTGCAACCTGCAACATAATATGCATTCTCTATGCCTTGCTTTGTTCTGGCCTGCTGGTCAGGAGAGGTGATGATGCTGGTATCTGAACTGCCTCCTAGAGGCTGCATAAGCACTCCTTTAACAATGGTAGTATTGTAAGCCTGATGGCCTAATATGGAGTTGTACTGCCGGACTACCTGGCTGGCTTGTTGTGAATGATGATGTATTCAGATGTCTCAAGCTTTGGACAGACACCATCTTGGGTCCGTCTTGTCTTTGGGAGCTATCCCCTAGATAATCAGTTTCCTTCAAGACTGCCTGGAGCTGGCCGACCACCACCTTCTCAATCACCTTGCCCAATCAAGGGAGATTGGCCTGTAACTATCTATCACTAAGGGGTTCAGGGAAGGCTTCTTAAGTGGTCTAACCATTGCCTCCTTCAGACAAGGAGGCACCCTACCCTCCTTCAGTGATGCATTTATATTAACTAGGTCACCTCCAACAATCTCCCTGCTAGATAGAAGCAGCCAAGTTGGGCAAGGATCCAGAGAACAGGTGGTAGGCCACACCACCCCAAGCAGCTTGTCCATATCCTCAGGAGTCCGATTGAAACTGATCCAATCTAATACTGCAAGAGGGATCACTGGACACCTCCTCCATAGACCCTGAAGAAATAGTGGAGTCCAAGTCGGCCCAAATACAGGAGATCTTGTTCGCAAAGAACCCATTAAAAGCATCACAGCAGAACGACCCCGGGGATGGATTTGAGGTAGAAGGAGCAGAAACCAAACTCCTCACAATCCGGGATAGCTCCGCTGAGCGCGAACCTGCAGTCGTGATGCACGCAGACCAAAATCTTTTTCACTCCCAGCACCGCCACCACATAAGTCTTCAAATGGGTCACATGCTGCATCCTGTGTGATACAAACCGAGTTCTCCACCACTTGTGCTCTTCTCGCCTACCCAACTGCTTCAGCCCCCACAACTCCTCAGTGTACTCAGGGGCCATTTTTGAAGCAGTTTGGAAGGGATGCTTAGGAGCGATCGTGTCTACTCCCCTGATGAGTTCTCTGTTCCAGGTTCCCACCAGGGCATCAACAGAATCACTGAGCGCACCAACATCAAAATCCTCCAAGGCCTTTGGAAATCCTACTGGGTCCAGCAGCCTTTTTGGACGGACCATCCGAATAGGTCCACCACCCCTGCACGGTGGATTGTGGCTGTGAGACCAACCTTTACCAGAAAGTGGACCATCTATGACAATGGGGAAGCCACAGGATCTCCCACCCACGGAACACCCCCCTGATCCGAACAAAAGACCAAATCGAGTGTGTGGCTGGCAACATGAGCTGGTTCTGAAACTAATTGGGATAGGCCCATAGTTGTCATGGCTGCTGACAACTATGACAAGCCAGCCTCAATGAGGATATTGGCCTCCCCGAGGCCTGAGAGTTGACAAAGCAGTTGGAAGTGGAAACAGTTACTCAATTACTGATTTCTCTTCCCCTGTAATGGCCAGCTGCTCTGCCAGTGCCAGTTCTTCTACCCCCCCCACCACAGTAATAGCTGCTCTAGAACCGCTGGGTGCACCCCCAGCACAATCCCATTCAAGAGAGCCCAAACACATACCTGCAAAAGGCCTGGCACAGCCCAACCCTCCAGCCCTCACTCCCACCCTCAAAGGCCCAGCCCCAAAGGCTGACCCCCATTGGCGGCCACCTATAAGCGGCCCGATGGCTACACCTTTGGCGGGCCTCCTTGCTTTTAAACCAACAATCCCCAACAGCCACTCCTCCCACAAGCAGCTCCCAGGGCAGGCGACAGGTGGTAATATTCAGCAATCTGGGGGCTGGCAACCAGCCGGCTAGAACTTGGCAGCAAACAAGCAGGCTGCTCCTCATCTAGGCTGGAAGCTCCACCGGAGGCAGAGGGGCCAGTTGGTGAGCCCTGGCAAGGCAGATGGAATGGCCTTGGACTTCCTGTTACCTCCCATGACCCTAGTTTGGTTACCCTGGTGTGGGTTTGCCCCTTAACTGGCTTGAGACTGGGGCAGGCTGGAGTGCCGGCTTGACCTGCTGTCAAGGCCTTCCGGCTTCTGTCTGGCAGAGCTGTACACCCACCCCACCCATCTGCCAGAGTGGCTACTTAATATGTAAAAGTCTCCAACTTGATGTGCCCAGCTTGCATCTGATCAAGAGATTGGCTTCCAGGAGAGGCTTTGGGCATCCTGCTCAACATTCCTGACCCACTGACTAGATAGGTCAATTAGATTTCAACTATCTTCTGTTTTGTTAGTCCACTTAACTGAGTTTCAAAATCGTCCCATATGTTATCATGTGTGTCTCAGACTTTGTCTTTAGAGAATGAACTTCATCTGCTAAGAGGTTTAGCCTACTTGACTCTTGGTCCCCTACAGTCACATACATATACATATACATGTATGTACAGTGAAATTCCATAGATCTGAGGAGTCCCATGAATTATGAAATGGAACACACACCCCTCCTGCTATCATATGCTGGGCAGTGTACGGGTGACATTGTGTGCTCTTGACCCTTGTCCTTCATGGCTAATAAAGCTGCCAGGGAGGGGGCAGGTAGATGGTTGGAGGTGATTATCAATGCCTCATTAAGGGAGGGCAAGATGCCATCATGCCTCAAGGAGACGATGGTGACACCATTATTAAAAAAGCCCTCCCTTGATTCCTCCAACCTGAACAACTAGACTGGTCTCTAATCTGCCCTTTTTGGGCAAGGTGATAGAGCGTGTGGTGGTGTCCCAGCTGCAGAGGGTCTTGGATGATACGGATTATCTGGACCCTCTTCAATCTGGCTTTCGCCCCGGATATGGGACTGAGACTGCCTTGGTTGCTCTAGTGGATGACCTATGCCGGGAACTAGACAGGGGGAGTGTGTCCCTGTTGGTTCTGCTGGACCTCTCGGCGGCGTTCGATACCATCTACCATGGTATCCTTCTGGGCCGCCTCTCGAGTATGGGAATCGGAGGTACTGTGTTGCAGTGGTTCTGGTCCTTTCTTGGAGGGAGGGTCCAGAAGGTGGTACTGGGGGACTACTGCTCGGCTCCGTGGCCATTGGCCTGTGGGGTCCCGCAGGGTTCGGTCTTATCCCCCATGCTGTTTAACATCTACATGAAACCGCTGGGAGAGGTCATCCGGGGACTTGGACGGAGTTGTCAGCAATATGCGGATGACATTCAGCTCTATCTCTCCTTGTCACCTGATCCTAGGGAGGCGGTGGATGTCCTGAATCAGGGTCTGGAGGCCGTGATGGGTTGGATGTGGGCTAATAAACTGAAATTGAATCCAGACAAGACGGAGGTAATGTTGGTCAGTAGGAGAGCCAATCGGGATGAGGAGATTTTACCGGTTCTGGATGGAGTTGTCCTCCCCTTGAATGGAACGAGTACGCAGCTTGGGGGTATTACTGGACCTGGCTCTGCTTTTGGAAGCTCAGGTGGAGGCGGTGGCCAGGGGTGCCTTTGCACGGCTTCGGCTGGTGCACCAGCTGCGTCCCTTTCTCAAGAAGGCAGATCTGGCCACAGTTACCCATGCCTTAGTCACGTCAAGGCTGGATTACTGTAACATGCTCTACGTGGGGCTGCCTTGAAGACTATCCGGAAACTGCAGCTAGTGCAAAATGCGGCAGCTAGGGTTTTATCCGGAGCTGCCCGGTGGGAGCACACCACACCCATTTTGAAAGAGCTGCCCTGGCTACCAGTTTGTTTCCGGGTCCAATTCAAGGTGCTGTTATTGACCTTTAAAGCCCTAAATGGTTTGGGCCCGGGATACCTGATGGACCGCCTGCTCCCAAGGGTTGCTGCCCGCTTGACGAGATCATCTGAGGGGGCTCTGCTCCGGGTGCCGACAATGAGGGAGACACTGTTGTCGTGCACGCTGGACAGGGCCTTTTCTGTTGCTGCCCCCAGACTCTGGAATGCTCTCCCGGTGGCTTTTCGCTCCTCAGTTTCGATCACAGCTTTTAGAAAAAAAGGTCAAATCTTGCCTTTTTGCCCAGGCATTTATTTGATTCTCTGCTGCTGCTCCTTAAGAGAGACAGCAGCAACAGTCACTGGAAGTACTGTGCTGGAGGGTGGATAGGGCCAGTTACTCTCCCCCTGCTAAATAAAGAGAATCACCATGTTAAAAGGTGCTTCTTTGCCAAGTAAGCAGGGGTAACAAGTGGGGCAAGTGGTTTCTGTAGAGATCTGTGTGGGCTTTTTAGCCAGGCTGAAATAATCCCCTTCCACAAGGTTTTTCCTACAAGGAAAATGACATTGCTCAGAGGCTCCCCAGAATGTTCAGGAGCCCCAGTCATCACCCTTGTAATAACACAGGATCAAAAAATGTTACATTCCCTTACAACAACGTAGGAATAATAATAATAATAATAATAATAATAATAATAATAATAATAATAATAATAATTCAATTTCTATACTGCCCTTCCAAAAATGGCTCAGGGCGGTTTACAAAGAGAAATAGGGATATGCAGAATGGATCATTCTGACTGGGAACCAGCCATTTCAAGTGTTCCGAGCTCAGAGCAGAGTGCCTTCAAATGATCTCAGAACAGAATAACTCGAGCTCAAAACATTCAAGCAAAATGGCACTCTTCTGGCCTCTGCACACACATGGCAGCCATTTTTGTGGTCAGCACCACCATTTTGGAGTCGAAAATGGTGCTCGGAGCGTTCTGACTCAAAACAGGGTCATTCCGTCGGAACAACTGACACGACTGGTTGTTCGGACAGAACTTTCCAGGAATTTTGCATTCCATTCCGAGCTTGGAATGCAAAATCCATTTCACGCACATCTCTACAACAAAGCTTTCCTGTTGTATACAGATCTTAAAGCCTGTTCTGTCAGAGCAGAACTGCTCAAGCCTCTAACTACTATGCTCAGTGGCTGACATGGTGCGCAGCTTACCACCTCCATAAGGAGGATCCACTGTGGGACTCTGCAGCCCTGAGAGGAAGTGCCAACTGGGGAAACCTGTGGAAACATAGCTTCCGCAGATGCTGCCTCAGGGCAACCTTGGAGCTTCCTTTGAAGTCTGCGACTGCAAGAGCCCCACAACGCATCCTTACAGAGGCTGGTGGGCTGCACATCATGTCAGCCAATGTCTTCTGTATTGGTAGGTAGCAACACGGTAGGGATGACCAATTTTTCTATGCTCTACTGAAACCTTTTCCAGCCTCTCCCTTCACAGCAATATTTTGTCTGAACTCACTTGCTCTTCCTGTTAGGGAATTCTGGGGAACTGGGACTGGAGGAACCATCTGACTTGAGGTCAAAGAAGGGTCCTGGACTCTCCAGTACCTTCTGTATTCTTTCAGCAACGTCTTTGCTAAGGAGAAATGAGAAACAGTTTCCTACATAGAGCCAGGAGTCCTTCCAAAAGAGCTAGCAATTTCTATAAGGCTCATCAGCAGACGCTCCTCCAGCCCAGGCTGTGTAGGGACCATTTAGATTCTCCAGAAGCTCAAGGCCAGAGAAATGACTCCCCTTTTCACTAGTTTGACTAGTGATCTCAAGGATTCTTGACCCTTTTCTGTAGCAAACAGCACAATTTTCTAGAATTATTCCTTGCACTACAAACATCACAGCAATTTCCAGTTCTCTGCTTGTGAGACACCACAATATTGATACGGGCTAATCTGTCAGAAGAGCCACATAGTCACATTTCCTCTCTGCAATTATGTGTTTAGTGGTACCATAGAGAGAGGAAGCCTGACTGGTAGGGAAGAGGGTTGTTGTTGTTGTTTTGTTTAAAGGTCATTTAAATCTCTCTTGGCTTTGTCCATTTGTTCTTTCCAACTAAGCTGAAGAAGGGCAAATGCACCCTAGTCGTTAGGAGTACGCCAGAAATTGTTACATGTAGCCAGAAATTTGGCTTTGTACTGCTCCCCATCCATTCTCATGGACAGTCAGACAAGACACAAGTTTGACATAATAGAAGGTGGATCCGATTTAGATATTCCAGCCCTCATGACTCTAAGGAGAAGGGATGCACACACACACACACACACACACACACACACGTACTTTCTTTGCAACTAAAACTGAGCTTTGCAACTAAAACTGAGCATTACTCTTGGAGAGCAAGGCAGGCCAGCTGCAACTTTGGTTTGTAGACTCCACTGTCACAGTGGAGGGTCAAATGAGAAGTGATGCAAGAGAAATCTCTCTTACTTTAATGCTGCCAAGGGGGGAAGCTGGTCTTGTGGTAGCAAGCAAAACTTGTCCCCTTAGCCAAGCAGGGTCTGCCCTGGTTGCATCTGAATGGGAGACTTGATGTGTGAGCACTGTAAGATATTCCCCTCCGGGTATGGAGCCGCTCTGGGAAGAGGAGAAGGTTCCAAGTTCCCTCCCTGGCTTCTCCAAGATAGGGCTGAGAGAGATTCCTGCCTGCAACCTTGGAGAAGCCGCTGCCAGTCTGTGAAGACAATACTGAGTGAGCTAGATAGACCAATGGTCTGACTCAGTATATGGCAGCTTCCTATGTTCCTAATTTAAATTTGATCAGAGCAGTAGCATTGAGGGAGGGGGTGATTAACGCCTTCCCTATAGGCCCTTTGCTTGATCAAAAACATTCTATCCAGTTGCTTTTCTTCTGGCTGGGAAAGATACAGTGGCCGACATCCCCACTAATGAAGTATGCACACTTCAAGAGACTGTGGGGCCATGATGGGAGCCCAATGTTTTGTCCTTAGCCATTCTTGGGTGCTTTTAGCTGTGTGTTTTGGGTCATTATCCTGTTGGAGGATCCATGACCTGCGACTGAGACAGAGCTTTCTGATACTGGGCAATACGTTTCGCTCCAGAATGTCTTGATAGTCTGAAGATTTCATTGTTCCCTGCACAGACTCAAGGCACCCCGTGCCAGACACATCAAAGCAGCACCAAAACATAACTGAGCCTCCTCCATGTTTCACAGTAGGTAGGGTGTTCTTTTCTTTGAAAGCTTCATTTTTTCATCTGTGGACATAGAACTGATGTGACTTGCCAAAAAGCTCCAGTTTTGTCTCATCTGTCCAAAGGACATTCTCCCAGAAGCATTGTAGCTTGTCAATATGCATTTGAGCAAATTCCAGTCTGGCTTTTTATGCTTTTCTTTCAACAGTGGAGTCCTCCTGGCTCTTCTTCCATTGGCCCCACTGTCACACAAAAAGTGATGGATGGTGCGATCAGACACTGATGGACCTTGACCTTGGAGTTCAGCTTGTATCTCTTTGGAAGTTGTCCTTGGCTTTTTGTCTACCATTCTCACTATCCTTCTGCCCATTCTGGGGTCGATTTTCCTCTTGTGGCCGCGTCCAGGGAGCTTGGCTACAATCCCATGGACCTTGAACTTCTTAATAATATTTGCAACTGTTGTCACAGGAACATCAAACTGCTTGGAGATGGTCTTATAGCCTTTGTCTTTAACATGCTTGTCTATAATTTTCTTTCTGATCTCCTCAGACAACTCTCTCCTTTGCTCTCTCTGGTCCATGTTCATTGTGGGACACACAATGATACCAAACAGCAGAGTGACTGCTTTTCTCCATTTCAGTAGGCGGAATGACTGGAGGCACAATTGGAGACATGTGTGATACTAATTAAAGAAAACAGCTAATTTGAAAAATCACTCTAATTCAATTATTTATGATCTTTTCTAGGGGTACCAAGAAATGTGTCCAGGCCACTTTAGAATATCTTTGTAGAATAAGCAATACTTTATCTCTTTTCACACTTGCTTTGCTTTGCTCGATGACATACCAAAGGCAGGCAGGTATACATGGGGCAATGTCATGGCCCAGCCCTCTGAGTCAGAAGAGTCCGAGGAGGAGCGGGAGAACCCGGTTGGGAGTACAGGCTCAGAGGCACAGCAGCAGGATTTGGCTGTGAGAAGAGACTCTGGAGGTGAGCTGGGACGGCAGCAGACAGAGCAATCTGAACAGCTGGCAGAGATGAGGGCAGAGGAGACTGATCAGGAGGAAGCTGGAAATTCACCTGTGTTAAGAAGACATCTCAAGAGAAAGGCTCAGTGGGAGACACGCAACCGCAAGATCTCACAGAAGAGGCAATAGAAATGCTGAGTCAGGAAAGCCTGATTGGCTGCTGGTTATCTCGAGCCCTAGATCAAGCCAACGCGGTTCCTAAGTCAACACTGTCAGCAACATTGCCTATCGCAGACAGTGTCCGTACTTAAGACTTATTCAACCTTTCATGTTTCAGCCTGTCCTTGTTCTGTTCATTCTTTGTTCCCGTGTTTTCAGTTATTGCTCAGTTATCGTAGAGGGGGGTACCTAGTTTAATTCAAGGGGCTTTATTTTGTTTATGCTACTTTTCTTTGTGAGTCATTTTTCGCTTTTGTTTGTGCTGATGTGGCAAAATTATGCCACTTTAAACTGCAGGTGGAGGATTGCATTTCTGAATGCGGCCCACCCTGCAGCAAACAAAACAAAACCCAACCATGCATCCACAATATTAGGATATAAGGCAGTCAAGTTCAGCACAACCCTTGCCCTGTGACTCTAGTATACTAGATAGAGGGAGGTGGTTCTGTTTTGTTAAGTGAAAAGTCATTCAAATGTTCACCTGCCACAGAAGTCATGCAGTCCAGAATCTTACCAGCTCTAGAGCCCATTCCTGCTTGTACCCCAGTTCTAAGCACATTTGTGGTTCAGTCTCCTTGCTTTGAATGGAATCTGCTTTCAAGTGAAAATGCCCTTAGGACTGAAACTTTAGCCATGGACTAGTATCATGTACAGCACAAGCAGTAAGCAGAGTCAGTTATTATACATAAGGGCCATCAATAAGCACCAGACCTGAGTGGGACAGATCTTCTACAAAGGAGAGAAGAATTTGGGATGTGTCTATATTGCAAAAAGCCCCAAGACGTAGAGCACTAAACAGCGGCAGGTTACAGGATGTGCTGTGGACTGCAGCACCTATATCACAAGAGCAGATGTCACGAAGAGCTTGTGGCCAGCCTCCTTGGTTTTTGTCAGCCCTGAGTTTCGCTAAACAGGGTGGCCAGCTTGGGAACTAATTTGGTGCCATTGGGAAGAGGTGCCTCTTTCCTCAGATAGACATTTCACATGTTACAGGATCAATAATCTCATGCACTGGAGAGGTTCCATTCTCACTCCAGGGGGGAAACAATTACATTTCTAAGGGTTCCCTGGGAAAATGAATATAAAACCCATTGAAGTCGGTGGACTTGATATGGTCTGCCACTCGATTCAGTGCCCCCGCATTCCCCACACTCCACAGTGGTGCATCCCAACAAATGATACCCTGAATGAGGGTATTGATTATGCTTTTTTTCTCTCCAGATCAGAGGCAGGGAAAGAGTCCATCACAGAAAGAGACCCTTTGCCCTGCTGCTTCCCATCCTCATTTTCTTAGTGAAAAGCCAGTAATGCAGATTGCCTCATTGATTCTTGCCTGATCCCTTTCCCTAGCTAGAGCTAAGCGGAAATATCAGCATCTCCTGCAGAAGTACCACAGGGTCTGATGGAGCTTGTTGAGGGGTTTAAAATGCACTCTCTAGATTAGGGCTGCAGCCTTCCAGCTGTTGGAGTACAACTCTCATGATCATCCCTGACTACTGGCCACTGTGGCT
The DNA here is from genome assembly GCF_027244095.1 of Hemicordylus capensis. Lineage (NCBI taxonomy): Eukaryota > Metazoa > Chordata > Lepidosauria > Squamata > Cordylidae > Hemicordylus > Hemicordylus capensis. The sequence goes on from NC_069658.1 coordinate 162,972,907, forward strand.
AGGGATGATGGGAATTGTAGTCCAACAGCAGCTGGAGGGCAGGAAGTTGTCTGGCCCTGGTCTAGATATGTGCTATGGACACGCCTGCAGTAGGAGGGCCTACTCAGAGCGCCACAGTTCTGTGCAAATCCAGACAAGCTGCTGGTATTGGCAGGAATTCAGCATCCTGATCATCTCTGTGAACAGAAAAGCAGGTTTCAGAGCCTTAGAGCTGGCCAGATCAGTCAAGCAGGCAACGCCTACTCATGAGATACCCAAAGCCAGGCTAGCTAGAGGGAACGGGGGCAGAGGTACAAGTAGAATGCTCGTGGGCTAGGAAAGGGGGCTCCAATGCCTTGCATGGCTCAGTGCTTCTAGCAAAATCAGAACAAAATTGTGCAGAATACGGGAATGCATACTGCACTTTTGTAATGTACACATATTGCATAAGATGGGTTTCCTTAGGATAGGACATTTTTTGGCTTTTCTATTGCAACGTATCTGCATTCCTTCCTACATCACTGTTTTTGGGATGATTGTAACATTGTGGGAAACATCGCCATTGGGTGACTGGGCTACAAGTCTTGCTGTACGTTTGGTCATCTTGATTACTGTGTATGTGTCTATCCTCATAAGAACATAAGAACAGCCCTGCTGGATCAAGCCCAAGGCCCCTATCTAGTCCAGCATCCTATTTCACAGAGTGGCCCACCAAATGCCTCTGAGAGGTCCACAGACAAGAGATGAAGGCATGCCCTTTCTCCTTCTGTTGCTCCCCTGCAACTGGTATTTAGGTATTTCTTTTGCCTCTTAGGCTAGAGGTGGCTTATAGCCCTCAGATCAGTAGCCGTTGATAGCCCTCTCCTCCCTGGATTTATCTAAGCTAGTGGCCATCACCACATCCCATGGCAGAGGATTCCATAGATTAATTATGTGCTGTGTAAAAAAAGTACCTCATCTTGTTGGTCCTAAATTGATCAGCATTCAGTTTCATGGGATGACCCCTCATCAGTCTAGTGCAGTGAGAGAGGGATAATTATTATTGTGTCTAACCAAGGAGTCAGGGATCTAAACAGCAGAAGGATGTTTAATGTTCCATCTGTAAGTCTCTCTCCAGTCCATGGAATGCAATAGCCATCAGAATTGGAAAGGCAATACCTTCTAACTGTTGGCAGGGCACAGGGAAAACAATTTGGAACCAGTTTATAGTTTGAATCCAGGGCACTTTCCAGATTAGACCCTGCAACGGGGTCACGGCGTATCTCTGAAGTGTGCTTCCACACTTCCTGCGTCGTGACACCGCAGTCCCTATGCGGACAGCAGGGTGCCTGCCATTCACATTTCCAGTGCCTTGTTTTGAATTTAATCACTGCGATATAGTGCTATGACGTTGTATATCCGGTTTAAGAAAGTTGCTGTTTTTTCAGGTTGTTAGTTTCTGCAAGACTGCTCTCCCTGCTGTTTACGTTCCGAATACAACTTGCTGCATTTTGCTGCTGTTGAGCAGCTAGTTTGGAAAGCACCCAGGAGAAACAGAACGATAAATTGGCTGAAGCATCTTTGGGACACACAGGCTCTCTCTGAGGTTCTGACTGAGGGTTACTGGATCTGCTGTTGCTATAAGAACATTCGTTTGCTTTCATAATACTCTGCTTGCATATTTGTAAATGAAGCAATTACTACCAAGACAAGAGAAGTCTCCTGTGTTCTTTTCCATCCAAAGGAATTAAACCCTTTAGTGCTGCCCCTGAAACTCTGCACCTTTGGAGGAGTGCTAAATGATTGCCAACCATCATGAAAAAGCAGGAGTTGCATGCTTCAGGGCATTACATCATTTCCTGTCCAATATTCTCATTTCTTTCAAGCTCCTGCCTTTTACACTCCAGAAACCATCAAGAATAACAGATATGTGATCCCATCCCCGAGGCAAGGCACTCGGACAGTAGTGGCATCTGACCTCATCATGACTAGCAGGTAGGCTGCTTCCTGCCAAAACAAATGAGCCAAATTCTTCTTCCCCCATGCTGCTATTTAGAAGACTTGGCTGCTATCTCCTCTTAAAGTAAAGTTGTGCCATCGAGTCAGTGTCGACTCCTGGCAACCACAGAGCCCTGCGGTTTTCTTTGGTAGAATACAGGAGGGGTTTACCATTGCCTTCTCCCACACAGTATGAGATGATCCCTTTCAGCATCTTCCTATATCGCTGCTGCCCAGTATAGGTGCTTCCCTAGTCTGGGAAATATACCAGCAGGGATTCAACCCAACAACCTCTTGCTCCCTAGGCATCTTAGTTCCCCACTGGACCATTAGGTTACTCCCTACTTGATTCTTTTCTGGGCTCAATTAGCTCCCTCAGCTCCATCACCCTTGCGTTGCAGTCTGGTTCACAGCACTCTCAAGTCCAGGTGGAGCAGAGCTAGCAGGAGATGTAGCGAGAGAAGGAGGAGCAGACCAGAACATGCTCATAAGAACAGCATCCCTCCTCCCACTGATGCACCCCCTCCCTCCCTTTAATCTAGATCCGTGGTTCCCAGCCTGGGTTCTTCCCGATGTTGCTGAACGACAACTCCCATCATTCCCGGCTACAATTTATTATGGCTGGGGATGCTGGGAGTTTAGTTCAACAACATCTGGAGGAACCCAGGTTGGGAACCACTGACCTAGTTCCTAATTTTGTGTGTTGGTCTTGCAAAACTATTGTGTCCCTTCCTGTGCCAGGGGCAGCTGGGCCCTCCAAAAGGTGGGGGTGCTACAAGCCACTCCCACACCTCCATCCACTTCTCTCTCCCCACTCAAAGCTCCTCCTGCCTGTTCCACCAGCAGTACTGACCACTAGATCAAGCCTCCATGGGCAGAGGCAGTATGCTGCTGAATACCAAATGCTGGGGACAAACAAGAAGGGAGGGCTGTTTCCCCACCTGCCTGTCTGTGTGCAATTGGCTGGTCACTGCCGGTAACAGATGGAGGCTCAGAGTCTTTTTAAAAAAAACCCTAAGGCCTGAGAGAATGAATATTAGGTCCCCCCCACACCCCTTTAAGGTGATGGTTCTGCGGTATTTGGTAGTCAGCAGTTGGTCTTCCGAAGAATACTGTCTCTGCCCATGGAGGCTTGATTTAGCTGCCATTGCTGATGGGTGGAACAGGAGCTTTCTGCAGGAGAAGCTGCAACTGCCATGAGGGGCTTGTAAGTATGAAAAAAGCATCTCTCTTCTTCAAGGTTGCTTTTGACTTCCTCTTACCAGGCTTCTCTTTTTGGATGAAAAAGAAGCTTGGAATATAGAGGAATATCTACAACTACCGGGAGGGACTAGAAACCTCTCTTTCTTGCTGAAGTAAAGATTATTCGCAGAGTCTGCCCAGAAGCATCTGGAGAGAAGGAACTCTGTCCCCACAGACCTTTGTCCTCATATCTTCGGCCAGTGGAAGGAAGCCCCACAAGCATTTCTCCAGTCCTGGGCAGGGGCAGCTCCGTCAAAGCCTGGGAAAGCAAGATGGAAACTGTCCAGGGGATGTCAAGGAAAGTCAGGTGGTGCCGTCAAGTCAGTGTCGACTCCAGGAGAGCACAGAGCCCTGTGGTTGTCTTGGGTAGAATACAGGAGGGGTTTAGCATTGCCATCTCCCGCACAGTGTGAGATGATGCCTTTCAGCACCTTCCTATTTCTCTGCTGCCCAATACAGGTGTTTCCCATACTAGTCTTGCAAACATACCAGTGGGGATTCAAAACAGCAACCTCGTGCTCCCTAGGCACGTTACTTCCCTGCTGCGCAATTAGGTGGCTGCAAGGTGATGTGACAAGTTACAAACTTGGATGTGCCCAAAGGCTGTGGATGTGCCCAGCTCCAGGACACAACACTTTAGTTGACAACTGCGGCTGATGCAAAGGTTCTTCTTGTGGACTCCCCCAGCATTGTACAAAACAGGGTATGAAATCCTCCAGCCTTGATCCTATTCACACTTGCAACAAGTTCCATGCAAATCCTCCCGCTCACAATGAGGCACTTTGCCTGGGGTTATCATGGCATTTCTGTGTCATGATAGGCAAGAGCTGGGGTCCTGCTTCCCAGACCATGCACCCCAAAAACCTGTTCTGCCTGCTCCTGGACTGTAGTGGGAGACAGCTACCAATGAAACCGGACTAAGTTGCTTACATCATGGCATGTCAGACCTCCCTCATTCTTCATTTCTAATATTATTCGACAGAATAGGCATCCCCTCCATTCATTGTAATTTTTTTATAGTAAGACAGGGAGAGTGCAAGTTGTACAAGTTAGGAGGACTGTAAAGTGTGCAGGCATTGGGGAGAGAAAGGAAGAGACCTCTTGGAGAACTTGCACTGCGAACCCAGAACTTGGTGCAATAGCTTCCCCAGTCTTAACAACTTGCCCACAAAAAGCAGCTAGACATGTGGAAGTATTTTCTATGGGTAGCCTTCCAAGAGCAGACGTTTGGAAATCAGGTACTGCAAAAGTGTAGCAGAGTGGTGGCTGGAAAGCCTGAACTCTGAGCCAGGGAAATCCTTTGCCTTGGGTTAGCCCCGTCTCTTGGCCTTGGCCTCAACCCTCCTCCCCCTTACACCGACAACTTGGAGGAAGTGTTACAAACCTACCTTGCAGAGGAAATAACCAAGAGGACTTCTGTGAAGTGCTTTCAATACTCCCAAGTCTGCCGTTGTTACTGTATATATTCTCCAGAACAACAAGAAATGGAGAAACACACCATTACACTAAAAGGAACGAAGTGTCTGTTCTCTCACCTTGAAATTCTCAAAGAAGCCACCACCCCCATTCTCTATCTTGTCATCATCTCCAGAGGCCAGGCCCATCATGCTGCGGCTCCGGATCTGCAGCTCCTCATAAAGACTCTCGAGAAGAGCACTGCGGGTCCGCTCCTGCTCCAGAAAGAGAAGGCCCCCATGTCAGAGAACAAAGAGGACACAAGGGCAGACAGACTGACGAGTCAGAAGGACAGAAAACAAGGCAAGTGTGTGTATATATATATATATATATAGGAGGGCTAGTTTACACAATCAGTCAATTCACAGAGGAACCTTTTCCCTGGGCTGCAGGTTAGAGGCTACATGCATGTCTGAATGCTCCCCCCACACAAAAACAGCCTCTGCACACAGAAAACGAGGTCCTGCCATGCTAGCAAACTCTGACTCTAAGACTGAGAAGCAAGGTGAAAGCGGAGACAAGGGGCTTTTCCAGAGAGCAGTAAAATGAAGGCTTTTCAAAGCTTCCACACAACTTCCTAATGCCATCTCGCCCACTGTCCAGATGCAAACATCGGCTTGTGTGGGCTCCATTGACTCTCTGGCTACATGCTGAGCACAGACCATGCCCCATTTTCACAGCACCACCTCCCAGCCAGCACTTGGCATAGCGTATGTCCCTTCAGCAGAAATGAAAAAGGGACAGATTCTTCTCAGAACCCAAGAGCTGGGTGGCAGGGAGCACTATGAAAAATCACGCAAAGTCAGGGGCGTAACTATAATAGGGCAAGGGGAGACAGTTGCCTGGGGGCCCACTGCCTTGGGGGCCCCCCAGAGGCAAGTCATATGACTGACTCCCCCAGCCCCACACCCACCCGGGCTTCATTCAGTTGTATTCATCCTCCGAAATTGATGTGAATGTTAAGACCTGGAGCTAGCAGAACAGCATGTCTTTCTCTAGGACCATTTAAATGACTTGCATCATCCACAATTTACAAAGCCCTTTAAAAATAGGATGTGTGTGTGTGTGTGTGTGTGTGTGTAGACTTTTACTATGCTTTTTGTTACCACTATTCAGCCTCATTTAAGATTTCTTTACTTCATGAGCTGAGCTTCGGGGGGGGGGGCATTTTAAAATCTTGTCTCTGGGCCCACTCCAACCTTGCTACGCCCGTGCGCAAAGTCCATGCTCAACATGTGGCCAGAGACTCAAACCATGATAGGAAGGAGCATGGGTGCCCACGCAAGGATCTGGACAGTGGGCAAAATGGTGGCTTAGGAAGTTATGCAGAAGCTTAAAAAAAAAAAATCACACCTCTGGCATCTAGAAAAGTCCAAGGATGTCCACCTTCAACTGCAAACTCCTACCAAGTTCTATTATAAATACTTCTCTTCTTTGGTCTTTGACCAGTTAGAAACTGTGTGGAGGAGACCCAGAAGTGTGAGGAGATGCAGCTCCTGATGGCATCAGCTCTTAGCCCAGTAACCCTATTGACCCTTAGGGGCACGAGGGGTAGAGATCATGAGCAAGGGAGCCCCATATCTGACTACACTTTTTCTACTCTACTTTCCCTTTCTTAGGCTGATAGTCTCAGGTTTCATTCTCTCACCTGAGAGACAGACTTCCTCTTCCTCCTTTTCCTTCCTAATGTAGCAAGAAGCTAGGAAAGGCCTTGGCATGAAGGCCTTTCCTAGCTCTCTGAGGCATTTCCTAAATAAACTACTTCACTTAGCCCGCTTAAGTTCCCCCCACGTTAGCACTCTGCTAACCCTGTTTTACTGGGCGCAGCAACACATGAGTAGACCCCTGACCGGGAGGCTACATACAAGCAGCCTCCCGGCCCCGGGGGTCTCCCCAGAATGCCCTGTGCACTTGCACGGGGCATCCTGGGACTTCCAGGATCCGGGCAGCCTCCGATCCCCACCGCCCCTCCTGGCTTCGTGACAGAGCCCAGAGTTGTGTGGGCAGCCAATCTGGCCGCCCAGGGTCGGCTCCTGGCTCCTTGCTCAGCCCACTCTCCCCCCACAGAGCCCGGTAAGGCTCTCCACACTGCTTGTGTGGAAAGGCTCTTTGTGTAGGGCAGGGTCTGGAGCCTCAGAGCAGCAGGAAATGGATCCATTTTGCATGCAGAGTGACTTTGATGACTCTCTCCATTCCCCTCCAAAATGGCAACTCACATGCCAAAAAACACCCTGTGCTATTCAGCACTGTGCTATTCAAGAACAACACTGTTGGCTATTTAATTCCAACTTGAAAGCTTTCCTTTGCACATAATCCTTGCCTTTGCCAATTCTTTCTCCCACCTCACTGTAATATCTTTGCATTGATTCCCAGCTAACCGGCAAATTTACTACCACCACAACAAATACTTATATACCACTTTTCAACAAAAGTTTCCAAAGCGGTTTACACAGAGAAATAATAATAATATAAGATGGCTTATTTGTGGTTTACTAGGCAGTGCTCTAAAAATGCCTTGATAACTCTAAAGAGATCAGATCAGCTGCATTTCTCTTCACCAGGGAACTCCTTCAGGTCATTCTCACAACCTGTGAGCAGGGCAGGGAGGGTGCGGTCGGGGGGAGGCAGGATCGATCTGACCTTTTCCCCAGATGATCTTTACTGTTTCTGGGACTGCACAACTCACAGGCCCACACATGCCGTGCTGCTCATGGCAGCACAGCCATCTGGAGGAACAGCCTGGGGAACACAGCCTGGCCTCCAGAAACCCCTCAATGCATTGCGCAAGGAGCCAGGCGCATTGGGGGCATTTCCACCCCAGGCAGCCCCAGCAGACACATGACCAGGGTACCAGTCTACCCCGAGAATAGCCCCAGGACAGAAATTCGGCTACCCGGCAGGGCAGCGCCAAGATCGGCTCTGACCGCCGGTGCTCCACACAAGCAGCTCTATCCAGGCTGCTCGTGTGAACAGCCTCCTTAGCTTTTCCGAAGAGATCGCAGACCAGAATGGCAAAACACCTCGGCAACCTTTCCTCCCACTCTTGTTCCTTCCAGGATTTGTGCTGGGTGCTTCTGCAGCACTAAGAAACTAACCAGCCTGCCATTATCCAGGTTCTTGTCCCCAAACAAGAATGGGTCACATTATCACCAATCAGAGTCAGCGTTACCAGTGTGATCACAGAAGTCAATTCGGTACTTATTTAAGGATACCAGAGGACAACAAGCAGCACACTGTGCATTGGTGGAGAATGGCACACACATGATACACTGGCCATTCTCAACAAAATACACAGAACCAGTGAGCACGAAAGGCTTCCACATCTTTTAAGAAAGAACAAAGCAATCTGATCCCTGCCTCTTGAGGGACAAAGTGCAACTTAGATTAAGACCCTATTATACAGGCACGTGACTGCCGCTCCCTGCTGCTAATACAGCAGAAGAGCCCCACCGTGGCCAGTAGGTGCCCTGGTGAGCTGCAGCAATGTCTGGGAAGTGGAATCCTTCCCGTGCTTTCCCATGGACTCCCCACTTTCCAGTGCTCCCTCGTGCCTTCCCAGATGCCACTGGAGTTTGCCAGAGCATCCAGCGGCATCTTTAAGGGTCTCCACCACTGCGGGGAACAGCACAACATTGTGAGCAGGTGGGCAATGGGGATCGTCACTTCGGAAGGGTTCTTTGACTTTGGCCCGGAGGATTATCTGACTTTGGCTACTTGGAGCCAAATATTTACACAGGCCTAGTGCCCAGGAGCAAGGAGCTAAGGCAACGGAAAAAGTTCAGAGATGCAGCAGGTGCTACTTTTGAACTGTTTATGGCTCCCAGGTGTGCATTTTACCTTGTAGAGAGTCTCCCCAAGGGCATGGTGATGAAGCTGCACTACCACATAGGCATGCAGGAAATTGGAGGCAATCATGTCAGGGACAAAGGGAGTATTTTCATCCTGGAAGACAATGGCCACAATATCGTTCCCAATGTGGCACTTCCGCTGAAGCTGGAAGGAAGCACACAAGAGAGGGAGTTATCCTTCCAAACAGCAAACAGCCCAACATGGCCTACTTAACCCCACCGGCCTCCCATCTCAGTTGAAAACCTGAATCCATTCTAAACCCCACTCCCAGCTTGCTCCATCAACACTAAAATATCTATATGTCGCTACCAGTCTAGATGCTCATACATCACTCTCTCTTCCACCCCGTCCACAGTTTGCAGCTCCCTAAGCGCCACGAAGCACCAGGTACCTGCTGGGCATCTCCCTCTGTGAAGGGTAGCTTTGTAGAGACATGGAACATGATCTCCTTGCCCCGGAAATTGGTGTAGACAGACTCTGTTCCTGTCTGACCTCTCGTAACATCCAAGCCACCTCAGAATCTGAGCAAATCAGTCCCACATATTTCAGGAAAGGTGGGGGTGGGGGGAGGCAGAGCGGGGGAAGAGGAGAAGAAGAAGGGAAGAGTGAAAAGAAGCACTTTATTCAGAGATGGAAATACAAGTCAAGTGAGGGCACATTTTGTAAAATGCACGTCTACCAATTCTTCATAATGCTTCTGCAAGACTAAAGTTCTTGTTGGAAGTGAAGGACTTTGCGCTGTCTCATGTCTCAGTGACATAGGAGGACAGACTAGTGGGTCAGAGGGCTAGAGAGGTCAAGACATTGGTCATCCTTTCTCTACTGCTCTGAGATTATCCCTTTGGTATGTAGATTGCTACTCTCAGGGACTGACTTCCTGCCTGCCTGGCCACTTCCTCTTCCTTTCCTCCTCCTTCCCTTCTCCCTTGCAACATGCAATGCAAGCTCCTTTCTCCCTGCACTGTGTATGCAGAGATGTAGAATCCATCTGCATCCAGCTATCGAGATAGAGTAGAGATACTATCTCTCCACTTTACTATCTAGAATGGAGTTCACTAATAAATGCTCCATATATTGATCTGAAACGATGAACTGGCTCCAAGTTATTTTACTCTCAGCATACACGCATGCCTGGGCAGACTCCGCTGTGTTGTGCCTCTGTGCACTCTGCTATATTAGAAGAGTATCTCTTACCAGAGAGAATTCCCAACAGTTCTTTCATTCTGAGGTATAACTGGGAATGCATTTGAGCACCCAGGTAAGTTGTGGGAGAACATAATTCAGAATAACATGCCCTCATAATGGCAAATAAAAGGGATGGCTCTCTAAATCCAGAGTTGGGAAGTAAAATGTGATCCAAGTTGCCATTTAAGATATAGATGAAAACTTGATAGTCCACTGTGCTGCAGAGGGCAATGGACTATGATTTTCATCTATATGTTAGATTCCAGAGCATTTAGCCAAGAAGGCGATAGCAATACAAAATGGAGCCCCTAAAGAAATATGGTTCTAAACAGCATAAGGAGAAGCAAGGATGGTATGTCTAGACTCCCATTCAGACACGTCTTTGGAAGACAGAATTGCACATGCAGTCTGTAGTGCTCTGGCAGGGCAGGGATACTGACCAAAAAAACCCCAAAAATGGGTTTTTCTCACAGCAGGGATTTCTCTGCCATTGTCCAGGAGGGGAGGTTCCATTTGGGTCAGCAGCATGTCTACATCTTCTCCCTTTCCATCTGGAAATCAATCTGGCTAAGGCACAAGAGGGCAGGCATGTGTGCATCCACCTAGACCAGGCTTGCACAACATAAGGCCCGGTGGCCGGATTCGGCCTGCAGGGACTATTTTACTGGCCCCCAGGTATCCTGCAGCAACATAGGAGCTGAAAACTGCCTTATAGCACCATCCTATGCATGGTTTCTCAGAAATATGTTCCATGGTGTACCCAGTGAGGCTTACTCCCATGTAAGCATGCCTAGCATTGCAGCCTGGAAGCGACAATTTAGGGAGAGGAGAGGACTTGGCATTTATTTTGGGCTGGTTTGCACTCCAGGGGTCCCACTGACTGAGCAGGGACAGGACCTATTTTCTGGCCACTATTTCTTGGTTAAAACTATGGGTCTGTTGATAGGGGGAATAGGGCCACAAGTAACTAACAATATTTTTAATTTTAATGTAATGTGCTAAAACTTGACCTCCGTCCTTTCATGCCCAGTTGTGTATGGTTCTGGCCCACTAGGACATTTGAGTTGTGCAGCCCTGACCTAGACTCTTACGACTTGCAGCATCTTCCAACTTCTTCCTTCCCCCCTAGTTCATCCACATACACGCTCCTGCACGCAGAGTGTTGCATATTTGTTTTTGGAAATATTTACAAGCTAACTACTCAGTACTCTGAGCAGGGCTGGCCCTATCATACACAGCGCCTTTGAGGAGAGGGGAGTGCTTTTGGCATGCACACGCACACATACACACACCCCTCAGGTTTGTCTTTCAGTGTTGCCAAGTTGTGTGGCTTGTGCAAACTCAGCTCTTTGCACTTGCTTAAAGTTGACACCCTGGGCAACCAGTTGCCTTGCCTACCCCTAAGGCCGGTCCTGGTTCCAGTTTAGAAAGGTCTGGACCGGGCCATCTAGTGCCTGCCTGGACACACATGGTAGCACTAAGCCCATCACATCTAGCAGCTGCCGAGAGCTGGAGGTTCTCCAAGCTGATGATTAATAAAGCAATTGAGAATGAATGGCCATTTAGTTTTGTGTCACTTGTTACATAGGAACATAGGAAGCTGCTATATACTGAGTCAGACCATTGACCTATCTAGCTTCAGTATTGTCTTCACAGACTGGCAGCGGCTTCTCCAAGGTTGCAGGCAGGAATCTCTCTTCCAGCCCTATCTTGAAAAGCCAGGGAGGGAACTTGGAAGTTGGAACCTTGTGCTCTTCCCAGAGCACCTCCATCCCCTGAGGGGAATATTTTACAGTGCTCACACTTCTAGTCTGCCATTCATATGCAACCAGGGCAGACCCTGCTTAGCTAACAGGATAAGTCATGCTTGCTACCACAAGACCAGCTCTCCTCTCCTCTCCTCTCTCCTTGTTCTTTCACACTTCTCTGCTTCACACATTGGTGCTTCACGATTTAAGATTTAAGCAATCTTACTGAAAAAACAAGCAGAGTTCCGAGAATGATGATCTGTCGTAGATCATGGTTTTGTTTGCTCCACTTGAGACTACAAGTGTGCTTGTGACAATAAAAGACCTTCCTGTGCTGCCTTTCTTCTTTTATTTTGCCTGATCAACAGAGATGGGTTTTGGGACAAGTTATTTCACTTTAACTAGTATTGTTTTAACACTTTGACCGTTTTAAAGAACTTCTCCCAGTGACCCTACAACAACCATCCTCCATCAGATTCCGGTTATTAAAGCAGAACTTTGAAAGAACCGCTCTTTGTCCGGTTTCTGTGTCAAACTGCGGGTGGCATTTGCAAGCAGAGGAAGTATGTGATATTCAGCCCTGAGCAGTCTCTGAGATCCAAAGCACAGTTTGGATTATAATCAGCATTATTATTCAATACTCTTGATATTGCAGATGGGGACTGGAAGCTAAATGAATCTAAACTACTATCTTAGGAGGCCAACCAGTAAGTCCAAATCTCAACTTAGCTATGACTGAGAATTTCTGAGTTCACAGCCTATGCTTTTAGGGCCATGTTTGTGTGAGCGTCAATGTATTGCACCGTATGGCCCCACAATTGTTGTTGTTGTTTTAAAAGTTAACACAGTATCTGACAGGGTGCCCAGAATCAGGACAGTGATGTCCAGCAAGGGGATACGTAACCATTTCCCTTCACGCTACAGTCCCAATGAAGATCATCCACCTGAAGCCAATGGGAACTTCTTTCCCAGGGCAAAGAGCAGCCTTATGGAGGGCCTGATCTGGATGGGAACTGTGGCAGCGGCAAAGAGTTCAGCCCTGTCCCACACACCATGGCCCCAGGCCAGACTCCCCTTCCCTGCTGTACAGCTGGCACACAAGGGCTAATCACGTGCTTGTTGTCACATTTATTTATTTACCAGACTTATATACCACCCAAAACTCATGCCGCTACACGTAGTTCGGCCCTTAGTTCACTGCCTGCTATACCCCCTTCCTTCAGCCTCCTTGCCTGCGGGCTGCCTGTCCTTTAGCTTCCTTATCTCCTCAGCCCTGTCCCCTGTTTTTAGCCATCCCCCAGGTGAGGCTTTAATATAATTTAACTCGGTGGGCGATCCGGGGGGGGCGGGAGGGGATGCCACTTTTTGGCACCCCGCCACGTGACCCGCCAGGGTGGCACCCAGGGCACGTGCCCTGCCTGCCCCGCCTGCTGGACTTTGAAAAAAATGATCAGGAGTCATTGAATGAAACAGATCGGCATACGATTCAGGACAGACAAAAGGACTTACAGGTGAACCCCATTATCCACAGGGGTTCCATTCTCCACTGACCGTGGATATTGGAACCACAGATAGCAGGGTATTGTGGCATTGGGAATCCGGGGCTTAGGTTCCTGGAGGCTGGGGAAAGGGCAAAAATGGGAGGAAATGAGGGGGAATAGCAAAAGTAAGTGCCCTATCAAAGTCTTCAGCCTTCCAGGGAAACCGCCACCCCCATACCTCCGCTAGTCCCAAAATGGTCATTTGTCTTCTTTTTAAAAAAGAGCTACAAAATTGCTCCTACTCCCAAAGTGGCAGCCGGAAATGACTTTGGAGATCGTTTCCAGCCACCCTGAACATGCAAAATAAACCCATTCTTCACCTTTTTTCCCTACATAAGCCGAGGTCGGCTGTCAATTACTTGACAGCAGAGACACGAAAGCATGGGTGTTGGATCTGCAGATAGCGAGGTTTCCCTGTATTCATGCACACAGCAGCACTTAATCAGTCTTTGGAATTTGCTGCCACAAGGTGTATTGATGGTCTCTAGTTTAGATGGCTTTAAAACAGGATTAGACAAATTCATGGAGGACACATCTATCCGTGGATATTGGTCTTGAAGGCATACCTCCCTTCTTCCACTGTTTCTCCCCACAACTGCCATTCAGCACCCTACTGAGCCTAGAGATAGCATATGGCCTCTCCCTCCTGCTTGTAGACTTCTGTTTGGTCATTGTGGGCAACAGGATGCTGGGCTAGAGAGCAGGGCCAAGTAAATCAGCACTGATTTGATTTGGGGATCACCTTGGTGCTTCAGATGTGTTCTCAATTCAGTTTGATGCTTCAGGGGAGCAATCCAATCTACTTTGGCCCTGTTTGATGGAATCACTTCAAATCGAGCCTAAGCTTTGGCCTGCCTCCCTTCCCCCTCACTACTCCCCAAAGCCCTGCACATTCCACAGGACTTCTTTCATCCTATGCTTGCTACGTGCTGTCTTCTTTCAGTCTTGAATGAATACCAAAACAGACCACCTCTTCAGAGCTTGGAGCAACATGCACGGGCTTCTCAGATGATCCAGGTACTAATCAGGCCCCAAGCAGAAGAATTGGTGCAGCGTCGTGGTTCCAACCACAAGCTAAAAACCCTTGGCTGCAGTGTTCCCTCTAAGAGGGATTTCCAGATGTTGATAACTCTAACTACCAGAATCCCCAGCTGCAATGGCTTTTGCTTGGGGATTCTGGGAGTTGTAGTCAACAACATCTGGGAATCCCTCTTCGAGGGAACACTGCTTGGCTCCAATCTCCACTCAGTCATGAAGCAGCCCATTGTCCACTAGCCCTGGCTCCCCCAACTGGCAATATACTAAACTATCTTACAGGGCTGTTGTAGGTATACAACATTAGATGGATAAGATGGGCAAATGTTTTTACTTTGATACCCCCACCTCCGGCTTTCCTCCAAGGATCCCAGAGCAGAGTACATGTTATGTCTGTCCTCACAACGAGCCTGGAAGGTACACCCACTGAATTTCACAGCTGCACAGGAATTTAAACTTTGTCTCCCCAGTCCTAGTTTAGCACCCTAACCACTACACCACACTGGCTCTCAACACTGAAAAATATGCACAATATCACATCTGAAGGTGCCTCCGTACTTTTATGGGCCTGGAGAGAGTGCAGAATTGGAGACACTGAAGTCTAAAGCTACCTCGGACATGAAAATGTGTGCTCTACCACCCAACTAACTTTCAAGAGCTTCTTCACTAATTGTGGTATTAATTTTAGGCTTACAGGTACGAATGTCATTATGTGCACTTGCTCTGGAGTAAGTTATTAGTTAGTAGTATTTACTGTACCATAGAGACAAAACCATCTCCACTAATGGTGGAATGAAATGGGTGAGTGGATGTGTTTTCCCTTTCCACCTATTGAAGGCACTCTCCAGACTAGAGCCATGAATGCTTCCTGATGGCAGACACACACCATCTATGGAAACCATGTGCTATTTTATACCAATAGACCTCGCCCATTCTGGTCTTCCGTTTTTGAAAGAGAGAATTGTTACAGAAAGCGGCAAGTAATTCTCAGGGAAGCTTTAGAGGGGATTTTGCTGCACTCTGCTTTATCCAGAGAATCCAGTATAATTGTAGAAGCAGCAGCAGGCAAAGGCTAGTTAGGTTAAATAGATCAGATTATGAGAGAGATTGTCACGGTCTGGTCTCAACCAGCCCCATGATTTGACCAGCTTTACTGCTGCTGACCCCAAGTGGAATTCCTTATGTTTCCTGGCTCTCTCCACTTGGCAGCCCATCAACCTTCCGTCTCTCACTCAATCTAGGCAGGGTGGTGTGGCATTTAAGCCTGGGGTGGAGAACACAGACAGAGACTACACCAGAATTTAATCAAGAGGTGAAATCTTTACTTGAGAGGGGAAAATACCAATTTGAACATTGCAAAAGCTATGTTTAACAACCATAAGAGCAAAGAAGAAGAAGAAGAAGAAGAAGAAGAAGAAGAAGAAGAAGAAGAAGAAGAAGAAGAAGAAGAAGAAGAAGAAAATGAGATAAGCCCATCCAGCGATTATCGGACACTCCACGCTGGCCCTAACAGGCACCTCACCAGCAGCTCTTAGTCAGCCCACTTGGCTTCCCTGCAAGCCTGTCTCTCTCCCTCTCTGCTCAGCGCTGCCTTGTCTGGTCCTGCTGCTGCTGTCTGTTCCTCCAGCTGCTCCAAGAGGGATCCGGCTCCTCTGTGTGATCTTCAGCTCTCTTCTTTGCGATTCAGCTCCTCCAACTGCTCTCCTGCTCCCTAAACTGTCCCAACCTCCCCTTTGAATCCCTGGAACTCTGCCCACCTCCTGAGGGCGCTTTCCAGATTAAACCCTACAACAATGTCTGATCTGCTCAGTGTGCTTCCATACTTCCTGTGTTGTGACTCCGCAATCCCTGCATAATTTCAGAGTGTAATCTGGAAAGCGCCCTGGATTAGCCAATCAGGGCAAACACAAACCAGAACTTAGGGGTGGGGGTGGGGCAGGGATGAACACCAGCCAGAAAAACAACCCTGGGGTAGAGAAAAGGTCAAGGTTTCATCTACTCCAGCAACGCAAATGGGGAATGGACAGCCATTTTAAATATAAATCAAAATAAAGACCAAGCAAACCTACAACATGGAGTTTTTGGCCCCATTCTCCACAGAGGTCAAGGAGGATATTGTGGGGACTGAGTCAAATGCTTTGCAGAAATCAAGGCACACTTTGTCCACAGCATCCCTGTCCTCTACTAAACTAGTAACTCTGTTAAAAGAGGAGGGGAGATTACTCCAGTCTGACAAATTCATGCTGGCACCTACTAAACACCAGATTCTCTCTTTTTGCTGTGCTCACAGACAGACTGCTGACAATACTTGAAACATTCAGCAAATCAACGAGTAACCTTTTCCTGGATTGTATCACTTCAAGCTGCAGATGTGTGATTTGTGCATCCCTCCCCACAGAAGATCCCTGCACATCGAAAAATAGCTCTGAAGGGAAAGGGTTAGACTGAACCAAGAGTGCACATCGCCCTTAACCAATTGAGCAGTTTCTCCTGCATTTTATCACACCACCTGCCAACTCCTGGCGACCACAGAGCCATGTGGTTGTCTTTGGTAGACTAGGGAAGGGGTTGACCATTGCCATCTCCCGGCAGTATGAGATGATGCCTTTCAGCATCTTCCTATATCTGCCCGATATCGGTGTTTCCCATAGTCTGGGAAATATACAAGCAGGGATTTGAACCAGCAGCCTCTTGCTCCCTAGGCAAGTTACTTCCCCACTGTGCCTCTAATAGCCCATACCTATCCACAAAATAAAATTAATGAGATGCTCCTTAAGCTTTTCCTCTGTTTGCACCCCTGAGTTGAACACTTGTTCCAAACATGCTATATATATATTTTTAACTATTATGAGGGAGAGCATTTAAAAACCCTACCTTACACTTGCAGTCTGAAGTGATACAGTCTATGCAGAGCTTTGCCACTTGATTGTGTGAGTATAAACCAGACTCCCATTTGTGGGGTTGGAGGAGCAGAAGACCTGGCTAGAGCAGAAGGAGCAACTCATGCTTCTCCTGAATTTCGGATTCTGCCTCTTTGTAAAGCTTGCCTTTGTGGATCTATAGATCACACTCAATGCTACCTGAGAAGCTCTTGCAAGCGTTCTGTGCTCTGAAGTCCCTTTGCACCCATACCCAGAAATAAACGACAGCACACAGGAAATGGGTTGAAACTACGGCCATCACTTTATTGACTCATTTTAGCGGAGAACTGCCATGCAGCTGGGGGAAATCGCACCTGCCACCAATGGGGTGGGGCACTGCATCCCCCCCCCGGACCTGCCATGGTGACCAAGGGGCTACACTATTTAGCGGCACCACTCCTAACATCCGCCAGATCAGAAATCCCTTCCAGTGCAACAGTGCAGAGTAGGCGAAAAACCAGCCACCTCCAAGCCAATCCGGGTGGATGGGGAAAATTCCTACTCGGCCCCAAATGGCGACCGGCTAATCCCACACTGTCACCTGAGGGGGGTGAGTGCATGCCGAGGTGTCCCTGCAGAAGGCCAAGAGAGGGCGGGGATCGCTTTCACTAGCGCACCCTCTGCCCCCTTGCTTGGCCCTACAGACTGGTTCACTGTGGGGCCCAGCCTTGTTTCTTGCACCCTGCCAGGACTGAATGTGACATTTGCACCCCACACTGGATGCAGAGCCAGGGGAAGGAGGGGAGGTCGGGCACCCAGACTCGGAATCAAGAGATGGAACGGGTGCAAACCTGGGCTGCAACTTCAGTAACTAGTTTGAAGGGAGCTCTGTAAACTAAGGTGTGGGATTCCACTTCTGGGGTGAAGTCGTTTCCCGGGAAACTATGCCCCCTCTTTGCCAAAGCCTTTTGACCTTGAGTGTACACGAGGCTTTTGCAAACCTAGCCAGAAAGGAAATGGGCATCTGCTGTGGGGTTGCTCTCCTCAGCCTCTTCCTGCCTTCTCTAGGGCCCACCATTCCCCTCAGCCACCGGAGAGATTTGTCATTATGTCAATGCATATTTACCCGGCTGGGCCAACCTCAGCACTCGTGTTGATAACAGTGCGTCAGAAGCAGGACGGGATCCTTTGTTAGATGTTGAAAGGGAAGCTCTTTTTTGCTGGTATAGCGGAGAGAGAAGGAAAAGGAAACAAGTGTGAGCTACTTAAGTGGTGTTTTCTTCACGACCCTCTGTTTCAACTGCCTGGTTTTCATGTTGATTTATTTATCCCCCCCCCCCAACAAGCCATTGCTCAAAACGTGATGGTTCTCTTCATAAGAAGATCTGGATTTACATCAGGGGACTGTATTTGTTATTGCAGGTGTGGCCAGCCTGAGGTTTTCTAGCTGTTGTTGAACTCCCATCAACTCATGCCACAATACATGGTGGCTGGGGGTGATTGGAGGACAGCTTCTATCATCCCCAGCCAAGCTTTATGGCAGGGGGTGATGGGAGCTGTAGTCCTGAACAAGAGAAGCTGGGGATGATGGGAGCTGTAATCCAACAAGAGCTGGGGAGCGTCAGGCAATCTCTAGCCTCTCAGCTTCCTCTGTGCCGTTTCTCTTGCTTTTGGATGTCTGCTCTGTAGAGAATCAGTTTGCTGCCCTGGCCCCACTTGACACCACAACTCCATCCGGCCAGGGCCTAAATGCTGTGCATAGATAGCCCCACTCACTGCCCCACCCACCCCACAAAACCACACATTTATTTTATTTAGCATATTTAGCATGAGGGCTTCAAGTGGCAGCTACAGCAAACAAGCAGCAGAAACATGAAACATGTGAAAAGAGACTACTATGGAAACATCTGTCGAGCTGATCTGCGGGAAATCAAAGGGCTGCAGAGGGATCCAAGAGGCTGTACAAAAATTTAAAGATACCATTTAAGAGAAAGGCAATTTAAAAGCACAAAAATTTCACATACAAAACTTCTGGGGGACATTGCCCAAATAAAGTTGAAGGGCCCCAAATATAGTTCCAGGGGAAACAAGAAAAGGGAACCAAGGACAGACACAAGAATTGAATTAAAATAAGACTAAATGAGAAAGGAAATAATACTTGGTACAACCTTGGTTCATTAGTTAGCGAAGTCCTGTCCCACACCTGAGAAAACAACTGGAAAAGCCTCGTGGGGTCCGGCAGGAGGAAGGAACGCCAAGCCTCGTGGGGTCCGGCAGGAGGAAGGAACGCCAAGCCTCGTGGGGTCCGGCAGGAGGAAGGAACGCCAAGCCTCGTGGGGTCCGGCAGGAGGAAGGAACGCCCAGCTTCGTGGGGTCCGGCAGGAGGAAGGAAGGCCAAGCCTCGTGGGGTCCGGCAGGAGGAAGGAACACCAAGCCTCGTGGGGTCCGGCAGGAGGAAGGAACGCCAAGCCTCGTGGGGTCCGGCAGGAGAAAGGAAACTTCCTCCGTTTTGAAAGTTCCGGTCTGAGTGTTCCGTTTGGAAAGTTCAATTCAGAGTGTTCCGTTTGGAAAGTTCTGTTCGGAGTGTTCTGTTTGGATAATTCAGAGCATTTCTTTCGGAATGATCCATTCGGAGTGTTCCATTTGGAAAGTTCCGTTCAGAGTGTTCCATTTGGAAAGTTCCGTTCAGAGTGTTCCATTTGGAATGTTTCTTTCGAAATGTTTGGTCTACAATATTCCATTCAGAATGTTCGGAAAGTTCCATTCGGAATGTTCGGTTCAGAATGTTCCGTTCGAAGTGTTCCATTTGAAAAGTTCCATTTGGAATGTTCCATTTGGAATGTTCCTTTTGGACTGTTCCATTTGGAAAGTTCCGTTCGGAGTGTTTCATTTGGAAAGTTCCGTTCGGAGTGTTTCGTTTGGAATGTTACGTTCAGATTGTTTCGTTTGGAATGTACCAATCGGAATGTTCGGTCACCAATGTTCCATTCAGAATGTTCGGTAAGTTCCATTCGGAATGTTCCGTTTGGAATGTTATGTTCGGAGTGTTCCACTTAGAATGTACTATTCGGAATGTTTGGTTCCTAATGATCCATTCGGAGTGTTCCATTTGAAAAGTTCCATTCGGAGTGTTCCGTTCGGAACGTTCCGATCGGAGAGCTCCGTTCAGAAGGTTCCGATCGGAGAGCTCCGTTCGGAAGGTTCCGTTCGGAGAGCTCCGTTCGGAAGGTTCCGTTCGGAGAGCTCCGTTCGGAAGGTTCCGTTCGGAGAGCTCCGTTCGGAAGGTTCCGTTCGGAGAGCTCCGTTCGGAAGGTTCCGTTCGGAGAGCTCCGTTCGGAAGGTTCCGTTCGGAGAGCTCCGTTCGGAAGGTTCCGTTCGGAGAGCTCCGTTCGGAAGGTTCCGTTCGGAGAGCTCCGTTCGGAAGGTTCCGTTCGGAGAGCTCCGTTCGGAAGGTTCCGTTCGGAGAGTTCCGTTCGGAAGGTTCCGTTCGGAGAGTTCCGTTCGGAAGGTTCCGTTCGTAGAGTTCCGTTCGGAAGGTTCCGTTCGGAGATTTCTGTTCGGAAAGTTCCATTCGGAAGGTTCCGTTAGGAGTGTTCAGATTGGAATGTTCCATTCAGAATGTTCGGTCCACAATGTTCCATTCAGAATGTTTGGTTCGGGATGTTCGGTTCGGAATGTTCATTTGAAAAGTTCCATTTGGAATGTTACGTCCGGAGTGTTAGCTCCAGAATGTTTCGTTCGAAGTGTTCCGTATGGAATGTTCCATTCTGAGTGTTCCGTTTGGAAATTTCCGTTTGGAAAGTTCCATTGAGAGTGTTCCGTTCGGAAAGTTCCATTGAGAGTGTTCCGTTCGGAAAGTTCCGTTCGGAGTGTTCCGTTCGGAATGTACCGTTCGGAGTGTTCCGTTCGGAATGTGCCGTTCGGAGTGTTCCGTTCGGAATGTGCCGTTCGGAGTGTTCCGTTCGGAATGTGCCGTTCGGAGTGTTCCGTTCGGAATGTGCCGTTCGGAGTGTTCCGTTCGGAATGTGCCGTTCGGAGTGTTCCGTTTGGAATGTGCCGTTCGGAGTGTTCCGTTTGGAATGTACCGTTCAGAGTGTTCCGTTTGGAATGTTCCTTTCGGAATGTTTGGTCTACAATGTTCCATGCAGAATGTTCGGAAAGTTCCGTTCGGAGTGTTCCGTTTGGAAAGTTCCGTTCGGAGTGTTCCGTTTGGAAAGTTCCATTCGGAGTGTTCCTTTTGGAGTGTTCCATTTGGAATGTTCCATTCATAGTGTTCCGTTTGGAAAGTTCCGTTCGGAGTGTTCCGTTCGGAGTGTTCCATTTGGAAAGTTCCTTTCGGAGTGTTCCGTTTCGAAAATTCCATTCAGAATGTTTGGTTCGGAATGATCCATTTGGAGTGTTCCATTTGAAAAGTTCCATTTGGAATGTTCCATTTGGAATGTTCCATTTTAAAAGTTCCGTTTGGAAGGTTCCATATGGAATGTTAGGTCCGGAGTGTTAGGTCCTGAATGTTGTGTTCGGAGTGTTGCGTTCGGAAAATTCCGTTAGGAGTGTTCTGATTGGAATGTTCCATTCAGAATGTTCGGTCCACAATGTCCCATTCAGAATGTTTGGTCCGGGATGTTCCATTCGGAATGTTCAATTTCAAAAGTTCCATTTGGAATGTTCGGTCCGGAGTGTTAGCTCCGGAATGTTCCGTTAGGAGTGTTCCGTATGGAATGTTCCATTCTGAGTGTTCCGTATGGAATGTTCCATTCTGAGTGTTCCGTATGGAATGTTCCATTCTGAGAGTTCTGTTCGGAGTGTTCCGTTTGGAAAGTTCTGTTCGGAGAGCTCCGTTCGGAAGGTTCCGTTCAGAGAGCTCCGTTCGGAAGGTTCCGTTCGGAAGGTTCCGTTCGGAGAGCTCCGTTCGGAAGGTTCCGTTCGGAGAGCTCCGTTCGGAAGGTTCCGTTCGGAGAGCTCCGTTCGGAAGGTTCCGTTCGGAGAGCTCCGTTCGGAAGGTTCCGTTCGGAGAGTTCCGTTCGGAAGGTTCCGTTCGGAGAGTTCCGTTCGGAAGGTTCCGTTCGGAGATTTCTGTTCGGAAAGTTCCATTCGGAAGGTTCCGTTCTAAAGGTTCCGTTCGGAGTGTTCCGTTTGGAATGTTCCATTCGGAGAGTTCCGTTTGTAATGTTACGTTCAGAGTGTTCCGTTTGGAATGTTCCATTCGGAATGTTTGGTCCACAATGTTCCATTCAGAATGTTCGGAATGTTCGGTTCGGAATGTTCCATTCGGAACGTTCCATTTGAAAAGTTCCGTTTGGAATGTTCGGTCCGGAGTATTAGCTCCGGAATGTTCCGTTCGGAGTGTTTCGAATGGAAAGTTCAATTTGTAGTGTTCTGTTTGGAATGTTCCATTCAGAGTGTTCCGTTTGGAAAGTTACGTTCGGAGTATTCCGTTTGGAAGTTTCCGTTTGGAATGTTCCATTTGGAAGGTTCCATTCGGAGTGTTCCTTTTAGAATGTACTATTCAGAATGTTCGGTTCCTAATGATCCATTCAGAGTGTTCCATTTGAAAAGTTCCATTCGGAATGTTCCATTTGGAATGTTCCATTTGGAGTGTTCCTTTTGGAGTGTTCCGTTTGGAAAGTTCCGTTCGGAGTGTTCCATTTGGAAGGTTCCGTTCGGAGTGTTCCATTCGGAGTGTTCCGTTTGGAAAGTTCCGTTCGGAGTGTTCCATTTGGAAAGTTCCATTCGGAGTGTTCCTTTTGGAGTGTTCCATTTGGAATGTTCCATTCTGAGTGTTCCATTTGGAAAGTTACGTTCGGAGTCTTCCGTTTGGAAAGTTACGTTCGGAGTGTTCCATTTGGAAAGTTCCATTCGGAGTTTTCCATTTGGAAAGTTCCATTCAGAATGTTTGGTTCGGAATGATCCGTTCCGAGTGTTCCATTTGAAAAGTTCCATTTTGAATGTTCCATTTTAAAAGTTCCATTTCGAATGTTCCATTTGGAATGTTCGGTTCGGAGTGTTAGGTCCTGAATGTTCTGTTCGGAGTGTTGCGTTTGGAAAATTCCGTTAGGAGTGTTCAGATTAGAATGTTCCATTCAGAATGTTCGGTCCACAATGTTCCATTCAGAATGTTTGGTTCGGGATGTTCGGTTCGGAATGTTCATTTGAAAAGTTCCATTTGGAATGTTACGTCCGGAGTGTTAGCTCCGGAATGTTTCGTTCGGAGTGTTCCGTATGGAATGTTCCATTCTGAGTGTTCTGTTTGGAAATTTCCGTTTGGAAAGTTCCATTGAGAGTGTTCCGTTTGGAAAGTTCCATTGAGAGTGTTCCGTTTGGAAAGTTCCGTTCGGAGTGTTCCGTTTGGAAAGTTCCGTTCGGAGTGTTCCGTTCGGAATGTACCGTTCGGAGTGTTCCGTTCGGAATGTGCCGTTCGGAGTGTTCCGTTTGGAATGTGCCGTTCGGAGTGTTCCGTTTGGAATGTGCCGTTCGGAGTGTTCCGTTTGGAATGTGCCGTTCGGAGTGTTCCGTTTGGAATGTGCCGTTCGGAGTGTTCTGTTTGGAATGTTCCTTTCGGAATGTTTGGTCTACAATGTTCCATGCAGAATGTTCGGAAAGTTCCGTTCTGAGTGTTCCGTTTTGAAAGTTCCGTTCGGAGTGTTCCGTTCGGAAAGTTCCATTCGGAGTGTTCCTTTTGGAGTGTTCCATTTGGAATGTTCCATTCATAGTGTTCCGTTTGGAAAGTTCCGTCGAAGTGTTCCGTTCGGAGTGTTCCATTTGGAAAGTTCCTTTCGGAGTGTTCCGTTTCGAAAATTCCATTCAGAATGTTTGGTTCGGAATGATCCATTTGGAGTGTTCCATTTGAAAAGTTCCATTTGGAATGTTCCATTTGGAATGTTCCATTTTAAAAGTTCCGTTTGGAATGTTAGATATAGAATGTTAGGTTCGGAGTGTTAGGTCCTGAATGTTGTGTTCGGAGTGTTGGGTTCGGA
Organism: Hemicordylus capensis; assembly: GCF_027244095.1. Lineage (NCBI taxonomy): Eukaryota > Metazoa > Chordata > Lepidosauria > Squamata > Cordylidae > Hemicordylus > Hemicordylus capensis. Next base: position 162,996,753 of record NC_069658.1, read on the forward strand.
AAATTCCGTTAGGAGTGTTCTGATTGGAATGTTCGGTCCACAATGTCCCATTCAGAATGTTTGGTTCGGTATGTTCCATTCGGAATGTTCAATTTCAAAAGTTCCATTTGGAATGTTCGGTCCGGAGTGTTAGCTCCGGAATGTTCCGTTAGGAGTGTTCCGTATGGAATGTTCCATTCTGAGTGTTCCGTATGGAATGTTCCATTCTGAGAGTTCTGTTCGGAGTGTTCCGTTTGGAAAGTTCCGTTCGGAGTGTTCCGTTTGGAAAGTTCCGTTCGGAGTGTTCCGTTTGGAAAGTTCCGTTCGGAGTGTTCCGTTTGGAAAGTTCCGTTCGGAGTGTTCCGTTTGGAAAGTTCCGTTCGGAGTGTTCCGTTTGGAAAGTTCCGTTGGGAGTGTTCCGTTCGGAATGTTCCGTTTGGAAGTTTCCATTCGGAGTGTTCCGTTTGGAAGGTTCCGTTCGGAGAGTTCCATTTGGAAAGTTTCGTTCGGAGAGTTCCATTTGGAAAGTTCCGTTCGGAGAGTTCCATTTGGAAAGTTCCATTCGGAGAGTTCCGTTTGTAATGTTACGTTCAGAGTGTTCCGTTCGGAAGGTTCCGTTCGGAATGTTTGGTCCACAATGTTCCATTCAGAATGTTCGGAATGTTCGGTTCGGAATGTTCCATTCGGAACGTTCCATTTGAAAAGTTCCGTTTGGAATGTTCGGTCCGGAGTATTAGCTCCGGAATGTTCCGTTCGGCGTGTTCCGTATGGAATGTTCCATTCTGAGTGTTCCGTTTGGAAAGTTCCATTTGGAAAGTTCCGTTCGGAGTGTTCCGTTTGGAAAGTTCCATTCAGAGAGTTCCGTTTGTAATGTTACGTTCAGAGTGTTCTGTTTGGAATGTTCCATTCGGAATGTTTGGTCCACAATGTCCCATTCAGAATGTTCGGAATGTTTGGTTCGGAATGTTCCATTCGGAAAGTTCCATTTGAAAAGTTCCGTTTGCAATGTTCGGTCTGCAGTATTAGCTCCGGAATGTTCCGTTCGGCGTGAGCCGTATGGAATGTTCCATTCTGAGTGTTCCGTTTGGAAAGTTCCGTTTGGAAAGTTCCGTTCGGAGTGTTCCGTTTGGAAAGTTCCGTTCGGAGTGTTCCGTTCGGAGTGTTCCGTTTGGAAAGTTCCGTTCGGAGTGTTCCGTTTGGAAGGTTCCGTTCGGAGTGTTCCGTTTGGAAGGTTCCATTCGGAGAGTTCCATTTGGAAAGTTCCATTCAGAGAGTTCCATTTGGAAAGTTCCATTCGGAGAGTTCCGTTTGTAATGTTACGTTCAGAGTGTTCCGTTTGGAATGTTCCATTCGGAATGTTTGGTCCACAATGTTCCATTCAGAATGTTCGGAATGTTCGGTTCGGAATGTTCCATTCGGAACGTTCCATTTGAAAAGTTCCGTTTGGAATGTTCGGTCCGGAGTATTAGCTCCGGAAAGTTCCGTTAGGCGTGTTCCGTATGGAAAGTTCAATTTGGAGTGTTACGTTTGGAATGTTCAATTCAGAGTGTTCCATTTGGAATGTTCAATTCAGAGTGTTCCGTTTGGAAAGTTACGTTCGGAGTATTCCGTTTGGAAGTTTCCGTTTGGAGTGTTCCATTTGGAAGGTTCCATTCGGAGTGTTCCTTTTAGAATGTATTATTCGGAATGTTCGGTTCCTAATGATCTATTCGGAATGTTCCATTTGGAATGTTCCATTTGGAGTGTTCCTTTTGGAGTGTTCCGTTTGGAAAGTTCCGTTCGGAGTGTTCCATTTGGAGTGTTCCGTTTGGAAAGTTGCGTTTGGAGTGTTCCTTTTGGAGTGTTCCATTTGGAATGTTCCATTCTGAGTGTTCCGTTTGGAAAGTTACGTTCGGAGTCTTCCGTTTGGAAAGTTACGTTCGGAATGTTCCGTTTGGAAAGTTCCGTTTGGAATTTTCCATTTGGAAAATTCCATTCAGAATGTTTGGTTCGGTATGATCCGTTCCGAGTGTTCCATTTGAAAAGTTCCATTTGGAATGTTCCATTGTAAAAGTTCCGTTTGGAATGTTCCATTTGGAATGTTCGGTCCGGAGTGTTAGGTCCTGAATGTTCTATTCGGAGTGTTGCGTTCGGAAAATTCCGTTAGGAGTTTTCTGATTGGAATGTTCCATTCAGAATGTTTGGTTCGGGATGTTCGGTTCGGAATGTTCCATTCGGAATGTTCCATTTGAAAAGTTCCATTTGGAATGTTCGGTCCGGAGTGTTAGTTCCGGAATGTTCCGTTCGGAGTGTTCCGTATGGAATGTTCCGTTTGGAAAGTTCCATTGAGAGTGTTCCGTTTGGAAAGTTCCGTTCGGAGTGTTCCGTTTGGAATGTACCGTTCGGAGTGTTCCGTCTGGAATGTACCGTTCGGAGTTTTCGGTCAACAATGTTCCATGCAGAATGTTCGGAAAGTTCCGTTCGGAGTGTTCCGTTTGTAAAGTTCCGTTCGGAGTGTTCCTTTTGTAGTGTTCCATTTGGAATGTTCCATTCAGAGTGTTCCGTTTGGAAAGTTCCGTTCGGAGTGTTCCGTTTGGAAAGTTCCGTTCGGAGTGTTCCGTTTGGAATGTTCCGTTCGGAGTGTTCCGTTCGGAGTGTTCCGTTTGGAAGTTTCCGTTCGGAGTGTTCCATTTGGAATGTTCCGTTCGGAGTGTTCCATTCGTAGTGTTCCTTTCGTAGTGTTCCGTTTGGAAAGTTCCGTTCGGAGTGTTCCGTTTGGAAAGTTCCGTTCGGAGTGTTCCGTTGGGAAAGTTCCGTTCGGAGTGTTCCGTTGGGAAAGTTCCATTCGGAGTGTTCCGTTTGGAAAGTTCCGTTCGGAGTGTTCCGTTGGGAAAGTTCCGTTCGGAGTGTTCCGTTGGGAAAGTTCCGTTCGGAGTGTTCCGTTTCGAAAATTCCATTCAGAATGTTTGGTTCGGAATGATCCATTTGGAGTGTTCCATTTGAAAAGTTCCATTTGGAATGTTCCATTTGGAATGTTCCATTTTAAAAGTTCCATTTGGAATGTTCCATATGGAATGTTAGGTCCGGAGTGTTAGGTCCTGAATGTTGTGTTCGGAGTGTTGCGTTCGGAAAATTCCGTTAGGAGTGTTCTGATTGGAATGTTCCATTCAGAATGTTCGGTCCACAATGTCCCATTCAGAATGTTTGGTTCGGGATGTTCCATTCGGAATGTTCAATTTCAAAAGTTCCATTTGGAATGTTCGGTCCGGAGTGTTAGCTCCGGAATGTTCCGTTAGGAGTGTTCCGTATGGAATGTTCCATTCTGAGTGTTCCGTATGGAATGTTCCATTATGAGAGTTCCGTTCGGAGTGTTCCGTTTGGAAAGTTCCGTTCGGAGTGTTCCGTTTGGAAAGTTCCGTTCGGAGTGTTCCGTTTGGAAAGTTCCGTTCGGAGTGTTCCGTTTGGAAAGTTCCGTTCGGAGTGTTCCGTTTGGAAAGTTCCGTTCGGAGTGTTCCGTTTGGAAAGTTCCGTTCGGAGTGTTCCGTTTGGAAAGTTCCGTTCGGAGTGTTCCGTTTGGAATGTTCCGTTCGGAGTGTTCCGTTCGGAGTGTTCCGTTTGGAAGTTTCCGTTCGGAGTGTTCCATTTGGAATGTTCCGTTCGGAGTGTTCCGTTCGTAGTGTTCCGTTTGGAAAGTTCCGTTCGGAGTGTTCCGTTTGGAAAGTTCCGTTCGGAGTGTTCCGTTGGGAAAGTTCCATTCGGAGTGTTCCGTTTGGAAAGTTCCGTTCGGAGTGTTCCGTTGGGAAAGTTCCGTTCGGAGTGTTCCGTTGGGAAAGTTCCGTTCGGAGTGTTCCGTTGGGAAAGTTCCGTTCGGAGTGTTCCGTTTGGAAAGTTCCGTTCGGAGTGTTCCGTTCGGAGTGTTCCGTTCGGAGTGTTCCTTTTGTAATGTTACGTTCAGAGTGTTCCGTTTGGAATGTTCCATTCGGAATGTTTGGTCCACAATGTTCCATTCAGAATGTTCGGAATGTTCGGTTCGGAATGTTCCATTCGGAACGTTCCATTTGAAAAGTTCCGTTTGGAATGTTCGGTCCGCAGTATTAGCTCCGGAATGTTCCGTTTGGCGTGTTCCGTATGGAATGTTCCATTCTGAGTGTTCCGTTTGGAAAGGTCCGTTTGGAAAGTTCCGTTCGGAGTGTTCCGTTCGTAGTGTTCCGTTCGGAGAGTAACATTTGGAAAGTTCCATTCGGCGAGTTCCATTTGGAAAGTTCCATTCGGAGAGTTCCATTTGGAAAGTTCCATTCGGAGAGTTCCATTTGGAAAGTTCCATTCGGAGAGTTCTATTTGGAAAGTTCCATTCGGAGAGTTCCGTTTGGAATGTTACGTTCAGAGTGTTCCGTTTGGAATGTTCCATTCAGAATGTTTGGTCCACAATGTTCCATTCAGAATGTTCGGAATGTTCGGTTCGGAATGTTCCATTTGGAACGTTCCATTTGAAAAGTTCCGTTTGGAATGTTCGGTCCAGAGTATTAGCTCCGGAATGTTCCGTTCGGAGTGTTCTGTATGGAAAGTTCAATTTGTAGTGTTCTGTTCGGAGTGTTCCATTTGGAAGGTTCCGTTCGGAGAGTTCCATTTGGAAAGTTCCGTTCGGAGAGTTCCATTTGGAAGGTTCCATTCGGAGAGTTCCATTTGGAAAGTTCCATTCAGAGAGTTCTGTTTGTAATGCTACGTTCAGAGTGTTCCGTTCGGAAGGTTCCGTTCAGAATGCTTGGTCCACAATGTTCCATTCAGAATGTTCGGAATGTTCGGTTCGGAATGTTCCATTCGGAACGTTCCATTTGAAAAGTTCCGTTTGGAATGTTCGGTCCGGAGTATTAGCTCCGGAATGTTCCATTCGGAGTGTTCTGTATGGAAAGTTCAATTTGTAGTGTTCTGTTTGGAATGTTCCATTCAGAGTGTTCCGTTTGGAAAGTTACGTTCGGAGTATTCTGTTTGGAAGTTTCCGTTTGGAGTGTTCCATTTGGAAGGTTCCATTCGGAGTGTTCCTTTTAGAATGTACTATTCAGAATGTTCGGTTCCTAATGATCCATTCAGAGTGTTCCATTTGAAAAGTTCCATTCGGAATGTTCCATTTGGAATGCTCCATTTGGAGAGTTCCTTTTGGAGTGTTCCGTTTGGAAAGTTCCGTTCGGAGTGTTCCGTTTGGAAAGTTCCATTCGGAGTGTTCCTTTTGGAGTGTTCCATTTGGAATGTTCCATTCTGAGTGTTCCGTTTGGAAAGTTACGTTCGGAGTCTTCCGTTTGGAAAGTTACGTTCGGAGTGTTCCATTTGGAAAGTTCCGTTCGGAGTGTTCCATTTGGAAAGTTCCATTCAGAATGTTCGGTTCGGAATGATCCGTTCCGAGTGTTCCATTTGAAAAGTTCCATTTTGAATGTTCCATTTTAAAAGTTCCGTTTGGAATGTTCCATTTGGAATGTTCGGTCCGGAGTGTTATGTCCTGAATGTTCTGTTCGGAGTGTTGCGTTCAGAAAATTCCGTTAGGAGTGTTCAGATTGGAATGTTCCATTCAGAATGTTCGGTCCACAATGTTCCATTCAGAATGTTTGGTTCGGGATGTTCGGTTCGGAATGTTCATTTGAAAAGTTCCATTTGGAATGTTACGTCCGGAGTGTTAGCTCCGGAATGTTTCGTTCGGAGTGTTCCGTATGGAATGTTCCATTCTGAGTGTTCCGTTTGGAAATTTCCGTTTGGAAAGTTCCATTGAGAGTGTTCCGTTTGGAAAGTTCCGTTCGGAGTGTTCCATTTGGAAAGTTCCGTTCGGAGTGTTCCGTTCGGAATGTACCGTTCGGAGTGTTCCGTTCGGAATGTGCCGTTCGGAGTGTTCCGTTTGGAATGTGCCGTTCGGAGTGTTCCGTTTGGAATGTGCCGTTCGGAGTGTTCCGTTTGGAATGTGCCGTTCGGAGTGTTCCGTTTGGAATGTGCCGTTCGGAGTGTTCCGTTTGGAATGTGCCGTTCGGAGTGTTCCGTTTGGAATGTGCCGTTCGGAGTGTTCCGTTTGGAATGTTCCTTTCGGAATGTTTGGTCTACAATGTTCCATGCAGAATGTTCGGAAAGTTCCATTCTGAGTGTTCCGTTTGGAAAGTTCCATTCGGAGTGTTCCTTTTGGAGTGTTCCATTTGGAATGTCCCATTCATAGTGTTCCGTTTGGAAAGTTCCATTCGGAGTGTTCCGTTCGGAGTGTTCCATTTGGAAAGTTCCTTTCGGAGTGTTCCGTTTCGAAAATTCCATTCAGAATGGTTGGTTCGGAATGATCCATTTGGAGTGTTCCATTTGAAAAGTTCCATTTGGAATGTTCCATTTGGAATGTTCCATTTTAAAAGTTCCATTTGGAATGTTCCATATGGAATGTTAGGTCCGGAGTGTTAGGTCCTGAATGTTGTGTTCGGAGTGTTGCGTTCGGAAAATTCCGTTAGGAGTGTTCTGATTGGAATGTTCCATTCAGAATGTTCGGTCCACTATGTCCCATTCAGAATGTTTGGTTCGGGATGTTCCATTCGGAATGTTCAATTTCAAAAGTTCCATTTGGAATGTTCGGTCCGGAGTGTTAGCTCCGGAATGTTCCGTTAGGAGTGTTCCGTATGGAATGTTCCATTCTGAGTGTTCCGTATGGAATGTTCCATTCTGAGTGTTCCGTATGGAATGTTCCATTCTGAGAGTTCCGTTCGGAGTGTTCCGTTTGGAAAGTTCCGTTCGGAGTGTTCCGTTTGGAAAGTTCCGTTCGGAGTGTTCCGTTTGGAAAGTTCCGTTCGGAGTGTTCCGTCTGGAATGTACCGTTCGGAGTGTTCGGTCTACAATGTTCCATGCAGAATGTTCGGAAAGTTCCGTTCGGAGTGTTCCGTTTGTAAAGTTCCGTTGGGAAAGTTCCATTTGTAGTGTTCCATTTGGAATGTTCCATTCAGAGTGTTCCGTTTGGAAAGTTCCGTTCGGAGTGTTCCATTTGGAAAATTCCATTCAGAATGTTTGTTTCGGAATGATCCATTTGGAGTGTTCCATTTGAAAAGTTCCATTTGGAATGATCCATTTGGAATGTTCCATTTTAAAAGTTCCGTTTGGAATGTTCCATATGGAATGTTCGGTCCGGAGTGTTAGGTCCTGAATGTTGTCTTCGGAGTGTTGCGTTCGGAAAATTCCGTTAGGAGTGTTCAGATTGGAATGTTCCATTCAGAATGTTCGGTCCACAATGTTCCATTCAGAATGTTTGGCTTGGGATGTTCCATTCGGAATGTTCCGTTCGGAGTGTTCCGTTCGGAGTGTTCCGTTCGGAGTGTTCCGTTTGTAATGTTACGTTCAGAGTGTTCCGTTTGGAATTTTCCATTCGGAATGTTTGGTCCACAATGTTCCATTCAGAATGTTCGGAATGTTCGGTTCGGAATGTTCCATTCGGAACGTTCCATTTGAAAAGTTCCGTTTGGAATGTTCGGTCCGGAGTATTAGCTCCGGAATGTTCCGTTCGGAGTGTTCCGTATGGAAAGTTCAATTTGTAGTGTTCTGTTTGGAATGTTCCATTCAGAGTGTTCCGTTTGGAAAGTTACTTTCGGAGTATTCCGTTTGGAAGTTTCCGTCTGGAGTGTTCCATTTGGAAGGTTCCATTCGGAGTGTTCCTTTTAGAATGTACTATTCAGAATGTTCGGTTCCTAATGATCCATTCAGAGTGTTCCATTTGAAAAGTTCCATTCGGAATGTTCCATTTGGAATGTTCCATTTGGAGTGTTCCTTTTGGAGTGTTCCGTTTGGAAAGTTCCGTTCGGAGTGTTCCGTTTGGAAGGTTCCGTTCGGAGTGTTCCATTCGGAGTGTTCCGTTCGGAGTGTTCCGTTCGGAGTGTTCCGTTTGGAAAGTTCCGTTCGGAGTGTTCCGTTTGGAAAGTTCCATTCGGAGTGTTCCTTTTGGAGTGTTCCATTTGGAATGTTCCATTCTGAGTGTTCCGTTTGGAAAGTTACGTTCGGAGTCTTCCGTTTGGAAAGTTCCGTTCGGAGTGTTCCATTTGGAAAGTTCCATTCAGAATGTTTGGTTCGGAATGATCCGTTCCGAGTGTTCCATTTGAAAAGTTCCATTTTGAATGTTCCATTTTAAAAGTTCAGTTTGGAATGTTCCATTTGGAATGTTCGGTCCGGAGTTTTAGGTCCTGAATGTTCTGTTCGGAGTGTTGCGTTCGGAAAATTCCGTTAGGAGTGTTCAGATTGGAATGTTCCATTCAGAATGTTCGGTCCACAATGTTCCATTCAGAATGTTTGGTTCGGGATGTTCGGTTCGGAATGTTCATTTGAAAAGTTCCATTTGGAATGTTACATCCGGAGTGTTAGCTCCCTAATGTTTCGTTCGGAGTGTTCCGTATGGAATGTTCCATTCTGAGTGTTCCGTTTGGAAATTTCCGTTTGGAAATTTCCATTGAGAGTGTTCCGTTTGGAAAGTTCCATTGAGAGTGTTCCGTTCGGAAAGTTCCGTTCGGAGTGTTCCGTTCGGAATGTGCCGTTCGGAGTGTTCCGTTCGGAATGTGCCGTTCGGAGTGTTCCGTTCGGAATGTGCCGTTCGGAGTGTTCCGTTCGGAATGTGCCGTTCGGAGTGTTCCGTTTGGAATGTGCCGTTCGGAGTGTTCCGTTTGGAATGTGCCGTTCGGAGTGTTCCGTTTGGAATGTGCCGTTCGGAGTGTTCCGTTTGGAATGTGCCGTTCGGAGTGTTCCGTTTGGAATGTGCCGTTCGGAGTGTTCCGTTTGGAATGTTCCTTTCGGAATGTTTGGTCTACAATGTTCCATGCAGAATGTTCGGAAAGTTCCGTTCGGAGTGTTCCGTTTTGAAAGTTCCGTTCGGAGTGTTCCGTTTGGAGTTTTCCATTTGGAATGTCCCATTCATAGTGTTCCGTTTGGAAAGTTCCATTCGGAGTGTTCCGTTCGGAGTGTTCCATTTGGAAAGTTCCTTTCGGAGTGTTCCGTTTCGAAAATTCCATTCAGAATGGTTGGTTCGGAATGATCCATTTGGAGTGTTCCATTTGAAAAGTTCCATTTGGAATGTTCCATTTGGAATGTTCCATTTTAAAAGTTCCATTTGGAATGTTCCATATGGAATGTTAGGTCCGGAGTGTTAGGTCCTGAATGTTGTGTTCGGAGTGTTGCGTTCGGAAAATTCCGTTAGGAGTGTTCTGATTGGAATGTTCCATTCAGAATGTTCGGTCCACAATGTCCCATTCAGAATGTTTGGTTCGGGATGTTCCATTCGGAATGTTCAATTTCAAAAGTTCCATTTGGAATGTTCGGTCCGGAGTGTTAGCTCCGGAATGTTCCGTTAGGAGTGTTCCGTATGGAATGTTCCATTCTGAGTGTTCCGTATGGAATGTTCCATTCTGAGAGTTCCGTTCGGAGTGTTCCGTTTGGAAAGTTCCGTTCGGAGTGTTCCGTTTGGAAAGTTCCGTTCGGAGTGTTCCGTTTGGAAAGTTCCGTTCGGAGTGTTCCGTTTGTAAAGTTCCGTTGGGAAAGTTCCATTTGTAGTGTTCCATTTGGAATGTTCCATTCAGAGTGTTCCGTTTGGAAAGTTCCGTTCGGAGTGTTCCATTTGGAAAATTCCATTCAGAATGTTTGTTTCGGAATGATCCATTTGGAGTGTTCCATTTGAAAAGTTCCATTTGGAATGATCCATTTGGAATGTTCCATTTTAAAAGTTCCGTTTGGAATGTTCCATATGGAATGTTCGGTCCGGAGTGTTAGGTCCTGAATGTTGTCTTCGGAGTGTTGCGTTCGGAAAATTCCGTTAGGAGTGTTCAGATTGGAATGTTCCATTCAGAATGTTCGGTCCACAATGTTCCATTCAGAATGTTTGGCTCGGGATGTTCCATTCGGAATGTTCCGTTCGGAGTGTTCCGTTCGGAGTGTTCCGTTCGGAGTGTTCCGTTTGTAATGTTACGTTCAGAGTGTTCCGTTTGGAATTTTCCATTCGGAATGTTTGGTCCACAATGTTCCATTCAGAATGTTCGGAATGTTCGGTTCGGAATGTTCCATTCGGAACGTTCCATTTGAAAAGTTCCGTTTGGAATGTTCGGTCCGGATTATTAGCTCCGGAATGTTCCGTTCGGAGTGTTCCGTATGGAAAGTTCAATTTGTAGTGTTCTGTTTGGAATGTTCCATTCAGAGTGTTCCGTTTGGAAAGTTACTTTCGGAGTATTCCGTTTGGAAGTTTCCGTCTGGAGTGTTCCATTTGGAAGGTTCCATTCGGAGTGTTCCTTTTAGAATGTACTATTCAGAATGTTCGGTTCCTAATGATCCATTCAGAGTGTTCCATTTGAAAAGTTCCATTTGGAATGTTCCATTTGGAATGTTCCATTTGGAGTGTTCCTTTTGGAGTGTTCCGTTTGGAAAGTTCCGTTCGGAGTGTTCCGTTTGGAAAGTTCCATTCGGAGTGTTCCTTTTGGAGTGTTCCATTTGGAATGTTCCATTCTGAGTGTTCCGTTTGGAAAGTTACGTTCGGAGTCTTCCGTTTGGAAAGTTCCGTTCGGAGTGTTCCATTTGGAAAGTTCCATTCAGAATGTTTGGTTCGGAATGATCCGTTCCGAGTGTTCCATTTGAAAAGTTCCATTTTGAATGTTCCATTTTAAAAGTTCAGTTTGGAATGTTCCATTTGGAATGTTCGGTCCGGAGTTTTAGGTCCTGAATGTTCTTTTCGGAGTGTTGCGTTCGGAAAATTCCGTTAGGAGTGTTCAGATTGGAATGTTCCATTCAGAATGTTCGGTCCACAATGTTCCATTCAGAATGTTTGGTTCGGGATGTTCGGTTCGGAATGTTCATTTGAAAAGTTCCATTTGGAATGTTACATCCGGAGTGTTAGCTCCCTAATGTTTCGTTCGGAGTGTTCCGTATGGAATGTTCCATTCTGAGTGTTCCGTTTGGAAATTTCCGTTTGGAAAGTTCCATTGAGAGTGTTCCGTTTGGAATGTGCCGTTCGGAGTGTTCCGTTTGGAATGTGCCGTTCGGAGTGTTCCGTTTGGAATGTGCCGTTCGGAGTGTTCCGTTTGGAATGTGCCGTTCGGAGTGTTCCGTTTGGAATGTGCCGTTCGGAGTGTTCCGTTTGGAATGTGCCGTTCGGAGTGTTCCGTTTGGAATGTGCCGTTCGGAGTGTTCCGTTTGGAATGTGCCGTTCGGAGTGTTCCGTTTGGAATGTGCCGTTCGGAGTGTTCCGTTTGGAATGTGCCGTTCGGAGTGTTCCGTTTGGAATGTGCCGTTCGGAGTGTTCCGTTTGGAATGTGCCGTTCGGAGTGTTCCGTTTGGAATGTGCCGTTCGGAATGTTTGGTCTACAATGTTCCATGCAGAATGTTCGGAAAGTTCAGTTCGGAGTGTTCCGTTTTGAAAGTTCCGTTCGGAGTGTTCCGTTTGGAAAGTTCCATTCGGAGTGTTCCATTCTGAGTGTTCCATTTGGAATGTTCCATTCTGAGTGTTCCGTTTGGAAAGTTACGTTCGGAGTCTTCCGTTTGGAAAGTTACGTTCGGAGTGTTCCATTTGGAAAGTTCCATTCAGAATGTGTGGTTCGGAATGATCCGTTCCGAGTGTTCCATTTGAAAAGTTCCATTTTGAATGTTCCATTTTAAAAGTTCAGTTTGGAATGTTCCATTTGGAATGTTCGGTCCGGAGTGTTAGGTCCTGAATGTTCTTTTCGGAGTGTTGCGTTCCGAAAATTCCGTTAGGAGTGTTCAGATTGGAATGTTCCATTCAGAATGTTCGGTCCACAATGTTCCATTCAGAATGTTTGGTTCGGGATGTTCGGTTCGGAATGTTCATTTGAAAAGTTCCACTTGGAATGTTACATCAGGAGTGTTAGCTCCGGAATGTTTCGTTCGGAGTGTTCCGTATGGAATTCTCCATTCTGAGTGTTCCGTATGGAATTCTCCATTCTGAGTGTTCCGTATGGAATTCTCCATTCTGAGTGTTCCGTATGGAATTCTCCATTCTGAGTGTTCCGTATGGAATTCTCCATTCTGAGTGTTCCGTATGGAATTCTCCATTCTGAGTGTTCCGTTTGGAAATTTCCGTTTGGAAATTTCCATTGAGAGTGTTCCGTTTGGAATGTGCCGTTCGCAGTGTTCCGTTTGGAATGTGCCGTTCGCAGTGTTCCGTTTGGAATGTGCCGTTCGCAGTGTTCCGTTTGGAATGTGCCGTTCGCAGTGTTCCGTTTGGAATGTGCCGTTCGCAGTGTTCCGTTTGGAATGTGCCGTTCGCAGTGTTCCGTTTGGAATGTGCCGTTCGCAGTGTTCCGTTTGGAATGTGCCGTTCGCAGTGTTCCGTTTGGAATGTGCCGTTCGCAGTGTTCCGTTTGGAATGTGCCGTTCGCAGTGTTCCGTTTGGAATGTGCCGTTCGCAGTGTTCCGTTTGGAATGTGCCGTTCGCAGTGTTCCGTTTGGAATGTGCCGTTCGCAGTGTTCCGTTTGGAATGTGCCGTTCGCAGTGGTCCGTTTGGAATGTGCCGTTCGCAGTGTTCCGTTTGGAATGTGCCGTTCGCAGTGTTCCGTTTGGAATGTGCCGTTCGCAGTGTTCCGTTTGGAATGTTCCTTTCGGAATGTTTGGTCTACAATGTTCCATGCAGAATGTTCGGAAAGTTCCGTTCGGAGTGTTCCGTTTGGAAAGTTCCGTTCGGAGTGTTCCGTTTGGAAAGTTCCATTCGGAGTGTTCCGTTTGGAGTGTTCCATTTGGAATGTCCCATTCATAGTGTTCCGTTTGGAAAGTTCCGTTCGGAGTGTTCCGTTCGGAGTGTTCCATTTGGAAAGTTCCTTTCAGAGTGTTCCGTTTCGAAAATTCCATTCAGAATGTTTGGTTCGGAATGATCCATTTGGAGTGTTCCATTTGAAAAGTTCCATTTGGAATGTTCCATTTGGAATGTTCCATTTTAAAAGTTCCGTTTGGAATGTTCCATATGGAATGTTAGGTCCGGAGTGTTAGGTCCTGAATGTTGTGTTCGGAGTGTTGCGTTCGGAAAATTCCTTTAGGAGTGTTCTGATTGGAATGTTCCATTCAGAATGTTCGGTCCACAATGTCCCATTCAGAATGTTTGGTTCGGGATGTTCCATTCGGAATGTTCAATTTCAAAAGTTCCATTTGGAATGTTCGGTCCGGAGTGTTAGCTCCGGAATGTTCCGTTAGGAGTGTTCCGTATGGAATGTTCCATTCTGAGTGTTCCGTATGGAATGTTCCGTTTGGAAAGTTCCATTGAGAGTGTTCCATTTGGAAAGTTCCGTTCGGAGTGTTCCGTTTGGAAAGTTCCGTTCGGAGTGTTCCGTTGGGAAAGTTCCGTTCGGAGTGTTCCTTTTGTAGTGTTCCATTTGGAATGTTCCATTCAGAGTGTTCCGTTTGGAAAGTTCCGTTCGGAGTGTTCCATTTGGAAAATTCCATTCAGAATGTTTGGTTCGGAATGATCCATTTGGAGTGTTCCATTTGAAAAGTTCCATTTGGAATGATCCATTTGGAATGTTCCATTTTAAAAGTTCCGTTTGGAATGTTCCATATGGAATGTTCGGTCCGGAGTGTTAGGTCCTGAATGTTGTCTTCGGAGTGTTGCGTTCGGAAAATTCCGTTAGGAGTGTTCAGATTGGAATGTTCCATTCAGAATGTTCGGTCCACAATGTTCCATTCAGAATGTTTGGCTCGGGATGTTCCAGTCGGAATGTTCATTTTCAAAAGTTCCGTTCGGAGTGTTCCGTTCGGAGTGTTCCGTTCAGAGTGTTCCGTTCAGAGTGTTCCGTTCGGAGTGTTCCGTTCGGAGTGTTCCGTTCGGAGTGTTCCGTTCGGAGTGTTCCGTTCGGAGTGTTCCGTTCGGAGTGTTCCGTTCGGAGTGTTCCGTTCGGAGTGTTCCGTTCGGAGTGTTCCGTTCGGAGTGTTCCGTTCGGAGTGTTCCGTTCGGAGTGTTCCGTTCGGAGTGTTCCGTTCGGAGTGTTCCGTTCGGAGTGTTCCGTTCGGAGTGTTCCGTTCGGAGTGTTCCGTTCGGAGTGTTCCGTTCGGAGTGTTCCGTTCGGAGTGTTCCGTTCGGAGTGTTCCGTTCGGAGTGTTCCGTTCGGAGTGTTCCGTTCGGAGTGTTCCGTTCGGAGTGTTCCGTTCGGAGTGTTCCGTTCGGAGTGTTCCGTTCGGAGTGTTCCGTTCGGAGTGTTCCGTTCGGAGTGTTCCGTTCGGAGTGTTCCGTTCGGAGTGTTCCGTTCGGAGTGTTCCGTTCGGAGTGTTCCGTTCGGAGTGTTCCGTTCGGAGTGTTCCGTTCGGAGTGTTCCGTTCGGAGTGTTCCGTTCGGAGTGTTCCGTTCGGAGTGTTCCGTTCGGAGTGTTCCGTTCGGAGTGTTCCGTTCGGAGTGTTCCGTTCGGAGTGTTCCGTTCGGAGTGTTCCGTTTGGAGTGTTCCGTTCGGAGTGTTCCGTTTGGAGTGTTCCGTTCGGAGTGTTCCGTTTGGAGTGTTCCGTTCGGAGTGTTCCGTTTGGAGTGTTCCGTTCGGAGTGTTCCGTTTGGAAAGTTCCGTTCGGAGTGTTCCGTTTGGAAAGTTCCGTTCGGAGTGTTCAGATTAGAATGTTCCGTTCGGAGTGTTCCGTTTGGAAAGTTCCGTTCGGAGTGTTCCGTTTGGAAAGTTCCGTTCGGAGTGTTCCGTTTGGAAAGTTCCGTTCGGAGTGTTCCGTTTGGAAAGTTCCGTTCGGAGTGTTCCGTTTGGAAAGTTCCGTTCGGAGTGTTCCGTTTGGAGTGTTCCGTTCAGAATGTTTGGTTCGGAATGATCCATTCGGAGTGTTCCATTTGAAAAGTTCCATTTGGAATGTTCCATTTGGAAAGTTCGGTCCGGAGTGTTAGGTCCTCAATGTTCTGTTCGGAGTGTTGCGTTTGGAAAATTCCGTAAGGAGTGTTCTGATTGGAATGTTCCATTCAGAATGTTTGGTCCACAATGTTCCATTCAGAATGATCGGCTCGGGATGTTCGGTTTGGAATATTCCATTCGGAATGTTCCGTTCGGAGTGTTCCGTTCGGAGTGTTCCGTTCGGAGTGTTCCGTTCGGAGTGTTCCGTTCGGAGTGTTCCGTTCGGAGTGTTCCGTTCGGAGTGTTCCGTTCGGAGTGTTCCGTTCGGAGTGTTCCGTTCGGAGTGTTCCGTTCGGAGTGTTCCGTTCGGAGTGTTCCGTTCGGAGTGTTCCGTTCGGAGTGTTCCGTTCGGAGTGTTCCGTTTGGAAAGTTCAATTCAGAGTGTTCCGTTTGGAAAGTTCAATTCAGAGTGTTCCGTTTGGAAAGGAGGAGGAGGAAGGAACGCCAAGCCTCGTGGGGTCCGGCAGGAGGAAGGAACGCCAAGCCTCGTGGGGTCCTGCAGGAGGAAGGAACGCCAAGCCTCGTGGGGTCCGGCAGGAGGAAGGAATGCCAAGCTGCGTGGGGTCCGGCAGGAGGAAGGAACGCCAAGCCGCGTGGGGTCCAGCAGGAGGAAGGAACGCCAAGCCGCGTGGGGTCCGGCAGGAGGAAGGAACGCCAAGCCTCGTGGGGTCCGGCAGGAGGAAGGAACGCCAAGCCTCGTGGGGTCCGGCAGGAGGAAGGAACGAACGGGCGGACGGCCCTCCAGGAATGGGTGGCAGTTTAATATATGTTAAACATTTGCTTACCTAAAATAGCAGGATTCTGAATTTACGTCGTGACCCTGAGTTTTAACATCAAATCATTTGGGGTAATAGCATCTTAAATTCAGATCAATGTGTTACTTTAATGGCCTTCCCTTACTGGCCCTTAGTTTCAACCTTCCTTTTTTCATGTTGATTTCTTTATCCAGCCCCCTTATACAAGCTGTTGCCCAAACCCTGATGCTTTCTTTCACGATGCTTTTCACCATGGATTTGCATCAGGGGACCATATTTGTTATCACAGTGTTGGATTACAACTCCCACCATACTACAACTTCTACCATCCCCAGCCACCATTTTTGATGGGGGTGATAATCTGTAGTCTCAACACAGCAGCTGGGGATGATGCGAGTTCTAGTCCAACAGCAGCTGCTGAGCTACAGGTGGGTCATCCCTAGCTTCTTGGCTAATTGCTGTGAATAGCTATCCCTCCCCACCCCTCTAGTGCTTCAAGTGGCAGCTATTGCAAGGAAGCAGAAGCAAGATGAAAGTGTCATGTCTGTGGAAGCAGATCTCTATGGAAATATCACTTGAGCACGTCTTGGGAGAAACCAAGAGGTAGTAGAGGGATCCGATGGGCTGTACACAACCCTGCATTGTTTTAATCTAACTTCTGACTTTTCAGGGCTCTTACAAGGACCCTTCCAGTCCAAACATGCATGATTCCCTTTTGATCAACAAGACATGCAATACTCCTGCAAGGTTTTGTAGCTGAGGATGATGGGAATTCTAGTAACAAAACATCTGGGGACCCAATTTTAAGAACCCTTGGCTTCTGGAATTTATATCTGCCCTTACTGCCGGGACCTCCCAATATGCAATTCTTCTATCCTCACAGTAGTCCTGTAAAGTAGGTCAGGCTGAAGAGAATGACTGGAAATAGAAGTTGGACTACAACTCCCATCAAACCTGACTGTTAAGAACCTAACAGCACTGCTGGATCAGACCCAAGGCCTATCTAATCCAGCATGCTGTTCCCCCATAGGGGCTCACTGGATGCCTCTGGGAAGCCAACAGACAAGAGATTCTCAAACTTGGTCCCAGATGTTGTTGGGCTGCAACTCCCATCAAGGGAAGGGATTCAATCAGAAAAATAAATCCATGCATCACTGGTCCCTCTTTACCAATTATTGACATTAAAAAAGTGTTCACAAGTATATGTGCGAGTGTACCTCTATACTATCTATATCTGTACTTGGGATGGTTGTGTGTGCCTCTGCAGACTTCTCTCCCCGTGGGAAATTATTCTCAAGGCTTAGCTTAAATCTGCTTCCTCATAACTGCAGTCAACTTGGGGGGCAAATAGAATCAGTCTGGGTGTCGGGGGGCGGACTTGCAGATCCCTTGCAGACTCAATGTGACGATCACAGCAGAATCATGGCATTTTAGAGTGGGAAGGCTCCTTGGAGATCATCGTTCTCTGGCTTCTGTCTGAAAACCATCAGCAAAGAAGAGCCCAGGACTCCATGAGGTGACCTCAGCAACCCTTCTCCCATTTGGGAAAGCATTCCTACTGCCTAGCCTAAACCTGCATTCTCCTATTGGCAGCGTTCAGTGCTGCCCTCAGCAGCAACAGAGAGGAAATACGCTCCTTTTTCAACACCTTGGATATCTGTGGACTGCTGTCTTTTCCTATGTAGCTCTCTGACAGTCTGGCCTCTGGAGGTGGTAGGAGTCAGACTTACCTCTCCATCTTCGGGGAAGACAAATTCAAGAGGTTCTTCAACACTGTGAAATAGAGAAAGATTTCTTATGCTTTGCTAATCTCTTAGGAGCTACTCAATGGCACAGCAGGGAAATGCCATGACTGCCAGAGGTTGCCGGTTCAAATCCCTGGTGGCATGTTTCCCAGACTATGGGGAACACCTATATGGGGCAGCAGCAGCAGGAAGGTGCTGAAAGGCATCATCTCGTACTGCATGGGAGATGGTAATGGTAAACCACTCCTGGTCACTAGGAGTCGATACCGACTCGACGGCACAGTTTACCTTTACCTTTGATCTCTTCGGATTTGCTACAATCTCCATATACACAGAGGAGTGCTAGACAAGGCAGGGGAGTTTTATGAAAGCAAGTAGTTTTAAGAAAATAAAGTTTAGCAATTAGCTACTTAACTTGACTCAATTAGCAGCTACCCCAGCTAACTGAGCAAAGAGACACCTTTTAAAGTGCTGATGCTCTGATATTTATATACCGATGGCATTTGTAAGGTAAAGTGTGCCATCAAGTCAGTTTTGACTCCTGGCGCCCACAGAGCCCTGTGGTTTTCTTTGGGTTTACCACTGCAGGGGGCAAGCAACAGGCCCCATCCAACCCCAGCACAGCATCCCTCCAGTGGCTGTTGCTGGCGTCTGTCTTAGGTTTCTTTTTCGATTGTGAGCCCTTTGGGGACAGGGATCCATCTTTATTTTTATTTCTCTGTGTAAATCGCTTGGGGAACTTCTGTTGAAAAGCAGTATATGAATATCCATCGTCATTTTGTGAGGCTTGATGTTTAGCAGATTTGAGACTGCTTTTGTATGCTTTCTTTATCTGAAAATAGATTGGTGGGAGTGTTCTGAGCCCGATCTATACTGTCTGTAAATACTCTTCAATTGTTTACATAGTGTTCTACAGCATGAGTCAAACCAATGATTAGTTGCTCTCTTACAATGAGCATATGAAGATTGTAACTTGCTCAGACATGAAAACTTTTGTATAAGAGCATCTTCTAATACTCTGCATATCAATCAGGCTGCACTCTAACGAGCAGTGGAAAAACCTGAATTGCGTGTGAACTGCTCCCCAATAACTTGTAGGGACTTCAGGATAAATCTGGCCAACATGTGAATGCAGCACCTCCATTCCAGAGGTGGTGTGTGTTAAAGGGCTTTAAAAGCCCCATGTGAAAAACCTCCTGGAATCAAACTTTACTGAATTGGTTCAGAATTCTGAGAAAACAAACATAGGCTCACCCTGCATGGTTGAAAGTCTCCTTTGCTAATCTGCAGTGAGGGGGCCATTTTAATAATTAGTGTTTCTAGGCATTAAAAGTAGCATCCATATATAGTACTCAATGTATATCACTATATACTGTGAAGTGTGCATGTGTGTATTCAGTGAAGTGTATTTCCAGGCAGCATACTTATTTTGAAATATCAGACTTAAATCCTTGGGGGCCTGGGATGTGTGGAGGCCCTGGACTTTGAGGGGCTGGGGGCCCATTTTAAAATCTCATCTCTGGGCCCATTCCAACCTTGCTATGCCCCTGGTGGTCACTACACATGGGTTTCTGCACAACACCTGCACAGAAGAAACTTCCATGTAGAAAATGTGTCTCTTGTAAATTGACCCTGAATTTTCCATCCATGACTGGGATATCTGAGGGTTAGAGTCAATAATAAAAGAACAGCACACTGCTTGTGACAGGAAGGGGCAAATGACAATGATTTCTTAGTCTGGCAGGGGCTGGTTTTGGCCCTGCCAGAACTTGGCTGTCTGCTCCTGTTGCAAATGCAAATTCCTCTGTCTAGTGTGGCAAACTAATGTATCCTCCTCCCTCCTGGTGCCAAAGTAAGCACTAGTGTGGTGAATGCACATATACCCCATCCTGAGCCAACAGTCATCACAAGACAAAGGCTGGCAGGAATCATTCACTGGTTTATAGACACACCACCACCACCACCACCACCACCACCACCACCACCTTCTTCTTCCCCTATTTTGCTAGTGGCTATTTGGGCAGGTGATCCTCTAGGACAAAGTCACGGCTTTGTTTTTTGTTTTTTAAAAGCATGAGATGAGACAGAAAATGAAACTTGGAATCCTCACATAACTCCTGACTGTTGTTCTAAGTCTTTTACAGAGATGGCTCATGTTTTCAGGTTTTGATCAACAACCATCTCTAGATGGTACAGTGTTCTACTCTAGATGGTACAGTGTTCCTTTTAACAGGCATTTCCAGATATTGTTGACTACAAGTCCCATCATCCCTGTTTGGACAGGAGTGCAATTTCAGTGCTTGCCCTAGGCACTATTTCCCCTAGATATGCCCCTAGTTCTCGGCCCCTGATTGTCTTGGTTGCCCTCTTCTGCACCTTTTCCAGTTCGACAATGTCCTTCTTAAAATACGGTGACCAGAACTGTGCGCAGTACTCCAAATCTGGCCACACCATAGATTTATATAAGGGCATTATAATACTAACATTTTTATTTTCCGTCCCCTTCCTTATGGTCCCTAGCACAGAATTGGCCTTTTTTCACAGCTGTCGCACACTGAGGACACTTTCAATGAGCTGTCTACCACGACCTCAAGCTCTCTCTCCTGGTCAGCCACCGACAGCTCAGACCCCATCAGTGTATATGTCAAGTTGGGGTTTTTAAAATACCAATATGCATCACTTTATACTTGCTTACATTGAACCACATTTGACATTTTGTCGCCCACTCACCCAGTTTGGAGAGATCCTTTTGGAGCTCTTCACAATCTGTTTTGCATTTCACTACACTAAATCGTTGAGTGTCATCTGAAAATTTGGCCACTTAGCTGCTTACCCCAATTTCTAGATCATTTATGAACAAGTTGAATAACACTGGTCCCAGTACAGATCTCTGGGGGACCCCACTTCACACTTCCCTCCATTGTGAAAACTGCCCATTTATTCCTGCCTTCTGTTACCAAACCACATATGAACCTGTTCTCATTCAGCAAGGCCTATTCTTCTATTTGTTTAACCATTTTGTCCTTAAGTATGCTTTCCATCAATTTACCTGGCACAGAAGTTAAGCTAAGCAGCCTGTAGTTTCAGAGCCTGATTGTAGGGAGAAATTACGTATTTTTGCTAGGACCAAAGACTCTCTTTATACCTTGAATCTCAAGACAGGATAACTACTCAATGGGTGGGGTGTATTTGAACATAGAAGGACTGTATTTCAGGATCTCTATGGAACTCCTAATGCCCTCTCCTCCCTCCAATAAAGCAAGCCACAAAGGGAGGGGCTGATTTGGATGACGTTTGTAGTGTGCAGGAGGGGTATAATGCTTCCCCCCATTCCATAGCCCTAATGCTAATTGCTACCAGAATTTGTTAGCTGTTGAAGGGGAAATGCCCATAAGCTTTCCTTTCCGTGATGAATACGGAGATCTAAGCTGGTAATTGGCACAAGAGCTGAAGACTGGATCCCCATCCCTTTGCACCCTGGCCCCTATTCAAATCCACACATCCTGCAGCTACAGAGAGGTGGGCTGGTCATGTGGTAGCAAGCATGACTTGTCCCCTTAGCTAAGCAGGGTCCACCCTGGTTGCATATGAATGGGAAACTTGATGTGTGACCACTGCAAGATATTCCCCTCAGGGGATGAAGCTGCTCTGGGAAGAGCAGAAGGTTTCAAGTTCCCTCCCTGGCTTCTCCAAGATAGGGCTGAGAGAGATTCCTGCCTGCAACCTTGGAGAAGCCACTGCCAGTCTGTGTAGACAATAGTGAGAGAGATGGATCTATGGTCTGACTCAGTATATGGCAGCTTCTTCTGTTCCTACATTAAAAAAAGAAAAGAAAATGATGCTGGGAGTTCTAGTCACTATTGCACTGTTTTGCTAAAATGGAAATAAAAGTGGGGAAATAATGAAGACACTGGCTAAATAAGAGACAATCGAGCACTAATCATCCACCATGATGACTAGACGAGCAACAAAATTGGCTGAACTACCAGAAGTCCACAGCAACAACTACAATGTCAAATATTTCTATATCACTTTTCAACAAGAGCAACAAGGGTTTTAAAGGAACCCTTGCTAACTTGGCAAGGAGGCACCTTTTACCGTGGTGATTCTCTTTATTTAGCAGGGGGAGAGTAACAGGCCCTATTCACCCCCCGCACAGTACTTCCAGTGACTGTTGCTGGTGTGTGTCTTATGTTTCTTTTTAGAATGTGAGCCCTTTGGGGACAGGGAGCCATCTTATTTGTTTGTTATTTCTCTTTGTAAACCGCCCTGAGCCATTTTTGGAAGGGCGGTATATAAATTGAATTATTATTATTATTATTACAACAGCAACATAGAAAAAAGGGAAAAGATGGTTGACTTTCCCCAAAGGGCTCAAAATCTTTAAAAAATCTTAACACAACAACAATATATGGCTTGTTGACAGAATAGTCTGAATCTAGGTTTAATGTGGGTTAGCAGCATTAGTGTGATTGCATGAACCCATGTCAAGGTGGGAATCTCAGGTCATGAACCACCTTGGTATGGGTTCACACAATTCAGAGACACAAATAGCACCTACTTTCTATAAGACAGACCCAGCTTCTTCCCAAAGCCCTCTCTGTAACTAGGAGAGCTACTAGGGCATGCTGACCAGGAGTCTGGATGACTCATCTGGAAGTCCCTGCTTTGGATCTGGCCTCAGAAGACTTCAGGCAAACCCCAATGCCTCAATTTTCCCATCTGTGATATGGAACCAACAAGACTCACCTACCTTACAGGACTGTAGTATGGATCAGGAGACACAGCTATCAGGATCCTCCATTGCTTGCTTTGCCTTCATTCTTTTCCGATTCCCACTCCTTCTCCTGGGCACTTTTACTTTGGCACAGGCCCAGCTCAGGAAAGGCTGCTAGACCGAGTGGAGATCAGGCCTAAAAAGAGGACAGGAAGACAGTTTGGACAAGGACCAGAGAACTCCTGCAGAAAGGAATAACAGGAAAAGACAAAGGCCCCAGGAGATAAGCCAGCAGAGCCTGGATGCTGGACAGACAGAGACTCAGACATTAGAAAACACAGCTAAACATGCTCTTGTAGCAAGGGCCATCTAGACTCAGCAGGGCTTAACTAGGGGCCTGCAGGTCTCCACGCTGTAGCTGGTCTCTTCAGCCCTTATTGGGTGCAGCTGGTTCAGGCTCTACTGTTGCTCTTGAGAAGACCCCTTCCTCACAAGTCGGTCTCTCCTGAGGGAGATGCTATGCTCCCAGTTGGGTGCTTCTTTTCCATTACTGCAGATCAGCCTGGGCCCAGCAGCATTGTCACTCTTGGGGATCTGACAGGGATGGTGGTGCCTCTCTGCTGGCCATATGTTGTCCTTGCCCCCCAAGTGAATCCTTCTGTTGGGGGACAGGTCTCTCAGAGGGAGCAGAGATGTGGGGAGATCCCCAAAGGTTGATGGCTTGGGTTCCTCCATGATGTGACCCAAGGGTGTCTTATCCAAAGCCCTTTTGGGGATTGCATCAGGTTTCTCCTTATCGGCAAAGCCCTCAGAGTCTATGCCAAGGTTCCCCTTTAAGACGTCTAGTTTTGGAATCCTATCTGGTGCTCCTCTGAGTTTATTCAAGTCAGCTTGCCTGAAATCCAAGGTGCACGTCTGGTTTCCTTGAAATGTCTCCTCCCCTTGATTTTGTGGATTCTAAGATGGCACAGCCACTTTCTCCCAGGGTTACCCCCCCTTCTGCTGCATCAACCAGTGCTCTTGCCCAGCACATTTTCCACAGTCTTCATAAAGTGCACTCCCTCCAGGAGTCCTCCATGCAGGTCGCCTGGACATTGGTTCGAGAATCCAGACCTTTCATCTTGATTATGCCCTCATCACAGTCAGCTGTTTCCTTGCAGGATCCTGCATTCTCTTTGTGCAGCTTGACCTTCCTCCAGGTAGACAGAGGAAAAGACATAGGAACATAGAACATAGGAAACTGCCATATACTGAGTCAGACCATTGTTCTATCTAGCTCAGTAATGTCTTCACAGACTGGCAGTGGCTTCTGCAAGGTTGCAGGCAGGAAGCTCTCTCAGCCCTTTCTTGGAGAAGCCAGGGAGGGAACGTGAAACCTTCTGCTCTTCCTAGAGCAGCTTCATCCCCTGAGGGGAATATCTTGCAGTGCTCACCCTTCTAGTCTCTCATTCAGATGCAACCAGGGCAGACCCTGCTTAGCTATGGGGACAAGTCATGCTTGCCTCCACAAGACCAGCTCTCCTCTTGTGCCCCCAAATCTTTCACGGTCCTGCTTTGGTATCTCTTTTTCTTTTGACATAAAGAAAAATCAGATACATCCAGATGCGTAAGCACTCAACCCACAGTTCCCGGGTCTGAATGACGTGAAGAGGTGTGTCTGAACAAGACCAGACTCCTCCCTCTCATGCAGGGAGGAGGGACCATGTGATCTCGTCACTCTTTCCAGTCACACTCACGATCCACAATTAGTACAAAGGTTGAGATGCCGTTTTTAACTAAAAAGAGTTAACATTGCAAAAGGAATGAGAAGAGAGTTCCCTGTCCCAGAGGGGCTCACGGTCCAAGCAGCAGCTCAAGAGAGACGCCAGCAGTAGCCTCAGAAGGATGCTATGCTGAGTTGATTAGGGGGCAGTTGCTCCCTGCCCCCCCCCACCCCGAAATATAAGCGAGACACCACTTTAAAAAATGTTTTGCTCAGTTAGCAGGGAGGGAAGCCAAACTGTGTGTCACAAGAAGGCCCGAAGATGTTTCCGTGTCCCAAAAGGAACTGCGACTTCGTCCAAAGGTCCCTCATGGCCCAGGGAGCAGGGCCGTTTCCCAAACTGTGTGGCACAAGAGGAGGACCCCCCCCCCCCGCATTGGCTCCCTGTTCCCAAGGGCCAAATGATTGGAAAAGAGACACAAGGGAGGCCCTGGAAAGGGCGCTGTGCAGTGCTGAAGAGGGACAACTGCTCTCCCCCTGCTCAAAAGAAGAGTCTCTACTTTAAAAAGTGCCTCTCTTGGCCCAGTGGACCAAGGTCTAGCTAACAGCCGGATAAAGGAAATTCTACAGAAACCCCCTACATCTCCTCCAAAGGGAACAGAGGAAAGCCAGGGCTGCCCTTGAAACTCCTCGCCACTTGATGAAACTCTTCCCAGCACAGAAGAGAAGCCCCTTACCCTCCATCATGATCTCTATCCTGCACCTGGCACGATGCTGAAGGCGCCCAGGAGGGAAAGGCCTGCTGGTGTCCTTGAAGCCCTTAACTGCAGCATCTGGAGATCAACCTTTCTGCTAACCCCGACAGAGGAAAGCAGAGGCGAGAAGGATGCAGCTCCTCTCCCAGCTCCTCTCTCTCACTCAGTGATGGGAACGGCTCCAGCAATGGCAGAAATCAACCCCTTTTGCTCCCACCACAAACTTCTGAGCAGCTGACAGTTGAGAGAAGGCAGTTGGTAATATCACAGAGAGTGATGTCACCAAGAGCAAACAGGGTTCCAAAAAAATCAGTGAGGCACAGTTATAGACCGTTTCTCAAAAGAACTGACCACCCACAGGTTTAAAATAGAAATAAAAATATGTGTTATTGAATTCAAAAGAGAGGCTTGACTTGTATCTAAAGAAACACACATGACATTTCCACATGACACAGATCACGCAAGATGTTTCACGTGTCTGGCCACTAATACAGCATTACTGTCTAAAGTCCGATTCAGACATTATGCGGTACGAGTGTACAGATGTCTGTACACCTGTACACTTGTTTGTGTGAATGGCTGTGCCTGTGTTTATTTTAAAAGTGAACCTGGATATAGGCCAGGATATAGGCCAGAGAACAATTTGTTATGGGGCAGCTAACAAATAAAGTTTGTTATTATTATTATTGTTAGTAGTAATAGTAGTAGTATTTCCTTCAAATCTGTTCTCTATTATGGTACAGATAGGAAGTGTGCTTCTGTACTGCACTCAGCATAACATGTGAATGACTGTCCTGTGTACAGATCTTTACCTGTGTACATTGTACACTCGTCGTATGAGTGTTGAACATAACATGTGAATGGGCCTTAAGTGTATGTGCTTAACTGACTAGATGCTTATTATTAGAGGAGATGGGGAAAGAAAGCAAGGGATGTTTGGGTTAAGTGGGGGGACATGAAAGTAAGAAGAGCTGGTGAGGACCACTCGGTGGGAAAGGAAGGTGCATAGGAAGGATCACGTCAATAGCTCACGTCCTTTCCATGTCTCATATGGATGAAGGTGGGGGGACAAAGGAGATGGGGGTCTCCTTCCTTCAGGGGAAGGGAGCAAATATTCACCCAAAGAGCTTATGTAACACCAAGGCGGAATTGGGCTGAATGTCAGTATCCACCCTAACTTACACCCGGAAGCATCCTTGGATAAGCACACCGACATTGCCACTGAGGGGCCCTCAGATGTGGAGAACCCCTACACAATCCCCAACAGGGCTTGAGATGAGACATCCTTGCGTCATGTCATGCAGGAATCCAAACCATCAGCCTTCCGGGATCTCCCCACATTCTGTGAATCCCCTGACAGACCCCACCCCCATCCCACCCCTTCTCAGGGGGCAAGGGCACATCCTGGCATGGCCAACAGAGAGCTGCCACCATCCCTACTGCAGCCCCAAGAGCAACCAGCAGCCCCGCCACCACTGAAAAGGGCCGTGAGCAGGGCTGGTGAGCATGGTGGCCGGTGAGCATCATGGCAGCACGGTGTGAGATCACTTGGAGCTCTGCCTTAGTGACTCTTCCCACTGCAGGGCATGGGTCAGCAGGGCAAAGGACCCAGAGTGACTTGGGCGATGATGATGCAGCAGCTCTGTGGGCCAGTTGCAGTGGGCTGCACACTGCCTTCCAGTCCCTCACTGTGCACTGGTGGGGGCAGGAGAGATGGGGAGCCTCTGGCGCTGGTGGCGTGGACACCTCTTCCCGTGCAGCATGACCCTGGGGGGCTGTGCTGCATGTGGAGGCAATGGACACAGACCACACGTCAGATGAGCTGCCAGCAGCCACGTCCCAGTAGGTGGATTCTAGGGTTCCTGGGGAGCCAGCCCTCCAGCAAGGCTTCCTGGTCACTGACAATGCAGCCGACACAGCCAGGGCTGCTACGCATGGTCAACTGGTGCACTTCTGTGGTGTTGTGCACACTTTCCACCGGGCCGTGCAGGATGCGCTTGGCCTCCAGGAGGGAAAGGCCAGGTGCAATGGGGGCTCCCACCACACAGGCCCTGCTGGGGCTCATAGCCAGCCTCAATGTACACCCTGGGACACCCCCTGGTTCCGGACCTTTGCTGCTCTCTTGGAAGTGCCACAAGGCTGAGGACTGCAGTGGCTCTTGGGTGCATCGGCATGGCAAACCTCTTGGTTGCATTGGCATGGCATGTCCCATCCGGTCTATTTGAAGGGGAAAACTGTCACCCTTGACCAGCTGCCCAGGTGGAGACACTACCTGGTGCAATGTGTTAGGCAAGCCAAGGGGAAGAGGCTGGGTTGCAACCAGGAGGAGTGGGCTGGCGCCCCTAGAGGAGGCGGCTGGGTCGCAACCAGGAGCAAATTCCAACCATAATTGGGGTTGGAAGTTGCCTATTCTGGAAGGACGGGGGAAATTCCCCTTCAGATACAAATGCCTGCCTCCGATTCAAATATTTGAAGTGAGCATTAGGAGCTCCCAGGGCCCATATTTCTGAAGGAAAGATGAACTGCAGCAACACCTCTAGATGAAAAGCATCTTTTGGTTGTGACAACCCTGCTTTGACTGAACTCCCATATTTTGTTTGCATCTTGATGACAACCCTGCTTTGACTGAACTCCCATATTTTGTTTGCATCTTGATGACAGTTTGAAGCAGCAGACAATCTGAATGGAATCTGTTAAATCTTTCAGACGCACAGATAATCCAGGTACTTGCTTAATTTTTATTCAATGCACAGCTTTTATTTTTATAGACAAAATCCACGTACTTTTCTCCAGCAAACATTGATTGACAAAATCTCATTCATCTCATTCATATACCAGTCATTTGGAACACGGTCTTTAACATGGATAACATGGAATAAATAGTTAGTAGCTCAAGTTTCTCTTCTTTGGAGTAAAGACCTGGTAAACTTCTCCAAAAACATGCTAATGATACTTTCTTTTATGCTCATGTTCCACTACATTTGTGCTGGCTTCCTGTTTTTAAAAAGAGAAAAAACTCATTATCTCAAAGAAAATGTTTAATTTTTCCTTCTTTATTTCTCATATTGATAGCCTGCTCTTCCTCTAAGGACTTCAGTGCAGAATACAGGGTTATTTCACTTTATCCTCACAACAATGCTGCAAGAGAAATTAGACTGAGAGGAAGAGAAATTGACCAGGGCCCTTTCCAGAGTACACACTACAAAAGTGGCATTACTGTCTGTTAAGTGTGCTTCCGTACTGTCTGTGTTTCGACATTGCAAACCCTGTGCTGTCAGAAAGGTGTCATCTGGAAAGCTCCCAGGGCATTTTCCAGATTACCCGCTGAACAGCGGTAGTTGACTTCAGCTTGGCAAAATCGTCTTGAAATCGTAAATAGCGGTTGTTGCGCAAAACCAACACCCGGGGAGCAGTCTTTTCTAGCTTGCATGAAACTTTTGCATTGGGAAAATACAGCTTTCTATTTACAAGGTGGTAGCGCTGTATTGCAAAGAGAACACCTGAAAGAAGGCTTTGGAAATGTGGACGGCGCCTTGCTGACAGCGCAGGGACTGCGATGTAGAAACCCAGGCAGTGCGGAAGGACAATTAATAGACATGGAGTGACCCTGTTGTAGTGTCCAGTCTGGAAAGCATCCGGGAGGCTTTTTAGACAGCAGGCCTTACCACGAGGCTTTCCTGCAAGTTTGGGGCGTAACGGATATGCCGATGGAAGAAGAGGAGTTTTTAACCCTAGACATAAAACGGGCTAGGTTCCAATATGGAGGAAAACCCCTGAATGGTGTGTGAAGTGCTCTCTGAAATATTTCAGGCACTTTGGGTTAATCGGGCCGATATGTGGCCGCACACTAACCCTCCCAAAGTGAAGATGCTCCCGGAAAAAGCTCTTGCTGAAGGTGACTCAGCAAGCAACTTGATAGAGCAGCAACTTAAACCAGGTCGATTTGATCCAGGTTAATCTCACTCTTGCCACTATACTGCTGAGGATTCTTGTTCATCCATATCGGTTAACCTTTCATGTATATAATTTCAAACTGTCCTGTGAAGTATTACAGCTGATTCTTCAAAGATGGTTTTAAATTTAAATACAGAGTAAAAACCATCACCATATGCAGTCAGGGTGCAGTGCACTAAGCTGCAGAAGCCTAGAGATGTCTGTATACTCGTACCACATGTGTCTGTGTGAATGGCTCTGTGCCCACATTCATTTAAAAAGTGAACCTGGGTACAGGCCCCTCCAATGTATACTACAGATAGGAACATACTGCTGTACCTATGTGCAACATAACATTTGATAGCTGTCCCCGTACAGAGTTGTGACTGCCCTGTGCACCCTGTGCACTCATTGTGCAAGTGCTGAACATAACATGTGAATGGGTCTGATGTCAGAATATGAACGCAGAATGAAGGGTTTTAGTGGATCAGTCCATGAATTATTCACAATCAACAATACTAAATATAACATGGCAGTTATCAAAAAGATAAAATACAATTAAACCCTAGACATTTCACTAGAAATAAGATACCTTACTTTGGAATGTATCGTCATGAACAGTAATAAGAAAGTCTGTGGCTATCTCTCTGCATGAATTTAAGAAGCTTTGACTCTAATTTGAACTCTCTTTGGATACGGTGGACTGTGTTTTAGATACGCTTTGTCCTTTCCACACTGAAGAACTATTTCCTTGTGGATGTTGGTGGGATTGGACTTGAAATATACTTTGTTAATAAAGTATGGGATTCAATCTTATTTTTATGTTTTTTGTCAATTTATTTCTAGTGTTTAATTGTGTATGTTTTATGTTTTTAATAACTGTTTTTATAAAGTATAATTTGTCATAAAAGTGCCAATTGATATGTATTTAATCCCCACTGGTATGTTTCCCAGGCTATGGGAAACATCTGTCTCAGGCAGCAGTGATATAGGAAGATGCTGAAAGGCATAATCTCGTAGTGAGCAAGAGGTGGCAATGGTAAACCCCTCCTGTATTCTACCAAAGACCACCTCAGGGCTCTGTGGTCGCCAGGAGCTGGCATCGACCCGATGGCATACATTACATTTATGTATGTTTTAGGGGCGTAATTGGCTTCTCTGTGGATCGTTGCTTCATTTTCTGAATCTAGCTAACTCCGTTTGTGCTTTTTGTAAATATATGGCAGTGGAAGGAGTATTTCCTGCATGCCCAATAGTAGAATGCAGTCGTTCAGGAATGTCGGCCCAGTAATGCAATGAAATGAAGATGCAGAGACAGTCACAAGCTTTGCAGGCTCGCACGCATAGCTGGCTCAAAATTCACCAGATACTTTAAAATTGCTTCCCTTGTAAACACAAAATAATCTCAGTGTGTTGAATAGATTTCTCTTGGACTGGAATGAAAGCGGAAATATGATGAATTATAGATAGAAAGAAAGGATGACATATTAAGTGGGGTAGTCATATATTTCTGGTAGTAGAATATTGAGACCTATATTGTTTCAATTGTGTAATGCTTTCTATTGTTTTCTGTTTCACAATAATGTAACACATGAAATTAATCAAGCTGACATACACAGCAAGAAATCACCAGTGCTGTTGGGAATTCCCTCTGGAAGGAGAAACCCTTATTCATGAGAGCAGAGTGCACAGAGGCACAACACAGCGGAATTTGGTTAGGCTGAGAGTAAAATAACTTGGAGCCAGTTCATAGTCTAAATGGCTCAAGACTAAAATCGTCCTCACTGTTATTCCGTGGCAGCAGCCACTTAATGGAGGGGTTTTTTCCCTACCCCTCAAGTTTACTCTCAGGGGAAAGAGGGCTGCTTCCCCCCACCGTCCTTTCCAACAGGCCGCAGCCCCTGGTGGGGCCCCTTATCTTGATCCCTGCCTCAACCCCTGTGGCTATGCTGATCCTCTAGGTCTCAGCTTCACCTTTGACCATGACTCAGTGCTAGACCCATCTAGCAACCGCCCTTCTATTAAAGAGGAGGAAGTACTGCACCTATTTGGGTTGCTTAGCTTACTATGCTAATTCTTAGGAGGCAACCAATAGGATTTACCAGATGAATCCTAAGCATGGCTAGCACTTGAATGAGGAGGAAGTACCCTCAGCTAATAGCTGGGGAGAGGAGGCTGTCTCTTGACAGCAAAGGCGAATATCTCCCCTTTGCCTAGCAGAGTTTGCCCTGGTTTGCCTTAGCCAACTCTCTTCCCTCCCCTAAAGGGGAGGTAGATTACTGTCAATGGGAGGACTGCAACATGCAGAAGGTCCCAGGCTCAGCCACTGACAGCATCCCCCAGTCAATTCTGGAGAATTATTTGGCTCAATATAAGGTTGCTTCCTATTTATCCCCTCTTCTGAAACGTGGGTGAGCTGGTGTGATGCAGACATGAATATCTGCCAGCAAGGTGGACTTTGGGCAGGACGCCAACATGGGAGGACCTGAATGACCTCGACCTGGGGTTGGCGACCCTCTCCCCAAACAAGGGTTGCTGGCGTTTGGGTGAAGCCTCTGCCCCATCACCCACACCACAGGTGACCTGGCGCATAACAGATGCTGTGAGGAGAACCTAGTTGGCATCAATCTGGGGTTGGCAGCCCCCTCCCCAAACATTGGGAGCTGGCGTTTGGGCAAAGCCTCCGGCCTCTCACCCACGCCACAGGTGACCTTGGCGCACGACAGCTCCTGGTTGCAGAACCTTGGTTGGCCTCGACCTGGGGTTGGCAACCCCCTCCCCAAGCACGGGGAGCTGGCATTTGGGTGAAGCCTCTGGCCCCTCACCCATGCCACAAGTGACCTGGCGCATAACATATCCCGCGAGGACCAGAGGCGTCTGCTCAATGAGCATCTTGATGCGCTACTGTGCTCAGCGGTCAATGAGCGGGAAGCCAGGCTGCACCTACAACGTGGACCCATGTGCCAGATGGGCCACAGAGGCTACCAGACAGAGACAACAGCATGAGGCGGTAAGTCCGGATCCTCGACAGGTGAGTGGTGCGTGTGGAGATCAATCTACTCCAGCAGCCTCCGATCCCTCCACCAGCCACACCGTGGAGATTATCATGATTTCATCTCCCATAATGCAGCCCTCTAATGCTGAGCTGCCTGTTCCTGTGCTGCAACCTCTGTGGGAGAAGAGCATTGTATTTATTTGGTGGTCCCCCCTCCCATCTCCTAGATGCCTGCCATCCTGGTTAGTCCCTCTATGACTAAGCGAGATAATTTAGATACAGGCCGATTGCAGTGATTCACTGCAACAGCTGGGAGGCCTGAGGATGCACGTGGCTGGTGGGTCAGCAGTGGGGCGTGGGGCTCGATTCTCTCTGGCTCCTGAGTCCACCCACTCTGGACCACAAAGAAAGGAGAGGTCTAAGTGGTTCCTCCCTAGGACTCCCCCGACCTTGCGGGTCCCTTGACGCCGAAATTGATGATGATAAAATTAATAAAGCAGCTTTTCCACTTCTTCACGAGGTGTTACCACCACCTCGCAGAGGACATGGACGCACTCGACTCTCCTTAGCCGCAGGGTATCCTGGACGGCCTCACCCCGGTAGGTTGTCGTCCAAGGCTGATGGCACAACTCCGACAGAAAAGGGCACAGCTAATATAGGGGCCCCGCTCTAAGGCGACCATGGTTCGCCGGACTGGTACCCCTCTCTGTCACGGCCTCAATGCCTCTGCTGCAACGGCCGGACTTTCTGACCCAAGGGCTGTTGCTTCAGCCAGACTGGGCATGGCTCTACTACATGCCTGGAGTTAACCGCACGCAGTTAGCGAAGAGAGGGCTATTCCAGGACGGTGCAAGACACAATCTGGGCCACTAGGCGCCAAAGCACCAATAGGAATTACCAGATGATTTGGGCCGTCTTCCTCAGAAAGGCCACCTTAGATGGGCTAGGCATAAAAAGTTGAGATATGCTTGGCCAAAGTCCCCCCAAGACACGACTTTCCCTTCCTGCAGGCAGGCCTGGGCCAGGCTCTGGGACCCATTACTCTGAAATAACAGGTCTCAGTCTTAGCTTCGGTCCTGAGCCTGAGGAGAACAGGGAGTATTCAACTCCACCTCCACCTCTCTTGTTTTTTCGAGGAGCTACCAATATCGCTCTTCCACTGATTCATCTCCTTCCTTCATGGAGCCTCAAAGAGGTACTGAATGCCCTCACATGGGCCCCTTTGAACCAATTTCATCTATCCCGCTAAAGTATCTATCCGACAAGGTCCTCTCCTAGCGATGATCACTCTGGCACACAGAGTATCGGAATCGGGGGGCGCTCTCGGTTCAAAGGGAGCTCTGCGTCTTCCAGCCAGATGTGCTGGTCCCTAAGATGTAGGGTCCTTTGACCCTACCTTGGTCAAAATAAATAATTAAATATATTAACAAACTCAGTCTTCCAAGCCCATACATTCGCTTGTACGCAGTTGGCATTCCCTGGAGGGTTGCAGGGCCTGACACACCTACATTCAAAGGACCTAAGGCGGTCCGAGGCCCTCCGCTTGCCCCTCCACGTGACTTCACAGGGCTCTAAGGCGCCTAAGATGACCTTAGATCGTTGGACGAGGGCATGCGTCAACACAGCCTAACAAGCCCCGTCAACCCAGCTTCCATGGGGCATCATAGCACACTCTACCACAGGGCAGCCACCTCGGCGGCTTTCACAGCACAGGCGCTGCTAGGGGAAATATGCCGGGCATCCACATGGCCCGCCATTTCTCCCTTTCTCAAGCACTACAAAATTGGGGGACGGGTGCTCCAGCAAGTGGTACAGAACTGATCCACTTCCCCACTCCCCATGGTAACTTATAACTGCTCTGGTAAGTCCCTTTGTGAGCCGTGACCTCCTACTTCGAGGGAGAAAGAAACATTGGACCTACCGCGAAGGGTTCTTTCTCCTCTGAAGTAGGAGGTCACGCGGCCCACCCGTGGATCAGGGACTAGTGTGGTGTCAGGCCATGCCTCTCTGCGCCAACCTTTGGGACTAATTGTTCTGATGCTAACCTTGGAACAACCTCCGTTTCTACCTTGATTAATATCTCAGGGCATCCGTCCTCTATCCTACTCCCTTTGAGTGCTAACCTCTAGTTCCACAACACTGTGGAGTTCTGCAGCCCAATCATGAAATGCAACAGTCGGAACTAGGGAATCACACCTGAGCATGCTGGGAGAAGGCGGACAGACTTCAGCTACTTGAAAAACACCTGAGATTTCCTGTCTATCGGGAGCAAGGAGTGGAAGTCAACCCTTTGTGAGCCATGACCTCCTACTTCAGAGGAGAAAGAACCCTTCACGGTAGCTCCAATGTTTCTATTTCCTCTTCCATTCTCTGCCTCTTCCCATTTGGGCACTGTCTTTTCCCCTCACATTTGGGGGCTGGCTTTTTCTATACCTGGAACCTTGGTCTCATGCTCAACAGCGACCCAGCTGCCAGGCTCAGTGAAGAGGGCAGAGCCCAGCCGTCATGCCTAGCAGCAACCTCAGCCGCAGGGCTCAGTGGAGGAGGAGGTCGATGACCCAAGAGAAGGAAGTGGGTAACTGCTCCACCCATATATATTGCCCCCCCCCCAAAGACACACACACAGAGACAGGAATCAAACATTTGAGATTTTAATGTGAAGTACCCCCCCCCCCCCCACACACACACACAAATTAGACTTAAGTGCAAGGCTGCCACAAGAAGTTATTACAAACAGAGAGGGAATTTGATAATAAAGCAAATAATGTGCACCAAGCACCCAGTCCTAACAGGACTCTAGCAATAGCCCTGCTCAAAAGATGCCAGAACAAGGATGTAAAGGTAAAGTGGACCATCCAGTCTTTGTTAGAATACAGGAGGGGTTTACCATTGCCTCCTCCCAGACACTATGAGACGATGCCTTTCAGCACCTTCCTATATGGCTGCTGCCCCAAATAGGTGTTTCCCATAGTCTGGGAAACACAGTGGTGTAACTATAGGGGGGCAGGGGGGCATGTGCCCCCGGCGCCACCCCGCCGGGTCACGTAGGGGGCGCCAAAAAGTGGCTCCCCCCACCACCCCCCCGGATCGCCCGCCGAGTGTGGCGGCGGGCATGCGGGCGGCAATTCGGCAGCGGGTCGCCCGCGGAGTAGTGACAGTGGCGGCTGGTGTGGTGGCTGGCCTGGCGGCGATGGGATGGCCAGGCCTCCTCCTCAGTGTATGTAGCGGGCGCGGCCGAGCGGCGGTGCGGAGTGCAGGCAGCGACGCCGAGCCTGCCTTCTGGCCTGGTGTCGCTTCTGCGCAGGCGTGCCTGGTGTGCCTGCACAGTTGGGATGCCGACGTCTGCGATGTTGGGATGCCAGCGTCGGCGTCCCAACTGCGCAGGCGCACATGCGCAGAAGCGACGCCGGACCAGAAGGCAAGCTCGGCGTTGCCGCCTGTACTCCGCTTGGCCGCTTGGCCGCGCCCGCTACATACCCTGAGGAGGCCATCCCATCGTCGCCAGGCCAGCCACCACACCACCCACCGCCGCACTCGGCGCGGCGGGCAAGCCGCCGCCACCACCACTCCGCGGGTGACATGCCGCTGCGGCCCGCCACATCGACGCCACTGCCGTCGATCTGCTGCCTGGGCCGCGCCGGCATCGGCCTAGGTATGTGGGGGCCGGGGGGCAACGCGGGGGGGGCCCCCATTTCAGGGCGCTTGCCCTGGGCGCCGTTTCCCCCCGATACGCCACTGGGGAAACACACCAGCTGGGATTCGAACCAGCAACCTCTGGCTTGCTAATCAAGTCATTTCCAAGCTGTGCCATTAGGTGCATGTACTGGTGATTAATTGCTTCACTAGCAATTAATTAATGCTTTCATTTGGGCCTTCCTGAGTCAGCCTGAGCGGGATCTAAAATGAACTGGGCTGACATCAAAAGACATGTGACAGTGGGCACACACCTTAGAGCAGGCCTGCTCAACTTAGGCCCCCCCAGCTGTTTTTGGACTACAGCTCCCATAATCCTCAACCACGGTGGCCAATAGCCAGGGATTATGGGAGTTGTAGGCCAACAGCTTCAGGAGGGCCAAAGTTGAGCAGCCCTGCCTTAGAGGGAACACTGGCTGTGGGCCCTATGGGCCTGGATCTTTTAATTATCTAGCAGTGCCCCTACTTCTCTCCAGTACTCACTCTGCATATTTGTCAATAATCTCAATATTCCAAAGACACCACCATAAGCCTGCATTGCTGCTCCAGAGAAAGCCAGAATTTGGGTAGCACTGTCCCTGGAATATCTCACCACTTGGAGAAGTGGGGAGTGCATGTAATAGAAGATCCACTTTTGAAAAGATAACTTGGCTGTTATCGTTATGTGCACTTCTTTGAGTGGCAGAGCTCATAGATGGGGCTGGGGAGGAGAAGAAACAGAAATCTTGGCATCTCTGCAGACTTACAACTTTGTTAGCCACAGGCCTGCAGAGATGCAAATGGAATTTGGTGGATGAACATTTCTGTTGGCTCCATCACAGCTGGATGGACGCACTGCATATTTTGGGCCTTCTTTGCTCAAGATGCTCTTCACACCAGTTGTGTCATTATTTATTAGTTATTCTTCCCCTCACGGAAATGTTGCTTTTCAGAAACAGTTCAAAACTGCCGCTTCTGCAGAAATGATTGCAGGAGATGAATGAGTAAAAGATCATTTTTCAGATAAAATCAATTTAGTAGCCTAGGCAATGTGGCCTTTCAAATAATATTTTGACACAGGTCTTGTACCTTGTGTAAATAAAAAAACCCACACGATTCTAATCTGCATCCTAGGCAAACTAATGCATTGCTATATTATTTTTGAGAAGCAGAATAACGAAAGGTAGTCTAAAACATAGGTATCCTTAGGATTTCCCCCCAATTTTTTTTTTAAAAAAACAACCAATTTTAATCTCTTTTAAGAGACTGGTATAATCAAGTGTATATCAATAAACATGACAGGTGTACATTCAACGGTCAAATGGATGAAATCAATATTTGTCAAGTTTTGAAGGGGAAAGCAAACATTGTGATGCTACAAGCAGCACACATCAAAAATATGTAGAAAGACTTCCAAGAAAAGAAAAAGCTAGAACAAGTATCGATGGGTTTTCTGCCATTTCCAAGGATATACACGATCCTAGTCTGTATTCCAGGCAAACAGATATATTATTTTGAGAAGCAGAATAATTCAGTCAAAGGTAGCCTAAAACATTAGGTATGCTTAAGATTGTTTTCAATCAAAGTCCCCGCCCCCCCAATTATTTATAAATATTTTCATATTTTAATTTTATTTTTAATATTGTATTTTATTGTATTTTACAGTCTGCAGACAGATATGTATTTCTGAAATAAATATTTGAGTCAGGGAAAATTATATTGGGAGCACTTTATGCCTAAACACAGAATTCAAAATCCAATTAAAAGACAGAGCTGGTTCAGATGAACCTCAGTCCAGCAGCACCCCTTCTACATGTGATAAGACTGGAGCCTTGTCACGAATGTAGCCACCTCTAGGTCATTCAAGGATATACAGACATGTTCTCCACATCCTTTACTCAGGTGTAAATGGTGATCATCTGAATGTTTAAACAGGGTTTTGCAGCGTGTGTGGAGGGGTGATATGGAAGAGTACGTGCTTTAGAATCCAAGGGAAAGTGTGGTATGCAAGGACAAGGCAGTCAAGTGGAATCAGGAATATTGAATGAACGAGAGATGATTCGCTTATCCCATGCACAGCATTTGCACCCTAGGATTTTATTGTCCCAGAGTGCAGAGGGGCAGTTAGGATGAGGGATGCGCACGGAACTGTGGCGGGGCTGTTCAAAGGCAGCAGGGGTGCCGCTTTAAGAGTGGGGGAGGGTGCCCTTACCCTTCCTGCCACTTCCCCCCGCCGGCGTCCTTTGTTTAGAAAGCTAATCGAGGCGGCAGCATACCTCCCTGCCACCCCGTTGGCCGGATATGGCTGGAAGTCCCTGACCCTCCTGCACACGTGGGCGTGTGTGCATGCTGGTGCGTGCAGGCACATCAGGGATGTCTGGCCAATGGGGGCAATGGGGTGGCAGGGAGATGCGCTGCTGCCCCGATGAGCTTTCTAAGCAAACTGCTCCGGCAGGAGGAAGTGGCGGGAGGGGTAAGTGTACCCTTCCCCACTCTTAAAGTGGCACCCCTGCAGCCTTTGAACTGTTACCTGTGAATCTAAGGATAGATATGGTCTGGACAGCTAAGGCTATTACACCATGTATGAAAAGAATGGATATTTTGCCTAGGACTTTTTCAGACCATAATCCAATTTGTTTTACATGGAAGAAGAAAGGAATGATTTCATTTCGTTGGAGATTGAATGAATACCTCTTGAAAAAATCAGATGTTGTGGAGAAAGCCAAAAAGAAGTTAAAGGATTATTTTGAATTGAATTTAAATCAAGGAATGGACAATAAAATAATCTGGGATGCAAGTAAAGTGGTTATGAGAGGTTTTTCAAAACAGCAAAATGCATATTTTAAAAAGCAAAGAGGATTGAAAAAAGAGACACTATTGATGCAGATCTCCAAAAAAGAAAGGGAACTATTATGGTCCAAAGATAAGAAGACAGTTACTCAAGCTATCAAAATGTTACAACAACAACTTTCTATGTTAGTAGCAAATGAACTTGCACGGAATTTGAAGCATGTTAAGCAAAGGACATTTGAGTTCGCAAACAAACCAGGCAAGTTGTTAGCTTGGAAAATTAGATCTGCGGGGGGGGGGATAGTACATATCCAAAATACTTACAAAAAATGGGCTCTCTTATGATGGAAAGGAAATAAGAGCTGAATTTTACAAATATTATTCAGAACTATACAAAGGTAAAATAGTTGAAGACCAAAAAATTGAGCAGTTCCTTAGGACCAAAAATATTCCAAAACTCTCTAAGGAACAAATAGAAATTAGGAATGCTCCGATAACAATCATGGAAATAAGAGAAGCAATAAATTAAAGTAAGCCCAACAAGGCCCCAGGTCCTGATGGATTGTCAGCTTTGTACTACAAGTCATTTAAAGATCAAATTTTACAGCCTTTTCAATGGACTATGAATGATATTTTACAAAAAAGGATTATGCTGGATTCGTGGAAGTATGCAAATATTGCAGTAATCCCCAAACCAGATCAAGACTTAACGTTAGTCAAAAATTATAGACCAATCTCACTTTTAAATAATGATTACAAACTTTTTGCTGCCATTCTGGCAAGAAGAATGAAGGTTATATTAAGACATTTTATTCATGAAGATCAAGCTGGCTTCTTGCCAAAGAGACAATTGAGAGATATTGTGAGAACAGTCCTGAATGTATTGGAGTATTATGAAAAACATAATGATAAACAGATGGCGATGATTTTTCTGGATGCAGAGAAAGCTTTGGATAATGTTTCGTGGCAATTTATGTGGAGATTATTAGATGCAATGGGTGTTGGCAGTAACTTTATTAGGGCAATTAAGACAATTTATTCGGAGCAGTATGCTAAGATTATTGTAAATGGGGAATTATCAGACAACTGTGAAATACAAAAAGGGACTAGACAAGGATGTCCACTTTCCCCATTGCTTTTTATATTGGTTCTAGAAGTGCTTTGTAGAAGTATTAGAAAAGATGATAAACTACATGGCCCCCAAATTGGGAAACAAGATTACAAGTTGAGAGCCTTTGCGGATGATGTTGTGGTGTTTTTTTTTAGAAAATCCAGTGGATAAGATTGGAAGACTCTTAGATAAAATACAACCATTTGGCCAGTTGGCTGGATTTTATATAAACAAGGCCAAAACTAAGGTTCTGACTAAAAATATGGATCAGAAATCTAAGGACAGATTCTCTGAAATAAGTGAGTTGAAAGTGGAGAAGAAAATCAAATACTTGGGGGTCTGGTTAACAAATAATAATTCTTTGTTGTTTACAAATAATCATGTTAAAATATGGAATACAGTGAAAATTGATTTACAAAGATGGTCTAAATTGAATTTGTCTTTAATGGGAAGAATCTCAGTGGTGAAAATGAATGTCTTGCCTAAAATGTTATTTCTTTTTCAGACTATTCCTATAATTAACACTCCAACTTGTTTTAAGCAATGGCAGAAGGATATAACTAAGTTTGTTTGGCAAGGGAAAAGACCAAGAATTAATTTTAAGAATCTAACAGATGCAAAGGAAAGAGGTGGTCTTACCTTGCCGGACTTAAGGTTGTATTTTGATGCTGTTTGTTTGACGTGGCTAAAAGAATGGATAACATTAAGAAACCCTAGAATACTTGATTTGGAAGGATTTGATAGAAGGTTTGGATGGCATGCGTATCTGTGGTATGAAAAAAGCAAAATACATAAAGATTTTTTGAACCATTATGTAAGAAGGAGTTTAATGAGGGTGTGTCTGAAATATAAAAATTGGTTGGAACCTAAAACTCTGTTATGGATATCTCCGATTGAAGCTTTATCACGTAAAGAAGTAAATATGCAATTGCATTGGGGTACCTATAGGGATTTGTTATATTTTTAGGAAAAGGACTGTAAGTTAAAAAGTTTAACTGAAATACAAAATTTGGTTAGAGATTGGTTTCAGTATCATCAGTTAAATGAAATATATAAGAAGGATTTTAAAGTTGGATTTGAGGATCAGATTTCAAGCTTTGAGAAGGAATTATGTGAAAATGATGAAAAATTAGTTTCTAAAATGTATCAACTTCTACTTCTGGAAGAGACAAGAGAGGAAGCGGTTAAAACGACCATGATAAAGTGGGCTCAAGATGTGGGTCATAATATAGAAATGGCAGCCTGGGAAAAATTATGGAAAACCGATTTAAAGTTTACTGCATGTTATGCTTTAAAAGAAAATGATTACAAAATGATGTCTAGATGGTATCTGACACCAAAAAAATTGGCATTAATGTATAAAAATGTTTCAAACAAATGTTGGAAGTGTCGACATTCTGAAGGCACTTTTTTTCATATGTGGTGGACCTGTGGGAAGGCTAAAGCCTATTGGGATATGATCTATAATGAGTTAAAGAAAATATTTAAAATGACATTTCCTAAGAAGCCAGAATCCTTCCTGCTGGGAATAACACAAGGTGTAATTTCTACAACTAATATAACATTTCTTATGTACGCTTCTACGGCGGCCAGAATTATATATGCACAGAAATGGAAGTCTAGTGAACTGCCTTCAAAAGAAGACTGGCTGATAAAAATTTTGGAATATGCAGAGATGGCAAAACTTACAACACTAATAAGAGACCAAAATTTGGAATGCTTTAAAGAAGATTGGAAACCATTCTTGTTGTATCTAAAGAACTATTTTCCTACTATGGACTTTACAGCAGGGTTTGAAATTTAGTAAAAAACCGCAGGTTGGGTAGATTAACTGTGTTTGTAAGGGTTTAAATTTATGTTTTGAATTACTATTATAGCAAGGGCAAACTTTATAGCTGATGATTCACGAAGAGATGTGTGCGGGAAGTCCATCTTTGTGTATTTGTGTATGAATGACAATATTACTATTGTTAAAATCAATAAAAATTGAATTTGCAAAAAAAAAAAAGAATCTAAGCATTTCAATTGATCTCTATGTATTGATCCTAGGGTATATAGTTAACGGAGAACTGAGCTCTTGCTACACCATTTTGATGGTAGCTGAAAAAAGTCCCCTCCATCTTGTATTCCTGAACGTATGTCAGTGGGAAAGAATCTGCTTAGTATGCTTTGGTTCTCATACTGAGGAGCCGGGTAGAAGGACCACTGGACAGCTCACACACCTCCACGGCCATCTGCTCGGCTGCGCAGCGGCTGGAATTGGAATAACTTTTAAAAAAAACATGGAGCTTTGCAGCGGTAGGTGGGGGGAATTCCTCAAGTCGCAGACCGGCACTCAACTCGTCGTGGACCGGCACCGGTCCGCGGACCGGCCATTGAGAAACTGTGCCCTACATAGCCACTTTGTTAACTCTGCAGCATTCAATAAAGCTTCTCGGAACTATAAAGTTTTCTCCTCCTTGGTATGTACAAAATTGGCTATCATCTACCAAGTAGATAGTAACCCGTTAGTTAACACCGCCACGGTTCTTAACTACCCCTCTACATGCATTCCAAATATTAAAGTACCCACCCACCCCCCACAAACACACACAATTTGTGGAACAAATGCTGGGCTGAGGAGATGTATGAACTTTCATCTCTGTTGTGGGGTGGACTTGGGTGAATTATTCTCCAAATAATCTGTAATGTATGGTCATTTGCTCATGCTGATCGTAGCAGGAATTGCTAGGCAAAGGAAACCTAGGAGAACCTTTTCTGTGCTGGACTGGAGACACTGATGTTTTCGGGGATGGGGAGAGGGAGGGAGGGAGGGAGGGAGGGAGGGAGGGAGGGAGGGACGGGTGTTAGTAGGAACTGTATATACCATCAGAGACTACACTGCCACAGCTTCACTTACCTCAATCTGCTCGAGAAAGAAGCTGCTCCATTGACACACCATATTATGCTATAAAATTCTGTCTATGCTGCCGGATATATCAAGTTCAGATGAAGAAACATGTCGTGCAATCATTCATTTGAGAATGAGATGCAAAATCCAGCTGTCCTGTGAACAGGGGCATGGCAGATTGAAGAGGGCCCTGGCTGAAAAGTGAAGATGGGCCCCTGCCCCTGCCCCTACCCCACCCCCCTCTTCTTCAGAGAGGCATGAGTGGGAAAGCAAAGGACAAGCTGTCACCAAGGCCGGTGGGTCCCTCTCCCCCTGGGCTTCAGGGACCTTTGTCCCCCATTGTTCAATTGTAGCCACGCCCCAGCTTGAGAATATTTTATTGAAAAAACAGGATAGAAATCATGCTTCTAGACAAAGACCTTTAGCTACACTAAATATGTCTGTGTTGGATGTCTGCCTTACACTTGAAACATCTCTTCATTTATGAATTCCTTCCCACCAAAACACTAAACACACTTCTTTTTAAAAAAAGTTTGTAGAACTCCAGATTTTTAAAAAAATCTTTGTCAGGCTGAACTGCAAAACTAGGAAACACTTGATAAAATGGCAGCCTGTCAATCAAACGCAAAAAAGAAGCCAGAGGTTACTGAAAGGAGAAATAAATGGAAGAGCAGCATTGAAGCCAGGTAAAAAAAATTCAACAAGATTTTTTTTAAAAAAAGATTGGTCGGGGTGGGGAGAGAGATTAAATTACATTCCTTCATCTTATCTGACACACTCTAGTTGGTGTATGAATTGTTTAAGACAGTGCCTCCTTAGAACAAGGAAAGTGGCTATTCTAGGCCCCCATTGTGAAGGTTCCTTTTCACCTGCCAGCAACACAGACAGGGCAGCTGTGGCACTATAGAGGAAGGAGGTTACGGCGTTCAGGAAGTGACAGCAGGAGGAGGAGGAGGAGGAGGAGGAGGAGGAGGGAAAGAAAACAGGAGGAATCCACTAGCTCTTGGAGGCAGTTCTGAAGGAATGCAGCGTATTACTTTCTTCAGTGACTGAAAGACTCAACCCTAAGTGCGTCCAAGTTTTATTGATGGTTGGTTTGAATTTGTTTTATATGATGGATAGTTGGGTTTTAATTGCACACTGCCCAGAGATTTTATGTAGTGTGGTATATACATATGATAAATTAATAAAGAAAGTTCTGGAACCCTGTAGACTTCTATCAAAAGGAACAGTCATCTGCTCTCGCTAAATGAGTGGCAATGGTTCTTGGTATGCTAGCCATATCTGTAATCATGGGGGAAGTTAACATCTCAAGAGCCTAGAACTCTTAATGCGTAAGCAGAACCCTTTGCTACTGTGTTGGGGGTTTTTTTAGAGATGACCCTCGGGGTTCTGTTCTCACCTATAGACGTAACTACAGAAATGGCAAATAACGGAACCTTACCCCTATGGGAATCTAGAAGCAGCCACCGACCTGCTCTACGCTGCCTCCTGGTGGGCACATGATAGCATTGCCACACTCTGGAAAGAGCAGAGAACAGAGCCCGTGGGGGGGGGGAGGGGGAGGGGGGAGAAAGCAAACCGATGTGTGTCCCCGCAGCTGTGAATGGGTGTCAAGATGGCACCGAAGGAAGGAGTCCTTGTGTCTTGCAGAATCAGGAGCAGACCCCAGCCACAAAGGTGGCTCTTTGGATGAATGGCAGTGGATGGAGGTGGAGGTGGAGGTGTCTGCTCTGAGGGGCCTGCGGTGGTGGTTTCGCTTGAAACAGGGTGGGCAAGAGAGCCCTCTGATTTCTCAGACAAACAGATAGAAGAACGTGAAGGGTGAGGTTTGAAAGAACCATTACTACTAGTACTACTACTACTTATATTCCTCATTTTGACACAAGTTTCCAAAACAGTTTATGTAATAATAATAAAGAAAGGTAATAAGAAGAAGAAAGAAAGAGTAATAATAAAGAAAGAAAGATGGATTCCCTGTCCCCAAAGGGCGCACAATATAAAAAGAAAGATAAAATAGACACCAGCAACCAACACTGGAGGGTTACAGTGCAGGGGGTAGAAAGAGCCAAGTGCTCCCCTCCCCTGCTCCATGAAGAGAATCCCCACTTTGCCCTCCACTTGGGGTCCTCTTGCCCAGTTGGCAGGAGTTGCCCCCAAGTCCTGAAGCAAACTCTAGGGGCAAGAGGACCAATGGCCATTGCTGAGGCTCGTGACACATCCTCTAGATAGGCAAGAGGACAAGAGGACCAATGGCCATTGTTGAGGCTTATGACACATCCTCTTTCATGACACCTCCGGGGCTCAGCTGCTCTTTGTGGGTGAGTTAGGCGAGGAGGGAGGAGGCGAGGTGGAGAGGAGCTGGAGAGAGAGAGAGGAAAGAGAGTACTAGAGTTCGTTTCTGTTTTTCAAATTTATTTATTTATTTATCCATCTATTTATCCATCTATTTGTTCATCCATTCATTTATTTATCTATTTATTTATTTATTCAGTGTTACAGTTAGTGTTAGTGTTGTTTATATTGTTGTTTGTTGTTTGTTTGTTTGTTTGTTTGGGGTGGTTTTGGGAGGGGTCTAGGAGGGAGGGAGGGACAGTCAGCTTTTAGTTACAGGAGGGATAGTTAGTCAGGGGGGAAGAGTTAGACAGGGAGGGAAATGGGGGAGAAGATGAGGAAAGACCTCTTCGCAATGTAAGTTGGATTTCATCACAGCTTTGCCTGTCTCCCTCTGTTCCTGGGCCAGGTCTGACTAGAGTCCCCTGCCCACCCAATTAGGAAGGGCAACAGCTGTGAAGACACCTATTGTGATGTGCTC
Organism: Hemicordylus capensis; assembly: GCF_027244095.1. NCBI lineage: Eukaryota > Metazoa > Chordata > Lepidosauria > Squamata > Cordylidae > Hemicordylus > Hemicordylus capensis. Next base: position 163,041,438 of record NC_069658.1, read on the forward strand.
CACAGATGTCCCAATTCTAGGGGAGAATTTGAATCCACCCCTCATTTAGCTGGATGAGAACAGAGCTCAGAGAGGAGGTCTGGAGATGAGTGTTTTTTAAAGTCTAAAACAGCAAGGGTTTGTTTCAAAGAAGTTACAAACTTAGATAGAAAGCCTGCACCCTGTACTAACTAGCTCATGGGGAGGGAGGGAAGGAAGGAGGGAAGGAAGGAAGGAGTTTACCGGGAGTGTCAGCCCATCAGATGAAACTCAGAGATGGACAGAGCGAGCGAACAAGGGGACAGTCCTAAACTCTCTTCCTCTGTTCCTAATCTATGAGTGCTGAGAATCGATGCTTATGGAGTCACATTTCCAACATGGGTCCCATCAATCTATGGGCCCCATCATCTGTCATCAAGTGTGAAGACAGTCAGATAAAATTCAATGTGGGGAGAGCTGGTCTACCAGTTGGTTTTCTGGGAGGACTAGTCTATTATTATTATTTCTTGTTTACACAGTCAGACAGGTGTTACTGACTGGTTTGTTTTATCCAGACATCGAGTCCTTCCCAAGGACCTGGGATGCCAGAATTTTATTGTCAATGGTTATAGATATCGTCGCAGAATATAGGCTGTTCCCAGTAAAGCTGCCTTTTGTAATTGGCTGATGGTGATTTCTGTGGCCCCTATGGTGTTGAGGTGCTCTTCAAGGTCTTTTGGAACTGCACCCAGGGCGCCAATTACCACTGGGATGATTTGGGTCTTCTTCTGCCACAGCCTTTCGATTTCAATTTGTAGATCTTTGTATTTGGTGATTTTTTCAATTTCTTTTTCTTCTATTCTGCTATCCCCTGGTATTGCTATGTCGATTATTTTGACTTGTTTTTCTTTCTTCTCGACTATAGTGATATCTGGTGTATTGTGTGGCAGATGTTTGTCTGTTTGTAGTCAGAAGTCCCATCATATTTTTACATCTTCATTTTCTTCAACTTTTTCAATTTGATGGTCCCACCAATTCTTGGCTACAGGTAGCTTGTATTTTTTGCAGATGTTCCAGTCTATCATCCCTGCTACCTTGTCATGCCTTTGTTTGTAGTCAGTCTGTGCGATCTTCTTACAACAGCTGATCAGGTGGTCCACTGTTTCATCTGCTTCTTTACAAAGGCGGCACTTGCTGTTTGTTGTGGATTTTTCGACTTTGGCTCTTATTGCATTTGTTCTTAGTGCCTGTTCTTGTGCAGCCAGTATTAAACCCTCTGTTTCTTTCTTCAAGTTGCCATTCTTAAGCCATTGCCAGGTCTTGGTGATGTCTGATTTTCCACTTATATTGTGTAAATATTGACCATGCAGGGGCTTATTTCTCCATTTTTCTGCTCGGTTCTTGACTTGTTCTTTCTTGTAGGCCTGTTTTGTTTCATTGGTCTTGAATAGTTTCGTGTTCTTGACCATTTGAAGTGCATCTTCTTCACTGTCCCTTATATATTCTTCAAGGCCTCTTTCCTCCTCCTCTACTGTTTGATGGACTTGCAGCATTCCTCTTCCACCTGAGCTGTGAGGGAGGTAGAGCCTATCCACATCACTGTGGGGGTGCAGAGCATGATTGATGGACATGATTTTCCTGGTCTTACAATCTAGCGTCTCTAGCTCTGCCTGGGTCCAGTTTATTATTCCTGCAGTGTATCTAATAACAGGTATAGCCCAGGTGGTTTATGGCTTGTATGATGTTCCCGCCATTGAGTTTGGACTTGAGGATTTTTCTGACTCTCCTGATGTATTCACTTCCACATTTTCTTTTAACTTCAGTGTGTGTGATGTTATCAGCCTGGAGAATGCCCAAGTATTTGTAAGGTTCTTTCTCTTCCAAGTTCTTGATCTTGCTTCCATTGGGCAGTTCTATTCCTTCTGTTTTTGTTATTTTCCCTCTCTTCATTATTAATGCAGCACACTTGTCTAGTCCAAACTCCATTGCTATATCGCTACTGAATATACGGACAGGGTTTAGCAGTGATTCGATTTCTGACTGGGACTTTCCATAGAACTTCAGATCGTCCATGTACAGCAGATGGTTGATTTTACTGGATGTTTTAGATGTTTGGTATCCGAGGCTTGTTCTGTTTAGTATTTGTGAAAGTGGGGTCATGGCGATTAGAAACAATAGAGGGGATAGTGAGTCCCCTTGGAAAATGCCTCTTCTAATGCTAACCTGTCCAAGTGCCTCGCCATTGATTGTTAACTGTGTACTCCACATGCTCATTGCTTTTTAAAATAAATATCTGAATGTATTTGCTGACACCAGTTGTTTCTAAACATTTTAGTATCCATGTGTGAGGCAATGAATCGAAGGCTTTCTTGTAGTCAATTCATGCAACACTTAGATTTGTTTTTCTTCTCTTGCAGTTTTCTAAAATCATTTATTATTATTATTATTATTATTATTATTAATAATAATAATAATAATAATAATTCAATTTCTATACCGCCCTTCCAAAAATGGCTCAGGGCGGTTTACAAAGAGAAATAACAAACAAATAAGATGGCTCCCTGTCCCCAAAGGGCTCACATTCTAAACAGAAACATAAGACACACACCAGCAACAATCACTGGAAGTACTGTGCTGAGGGGTGGATAGGGCCAATTACTCTCCCCCTGCTAAATAAAGAGAATCAACATGGTAAAAGGTGCCTCTTTGCCCAGTTAGTCTAACCATTAACCCAATTGGTAGACCAGCTCTCCCCAGAAAAATGGTCCTTGACATAACACTGTTTTTCTGGGAAGACCTGCTCTACCAGTTGGGTTTAATGGGTAGACCAGCTCTCTGTGGTAAAACAGAATCGATTTGACAATGGAGTGCCAACTTCTAGTATGCAGTCCACACCCAGCAGCAGTGTCATCTCCACTTCCTAGTCCAGCAGCATGGTGTCCCTAGCAGCGCCAATGCAGCCGGCACACCAGTGTTAGTTGCACGTGAAAAGTGACTCCTGGCTAGGGCACTGGCCTTCACTTCATCTTGTGGCAGCATACGCCCAAAACCCATCCCAAACATGATGCACGATGGTGCACCTCTGTCATGCCTCCCATTCTTGTCTTCTTTCTAAATAAAAGGTCCCAGTTGCCTCCACCTTTTCCCTTCCAGGAGGGAGCTGCACCCCTGAGCTCTTTCATGGTCCTTTTCTATACCTTTCAAAGCTCTAACATAAGCTTGGTGTGTTGGGTTGAGCAGAACTGCACACAATGTCTCTGCACCAATGCGTTTTGGCAGCTGTCTCAACTTAATTCCTCAGCCAGAAAGAAGACAATGCAATAGCTGGAAACATATTAGGCTACTTGTCTCGCTGCCCCGGCTGTTCTGCAATCCTTCCCTGTCCCATTGGCCCCCTCTCCTCCAAATGTCTGCTTAAAGGTCTCTTGCTCACCTTCTCTCCGCTCTCTTCTAGGTTGCGAAGGGTCTGCAGCTGCTGCAGGGAGCAGTTTCAAGCCTCCCCCTCATGTGACTCCATCACGGGCAAGCCCCCCCAGACAGAGGTTCTGGCAGAGGAGGAACCGGATTGAGCCCTCTCTGGCTCCTCCTCCAACTGTGGCTCCTCCTCCAACTCCGGATCCTCCGCCAACTCTGGCTTCTCCGCCAACTCTGTCTTCTCCGGTTCCACAAGGGGGCTCCCAGGCATCTTCAGGAGTCACCATCGGTGAGGAGGTGCCCCAGGCTCCTGGGGAATGTTTGGGACTGGGAGTGACTGAGGAGGGTGGGATAGGTATTGCTTAGCAAACAGGCAGATTTGTGGACCTTCATTCAAAATTAATGGGCCTGAATGTCTTCTTCCCTTCCAGACTTCCAGAGCCCTGCAGCAGAGAAAATAAGAGAACGAGATCAGGTAGGGTATCATGGAGTAAAGGGCAGCCCTCCACAGAGCCCAGGTCATTTCTGTGAGAGGCATTTGCCCCATAGGGGATCTGGGGGCACCCACCCTCTGCTCTGATCCCTTTCCCAGTTCTGCTGCAGTCTCCCCGAGAAGCAGCAGAATAATCCATGGAGGGGGTGGGTTCTCAAGAGAGGACTTGAAGCGACCCTCAAAGTAAGGGTGTCTGGTCCATTTCCAGGAAGTCACAGAGAAGTCCTTCCATCACTAACGGCTCAGTGCTTCTAATTTTCAGGTCATCCTCTGGTGGACAACCTTGCTGACTTCCATCGTGGAGAGAGTGCATGACGCTGAATCCAGGTGGGAGTATCCAGTGGAATTCAGCAAGGTGATGGCTGTGAAAGCCGTTTTGGTGAGTGAGACGCAGCAGAGAATGGAAGAGAATGGCCAAGCGCAGGCTCAGTCTCAACTTGACCTCCAAGACTGTGTGATTGCGGTATCATCTTGTTTGTTTCTTTGTTCTTCTATTTATTATTTCTCTGAGTAAACAACTTTGGAAACCTCTGTTGAAAAACAGTGTGAAAATGTTGTTGTTGGAGCGATCCCAATGAAGTCCATGGGTACTGATCAACTCTCCTCTGCTCTTTACCTTCTCCCAGGAGATAATGGAGGATGTTAACGCACATCCGGACCCTGGCTCCTTATTCAGGAAAACCCTGGACACCGTCACGGAGCTGAAGTAGACTCATAGCCATAAGGGATTAAATAGGAGGGGTTTGTGTCAGGAAAGGGCAGTGGCAAACTAGACAAGATCTGTAACTGGATCTGCCCCTTTTAAAAAGATGACAATGAATGTAAAGGGGTTTTGTAAAATCTTCTTAAGTTATAAGGCTAGAGGCAGATAAGGCTAGAGGTAGCCTTATCTGCATCAGAGCCTCCCCAGGCCTGGATTGGTCATTTTTGAAAAAAGAAGAGAAACCGTCACAGACCAACCGTCTTGACACTTGCTTTGTTGCCCTGTTCCTCTTCTCTCCATGAGCTTCCCTTGGCTGAATCACCAGCCCTGCTCACACGATGAAATCTTATATTCCCCCCTCCCCCCTTCCAGCAAAATCAAGCCGCCGTTGCCTGAGGAGCTGCGGTCGGCAGTGCTGCACGTGGCGGTGTCCGGGGCCAACTACCTGGAGCCAGGGACACAGGTAAGTTCTCCTTGAGCTTTTTCCTCCTGTGGCACAGACTCCTGCTGCTTCTACTCCTGGGGCCCTTGCAATGGTTTGACTGCCTGCAGAGGTTCTTCCTTACATTTCTGATCTTCCGGGATCATTGTGAGTAGCCTTTCCTATTTCCAAATAGCCTGGTTGTTTCTCGGCCCAACTGGAATCAAACACCATACTGCCATAAGCATGAGTGCTTTTTCAGTATTGTGTTCTTAAGATGTGTTGTCTCTCCTACTCATGCCTGATCTTCTCTTTCCCCCCTAGAATGAGACCTTTCAATCTCTTCAGAGAATGATTAGGGGGTTTCTGGAGGAGGCCCCCTCGGTCCACAACTTGACCAGCATCTTGACGGTAAGTGCAATTTAATGTGTAATGTGCAATTTAATGTGTAATGTGCCCTATTCAGACACTAGGCAGTACGTGTGTACAGGTGTCTGAACACTTGGACGTGATTTTGTCTGCATGACTGTAGTTGCATTCCTTTAAAAAGTGAACCAGGGTAGAGGCCCCAATATGGCATGGTCCAGATGGGAAGAGTCTAGCAGTGCCTGCCTTCCACAGCCTGTCTGTATAGCTGTCCCTGTGTACACTTCTGCACCTGTGCACTGTCCACTCGTCGTCCAAATGTTGAAGATCAGGTGTGAATGGGGCTTCTGTCTTCATCCTTGACTGAACTGGATTGGGGGGGATGTTTGTACAGGAATAGATCCCTCTGAAACTTGTTTGGGCAGTCAGTCAATGGGTATCCTGTAATGGGGCCAATTCCTTCCGGGCTTAGCTCTCAGTCGCATGGCCAGGGATGATTGAGGCCAGTGCAATGACTGAGCTGCTCTTTCAACCCACAGGAGCTCCAAAGGTACAGCACTGCAAAGGATCCCCAGCTACAGGCTCTGGCCCAGGAAGCCTGCAGCTGTCTCCTGCAACATGCGGCCAGCCTGCCAGCTTTTCATGTAAGTCCCCCTCTGTGGACATGGCTTGGCTCTTCTTCAGAATCCTCTGGGACCCCTGCCAGGTGCCAGCTTCAGAAGAAGACCTCCTATTGGTCTCTGGTCACCCTGGGGCTGCCTGGCAGCACACCTGCTGCAGAAGGGCTGTTTCCACTGGGGCTCACCCAATGCCCCTTGGGACAGCAGCAGTGGCAGGAGGAACAGCAGAGAGCTGGGTTCCCCCTGTGTCTCTTCTGGCTGCCCAGTGCCCCAAAGAGCCATGCTCCATCTTTGGTAATCCTCAGCTTTGCACCCAACTGTATCATCTTTTTGATACTCATAGACATGGAAAAAGAAGTCCACATATTGAATAAATAAAATGCATCTCTATCTCTGCAGCTGAAAACACGGAAGTATGCTTTCCCGGTAGCATCCAAGAGCAGCATCCAAGGTAACTTGGGCTATTTCCAGGGAAGTGGGGAGGGCGGAACTGTATCCCTGTAGACCCTCCTTCGTTGATTCAATATGCACGAGTCCCTCCTTACCTCTGATCCAAGTCAATTCAAATAAGAAAATCAAGTCTCTTCTCTTCTCTTCAGATGACCTTGTGTTGGAAGAATTTGACGAAGAGGAGGAGTTTGGTAAATGTATGAGCATCAGAAAGGAGAGAGTGGGAATGATTGAAGAGCCATTTGATATGCCAGAGACTTCATGTTTTGTTTTCTGTTTGGTTTTGCAGGGTGAGAGATAACTGCTGTTCAAACCAGAAGAATATGCTATCCTAGACACCAGGCCAGGTTTATCCAACACTTGCTTGGGCTGATGGCATCATCCCCTGTGGCACTGCCCCAGGCCTTTCTTCGCCTAAGGACTTTACAGGCCTGGTTTCTGCGCAGCTTTCGCCCGCAAAGACACTCTCAACAGTGGCTCCTTGCAGCGCCTCGCAGGGGGCAGTCTCCTGATAGACATGCACGTCCAACCTCACTCAAGGGACTCTATTCCACATGCGAAGGCCCACCCTTATGATCACCACAGATGCCATCCCCAGTACGGGATGGGGAGCGCATTTCAAAGACCTAGTGGTCGCTGGGACTTGGACAAAGGCAGAACGATGCCATCACATCAGTTATCTCAAGCTCAGGGTGATCTTCTTGGTGCTCAAGGCTTTCTGTCATTGGATAGAAGGATCTGCTGTACTCCTCACAGACAACACTATGGCCGGATCTTACCTGAACAGACAGGGAGGGACAGCATCTCTTTCTCTGCTCAGTCTGGCAATGCGACTCTGGATGTGGTGCCTGGAGTGGGGAATTTGGCCTTTGGCAGTACACATCCAAGGGAATGTCAACACTTTGGTGGATGCACTGAGTCGTGAAACATCCTTTCTCACAAATGGTGCCTGGATCCGGGCATGCTGTGCAAGATCTTCCACAAGTGGAGAGCTCTGCGTTGAGATGTATTTGCGTCAGCCCAGAATTCTCAGTGTGTGCAATTCTGCAGCAGGGTGGGAAGGGATCCGGAGTTGGAAGAGGACGCCTTCCTCCTGCACTGGGGCAACCAACTCCTGGACATGTTTCCTCCATTCCCCTTGATACCAAGAGTCCTACCGAAAATTGTCCAGGTCGAGGCCATATGTATCCTAATCGCACCATGGTGGCCCAGGCAACTCTGGTTCACCACACTTCTTCAGTTGTCACACAGGACGTACCAGCATCTTCCATCGTTACCATACCCTCTGATGGGGGAAGGCAGCTGTTGTCTCCAGCTGGACGTGGAGTCTCTGCATCCGACTGCCTGGTGGATAGAGGCGCAACCTCCTTCAGTGAGCCGGTGCAGGCAGTGCTGATGGCGGCAAGGAAGCCTTCCACCTTGAAATCTTACTCAGCCAAATGGACTTGCTTCTCTAAGTCTATGGCTGACAAGGGTGTTTCTGTGACTGAAGCTCCTTTGTCATTCATTTTTGATGATTTGCTGTCTCTGAAAGACAAAGGATTGTCTGTTTCTTCCTTAAGGGTTCACTTAGCGGCTATAGCCGACAGGCATTCTGTGTCTGGTTTGTTCTCTCACAAATTGGTTAACAGGTTTTTGAAGGGGATGCTCCATTTGTTTCCACCTGCCCCTAAATCTGTCCCACCTTGGAATTTTCTATTGGTTCTGAAGCAGTGAATGAAGGCTCCTTTCGAACTCATGGCTACATGTAACTTTAAACTGTTGTCCTTAAAAAGAGTGTTTCTCGTTGCAATTACCTCAGCTAAACGAGTGAGTGAAATTAAAGCATTGCGCTCTGATGCCCCTTATTTGGTGTTCCATAAAGATAGAGTTGTATTAGAGCCTGATGTTTTTTTTGCCCAAGGTGGCTGCTGAGTTTCGCATGTTGCAAGATATTTCTTTGCCTACCTTTCCCCCTACACCTACCTCAGATGAGGAGCGTGCATACCACTCACTGGACGTTAGGAGGGCTCTTGCCTTCTTTAAAGACAGAACGCAATCCTTCTGCAAATCTAAGTTTTTGTTCATTTCATATGCAGACCCATCAAAGGGACTACCAGTCTCATCGCAAAGGATTGCCGCTTGGGTCAAGGAGGCTATCTCCTTGGCGTATCAATGGGCTTCAGAACCCCTGCCTGTCTGTTTTAGGGCACACTCCATGCGGGCAATGGCTACCTCATCGCTTTTCTATAACCTTGTCTCTATGTCTGACATTTATAAGGCCACTACATGGTCACGTCCAACTACCTTCATCCGACATGATGCTTTGGACTTTCACTCCAGGTCTCAGGCAATGTTTGATGCCTCTGTTCTGCGTTCTGCTTCCATGGAGAAATAAAGTTTGCTTCTTTGATTTCCTTTGTTGCGTTATTTCTCTCCTGGGTTTGGGCTGCACCCTCCATCCAGGTACGATAGCTTGCTATTATCCCATGTGTGGTGCACAGAGCCCATGAAGAAGAAAGGCAGGTTGCTCACCTGTAACTGTAGTTCTTCAAGTGGTCTTCTCAAAGACCACACAAGCCACCCATCCTCCCTGCTGCAACGTGTTCTTGTATGTGCTTAGGTTTGGAGCTGCGGAGGTCTCAGGACTGAGGGAATCAGGCAAGCTGTCAGACAGGGGGAGCTGGTTTTCCCACTCTTTTTTCCTTATAAGGTAAAGCTTTAGAAGTTTCCGGACCGTGGATCTGTGCAGTTTCCAATCCCATGTGTGAATGCACAGAAGACCACTCAAAGAACTACAGTTACAGGTGAGCAACCTGCCTTTCTCCCCTGTCATTTCAGGCAGCGCTTGCTGCCTAAAAGCATCTATTTCCCTTTCTCTCCCTTGCTGGAGGGAGATACAGGGAAATAGGTGCTTTCAGGCAGCAAGCGCTGCCTGAAAAGAACATTGGAGTGCTTGGTCAGGGCCCGGGCATGGGCGGGGGGAGTTTGATAGGGGCTCTTCCAGAACCCGAGCCACGCCCCCCCCTCTTGCGGAATTCAGCAGTCCTTTCCATTGGCGGCCTGGGTTCTCTGAACCCGTTCGCATGATGGTGGCTCCGCCCCTGGTCGGCCTGTTGGATTAGGAATCCATAGGAGTCTCTAATTAGGAATCCATAGGCTCTGTTGATCCTTTTGGATCTCTTGAGTCTCAGCAGTTTTTTATATCATTGATCATTGTCTCCTGGAGCCCCTGAAGGGGTCCTTCTGCTTCCACGGCTGTGCTTGTGGAGAAGTGCTGCAAGATTGCAACCCATTTCCAATGGAGTGAGAAGGGCAGGCGCATGCTCTGTGAGCAGCAGCGTGAGCTTGACCTCCCTCGACACCTCATCCATGGGGATGTTGAGAACTGGTGGGTCGCCACCCTTCTCTTGCTTCAGCACCTGCTAAAGCAACAGGTGGCCATCCACAACTTGGCAAAGTATCGTGGTGTGTGTGTGTGTGTGTGTGTGTGTGTCCTCTCCAACTTGGAGTGGTAGCTCATGTCTGGGCCAGTCTTGGCACTCGAGCCCTCCCTGTTTGCCACAAAGAGTGTACTGAGGCAATGCCTTTTAGCCAGGCTCTGCCCACCACACTTCTCCTGGAGAAGGTGATGAGAGAACTCCAGACCTCCCTGACCATTAGGGACGCCAAAGCCCTGGCAGGTTGGCTGAGGACTGGGTGGGTGGAGAAGCTATGCAACAAACTGAGTGACGCAGGAGACCATACTTTGGCCTGCCTGTGTTGACCCAACTATGAAGGGCAATGCCATCAGCCCTGGTTGAGTGGGTTAGTGAAGCAAAGCAGAGGAGGCTCAATAACCAGGGGGAGGGTGCTGGCACACCTACTTCTAGCGCATGTTCCACACCCAGCACCAGTATGGGTAGGTCCTCGCCCCCTCCTCTTCCCAGTCCAGCAGCGTGGTATCCCTGGCAACGCTGCTGGCAGTTCCACACCTTTGTTCCATCCAGCAGGGGTGCTTTGGCACAGGAGGAGAGAGGGGGCACCCTGCCCTGAAACCGGAGCCAGCCGATACAAGGTGGGGTGTACGTCTACGAGGTGATTCAGAGTCAGAAAAATTAACCACGTGTTCGACAACCGTTGGTTTTGTCTTACATGTGAATGTGGCCAGCGTGTATCATCATCCCTACACGAGTCTGAAATGCTGACCAGCCAGCATAAAGCAATGGGCACTTGACAGGGTTTCACACTGAACAATGTACTACTGCTCCATTCCAAAGCAGGTTAGTTGCCCTTCAGTCTCATTGAAATCGAAGGGACCGTCAAGTCAAGGCTCAATGTTAAGCTCAAAGGAAAGCACGGAGCAAACCATGTCCACATGAAAAATTCTGAAAAGCTGAAAAGCTTGGGTATGCTCTCACCAACAGAAGTTGGTTCAATGAAAGAGATTACCTCATAGGGATGTGCATTTCGTTTCGGGCACAGATCGTTCTGTGCCCGAAAAAACGAATTTCGGGTGATTCGGAGCCGATCCAAATCACCCCTGCGTACCTCCGAAAATTTCTGTGCCCGATCCGAATCACCCCGATTTCGTGGAAAAAAATTCGGGTGATTCGGACCTCCGTGGGCATGTCTGCAGCCTCCATTTTGTGGCTGCAGAATTGCCTTCTTCTTCCCCCTCCATTTTAATTCTGACAGCTCTTTGAATTTCCCGCCTTTTTTCTCCATTGACTTCAATGCAGAAAAATTTTCCCATTCACCTCCATTGAAAATAAAAGTTCCTACCTGCAGAGGAAAATGACCAAATAAGGTTTGGATAGTAAATCACACCCTCCCATTGGCCAGGTACAGGTGGAGTTAGGGTCAAGGGTGGGGGTGATTTTTGGAGTGCTTTGCAGGAGGGTATTTAAGGGGCCACCAGTAGCCATTTTCTTCCTTTCTGCTGCCTTGCGTGGGAGAAGAGACACAAGAGAGAGATCTGCTGCCTTGCTTAGTAAGTCTTGCCTCCATTTTGATTTTGGATTTTTGTGGGTGCTGTTTTTCTGCATTGACGCCAGTGCTCTGCCTTGTTGGTTGGTTTTCTGCTTTATCAATTTTTAAAATAAAGAGAGAAGAGGGTGGAAATTTTTTTTAAAGAAACCTCTGCCTTGCAGAGGTTTCCCACTGCTCATTTTTAAATCCTTGTTGGGGCTAGAAGAGGGGGAGAATTCTTTTTTTTCTAAGGAAACCTCTTCCTTTCAGGGGCAAACCACTTTTCAATTTTTAATCCATTTTTGGATTAAAAGAGGATGAGATTTTTTTTTTTTTAAAAAAAAACCTCTGCCTTGCAGAGGCAAACCCTCTGCTCATTTTTTAATCCTTGTTGGGGCTAGAAGAGGGGGAGATTATTTTTAAGGAAAGGATTGGAAGGAAACCTCTTCCTTGCAGAGCAAACCTCCTCTTCCCATTTTTAAAAATCCTTTTCTGGATTAAAAGAGGGTGAGATTTTTTTTTTTTTTTTAAAGAAACCTCTGCCTTGCAGAGGCAAACCCTCTGCTCATTTTTTAATCCTTGTTGGGGCTAGAAGAGGGGGAGATTTTTTTTAAGGAAAGGATTGGAAGGAAACCTCTTCCTTGCAGAGCAAACCTCCTCTTCCCATTTTTTTTAATCCTTTTTTGTGAAGAGAAGAAGAGGAATAGATTTTAGATTTTTTTTTTTAAACATCTGACTGCCTGCAAGCATTGCCAGCCTGCAGCCCTTGGTGGGAAAGGAGGGTGTTTTTTCTCCTTTTGAATCCCCCCACCCTATTTTTTGCCAAACCACTTTTTTGGGCAATTTTTTTCTGCGGAGAGTCACTGCTGCCTGTGCCTGCTACCTGCCTGCCTGCCTGCACTCCAGGCCCACCTGTGTGACCAGCCACCAGACCAGACCCTCAGAGGTGGACGCCAGAGACCCGGCGTTGGAGAAGCCTACACCTGAGTGAGATTGGCCCAGCCATTTTATATTTTACACACGCACACAACACACAGACACACGCACGTCACACACGGCGTTCTAATCTGTAGTGTTCCATTCTTTAACTGTGCGCTTGGGGTTTATTAATTTTTCCCTGTTTTTAGGTTTTTGGGGTTTTCACTTTTCTCTATAAGTGTTGTGTGATAGTTGTTGTAAGATTGGGTTTTAAATAAATAGTGTTTTAAATAAATAGGGTTTCAAGGTGTTGTGATAGTTGTAAGATTGGGTTTTAAATAAATAGTGTTTCAAATAAATAGGGTATTAAAGTGTTGTGATAGTTGTAAGATTGGGTTTGAAATAGTGTTTTAAATAAATAGGGTTCTAAATAACTAGGGATTGTGTGTAACCTTCCCCGGTAGCTAGCTATTAGGAGGAGGTCCAACTGTAGAGTAGCAGTAGACTGTAAGAGTGGCCTGGCCTAGTAGTGCTGCAACTTTATATTTCTGTTGCTGCTTTTGTGTATTTTGCAGAAATATTTTTTAAGGGCCTAGTCTGCCCACAGTTACTTTTCCATCTTGTTTGCCTGTGTAATTGACACAGAGATAATTTTTTGAAACATTTTTGTAACTGTGTGCTACTTTCAGACCACAGAGAGAGTAACTTTCCCCTGTGGTGGAGTGCGTTCGATACATTAGTAGCAACAACACAAGTTACTTGCAACAAATAAATTCTCCAGTCTATTCCATTCAAAGTGACCAGCAGTCAGAGAAAGATAATATAACTAAACTTACTTTCACTTCTACTGACTAAGTGCACTGCACACTGTGTGCGCAAGGCTCCAGCCTTAAATAACTCCTCCTGCACCTGTGCACAGCACAGCAGCTGAGCTAGTATCTTAATTTTTGATTTTTACATTTTTTTGTTGCACAGCCTGCTTCTGTTGTATCGCGCATCAAGTAACTCGCTCCCACTGTCTCCCAGTCCCTCTGTGGCTGACTGACTGTGTCGTGTGATACACATTCATTGCACGGCGTAAGCAACTTCTGACTGGGATCTTGCAGCAGCAGCATTTGTGCCAACAACAACAAGCCCTAAGCAAGGAGGCAGTCACCGGCACCGCAGCACATCCACTGTTTTTCTGGCCCTCTAGTACCTGCTGCCCCCTGAGACAACTACCCCTTCTTCACATTCTGAAATTTTTTAAAAAGTTTTAAAAAGCAATGGTTGGGAGGACAGCAGGAAAAGGGAGGGCGCAAGTAAGTGGGAGGCTTGTCTTCCCTACAGCTGGTCGTGGCAGGGGGCGGCAAGAGGGGCCTACTCCCCAAGTCACCCCCGGCCCTGCTTCGGCGCGCAGGCTTGACTTCTTCTTGGGTCAGCCTGGCCCTATGCCAGGGCCTGCGTCCAGGCAGGATTTAGGGGGGGGGGCCTCCCAGATTGCCAGGGAAGAAGATCTTCCTGTGGCAGCTGAGGAGGTGGTGCTGGTGGAGGAGGTTGGCAGTCCAGCCAGATCCACCTTGCGGACCCCCCAAACGGTCACTATGGGGGTTGGTGGGGGGCTCAGTCTGGCATCTGAGGGGGCTCAGGAGGAGGGAAGATCTTCTCCTGCCCCTGGGCCTTCCCATGCCAGCGCTGAGGGCATTGGTGGTGGTATGCCCGAGAAGGAACCAGCAAAAGTTCCACCAACAAAGCGACCTCGTGTCGCTGGGGAGTCTGGCAGTGTGGTCTGGGATCACTTTGAGCTTAGCCCTGGTGATCCCACCCATGCTGTGTGCACCCACTGCAAGGCACTGGTCAGCAGAGGCAAGGACCCTATGCACTTCACAACCTCGGGGCTGTGGTCGCACATGCGTCGGCGGCACCCAGGTGTGGAGACCTCTGCTGGCACTGGCAGTAGGCCCGGTGCCTCACCTGGTAGCAGAAGCAGTAGTAGTGGCAGCAGTAGCAAGCGGCCAGCGGCTCCTGCCCACAGGCAGGAAAAGCTGACCGATCATCAGTGGGTGCAATCTCTTGGGAAGCGGTCTGATCGTCCAAAGCCTCATCTCGTGACTCGGGCCATTGGTGAGATGATCGCTCTTGATGACCAGCCGTTCTCCATTGTCGACAATGTCGGCTTCCGGCGTCTGCTCCAGCTGCTTTCTCCGGAGTACAAGATCCCCTCAAGGACCACTTTCAGCAGGAGGGTGGTCCCCTCCCTGTACCGTGCGTGCAGGGGGGCCGTGTTGGCCAAGCTGCGTGCAGCTGGGCCAAACACCAGTGTGCATTTCACTGCGGATATCTGGACTAGCCGCAGTGGGCTGCACACTGCCTTCATGTCCCTGACAGCCCATTGGTGGGGGCATGGGGGTGAGGGGACATCTGGCGCTGCTGGTGCTGTATCCAGCTCCTCCCATGCATGCACGCCTTCTTGGGCAGTGTTGCATGTGGAGGCGATGGACACAGACCACACTTCAGATGAGTTGGCTGCCGTCATGGAGCGGCAGGTGGGGGCGTGGCTGGCCGGGGAGCCAACCCTCCGCCGGGGCTTCATGGTGACGGACAACGCAGCCAACATCACCAAGGCTGCTAGGCGGGTTTACGGTGTGAACATCGCTTGCGCTGCGCACACCTTGAACCTCGTAGTGAAGGGTGCACTTGGCCTCAAGGAGGCGCCGAAGAAGGCCAAGGAGCACCAGTGTGTTCGGGGCTCTTCCAGTAGTTTAGGTCAGGATCCTGCTGCTCCCGTGGCCGCCCTGGTGGAGCGTTGCCGCCAGGTAGCGGGCCACTTCCACCGGAGTGAAAAGGCAAGGCGCCAGCTCAAGGCCAGACAGATCGAGCTGGGCCTGCCCGAACACCAAATCCCCCAGGATGTTCCTACCCAGTGGAACTCCACCTTTCTCTTGCTCCGGCGCATGCATGAGCAAGAGGGAGCACTCAACAGCCTGGGGACACGTGGTTGCTTGGATCTGTGCAAGTCTCTCTATGATGACTGGCCGGTGATCCGCGAGCTGGTCTTAGTACTAGAGCCGTTCTATTCTGCAACGAACGACTTGTGTACTCAGACCGCCACGCTGAGCCTGGCTTTGCCCACTGCTATTCTCCTGGAGAAGGCAATGAGCGATCTCCAGACCACTCTGACCACTGGGGTTGCGATTGCCCTGGCAGGTCGGTTGAGGACTGGGGTAGTTGAGCGGCTCAAGACACCATGGGCCGCATCTGCATGGCATGTCCTGGCATGCATTTGTGACCCAAGGATGAAGGGCAGCGCTGTGCCTCCTGGCGAGCTGCCCAGGTGGAGGGGCCTCCTGGTCGAACACGTGAAGCGTGAAGAGGAAAGGAGGCTAGGGATAGGTGCAGCAGACGACCAGGAGGAGGGGTCTTG
This sequence comes from Hemicordylus capensis, assembly GCF_027244095.1. Lineage (NCBI taxonomy): Eukaryota > Metazoa > Chordata > Lepidosauria > Squamata > Cordylidae > Hemicordylus > Hemicordylus capensis. The sequence continues at coordinate 163,057,113 of NC_069658.1, forward strand.
GTCGCAGGCTGGCACTGCGCATCCCACCCCCAGCAGCAGCAGCAGCAGCAGCACTGCCACCACCCCCACTTCTTCCCAGTCCAGCGGCGTGGTTTCTCCGGCACTGGGACCAGCAGAGCAGCCAGTGCGACCTCAAACCACCACCCGGTGGCTCAGGGGCTATGCTAGTCTCATGCCTGGGAGACGGGAGGAGCCTGTCCCTCGCCCCAGCCGTGCTGAGCAGACTGTTCTGCAGTACCTGGAGGAGGCGACGGAAGACGAGGAGAGTGAGCCGTTCCCCTTTTGGGCAACGCGTCGCAAAGTCTGGCCGGACTTGGCATCCGTTGCTGTCCGGTTTCTCTCTTGCCCGCCAACCAGCGTCTCGAGCGAGAGGTTGTTCTCCATGGCCGGGGACGTGGTGACTCCTCTGCGAGTGGTGACTCCTTTGGTAGAGCAGCTCGTCTTCTTGAAGGCCAACCTCCCCCTGCTGGGCTACCCCGAACTGGCCGTGGAGGGCGAGTGACTCGCGTCACCCCCCCTATGTAGCGCCTCCCACGCCACGGCAGTTCATCCCGGCCAGAAGATGTGTCACAGTCCATCCCTCTAAGCCCACCCTGCCACTAAAACATGCCCCGTGCTGCTGGCACATCCAGACACGCATGCATACACAGGCACCGCTGCACTGTCAGCCTGGGATGGTGGACTGCCAGGTGAGTGCTCCCAGCATGAGGGAGGGGTTACCACAGATGTGGCAGAGAGAGATGACAACTCCCATTTCCCACTGTCCTGATGGCTGGCCACCATCAAGACTAGGGACAATGGGAGCTGTAGTCGCTGTCTCTGCAGAAGAAATCTGTGGTGGGCCCCCCCCGATGCTGGGAGCACCCACTTGCCCAGTGCTGAAGGCTGGGCCGTAGGGCAGCGCACCATCCATCCACAACCTCAGAGACAGGCTGCTGCGTGTGCGTGTGTGGGGGGCAAAGTCAGGATTGGAAGGGACATCCCTGGGGGAGAGTAGTGGCTCTGTGCAATGGGCCTGTGCCTCCTGGCGAGGGGGGCACACACACACTGTCACTGAGTGGGCTTGCCGCTAATTGCTAGCCTGCTTGCCTGCTAAAACTGTCATCATTGCTTCCTCCCATGAACAATTGCATTGAAGCTGTAATCTAAAAAAGGTCTGTCTGCTGCTTTTCTCAATGCGATGTAATTATTTCTGATTTCGGCTTGCTTGTCAGGTGATGTCTAGTTTACTTCTTTCTTCATGCTCTCCTCTGTTCAAATCCAAATATGTGGTTTGCCTTGGTCTACTGAGCTATTAGGTTGTCGCCGCCGCCGCTGAGTGAGATGGTCTGCTCTGCTGCTGCCTGCTTTTTCTGGCCACAATGGGAGTAGTACTACTGCTGTGCCTGAAGCGGCACACACACACACATGCACCCACCCTCCCCTCCCCTCCCCCCAAAAAGCTGTGTTGCCAATGATGAGCTTGATGCTGGTGCAGCCCTCACACAAATGTCTGTCTCACGCAGACAGAGAGAGCACACATTGCAACCTGAGGCGACACAGCCCTTTTCAGCCCTAACCCTCTTGCAGAGAGTGAGTGACTTGAGCAGCAAACCCGCACAGTGCACACACACAGGGGAATAAAGGCATCTTCTAGACTCCGAACTAGTGGTAATGTCATATCATGTGATTGCACAGTCTTTCTGCCCAGTATCTGCGGCATGCATTGGGATGCAATCCGAAAAAGCCTGCAAAAATTCTAGCTTGCTTTGTTGCAGAGACCTCTTCGTGGTATGTGGTGTTGTTGTGTGATGTGGTGTGGAGTGGTGTGTCCGTGTGGGGCCCGGTAAAGGACAGGACAGGTGCAATTCACTGTGCCTGTGCATGTGTGTGGGGAGATGCATCATTGCATTATGTTTCCAAATGAAGATCGGGTCATGTTTGCGAGTTGATTGACAGCATTTTATTTGAAGATTGTGCTTGCCGATACATAGATGCGGCGATCTCATGCCACAGAGTCAGACAGGAAAAGAAATGTCCAGAGACACGTGCGTGCTGCCATTCTCTTCTTATCTGCCATCATCATCCGTTACTCTTCAAAGCTGTGTGGGCGAGGAGGGGGCAACAACAACATGCCAAGACTTGCTGCTCCACTTGCGGAGTGTTGTTGTCTTGCGTGCGTCCTATGTGTGTTCCCTCCTGGCTGTGCCTGTCTGTTGACTGTAGTGGGCGAAAGAAGTTTGGATGAGGTGAGGTTCAGGGCAGGGCACTGTTGCTGGACTTAGAGTGGGATATGGGGCAGCAGAGTGGGGTGGGGTGGGGTGGTAGTGCCTAATGGGTGTAGGCTGCCACCCCAATTTCAGGGGGGTGGGAGGGACAGAGGGCTGATTTTTGGTGAATTACTGAAGTTTTTGTGTCTTTGGGGCAGATGGGGGAACAGAAAGTGGATCTGCCCCAAAAGAGTGGGGTGGGGTGGTAGTGCCTAATGGGTGTAGGCTGCCACCCCAATTTCAGGGGGGTGGGAGGGACAGAGGGCTGATTTTTGGTGAATTACTGAAGTTTTTGTGTCTTTGGGGCAGATGGGGGGGACAGAAAGTGGATGTGCCCCAAAAGAGTGGGGTGGGGTGGTAGTGCCTAATGGGTGTAGGCTGCCACCCCAATTTCAGGGGGGTGGGACAAAGGGCTGATTTTTTGTGATTTTTTGAAGTTTTTGTGTCTATGGGGCAGATTGGGGGCAGAAAGCGTATCTGCCCCAAAAGAGTGGGGTGGGGTGGTAGTGCCTAATGGGTGTAGGCTGCCACCCCAATTTCAGGGGGGTGGGATAGAGGGCTGATTTTTTGTGAATTTCTGAGGGTTTTCTTGGGTGCAGCAGAGCAGAGTGCTAGATTGATTCATTCCCATACTCGTCATAGTAATTAAGGAGAAAGTGAGAGAAAAGCGAGAGTGTTAGGGTCATCTAGAGTTGAGAGTACTATATGCTGCATGAATGAATGAATCAATCACTCACTCTGCTGCACCCAAGAAAATCCTCAGAAATTCACAAAAAATCAGCACTCTGTCCCACCCCCCTGAAATTGGGGTGGCAGCCTAAACCCATTGGGCACTACCACCCCACCCCACTCTTTTGGGGCAGATACACTTTCTGACCCCATCTGCCCCAAAGACACAAAAACTTAAGAAATTCACAAAAAATAAGCCCTCTGTCCCACCCCCCTGAAATTGGGGTGGCAGCCTACAACCATTAGGCACTACCACCCCACCCCACTCTTTTGGGGCAGATACGCTTTCTGCCCCCAATCTGCCCCAAAGACACAAAAACTTCAAAAAATCACAAAAAATCAGCCCTTTGTCCCATCCCCCTGAAATTTGGGTGGTAGCCTACACCCATTAGGCACTACCACCCCACCCCACTCTTTTGGCTCCAGAATCCTTTTTGCTGATCCGAATCGATTCGGGTCCCGAGCCGAATCACCGAAAACCCGAAATGCACACCCCTATTACCTCACTGACCATGATTCTTAGGAACATAGGAAGCTGCCATCTAGTCAGAGCATAGCTCCATCAAGCTCAGTATTGTCTACACAGCCTGGCAGTGGCTTCTCCAAGGTTGCAGGCAGGAATCTCTCTCAGCCCTATCTATCCCTCCGCCCTGCCAGATCTTCCCGGGAGGGAGGAGGAGGGAGAGTGAGGGGATAGCCGAACCACCTGTCCACTCAGAACCGTACTCTGAGTTTAGGGTAAAATTTGTAGCTCATGCTGATGATGTTACATTACTGTTATCGAATGAAAATGAAATCTCTGTAATACTAGACCTCTTCTGGAAACATGGCAAGATCTCGGGCTCAGAATCAAATGCTGACAAAAGTGTATTTGTTAAAATGGACCCCGGACGTCAGCAACTCTCGTCAGCTTATACCATCAAGTACTACCACTTAATGCGGTCAAGCCATGGCTCCCAGAGGAGCAGCAAGAGTGCCCTCAAATTACTTGCAAACAGAAAGCTAGTAAGCTAGGTAAAACTTTCAGGGAAACCTACTCACATTTCTTCAAAGAGTGTGTGGCAGCCAAAAGAGTGTGGCAGGGAGTAAGCGAGCTGTTAGAGTGGCCTGATTTGGAAAAACAGACTTGGGAAGAACTAACACCGGGTTTGAGCCACAGAACCTCTTTTCGAGGTCCCAGAAAGAAACCTTCAAGGAAACGGGACACAACGGGTGCCCTCATTGTTGGAAATTCTCTGTGGTGAGAGAATCTCTTTTCAATATAGTAGAGTGCACAGAGGCACAAACACAGCGGATTTAGTGAGGCATGCCTGTGTGCTAAGAGTAAAGTAACTTGGAGCCAATTGCTAGTTTCCAATCAATATAAAAGGCATTTATTAAGGAACTCCATTCTAGATAGGAAAGTGAGGATTTAGGATCTCTAATCCATCTATCTAAGTGGATGCAGATGGATTCACCATCTTCTCTGCACATATGGTGCAGGGCAAGAGACTTGCCATGTTGCAAGGTAAAGAGCCAGGTAGCAAGAGAGAGAAGAGAAGAAGGAAGGAAGTCCCTGAGATTAGTCATCTACATTTCAAAGGGATAGCATCAGAGCAGCGGGAAGTGATGACCAAATGTCTTTGACCTTCTAGCCCTCTGACTTACTAGTCTGTCCTCCGCTGTCTGAGGCATGAGACAGTGCAAAGTCCTTTAACTTTCCAACACTCATACTAGGGAATTGGAATGTTCCCCTCCTCGTCATCAGGTTAGTAAACCTGTATGTCATTGATGCAATGCTCCTGCATAGGAATAGAGAGGGAAGGCGCAACCAAGAGGTTCACGCAGATGAGACAGTAAATCTCTTCTGGAACAGTTTGTATGGTTATGTGCAAAAAGACAAGAGTATCTCTTCTAAACAGCAATGGGACAAATTGTGGAAATGGACGTCGGATGTAACCCCCCCAGTTACCTGATGTGCCTTGAAATCCCCCACCCCCGAGTTACAGTACTACCTGCATATACTTCATAACCTTGTGGGTTTCCAAATCATTGTGTGTCAATCTTGGTAGATATATCATGTACAAACAACCACTTTGTATATCATTGTGCTTTGGCAACGTACTGTATGCTTTGGTAGTTTGTTGGTTCAATTAAAAAAATCTTGTCCTATGAAAAATAAATAAATCTTGTCCTATCTTGGAGAAGCCAGGGAAGGAACTTGGAACCTTCTGCTCTTCCCAGAGTGGCTCCAGCCACTACGGGGAGTATCTTACAGTGCTCACACATCTAGTCTCCTATGCATATATAACCAGGGCGGACCCTGGTTAGCTCTGGGAACCAGTCATGCTTGTTATCACAAGACCAGCTCTCCTCTCATTCTTGGAAGTCAGCAAGATCATTGGTTTTTAAAAATATGGATCTATTTCTGGCAAACTGAAGTAGCAGAGAAAAAACAGGATTTCTGCTCTGTGCCTTGACTGGTTCCCTGGGAGAAACAACTAAATTCCTCTGTAGAAAGAATAATCGAGAAGGTACATTTTGAAAAAACAGCAGTTCAGCACTGACGTTGACCTGGAGCCACAAATTCAGAAAGCATCCTAACTAAAGGAAGAGGTATCCTGATACACAGAGACCTATCATGCACACAGAAGAGCCGGCGACCTGCCTTCAGCTCTTCAGAACCCAAGGAGAAGCAGAGATTCTGTCTGGAGTGAGTGGGGAATGGGGGAGTTGGAGGGGGCCTTGTGGGCCACCTGGGCCACCTGGGCCAATCTGCTGCATGACGCTGGGAATCCAGAGCTAGAGAATCCCCAGCACAGCTGACGATCCAGTCTCTGCTCCAAGACCTTCAGCGAGGGGCAGCCCCGGCCCAGGTGAAGGCTTCCATTCTCAAAGGCACTTCATGGGTATGTTTGAGGGATGTATGTGGTCACAGCAGCTTACATATCTGTCCGTTTCTGAGCCACAGCTTCCCAAGAGGAATGTCATGGTTTAGCACTAACTCCATGAGAAATATGACGACATGCGCACTCCTTTGAAGCTATTCTGACGATCACTGAAAACCGGGCTAGAGGAGCCCATCTCGATTTTCAGTGATCGTCTGGACAGCGGACTTGTCTCTTTATGTTTTCTGCTGCTGTGAGGGAGGTTCGCTGGATTTGGGGAAGTGGGAAGGCAATGGAGTTGGGAAAGGGGGGCAGCTAAAGCAACTGAAGTGGATGCTTCTGTTTGCTACTGCTCCCAAAAGGGGTGGTGTTTTATTGTGGGCCATCTTATTGATTTCTCTATCTATGTCAACCGCTTGGGGAACTTTTGTTGAAAAGCAGTATATAAATATGTGTCATATTCGTATTGTGGGGATTTGGGAGGAGTTGTGGGGTGGGAGACAAGCAGCAAGACCAGTGGACTGGTTTTTTCTATGGTGTTCAGGCAAGCAAGAGGATTGCTGGATGTGGGGAGGCAGAGAGTTAGCCCAAGCAAAATAAGTGGACTCTTCTGTTTGCTGCTGCTCCAAAGAGGCTTTGCGGAGGGTGGGGGGTTGTTGCTGTGGGGAGGTGGGAGGAAATTCAAAGCTGTGTTGAGCTGCAGAAACAACTAATTTCCCACACATAGCTTTGTAGGATTGTGGCCGAAATCTTTAGCAATTCATCTTGTATGAAAAACAAAGAGGATTGTGGTGCCTAAAGGGTACACTATCGATGTATTAAGGCATGATGGAGAGACACACCTCTACAGGCCACTAAGCGCTCCCCCCTCCCTCCCCCCGTCTCTTTCTCACTCTCTCTCATATTCACATGCACACACCTGAACCGCTTCTCAAAAAAAACCACTAAAAAAGAGTCCACATCCCATACAAAAATGAAGCCTGGCAGTGCAGGTTATATGAAATTCTGTTGCACAAGTAGCCCTGGCCTGAATACAACTGGCCATTGTATCCACAGAACAGATATTCCGCTCTGGCCTGTGGGCTTCTCAGGGGCATCTGGTGGGCTACTGTGTGAAACAGGATGCTGGACTCGATGGGCCTCCTTGGGCCTGACCCAGCAGGGCGGTTCTTCTTCTATTTTGATGTCGGAATACAATCCTCATTGCAGTGGTGTACCGGGGAAATAGAACCATGGTGGAAATTTGTCGTTTGAAAGACAAATGGCCAGATGGATTCTTACACAGACCGAACATTTGTGAAAAGGAGAGCAATGAAACGTTCATATGATTAAGAATGAAACTCAGCATCAGTGTTCATGACATGTGATTTGACATGTCTTTTCTTAGACTTCTAAATTGATATCCCGCTCTTCCTCCAAGTGGCAGTGTATATGCTTACCTTATTTATCCTCACAACAAGCCTGTGAGGCGGGTTAGGCTGAGAGAAAAGTCACGGACTTTTCAGTCTTGTCAGGGACAAGTCAGTGCTGGCCAGTGAGTTAAGAGTTGTTGTTGTTGTTCTTCATGACTTAAGATCTCCTTTGGAGCTAGAGATGATGATGAATGGCAGCAGGGAAGTGAGAGAGCTGTGTCTGGATCCCTGTCCCTATTTTAATTGTAGTGTTTGGTTGATAGGTGCAATACAAGGGCTGAAATTGCCTCTGCAATGGCAGCAGTTCCAAAACCAAAGAGGAGGAAGATAGAGCAGGACCACAGGCCATTTCAACACAAGTGGCCAGAAGAATACCTGTTCTTGGAATACAGTGGCAAATACCTATGCCTGGTGTGTCAAGAACAGGTTGCAGTACCCAAAGGATTCAATAGCCAGAGGCGTTCTGACAGCAGACCTCAGAAAACCTGTGGCTCTTTAGGTGCCACTGAGAGATGTGCCAGAGTGCAGCAACTGAAAAGGAAATGTTGAGCTCAACAGAACATATTCCCAAGAGCTATGGCTATGAATGAAGCATGGCAAGAGGAAGCTTCAAGATTGCCCAGTTGACAGCACATCTAGGTTGGCCATTTAGAGATGCTGAATATGCAAAACTGTATTGAATGAGAGCTGCTGAGGTACTGTTTCCAGAAAAGAAAAGAGTGCTGCAGGAGAGACGCTTGTCCAGAATGACTATCCAACACTGTGAGGCAGAGATATCCAGGAGCCTCAGTGGGCAGCTCAAAGAAGGTTGCTCACACTTTGAATATGACTCTGTTGCAGTGGGTGAGAGCAGTGCTATCAAGGATAGAGCACAGCGACTAGCGTTCATTCATGGAGTGAACCCAAACTTTGAAATCACACAGGAGCTCCCAGCAGCTGCCTGGCTTCCCTCTGGACTCTCTTGTTTGGGCAACAGCAGGGCTCTCCTTCCCATGCTTGGAGAGGAGGAGACTCAGTGGAAGTGAAGGAGGGAGGAAGCTACTGACGGAATAGTGCAGCAGTCAACCACAAGGGCCTTTCTTGTATCCCTAATCTAAATCCACCTTCCAAGCCTTTTGCCCACTCCCCCTTTTGAGGACAGGGAATTCCCGGTACTCTTAAAGAGGCATCCTAGTTGGATTCCCCTTGACAAGTGTACGGCTGAGCTGGCCCAGCTCGCTCGAGCCTGAGGAGTACCGGGATAACTGGTTCCATGCACATTCCTAGTCGCCACCAGACGAGCCAGTGGCAACTGCAGCGGAACCTCTCCCAATGACTTGAGTGGGCAGTGGGGCTCATGGCGAAGAAGATGTTCTCTTAGAGACTAACCTGTTCAGAGCTTTATAGGTGATAGCCAGCACCTTGTATTTTGCCCTGGAACTTATAAGTAGCCAGTGTAGTTCTATCAATGCTGGAATCATATGGTCACTCCGAGAGGACCCAGAGACCCACCTGGCAACTCGTACCGACTGCAGTATCTGGACTACATACAAAGGTAGCTCCACATAGAGTGCATTGCAGTAGTCAAATCTGGAGGTTACCAGCAAATGTAAGCACCGAGAGATATGTAGCAGCATATGGACCACCATTCTGAGGCCATTGATCTCAAGCAATGGATGCAGCTGGCGTATCAGCCGAAGCTGATAGAAATCACCTCTGGCCACCGCCTCATCCTGGGACACCAAGGAGAAGATTCGATCCAGAAGCACTCCCAGACTGCGCACCTGTTCCTTCTGGCAAGGTGTGACCCCATCCCGGACTGGCAGATCAAAATCACCCCCCGATTTCCAAAGAGGCACAACAAGAGCCTCCGTCTTATCTGAATTCAGTCTCAATTTCTTATCCCTCGTCCAGCCCATCACCATCTCCAGGCAGGCAAATTAGGGAGGTTATGTCTTCTCCATATGAAAGTGGCAAAGCAGTGCCTCCCACCCCCAACCCCCTCAGACACTCTTATCACCAAAGATGATGATTTCATGATGACAGCAATAGTCGTGCAATCATTCGTTTGAGAATGAGATGCAAAATCAAGCTGTCCTGTGAACAGGGGCATGGCAGATTGAAGTGGGCCCTAGCTAAAAAGTGAAGATTGGCCCCTACCCCCTCTTCTTCAGAGAGGCATGAGCAGGAAAGCAAAGGACAAGCTGTCACCAAAGCCAGCTGGTCCCTCTCCCCCTGGCGTTCAGGGACATTTATCCCCCATTGCTCAATTGTAGCCACGCCCCTGCTTGAGAATTTTTTGTTGAAAAAACAGGATATAAATCATGCTTCTAAACAAAAGAACTATAGCTTCACTCAATGTGTTGGATGTCTGCCTTACACTTGAAACATTTATTCATTGATGAATTCCTTCCCACCAAAACAGTAAACACGCTTTTAAAAAAGGTTTGTAGAACTCCAGATTTTTATTGATTGATTTTATTTTATTTTATTAAAGTAAAATTGGTAGCCCGACCTGCTCTGTGCTGCCTCCTGGTGGGCACATGATAGCATTGCCACACTCTGGAAAGAGCAGAGGACAGAGCCAGTGTGGGGGAGGGGGGAGAAAGCAAAGAGATGTGTGTCCGCGCAGGTGTGAATGGGTGTCAAGATGGCACTGAAGGAAGGAGTCCTTGTGTCTTGCAGAAACAAGAGCAGAGCTCAGCCACAAAGGTAGCTGTTTGGATGAAGGGCAGTGGATGGTGGTGTGGGTGTCTGCTATGAGGGACCTGTGATGGTCTTGCTTTAAACATGGTGGTCAAGAGAGCCCTCTGATTTCTCAGATAAACCGACATGAGAACATGAAGGGTGAGGTTTGAAAGAACTTCTTCTTCTTCTTCTTCTTCTTCTTCTTCTTCTTCTTCTTCTTCTTCTTCTTCTTCTTCTTCTTCTTCTTCTTCTTCTTCTTCACCTCTTTTTGACACAAGTTTCCAAAGCAGTTTACATAGAGTAATAAGAAAGGAAGGAAGATGGATTCCCTGTCCCCAAAGGGCGCACCATCTAAAAAGAAATATAAGATAGACACCAGCAACCATCACTGGGGGGTTACTCTGCAGGGGGTGGAAAGAGCCAGGTGCTCCCCTCCCCTGCTCAGTGAAGAGAATCCCCACTTTTAAAAGGGTCCTCTTTGCCCAGTTGGCAGGAGATGCCTCCAAGTCCTGAAAGCAAGAGGACCAATGGCCATTGCTGAGGCTTATGACACATCCTCTAGAGGCAAGAGGACCAATGGCCATTGTTGAGGCTGATGACACATCCTCTTTCATGACACCTCCAGGGCTCAGCTGCTCTTTGTGGGTGAGTTAGGCGAGGAGGGAGGAGGCGAGGTGGAGAGGAGTTGGAGAGATAGCGAGGAAAGAGAGTGTAGAGAGTCCGTTTCTGTTTCTGTCAAATCTATCTATCTATCTATCTATCTATCTATCTATCTGTCTGTCTGTCTGTCTGTCTGTCTGTCTGTCTGTCTGTCTATCTATCTATCTATCTATCTATCTATCTATCTATCTATCCATCTATTTATCCATCTATTTATCCATCTATTTATTCATCCATTCATTTATTTATTAATTTATTTATTTATTCAGTGTTAGTGTTAGTATTTGTTATTTTGTTGTTTGTTTGTTTGTTTGTTTGTTTGTTGTGGTTTTGGGAGGGGTCTAGCGGGGGAGGGAGGGACAGTCAGCTTTTAGTAAAAGGAGGGATAGGTAGTCAGGGGGGAATAGTTAGACAGGGAGGGAAATGGGGGAGAAGATGAGGAAAGACTTCTTTGCAAAGTAAGTAGGATTCCATAACAGCTTTGCCTTGCTCCCTCTCTTCCTGGCCAGGTCTGACTAGAGTCCCCCGCCCACCTGCCTGCGCGATCAGGAAGGGCACCAGCTGTGAACACGCCTATTGTGACGTGCTTGGCGGATGTCCCAATTGTAGAGGGGAATTTGAATCCACCTCCCTCATTTAGCAGAGTAATCCAGTTGGATGAGCTCAGAGTAGAGGCCTGGAGAAAGTGTTTTTAAGTGTTTTTTAAAGTGTTTTTTAAAAAGAAACTGTTCTAAAACAGATTGTTCTAAAGAAGTTACAAACTTAGATTAAAAGCCTGCAACTTGTACTTCCTTCATGGGGAGGGAAGGAAGGAAGGAAGGAAGGAAGGAGCGGAGCAGACAAAGAAGAAGGGAGTGCCCCAAGCTGTGCTTTGGAACATGTTCATGACCATCTAACTAGCCTGAGACAAGTTTCCCCCGTAGCAGAGGCCTGTACAGAGCAAGCCAGGCTGCACATGGGACATCCCAAGCTGTTTGGTGTTGCTTGTCATGCACTGAAATCACGCTTGATTGTGGAAGAGGGGAGTGGACTTCAATGTTCTAATCAAAGAGCTGCATCTGAGCTGGCACAATACAAGCCTGAGTTGCTATTCTCTAATAATGAGCCAGCCCTATTGGTATCCTAGGTATATTTGGGGGTACTTAAGTTTTGCCCATATATGGCAAAGCTTTTCTTGAATATAGGCAGGGGTCAGCTTTTCCTTACGAGAACCTTTCCTAAAGGAGCAGTTGATTTCGTTTCTCATTCCACGCTCTGGCTGCTTGTTTGGAAGCCATAGATGCTCCTTTCTAGTTTGCACCAAGCCCCTTCTTTCTAGGTAGCTCATAGCCTGGTGGCTGTTGCATGTAGATGTCTTCCTCGATTTCCCCATGAGGGAAGGCAGTCTTTACATCCATGTGTTCAACTTGCATCTTTCTGGCCGCTGCCACGCTGAGCAGTGTCCTAATTGAAGTGTCTGTCACAAGTGGTGCAAAGGTCTCATTGTAGTCCTCAGCATAGTTCTGGGAGTATCCCTTGGCTACTTGCCTCGCCTTGTAGCGCTCTGCCTCCCCTTCTGCATCCTGCTTGACTTTCAAGACCCACTTGCATCCCGCAGTCTTTCTTCCTGCGGGGATTGACACAAGTCTTCAAGTCTCATTTTTCTGCAGGGTGTCAATTTCTTCGAATGCTGCATTTCCTCACCTTTTGTCAGCTGGCATCTTTTCTTTCTCTGGCCATGTGGTGGGTTCTTGTAGCTCTCCTCCTTTGGTCCCGAGTGAGAACCTTTTGGGTGGAGCCCCTTTGTTGGGGCTCTGGCAGTGCCTCAGTTGGGGCTCCGGCTGTGCAGCCCCTTCTGAATCTGTATCCCCTTCTGAACCTCCTTCTGCTTGTGGCACAGATTCTTTGGATTCACGGTCTGGCTCTTGCATCATGAGACTCCACCCACGTGGTTCCTCTTTCACCTGGATCTCTGGCACAAGTTCTGGTACATCACCTCTAGTTGGCCCTTGTCTCTCATCAAATGACACCACCTTGTAGATCCTGACCTCTCCACTTGTAGGATCAAGGATTCTCTATCCCTTTTGGCCAGGCGCATATCCAGCCAACACTCCCAGTTCGCATTTGTGATTGAGTTTGGTTCTCTTGGCCTTTGGGACCTATGCAGAAGCCTTTGATCCCAACATTTTGACATGGTTTAGAGAGGCTTTGTGCCCAAGCCCAATGGTGTCTTGTCTATTGCTTTAGCTGGCAATCTGCTTTGCAAGGACTTAGGAACACATAGGAAGCTGCCATAGACTGAGTCAGACCATAGGTCCATCTAGCTCAGTATTGTCTGCACAGACTGGCAGCGGCTTCTGCAAGGTTGGGGTCCGCCCTGGTTGCATATGAATGGGAGAATAGCACTGTAAGCCCTTCCCCTTAGGGGATGGAGCCGCTCTGGGAAGAGCAGAAGGTTCCAAGTCCCCTCCCTGGCTTCTCCAAGATAGGGCTGAGAGAGATTCCTGCCTGCAACCTTGCAGAAGTCACTACCAGTCTGTGTAGACAATACTGAGCTAGATAGACCTATGGTCTGACTCCGTATATGGCAGCTTCCTATGTTCCTATGACATCAGAATGTATTCGCTCCAAAGGACGCTGTGACTCTGTCTGTGTCTGGCATGCAGAAAAGCTGGGTCTCACCCCTTGATTAAGTATGCAACACTGACACCTTGTGGCAGCTTCTCTGCATGACTCCACTTTAAAGCCCTTCATAAGTCCATTTCCCCCAAGCTCATTGATCACATGGATTTGCCTATGTTCTAGTCTTTCAGGCCATATGGGAGAACACTTCTTGAGTTTGCAAGAGGCGGCAAGCCTGGCCTGTTCAGTTACACAGTCCAATCAAAAAAGCACATCTTTACGCATATCGGCTATCATACTGAAATCATCATCTTTGGTGATGGAGTGTCGGAGGGGGCTGGGGGTGGGAGGCACTGCTTTGCAGTGGTGGCTTTGGGGGTGGGAGGCACTGCTTTGCAGATTCCACACGGGGTCCCTTGGAGACCGTTGCTCTTTCCAATCTGAACTTTCCTATGGTGTTCCTCAGGGCTCCATATTGTCTCCAAAGTACTTTAACACCTACATGAAACCGCTGGGAGAGATCCTCCAGAGATTTGGTGCAGGGTGTTATCAGTATGCTGAATGAAAACTCTCTCTTACAGACTGTCTTATGAAAAGACACTTGTTCTTATTACACACCTTTTCCTTTTTAGCTAATCATAAATCCTTGTTACTGAAGTGTGCTACTCTTCATGTTGGGTCTGTCACACGCCTTTGGAGGCCTAGGACTGCTCAGCCTTTTGGGGGAGTGCCTACTTCTAGTGTGCAGTCCACACCCAGCAGCAGTGTCATCTCCACTTCCTAGTCCAGCAGCAGGGTGTCCCTAGCAGCGCCAATGCAGCCGGCCCAACTGTGTGAGTTGCAAGTGAAAAGTGACTCCTGGCTAGGGCACTGGCCTTCACTTCATCTTGTGGCAGCATAGTCCCCCAACCCATCCCAAACATGATGCACGATGTGAAGAGAGGGTGAACCTCTGTCATGCCCCCGCTTCTTTTCTTCTTTCTAAATGAAAAGGTCCCAGTTGCCTCCACCTCTTCCCTTCCGGGAAGGAGCTGCACCCCTGAGCTCTTTCATGGTCCTTTCCTATACCTTTCCAAGCGCTAACATAAGCTTGGTGCGTTGGGTTGAGCAGAACAGCACACAGTGTTCCAAAGGTCTCTGCACCAATGCATTTTGGCAGCTGTCTCTACGTAATTCCTCAGCCAGAAAGAAGACGGTGCAATACCTGGAAGCCTATTGGGCTACCTGTATTACTGCCCTCCTTCTGTTCTGCAATCCTTCCCTGTCCCATTGGCCCCCTCTCCTCCAAATGTCTGCCTAAGGGTCTCTTTCTCACCTTCTCCCTGCTCTCTTCTAGGCTGCGAAGGGTCTGCCAGTGCTGCAGGCAGCTCTTTCAGACCTCCCCCACACGTGACTCCAAGGGGAAGCCCCCCAGACGGAGGTTCTTCAAGAGGAGGAACCGTGTTGAGCCAACTTCGGCTCCTCCTCCAACTCTGGCTTCTCCTCCAACTGCAGAAGAGGGCTTCCAAACATCGTCAGGAGTCACAATTGGTGAGGAGGTGCCCTAGGCTCCTGGGGAATGGTTGGGACTGCGGGTGGCTCTTTTGGGAGGGTGGGACAGCTAGTGCTTAGCAAACTGGCAGATTTGTGGGCCTTCGTTTTAAATGTGTGGGCTGAATTTCTTCTTCCCTTCCAGCCTTGAGCACCACATGGCAAAAAAAGGAAAGAGCTAAGGTAGGGTATCATTGAGTAGAGGGCCTTTCTCCACATAGCCCAGGTCGTTTCTGTGAGAGGCATTTGCCCCTCTGGGAGCACCCACCCTCTGCTCTGATCCTTTTCCCAGTTCTGCAATCTCCCTGAGAAGCAGCAGAATAATCCATGGAGGGGGTGGGGTCCCCAGAAAGGGATTGAGAGCAACCCACAAAGTAAGGCTGTCTGGTCTATTTCCAGGAAGCCACAGAGAAGTCCTTCCATCACTAACAGCTCAATGCTTCTGATTTTCAGCTCATTCTCTGGTGGACATCCTTTCTTAATTCCATTGCGGTGCAAGTCAATGGCGCAGAGTCGGATACATTGCAGTTCAGCAAGCTGAAGATTGTCGAATTCATTTTGGTGAGTGAGATGCAGCAGAGAATGGAAGAGAATGACCAAGCGCAGGCTCAGTCCAAACCTGACTGCCAAGACTGTGTGTTTGGGGCATCATCTTGATTGTTTGTTTGTTTGTTGTTCTATTGATTATTTCTCTATGTAAGCAACTTTGGAAACCTTTGTTGAAAGACAGTGTGAAAATGTTGTTGTTGTTGTTGTTGTTGTTGGAGCTATCCCAATGAAGTCCATGTGGGTAGTGATCAACTCTCCTCTGCTCTTTACCTTCTCCCAGGAGATAATGGAGGATATTACCGCGCATCCTGACCCTGGCTCCTTCTTCAGGAAAACCCTGGACACCGTCACGGAGCTGAGGTAGACTCATAGTCACCAGGGCTTAAATCGGAGGGGTTTGTGTCAGGAAAGGGCAGTGGCAAACTAGACAAGATCTGTAACTGGATCTGCCCTTTTGAAAAAAGATGACAATGAATTCTAAGGGGGTTTGTAACATCTTGTTAAGTCCTCTAGCCTTATCGGCATCAGGGCCTCCCCAGGCCTGGATTGGTCATTTTTGAAAAAAGAGGAGAAACCGTCACAGACCAACCGTCTTGACACTGGCTTTGTTGCCCTGTTCCTCTTCTCTCCATGAGCTTCCCTTGGCTGAATCACCAGCCCTGCTCACACGATGAAATCTTATATTCCCCCCTCCCCCCTTCCAGCAAAATCAAGCCGCCGTTGCCCGAGGAGCTGCGGTCAGCAGTGCTGCACGTGGCGGTGTCTGGGGCCAACTACCTGGAGCCAGGGACACATGTAAGTTCTCCTTGAGCTTTTTCCTCCTGCGGCACAGACTCCTGCTGCTTCTACTCCTGGGGCCCTTGCAATGGTTTGACTGCCTGCAGAGGTTCTTCCTTACATTTCTGATCTTCCGGGATCATTGTGAGTAGCCTTTCCTATTTCCAAATAGCCTGGTTGTTTCTCGGCCCAACTGGAATCAAACACCATACTGCCATAAGCATGAGTGCTTTTTCAGTATTGTGTTCTTAAGATGTGTTGTCTCTCATACTGATGCCTGATCTTCTCTTTCCCCCCTAGAATGAGACCTTTCAATCTCTTCAGAGAATGATTAGGGGGTTTCTGGAGGAGGCCCCCTCGGTCCACAACTTGACCAGCATCTTGACGGTAAGTGCAATTGAATGTGTAATGTGCAATTTAATGTGTAATGTGCCCTATTTGGACATTAGGCAGTACGTGTGTACAGGTGTCTGAACACTTGGACGTGATTTTGTCTGCATGACTGTAGTTGCATTCCTTTAAAAAGTGAACCAGGGTAGAGGCCCCAATATGGCATGGTCCAGATGGGAAGAGTCTAGCAGTGCCTGCCTTCCACAGCCTGTCTGTATAGCTGTCCCTGTGTACACTTCTGCACCTGTGCACTGTCCACTCGTCGTCCAAATGTTGAAGATCAGGTGTGAATGGGGCTTCTGTCTTCATCCTTGACTGAACTGAATTGGGGGGGATGTTTGTACAGGAATAGATCCCTCTGAAACTTGTTTGGGCAGTCAGTCAATGGGTATCCTGTAATGGGGCCAATTCCTTCCGGGCTTAGCTCTCAGTCGCATGGCCAGGGATGATTGAGGCCAGTGCAATGACTGAGCTGCTCTTTCAACCCACAGGAGCTCCAAAGGTACAGCACTGCAAAGGATCCCCAGCTACAGGCTCTGGCCCAGGAAGCCTGCAGCTGTCTCCTGCAACATGCGGCCAGCCTGCCAGCTTTTCATGTAAGTCCCCCTCTGTGGACATGGCTTGGCTCTTCTTCAGAATCCTCTGGGACCCCTGCCAGGTGCCAGCTTCAGAAGAAGACCTCCTATTGGTCTCTGGTCACCCTGGGGCTGCCTGGCAGCACACCTGCTGCAGAAGGGCTGTTTCCACTGGGGCTCACCCAATGCCCCTTGGGACAGCAGCAGTGGCAGGAGGAACAGCAGAGAGCTGGGTTCCCCCTGGGTCTCTTCTGGCTGCCCAGTGCCCCAAAGAGCCACGCTCCATCTTTGGTAATCCTCAGCTTTGCACCCAACTGGATCATCTTTTTGATACTCATAGACATGGAAAAAGAAGTCCACATATTGAATAAATAAAATGCATCTCTATCTCTGCAGCTGAAAACACTGAAGGATGCTTTCCCGGTAGCATCCAAGAGCAGCATCCAAGGTAACTTGGGCTATTTCCAGGGAAGTGGGGAGGGCGGAACTGCATCCCTCTAGACCCTCCTTCGTTGATTCAATATGCACGAGTCCCTCCTTACCTCTGATCCAAGTCAATTCAAATAAGAAAATCAAGTCTCTTCTCTTCTCTTCAGATGACCTTGTGTTGGAAGAATTTGACGAAGAGGAGGAGTTTGGTAAATGTATGAGCATCAGAAAGGAGAGAGTGGGAATGATTGAAGAGCCATTTGATATGCCAGAGACTTCATGTTTTGTTTTCTGTTTGGTTTTGCAGGGTGAGAGATAACTGCTGTTCAAACCAGAAGAATATGCTATCCTAGACACCAGGCCAGGTTTATCCAACACTTGCTTGGGCTGATGGCATCATCCCCTGTGGCACTGCCCCAGGCCTTTCTTCGCCTAAGGACTTTACAGGCCTGGTTTCTGCGCAGGTTTCGCCCGCAAAGACACTCTCAACAGTGGCTCCTTGCAGCGCCTCGCAGGGGGCAGTCTCCTGATAGACATGCACGTCCAACCTCACTCAAGGGACTCTATTCCACATGCGAAGGCCCACCCTTATGATCACCACAGATGCCATCCCCAGTACGGGATGGGGAGCGCATTTCAAAGACCTAGTGGTCGCTGGGACTTGGACAAAGGCAGAACGATGTCATCACATCAGTTATCTCAAGCTCAGGGTGATCTTCTTGGTGCTCAAGGCTTTCTGTCATTGGATAGAAGGATCTGCTGTACTCCTCACAGACAACACTATGGCCGGATCTTACCTGAACAGACAGGGAGGGACAGCATCTCTTTCTCTGCTCAGTCTGGCAATGCGACTCTGGATGTGGTGCCTGGAGTGGGGAATTTGGCCTTTGGCAGTACACATCCAAGGGAATGTCAACACTTTGGTGGATGCACTGAGTCGTGAAACATCCTTTCTCACAAATGGTGCCTGGATCCGGGCATGCTGTGCAAGATCTTCCACAAGTGGAGAGCTCTGCGTTGAGATGTATTTGCGTCAGCCCAGAATTCTCAGTGTGTGCAATTCTGCAGCAGGGTGGGAAGGGATCCGGAGTTGGAAGAGGACGCCTTCCTCCTGCACTGGGGCAACCAACTCCTGGACATGTTTCCTCCATTCGCCTTGATACCAAGAGTCCTACCGAAAATTGTCCAGGTCGAGGCCATATGTATCCTAATTGCACCATGGTGGCCCAGGCAACTCTGGTTCACCACACTTCTTCAGTTGTCACACAGGACGTACCAGCATCTTCCATCGTTACCATACCCTCTGATGGGGGAAGGCAGCTGTTGTCTCCAGCTGGACGTGGAGTCTCTGCATCCGACTGCCTGGTGGATAGAGGCGCAACCTCCTTCAGTGAGCCGGTGCAGGCAGTGCTGATGGCGGCAAGGAAGCCTTCCACCTTGAAATCTTACTCAGCCAAATGGACTTGCTTCTCTAAGTCTATGGCTGACAAGGGTGGTTCTGCGACTGAAGCTCCTTTGTCATTCATTTTTGATGATTTGCTGTCTCTGAAAGACAAAGGATTGTCTGTTTCTTCCTTAAGGGTTCACTTAGCGGCTATAGCCGACAGGCATTCTGTGTCTGGTTTGTTCTCTCACAAATTGGTGAACAGGTTTTTGAAGGGGATGCTCCATTTGTTTCCGCCTGCCCCTAAATCTGTCCCACCTTGGAATTTTCTACTGGTTCTGAAGCAGTGAATGAAGGCTCCTTTCGAACTCATGGCTACATGTAACTTTAAACTGTTGTCCTTAAAAAGAGTGTTTCTCGTTGCAATTACCTCAGCTAAACGAGTGAGTGAAATTAAAGCATTGCGCTCTGATGCCCCTTATTTGGTGTTCCATAAAGATAGAGTTGTATTAGAGCCTGATGTTTTTTTTGCCCAAGGTGGCTTCTGAGTTTCGCATGTTGCAAGATATTTCTTTGCCTACCTTTCCCCCTACACCTACCTCAGATGAGGAGCGTGCATATCACTCACTGGACGTTAGGAGGGCTCTTGCCTTCTTTAAAGACAGAACGCAAACCTTCTGCAAATCTAAGTTTTTGTTCATTTCATATGCAGACCCATCAAAGGGACGACCAGTCTCATCGCAAAGGATTGCCGCTTGGGTCAAGGAGGCTATCTCCTTGGCGTATCAATGGGCTTCAGAACCCCTGCCTGTCTGTTTTAGGGCACACTCCATGCGGGCAATGGCTACCTCATCGCTTTTCTATAACCTTGTCTCTATGTCTGACATTTATAAGGCCACTACATGGTCACGTCCAACTACCTTCATCCGACATGATGCTTTGGACTTTCACTCCAGGTCTCAGGCAATGTTTGATGCCTCTGTTCTGCGTTCTGCTTCCATTGAGAAATAAAGTTTGCTTCTTTGATTTCCTTTGTTGCGTTATTTCTCTCCTGGGTTTGGGCTGCACCCTCCATCCAGGTACGATAGCTTGCTATTATCCCATGTGTGGTGCACAGAGCCCATGAAGAAGAAAGGCAGGTTGCTCACCTGTAACTGTAGTTCTTCAAGTGGTCTTCTCAAAGACCACACAAGCCACCCATCCTCCCTGCTGCAACGTGTTCTTGTATGTGCTTAGGTTTGGAGCTGCGGAGGTCTCAGGACTGAGGGAATCGGGCAAGCTGTCAGACAGGGGGAGCTGGTTTTCCCACTCTTTTTTCCTTATAAGGTAAAGCTTTAGAAGTTTCCGGACCGTGGATCTGTGCAGTTTCCAATCCCATGTGTGAATGCACAGAAGACCACTCAAAGAACTACAGTTACAGGTGAGCAACCTGCCTTTCTCCCCTGTCATTTCAGGCAGCGCTTGCTGCCTAAAAGCATCTATTTCCCTTTCTCTCCCTTGCTGGAGGGAGAGACAGGGAAATAGGTGCTTTCAGGCAGCAAGCGCTGCCTGAAAAGAACATTGGAGTGCTTGGTCAGGGCCCGGGCATGGGCGGGGGGAGTTTGATAGGGGCTCTTCCAGAACCTGAGCCACGCCCCCCCCTCTTGCGTAATTCAGCAGTCCTTTCCATTGGTGGCCTGGGTTCTCTGAACCCGTTCGCATGATGGTGGCTCCGCCCCTGGTCGGCCTGTTGGATTAGGAATCCATAGGAGTCTCTAACTAGGAATCCATAGGCTCTGTTGATCCTTTTGCATCTCTTGAGTCTCAGCAGTTTTTTATATCATTGATCATGGTCTCCTCCTGGAGCCCCTGAAGGGGTCCTTCTGCTTCCACGGCTGCGCTTGTGGAGAAGTGCTGCAAGATTGCAACCCATTTCCAATGGAGTGAGAAGGGCAGGCGCATGCTCTGTGAGCAGCAGCGTGAGCTTGACCTCCCTCGACACCTCATCCATGGGGATGTTGAGAACTGGTGGGTCGCCACCCTTCTCTTGCTCCAGCACCTGCTAAAGCAACAGATGGCCATCCACAACTTGGCAAAGTATCGTGGTGTGTGTGTGTGTGTGTGTGTGTGTGTGTGTGTGTCCTCTCCAACTTGGAGTGGTAGCTCATGTCTGGGCCAGTCTTGGCACTCGAGCCCTCCCTGTTTGCCACAAAGAGTGTACTGAGGCAATGCCTTTTAGCCAGGCTCTGCCCACCACACTTCTCCTGGAGAAGGTGATGAGAGAACTCCAGACCTCCCTGACCATTAGGGACGCCAAAGCCCTGGCAGGTTGGCTGAGGACTGGGTGGGTGGAGAAGCTATGCAACCAACTGAGTGACGCAGGAGACCATACTTTGGCCTGCCTGTGTTGACCCAACTGTGAAGGGCAATGCCATCAGCCCTGGTTGAGTGGGTTAGTGAAGCAAAGCAGAGGAGGCTCAATAACCAGGGGGAGGGTGCTGGCACACCTACTTCTAGCGCATGTTCCACACCCAGCACCAGTATGGGTAGGTCCTCGCCCCCTCCTCTTCCCAGTCCAGCAGCGTGGCATCCCTGGCAACGCTGCTGGCAGTTCCACACCTTTGTTCCATCCAGCAGGGGTGCTTTGGCACAGGAGGAGAGAGGGGGCACCCTGCCCCGAAACCGGAGCCAGCCGAAACAAGGTGGGGTGTACGTCTACGAGGTGATTCAGAATCAGAAAAATTAACCACGTGTTCGACAACCGTTGGTTTTTTCTTACATGTGAATGTGGCCAGTGTGTATCATCATCCCTACACGAGTCTGAAATGCTGACCAGCCAGCATAAAGCAATGGGCACTTGACAGGCTTTCACACTGAACAATGTACTACTGCTCCATTCCAAAGCAGGTTAGTTGCCCTTCAGTCTCATTGAAATCGAAGGGACCGTCAAGTCAAGGCTCAATGTTAAGCTCAAAGGAAAGCACGGAGAAAACCATGTCCACATGAAAAATTCTGAAAAGCTGAAAAGCTTGGGTATGCTCTCACCAACAGAAGTTGGTTCAATGAAAGAGATTACCTCACTGACCATGATTCTTAGGAACATAGGAAGCTGCCATCTAGTCAGAGCATAGGTCCATCAAGCTCAGTATTGTCTACACAGCCTGGCAGTGGCTTCTCCAAGGTTGCAGGCAGGAATCTCTCTCAGCCCTATCTATCCCTCCGCCCTGCCAGATCTTCCCGGGAGGGAGGAGGAGGGAGAGTGAGGGGATAGCCGAACCACCTGTCCACTCAGAACCGTACTCTGAGTTTAGGGTAAAATTTGTAGCTCATGCCGATGATCTTACATTACTGTTATCGAATGAAAATGAAATCTCCGTAATACTGGACCTCTTCTGGGAACATGGCAAGATCTCGGGCTCAGAATCAAATGCTGACAAAAGTGTATTTGTTAAAATGGAGCCCGGACGTCAGCAACTCTCGTGCCTACCCATCTCTGAATGTAAAGACAAAGGGGCCCCAGAGTCCAAACTGAAGTGGGCAGATACAGTAAACATTTTGGGGATTGAATATGGGATTAAGGGAAAAGTCGGCGTTGGGGGAATTGGACAGATTGGGAAGAAAAAAGTAATGCTTAAAATCACCATGTGGAAAAAATGGAGCCTTGCCATGTACCAGAAAGCGGTTTACATCCGGACGTACCTGATACCCCTGGTGCATAACCTGGCGGTAGTCTATCCTCCCCTGCTCGATCTCCTTCAGAGAGTTGAAAAAGCCAGATCTTCCGTCTAGTATGGCACACAGCGTCCTTCCCTTTGGCCCGTGCGCTAGCATTTAAGGAGGTTGAGCCGGGAGGCCTAGCCCTACCTGCCCTGCAACCCTATTTTGTAACTGAATTCATGTCCTACAATTTTGGAAACTGGATTTTCGTGAATGTCCATGATATGTCCAACCTCCTGCAAAAAACCTGGGTCTCGCTTTTCGCTCTGCGTTGGCGCAAGTCAGCATGGGGCATAGCATGGTGGGGGGAAAGGATCTTTCCATGGTAATATCACACAAGTATGAAAAAGAGAACACCCAGACTACTTGAGAGATTTGTTATTCACACTTAAAAAATGGAAGGTTGAACCGGATCTATTTAAAGGATCCTCTTCAGTTAAGCAGCTGAGGAAAACAATTTATGGAGAGATTCTAGAAGTGGGTTTCTTAAAACCTGATTTAGAAGGTAAATGCTACAAACACCGCACTTCACAGTACTTGTTGCAACCCGATCACCCTATCGCTCTCTTCAAGGAGAAAAAAGTCCCTTTCCATTGATGGGAAACAAGGTGGTGCTTATACCATCAAGTACTACCACTTAATGCGGTCAAGCCATGGCTCCCAGAGGAGCGGCAAGAGTGTCCTCAAATTACTTGCAAACAGAAAGCTAGTGAGCTAAGTAAAACTTTCAGGGAAACCCACTCACATTTCTTCAAAGAGTGTGTGGCAGCCAAAAGAGTGTGGCAGGGAGTAAGCAAGCTGTTAGAGTGGCCTGATTTGGAAAAACAGACTTGGGAAGAACTAACACCGGGTTTGAGCCACAGAACCTCTTTTCGAGGTCCCAGAAAGAAACCTTCAAGGAAACGGGACACAACGGGTGCCCTCATTGTTGGAAATTCTCTGTGGTGAGAGAATCTCTTTTCAATATAGTAGAGTGCACAGAGGCACAAACACAGCGGATTTAGTGAGGCATGCCTGTGTGCTAAGAGTAAAGTAACTTGGAGCCAATTGCTAGTTTCCAATCAATATAAAAGGCATTTATTAAGGAACTCCATTCTAGATAGGAAAGTGAGGATTTAGGATCTCTAATCCATCTATTTAAGTGGATGCAGATGGATTCACCATCTTCTCTGCACATATGGTGCAGGGCAAGAGACTTGCCATGTTGCAAGGTAAAGAGCCAGGTAGCAAGAGAGAGAATAGAAGAAGGAAGGAAGTCCCTGAGATTAGTCATCTACATTTCAAAGGGATAGCATCAGAGCAGCGGGAAGTGATGACCAAATGTCTTTGACCTTCTAGCCCTCTGACTTACTAGTCTGTCCTCCACTGTCTGAGGCATGAGACAGCGCAAAGTCCTTTAACTTTCCAACACTCATACTAGGGAATTGGAATGTTCCCCTCCTCGTCATCAGGTTAGTAAACCTGTATGTCATTGATGCAATGCTCCTGCATAGGAATAGAGAGGGAAGGCGCAACCAAGAGGTTCACGCAGATGAGACAGTAAATCTCTTCTGGAACAGTTTGTATGGTTATGTGCAAAAAGACAAGAGTATCTCTTCTAAACAGCAATGGGACAAATTGTGGAAATGGACGTCGGATGTAACCCCCCCCCAGTTACCTGATGTGCCTTGAAATCCCCCACCCCCGAGTTACAGTACTACCTGCATATACTTCATAACCTTGTGGGTTTCCAAATCATTGTGTGTCAATCTTGGTAGATATATCATGTACAAACAACCACTTTGTATATCATTGTGCTTTGGCAACGTACTGTATGCTTTGGTAGTTTGTTGGTTCAATTAAAAAAATCTTGTCCTATGAAAAATAAATAAATCTTGTCCTATCTTGGAGAAGCCAGGGAAGGAACTTGGAACCTTCTGCTCTTCCCAGACTGGCTCCAGCCACTACGGGGAGTATCTTACAGTGCTCACACATCTAGTCTCCTATGCATATATAACCAGGGCGGACCCTGGTTAGCTCTGGGAACCAGTCATGCTTGTTATCACAAGACCAGCTCTCCTCTCATTCTTGGAAGTCAGCAAGATAACTGGTTTTTAAAAATATGGATCTATTTCTGGCAAACTGAAGTAGCAGAGAAAAAACAGGATTTCTGCTCTGTGCCTTGACTGGTTCCCTGGGAGAAACAACTAAATTCCTCTGTAGAAAGAATAATCGAGAAGGTACATTTTGAAAAAACAGCAGTTCAGCACTGACGTTGACCTGGAGCCACAAATTCAGAAAGCATCCTAACTAAAGGAAGAGGTATCCTAATACACAGAGACCAATCATGCACACAGAAGACCAGGAGACCAGCCTTCAGCTCTTCAGAACCAAAGGAGAAGCAGAAATTCTGTCTGGAGTGAGTGGGGAATGGGGGAGTTGGAGGGGGCCTTGTGGGCCACCTGGGCCACCTGGGCCAATCTGCTGCATGACGCTGGGAATCCAGAGCTAGAGAATCCCCAGCACAGCTGACGATCCAGTCTCTGCTCCAAGACCTTCAGCGAGGGGCAGCCCCGGCCCAGGTGAAGGCTTCCATTCTCAAACGGCACTTCATGGGTATGTTTGAGGGATGGATGTGGTCACAGCAGCTGACATATCTGTCCGTTTCTGAGCCACAGCTTCCCAAGAGGAATGTCATGGTTTAGCACTAACTCCATGAGAAAGATGACGACATGCGCACTCCTTTGAAGCTATTCTGACGATCACTGAAAACCGGGCTAGAGGAGCCCATCTCGATTTTCAGTGATCGTCTGGACAGCGGACTTGTCTCTTTATGTTTTCTGCTGCTGTGAGGGAGGTTCGCTGGATTTGGGGAAGTGGGAAGGCAATGGAGTTGGGAAAGGGGGGCAGCTAAAGCAACTGAAGTGGATGCTTCTGTTTGCTGCTGCTCCCAAAAGGGGTGGTGTTTTATTGTGGGCCATCTTATTGATTTCTCTATCTATGTCAACCGCTTGGGGAACTTTTGTTGAAAAGCAGTATATAAATATGTGTCATATTTGTATTGTGGGTAGTTGGGAGGAGTTGTGGGGTGGGAGACAAGCAGCAAGACCAGTGGACTGGTTTTTTCTATGGTGTTCAGGCAAGCAAGAGGATTGCTGGATGTGGGGAGGCAGAGAGTTAGCCCAAGCAAAATAAGTGGACTCTTCTGTTTGCTGCTGCTCCAAAGAGGCTTTGCGGAGGGTGGGGGGTTGTTGCTGTGGGGAGGTGGGAGGAAATTCAAAGCTGTGTTGAGCTGCAGAAACAACTAATTTCCCACACATAGCTTTGTAGGATTGTGGCCGAAATCTTTAGCAATTCATCTTGTATGAAAAACAAAGAGGATTGTGGTGCCTAAAGGGTACACTATCGATGTATTAAGGCATGATGGAGAGACACACCTCTACAGGCCACTAAGCGCTCCCCCCTCCCTCCCCCCGTCTCTTTCTCACTCTCTCTCATATTCACATGCACACACCTGAACCGCTTCTCAAAAAACACCACAAGAAAAGAGTCCACATCCCATACAAAAATGAAGCCTGGCAGTGCAGGTTATATGAAATTCTGTTGCACAAGTAGCCCTGGCCTGAATACAACTGGCCATTGTATCCACAGAACAGATATTCCGCTCTGGCCTGTGGGCTTCTCAGGGGCATCTGGTGGGCTACTGTGTGAAACAGGATGCTGGACTCGATGGGCCTCCTTGGGCCTGACCCAGCAGGGCGGTTCTTCTTCTATTTTGATGTCGGAATACAATCCTCATTGCAGTGGTGTACCGGGGAAATAGAACCATGGTGGAAATTTGTCGTTTGAAAGACAAATGGCCAGATGGATTCTTACACAGACCGAACATTTGTGAAAAGGAGAGCAATGAAACATTCATATGATTAAGAATGAAACTCAGCATCAGTGTTCATGACATGTGATTTGACATGTCTTTTCTTAGACTTCTAAATTGATATCCCGCTCTTCCTCCAAGGGGCAGTGTATATGCTTACCTTATTTATCCTCACAACAAGCCTGTGAGGCGGGTTAGGCTGAGAGAAAAGTCACGGACTTTTCAGTCTTGTCAGGGACAAGTCAGTGCTGGCCAGTGAGTTAAGAGTTGTTGTTGTTGTTCTTCATGACTTAAGATCTCCTTTGGAGCTAGAGATGATGATGAATGGCAGCAGGGAAGTGAGAGAGCTGTGTCTGGATCCCTGTCCCTATTTTAATTGTAGTGTTTGGTTGATAGGTGCAATACAAGGGCTGAAATTGCCTCTGCAATGGCAGCAGTTCCAAAACCAAAGAGGAGGAAGATAGAGCAGGACCACAGGCCATTTCAACACAAGTGGCCAGAAGAATACCTGTTCTTGGAATACAGTGGCAAATACCTATGCCTGGTGTGTCAAGAACAGGTTGCAGTACCCAAAGGATTCAATAGCCAGAGGCATTCTGACAGCAGACCTCAGAAAACCTGTGGCTCTTTAGGTGCCACTGAGAGATGTGCCAGAGTGCAGCAACTGAAAAGGAAATGTCGAGTTCAACAGAACATATTCCCAAGAGCTATGGCTATGAATGAAGCATGGCAAGAGGAAGCTTCAAGATTGCCCAGTTGACAGCACATCTAGGTTGGCCATTTAGAGATGCTGAATATGCAAAACTGTATTGAATGAGAGCTGCTGAGGTACTGTTTCCAGAAAAGAAAAGAGTGCTGCAGGAGAGACGCTTGTCCAGAATGACTATCCAACACTGTGAGGCAGAGATATCCAGGAGCCTCAGTGGGCAGCTGAAAGAAGGTTGCTCACACTTTGAATATGACTCTGTTGCAGTGGGTGAGAGCAGTGCTATCAAGGATAGAGCACAGCGACTAGCGTTCATTCATGGAGTGAACCCAAACTTTGAAATCACACAGGAGCTTGCAGGCATGATGCAATCCATGCATGCAGGGTCGTAGCTAGGGGAGAGGGGGCCTGTGTTCACCCCTCTCTCTGGCAGCCCTTCAAAGTGAGGGAGAGAATGAAGAAAATCGGGTGGAGCTAGGGGGCCCACAGGAGCTGGGGGCCTGGGTTCTTTCAACCCTTTCACTCCATTATAGCGACACCCCTGCATGCATGGGCATGCAACCGGTGAGGCAATAGGCAAAGAAATTATTTCAGTTTTGCAGGAATTACAGTGACCTGCAGAGAAACTTGCAGGTGTCTGAACTGATGATTAGGGTGACTTAGCAGAAAACTTGCAGGTGTCTGCCCAAGGGGTTAGGGTGACATAGCAGAAAAAGAACAGGCTGCAGGAGTGGAAGTACTGATTTGCTTACAGGCACTTTAAGAGTCAATTGAGAGTGAGAGCGAGAGAGTGAGAGTGCATGCTGTTTGGCAGAGGGCACTAACTAGGGTAAAAAAGAAGGTGGTCTTGGTCACCAAAGGCAACCAGGTATTCCCTGTAGTGTGTGCCTTAAACCAGCAGCTGCATGGAAAGTGCATGGAAAAGACAACACCCATTCTGCACAGTCTTGGAAAACTTTTATTGCCCCTATGGAAATGGTGTGGAGGGAGACTAACATTACCCAGACATACCTACTTTTGCTAAGTCGTGGGTTTGGAAGATGCATTATAAACTCAACACCTTTTCAGTGATTGTGCTCTTCGCTATTGAGCAAAGAGACACCTTTTAAAAGTTGTGATGCTTTTTTATTTAGCGGAAGGGTTGGGGGGGGGAGCAAATGGCCCTGTCCAACCCCAGCACAGCAACCCTGCAGTGGCCATTGCTGAGTCCTTTTTGGACAGGAGACCATCTTATTTATGTGTTGTTTATTTTTATAGTAAACTGCTTTGTGAACTTTGGTTGAAAATCGGTATATAAATATCTGTAGTAGTAGTAGTTTAAAAAAAACCCAAGATGGCCTGGTTGACGGTGATCACAGCTCACACTCAAAACCCTGACATGCTTTAAGATTTCTGAACCGAGTAGAGGAACCACATGAAAAAGTTGAGGGTTCCGCACTACCCAATCCCATTGCTTTTTTTTTTTTGGTCCCTCCTTTACCTGCCTCTCTTCACCCTTCTTCCCCTCAGGTATTTGTTTTTCATCTCTCTGTCTATTGACCAGAAAAGGGGGCGGCGGCTAAGAACAGAGAGGTTGGTGGGGTAGTGGCTGGACCCAACTTCTCAGCACCACCGACCCTGGAGTGTCCCAACCTATTAATAACATCAGCCCCGAGGCTACAGACTGGAAAGTAGCAGCCTGTAGGCAGTATATAGCCCATGGTACAGCATAGGGAAGCCAGTGGTGGCCCCAGTTCAACCTGTCACCAGCAGCCCCTCTAGCCATCCCCCCTGCACAGCTTTAAAGGCAGGGCAACGTGTTCCCGGCTGTGCTACGCACTCGGTGCTGGCTAGAATTTTTTTGGAAACTGGGCATACGTCTCCGTTGGTGAGCAAAACCTCACCCCCGCATCTGATGTCAGACTCAGTGGGCGTGGCTGGGGCGCGAGGGATGGCCCCTGAATGTGGCCGCCTGGGTTTTTTGAACCGCACAATGGTGACTCCACCCCTGCCATGGTAGAACATCAATGTGTCTCATTGGTGGTTGTTTTGGAATGTGCACGGCCCGGCATTTGGCTGGTTCAGTGGTGGGGGGTTTACCTTTAAGGAGCAGGGAGGGTAGCCTAACACCCCCCTACTGTGTTTCCCCCACCGGCACCCTCATCAAAATTGCTGGTGCGGGGCGACAGCCTACCTCCTTGCCACCCCGGTCAGCGTCAAATCACACGTGTGTCAGGCACTTCCAGTATGACGCTGACCAGGGTGGCAAGGAGGTATGCTGCTGCCTTGCACCAGCAATTTTCTCAAAAGCGCTGACCAGGGTGGGGTGGGGGTAAGAGCACGCTCCCTGCTCCTTAAAGGTAACCCCCCACCAAACCGGCTGAACGCCAGAAAAGGACCGCCGAACCAGTTTGTGCATATCCCTAATCAAGGGTGTACCTAGTGACATTTTAAATGAAGCTGTGATTGAGGCAGTTACATAATTCTCCAGCCAGGTTATTGGCAGCTGAACTCACTAAGGGTTAAGCTGGAAACTGAAAGGAATGTGAAGAAATTGTATGTGTTTGCTTAAAAAAAAGCATGAAAGCTCCCTTTATTGCTTCCAGGTTAACAGGAAGCAGTGAGAACACACACTTGTATGATTGCCAAGCAGACAATCCTTCCTGCATTCTCCCCTCCCCATCTAATAACTAGCCATTTGGCATGAACCCTGGTGGAAAATCACATGGTTTATGACCTAGATCACTCCCCCCTGAAGGACCAGGCTCACAGTCTGGGGGTGAACACTGATCCAGCACCGTCGCTAGAGGCTTAAGTGGCCTCTGTGGTTTGGAACACCCTTTATCAGCTTTGACTGATATGACAACTGTGACCTTACCTGGGCGCTTTCCAGATTAGACCCTGCAACGGGGTAACGTCTAATCTTGGAAATGTGTTTTCACACTTCCTGTGTCGTGACACCCCAGTTCCTACATGGACAGCAGGGTGCCATTCACATTGCCAATGCCTTGTCTCGAATTTAACTGCTGCGATATAGAGCTAGGATGTCACATATCCGGTGTAAGAAAGTGGCTGTTTTTTCGGGTTGTTTGTTGCTGCGAGACTGCTCCCTCTTTGGTTTACGTTTTCAATGTGACTTGCCTGAACAGACAGAGGCATTCTGCTGCTGTTTCAGCAGCTAGTCTGGAAAGCGCCCTGGAGAGTGATACAGGCCACAGTTACTCATGCTCTGGTAACTGTAGGGGAAGAATGGCAGTTCAGTCCCTAAATAGCAAAGCAAAACCAGTTTGTTGAGAAAACAGCAAAGCAAAAGGTCTTGAGACAGTACTAAAGAACTACAAGGATTTAGTTAAAGAAAAGGTAACAAACAAATGTGAAAAAGTCTGCAGCCCAATGGAGACTAACACCAGGGTGCTTTTCAGAGTAGTTGCTCATCAGCAAATTGCCTCCGTTCGGGCAAGTTGCATTCGAAATGTAAACAGCAGGGGAAGCAGTCTTGCAGCAACTAACACCCCCTCCCCCCCAAACAGCAACTTTCCCACACTGGATATATGACGTCTAGCTCTATATCGTAGCGATTAAATTCAAAACAAGGCATTGGAAATGTGAACTGTACCCTGCTGTCCGCGTAGGGACTGCAGTGTCATGCAGGAAGTGTGAAAGCAGACTTCCAGGATACATCCTGACCCCGATGTAGGGTCATGAAGAACAAAGCACCATGAAGAACAAAGAGGGAGGAGTCTAGCACTTAGATGCACTAAGTTTGTGTCATTCACCACAGAGCAAATCATTCCTGATGCCTTTTCATCTGCTCTGTCCCATTCTTTCTGCTCCTTTCCTGCATCTGCAGGATGCTGGGTGTACAGAACACTGCCAAGTTCATGACTCTTGAGGAGCATCTCCATCTTGAAAGACCAGAGTTCGTACTCAGGACCTTGCAACCTTCAGTCATCAGGAATCCTTGTGCTGTCTCCATTTTCAAAGCTTTTCTCTTTGCTTTGTTTATTATTTAACTCTCTAGGTTTTTCTCTTTTATTTACTGGCCTCTGGGCCCATAACCCTTTGTAGGGGAAGAATGGCAGTTCAGTCCCCAAAAAGCAAAGCAAAACCAGTTTGGTGAGAAGGCAGCAAAGCAAGAGGTCTTGAGACAGTTCTTTAGTATTGAAGAACTACAAGGATATATTTCAAGAAAAGGTTACAAAAAAATGTGAAAAGGCCTGCAGCTTAATTTGAGCTGTAGCTCATGGCTGAAAAGAGAGACTAAAACAAACAGCCATCTCTGGAGAGACAAAATGGAGACTTACACTAGAAGAACAAAGAGGTGAGGAGTCCAGCACTTTTATCCATGACCCTAACCACCACCACTACTGGTCACTATGAGACATTGCAGCTGAGATATGATGCTGCCAGGGTCCTAGCTCCAACAGTAACCTCCCGCTTAGACTACTGCAATGCATTGCACATGGGGCTGCCTATGAAAACGATCCAGAAACCGCAGTTGAAACAAATTAGGGGCTGATTATTAACCGGGGCTGGGCATTTTGATCATATCACCAGGGGTGTCGCTATAATTGAGTGGATGGGTTCAAAGAACCTGGGTCCCCCTGCTCCTGAGGGGCCACCCAGCTCCACCCCTCCTGATTTTCTTCATTATCTCCTCACTCTGAGGGGCTGCCGGGGAGAGTGGTGAACATGGGCCCCCCCTTCCCTAGCTATATCCCTGCATATCATACCAGTGCTTCATCAGCTGTACTGGCACCTAGTCCATTTCTGGGGACAATTCAAAGTGCTGATTTTAACCTTTAAAGCTCTAGATGGCTTGGGACCGGGTTACCTGAGAGAGCGCCTTGCCCCATATATCCTGACTCGGACCTTAAGATCTTCTTCGGAGGCCCTGCTCTGAGTGCCCCTGCCAAATGAGATGAGGTGGGTGGCTACCAGGGAGAGGGCCTTTTCAGTGGTTGCACCCTGTTTATGGAACAGCCTCCCCAGTGAGGTGTGCCTGGCATCATTACTTTGTTCTTTTAGACACCAGGTAAATACCTTTCTGTTCACTCAGGCTTTTAAAAAATGATTGATTTTCTTTTTAAAAATGTTTTTTAAACATTTTGTACTGTATTTTGTTGTGTTGTGATGTGTTTTTATTGGATGTTTTAAATGTTGGATTGTGAGCCACCCAGAGAATGAGCATGACATTATGAGCATGAACTCGGAGTAACCGCTCTCTACCAGGTGCAAGAGGAGGTGGCTACCAGCATCCTGTCATGGTTTGTAACAACTGCAGTTTTCCTTTTTGTCTACTCTCTGGCAAGTGTAATTTGTTCAAACCAGTTCCAACAGGCAAGATACGAAACCTGGATCAGATCTTTATTTGATATCCTGGCTTGTTAACTAAGTGGTTTGAACAAAACACAGTTTCCCAAGTTCACACAAAAAAGGGGAAACTGCAGTTTGTCACAAATCTTAAGAAGAACATTTCAGGATCCTCCTTATGCGTGCAGAGAAAGAAGAGAGGGGAGCAGAAGCAAGTAAGCCCAAAGCTCACGCTCACAGCAACAAACAATTTGTTATGTCTTAGCCCAGCGACTGACTCCCTGCTTGCGCTGTGGCTTCAGTTGAGTTAGAGAGAATGGCCAGTGTCAGTATTAGTTAGGAGGGCTGCATATGCAGACAGAGTGACAAAGCTGGAAAATGATGGAAGATGCAAGAGGGAGACCAAGTTGGGTGGCAGAGGAATGTTGGGAAAACATATTATGGGACATCTGCAAGAAAAAGGAGGTGTGGCAAGACTCACCTTTATATACACACACACACACACACACACACACACACACACACACACACACACACAACATTTGGTTAAGCCTGCACAAGATTGAACTCTGCTGTTTAAGATGAATGTTGACAGACTGGTTGCCAGAATTAAAAGTTTAAAATTTACAAGCACGTATAATTATTTATTATTATTATTATTGCTATTATTTACATTTTATATCCCACTCTTCCTCCAAGGAGCCCAGAGCGGTGTACGTACTACATACTCAAGCTCCTCCTCACAACAACCCTGTGAAGTAGGTTAGGCCGAGAGAGAAGTGACTGGCCCAGAGTCACCCAGCTAGTCTCATGGCTGAATAGGGATTTGAACTCGGGTCTCCCCAGTCCTAGTCCAGCACTCTAACCACTACACCACATAGCCTTTAAAGACCGACAGACTACTGAGCCCAGCTTCGGTGCTGCCAGCAACCTGCAGGGAACGCAAATTGGGGCTGAAAGACAGCATGCGGGCATTGAGGTGAAGTTTTACAGTAAACCCAATAGGCAAGACTAAAATGTGTATCTTACTGCTTCCTTCCCAAACCAAACCTTATGCTTGATATAGCTGAGTGGGAGGGAGAGGCTACTCCACAACTGAACCCAGTGCCTGTACCGGGGAAGCTGAAGCATCAGACACATTGCTCTTCCCAAAGCTTCCTTTAGCCAAGCAGGGGAGGAGGAGGAGGAACATTGGGGTATCCCTGACCAGTGGTGACTGGACCACTCAGTGCCAGGAGAGGGAATCCCAGTATTTGGAGGAAGAAACCAGTGACTCCCTGCCCTGGCTTGGAGCTTGTTTTACATAATGTGATATAAAGTAATGCAAGTCCACATAGTTCAAGTGAGCCAGCCTACACCTGCATAGTTCTGTCCAGAGTGACCAAACAGAGAAGAAAGAATGTTGTCAGCGTGAGAATCAGGGAGGACGTTGGGGACTTTTATTTGGAATGACAGAAACTTTAGCATCAAAGCAAGCAGGAGTATGTGGAAGGAAGGCTTGTACATTGCAAAGAACTTGGATGTACAGGGACACGTGGCGCATGCATGCAAAGACGCACACACAACCAAGGACTTTGGTCACTGAGCTAGACCACCTAATTGTAGGACGGGAGGGCAGGCTTTGCCCTCATTTCAACACCACACAACCAAAACTGCAGCACCTGACTTTTCTCCAACAGCGACCACTCACGTAATTGGAAAAAGGAACACACTTGGGAACATCCTTCCGGTGAGAGGATAACCCTGCTCCTTGCTTCTAGCGACCTCCTGGCCACTACCAATATAGACCATTCACAGGGTCTGTGCCAGTTCCAGGAGGTCCTGGGGCAAAGCCGCGTGCTGGCGGGCCCCAATGGCACTTCGGACAGCGGTGATTCAGTAAAACTAACTGGGCAGCGGACAGATGTTCTTCCTTGACCACCGCAGTGGCAGCGGCTTGAAGCAAGTGCATCCAACCACTACCTGGTTAGCTTTCCAGACAGCTGGGCACCACTGGCAGCAGTGGGGCTCATCGCTGGGACTTCCCAGGCATGCACATGTTAAGCGCTTGTTCCCCTTCAATGGTGTCCAAACACTAGGGATGTGCCCGAACCGGTCCAGAGGCCATTTTAGAGGTCTCCAAACTGGTTTGAACATGGCCTGGTCTGGTGCCGGGGGGGTGGGGGTCACGCTTTAAGGGCGGGGGGCTTGTACTTACCCCTCCCGCCACTTCCCCCACCCTCCGGCGCTCTATTTTTTTGGGTGGCAGCATGCCTCCTTGCCACTCCTGCCCTATTGTTTGCAGGAAATAGCGGAAGTAACCGCCACACATGCACCCACCGTCCTGCACGTCGCACGTTCCATACGTGATGTGCACACACAACGTGAGATGTACAGGCCACGGACATGCACGTGTGGCAGCGGGCGCATGTGCGGCAGTTACTTCTGCTATTTCCTGCAAACAACGGGGCAGGGGCGGCAGGGAGGAACGCTGTCACCCCAAAAGCTTTGCAAAAAACTGGAGCGCTGGAGGGGGGAAAGCAGTGGGAGGGGTAAGTACAAGCCCCCCACCCTTAAAGCGAGACCCCCCTCGGCACCAAACCGCGCCTCCATGCACTTCCCTACCAAACACCAGGGGAAACTATAAGGCAACTGATGGATGCTTCTCCTTTAGTGCTGCTGTTCTCCCTGCAGATGGTGGCAATGGAGGAGGAGGAGGAGGAGGAGGAGGAGGAGGAGGAGGAATAATGTTTGCTGCTGCCTGGAAAGCCTCCCTCATTGGGCGGCAGCAGCAACTGACACTCCGCATTTTTTTAAGTTGTCCATCGCCCTGCCTCTCTGGGGCAGGAGGTGGGGGTAGGGCTTACAAGCTCTAAAATGATGCAGCTGAGTTGAGTGTCAGCTGCTTGCCAGTGCCCACCACAGCCTGGGGCATTTTCAGACAGCAGGCTTTACCGTGAATTTACTGCTAGTCTTTATTGTGAGTTTGAAGTTGCCCCCCCAAAACTGACACAAAAGGTGGATTTTTAAACCCTGGATATAAATCAGGCTACACTCTACTGTGCAATGAAAAACCCAAATCATGTGTGAAGTGCTCTCTGATAGCTCGCAGGGACTTCTGGGTTAGGGTGTCAATGCATCCCCTCCACTCTGGAGGAGATGCAAACTAAGAACTAAAAGCCGGGTGTGAAAAACCTCCTGGAAAGCCAGGACAAAATGGGAGGCTGACCAGACAAACATGGGCAGCAGCACCGAATGCTCCAGGAGCTAGCTGGCCCTCCAATGGATGTGGGTCCTTGGGCCCAGGCCCAACTGCTCCTGCTTGCAAAACCCAGTCTTGGGTTTGCTTTCTCTCACCTTGACTCTCAGAGCATGTTAGAAACAGAAGGCAGACAAACAACACATTGGGGCATGCAGATGCACCTGGGAGTGGACATGGGCTTTTCTGCCTCCCTGCTCTCCCCACTACTGTTCCTTTAATGACACCCGTACAGCCTCTGAAATGAATTCCGAGTGCCTTTCCCCCCCTCGCAGGATTCAGACGAATAATCTGTTTTGTTTTTATTTTCAAGCATCTTACGGATTTCTCTGGTCACCTGCTTATTTTAGTGGAAGGCTAGAATAGGGAGAGGAGAGCTGGTCTGGTGGTAGCAAGCATGACTTGTCCCCTTAGCTAAGCAGGGTCCACCCTGGTTGCATATGAATGGGAGACTAGAAGTATGGGCACTGTAAGATATTCCCCTCCGGAGACGGAGCTGCTCTGGGAAGAGCATCTAGGCTCCAAGTTCCCTCCCTGGAAGCATCTCCAAGATAGGGCTGAGAGAAGCTCCTGCCTCTAACCTTGGAGAAGCCACTGCCAGTCTGTGTAGACAATACTGAGCTAGATGGACCTATAGTCTGACTCAGTATATGGCAGCTTCCGATGTTCCTATGCCATACACATTAAAAACTGCGCCAAGAGAGGAAGATGTCTTAGTGACTGACACAAGAGGCAGCAAATGTGGTTTCTGTTGAAAACCAGAAGAGGTTAAACTCCAACTAGAACCCCTGCTAACTTGGCAAAGAGGCACCTTTTAATGTGGTGATTCTCTTTATTTAGCAGGGAGAGAGTAACTGGCCCTGTCCACCCTCCAGCACAATACTTCCAGTGACTGTTGCTGGTGACTATCTTACGTTTCTTTTTAGACTGTGAGCCCTTCGGGGGCAGGGTTCCATCTTATTTGTTTGTTATATCTTTGTGTAAACTGCCCTGAGCCATTTTTGGAAGGGCGGTATAGAAATCGAATGAATGAATGCATGAATGAATGAATGAATGGTGGAGGCTCTCCATGTGCACCAAATGTGGCAAGTAGTTCCCCAGTTACCTAGCCACTAAAATTATATGCTTCTATATGCAGAAGTATAATTATATACTTCTATTACTTACCCCTTCGCTACCTGAGATTAACATTGGTAGAGGAAGAAGAAATGCTTTGGGGGAGGGCACAAGTAAGAATTCCCAGGGTTGTCAATTCTTAAAGGACAAGGCTCCTGGGCTTTTAAATACTTGCATGGGAGGGCGAACCAACACATGTTGCTGCAACAGCAGACTAAGGGGAAAAGCAGCACTTGACATAGATAGAACTAACCATTAAAGCCAAGAAGTCCCAATTTCAGATCTCGATTGCATAGAGGGCAAAACTTCTGTGTCTTTAATCTCTCTTCTACATGAGAGATTAAAGACACAGAAGTTTTGCCCTCTATGCAATCGAGATCTGAAATTGGGACTTCTTGGCTTTAATGGTTAGTTCTATCTATGTCACATAAAGTACTTTGTAATTTTATGGTTTGTTAAATTTCCTTCTCCATTTTCATTCTTTGCTCTACCTATTTATGTTGAGCTGCTGCACCTGAAACTTGGTTAACCTTCTGCTCAAGGAACCCCAGGCAGTCTTCTGTAGTCCTGAGAAACATTCCTTGAGCAAGTGCATAAGCACGGCAAGACACTTTCCTAGTTTTGGAAAGTGCTACAAGACATCCATTTGGCTTCTGTTATGGCTGCTCATTTGGAAGGAGTCTCTCCGGCTGTTTCCAAAGATCAATGGCACAAGATCTATGCATGGGTTAGAACATTACTTCCCTGTAATGTCCTTTCAAATAAAATGTTTAGCTCATCTTCAGTATTAGCAATTAGTAATTTTAGGTAGTGGTGTGCCCGAACCGGTCCGGCGGCCATTCCAAAGAATGGCCGAACTGCCGGACCGGTTCGGACTGGGCTGGTTCGGGTCCGGGTGGGGGGTATATCTTTAAGGGCGGGGAGGGCTTGGTTAGCCCTCCCGCCTCCTTGCCCCCACCAGCGCCCGTATTTAACATTATAGGGGCGCTGGAAACCAGCCGCCCCCCCCCGCCGCCGCCACCGCCGCCGCCGCCGCGAAATCACTCTTAAAAACATCCAGCCCTCCCTCCCTCCCAGCTAGCTGCCCGCCCGCCCCCCCCACCCACCCACCCAGTCGCTCACCCGGTCGGTAGATACTAAGCGAGAGGAGCTCCGGCACAGAGCTCCTCTCGCTAGGAAGGCCTCCGGGAGAATGGTGGCTTGCGCGCGCATGCGCGCGCCGCAAACCACGCCATTCTCCGGAGGCCCGGTCTACCCGCCGGGAAAGGGCCGGGTAGACCGGGCCTCCGATCGCTGGGTTGACCGGGCCTCCGGCGATCGGAGGCCCGGTATACCCAGCGATCGGAGGCCCGGTCTACCCGGCCCTTTCCCGGCGGGTAGACCGGGCCTCCGGAGAACGGCGTGGTTTGCGGCGCGCGCATGCGCGCGCAAGCCACCATTCTCCCGGAGGCCTTCCTAGCGAGAGGAGCTCTGTGCCGGAGCTCCTCTCGCTTAGTATCTACCGACCGGGTGAGCGACTGGGTGGGTGGGTGGGGGGGCGGGCGGGCAGCTAGCTGGGAGGGAGGGAGGGCTGGATGTTTTTAAGAGTGATTTCGCGGCGGCGGCGGTGGCGGCGGCGGGGGGGGCGGCTGGTTTCCAGCGCCCCTATAATGTTAAATACGGGCGCTGGCGGGGGCAAGGAGGCGGGAGGGCTAACCAAGCCCTCCCCGCCCTTAAAGATATACCCCCCACCCGGACCCGAACCAGCCCAGTCCGAACCGGTCCGGCAGTTCGGCCATTCTTTGGAATGGCCGCCGGACCGGTTCGGGCACACCACTACCTAAAATTACTAATTGCTAATACTGAAGATGAGCTAAACATTTTATTTGAAAGGACATTACAGGGAAGTAATGTTCTAACCCATGCATAGATCTTGTGCCATTGATCTTTGGAAACAGCCGGAGAGACTCCTTCCAAATGAGCAGCCATAACAGAAGCCAAATGGATGTCTTGTAGCACTTTCCAAAACTAGGAAAGTGTCTTGCCGTGCTTATGCACTTGCTCAAGGAATGTTTCTCAGGACTACAGAAGACTGCCTGGGCTTCCTTGAGCAGAAGGTTAACCAAGTTTCAGGTGCAGCAGCTCAACATAAATAGGTAGAGCAAAGAATGAAAATGGAGAAGGAAATTTAACAAACCATAAAATTACAAAGTACTTTATGTGACATAGATAGAACTAACCATTAAAGCCAAGAAGTCCCAATTTCAGATCTCGATTGCATAGAGGGCAAAACTTCTGTGTCTTTAATCTCTCATGTAGAAGAGAGATTAAAGACACAGAAGTTTTGCCCTCTATGCAATCGAGATCTGAAATTGGGACTTCTTGGCTTTAATGGTTAGTTCTATCTATGTCAAGTGCTGCTTTTCCCCTTAGTCTGCTGTTGCAGCAACATGTGTTGGTTCGCCCTCCCATGCAAGTATTTAAAAGCCCAGGAGCCTTGTCCTTTAAGAATTGACAACCCTGGGAATTCTTACTTGTGCCCTCCCCCAAAGCATTTCTTCTTCCTCTACCAATGTTAATCTCAGGTAGCGAAGGGGTAAGTAATAGAAGTATATAATTATACTTCTGCATATAGAAGCATATAATTTTAGTGGCTAGGTAACTGGGGAACTACTTGCCACATTTGGTGCACATGGAGAGCCTCCACCATTCATTCATTCATTCATGCATTCATTCATTCGATTTCTATACCGCCCTTCCAAAAATGGCTCAGGGCAGTTTACACAAAGATATAACAAACAAATAAGATGGAACCCTGTCCCCGAAGGGCTCACAGTCTAAAAAGAAACGTAAGATAGTCACCAGCAACAGTCACTGGAAGTATTGTGCTGGAGGGTGGACAGGGCCAGTTACTCTCTCCCTGCTAAATAAAGAGAATCACCACATTAAAAGGTGCCTCTTTGCCAAGTTAGCAGGGGTTCTAGTTGGAGTTTAACCTCTTCTGGTTTTCAACAGAAACCACATTTGCTGCCTCTTGTGTCAGTCACTAAGACATCTTCCTCTCTTGGCGCAGTTTTTAATGTGTATAGCATAGGAACATCGGAAGCTGCCATATACTGAGTCAGACTATAGGTCCATCTAGCTCAGTATTGTCTACACAGACTGGCAGTGGCTTCTCCAAGGTTAGAGGCAGGAGCTTCTCTCAGCCCTATCTTGGAGATGCTTCCAGGGAGGGAACTTGGAGCCTAGATGCTCTTCCCAGAGCAGCTCCGTCTCCGGAGGGGAATATCTTACAGTGCCCATACTTCTAGTCTCCCATTCATATGCAACCAGGGTGGACCCTGCTTAGCTAAGGGGACAAGTCATGCTTGCTACCACCAGACCAGCTCTCCTCTCCCTATTCTAGCCTTCCACTAAAATAAGCAGGTGACCAGAGAAATCCGTAAGATGCTTGAAAATAAAAACAAAACAGATTATTCGTCTGAATCCTGCGAGGGGGGGAAAGGCACTCGGAATTCATTTCAGAGGCTGTACGGGTGTCATTAAAGGAACAGTAGTGGGGAGAGCAGGGAGGCAGAAAAGCCCATGTCCACTCCCAGGTGCATCTGCATGCCCCAATGTGTTGTTTGTCTGCCTTCTGTTTCTAACATGCTCTGAGAGTCAAGGTGAGAGAAAGCAAACCCAAGACTGGGTTTTGCAAGCAGGAGCAGTTGGGCCTGGGCCCAAGGACCCACATCCATTGGAGGGCCAGCTAGCTCCTGGAGCATTCGGTGCTGCTGCCCATGTTTGTCTGGTCAGCCTCCCATTTTGTCCTGGCTTTCCAGGAGGTTTTTCACACCCGGCTTTTAGTTCTTAGTTTGCATCTCCTCCAGAGTGGAGGGGATGCATTGACACCCTAACCCAGAAGTCCCTGCGAGCTATCAGAGAGCACTTCACACATGATTTGGGTTTTTCATTGCACAGTAGAGTGTAGCCTGATTTATATCCAGGGTTTAAAAATCCACCTTTTGTGTCAGTTTTGGGGGGGCAACTTCAAACTCACAATAAAGACTAGCAGTAAATTCACGGTAAAGCCTGCTGTCTGAAAATGCCCCAGGCTGTGGTGGGCACTGGCAAGCAGCTGACACTCAACTCAGCTGCATCATTTTAGAGCTTGTAAGCCCTACCCCCACCTCCTGCCCCAGAGAGGCAGGGCGATGGACAACTTAAAAAAATGCGGAGTGTCAGTTGCTGCTGCCGCCCAATGAGGGAGGCTTTCCAGGCAGCAGCAGACATTATTCCTCCTCCTCCTCCTCCTCCTCCTCCTCCATTGCCACCATCTGCAGGGAGAACAGCAGCACTAAAGGAGAAGCATCCATCAGTTGCCTTATAGTTTCCCCTGGTGTTTGGTAGGGAAGTGCATGGAGGCGCGGTTTGGTGCCGAGGGGGGTCTCGCTTTAAGGGTGGGGGGCTTGTACTTACCCCTCCCACTGCTTTCCCCCCTCCAGCGCTCCAGTTTTTTGCAAAGCTTTTGGGGTGACAGCGTTCCTCCCTGCCGCCCCTGCCCCGTTGTTTGCAGGAAATAGCAGAAGTAACTGCCGCACATGCGCCCGCTGCCACACGTGCATGTCCGTGGCCTGTACATCTCACGTTGTGTGTGCACATCACGTATGGAACGTGCGACGTGCAGGACGGTGGGTGCATGTGTGGCGGTTACTTCCGCTATTTCCTGCAAACAATAGGGCAGGAGTGGCAAGGAGGCATGCTGCCACCCAAAAAAATAGAGCGCCGGAGGGTGGGGGAAGTGGCGGGAGGGGTAAGTACAAGCCCCCCGCCCTTAAAGCGTGACCCCCACCCCCCCGGCACCAGACCAGGCCATGTTCAAACCAGTTTGGAGACCTCTAAAATGGCCTCTGGACCGGTTCGGGCACATCCCTAGTGTTTGGACACCATTGAAGGGGAACAAGCGCTTAACATGTGCATGCCTGGGAAGTCCCAGCGATGAGCCCCACTGCTGCCAGTGGTGCCCAGCTGTCTGGAAAGCTAACCAGGTAGTGGTTGGATGCACTTGCTTCAAGCCGCTGCCACTGCGGTGGTCAAGGAAGAACATCTGTCCGCTGCCCAGTTAGTTTTACTGAATCACCGCTGTCCGAAGTGCCATTGGGGCCCGCCAGCACGCGGCTTTGCCCCAGGACCTCCTGGAACTGGCACAGACCCTGTGAATGGTCTATATTGGTAGTGGCCAGGAGGTCGCTAGAAGCAGGGAGCAGGGTTATCCTCTCACCGGAAGGATGTTCCCAAGTGTGTTCCTTTTTCCAATTACGTGAGTGGTCGCTGTTGGAGAAAAGTCAGGTGCTGCAGTTTTGGTTGTGTGGTGTTGAAATGAGGGCAAAGCCTGCCCTCCCGTCCTACAATTAGGTGGTCTAGCTCAGTGACCAAAGTCCTTGGTTGTGTGTGCGTCTTTGCATGCATGCGCCACGTGTCCCTGTACATCCAAGTTCTTTGCAATGTACAAGCCTTCCTTCCACATACTCCTGCTTGCTTTGATGCTAAAGTTTCTGTCATTCCAAATAAAAGTCCCCAACGTCCTCCCTGATTCTCACGCTGACAACATTCTTTCTTCTCTGTTTGGTCACTCTGGACAGAACTATGCAGGTGTAGGCTGGCTCACTTGAACTATGTGGACTTGCATTACTTTATATCACATTATGTAAAACAAGCTCCAAGCCAGGGCAGGGAGTCACTGGTTTCTTCCTCCAAATACTGGGATTCCCTCTCCTGGCACTGAGTGGTCCAGTCACCACTGGTCAGGGATACCCCAATGTTCCTCCTCCTCCTCCCCTGCTTGGCTAAAGGAAGCTTTGGGAAGAGCAATGTGTCTGATGCTTCAGCTTCCCCGGTACAGGCACTGGGTTCAGTTGTGGAGTAGCCTCTCCCTCCCACTCAGCTATATCAAGCATAAGGTTTGGTTTGGGAAGGAAGCAGTAAGATACACATTTTAGTCTTGCCTATTGGGTTTACTGTAAAACTTCACCTCAATGCCCGCATGCTGTCTTTCAGCCCCAATTTGCGTTCCCTGCAGGTTGCTGGCAGCACCGAAGCTGGGCTCAGTAGTCTGTCGGTCTTTAAAGGCTATGTGGTGTAGTGGTTAGAGTGCTGGACTAGGACCGGGGAGACCCGAGTTCAAATCCCTATTCAGCCATGAGACTAGCTGGGTGACTCTGGGCCAGTCACTTCTCTCTCGGCCTAACCTACTTCACAGGGTTGTTGTGAGGAGGAGCTTGAGTATGTAGTACGTACACCGCTCTGGGCTCCTTGGAGGAAGAGTGGGATATAAAATGTAAATAATAGCAATAATAATAATAATAAATAATTATACGTGCTTGTAAATTTTAAACTTTTAATTCTGGCAACCAGTCTGTCAACATTCATCTTAAACAGCAGAGTTCAATCTTGTGCAGGCTTAACCAAATGTTTGTGTGTGTGTGTGTGTGTGTGTGTGTGTGTGTGTGTGTATATAAAGGTGAGTCTTGCCACACCTCCTTTTTCTTGCAGATGTCCCATAATATGTTTTCCCAACATTCCTCTGCCACCCAACTTGGTCTCCCTCTTGCATCTTCCATCATTTTCCAGCTTTGTCACTCTGTCTGCATATGCAGCCCTCCTAACTAATACTAACACTGGCCATTCTCTCTAACTCAACTGAAGCCACAGCGCAAGCAGGGAGTCAGTCGCTGGGCTAAGACATAACAAATTGTTTGTTGCTGTGAGCGTGAGCTTTGGGCTTACTTGCTTCTGCTCCCCTCTCTTCTTTCTCTGCACGCATAAGGAGGATCCTGAAATGTTCTTCTTAAGATTTGTGACAAACTGCAGTTTCCCCTTTTTTGTGTGAACTTGGGAAACTGTGTTTTGTTCAAACCACTTAGTTAACAAGCCAGGATATCAAATAAA
The DNA here is from genome assembly GCF_027244095.1 of Hemicordylus capensis. Classification (NCBI taxonomy): domain Eukaryota; kingdom Metazoa; phylum Chordata; class Lepidosauria; order Squamata; family Cordylidae; genus Hemicordylus; species Hemicordylus capensis. The sequence continues at coordinate 163,100,742 of NC_069658.1, forward strand.
GATCTGATCCAGGTTTCGTATCTTGCCTGTTGGAACTGGTTTGAACAAATTACACTTGCCAGAGAGTAGACAAAAAGGAAAACTGCAGTTGTTACAAACCATGACAGGATGCTGGTAGCCACCTCCTCTTGCACCTGGTAGAGAGCGGTTACTCCGAGTTCATGCTCATAATGTCATGCTCATTCTCTGGGTGGCTCACAATCCAACATTTAAAACATCCAATAAAAACACATCACAACACAACAAAATACAGTACAAAATGTTTAAAAAACATTTTAAAAAAGAAAATCAATCATTTTTTAAAAGCCTGAGTGAACAGAAAGGTATTTACCTGGTGTCTAAAAGAACAAAGTAATGATGCCAGGCACACCTCACTGGGGAGGCTGTTCCATAAACAGGGTGCAACCACTGAAAAGGCCCTCTCCCTGGTAGCCACCCACCTCATCTCATTTGGCAGGGGCACTCAGAGCAGGGCCTCCGAAGAAGATCTTAAGGTCTGAGTCAGGATATATGGGGCAAGGCGCTCTCTCAGGTAACCCGGTCCCAAGCCATCTAGAGCTTTAAAGGTTAAAATCAGCACTTTGAATTGTCCCCAGAAATGGACTAGGTGCCAGTACAGCTGATGAAGCACTGGTATGATATGCAGGGATATAGCTAGGGAAGGGGGGGCCCATGTTCACCACTCTCCCCGGCAGCCCCTCAGAGTGAGGAGATAATGAAGAAAATCAGGAGGGGTGGAGCTGGGTGGCCCCTCAGGAGCAGGGGGACCCAGGTTCTTTGAACCCATCCACTCAATTATAGCGACACCCCTGGTGATATGATCAAAATGCCCAGCCCCGGTTAATAATCAGCCCCTAATTTGTTTCAACTGCGGTTTCTGGATCGTTTTCATAGGCAGCCCCATGTGCAATGCATTGCAGTAGTCTAAGCGGGAGGTTACTGTTGGAGCTAGGACCCTGGCAGCATCATATCTCAGCTGCAATGTCTCATAGTGACCAGTAGTGGTGGTGGTTAGGGTCATGGATAAAAGTGCTGGACTCCTCACCTCTTTGTTCTTCTAGTGTAAGTCTCCATTTTGTCTCTCCAGAGATGGCTGTTTGTTTTAGTCTCTCTTTTCAGCCATGAGCTACAGCTCAAATTAAGCTGCAGGCCTTTTCACATTTTTTTGTAACCTTTTCTTGAAATATATCCTTGTAGTTCTTCAATACTAAAGAACTGTCTCAAGACCTCTTGCTTTGCTGCCTTCTCACCAAACTGGTTTTGCTTTGCTTTTTGGGGACTGAACTGCCATTCTTCCCCTACAAAGGGTTATGGGCCCAGAGGCCAGTAAATAAAAGAGAAAAACCTAGAGAGTTAAATAATAAACAAAGCAAAGAGAAAAGCTTTGAAAATGGAGACAGCACAAGGATTCCTGATGACTGAAGGTTGCAAGGTCCTGAGTACAAACTCTAGTCTTTCAAGATGGAGATGCTCCTCAAGAGTCATGAACTTGGCAGTGTTCTGTACACCCAGCATCCTGCAGATGCAGGAAAGGAGCAGAAAGAATGGGACAGAGCAGATGAAAAGGCATCAGGAATGATTTGCTCTGTGGTGAATGACACAAACTTAGTGCATCTAAGTGCTAGACTCCTCCCTCTTTGTTCTTCATGGTGCTTTGTTCTTCATGACCCTACATCGGGGTCAGGATGTATCCTGGAAGTCTGCTTTCACACTTCCTGCATGACACTGCAGTCCCTACGCGGACAGCAGGGTACAGTTCACATTTCCAATGCCTTGTTTTGAATTTAATCGCTACGATATAGAGCTAGACGTCATATATCCAGTGTGGGAAAGTTGCTGTTTGGGGGGGAGGGGGTGTTAGTTGCTGCAAGACTGCTTCCCCTGCTGTTTACATTTCGAATGCAACTTGCCCGAACGGAGGCAATTTGCTGATGAGCAACTACTCTGAAAAGCACCCTGGTGTTAGTCTCCATTGGGCTGCAGACTTTTTCACATTTGTTTGTTACCTTTTCTTTAACTAAATCCTTGTAGTTCTTTAGTACTGTCTCAAGACCTTTTGCTTTGCTGTTTTCTCAACAAACTGGTTTTGCTTTGCTATTTAGGGACTGAACTGCCATTCTTCCCCTACAGTTACCAGAGCATGAGTAACTGTGGCCTGTATCACTCTCCAGGGCGCTTTCCAGACTAGCTGCTGAAACAGCAGCAGAATGCCTCTGTCTGTTCAGGCAAGTCACATTGAAAACGTAAACCAAAGAGGGAGCAGTCTCGCAGCAACAAACAACCCGAAAAAACAGCCACTTTCTTACACCGGATATGTGACATCCTAGCTCTATATCGCAGCAGTTAAATTCGAGACAAGGCATTGGCAATGTGAATGGCACCCTGCTGTCCATGTAGGAACTGGGGTGTCACGACACAGGAAGTGTGAAAACACATTTCCAAGATTAGACGTTACCCCGTTGCAGGGTCTAATCTGGAAAGCGCCCAGGTAAGGTCACAGTTGTCATATCAGTCAAAGCTGATAAAGGGTGTTCCAAACCACAGAGGCCACTTAAGCCTCTAGCGACGGTGCTGGATCAGTGTTCACCCCCAGACTGTGAGCCTGGTCCTTCAGGGGGGAGTGATCTAGGTCATAAACCATGTGATTTTCCACCAGGGTTCATGCCAAATGGCTAGTTATTAGATGGGGAGGGGAGAATGCAGGAAGGATTGTCTGCTTGGCAATCATACAAGTGTGTGTTCTCACTGCTTCCTTTTAACCTGGAAGCAATAAAGGGAGCTTTCATGCTTTTTTTTAAGCAAACACATACAATTTCTTCACATTCCTTTCAGTTTCCAGCTTAACCCTTAGTGAGTTCAGCTGCCAATAACCTGGCTGGAGAATTATGTAACTGCCTCAATCACAGCTTCATTTAAAATGTCACTAGGTACACCCTTGATTAGGGATATGCACAAACTGGTTCGGCGGTCCTTTTCTGGCGTTCAGCCGGTTTGGTGGGGGGTTACCTTTAAGGAGCAGGGAGCGTGCTCTTACCCCCACCCCACCCTGGTCAGCGCTTTTGAGAAAATTGCTGGTGCAAGGCAGCAGCATACCTCCTTGCCACCCTGGTCAGCGTCATACTGGAAGTGCCTGACACACGTGTGATTTGACGCTGACCGGGGTGGCAAGGAGGTAGGCTGTCGCCCCGCACCAGCAATTTTGATGAGGGTGCCGGTGGGGGAAACACAGTAGGGGGGTGTTAGGCTACCCTCCCTGCTCCTTAAAGGTAAACCCCCCACCACTGAACCAGCCAAATGCCGGGCCGTGCACATTCCAAAACAACCACCAATGAGACACATTGATGTTCTACCATGGCAGGGGTGGAGTCACCATTGTGCGGTTCAAAAAACCCAGGCGGCCACATTCAGGGGCCATCCCTCACGCCCCAGCCACGCCCACTGAGTCTGACATCGGATGCAGGGGGTGAGGTTTTGCTCACCAACGGAGACGTATGCCCAGTTTCCAAGAAAATTCTAGCCAGCACCGAGTGCGTAGCACAGCCGGGAACACGTTGCCCTGCCTTTAAAGCTGTGCAGGGGGGATGGCTAGAGGGGCTGCTGGTGACAGGTTGAACTGGGGCCACCACTGGCTTCCCTATGCTGTACCATGGGCTATATACTGCCTACAGGCTGCTACTTTCCAGTCTGTAGCCTCGGGGCTGATGTTATTAATAGGTTGGGACACTCCAGGGTCGGTGGTGCTGAGAAGTTGGGTCCAGCCACTACCCCACCAACCTCTCTGTTCTTAGCCGCCGCCCCCTTTTCTGGTCAATAGACAGAGAGATGAAAAACAAATACCTGAGGGGAAGAAGGGTGAAGAGAGGCAGGTAAAGGAGGGACCAAAAAAAAAAAAAAAAAGCAATGGGATTGGGTAGTGCGGAACCCTCAACTTTTTCATGTGGTTCCTCTACTCGGTTCAGAAATCTTAAAGCATGTCAGGGTTTTGAGTGTGAGCTGTGATCACCGTCAACCAGGCCATCTTGGGTTTTTTTTAAACTACTACTACTACAGATATTTATATACCGATTTTCAACCAAAGTTCACAAAGCAGTTTACTATAAAAATAAACAACACATAAATAAGATGGTCTCCTGTCCAAAAAGGACTCAGCAATGGCCACTGCAGGGTTGCTGTGCTGGGGTTGGACAGGGCCATTTGCTCCCCCCCCCCCAACCCTTCCGCTAAATAAAAAAGCATCACAACTTTTAAAAGGTGTCTCTTTGCTCAATAGCGAAGAGCACAATCACTGAAAAGGTGTTGAGTTTATAATGCATCTTCCAAACCCACGACTTAGCAAAAGTAGGTATGTCTGGGTAATGTTAGTCTCCCTCCACACCATTTCCATAGGGGCAATAAAAGTTTTCCAAGACTGTGCAGAATGGGTGTTGTCTTTTCCATGCACTTTCCATGCAGCTGCTGGTTTAAGGCACACACTACAGGGAATACCTGGTTGCCTTTGGTGACCAAGACCACCTTCTTTTTTACCCTAGTTAGTGCCCTCTGCCAAACAGCATGCACTCTCACTCTCTCGCTCTCACTCTTAATTGACTCTTAAAGTGCCTGTAAGCAAATCAGTACTTCCACTCCTGCAGCCTGTTCTTTTTCTGCTATGTCACCCTAACCCCTTGGGCAGACACCTGCAAGTTTTCTGCTAAGTCACCCTAATCATCAGTTCAGACACCTGCAAGTTTCTCTGCAGGTCACTGTAATTCCTGAAAAACTGAAATAATTTCTTTGCCTATTGCCTCACCGGTTGCATGCCCATGCATGCAGGGGTGTCGCTATAATGGAGTGAAAGGGTTGAAAGAACCCAGGCCCCCAGCTCCTGAGGGCCCCTAGCTCCACCCGATTTTCTTCATTCTCTCCCTCACTTTGAAGGGCTGCCAGAGAGAGGGGTGAACACAGGCCCCCTCTCCCCTAGCTACGACCCTGCATGCATGGATTGCATCATGCCTGCAAGCTCCTGTGTGATTTCAAAGTTTGGGTTCACTCCATGAATGAACGCTAGTCGCTGTGCTCTATCCTTGATAGCACTGCTCTCACCCACTGCAACAGAGTCATATTCAAAGTGTGAGCAACCTTCTTTGAGCTGCCCACTGAGGCTCCTGGATATCTCTGCCTCACAGTGTTGGATAGTCATTCTGGACAAGCGTCTCTCCTGCAGCACTCTTTTCTTTTCTGGAAACAGTACCTCAGCAGCTCTCATTCAATACAGTTTTGCATATTCAGCATCTCTAAATGGCCAACCTAGATGTGCTGTCAACTGGGCAATCTTGAAGCTTCCTCTTGCCATGCTTCATTCATAGCCATAGCTCTTGGGAATATGTTCTGTTGAGCTCAACATTTCCTTTTCAGTTGCTGCACTCTGGCACATCTCTCAGTGGCACCTAAAGAGCCACAGGTTTTCTGAGGTCTGCTGTCAGAACGCCTCTGGCTATTGAATCCTTTGGGTACTGCAACCTGTTCTTGACACACCAGGCATAGGTATTTGCCACTGTATTCCAAGAACAGGTATTCTTCTGGCCACTTGTGTTGAAATGGCCTGTGGTCCTGCTCTATCTTCCTCCTCTTTGGTTTTGGAACTGCTGCCATTGCAGAGGCAATTTCAGCCCTTGTATTGCACCTATCAACCAAACACTACAATTAAAATAGGGACAGGGATCCAGACACAGCTCTCTCACTTCCCTGCTGCCATTCATCATCATCTCTAGCTCCAAAGGAGATCTTAAGTCATGAAGAACAACAACAACAACTCTTAACTCACTGGCCAGCACTGACTTGTCTCTGACAAGACTGAAAAGCCCGTGACTTTTCTCTCAGCCTAACCCGCCTCACAGGCTTGTTGTGAGGATAAATAAGGTAAGCATATACACTGCCCCTTGGAGGAAGAGCGGGATATCAATTTAGAAGTCTAAGAAAAGACATGTCAAATCACATGTCATGAACACTGATGCTGAGTTTCATTCTTAATCATATGAACGTTTCATTGCTCTCCTTTTCACAAATGTTCGGTCTGTGTAAGAATCCATCTGGCCATTTGTCTTTCAAACGACAAATTTCCACCATGGTTCTATTTCCCCGGTACACCACTGCAATGAGGATTGTATTCCGACATCAAAATAGAAGAAGAACCGCCCTGCTGGGTCAGGCCCAAGGAGGCCCATCGAGTCCAGCATCCTGTTTCACACAGTAGCCCACCAGATGCCCCTGAGAAGCCCACAGGCCAGAGCGGAATATCTGTTCTGTGGATACAATGGCCAGTTGTATTCAGGCCAGGGCTACTTGTGCAACAGAATTTCATATAACCTGCACTGCCAGGCTTCATTTTTGTATGGGATGTGGACTCTTTTCTTGTGGTGTTTTTTGAGAAGCGGTTCAGGTGTGTGCATGTGAATATGAGAGAGAGTGAGAAAGAGACGGGGGGAGGGAGGGGGGAGCGCTTAGTGGCCTGTAGAGGTGTGTCTCTCCATCATGCCTTAATACATCGATAGTGTACCCTTTAGGCACCACAATCCTCTTTGTTTTTCATACAAGATGAATTGCTAAAGATTTCGGCCACAATCCTACAAAGCTATGTGTGGGAAATTAGTTGTTTCTGCAGCTCAACACAGCTTTGAATTTCCTCCCACCTCCCCACAGCAACAACCCCCCACCCTCCGCAAAGCCTCTTTGGAGCAGCAGCAAACAGAAGAGTCCACTTATTTTGCTTGGGCTAACTCTCTGCCTCCCCACATCCAGCAATCCTCTTGCTTGCCTGAACACCATAGAAAAAACCAGTCCACTGGTCTTGCTGCTTGTCTCCCACCCCACAACTCCTCCCAACTCCCCACAATACGAATATGACACATATTTATATACTGCTTTTCAACAAAAGTTCCCCAAGCGGTTGACATAGATAGAGAAATCAATAAGATGGCCCACAATAAAACACCACCCCTTTTGGGAGCAGTAGCAAACAGAAGCATCCACTTCAGTTGCTTTAGCTGCCCCCCTTTCCCAACTCCATTGCCTTCCCACTTCCCCAAATCCAGCGAACCTCCCTCACAGCAGCAGAAAACATAAAGAGACAAGTCCGCTGTCCAGACGATCACTGAAAATCGAGATGGGCTCCTCTAGCCCGGTTTTCAGTGATCGTCAGAATAGCTTCAAAGGAGTGCGCATGTCGTCATCTTTCTCATGGAGTTAGTGCTAAACCATGACATTCCTCTTGGGAAGCTGTGGCTCAGAAACGGACAGATATGTAAGCTGCTGTGACCACATCCATCCCTCAAACATACCCATGAAGTGCCGTTTGAGAATGGAAGCCTTCACCTGGGCCGGGGCTGCCCCTCGCTGAAGGTCTTGGAGCAGAGACTGGATCGTCAGCTGTGCTGGGGATTCTCTAGCTCTGGATTCCCAGCGTCATGCAGCAGATTGGCCCAGGTGGCCCAGGTGGCCCACAAGGCCCCCTCCAACTCCCCCATTCCCCACTCACTCCAGACAGAATCTCTGCTTCTCCTTGGGTTCTGAAGAGCTGAAGGCAGGTCGCCTGGTCTTCTGTGTGCATGATTGGTCTCTGTGTATTAGGATACCTCTTCCTTTAGTTAGGATGCTTTCTGAATTTGTGGCTCCAGGTCAACGTCAGTGCTGAACTGCTGTTTTTTCAAAATGTACCTTCTCGATTATTCTTTCTACAGAGGAATTTAGTTGTTTCTCCCAGGGAACCAGTCAAGGCACAGAGCAGAAATCCTGTTTTTTCTCTGCTACTTCAGTTTGCCAGAAATAGATCCATATTTTTAAAAACCAATGATCTTGCTGACTTCCAAGAATGAGAGGAGAGCTGGTCTTGTGATAACAAGCATGACTGGTTCCCAGAGCTAACCAGGGTCCGCCCTGGTTATATATGCATAGGAGACTAGATGTGTGAGCACTGTAAGATACTCCCCGTAGTGGCTGGAGCCACTCTGGGAAGAGCAGAAGGTTCCAAGTTCCTTCCCTGGCTTCTCCAAGATAGGACAAGATTTATTTATTTTTCATAGGACAAGATTTTTTTAATTGAACCAACAAACTACCAAAGCATACAGTACGTTGCCAAAGCACAATGATATACAAAGTGGTTGTTTGTACATGATATATCTACCAAGATTGACACACAATGATTTGGAAACCCACAAGGTTATGAAGTATATGCAGGTAGTACTGTAACTCGGGGGTGGGGGATTTCAAGGCACATCAGGTAACTGGGGCGGGGGGGTTACATCCGACGTCCATTTCCACAATTTATCCCATTGCTGTTTAGAAGAGATACTCTTGTCTTTTTGCACATAACCATACAAACTGTTCCAGAAGAGATTTACTGTCTCATCTGCGTGAACCTCTCGGTTGCGCCTTCCCTCTCTATTCCTATGCAGGAGCATTGCATCAATGACATACAGGTTTACTAACCTGATGACGAGGAGGGGAACATTCCAATTCCCTAGTATGAGTGTTGGAAAGTTAAAGGACTTTGCACTGTCTCATGCCTCAGACAGCGGAGGACAGACTAGTAAGTCAGAGGGCTAGAAGGTCAAAGACATTTGGTCATCACTTCCCGCTGCTCTGATGCTATCCCTTTGAAATGTAGATGACTAATCTCAGGGACTTCCTTCCTTCTTCTCTTCTCTCTCTTGCTACCTGGCTCTTTACCTTGCAACATGGCAAGTCTCTTGCCCTGCACCATATGTGCAGAGAAGATGGTGAATCCATCTGCATCCACTTAGATAGATGGATTAGAGATCCTAAATCCTCACTTTCCTATCTAGAATGGAGTTCCTTAATAAATGCCTTTTATATTGATTGGAAACTAGCAATTGGCTCCAAGTTACTTTACTCTTAGCACACAGGCATGCCTCACTAAATCCGCTGTGTTTGTGCCTCTGTGCACTCTACTATATTGAAAAGAGATTCTCTCACCACAGAGAATTTCCAACAATGAGGGCACCCGTTGTGTCCCGTTTCCTTGAAGGTTTCTTTCTGGGACCTCGAAAAGAGGTTCTGTGGCTCAAACCCGGTGTTAGTTCTTCCCAAGTCTGTTTTTCCAAATCAGGCCACTCTAACAGCTCGCTTACTCCCTGCCACACTCTTTTGGCTGCCACACACTCTTTGAAGAAATGTGAGTAGGTTTCCCTGAAAGTTTTACCTAGCTTACTAGCTTTCTGTTTGCAAGTAATTTGAGGGCACTCTTGCTGCTCCTCTGGGAGCCATGGCTTGACCGCATTAAGTGGTAGTACTTGATGGTATAAGCTGACGAGAGTTGCTGACGTCCGGGGTCCATTTTAACAAATACACTTTTGTCAGCATTTGATTCTGAGCCCGAGATCTTGCCATGTTCCCAGAAGAGGTCTAGTATTACAGAGATTTCATTTTCATTCGATAACAGTAATGTAACATCATCGGCATGAGCTACAAATTTTACCCTAAACTCAGAGTACGGTTCTGAGTGGACAGGTGGTTCGGCTATCCCCTCACTCTCCCTCCTCCTCCCTCCCGGGAAGATCTGGCAGGGCGGAGGGATAGATAGGGCTGAGAGAGATTCCTGCCTGCAACCTTGGAGAAGCCACTGCCAGGCTGTGTAGACAATACTGAGCTTGATGGACCTATGCTCTGACTAGATGGCAGCTTCCTATGTTCCTAAGAATCATGGTCAGTGAGGTAATCTCTTTCATTGAACCAACTTCTGTTGGTGAGAGCATACCCAAGCTTTTCAGCTTTTCAGAATTTTTCATGTGGACATGGTTTGCTCCGTGCTTTCCTTTGAGCTTAACATTGAGCCTTGACTTGACGGTCCCTTCGATTTCAATGAGACTGAAGGGCAACTAACCTGCTTTGGAATGGAGCAGTAGTACATTGTTCAGTGTGAAAGCCTGTCAAGTGCCCATTGCTTTATGCTGGCTGGTCAGCATTTCAGACTCGTGTAGGGATGATGATACACACTGGCCACATTCACATGTAAGACAAAACCAACGGTTGTCGAACACGTGGTTAATTTTTCTGACTCTGAATCACCTCGTAGACGTACACCCCACCTTGTTTCGGCTGGCTCCGGTTTCGGGGCAGGGTGCCCCCTCTCTCCTCCTGTGCCAAAGCACCCCTGCTGGATGGAACAAAGGTGTGGAACTGCCAGCAGCGTTGCCAGGGATGCCACGCTGCTGGACTGGGAAGAGGAGGGGGCGAGGACCTACCCATACTGGTGCTGGGTGTGGAACATGCGCTAGAAGTAGGTGTGCCAGCACCCTCCCCCTGGTTATTGAGCCTCCTCTGCTTTGCTTCACTAACCCACTCAACCAGGGGTGATGGCATTGCCCTTCACAGTTGGGTCAACACAGGCAGGCCAAAGTATGGTCTCCTGCGTCACTCAGTTTGTTGCATAGCTTCTCCACCCACCCAGTCCTCAGCCAACCTGCCAGGGCTTTGGCGTCCCTAATGGTCAGGGAGGTCTGGAGTTCTCTCATCACCTTCTCCAGGAGAAGTGTGGTGGGCAGAGCCTGGCTAAAAGGCATTGCCTCAGTACACTCTTTGTGGCAAACAGGGAGGGCTCGAGTGCCAAGAATGGCCCAGACATGAGCTACCACTCCAAGTTGCAGAGGGCACACACACACACACACACACACACACACACACACACACACCCCACGATACTTTGCCAAGTTGTGGATGGCCACCTGTTGCTTTAGCAGGTGCTGGAGCAAGAGAAGGGTGGCGACCCACCAGTTCTCAACATCCCCATGGATGAGGTGTCGAGGGAGGTCAAGCTCACGCTGCTGCTCACAGAGCATGCGCCTGCCCTTCTCACTCCATTGGAAATGGGTTGCAATCTTGCAGCACTTCTCCACAAGCGCAGCCGTGGAAGCAGAAGGACCCCTTCAGGGGCTCCAGGAGGAGACCATGATCAATGATATAAAAAACTGCTGAGACTCAAGAGATCCAAAAGGATCAACAGAGCCTATGGATTCCTAATTAGAGACTCCTATGGATTCCTAATCCAACAGGCCGACCAGGGGCGGAGCCACCATCATGCGAACGGGTTCAGAGAACCCAGGCCACCAATGGAAAGGACTGCTGAATTCCGCAAGAGGGGGGGGCGTGGCTCAGGTTCTGGAAGAGCCCCTATCAAACTCCCCCCGCCCATGCCCGGGCCCTGACCAAGCACTCCAATGTTCTTTTCAGGCAGCGCTTGCTGCCTGAAAGCACCTATTTCCCTGTCTCTCCCTCCAGCAAGGGAGAGAAAGGGAAATAGATGCTTTTAGGCAGCAAGCGCTGCCTGAAATGACAGGGGAGAAAGGCAGGTTGCTCACCTGTAACTGTAGTTCTTTGAGTGGTCTTCTGTGCATTCACACATGGGATTGGAAACTGCACAGATCCACGGTCCGGAAACTTCTAAAGCTTTACCTTATAAGGAAAAAAGAGTGGGAAAACCAGCTCCCCCTGTCTGACAGCTTGCCTGATTCCCTCAGTCCTGAGACCTCCGCAGCTCCAAACCTAAGCACATACAAGAACACGTTGCAGCAGGGAGGATGGGTGGCTTGTGTGGTCTTTGAGAAGACCACTTGAAGAACTACAGTTACAGGTGAGCAACCTGCCTTTCTTCTTCATGGGCTCTGTGCACCACACATGGGATAATAGCAAGCTATCGTACCTGGATGGAGGGTGCAGCCCAAACCCAGGAGAGAAATAACGCAACAAAAGAAATCAAAGAAGCAAACTTTATTTCTCAATGAAAGCAGAACGCAGAACAGAGGCATCAAACATTGCCTGAGACCTGGAGTGAAAGTCCAAAGCATCATGTCGGATGAAGGTAGTTGGACGTGACCATGTAGTGGCCTTATAAATGTCAGACATAGAGACAAGGTTATAGAAAAGTGATGAGGTAGCCATTGCCCGCATGGAGTGTGCCCTAAAACAGACAGGCAGGGGTTCTGAAGCCCATTGATACGCCAAGGAGATAGCCTCCTTGACCCAAGCGGCAATCCTTTGCGATGAGACTGGTAGTCCCTTTGATGGGTCTGCATATGAAATGAACAAAAACTTAGATTTGCAGAAGGATTGCGTTCTGTCTTTAAAGAAGGCAAGAGCCCTCCTAACGTCCAGTGAGTGATATGCACGCTCCTCATCTGAGGTAGGTGTAGGGGGAAAGGTAGGCAAAGAAATATCTTGCAACATGCGAAACTCAGAAGCCACCTTGGGCAAAAAAAACATCAGGCTCTAATACAACTCTGTCTTTATGGAACACCAAATAAGGGGCATCAGAGCGCAATGCTTTAATTTCACTCACTCGTTTAGCTGAGGTAATTGCAACGAGAAACACTCTTTTTAAGGACAACAGTTTAAAGTTACATGTAGCCATGAGTTCGAAAGGAGCCTTCATTCACTGCTTCAGAACCAGTAGAAAATTCCAAGGTGGGACAGATTTAGGGGCAGGCGGAAACAAATGGAGCATCCCCTTCAAAAACCTGTTCACCAATTTGTGAGAGAACAAACCAGACACAGAATGCCTGTCGGCTATAGCCGCTAAGTGAACCCTTAAGGAAGAAACAGACAATCCTTTGTCTTTCAGAGACAGCAAATCATCAAAAATGAATGACAAAGGAGCTTCAGTCGCAGAACCACCCTTGTCAGCCATAGACTTAGAGAAGCAAGTCCATTTGGCTGAGTAAGATTTCAAGGTGGAAGGCTTCCTTGCCGCCATCAGCACTGCCTGCACCGGCTCACTGAAGGAGGTTGCGCCTCTATCCACCAGGCAGTCGGATGCAGAGACTCCACGTCCAGCTGGAGACAACAGCTGCCTTCCCCCATCAGAGGGTATGGTAACGATGGAAGATGCTGGTACGTCCTGTGTGACAACTGAAGAAGTGTGGTGAACCAGAGTTGCCTGGGCCACCATGGTGCGATTAGGATACATATGGCCTCGACCTGGACAATTTTCGGTAGGACTCTTGGTATCAAGGGGAATGGAGGAAACATGTCCAGGAGTTGGTTGCCCCAGTGCAGGAGGAAGGCGTCCTCTTCCAACTCCGGATCCCTTCCCACCCTGCTGCAGAATTGCACACACTGAGAATTCTGGGCTGACGCAAATACATCTCAACGCAGAGCTCTCCACTTGTGGAAGATCTTGCACAGCATGCCCGGATCCAGGCACCATTTGTGAGAAAGGATGTTTCACGACTCAGTGCATCCACCAAAGTGTTGACATTCCCTTGGATGTGTACTGCCAAAGGCCAAATTCCCCACTCCAGGCACCACATCCAGAGTCGCATTGCCAGACTGAGCAGAGAAAGAGATGCTGTCCCTCCCTGTCTGTTCAGGTAAGATCCGGCCATAGTGTTGTCTGTGAGGAGTACAGCAGATCCTTCTATCCAATGACAGAAAGCCTTGAGCACCAAGAAGATCACCCTGAGCTTGAGATAACTGATGTGATGGCATCGTTCTGCCTTTGTCCAAGTCCCAGCGACCACTAGGTCTTTGAAATGCGCTCCCCATCCCGTACTGGGGATGGCATCTGTGGTGATCATAAGGGTGGGCCTTCGCATGTGGAATAGAGTCCCTTGAGTGAGGTTGGACGTGCATGTCTATCAGGAGACTGCCCCCTGCGAGGCGCTGCAAGGAGCCACTGTTGAGAGTGTCTTTGCGGGCGAAACCTGCGCAGAAACCAGGCCTGTAAAGTCCTTAGGCGAAGAAAGGCCTGGGGCAGTGCCACAGGGGATGATGCCATCAGCCCAAGCAAGTGTTGGATAAACCTGGCCTGGTGTCTAGGATAGCATATTCTTCTGGTTTGAACAGCAGTTATCTCTCACCCTGCAAAACCAAACAGAAAACAAAACATGAAGTCTCTGGCATATCAAATGGCTCTTCAATCATTCCCACTCTCTCCTTCCTGATGCTCATACATTGACCAAACTCCTCCTCTTCGTCAAATTCTTCCAACACAAGGTCATCTGAAGAGAAGAGAAGAGACTTGATTTTCTTATTTGAATTGACTTGGATCAGAGGTAAGGAGGGACTCGTGCATATTGAATCAACGAAGGAGGGTCTACAGGGATGCAGTTCCGCCCTCCCCACTTCCCTGGAAATAGCCCAAGTTACCTTGGATGCTGCTCTTGGATGCTACCGGGAAAGCATCCTTCAGTGTTTTCAGCTGCAGAGATAGAGATGCATTTTATTTATTCAATATGTGGACTTCTTTTTCCATGTCTATGAGTATCAAAAAGATGATCCAGTTGGGTGCAAAGCTGAGGATTACCAAAGATGGAGCGTGGCTCTTTGGGGCACTGGGCAGCCAGAAGAGACCCAGGGGGAACCCAGCTCTCTGCTGTTCCTCCTGCCACTGCTGCTGTCCCAAGGGGCATTGGGTGAGCCCCAGTGGAAACAGCCCTTCTGCAGCAGGTGTGCTGCCAGGCAGCCCCAGGGTGACCAGAGACCAATAGGAGGTCTTCTTCTGAAGCTGGCACCTGGCAGGGGTCCCAGAGGATTCTGAAGAAGAGCCAAGCCATGTCCACAGAGGGGGACTTACATGAAAAGCTGGCAGGCTGGCCGCATGTTGCAGGAGACAGCTGCAGGCTTCCTGGGCCAGAGCCTGTAGCTGGGGATCCTTTGCAGTGCTGTACCTTTGGAGCTCCTGTGGGTTGAAAGAGCAGCTCAGTCATTGCACTGGCCTCAATCATCCCTGGCCATGCGACTGAGAGCTAAGCCCGGAAGGAATTGGCCCCATTACAGGATACCCATTGACTGACTGCCCAAACAAGTTTCAGAGGGATCTATTCCTGTACAAACATCCCCCCCAATTCAGTTCAGTCAAGGATGAAGACAGAAGCCCCATTCACACCTGATCTTCAACATTTGGACGACGAGTGGACAGTGCACAGGTGCAGAAGTGTACACAGGGACAGCTATACAGACAGGCTGTGGAAGGCAGGCACTGCTAGACTCTTCCCATCTGGACCATGCCATATTGGGGCCTCTACCCTGGTTCACTTTTTAAAGGAATGCAACTACAGTCATGCAGACAAAATCATGTCCAAGTGTTCAGACACCTGTACACACGTACTGCCTAATGTCCAAATAGGGCACATTACACATTAAATTGCACATTACACATTCAGTTGCACTTACCGTCAAGATGCTGGTCAAGTTGTGGACCGAGGGGGCCTCCTCCAGAAACCCCCTAATCATTCTCTGAAGAGATTGAAAGGTCTCATTCTAGGGGGGAAAGAGAAGATCAGGCATCAGTATGAGAGACAACACATCTTAAGAACACAATACTGAAAAAGCACTCATGCTTATGGCAGTATGGTGTTTGATTCCAGTTGGGCCGAGAAACAACCAGGCTATTTGGAAATAGGAAAGGCTACTCACAATGATCCCGGAAGATCAGAAATGTATGGAAGAACCTCTGCAGGCAGTCAAACCATTGCAAGGGCCCCAGGAGTAGAAGCAGCAGGAGTCTGTGCCGCAGGAGGAAAAAGCTCAAGGAGAACTTACATGTGTCCCTGGCTCCAGGTAGTTGGCTCCAGACACCGCCACGTGCAGCACTGCTGACCGCAGCTCCTCGGGCAACGGCGGCTTGATTTTGCTGGAAGGGGGGAAGGGGGAATATAAGATTTCATCGTGTGAGCAGGGCTGGTGATTCAGCCAAGGGAAGCTCATGGAGAGAAGAGGAACAGGGCAACAAAGCCAGTGTCAAGACGGTTGGTCTGTGACGGTTTCTCCTCTTTTCTCAAAAATGACCAATCCAGGCCTGGGGAGGCCCTGATGCCGATAAGGCTAGAGGACTTAACAAGATGTTACAAACCCCCTTAGAATTCATTGTCATCTTTTTTCAAAAGGGCAGATCCAGTTACAGATCTTGTCTAGTTTGCCACTGCCCTTTCCTGACACAAACCCCTCCGATTTAAGCCCTGGTGACTATGAGTCTACCTCAGCTCCGTGACGGTGTCCAGGGTTTTCCTGAAGAAGGAGCCAGGGTCAGGATGCGCGGTAATATCCTCCATTATCTCCTGGGAGAAGGTAAAGAGCAGAGGAGAGTTGATCACTACCCACATGGACTTCATTGGGATAGCTCCAACAACAACAACAACAACAACAACATTTTCACACTGTCTTTCAACAAAGGTTTCCAAAGTTGCTTACATAGAGAAATAATCAATAGAACAACAAACAAACAAACAATCAAGATGATGCCCCAAACACACAGTCTTGGCAGTCAGGTTTGGACTGAGCCTGCGCTTGGTCATTCTCTTCCATTCTCTGCTGCATCTCACTCACCAAAATGAATTCGACAATCTTCAGCTTGCTGAACTGCAATGTATCCGACTCTGCGCCATTGACTTGCACCGCAATGGAATTAAGAAAGGATGTCCACCAGAGAATGAGCTGAAAATCAGAAGCATTGAGCTGTTAGTGATGGAAGGACTTCTCTGTGGCTTCCTGGAAATGGACCAGACAGCCTTACTTTGTGGGTTGCTCTCAATCCCTTTCTGGGGACCCCACCCCCTCCATGGATTATTCTGCTGCTTCTCAGGGAGACTGCAGAACTGGGAAAAGGATCAGAGCAGAGGGTGGGTGCTCCCAGAGGGGCAAATGCCTCTCACAGAAACGACCTGGGCTATGTGGAGAAAGGCCCTCTACTCAATGATACCCTACCTTAGCTCTTTCCTTTTTTTGCCATGTGGTGCTCAAGGCTGGAAGGGAAGAAGAAATTCAGCCCACACATTTAAAACGAAGGCCCACAAATCTGCCAGTTTGCTAAGCACTAGCTGTCCCACCCTCCCAAAAGAGCCACCCGCAGTCCCAACCATTCCCCAGGAGCCTAGGGCACCTCCTCACCAATTGTGACTCCTGACGATGTTTGGAAGCCCTCTTCTGCAGTTGGAGGAGAAGCCAGAGTTGGAGGAGGAGCCGAAGTTGGCTCAACACGGTTCCTCCTCTTGAAGAACCTCCGTCTGGGGGGCTTCCCCTTGGAGTCACGTGTGGGGGAGGTCTGAAAGAGCTGCCTGCAGCACTGGCAGACCCTTCGCAGCCTAGAAGAGAGCAGGGAGAAGGTGAGAAAGAGACCCTTAGGCAGACATTTGGAGGAGAGGGGGCCAATGGGACAGGGAAGGATTGCAGAACAGAAGGAGGGCAGCAATACAGGTAGCCCAATAGGCTTCCAGGTATTGCACCGTCTTCTTTTTGGCTGAGGAATTACGTAGAGACAGCTGCCCAAATGCATTGGTGCAGAGACCTTTGGAACACTGTGTGCTGTTCTGCTCAACCCAACGCACCAAGCTTATGTTAGCGCTTGGAAAGGTATAGGAAAGGACCATGAAAGAGCTCAGGGGTGCAGCTCCTTCCCGGAAGGGAAGAGGTGGAGGCAACTGGGACCTTTTCATTTAGAAAGAAGAAAAGAAGCGGGGGCATGACAGAGGTTCACCCTCTCTTCACATCGTGCATCATGTTTGGGATGGGTTGGGGGACTATGCTGCCACAAGATGAAGTGAAGGCCAGTGCCCTAGCCAGGAGTCACTTTTCACTTGCAACTCACACAGTTGTGCCGGCTGCATTGGCGCTGCTAGGGACACCCTGCTGCTGGACTAGGAAGTGGAGATGACACTGCTGCTGGGTGTGGACTGCACACTAGAAGTAGGCACTCCCCCAAAAGGCTGAGCAGTCCTAGGCCTCCAAAGGCGTGTGACAGACCCAACACGAAGAGTAGCACACTTCAGTAACAAGGATTTATGATTAGCTAAAAAGGAAAAGGTGTGTAATAAGAACAAGTGTCTTTTCATAAGACAGTCTGTAAGAGAGAGTTTTCATTCAGCATACTGATAACACCCTGCACCAAATCTCTGGAGGATCTCTCCCAGCGGTTTCATGTAGGTGTTAAAGTACTTTGGAGACAATATGGAGCCCCAAGGAACACCATAGGAAAGTTCAGATTGGAAAGAGCAACGGTCTCCAAGGGACCCCGTGTGGAATCTGCAAAGCAGTGCCTCCCACCCCCAAAGCCACCACTGCAAAGCAGTGCCTCCCACCCCCAGCCCCCTCCGACACTCCATCATCAAAGATGATGATTTCAGTATGACAGCCGATATGCGTAAAGATGTGCTTTTTTGATTGGACTGTGTAACTGAACAGGCCAGGCTTGCAGCCTCTTGCAAACTCAAGAAGTGTTCTCCCATATGGCCTGAAAGACTAGAACATAGGCAAATCCATGTGATCAATGAGCTTGGGGGAAATGGACTTATGAAGGGCTTTAAAGTGGAGTCATGCAGAGAAGCTGCCACAAGGTGTCAGTGTTGCATACTTAATCAAGGGGTGAGACCCAGCTTTTCTGCATGCCAGACACAGACAGAGTCACAGCGTTCTTTGGAGCGAATACATTCTGATGTCATAGGAACATAGGAAGCTGCCATATACGGAGTCAGACCATAGGTCTATCTAGCTCAGTATTGTCTACACAGACTGGTAGTGACTTCTGCAAGGTTGCAGGCAGGAATCTCTCTCAGCCCTATCTTGGAGAAGCCAGGGAGGGGACTTGGAACCTTCTGCTCTTCCCAGAGCGGCTCCATCCCCTAAGGGGAAGAGCTTACAGTGCTATTCTCCCATTCATATGCAACCAGGGCGGACCCCAACCTTGCAGAAGCCGCTGCCAGTCTGTGCAGACAATACTGAGCTAGATGGACCTATGGTCTGACTCAGTCTATGGCAGCTTCCTATGTGTTCCTAAGTCCTTGCAAAGCAGATTGCCAGCTAAAGCAATAGACAAGACACCATTGGGCTTGGGCACAAAGCCTCTCTAAACCATGTCAAAATGTTGGGATCAAAGGCTTCTGCATAGGTCCAAAAGGCCAAGAGAACCAAACTCAATCACAAATGCGAACTGGGAGTGTTGGCTGGATATGCGCCTGGCCAAAAGGGATAGAGAATCCTTGATCCTACAAGTGGAGAGGTCAGGATCTACAAGGTGGTGTCATTTGATGAGAGACAAGGGCCAACTAGAGGTGATGTACCAGAACTTGTGCCAGAGATCCAGGTGAAAGAGGAACCACGTGGGTGGAGTCTCATGATGCAAGAGCCAGACCGTGAATCCAAAGAATCTGTGCCACAAGCAGAAGGAGGTTCAGAAGGGGATACAGATTCAGAAGGGGCTGCACAGCCGGAGCCCCAACTGAGGCACTGCCAGAGCCCCAACAAAGGGGCTCCACCCCAAAGGTTCTCACTCGGGACCAAAGGAGGAGAGCTACAAGAACCCACCACATGGCGAGAGAAAGAAAAGATGCCAGCTGACAAAAGGTGAGGAAATGCAGCATTCGAAGAAATTGACACCCTGCACAAAAATGAGACTTGAAGACTTGTGTCAATCCCCGCAGGAAGAAAGACTGCGGGATGCAAGTGGGTCTTGAAAGTCAAGCAGGATGCAGAAGGGGAGGCAGAGCGCTACAAGGCGAGGCAAGTAGCCAAGGGATACTCCCAGAACTATGCTGAGGACTACAATGAGACCTTTGCACCACTTGTGACAGACACTTCAATTAGGACACTGCTCAGCGTGGCAGCGGCCAGAAAGATGCAAGTTGAACACATGGATGTAAAGACTGCCTTCCCTCATGGGGAAATCGAGGAAGACATCTACATGCAACAGCCACCAGGCTATGAGCTACCTAGAAAGAAGGGGCTTGGTGCAAACTAGAAAGGAGCATCTATGGCTTCCAAACAAGCAGCCAGAGCGTGGAATGAGAAACGAAATCAACTGCTCCTTTAGGAAAGGTTCTCGTAAGGAAAAGCTGACCCCTGCCTATATTCAAGAAAAGCTTTGCCATATATGGGCAAAACTTAAGTACCCCCAAATATACCTAGGATACCAATAGGGCTGGCTCATTATTAGAGAATAGCAACTCAGGCTTGTATTGTGCCAGCTCAGATGCAGCTCTTTGATTAGAACATTGAAGTCCACTCCCCTCTTCCACAATCAAGCGTGATTTCAGTGCATGACAAGCAACACCAAACAGCTTGGGATGTCCCATGTGCAGCCTGGCTTGCTCTGTACAGGCCTCTGCTACGGGGGAAACTTGTCTCAGGCTAGTTAGATGGTCATGAACATGTTCCAAAGCACAGCTTGGGGCACTCCCTTCTTCTTTGTCTGCTCTGCTCCTTCCTTCCTTCCTTCCTTCCCTCCCCATGAAGGAAGTACAAGTTGCAGGCTTTTAATCTAAGTTTGTAACTTCTTTAGAACAATCTGTTTTAGAACAGTTTCTTTTTAAAAAAACACTTTAAAAAACACTTAAAAACACTTTCTCCAGGCCTCTACTCTGAGCTCATCCAACTGGATTACTCTGCTAAATGAGGGAGGTGGATTCAAATTCCCCTCTACAATTGGGACATCCGCCAAGCACGTCACAATAGGCGTGTTCACAGCTGGTGCCCTTCCTGATCGGGCAGGCAGGTGGGCAGGGGACTCTAGTCAGACCTGGCCAGGAAGAGAGGGAGCAAGGCAAAGCTGTTATGGAATCCTACTTACTTTGCAAAGAAGTCTTTCCTCATCTTCTCCCCCATTTCCCTCCCTGTCTAACTATTCCCCCCTGACTACCTATCCCTCCTTTTACTAAAAGCTGACTGTCCCTCCCTCCCCCGCTAGACCCCTCCCAAAACCACAACAAACAAACAAACAAACAACAAACAACAAAATAACAAATACTAACACTAACACTGAATAAATAAATAAATTGATAAATAAATGAATGGATGAATAAATAGATGGATAAATAGATGGATAGATAGATGGATAGATAGATAGATAGATAGATAGATAGATAGATAGATAGATAGATTTGACAGAAACAGAAACGGACTCTCTACACTCTCTTTCCTCGCTATCTCTCCAACTCCTCTCCACCTCGCCTCCTCCCTCCTCGCCTAACTCACCCACAAAGAGCAGCTGAGCCCTGGAGGTGTCATGAAAGAGGATGTGTCATCAGCCTCAACAATGGCCATTGGTCCTCTTGCCTCTAGAGGATGTGTCATAAGCCTCAGCAATGGCCATTGGTCCTCTTGCTTTCAGGACTTGGAGGCATCTCCTGCCAACTGGGCAAAGAGGACCCTTTTAAAAGTGGGGATTCTCTTCACTGAGCAGGGGAGGGGAGCACCTGGCTCTTTCCACCCCCTGCAGAGTAACCCCCCAGTGATGGTTGCTGGTGTCTATCTTATATTTCTTTTTAGATGGTGCGCCCTTTGGGGACAGGGAATCCATCTTCCTTCCTTTCTTATTACTCTATGTAAACTGCTTTGGAAACTTGTGTCAAAAAGAGGTGAAGAAGAAGAAGAAGAAGAAGAAGAAGAAGAAGAAGAAGAAGAAGAAGAAGAAGAAGAAGAAGAAGAAGAAGAAGAAGAAGAAGAAGAAGAAGAAGAAGAAGAAGAAGAAGAAGAAGTAGTTCTTTCAAACCTCACCCTTCATGTTCTCATGTCGGTTTATCTGAGAAATCAGAGGGCTCTCTTGACCACCATGTTTAAAGCAAGACCATCACAGGTCCCTCATAGCAGACACCCACACCACCATCCACTGTCCTTCATCCAAACAGCTACCTTTGTGGCTGAGCTCTGCTCTTGTTTCTGCAAGACACAAGGACTCCTTCCTTCAGTGCCATCTTGACACCCATTCACACCTGCGCGGACACACATCTCTTTGCTTTCTCCCCCCTCCCCCACACTGGCTCTGTCCTCTGCTCTTTCCAGAGTGTGGCAATGCTATCATGTGCCCACCAGGAGGCAGCACAGAGCAGGTCGGGCTACCAATTTTACTTTAATAAAATAAAATAAAATCAATCAATAAAAATCTGGAGTTCTACAAACCTTTTTTAAAAAGCGTGTTTACTGTTTTGGTGGGAAGGAATTCATCAATGAATAAATGTTTCAAGTGTAAGGCAGACATCCAACACATTGAGTGAAGCTATAGTTCTTTTGTTTAGAAGCATGATTTATATCCTGTTTTTTCAATAAAAAATTCTCAAGCAGGGGCGTGGCTACAATTGAACAATGGGGGATAAATGTCCCTGAACGCCAGGGGGAGAGGGACCAGCTGGCTTTGGTGACAGCTTGTCCTTTGCTTTCCTGCTCATGCCTCTCTGAAGAAGAGGGGGTAGGGGCCAATCTTCACTTTTTAGCTAGGGCCCACTTCAATCTGCCATGCCCCTGTTCACAGGACAGCTTGATTTTGCATCTCATTCTCAAACGAATGATTGCACGACTATTGCTGTCATCATGAAATCATCATCTTTGGTGATAAGAGTGTCTGAGGGGGTTGGGGGTGGGAGGCACTGCTTTGCCACTTTCATATGGAGAAGACATAACCTCCCTAATTTGCCTGCCTGGAGATGGTGATGGGCTGGACGAGGGATAAGAAACTGAGACTGAATTCAGATAAGACGGAGGCTCTTGTTGTGCCTCTTTGGAAATCGGGGGGTGATTTTGATCTGCCAGTCCGGGATGGGGTCACACCTTGCCAGAAGGAACAGGTGCGCAGTCTGGGAGTGCTTTTGGATCGAATCTTCTCCCTGGTGTCCCAGGATGAGGCGGTGGCCAGAGGTGATTTCTATCAGCTTCGGCTGATACGCCAGCTGCATCCATTGCTTGAGATCAATGGCCTCAGAATGGTGGTCCATATGCTGCTACATATATCTCGGTGCTTACATTTGCTGGTAACCTCCAGATTTGACTACTGCAATGCACTCTATGTGGAGCTACCTTTGTATGTAGTCCAGATACTGCAGTCGGTACGGGTTGCCAGGTGGGTCTCTGGGTCCTCTCGGAGTGACCATATGATTCCAGCATTGATAGAACTACACTGGCTACTTATAAGTTCCAGGGCAAAATACAAGGTGCTGGCTATCACCTATAAAGCTCTGAACAGGTTAGTCTTTAAGAGAACATCTTCTTCGCCATGAGCCCCACTGCCCACTCAAGTCATTGGGAGAGGTTCCGCTGCAGTTGCCACTGGCTCGTCTGGTGGCGACTAGGAATGTGCATGGAACCAGTTATGCCGGTACTCCTCAGGCTCGAGCGAGCTGGGCCAGCTCAGCCGTACACTTGTCAAGGGGAATCCAAGTAGGATGCCTCTTTAAGAGTACCGGCAATTCCCTGTCCTCAAAAGGGGGAGTGGGCAAAAGGCTTGGAAGGTGGATTTAGATTAGGGATACAAGAAAGGCCCTTGTGGTTGACTGCTGCACTATTCCGTCAGTAGCTTCCTCCCTCCTTCACTTCCACTGAGTCTCCTCCTCTCCAAGCATGGGAAGGAGAGCCCTGCTGTTGCCCAAACAAGAGAGTCCAGAGGGAAGCCAGGCAGCTGCTGGGAGCTCCTGTGTGATTTCAAAGTTTGGGTTCACTCCATGAATGAACGCTAGTCGCTGTGCTCTATCCTTGATAGCACTGCTCTCACCCACTGCAACAGAGTCATATTCAAAGTGTGAGCAACGTTCTTTGAGCTGCCCACTGAGGCTCCTGGATATCTCTGCCTCACAGTGTTGGATAGTCATTCTGGACAAGCGTCTGTCCTGCAGCACTCTTTTCTTTTCTGGAAACAGTACCTCAGCAGCTCTCATTCAATACAGTTTTGCATATTCAGCATCTCTAAATGGCCAACCTAGATGTGCTGTCAACTGGGCAATCTTGAAGCTTCCTCTTGCCATGCTTCATT
The DNA here is from genome assembly GCF_027244095.1 of Hemicordylus capensis. NCBI lineage: Eukaryota > Metazoa > Chordata > Lepidosauria > Squamata > Cordylidae > Hemicordylus > Hemicordylus capensis. The sequence continues at coordinate 163,124,455 of NC_069658.1, forward strand.
CATAGCCATAGCTCTTGGGAATATGTTCTGTTGAGCTCAACATTTCCTTTTCAGTTGCTGCACTCTGGCACATCTCTCAGTGGCACCTAAAGAGCCAAAGGTTTTCTGAGGTCTGCTGTCAGAACGCCTCTGGCTATTGAATCCTTTGGGTACTGCAACCTGTTCTTGACACACCAGGCATAGGTATTTGCCACTGTATTCCAAGAACAGGTATTCTTCTGGCCACTTGTGTTGAAATGGCCTGTGGTCCTGCTCTATCTTCCTCCTCTTTGGTTTTGGAACTGCTGCCATTGCAGAGGCAATTTCAGCCCTTGTATTGCACCTATCAACCAAACACTACAATTAAAATAGGGACAGGGATCCAGACACAGCTCTCTCACTTCCCTGCTGCCATTCATCATCATCTCTAGCTCCAAAGGAGATCTTAAGTCATGAAGAACAACAACAACAACTCTTAACTCACTGGCCAGCACTGACTTGTCCCTGACAAGACTGAAAAGTCCGTGACTTTTCTCTCAGCCTAACCCGCCTCACAGGCTTGTTGTGAGGATAAATAAGGTAAGCATATACACTGCCCCTTGGAGGAAGAGCGGGATATCAATTTAGAAGTCTAAGAAAAGACATGTCAAATCACATGTCATGAACACTGATGCTGAGTTTCATTCTTAATCATATGAACGTTTCATTGCTCTCCTTTTCACAAATGTTCGGTCTGTGTAAGAATCCATCTGGCCATTTGTCTTTCAAACGACAAATTTCCACCATGGTTCTATTTCCCCGGTACACCACTGCAATGAGGATTGTATTCCGACATCAAAATAGAAGAAGAACCGCCCTGCTGGGTCAGGCCCAAGGAGGCCCATCGAGTCCAGCATCCTGTTTCACACAGTAGCCCACCAGATGCCCCTGAGAAGCCCACAGGCCAGAGCGGAATATCTGTTCTGTGGATACAATGGCCAGTTGTATTCAGGCCAGGGCTACTTGTGCAACAGAATTTCATATAACCTGCACTGCCAGGCTTCATTTTTGTATGGGATGTGGACTCTTTTTTAGTGGTTTTTTTTTGAGAAGCGGTTCAGGTGTGTGCATGTGAATATGAGAGAGAGTGAGAAAGAGACGGGGGGAGGGAGGGGGGAGCGCTTAGTGGCCTGTAGAGGTGTGTCTCTCCATCATGCCTTAATACATCGATAGTGTACCCTTTAGGCACCACAATCCTCTTTGTTTTTCATACAAGATGAATTGCTAAAGATTTCGGCCACAATCCTACAAAGCTATGTGTGGGAAATTAGTTGTTTCTGCAGCTCAACACAGCTTTGAATTTCCTCCCACCTCCCCACAGCAACAACCCCCCACCCTCCGCAAAGCCTCTTTGGAGCAGCAGCAAACAGAAGAGTCCACTTATTTTGCTTGGGCTAACTCTCTGCCTCCCCACATCCAGCAATCCTCTTGCTTGCCTGAACACCATAGAAAAAACCAGTCCACTGGTCTTGCTGCTTGTCTCCCACCCCACAACTCCTCCCAACTCCCCACAATACGAATATGACACATATTTATATACTGCTTTTCAACAAAAGTTCCCCAAGCGGTTGACATAGATAGAGAAATCAATAAGATGGCCCACAATAAAACACCACCCCTTTTGGGAGCAGTAGCAAACAGAAGCATCCACTTCAGTTGCTTTAGCTGCCCCCCTTTCCCAACTCCATTGCCTTCCCACTTCCCCAAATCCAGCAAACCTCCCTCACAGCAGCAGAAAACATAAAGAGACAAGTCCGCTGTCCAGACGATCACTGAAAATCGAGATGGGCTCCTCTAGCCCGGTTTTCAGTGATCGTCAGAATAGCTTCAAAGGAGTGCGCATGTCGTCATCTTTCTCATGGAGTTAGTGCTAAACCATGACATTCCTCTTGGGAAGCTGTGGCTCAGAAACGGACAGATATGTAAGCTGCTGTGACCACATACATCCCTCAAACATACCCATGAAGTGCCGTTTGAGAATGGAAGCCTTCACCTGGGCCGGGGCTGCCCCTCGCTGAAGGTCTTGGAGCAGAGACTGGATCGTCAGCTGTGCTGGGGATTCTCTAGCTCTGGATTCCCAGCGTCATGCAGCAGATTGGCCCAGGTGGCCCAGGTGGCCCACAAGGCCCCCTCCAACTCCCCCATTCCCCACTCACTCCAGACAGAATTTCTGCTTCTCCTTTGGTTCTGAAGAGCTGAAGGCTGGTCTCCTGGTCTTCTGTGTGCATGATTGGTCTCTGTGTATTAGGATACCTCTTCCTTTAGTTAGGATGCTTTCTGAATTTGTGGCTCCAGGTCAACGTCAGTGCTGAACTGCTGTTTTTTCAAAATGTACCTTCTCGATTATTCTTTCTACAGAGGAATTTAGTTGTTTCTCCCAGGGAACCAGTCAAGGCACAGAGCAGAAATCCTGTTTTTTCTCTGCTACTTCAGTTTGCCAGAAATAGATCCATATTTTTAAAAACCAATGATCTTGCTGACTTCCAAGAATGAGAGGAGAGCTGGTCTTGTGATAACAAGCATGACTGGTTCCCAGAGCTAACCAGGGTCCGCCCTGGTTATATATGCATAGGAGACTAGATGTGTGAGCACTGTAAGATACTCCCCGTAGTGGCTGGAGCCACTCTGGGAAGAGCAGAAGGTTCCAAGTTCCTTCCCTGGCTTCTCCAAGATAGGACAAGATTTATTTATTTTTCATAGGACAAGATTTTTTTAATTGAACCAACAAACTACCAAAGCATACAGTACGTTGCCAAAGCACAATGATATACAAAGTGGTTGTTTGTACATGATATATCTACCAAGATTGACACACAATGATTTGGAAACCCACAAGGTTATGAAGTATATGCAGGTAGTACTGTAACTCGGGGGTGGGGGATTTCAAGGCACATCAGGTAACTGGGGGGGTTACATCCGACGTCCATTTCCACAATTTGTCCCATTGCTGTTTAGAAGAGATACTCTTGTCTTTTTGCACATAACCATACAAACTGTTCCAGAAGAGATTTACTGTCTCATCTGCGTGAACCTCTCGGTTGCGCCTTCCCTCTCTATTCCTATGCAGGAGCATTGCATCAATGACATACAGGTTTACTAACCTGATGACGAGGAGGGGAACATTCCAATTCCCTAGTATGAGTGTTGGAAAGTTAAAGGACTTTGCGCTGTCTCATGCCTCAGACAGCGGAGGACAGACTAGTAAGTCAGAGGGCTAGAAGGTCAAAGACATTTGGTCATCACTTCCCGCTGCTCTGATGCTATCCCTTTGAAATGTAGATGACTAATCTCAGGGACTTCCTTCCTTCTTCTCTTCTCTCTCTTGCTACCTGGCTCTTTACCTTGCAACATGGCAAGTCTCTTGCCCTGCACCATATGTGCAGAGAAGATGGTGAATCCATCTGCATCCACTTAGATAGATGGATTAGAGATCCTAAATCCTCACTTTCCTATCTAGAATGGAGTTCCTTAATAAATGCCTTTTATATTGATTGGAAACTAGCAATTGGCTCCAAGTTACTTTACTCTTAGCACACAGGCATGCCTCACTAAATCCGCTGTGTTTGTGCCTCTGTGCACTCTACTATATTGAAAAGAGATTCTCTCACCACAGAGAATTTCCAACAATGAGGGCACCCGTTGTGTCCCGTTTCCTTGAAGGTTTCTTTCTGGGACCTCGAAAAGAGGTTCTGTGGCTCAAACCCGGTGTTAGTTCTTCCCAAGTCTGTTTTTCCAAATCAGGCCACTCTAACAGCTCGCTTACTCCCTGCCACACTCTTTTGGCTGCCACACACTCTTTGAAGAAATGTGAGTAGGTTTCCCTGAAAGTTTTACCTAGCTCACTAGCTTTCTGTTTGCAAGTAATTTGAGGGCACTCTTGCTGCTCCTCTGGGAGCCATGGCTTGACCGCATTAAGTGGTAGTACTTGATGGTATAAGCTGACGAGAGTTGCTGACGTCCGGGGTCCATTTTAACAAATACACTTTTGTCAGCATTTGATTCTGAGCCCGAGATCTTGCCATGTTTCCAGAAGAGGTCTAGTATTACAGAGATTTCATTTTCATTCGATAACAGTAATGTAACATCATCGGCATGAGCTACAAATTTTACCCTAAACTCAGAGTACGGTTCTGAGTGGACAGGTGGTTCGGCTATCCCCTCACTCTCCCTCCTCCTCCCTCCCGGGAAGATCTCGCAGGGCGGAGGGATAGATAGGGCTGAGAGAGATTCCTGCCTGCAACCTTGGAGAAGCCACTGCCAGGCTGTGTAGACAATACTGAGCTTGATGGAGCTATGCTCTGACTAGATGGCAGCTTCCTATGTTCCTAAGAATCATGGTCAGTGAGGTAATAGGGGTGTGCATTTCGGGTTTTCGGTGATTCGGCTCGGGACCCGAGCCGAATCACCTTTGTTCTGTTCTGTGTCCGAATTTTGCTGACCCGAATCACCCCCGATTCGTTTCGGATTCGGATTTAATCCGAATCCGAATCCGAATCGATTCGGATCAGCAAAAAGGATTCTGGAGCCAAAAGAGTGGGGTGGGGTGGTAGTGCCTAATGGGTGTAGGCTACCACCCAAATTTCAGGGGGATGGGACAAAGGGCTGATTTTTTGTGATTTTTTGAAGTTTTTGTGTCTTTGGGGCAGATTGGGGGCAGAAAGCGTATCTGCCCCAAAAGAGTGGGGTGGGTGGTAGTGCCTAATGGGTGTAGGCTGCCACCCCAATTTCAGGGGGGTGGGACAGAGGGCTTATTTTTTGTGAATTTCTTAAGTTTTTGTGTCTTTGGGGCAGATTGGGGGCAGAAAGCGTATCTGCCCCAAAAGAGTGGGGTGGGGTGGTAGTGCCTAATGGGTGTAGGCTGCCACCCCAATTTCAGGGGGGTGGGACAGAGGGCTTATTTTTTGTGAATTTCTTAAGTTTTTGTGTCTTTTGGGCAGATGGGGGGGCAGAAAGTGTATCTGCCCCAAAAGAGTGGGGTGGGGTGGTAGTGCCCAATGGGTTTAGGCTGCCACCCCAATTTCAGGGGGGTGGGACAGAGTGCTAATTTTTTGTGAATTTCTGAGGATTTTCTTGGGTGCAGCAGAGTGAGTGATTGATTCATTCATTCATGCAGCATATAGTACTCTCAACTCTAGATGACCCTAACACTCTCGCTTTTCTCTCACTTTCTCCTTAATTACTATGACGAGTATGGGAATGAATCAATCTAGCACTCTGCTCTGCTGCACCCAAGAAAACCCTCAGAAATTCACAAAAAATCAGCCCTCTATCCCACCCCCCTGAAATTGGGGTGGCAGCCTACACCCATTAGGCACTACCACCCCACCCCACTCTTTTGGGGCAGATACACTTTCTGCCCCCCCATCTGCCCCAAAGACACAAAACCCTCATTAATTCACAAAAAATCAGCCCTCTGTCCCACCCCCCTGAAATTGGTGTGGTAGCCTACACCCATTAGGCACTACCACCCCACCCCACTCTTTTGGGGCAGATACGCTTTCTGCCCCCAATCTGCCCCATAGACACAAAAACTTCAAAAAATCACAAAAAATCAGCCCTTTGTCCCACCCCCCTGAAATTGGGGTGGCAGCCTACACCCATTAGGCACTACCACCCCACCTCACTCTTTTGGGGCACATCCACTTTCTGTCCCCCCCATCTGCCCCAAAGACACAAAAACTTCAGTAATTCACCAAAAATCAGCCCTCTGTCCCTCCCACCCCCCTGAAATTGGGGTGGCAGCCTACACCCATTAGGCACTACCACCCCACCCCACTCTTTTGGGGCAGATCCACTTTCTGTTCCCCCATCTGCCCCAAAGACACAAAAACTTCAGTAATTCACCAAAAATCAGCCCTCTGTCCCTCCCACCCCCCTGAAATTGGGGTGGCAGCCTACACCCATTAGGCACTACCACCCCACCCCACCCCACTCTGCTGCCCCATATCCCACTCTAAGTCCAGCAACAGTGCCCTGCCCTGAACCTCACCTCATCCAAACTTCTTTCGCCCACTACAGTCAACAGACAGGCACAGCCAGGAGGGAACACACATAGGACGCACGCAAGACAACAACACTCCGCAAGTGGAGCAGCAAGTCTTGGCATGTTGTTGTTGCCCCCTCCTCGCCCACACAGCTTTGAAGAGTAACGGATGATGATGGCAGATAAGAAGAGAATGGCAGCACGCACGTGTCTCTGGACATTTCTTTTCCTGTCTGACTCTGTGGCATGAGATCGCCGCATCTATGTATCGGCAAGCACAATCTTCAAATAAAATGCTGTCAATCAACTCGCAAACATGACCCGATCTTCATTTGGAAACATAATGCAATGATGCATCTCCCCACACACATGCACAGGCACAGTGAATTGCACCTGTCCTGTCCTTTACCGGGCCCCACACGGACACACCACTCCACACCACATCACACAACAACACCACATACCACGAAGAGGTCTCTGCAACAAAGCAAGCTAGAATTTTTGCAGGCTTTTTCAGATTGCATCCCAATGCATGCCGCAGATACTGGGCAGAAAGACTGTGCAATCACATGATATGACATTACCACTAGTTCGGAGTCTAGAAGATGCCTTTATTCCCCTGTGTGTGTGCACTGTGCGGGTTTGCTGCTCAAGTCACTCACTCTCTGCAAGAGGGTTAGGGCTGAAAAGGGCTGTGTCGCCTCAGGTTGCAATGTGTGCTCTCTCTGTCTGCGTGAGACAGACATTTGTGTGAGGGCTGCACCAGCATCAAGCTCATCATTGGCAACACAGCTTTTTGGGGGGAGGGGAGGGGAGGGTGGGTGCATGTGTGTGTGTGTGCCGCTTCAGGCACAGCAGTAGTACTACTCCCACTGTGGCCAGAAAAAGCAGGCAGCAGCAGAGCAGACCATCTCACTCAGCGGCGGCGGCGACAACCTAATAGCTCAGTAGACCAAGGCAAACCACATATTTGGATTTGAACAGAGGAGAGCATGAAGAAAGAAGTAAACTAGACATCACCTGACAAGCAAGCCGAAATCAGAAATAATTACATCGCATTGAGAAAAGCAGCAGACAGACCTTTTTTAGATTACAGCTTCAATGCAATTGTTCATGGGAGGAAGCAATGATGACAGTTTTAGCAGGCAAGCAGGCTAGCAATTAGCGGCAAGCCCACTCAGTGACAGTGTGTGTGTGCCCCCCTCGCCAGGAGGCACAGGCCCATTGCACAGAGCCACTACTCTCCCCCAGGGATGTCCCTTCCAATCCTGACTGTGCCCCCCACACACGCACACGCAGCAGCCTGTCTCTGAGGTTGTGGATGGATGGTGCGCTGCCCTACGGCCCAGCCTTCAGCACTGGGCAAGTGGGTGCTCCCAGCATCAGGGGGGGGGGGGCCCACCACAGATTTCTTCTGCAGAGACAGCGACTACAGCTCCCATTGTCCCTAGTCTTGATGGTGGCCAGCCATCAGGACAGTGGGAAATGGGAGTTGTCGTCTCTCTCTGCCACATCTGTGGTAACCCCTCCCTCATGCTGGGAGCACTCACCTGGCAGTCCACCATCCCAGGCTGACAGTGCAGCGGTGCCTGTGTATGCATGCGTGTCTGGATGTGCCAGCAGCACGGGGCATGTTTTAGTGGCAGGGTGGGCTTAGAGGGATGGACTGTGACACATCTTCTGGCCGGGATGAACTGCCGTGGCGTGGGAGGCGCTACATAGGGGGGGTGACGCGAGTCACTCGCCCTCCACGGCCAGTTCGGGGTAGCCCAGCAGGGGGAGGTTGGCCTTCAAGAAGACGAGCTGCTCTACCAAATCAGCATCCAGGCGTGAGCGCAGAGGAGTCACCACGTCCCCGGCCATGGAGAACAACCTCTCGCTCGAGACGCTGGTTGGCGGGCAAGAGAGAAACCGGACAGCAACGGATGCCAAGTCCGGCCAGACTTTGCGACGCGTTGCCCAAAAGGGGAACGGCTCACTCTCCTCGTCTTCCGTCGCCTCCTCCAGGTACTGCAGAACAGTCTGCTCAGCACGGCTGGGGCGAGGGACAGGCTCCTCCCGTCTCCCAGGCATGAGACTAGCATAGCCCCTGAGCCACCGGGTGGTGGTTCGAGGTCGCACTGGCTGCTCTGCTGGTCCCAGTGCCGGAGAAACCACGCCGCTGGACTGGGAAGAAGTGGGGGTGGTGGCAGTGCTGCTGCTGCTGCTGCTGCTGCTGGGGGTGGGATGCGCAGTGCCAGCCTGCGACCAAACCCCTCCTCCTGGTCGTCTGCTGCACCTATCCCTAGCCTCCTTTCCTCTTCACGCTTCACGTGTTCGACCAGGAGGCCCCTCCACCTGGGCAGCTCGCCAGGAGGCACAGCGCTGCCCTTCATCCTTGGGTCACAAATGCATGCCAGGACATGCCATGCAGATGCGGCCCATGGTGTCTTGAGCCGCTCAACTACCCCAGTCCTCAACCGACCTGCCAGGGCAATCGCAACCCCAGTGGTCAGAGTGGTCTGGAGATCGCTCATTGCCTTCTCCAGGAGAATAGCAGTGGGCAAAGCCAGGCTCAGCGTGGCGGTCTGAGTACACAAGTCGTTCGTTGCAGAATAGAACGGCTCTAGTACTAAGACCAGCTCGCGGATCACCGGCCAGTCATCTTAGAGAGACTTGCACAGATCCAAGCAACCACGCGTCCCCAGGCTGTTGAGTGCTCCCTCTTGCTCATGCATGCGCCGGAGCAAGAGAAAGGTGGAGTTCCACTGGGTAGGAACATCCTGGGGGATTTGGTGTTCGGGCAGGCCCAGCTCGATCTGTCTGGCCTTGAGCTGGCGCCTTGCCTTTTCACTCCGGTGGAAGTGGCCCGCTACCTGGCGGCAACGCTCCACCAGGGCGGCCACGGGAGCAGCAGGATCCTGACCTAAACTACTGGAAGAGCCCCGAACACGCTGGTGCTCCTTGGCCTTCTTCGGCGCCTCCTTGAGGCCAAGCGCACCCTTCACTACGAGGTTCAAGGTGTGCGCAGCGCAAGCGATGTTCACACCGTAAACCCGCCTAGCAGCCTTGGTGATGTTGGCTGCGTTGTCCGTCACCATGAAGCCCCGGCGGAGGGTTGGCTCCCCGGCCAGCCACGCCCCCACCTGCCGCTCCATGACGGCAGCCAACTCATCTGAAGTGTGGTCTGTGTCCATCGCCTCCACATGCAACACTGCCCAAGAAGGCGTGCATGCATGGGAGGAACTGGATACAGCACCAGCAGCGCCAGATGTCCCCTCACCCCCATGCCCCCACCAATGGGCTGTCAGGGACATGAAGGCAGTGTGCAGCCCACTGCGGCTAGTCCAGATATCCGCAGTGAAATGCACACTGGTGTTTGGCCCAGCTGCACGCAGCTTGGCCAACACGGCCCCCCTGCACGCACGGTACAGGGAGGGGACCACCCTCCTGCTGAAAGTGGTCCTTGAGGGGATCTTGTACTCCGGAGAAAGCAGCTGGAGCAGACGCCGGAAGCCGACATTGTCGACAATGGAGAACGGCTGGTCATCAAGAGCGATCATCTCACCAATGGCCCGAGTCACGAGATGAGGCTTTGGACGATCAGACCGCTTCCCAAGAGATTGCACCCACTGATGATCGGTCAGCTTTTCCTGCCTGTGGGCAGGAGCCGCTGGCCGCTTGCTACTGCTGCCACTACTACTGCTTCTGCTACCAGGTGAGGCACCGGGCCTACTGCCAGTGCCAGCAGAGGTCTCCACACCTGGGTGCCGCCGACGCATGTGCGACCACAGCCCCGAGGTTGTGAAGTGCATAGGGTCCTTGCCTCTGCTGACCAGTGCCTTGCAGTGGGTGCACACAGCATGGGTGGGATCACCAGGGCTAAGCTCAAAGTGATCCCAGACCACACTGCCAGACTCCCCAGCGACATGAGGTCGCTTTGTTGGTGGAACTTTTGCTGGTTCCTTCTCGGGCATACCACCACCAATGCCCTCAGCGCTGGCATGGGAAGGCCCAGGGGCAGGAGAAGATCTTCCCTCCTCCTGAGCCCCCTCAGATGCCAGACTGAGCCCCCCACCAACCCCCATAGTGACCGTTTGGGGGGTCCGCAAGGTGGATCTGGCTGGACTGCCAACCTCCTCCACCAGCACCACCTCCTCAGCTGCCACAGGAAGATCTTCTTCCCTGGCAATCTGGGAGGCCCCCCCCCCTAAATCCTGCCTGGACGCAGGCCCTGGCATAGGGCCAGGCTGACCCAAGAAGAAGTCAAGCCTGCGCGCCGAAGCAGGGCCGGGGGTGACTTGGGGAGTAGGCCCCTCTTGCCGCCCCCTGCCACGACCAGCTGTAGGGAAGACAAGCCTCCCACTTACTTGCGCCCTCCCTTTTCCTGCTGTCCTCCCAACCATTGCTTTTTAAAACTTTTTAAAAAATTTCAGAATGTGAAGAAGGGGTAGTTGTCTCAGGGGGCAGCAGGTACTAGAGGGCCAGAAAAACAGTGGATGTGCTGCGGTGCCGGTGACTGCCTTCTTGCTTAGGGCTTGTTGTTGTTGGCACAAATGCTGCTGCTGCAAGATCCCAGTCAGAAGTTGCTTACGCCGTGCAATGAATGTGTATCACACGACACAGTCAGTCAGCCACAGAGGGACTGGGAGACAGTGGGAGCGAGTTACTTGATGCGCGATACAACAGAAGCAGGCTGTGCAACAAAAAAATGTAAAAATCAAAAATTAAGATACTAGCTCAGCTGCTGTGCTGTGCACAGGTGCAGGAGGAGTTATTTAAGGCTGGAGCCTTGCGCACACAGTGTGCAGTGCACTTAGTCAGTAGAAGTGAAAGTAAGTTTAGTTATATTATCTTTCTCTGACTGCTGGTCACTTTGAATGGAATAGACTGGAGAATTTATTTGTTGCAAGTAACTTGTGTTGTTGCTACTAATGTATCGAACGCACTCCACCACAGGGGAAAGTTACTCTCTCTGTGGTCTGAAAGTAGCACACAGTTACAAAAATGTTTCAAAAAATTATCTCTGTGTCAATTACACAGGCAAACAAGATGGAAAAGTAACTGTGGGCAGACTAGGCCCTTAAAAAATATTTCTGCAAAATACACAAAAGCAGCAACAGAAATATAAAGTTGCAGCACTACTAGGCCAGGCCACTCTTACAGTCTACTGCTACTCTACAGTTGGACCTCCTCCTAATAGCTAGCTACCGGGGAAGGTTACACACAATCCCTAGTTATTTAGAACCCTATTTATTTAAAACACTATTTCAAACCCAATCTTACAACTATCACAACACTTTAATACCCTATTTATTTGAAACACTATTTATTTAAAACCCTATCTTACAACTATCACAACACCTTGAAACCCTATTTATTTAAAACACTATTTATTTAAAACCCAATCTTACAACAACTATCACACAACACTTATAGAGAAAAGTGAAAACCCCAAAAACCTAAAAACAGGGAAAAATTAATAAACCCCAAGCGCACAGTTAAAGAATGGAACACTACAGATTAGAACGCCGTGTGTGACGTGCGTGTGTCTGTGTGTTGTGTGCGTGTGTAAAATATAAAATGGCTGGGCCAATCTCACTCAGGTGTAGGCTTCTCCAACGCCGGGTCTCTGGCGTCCACCTCTGAGGGTCTGGTCTGGTGGCTGGTCACACAGGTGGGCCTGGAGTGCAGGCAGGCAGGCAGGCAGCAGGCACAGGCAGCAGTGACTCTCCGCAGAAAAAAATTGCCCAAAAAAGTGGTTTGGCAAAAAATAGGGTGGGGGGATTCAAAAGGAGAAAAAACACCCTCCTTTCCCACCAAGGGCTGCAGGCTGGCAATGCTTGCAGGCAGTCAGATGTTTAAAAAAAAAATCTAAAATCTATTCCTCTTCTTCTCTTCACAAAAAAGGATTAAAAAAAATGGGAAGAGGAGGTTTGCTCTGCAAGGAAGAGGTTTCCTTCCAATCCTTTCCTTAAAAAAAATCTCCCCCTCTTCTAGCCCCAACAAGGATTAAAAAATGAGCAGAGGGTTTGCCTCTGCAAGGCAGAGGTTTCTTTAAAAAAAAAAAAAAATCTCACCCTCTTTTAATCCAGAAAAGGATTTTTAAAAATGGGAAGAGGAGGTTTGCTCTGCAAGGAAGAGGTTTCCTTCCAATCCTTTCCTTAAAAATAATCTCCCCCTCTTCTAGCCCCAACAAGGATTAAAAAATGAGCAGAGGGTTTGCCTCTGCAAGGCAGAGGTTTTTTTTTTTTTTTTTTAAAAATCTCATCCTCTTTTAATCCAAAAATGGATTAAAAATTGAAAAGTGGTTTGCCCCTGAAAGGAAGAGGTTTCCTTAGAAAAAAAAGAATTCTCCCCCTCTTCTAGCCCCAACAAGGATTTAAAAATGAGCAGTGGGAAACCTCTGCAAGGCAGAGGTTTCTTTAAAAAAAATTTCCACCCTCTTCTCTCTTTATTTTAAAAATTGCTTAAATAAAGCAGAAAACCAACCAACAAGGCAGAGCACTGGCGTCAATGCAGAAAAACAGCACCCACAAAAATCCAAAATCAAAATGGAGGCAAGACTTACTAAGCAAGGCAGCAGATCTCTCTCTTGTGTCTCTTCTCCCACGCAAGGCAGCAGAAAGGAAGAAAATGGCTACTGGTGGCCCCTTAAATACCCTCCTGCAAAGCCCTCCAAAAATCACCCCCACCCTTGACCCTACATCCACCTGTACCTGGCCAATGGGAGGGTGTGATTTACTATCCAAACCTTATTTGGTCATTTTCCTCTGCAGGTAGGAACTTTTATTTTCAATGGAGGTGAATGGGAAAATTTTTCTGCATTGAAGTCAATGGAGAAAAAAGGCGGGAAATTCAAAGAGCTGTCAGAATTAAAATGGAGGGGGAAGAAGAAGGCAATTCTGCAGCCACAAAATGGAGGCTGCAGACATGCCCACGGAGGTCCGAATCACCCGGATTTTTTTCCACGAAATCGGGGTGATTCGGATCGGGCACAGAAATTTTCGGAGGTACGCAGGGGTGATTCGGATCGGCTCCGAATCACCCGAAATTCGTTTTTTCGGGCACAGAACGATCTGTGCCCGAAACGAAATGCACATCCCTATGAGGTAATCTCTTTCATTGAACCAACTTCTGTTGGTGAGAGCATACCCAAGCTTTTCAGCTTTTCAGAATTTTTCATGTGGACATGGTTTGCTCCGTGCTTTCCTTTGAGCTTAACATTGAGCCTTGACTTGACGGTCCCTTTGATTTCAATGAGACTGAAGGGCAACTAACCTGCTTTGGAATGGAGCAGTAGTACATTGTTCAGTGTGAAAGCCTGTCAAGTGCCCATTGCTTTATGCTGGCTGGTCAGCATTTCAGACTCGTGTAGGGATGATGATACACACTGGCCACATTCACATGTAAGACAAAACCAACGGTTGTCGAACACGTGGTTAATTTTTCTGACTCTGAATCACCTCGTAGACGTACACCCCACCTTGTATCGGCTGGCTCCGGTTTCAGGGCAGGGTGCCCCCTCTCTCCTCCTGTGCCAAAGCACCCCTGCTGGATGGAACAAAGGTGTGGAACTGCCAGCAGCGTTGCCAGGGATGCCACGCTGCTGGACTGGGAAGAGGAGGGGGCGAGGACCTACCCATACTGGTGCTGGGTGTGGAACATGCGCTAGAAGTAGGTGTGCCAGCACCCTCCCCCTGGTTATTGAGCCTCCTCTGCTTTGCTTCACTAACCCACTCAACCAGGGCTGATGGCATTGCCCTTCATAGTTGGGTCAACACAGGCAGGCCAAAGTATGGTCTCCTGCGTCACTCAGTTTGTTGCATAGCTTCTCCACCCACCCAGTCCTCAGCCAACCTGCCAGGGCTTTGGCGTCCCTAATGGTCAGGGAGGTCTGGAGTTCTCTCATCACCTTCTCCAGGAGAAGTGTGGTGGGCAGAGCCTGGCTAAAAGGCATTGCCTCAGTACACTCTTTGTGGCAAACAGGGAGGGCTCAAGTGCCAAGACTGGCCCAGACATGAGCTACCACTCCAAGTTGGAGAGGACACACACACACACACACACCACGATACTTTGCCAAGTTGTGGATGGCCACCTGTTGCTTTAGCAGGTGCTGGAGCAAGAGAAGGGTGGCGACCCACCAGTTCTCAACATCCCCATGGATGAGGTGTCGAGGGAGGTCAAGCTCACGCTGCTGCTCACAGAGCATGCGCCTGCCCTTCTCACTCCATTGGAAATGGGTTGCAATCTTGCAGCACTTCTCCACAAGCGCAGCCGTGGAAGCAGAAGGACCCCTTCAGGGGCTCCAGGAGGAGACCATGATCAATGATATAAAAAACTGCTGAGACTCAAGAGATCCAAAAGGATCAACAGAGCCTATGGATTCCTAATTAGAGACTCCTATGGATTCCTAATCCAACAGGCCGACCAGGGGCGGAGCCACCATCATGCGAACGGGTTCAGAGAACCCAGGCCACCAATGGAAAGGACTGCTGAATTCCGCAAGGGGGGGGCGTGGCTCGGGTTCTGGAAGAGCCCCTATCAAACTCCCCCCGCCCATGCCCGGGCCCTGACCAAGCACTCCAATGTTCTTTTCAGGCAGCGCTTGCTGCCTGAAAGCACCTATTTCCCTGTCTCTCTCTCCAGCAAGGGAGAGAAAGGGAAATAGATGCTTTTAGGCAGCAAGCGCTGCCTGAAATGACAGGGGAGAAAGGCAGGTTGCTCACCTGTAACTGTAGTTCTTTGAGTGGTCTTCTGTGCATTCACACATGGGATTGGAAACTGCACAGATCCACGGTCCGGAAACCTCTAAAGCTTTACCTTATAAGGAAAAAAGAGTGGGAAAACCAGCTCCCCCTGTCTGACAGCTTGCCTGATTCCCTCAGTCCTGAGACCTCCGCAGCTCCAAACCTAAGCACATACAAGAACACGTTGCAGCAGGGAGGATGGGTGGCTTGTGTGGTCTTTGAGAAGACCACTTGAAGAACTACAGTTACTGGTGAGCAACCTGCCTTTCTTCTTCATGGGCTCTGTGCACCACACATGGGATAATAGCAAGCTATCGTACCTGGATGGAGGGTGCAGCCCAAACCCAGGAGAGAAATAACGCAACAAAGGAAATCAAAGAAGCAAACTTTATTTCTCAATGGAAGCAGAACGCAGAACAGAGGCATCAAACATTGCCTGAGACCTGGAGTGAAAGTCCAAAGCATCATGTCGGATGAAGGTAGTTGGACGTGACCATGTAGTGGCCTTATAAATGTCAGACATAGAGACAAGGTTATAGAAAAGCGATGAGGTAGCCATTGCCCGCATGGAGTGTGCCCTAAAACAGACAGGCAGGGGTTCTGAAGCCCATTGATACACCAAGGAGATAGCCTCCTTGACCCAAGCGGCAATCCTTTGTGATGAGACTGGTAGTCCCTTTGATGGGTCTGCATATGAAATGAACAAAAACTTAGATTTGCAGAAGGTTTGCGTTCTGTCTTTAAAGAAGGCAAGAGCCCTCCTAACGTCCAGTGAGTGATATGCACGCTCCTCATCTGAGGTAGGTGTAGGGGGAAAGGTAGGCAAAGAAATATCTTGCAACATGCGAAACTCAGAAGCCACCTTGGGCAAAAAAAAAATCAGGCTCTAATACAACTCTATCTTTATGGAACACCAAATAAGGGGCATCAGAGCGCAATGCTTTAATTTCACTCACTCGTTTAGCTGAGGTAATTGCAACGAGAAACACTCTTTTTAAGGACAACAGTTTAAAGTTACATGTAGCCATGAGTTCGAAAGGAGCCTTCATTCACTGCTTCAGAACCAATAGAAAATTCCAAGGTGGGACAGATTTAGGGGCAGGCGGAAACAAATGGAGCATCCCCTTCAAAAACCTGTTCACCAATTTGTGAGAGAACAAACCAGACACAGAATGCCTGTCGGCTATAGCCGCTAAGTGAACCCTTAAGGAAGAAACAGACAATCCTTTGTCTTTCAGAGACAGCAAATCATCAAAAATGAATGACAAAGGAGCTTCAGTCGCAGAACCACCCTTGCCAGCCATAGACTTAGAGAAGCAAGTCCATTTGGCTGAGTAAGATTTCAAGGTGGAAGGCTTCCTTGCCGCCATCAGCACTGCCTGCACCGGCTCACTGAAGGAGGTTGCGCCTCTATCCACCAGGCAGTCGGATGCAGAGACTCCACGTCCAGCTGGAGACAACAGCTGCCTTCCCCCATCAGAGGGTATGGTAACGATGGAAGATGCTGGTACGTCCTGTGTGACAACTGAAGAAGTGTGGTGAACCAGAGTTGCCTGGGCCACCATGGTGCGATTAGGATACATATGGCCTCGACCTGGACAATTTTCGGTAGGACTCTTGGTATCAAGGGGAATGGAGGAAACATGTCCAGGAGTTGGTTGCCCCAGTGCAGGAGGAAGGCGTCCTCTTCCAACTCCGGATCCCTTCCCACCCTGCTGCAGAATTGCACACACTGAGAATTCTGGGCTGACGCAAATACATCTCAATGCAGAGCTCTCCACTTGTGGAAGATCTTGCACAGCATGCCCGGATCCAGGCACCATTTGTGAGAAAGGATGTTTCACGACTCAGTGCATCCACCAAAGTGTTGACATTCCCTTGGATGTGTACTGCCAAAGGCCAAATTCCCCACTCCAGGCACCACATCCAGAGTCGCATTGCCAGACTGAGCAGAGAAAGAGATGCTGTCCCTCCCTGTCTGTTCAGGTAAGATCCGGCCATAGTGTTGTCTGTGAGGAGTACAGCAGATCCTTCTATCCAATGACAGAAAGCCTTGAGCACCAAGAAGATCACCCTGAGCTTGAGATAACTGATGTGATGGCATCGTTCTGCCTTTGTCCAAGTCCCAGCGACCACTAGGTCTTTGAAATGCGCTCCCCATCCCGTACTGGGGATGGCATCTGTGGTGATCATAAGGGTGGGCCTTCGCATGTGGAATAGAGTCCCTTGAGTGAGGTTGGACGTGCATGTCTATCAGGAGACTGCCCCCTGCGAGGCGCTGCAAGGAGCCACTGTTGAGAGTGTCTTTGCGGGCGAAACCTGCGCAGAAACCAGGCCTGTAAAGTCCTTAGGCGAAGAAAGGCCTGGGGAAGTGCCACAGGGGATGATGCCATCAGCCCAAGCAAGTGTTGGATAAACCTGGCCTGGTGTCTAGGATAGCATATTCTTCTGGTTTGAACAGCAGTTATCTCTCACCCTGCAAAACCAAACAGAAAACAAAACATGAAGTCTCTGGCATATCAAATGGCTCTTCAATCATTCCCACTCTCTCCTTTCTGATGCTCATACATTGACCAAACTCCTCCTCTTCGTCAAATTCTTCCAACACAAGGTCATCTGAAGAGAAGAGAAGAGACTTGATTTTCTTATTTGAATTGACTTGGATCAGAGGTAAGGAGGGACTCGTGCATATTGAATCAACGAAGGAGGGTCTACAGGGATACATTTCCGCCCTCCCCACTTCCCTGGAAATAGCCCAAGTTACCTTGGATGCTGCTCTTGGATGCTACCGGGAAAGCATACTTCCGTGTTTTCAGCTGCAGAGATAGAGATGCATTTTATTTATTCAATATGTGGACTTCTTTTTCCATGTCTATGAGTATCAAAAAGATGATCCAGTTGGGTGCAAAGCTGAGGATTACCAAAGATGGAGCGTGGCTCTTTGGGGCACTGGGCAGCCAGAAGAGACCCAGGGGGAACCCAGCTCTCTGCTGTTCCTCCTGCCACTGCTGCTGTCCCAAGGGGCATTGGGTGAGCCCCAGTGGAAACAGCCCTTCTGCAGCAGGTGTGCTGCCAGGCAGCCCCAGGGTGACCAGAGACCAATAGGAGGTCTTCTTCTGAAGCTGGCACCTGGCAGGGGTCCCAGAGGATTCTGAAGAAGAGCCAAGCCATGTCCACAGAGGGGGACTTACATGAAAAGCTGGCAGGCTGGCCGCATGTTGCAGGAGACAGCTGCAGGCTTCCTGGGCCAGAGCCTGTAGCTGGGGATCCTTTGCAGTGCTGTACCTTTGGAGCTCCTGTGGGTTGAAAGAGCAGCTCAGTCATTGCACTGGCCTCAATCATCCCTGGCCATGCGACTGAGAGCTAAGCCCGGAAGGAATTGGCCCCATTACAGGATACCCATTGACTGACTGCCCAAACAAGTTTCAGAGGGATCTATTCCTGTACAAACATCCCCCCCCAATTCAGTTCAGTCAAGGATGAAGACAGAAGCCCCATTCACACCTGATCTTCAACATTTGGACGACGAGTGGACAGTGCACAGGTGCAGAAGTGTACACAGGGACAGCTATACAGACAGGCTGTGGAAGGCAGGCACTGCTAGACTCTTCCCATCTGGACCATGCCATATTGGGGCCTCTACCCTGGTTCACTTTTTAAAGGAATGCAACTACAGTCATGCAGACAAAATCACGTCCAAGTGTTCAGACACCTGTACACACGTACTGCCTAGTGTCTGAATAGGGCACATTACACATTAAATTGCACATTACACATTCAATTGCACTTACCGTCAAGATGCTGGTCAAGTTGTGGACCGAGGGGGCCTCCTCCAGAAACCCCCTAATCATTCTCTGAAGAGATTGAAAGGTCTCATTCTAGGGGGGAAAGAGAAGATCAGGCATCAGTATGAGAGACAACACATCTTAAGAACACAATACTGAAAAAGCACTCATGCTTAGGGCAGTATGGTGTTTGATTCCAGTAGGGCCGAGAAACAACCAGGCTATTTGGAAATAGGAAAGGCTACTCACAATGATCCCGGAAGATCAGAAATGTAAGGAAGAACCTCTGCAGGCAGTCAAACCATTGCAAGGGCCCCAGGAGTAGAAGCAGCAGGAGTCTGTGCCGCAGGAGGAAAAAGCTCAAGGAGAACTTACCTGTGTCCCTGGCTCCAGGTAGTTGGCCCCGGACACCGCCACGTGCAGCACTGCCGACCGCAGCTCCTCAGGCAACGGCGGCTTGATTTTGCTGGAAGGGGGGAGGGGGGAATATAAGATTTCATCGTGTGAGCAGGGCTGGTGATTCAGCCAAGGGAAGCTCATGGAGAGAAGAGGAACAGGGCAACAAAGCCAGTGTCAAGACGGTTGGTCTGTGACGGTTTCTCTTCTTTTTTCAAAAATGACCAATCCAGGCCTGGGGAGGCTCTGATGCAGATAAGGCTACCTCTAGCCTTATCTGCCTCTAGCCTTATAACTTAAGAAGATTTTACAAAACCCCTTTACATTCATTGTCATCTTTTTAAAAGGGGCAGATCCAGTTACAGATCTTGTCTAGTTTGCCACTGCCCTTTCCTGACACAAACCCCTCCTATTTAATCCCTTATGGCTATGAGTCTACTTCAGCTCCGTGACGGTGTCCAGGGTTTTCCTGAATAAGGAGCCAGGGTCCGGATGTGCGTTAACATCCTCCATTATCTCCTGGGAGAAGGTAAAGAGCAGAGGAGAGTTGATCAGTACCCATGGACTTCATTGGGATCGCTCCAACAACAACATTTTCACACTGTTTTTCAACAGAGGTTTCCAAAGTTGTTTACTCAGAGAAATAATAAATAGAAGAACAAAGAAACAAACAAGATGATACCGCAAACACACAGTCTTGGAGGTCAGGTTGAGACTGAGCCTGCGCTTGGCCATTCTCTTCCATTCTCTGCTGCGTCTCACTCACCAAAACGGCTTTCACAGCCATCACCTTGCTGAATTCCACTGGATACTCCCACCTGGATTCAGCGTCATGCACTCTCTCCACGATGGAAGTCAGCAAGGTTGTCCACCAGAGGATGACCTTAAAATTAGAAGCACTGAGCTGTTAGTGATGGAAGGACTTCTCTGTGACTTCCTGGAAATGGACCAGACACCCTTACTTTGAGGGTCGCTTCAAGTCCTCTCTTGAGAACCCACCCCCTCCATGGATTATTCTGCTGCTTCTCGGGGAGACTGCAGCAGAACTGGGAAAGGGATCAGAGCAGAGGGTGGGTGCCCCCAGATCCCCTATGGGGCAAATGCCTCTCACAGAAATGACCTGGGCTCTGTGGAGGGCTGCCCTTTACTCCATGATACCCTACCTGATCTCGTTCTCTTATTTTCTCTGCTGCAGGGCTCTGGAAGTCTGGAAGGGAAGAAGACATTCAGGCCCATTAATTTTGAATGAAGGTCCACAAATCTGCCTGTTTGCTAAGCAATACCTATCCCACCCTCCTCAGTCACTCCCAGTCCCAAACATTCCCCAGGAGCCTGGGGCACCTCCTCACCGATGGTGACTCCTGAAGATGCCTGGGAGCCCCCTTGTGGAACCGGAGAAGACAGAGTTGGCGGAGAAGCCAGAGTTGGCGGAGGATCCGGAGTTGGAGGAGGAGCCACAGTTGGAGGAGGAGCCAGAGAGGGCTCAATCCGGTTCCTCCTCTGCCAGAACCTCTGTCTGGGGGGCTTGCCCGTGATGGAGTCATATGAGGGGGAGGCTTGAAACTGCTCCCTGCAGCAGCTGCAGACCCTTCGCAACCTAGAAGAGAGCGGAGAGAAGGTGAGCAAGAGACCTTTAAGCAGACATTTGGAGGAGAGGGGGCCAATGGGACAGGGAAGGATTGCAGAACAGCCGGGGCAGCGAGACAAGTAGCCTAATATGTTTCCAGCTATTGCATTGTCTTCTTTCTGGCTGAGGAATTAAGTCGAGACAGCTGCCAAAACGCATTGGTGCAGAGACATTGTGTGCAGTTCTGCTCAACCCAACACACCAAGCTTATGTTAGAGCTTTGAAAGGTATAGAAAAGGACCATGAAAGAGCTCAGGGGTGCAGCTCCCTCCTGGAAGGGAAAAGGTGGAGGCAACTGGGACCTTTTATTTAGAAAGAAGACAAGAATGGGAGGCATGACAGAGGTGCACCATCGTGCATCATGTTTGGGATGGGTTTTGGGCGTATGCTGCCACAAGATGAAGTGAAGGCCAGTGCCCTAGCCAGGAGTCACTTTTCACGTGCAACTAACACTGGTGTGCCGGCTGCATTGGCGCTGCTAGGGACACCATGCTGCTGGACTAGGAAGTGGAGATGACACTGCTGCTGGGTGTGGACTGCATACTAGAAGTTGGCACTCCATTGTCAAATCGATTCTGTTTTACCACAGAGAGCTGGTCTACCCATTAAACCCAACTGGTAGAGCAGGTCTTCCCAGAAAAACAGTGTTATGTCAAGGACCATTTTTCTGGGGAGAGCTGGTCTACCAATTGGGTTAATGGTTAGACTAACTGGGCAAAGAGGCACCTTTTACCATGTTGATTCTCTTTATTTAGCAGGGGGAGAGTAATTGGCCCTATCCACCCCTCAGCACAGTACTTCCAGTGATTGTTGCTGGTGTGTGTCTTATGTTTCTGTTTAGAATGTGAGCCCTTTGGGGACAGGGAGCCATCTTATTTGTTTGTTATTTCTCTTTGTAAACCGCCCTGAGCCATTTTTGGAAGGGCGGTATAGAAATTGAATTATTATTAATAATAATAATAATAATAATAATAATAATAATAATAATAATAAATGATTTTAGAAAACTGCAAGAGAAGAAAAACAAATCTAAGTGTTGCATGAATTGACTACAAGAAAGCCTTCGATTCATTGCCTCACACATGGATACTAAAATGTTTAGAAACAACTGGTGTCAGCAAATACATTCAGATATTTATTTTAAAAAGCAATGAGCATGTGGAGTACACAGTTAACAATCAATGGCGAGGCACTTGGACAGGTTAGCATTAGAAGAGGCATTTTCCAAGGGGACTCACTATCCCCTCTATTGTTTCTAATCGCCATGACCCCACTTTCACAAATACTAAACAGAACAAGCCTCGGATACCAAACATCTAAAACATCCAGTAAAATCAACCATCTGCTGTACATGGACGATCTGAAGTTCTATGGAAAGTCCCAGTCAGAAATCGAATCACTGCTAAACCCTGTCCGTATATTCAGTAGCGATATAGCAATGGAGTTTGGACTAGACAAGTGTGCTGCATTAATAATGAAGAGAGGGAAAATAACAAAAACAGAAGGAATAGAACTGCCCAATGGAAGCAAGATCAAGAACTTGGAAGAGAAAGAACCTTACAAATACTTGGGGATTCTCCAGGCTGATAACATCACACACACTGAAGTTAAAAGAAAATGTGGAAGTGAATACATCAGGAGAGTCAGAAAAATCCTCAAGTCCAAACTCAATGGCGGGAACATCATACAAGCCATAAACCACCTGGGCTATACCTGTTATTAGATACACTGCAGGAATAATAAACTGGACCCAGGCAGAGCTAGAGACGCTAGATTGTAAGACCAGGAAAATCATGTCCATCAATCATGCTCTGCACCCCCACAGTGATGTGGATAGGCTCTACCTCCCTCACAGCTCAGGTGGAAGAGGAATGCTGCAAGTCCATCAAACAGTAGAGGAGGAGGAAAGAGGCCTTGAAGAATATATAAGGGACAGTGAAGAAGATGCACTTCAAATGGTCAAGAACACGAAACTATTCAAGACCAATGAAACAAAACAGGCCTACAAGAAAGAACAAGTCAAGAACCGAGCAGAAAAATGGAGAAATAAGCCCCTGCATGGTCAATATTTACACAATATAAGTGGAAAATCAGACATCACCAAGACCTGGCAATGGCTTAAGAATGGCAACTTGAAGAAAGAAACAGAGGGTTTAATACTGGCTGCACAAGAACAGGCACTAAGAACAAATGCAATAAGAGCCAAAGTCGAAAAATCCACAACAAACAGCAAGTGCCGCCTTTGTAAAGAAGCAGATGAAACAGTGGACCACCTGATCAGCTGTTGTAAGAAGATCGCACAGACTGACTACAAACAAAGGCATGACAAGGTAGCAGGGATGATAGACTGGAACATCTGCAAAAAATACAAGCTACCTGTAGCCAAGAATTGGTGGGACCATCAAATTGAAAAAGTTGAAGAAAATGAAGATGTAAAAATATGATGGGACTTCCGACTACAAACAGACAAACATCTGCCACACAATACACCAGATATCACTATAGTCGAGAAGAAAGAAAAACAAGTCAAAATAATCGACATAGCAATACCAGGGGATAGCAGAATAGAAGAAAAAGAAATTGAAAAAATCACCAAATACAAAGATCTACAAATTGAAATCGAAAGGCTGTGGCAGAAGAAGACCCAAATCATCCCAGTGGTAATTGGCGCCCTGGGTGCAGTTCCAAAAGACCTTGAAGAGCACCTCAACACCATAGGGGCCACAGAAATCACCATCAGCCAATTACAAAAGGCAGCTTTACTGGGAACAGCCTATATTCTGCGACGATATCTATAACCATTGACAATAAAATTCTGGCATCCCAGGTCCTTGGGAAGGACTCGATGTCTGGATAAAACAAACCAGTCAGTAACACCTGTCTGACTGTGTAAACAAGAAATAATAATAATAGACTAGTCCTCCCAGAAAAGCAACTGGTAGACCAGCTCTCCCCACATTGAATTTTATCTGACTGTCTTCACACTTGATGACAGATGATGGGGCCCATAGATTGATGGGACCCATGTTGGAAATGTGACTCCATAAGCATCGATTCTCAGCACTCATAGATTAGGAACAGAGGAAGAGAGTTTAGGACTGTCCCCTTGTTCGCTCGCTCTGTCCATCTCTGAGTTTCATCTGATGGGCTGACACTCCCGGTAAACTCCTTCCTTCCTTCCCTCCTTCCTTCCCTCCCTCCCCATGAGCTAGTTAGTACAGGGTGCAGGCTTTCTATCTAAGTTTGTAACTTCTTTGAAACAAACCCTTGCTGTTTTAGACTTTAAAAAACACTCATCTCCAGACCTCCTCTCTGAGCTCTGTTCTCATCCAGCTAAATGAGGGGTGGATTCAAATTCTCCCCTAGAATTGGGACATCTGTGGAGCACATCACAATAGGTGTCTTCACAGCTGTTGCCCTTCCTAATTGGGTGGGCAGGGGACTCTAGTCAGACCTGGCCCAGGAACAGAGGGAGACAGGCAAAGCTGTGATGAAATCCAACTTACATTGCGAAGAGGTCTTTCCTCATCTTCTCCCCCATTTCCCTCCCTGTCTAACTCTTCCCCCCTGACTAACTATTCCTCCTGTAACTAAAAGCTGACTGTCCCTCCCTCCCTCCTAGACCCCTCCCAAAACCACCCCAAACAAACAAACAAACAAACAAACAAACAAACAAACAACAAACAACAAACAACAATATAAACAACACTAACACTAACTGTAACACTGAATAAATAAATAAATAGATAAATAAATGAATGGATGAACAAATAGATGGATAAATAGATGGATAAATAAATAAATAAATTTGAAAAACAGAAACGAACTCTAGTACTCTCTTTCCTCTCTCTCTCTCCAGCTCCTCTCCACCTCGCCTCCTCCCTCCTCGCCTAACTCACCCACAAAGAGCAGCTGAGCCCCGGAGGTGTCATGAAAGAGGATGTGTCATAAGCCTCAACAATGGCCATTGGTCCTCTTGTCCTCTTGCCTATCTAGAGGATGTGTCACGAGCCTCAGCAATGGCCATTGGTCCTCTTGCCCCTAGAGTTTGCTTCAGGACTTGGGGGCAACTCCTGCCAACTGGGCAAGAGGACCCCAAGTGGAGGGCAAAGTGGGGATTCTCTTCATGGAGCAGGGGAGGGGAGCACTTGGCTCTTTCTACCGCCTGCACTGTAACCCTCCAGTGTTGGTTGCTGGTGTCTATTTTATCTTTCTTTTTATATTGTGCGCCCTTTGGGGACAGGGAATCCATCTTTCTTTCTTTATTATTACTCTTTCTTTCTTCTTCTTATTACCTTTCTTTATTATTATTACATAAACTGTTTTGGAAACTTGTGTCAAAATGAGGAATATAAGTAGTAGTAGTACTAGTAGTAATGGTTCTTTCAAACCTCACCCTTCACGTTCTTCTATCTGTTTGTCTGAGAAATCAGAGGGCTCTCTTGCCCACCCTGTTTCAAGCGAAACCACCACCGCAGGCCCCTCAGAGCAGACACCTCCACCTCCACCTCCATCCACTGCCATTCATCCAAAGAGCCACCTTTGTGGCTGGGGTCTGCTCCTGATTCTGCAAGACACAAGGACTCCTTCCTTCGGTGCCATCTTGACACCCATTCACACCTGCGGGGACACACATCGGTTTGCTTTCTCCCCCCTCCCCCTCCCCCCCCCACGGGCTCTGTTCTCTGCTCTTTCCAGAGTGTGGCAATGCTATCATGTGCCCACCAGGAGGCAGCGTAGAGCAGGTCGGTGGCTGCTTCTAGATTCCCATAGGGGTAAGGTTCCGTTATTTGCCATTTCTGTAGTTACGTCTATAGGTGAGAACAGAACCCCGAGGGTCATCTCTAAAAAAAACCCCAACACAGTAGCAAAGGGTTCTGCTTACACATTAAGAGTTCTAGGCTCTTGAGATGTTAACTTCCCCCATGATTACAGATATGGCTAGCATACCAAGAACCATTGCCACTCATTTAGCGAGAGCAGATGACTGTTCCTTTTGATAGAAGTCTACAGGGTTCCAGAACTTTCTTTATTAATTTATCATATGTATATACCACACTACATAAAATCTCTGGGCAGTGTGCAATTAAAACCCAACTATCCATCATATAAAACAAATTCAAACCAACCATCAATAAAACTTGGACGCACTTAGGGTTGAGTCTTTCAGTCATTGAAGAAAGTAATACGCTGCATTCCTTCAGAACTGCCTCCAAGAGCTAGTGGATTCCTCCTGTTTTCTTTCCCTCCTCCTCCTCCTCCTCCTCCTGCTGTCACTTCCTGAACGCCGTAACCTCCTTCCTCTATAGTGCCACAGCTGCCCTGTCTGTGTTGCTGGCAGGTGAAAAGGAACCTTCACAATGGGGGCCTAGAATAGCCACTTTCCTTGTTCTAAGGAGGCACTGTCTTAAACAATTCATACACCAACTAGAGTGTGTCAGATAAGATGAAGGAATGTAATTTAATCTCTCTCCCCACCCCGACCAATCTTTTTTTTAAAAAAATCTTGTTGAATTTTTTTTACCTGGCTTCAATGCTGCTCTTCCATTTATTTCTCCTTTCAGTAACCTCTGGCTTCTTTTTTGCGTTTGATTGACAGGCTGCCATTTTATCAAGTGTTTCCTAGTTTTGCAGTTCAGCCTGACAAATATTTTTTTAAAAATCTGGAGTTCTACAAACTTTTTTTAAAAAGAAGTGTGTTTAGTGTTTTGGTGGGAAGGAATTCATAAATGAAGAGATGTTTCAAGTGTAAGGCAGACATCCAACACAGACATATTTAGTGTAGCTAAAGGTCTTTGTCTAGAAGCATGATTTCTATCCTGTTTTTTCAATAAAATATTCTCAAGCTGGGGCGTGGCTACAATTGAACAATGGGGGACAAAGGTCCCTGAAGCCCAGGGGGAGAGGGACCCACCGGCCTTGGTGACAGCTTGTCCTTTGCTTTCCCACTCATGCCTCTCTGAAGAAGAGGGGGGTGGGGTAGGGGCAGGGGCAGGGGCCCATCTTCACTTTTCAGCCAGGGCCCTCTTCAATCTGCCATGCCCCTGTTCACAGGACAGCTGGATTTTGCATCTCATTCTCAAATGAATGATTGCACGACATGTTTCTTCATCTGAACTTGATATATCCGGCAGCATAGACAGAATTTTATAGCATAATATGGTGTGTCAATGGAGCAGCTTCTTTCTCGAGCAGATTGAGGTAAGTGAAGCTGTGGCAGTGTAGTCTCTGATGGTATATACAGTTCCTACTAACACCCGTCCCTCCCTCCCTCCCTCCCTCCCTCTCCCCATCCCCGAAAACATCAGTGTCTCCAGTCCAGCACAGAAAAGGTTCTCCTAGGTTTCCTTTGCCTAGCAATTCCTGCTACGATCAGCATGAGCAAATGACCATACATTACAGATGATTTGGAGAATAATTCACCCAAGTCCACCCCACAACAGAGATGAAAGTTCATACATCTCCTCAGCCCAGCATTTGTTCCACAAATTGTGTGTGTTTGTGGGGGGTGGGTGGGTACTTTAATATTTGGAATGCATGTAGAGGGGTAGTTAAGAACCGTGGCGGTGTTAACTAACGGGTTACTATCTACTTGGTAGATGATAGCCAATTTTGTACATACCAAGGAGGAGAAAACTTTATAGTTCCGAGAAGCTTTATTGAATGCTGCAGAGTTAACAAAGTGGCTATGTAGGGCACAGTTTCTCAATGGCCGGTCCGCGGACCGGTGCCGGTCCACGACGAGTTGAGTGCCGGTCTGCGACTTGAGGAATTCCCCCCACCTACCGCTGCAAAGCTCCATGTTTTTTTTAAAAGTTATTCCAATTCCAGCCGCTGCGCAGCCGAGCAGATGGCCGTGGAGGTGTGTGAGCTGTCCAGTGGTCCTTCTACCCGGCTCCTCAGTATGAGAACCAAAGCATACTAAGCAGATTCTTTCCCACTGACATACGTTCAGGAATACAAGATGGAGGGGACTTTTTTCAGCTACCATCAAAATGGTGTAGCAAGAGCTCAGTTCTCCGTTAACTATATACCCTAGGATCAATACATAGAGATCAATTGAAATGCTTAGATTCTTTTTTTTTTTTGCAAATTCAATTTTTATTGATTTTAAAAATAGTAATATTGTCATTCATACACAAATACACAAAGATGGACTTCCCGCACACATCTCTTCGTGAATCATCAGCTATAAAGTTTGCCCTTGCTATAATAGTAATTCAAAACATAAATTTAAACCCTTACAAACACAGTTAATCTACCCAACCTGCGGTTTTTTACTAAATTTCAAACCCTGCTGTAAAGTCCATAGTAGGAAAATAGTTCTTTAGATACAACAAGAATGGTTTCCAATCTTCTTTAAAGCATTCCAAATTTTGGTCTCTTATTAGTGTTGTAAGTTTTGCCATCTCTGCATATTCCAAAATTTTTATCAGCCAGTCTTCTTTTGAAGGCAGTTCACTAGACTTCCATTTCTGTGCATATATAATTCTGGCCGCCGTAGAAGCGTACATAAGAAATGTTATATTAGTTGTAGAAATTACACCTTGTGTTATTCCCAGCAGGAAGGATTCTGGCTTCTTAGGAAATGTCATTTTAAATATTTTCTTTAACTCATTATAGATCATATCCCAATAGGCTTTAGCCTTCCCACAGGTCCACCACATATGAAAAAAAGTGCCTTCAGAATGTCGACACTTCCAACATTTGTTTGAAACATTTTTATACATTAATGCCAATTTTTTTGGTGTCAGATACCATCTAGACATCATTTTGTAATCATTTTCTTTTAAAGCATAACATGCAGTAAACTTTAAATCGGTTTTCCATAATTTTTCCCAGGCTGCCATTTCTATATTATGACCCACATCTTGAGCCCACTATCATGGTCGTTTTAACCGCTTCCTCTCTTGTCTCTTCCAGAAGTAGAAGTTGATACATTTTAGAAACTAATTTTTCATCATTTTCACATAATTCCTTCTCAAAGCTTGAAATCTGATCCTCAAATCCAACTTTAAAATCCTTCTTATATATTTCATTTAACTGATGATACTGAAACCAATCTCTAACCAAATTTTGTATTTCAGTTAAACTTTTTAACTTACAGTCCTTTTCCTAAAAATATAACAAATCCCTATAGGTACCCCAATGCAAATGCATATTTACTTCTTTACGTGATAAAGCTTCAATCGGAGATATCCATAACAGAGTTTTAGGTTCCAACCAATTTTTATATTTCAGACACACCCTCATTAAACTCCTTCTTACATAATGGTTCAAAAAATCTTTATGTATTTTGCTTTTTTCATACCACAGATACGCATGCCATCCAAACCTTCTATCAAATCCTTCCAAATCAAGTATTCTAGGGTTTCTTAATGTTATCCATTCTTTTAGCCACGTCAAACAAACAGCATCAAAATACAACCTTAAGTCCGGCAAGGTAAGACCACCTCTTTCCTTTGCATCTGTTAGATTCTTAAAATTAATTCTTGGTCTTTTCCCTTGCCAAACAAACTTAGTTATATCCTTCTGCCATTGCTTAAAACAAGTTAGAGTGTTAATTATAGGAATAGTCTGAAAAAGAAATAACATTTTAGGCAAGACATTCATTTTCACCACTGAGATTCTTCCCATTAAAGACAAATTCAATTTAGACCATCTTTGTAAATCAATTTTCACTGTATTCCATATTTTAACATGATTATTTGTAAACAACAAAGAATTATTATTTGTTAACCAGACCCCCAAGTATTTGATTTTCTTCTCCACTTTCAACTCACTTATTTCAGAGAATCTGTCCTTAGATTTCTGATCCATATTTTTAGTCAGAACCTTAGTTTTGGCCTTGTTTATATAAAATCCAGCCAACTGGCCAAATGGTTGTATTTTATCTAAGAGTCTTCCAATCTTATCCACTGGATTTTCTAAAAAAAAACACCACAACATCATCCGCAAAGGCTCTCAACTTGTAATCTTGTTTCCCAATTTGGGGGCCATGTAGTTTATCATCTTTTCTAATACTTCTACAAAGCACTTCTAGAACCAATATAAAAAGCAATGGGGAAAGTGGACATCCTTGTCTAGTCCCTTTTTGTATTTCACAGTTGTCTGATAATTCCCCATTTACAATAATCTTAGCATACTGCTCCGAATAAATTGTCTTAATTGCCCTAATAAAGTTACTGCCAACACCCATTGCATCTAATAATCTCCACATAAATTGCCACGAAACATTATCCAAAGCTTTCTCTGCATCCAGAAAAATCATCGCCATCTGTTTATCATTATGTTTTTCATAATACTCCAATACATTCAGGACTGTTCTCACAATATCTCTCAATTGTCTCTTTGGCAAGAAGCCAGCTTGATCTTCATGAATAAAATGTCTTAATATAACCTTCATTCTTCTTGCCAGAATGGCAGCAAAAAGTTTGTAATCATTATTTAAAAGTGAGATTGGTCTATAATTTTTGACTAACGTTAAGTCTTGATCTGGTTTGGGGATTACTGCAATATTTGCATACTTCCACGAATCCAGCATAATCCTTTTTTGTAAACTATCATTCATAGTCCATTGAAAAGGCTGTAAAATTTGATCTTTAAATGACTTGTAGTACAAAGCTGACAATCCATCAGGACCTGGGGCCTTGTTGGGCTTACTTTAATTTATTGCTTCTCTTATTTCCATGATTGTTATCGGAGCATTCCTAATTTCTATTTGTTCCTTAGAGAGTTTTGGAATATTTTTGGTCCTAAGGAACTGCTCAATTT
This sequence comes from Hemicordylus capensis, assembly GCF_027244095.1. Taxonomy (NCBI): domain Eukaryota; kingdom Metazoa; phylum Chordata; class Lepidosauria; order Squamata; family Cordylidae; genus Hemicordylus; species Hemicordylus capensis. The sequence continues at coordinate 163,154,767 of NC_069658.1, forward strand.
TTTGGTCTTCAACTATTTTACCTTTGTATAGTTCTGAATAATATTTGTAAAATTCAGCTCTTATTTCCTTTCCATCATAAGAGAGCCCATTTTTTGTAAGTATTTTGGATATGTACTACCCCCCCCCCCCACCGCAGATCTAATTTTCCAAGCTAACAACTTGCCTGGTTTGTTTGCGAACTCAAATGTCCTTTGCTTAACATGCTTCAAATTCCGTGCAAGTTCATTTGCTACTAACATAGAAAGTTGTTGTTGTAACATTTTGATAGCTTGAGTAACTGTCTTCTTATCTTTGGACCATAATAGTTCCCTTTCTTTTTTGGAGATCTGCATCAATAGTGTCTCTTTTTTCAATCCTCTTTGCTTTTTAAAATATGCATTTTGCTGTTTTGAAAAACCTCTCATAACCACTTTACTTGCATCCCAGATTATTTTATTGTCCATTCCTTGATTTAAATTCAATTCAAAATAATCCTTTAACTTCTTTTTGGCTTTCTCCACAACATCTGATTTTTTCAAGAAGTATTCATTCAATCTCCAACGAAATGAAATCATTCCTTTCTTCTTCCATGTAAAACAAATTGGATTATGGTCTGAAAAAGTCCTAGGCAAAATATCCATTCTTTTCATACATGGTGTAATAGCCTTAGCTGTCCAGACCATATCTATCCTTAGATTCACAGGTAACAGTTCAAAGGCTGCAGGGGTGCCACTTTAAGAGTGGGGAAGGGTACACTTACCCCTCCCGCCACTTCCTCCTGCCGGAGCAGTTTGCTTAGAAAGCTCATCGGGGCAGCAGCGCATCTCCCTGCCACCCCATTGCCCCCATTGGCCAGACATCCCTGATGTGCCTGCACGCACCAGCATGCACACACGCCCACGTGTGCAGGAGGGTCAGGGACTTCCAGCCATATCCGGCCAACGGGGTGGCAGGGAGGTATGCTGCCGCCTCGATTAGCTTTCTAAACAAAGGACGCCGGCGGGGGGAAGTGGCAGGAAGGGTAAGGGCACCCTCCCCCACTCTTAAAGCGGCACCCCTGCTGCCTTTGAACAGCCCCGCCACAGTTCCGTGCGCATCCCTCATCCTAACTGCCCCTCTGCACTCTGGGACAATAAAATCCTAGGGTGCAAATGCTGTGCATGGGATAAGCGAATCATCTCTCGTTCATTCAATATTCCTGATTCCACTTGACTGCCTTGTCCTTGCATACCACACTTTCCCTTGGATTCTAAAGCACGTACTCTTCCATATCACCCCTCCACACACGCTGCAAAACCCTGTTTAAACATTCAGATGATCACCATTTACACCTGAGTAAAGGATGTGGAGAACATGTCTGTATATCCTTGAATGACCTAGAGGTGGCTACATTCGTGACAAGGCTCCAGTCTTATCACATGTAGAAGGGGTGCTGCTGGACTGAGGTTCATCTGAACCAGCTCTGTCTTTTAATTGGATTTTGAATTCTGTGTTTAGGCATAAAGTGCTCCCAATATAATTTTCCCTGACTCAAATATTTATTTCAGAAATACATATCTGTCTGCAGACTGTAAAATACAATAAAATACAATATTAAAAATAAAATTAAAATATGAAAATATTTATAAATAATTGGGGGGGCGGGGACTTTGATTGAAAACAATCTTAAGCATACCTAATGTTTTAGGCTACCTTTGACTGAATTATTCTGCTTCTCAAAATAATATATCTGTTTGCCTGGAATACAGACTAGGATCGTGTATATCCTTGGAAATGGCAGAAAACCCATCGATACTTGTTCTAGCTTTTTCTTTTCTTGGAAGTCTTTCTACATATTTTTGATGTGTGCTGCTTGTAGCATCACAATGTTTGCTTTCCCCTTCAAAACTTGACGAATATTGATTTCATCCATTTGACCGTTGAATGTACACCTGTCATGTTTATTGATATACACTTGATTATACCAGTCTCTTAAAAGAGATTAAAATTGGTTGTTTTTTAAAAAAAAAAATTGGGGGGAAATCCTAAGGATACCTATGTTTTAGACTACCTTTCGTTATTCTGCTTCTCAAAAATAATATAGCAATGCATTAGTTTGCCTAGGATGCAGATTAGAATCGTGTGGGTTTTTTTATTTACACAAGGTACAAGACCTGTGTCAAAATATTATTTGAAAGGCCACATTGCCTAGGCTACTAAATTGATTTTATCTGAAAAATGATCTTTTACTCATTCATCTCCTGCAATCATTTCTGCAGAAGCGGCAGTTTTGAACTGTTTCTGAAAAGCAACATTTCCGTGAGGGGAAGAATAACTAATAAATAATGACACGACTGGTGTGAAGAGCATCTTGAGCAAAGAAGGCCCAAAATATGCAGTGCGTCCATCCAGCTGTGATGGAGCCAACAGAAATGTTCATCCACCAAATTCCATTTGCATCTCTGCAGGCCTGTGGCTAACAAAGTTGTAAGTCTGCAGAGATGCCAAGATTTCTGTTTCTTCTCCTCCCCAGCCCCATCTATGAGCTCTGCCACTCAAAGAAGTGCACATAACGATAACAGCCAAGTTATCTTTTCAAAAGTGGATCTTCTATTACATGCACTCCCCACTTCTCCAAGTGGTGAGATATTCCAGGGACAGTGCTACCCAAATTCTGGCTTTCTCTGGAGCAGCAATGCAGGCTTATGGTGGTGTCTTTGGAATATGGAGATTATTGACAAATATGCAGAGTGAGTACTGGAGAGAAGTAGGGGCACTGCTAGATAATTAAAAGATCCAGGCCCATAGGGCCCACAGCCAGTGTTCCCTCTAAGGCAGGGCTGCTCAACTTTGGCCCTCCTGAAGCTGTTGGCCTACAACTCCCATAATCCCTGGCTATTGGCCACCGTGGTTGAGGATTATGGGAGCTGTAGTCCAAAAACAGCTGGGGGGGCCTAAGTTGAGCAGGCCTGCTCTAAGGTGTGTGCCCACTGTCACATGTCTTTTGATGTCAGCCCAGTTCATTTTAGATCCCACTCAGGCTGACTCAGGAAGGCCCAAATGAAAGCATTAATTAATTGCTAGTGAAGCAATTAATCACCAGTACATGCACCTAATGGCACAGCTTGGAAATGACTTGATTAGCAAGCCAGAGGTTGCTGGTTCGAATCCCAGCTGGTGTGTTTCCCCAGTGGCGTATCGGGGGGAAACGGCGCCTAGGGCAAGCGCCCTGAAATGGGCCCCCCCCCGCGTTGCCCCCCGGCCCCCACATACCTAGGCCGATGCCGGCGCCGCCCAGGCAGCAGATCGACGGCAGTGGCGTCGATGTGGCGGGCCGCAGCGGCATGTCACCCGCGGAGTGGTGGTGGCGGCGGCTTGCCCGCCGCGCCGAGTGCGGCGGTGGGTGGTGTGGTGGCTGGCCTGGCGACGATGGTATGGCCTCCTCAGGGTATGTAGCAGGCGCGGCCAAGCGGCCAAGCGGAGTACAGGCGGCAACGCCGAGCTTGCCTTCTGGTCCGGCGTCGCTTCTGCGCATGTGCGCCTGCGCAGTTGGGACGCCGACGCCGGCATCCCGACATCGCAGACGTCGGCATCCCAACTGTGCAGGCGCGCCAGGCACGCCTGCGCAGAAGCGACACCAGGCCAGAAGGCAGGCTCGGCGTCGCTGCCTGCACTCCGCACCGCCGCTCGGCCGCGCCCGCTACATACACTGAGGAGGAGGCCTGGCCATCCCATCGCCGCCAGGCCAGCCACCACACCAGCCGCCACTGTCACTACTCCGCGGGCGACCCGCTGCCGAATTGCCGCCCGCATGCCCGCCGCCACACTCGGCGGGCGATCCGGGGGGGCGGTGGGGGGAGCCACTTTTTGGCGCCCCCTACGTGACCCGGCGGGGTGGCGCCGGGGGCACGTGCCCCCCTGCCCCCCTATAGTTACACCACTGTGTTTCCCAGACTATGGGAAACACCTATTTTGGGCAGCAGCCATATAGGAAGGTGCTGAAAGGCATCGTCTCATAGTGTCTGGGAGGAGGCAATGGTAAACCCCTCCTGTATTCTAACAAAGACTGGATGGTCCACTTTACCTTTACATCCTTGTTCTGGCATCTTTTGAGCAGGGCTATTGCTAGAGTCCTGTTAGGACTGGGTGCTTCGTGCACATTATTTGCTTTATTATCAAATTCCCTCTCTGTTTGTAATAACTTCTTGTGGCAGCCTTGCACTTAAGTCTAATTTGTGTGTGTGTGTGTGTGGGGGGGGTACTTCACATTAAAATCTCAAATGTTTGATTCCTGTCTCTGTGTGTGTGTCTTTGGGGGGGGGCAATATATATGGGTGGAGCAGTTACCCACTTCCTTCTCTTGGGTCATCGACCTCCTCCTCCACTGAGCCCTGCGGCTGAGGTTGCTGCTAGGCATGACGGCTGGGCTCTGCCCTCTTCACTGAGCCTGGCAGCTGGGTCGCTGTTGAGCATGAGACCAAGGTTCCAGGTATAGAAAAAGCCAGCCCCCAAATGTGAGGGGAAAAGACAGTGCCCAAATGGGAAGAGGCAGAGAATGGAAGAGGAAATAGAAACATTGGAGCTACCGTGAAGGGTTCTTTCTCCTCTGAAGTAGGAGGTCATGGCTCACAAAGGGTTGACTTCCACTCCTTGCTCCCGATAGACAGGAAATCTCAGGTGTTTTTCAAGTAGCTGAAGTCTGTCCGCCTTCTCCCAGCATGCTCAGGTGTGATTCCCTAGTTCCGACTGTTGCATTTCATGATTGGGCTGCAGAACTCCACAGTGTTGTGGAACTAGAGGTTAGCACTCAAAGGGAGTAGGATAGAGGACGGATGCCCTGAGATATTAATCAAGGTAGAAACGGAGGTTGTTCCAAGGTTAGCATCAGAACAATTAGTCCCAAAGGTTGGCGCAGAGAGGCATGGCCTGACACCACACTAGTCCCTGATCCACGGGTGGGCCGCGTGACCTCCTACTTCAGAGGAGAAAGAACCCTTCACGGTAGGTCCAATGTTTCTTTCTCCCTCGAAGTAGGAGGTCACGGCTCACAAAGGGACTTACCAGAGCAGTTATAAGTTACCATGGGGAGTGGGGAAGTGGATCAGTTCTGTACCACTTGCTGGAGCACCCGTCCCCCAATTTTGTAGTGCTTGAGAAAGGGAGAAATGGCGGGCCATGTGGATGCCCGGCATATTTCCCCTAGCAGCGCCTGTGCTGTGAAAGCCGCCGAGGTGGCTGCCCTGTGGTAGAGTGTGCTATGATGCCCCATGGAAGCTGGGTTGACGGGGCTTGTTAGGCTGTGTTGACGCATGCCCTCGTCCAACGATCTAAGGTCATCTTAGGCGCCTTAGAGCCCTGTGAAGTCACGTGGAGGGGCAAGCGGAGGGCCTCGGACCGCCTTAGGTCCTTTGAATGTAGGTGTGTCAGGCCCTGCAACCCTCCAGGGAATGCCAACTGCGTACAAGCGAATGTATGGGCTTGGAAGACTGAGTTTGTTAATATATTTAATTATTTATTTTGACCAAGGTAGGGTCAAAGGACCCTACATCTTAGGGACCAGCACATCTGGCTGGAAGACGCAGAGCTCCCTTTGAACCGAGAGCGCCCCCCGATTCCGATACTCTGTGTGCCAGAGTGATCATCGCTAGGAGAGGACCTTGTCGGATAGATACTTTAGTGGGATAGATGAAATTGGTTCAAAGGGGCCCATGTGAGGGCATTCAGTACCTCTTTGAGGCTCCATGAAGGAAGGAGATGAATCAGTGGAAGAGCAATATTGGTAGCTCCTCGAAAAAACAAGAGAGGTGGAGGTGGAGTTGAATACTCCCTGTTCTCCTCAGGCTCAGGACCGAAGCTAAGACTGAGACCTGTTATTTCAGAGTAATGGGTCCCAGAGCCTGGCCCAGGCCTGCCTGCAGGAAGGGAAAGCCGTGTCTTGGGGGGACTTTGGCCAAGCATATCTCAACTTTTTATGCCTAGCCCATCTAAGGTGGCCTTTCTGAGGAAGACGGCCCAAATCATCTGGTAATTCCTATTGGTGCTTTGGCGCCTAGTGGCCCAGATTGTGTCTTGCACCGTCCTGGAATAGCCCTCTCTTCGCTAACTGCGTGCGGTTAACTCCAGGCATGTAGTAGAGCCATGCCCAGTCTGGCTGAAGCAACAGCCCTTGGGTCAGAAGGTCCGGCCGTTGCAGCAGAGGCATTGAGGCCGTGACAGAGAGGGGTACCAGTCCGGCGAACCATGGTCGCCTTAGAGCGGGGCCCCTATATTAGCTGTGCCCTTTTCTGTCGGAGTTGTGCCATCAGCCTTGGACGACAACCTACGGGGGTGAGGCCGTCCAGGATACCCTGCGGCTAAGGAGAGTCGAGTGCGTCCATGTCCTCTGCGAGGTGGTGGTAACACCTCGTGAAGAAGTGGAAAAGCTGCTTTATTAATTTTATCATCATCAATTTCGGCGTCAAGGGACCCGCAAGGTCGGGGGAGTCCTAGGGAGGAACCACTTAGACCTCTCCTTTCTTTGTGGTCCAGAGTGGGTGGACTCAGGAGCCAGAGAGAATCGAGCCCCACGCCCCACTGCTGACCCACCAGCCACGTGCATCCTCAGGCCTCCCAGCTGTTGCAGTGAATCACTGCAATCGGCCTGTATCTAAATTATCTCGCTTAGTCATAGAGGGACTAACCAGGATGGCAGGCATCTAGGAGATGGGAGGGGGGACCACCAAATAAATACAATGCTCTTCTCCCACAGAGGTTGCAGCACAGGAACAGGCAGCTCAGCATTAGAGGGCTGCATTATGGGAGATGAAATCATGATAATCTCCACGGTGTGGCTGGTGGAGGGATCGGAGGCTGCTGGAGTAGATTGATCTCCACACGCACCACTCACCTGTCGAGGATCCGGACTTACCGCCTCATGCTGTTGTCTCTGTCTGGTAGCCTCTGTGGCCCGTCTGGCACATGGGTCCACGTTGTAGGTGCAGCCTGGCTTCCCGCTCATTGACCGCTGAGCACAGTAGCGCATCAAGATGCTCATTGAGCAGACGCCTCTGGTCCTCGCGGGATATGTTATGCGCCAGGTCACTTGTGGCATGGGTGAGGGGCCAGAGGCTTCACCCAAATGCCAGCTCCCCGTGCTTGGGGAGGGGGTTGCCAACCCCAGGTCGAGGCCAACCAAGGTTCTGCAACCAGGAGCTGTCGTGCGCCAAGGTCACCTGTGGCGTGGGTGAGAGGCCGGAGGCTTTGCCCAAACGCCAGCTCCCAATGTTTGGGGAGGGGGCTGCCAACCCCAGATTGATGCCAACTAGGTTCTCCTCACAGCATCTGTTATGCGCCAGGTCACCTGTGGTGTGGGTGATGGGGCAGAGGCTTCACCCAAACGCCAGCAACCCTTGTTTGGGGAGAGGGTCGCCAACCCCAGGTCGAGGTCATTCAGGTCCTCCCATGTTGGCGTCCTGCCCAAAGTCCACCTTGCTGGCAGATATTCATGTCTGCATCACACCAGCTCACCCACGTTTCAGAAGAGGGGATAAATAGGAAGCAACCTTATATTGAGCCAAATAATTCTCCAGAATTGACTGGGGGATGCTGTCAGTGGCTGAGCCTGGGACCTTCTGCATGTTGCAGTCCTCCCATTGACAGTAATCTACCTCCCCTTTAGGGGAGGGAAGAGAGTTGGCTAAGGCAAACCAGGGCAAACTCTGCTAGGCAAAGGGGAGATATTCGCCTTTGCTGTCAAGAGACAGCCTCCTCTCCCCAGCTATTAGCTGAGGGTACTTCCTCCTCATTCAAGTGCTAGCCATGCTTAGGATTCATCTGGTAAATCCTATTGGTTGCCTCCTAAGAATTAGCATAGTAAGCTAAGCAACCCAAATAGGTGCAGTACTTCCTCCTCTTTAATAGAAGGGCGGTTGCTAGATGGGTCTAGCACTGAGTCATGGTCAAAGGTGAAGCTGAGACCTAGAGGATCAGCATAGCCACAGGGGTTGAGGCAGGGATCAAGATAAGGGGCCCCACCAGGGGCTGCGGCCTGTTGGAAAGGACGGTGGGGGGAAGCAGCCCTCTTTCCCCTGAGAGTAAACTTGAGGGGTAGGGAAAAAACCCCTCCATTAAGTGGCTGCTGCCACGGAATAACAGTGAGGACGATTTTAGTCTTGAGCCATTTAGACTATGAACTGGCTCCAAGTTATTTTACTCTCAGCCTAACCAAATTCCGCTGTGTTGTGCCTCTGTGCACTCTGCTCTCATGAATAAGGGTTTCTCCTTCCAGAGGGAATTCCCAACAGCACTGGTGATTTCTTGCTGTGTATGTCAGCTTGATTAATTTCATGTGTTACATTATTGTGAAACAGAAAACAATAGAAAGCATTACACAATTGAAACAATATAGGTCTCAATATTCTACTACCAGAAATATATGACTACCCCACTTAATATGTCATCCTTTCTTTCTATCTATAATTCATCATATTTCCGCTTTCATTCCAGTCCAAGAGAAATCTATTCAACACACTGAGATTATTTTGTGTTTACAAGGGAAGCAATTTTAAAGTATCTGGTGAATTTTGAGCCAGCTATGCGTGCGAGCCTGCAAAGCTTGTGACTGTCTCTGCATCTTCATTTCATTGCATTACTGGGCCGACATTCCTGAACGACTGCATTCTACTATTGGGCATGCAGGAAATACTCCTTCCACTGCCATATATTTACAAAAAGCACAAACGGAGTTAGCTAGATTCAGAAAATGAAGCAACGATCCACAGAGAAGCCAATTACGCCCCTAAAACATACATAAATGTAATGTATGCCATCGGGTCGATGCCAGCTCCTGGCGACCACAGAGCCCTGAGGTGGTCTTTGGTAGAATACAGGAGGGGTTTACCATTGCCACCTCTCGCTCACTACGAGATGATGCCTTTCAGCATCTTCCTATATCACTGCTGCCTGATACAGATGTTTCCCATAGCCTGGGAAACATACCAGTGGGGATTAAATACATATCAATTGGCACTTTTATGACAAATTATACTTTATAAAAACAGTTATTAAAAACATAAAACATACACAATTAAACACTAGAAATAAATTGACAAAAAACATAAAAATAAGATTGAATCCCATACTTTATTAACAAAGTATATTCCAAGTCCAATCCCACCAACATCCACAAGGAAATAGTTCTTCAGTGTGGAAAGGACAAAGCGTATCTAAAACACAGTCCACCGTATCCAAAGAGAGTTCAAATTAGAGTCAAAGCTTCTTAAATTCATGCAGAGAGATAGCCACAGACTTTCTTATTACTGTTCATGACGATACATTCCAAAGTAAGGTATCTTATTTCTAGTGAAATGTCTAGGGTTTAATTGTATTTTATCTTTTTGATAACTGCCATGTTATATTTAGTATTGTTGATTGTGAATAATTCATGGACTGATCCACTAAAACCCTTCATTCTGCGTTCATATTCTGACATCAGACCCATTCACATGTTATGTTCAGCACTTGCACAATGAGTGCACAGGGTGCACAGGGCAGTCACAACTCTGTACGGGGACAGCTATCAAATGTTATGTTGCACATAGGTACAGCAGTATGTTCCTATCTGTAGTATACATTGGAGGGGCCTGTACCCAGGTTCACTTTTTAAATGAATGTGGGCACAGAGCCATTCACACAGACACATGTGGTACGAGTATACAGACATCTCTAGGCTTCTGCAGCTTAGTGCACTGCACCCTGACTGCATATGGTGATGGTTTTTACTCTGTATTTAAATTTAGAACCATCTTTGAAGAATCAGCTGTAATACTTCACAGGACAGTTTGAAATTATATACATGAAAGGTTAACCGATATGGATGAACAAGAATCCTCAGCAGTATAGTGGCAAGAGTGAGAGTAACCTGGATCAAATCGACCTGGTTTAAGTTGCTGCTCTATCAAGTTGCTTGCTGAGTCACCTTCAGCAAGAGCTTTTTCCGGGAGCATCTTCACTTTGGGAGGGTTAGTGTGCGGCCACATATCGGCCCGATTAACCCAAAGTGCCTGAAATATTTCAGAGAGCACTTCACACACCATTCAGGGGTTTTCCTCCATATTGGAACCTAGCCCGTTTTATGTCTAGGGTTAAAAACTCCTCTTCTTCCATCGGCATATCCGTTATGCCCCAAACTTGCAGGAAAGCCTCGTGGTAAGGCCTGCTGTCTAAAAAGCCTCCCGGATGCTTTCCAGACTGGACACTACAACAGGGTCACTCCATGTCTATTAATTGTCCTTCCGCACTGCCTGGGTTTCTACATCGCAGTCCCTGCGCTGTCAGCAAGGTGCCGTCCACATTTCCAAAGCCTTCTTTCAGGTGTTCTCTTTGCAATACAGCGCTACCACCTTGTAAATAGAAAGCTGTATTTTCCCAATGCAAAAGTTTCATGCAAGCTAGAAAAGACTGCTCCCCGGGTGTTGGTTTTGCACAACAACCGCTATTTACGATTTCAAGACGATTTTGCCAAGCTGAAGTCAACTACCGCTGTTCAGCGGGTAATCTGGAAAATGCCCTGGGAGCTTTCCAGATGACACCTTTCTGACAGCACAGGGTTTGCAATGTCGAAACACAGACAGTACGGAAGCACACTTAACAGACAGTAATGCCACTTTTGTAGTGTGTACTCTGGAAAGGGCCCTGGTCAATTTCTCTTCCTCTCAGTCTAATTTCTCTTGCAGCATTGTTGTGAGGATAAAGTGAAATAACCCTGTATTCTGCACTGAAGTCCTTAGAGGAAGAGCAGGCTATCAGTATGAGAAATAAAGAAGGAAAAATTAAACATTTTCTTTGAGATAATGAGTTTTTTCTCTTTTTAAAAACAGGAAGCCAGCACTAATGTAGTGGAACATGAGCATAAAAGAAAGTATCATTAGCATGTTTTTGGAGAAGTTTACCAGGTCTTTACTCCAAAGAAGAGAAACTTGAGCTACTAACTATTTATTCCATGTTATCCATGTTAAAGACCGTGTTCCAAATGACTGGTATATGAATGAGATGAATGAGATTTTGTCAATCAATGTTTGCTGGAGAAAAGTACGTGGATTTTGTCTATAAAAATAAAAGCTGTGCATTGAATAAAAATTAAGCAAGTACCTGGATTATCTGTGCGTCTGAAAGATTTAACAGATTCCATTCAGATTGTCTGCTGCTTCAAACTGTCATCAAGATGCAAACAAAATATGGGAGTTCAGTCAAAGCAGGGTTGTCATCAAGATGCAAACAAAATATGGGAGTTCAGTCAAAGCAGGGTTGTCACAACCAAAAGATGCTTTTCATCTAGGGGTGTTGCTGCAGTTCATCTTTCCTTCAGAAATATGGGCCCTGGGAGCTCCTAATGCTCACTTCAAATATTTGAATCGGAGGCAGGCATTTGTATCTGAAGGGGAATTTCCCCCGTCCTTCCAGAATAGGCAACTTCCAACCCCAATTATGGTTGGAATTTGCTCCTGGTTGCGACCCAGCCGCCTCCTCTAGGGGCGCCAGCCCACTCCTCCTGGTTGCAACCCAGCCTCTTCCCCTTGGCTTGCCTAACACATTGCACCAGGTAGTGTCTCCACCTGGGCAGCTGGTCAAGGGTGACAGTTTTCCCCTTCAAATAGACCGGATGGGACATGCCATGCCAATGCAACCAAGAGGTTTGCCATGCCGATGCACCCAAGAGCCACTGCAGTCCTCAGCCTTGTGGCACTTCCAAGAGAGCAGCAAAGGTCCGGAACCAGGGGGTGTCCCAGGGTGTACATTGAGGCTGGCTATGAGCCCCAGCAGGGCCTGTGTGGTGGGAGCCCCCATTGCACCTGGCCTTTCCCTCCTGGAGGCCAAGCGCATCCTGCACGGCCCGGTGGAAAGTGTGCACAACACCACAGAAGTGCACCAGTTGACCATGCGTAGCAGCCCTGGCTGTGTCGGCTGCATTGTCAGTGACCAGGAAGCCTTGCTGGAGGGCTGGCTCCCCAGGAACCCTAGAATCCACCTACTGGGACGTGGCTGCTGGCAGCTCATCTGACGTGTGGTCTGTGTCCATTGCCTCCACATGCAGCACAGCCCCCCAGGGTCATGCTGCACGGGAAGAGGTGTCCACGCCACCAGCGCCAGAGGCTCCCCATCTCTCCTGCCCCCACCAGTGCACAGTGAGGGACTGGAAGGCAGTGTGCAGCCCACTGCAACTGGCCCACAGAGCTGCTGCATCACCATCGCCCAAGTCACTCTGGGTCCTTTGCCCTGCTGACCCATGCCCTGCAGTGGGAAGAGTCACTAAGGCAGAGCTCCAAGTGATCTCACACCGTGCTGCCATGATGCTCACCGGCCACCATGCTCACCAGCCCTGCTCACGGCCCTTTTCAGTGGTGGCGGGGCTGCTGGTTGCTCTTGGGGCTGCAGTAGGGATGGTGGCAGCTCTCTGTTGGCCATGCCAGGATGTGCCCTTGCCCCCTGAGAAGGGGTGGGATGGGGGTGGGGTCTGTCAGGGGATTCACAGAATGTGGGGAGATCCCGGAAGGCTGATGGTTTGGATTCCTGCATGACATGACGCAAGGATGTCTCATCTCAAGCCCTGTTGGGGATTGTGTAGGGGTTCTCCACATCTGAGGGCCCCTCAGTGGCAATGTCGGTGTGCTTATCCAAGGATGCTTCCGGGTGTAAGTTAGGGTGGATACTGACATTCAGCCCAATTCCGCCTTGGTGTTACATAAGCTCTTTGGGTGAATATTTGCTCCCTTCCCCTGAAGGAAGGAGACCCCCATCTCCTTTGTCCCCCCACCTTCATCCATATGAGACATGGAAAGGACGTGAGCTATTGACGTGATCCTTCCTATGCACCTTCCTTTCCCACCGAGTGGTCCTCACCAGCTCTTCTTACTTTCATGTCCCCCCACTTAACCCAAACATCCCTTGCTTTCTTTCCCCATCTCCTCTAATAATAAGCATCTAGTCAGTTAAGCACATACACTTAAGGCCCATTCACATGTTATGTTCAACACTCATACGACGAGTGTACAATGTACACAGGTAAAGATCTGTACACAGGACAGTCATTCACATGTTATGCTGAGTGCAGTACAGAAGCACACTTCCTATCTGTACCATAATAGAGAACAGATTTGAAGGAAATACTACTACTATTACTACTAACAATAATAATAATAACAAACTTTATTTGTTAGCTGCCCCATAACAAATTGTTCTCTGGCCTATATCCTGGCCTATATCCAGGTTCACTTTTAAAATAAACACAGGCACAGCCATTCACACAAACAAGTGTACAGGTGTACAGACATCTGTACACTCGTACCGCATAATGTCTGAATCGGACTTTAGACAGTAATGCTGTATTAGTGGCCAGACACGTGAAACATCTTGCGTGATCTGTGTCATGTGGAAATGTCATGTGTGTTTCTTTAGATACAAGTCAAGCCTCTCTTTTGAATTCAATAACACATATTTTTATTTCTATTTTAAACCTGTGGGTGGTCAGTTCTTTTGAGAAACGGTCTATAACTGTGCCTCACTGATTTTTTTGGAACCCTGTTTGCTCTTGGTGACATCACTCTCTGTGATATTACCAACTGCCTTCTCTCAACTGTCAGCTGCTCAGAAGTTTGTGGTGGGAGCAAAAGGGGTTGATTTCTGCCATTGCTGGAGCCGTTCCCATCACTGAGTGAGAGAGAGGAGCTGGGAGAGGAGCTGCATCCTTCTCGCCTCTGCTTTCCTCTGTCGGGGTTAGCAGAAAGGTTGATCTCCAGATGCTGCAGTTAAGGGCTTCAAGGACACCAGCAGGCCTTTCCCTCCTGGGCGCCTTCAGCATCGTGCCAGGTGCAGGATAGAGATCATGATGGAGGGTAAGGGGCTTCTCTTCTGTGCTGGGAAGAGTTTCATCAAGTGGCGAGGAGTTTCAAGGGCAGCCCTGGCTTTCCTCTGTTCCCTTTGGAGAAGATGTAGGGGGTTTCTGTAGAATTTCCTTTATCCGGCTGTTAGCTAGACCTTGGTCCACTGGGCCAAGAGAGGCACTTTTTAAAGTAGAGACTCTTATTTTGAGCAGGGGGAGAGCAGTTGTCCCTCTTCAGCACAGCACAGCGCCCTTTCCAGGGCCTCCCTTGTGTCTCTTTTCCAATCATTTGGCCCTTGGGAACAGGGAGCCAATGGGGGGGGGTCCTCCTCTTGTGCCACACAGTTTGGGAAACGGCCCTGCTCCCTGGGCCATGAGGGACCTTTGGACGAAGTCGCAGTTCCTTTTGGGACACGGAAACATCTTCGGGCCTTCTTGTGACACACAGCTTGGCTTCCCTCCCTGCTAACTGAGCAAAACATTTTTTAAAGTGGTGTCTTGCTTATATTTCGGGGTGGGGGGGGCAGGGAGCAACTGCCCCCTAATCAACTCAGCATAGCATCCTTCTGAGGCTACTGCTGGCGTCTCTCTTGAGCTGCTGCTTGGACCGTGAGCCCCTCTGGGACAGGGAACTCTCTTCTCATTCCTTTTGCAATGTTAACTCTTTTTAGTTAAAAACGGCATCTCAACCTTTGTACTAATTGTGGATCGTGAGTGTGACTGGAAAGAGTGACGAGATCACATGGTCCCTCCTCCCTGCATGAGAGGGAGGAGTCTGGTCTTGTTCAGACACACCTCTTCACGTCATTCAGACCCGGGAACTGTGGGTTGAGTGCTTACACATCTGGATGTATCTGATTTTTCTTTATGTCAAAAGAAAAAGAGATACCAAAGCAGGACCGTGAAAGATTTGGGGGCACAAGAGGAGAGCTGGTCTTGTGGAGGCAAGCATGACTTGTCCCCATAGCTAAGCAGGGTCTGCCCTGGTTGCATCTGAATGAGAGACTAGAAGGGTGAGCACTGCAAGATATTCCCCTCAGGGGATGAAGCTGCTCTAGGAAGAGCAGAAGGTTTCACGTTCCCTCCCTGGCTTCTCCAAGAAAGGGCTGAGAGAGCTTCCTGCCTGCAACCTTGCAGAAGCCACTGCCAGTCTGTGAAGACATTACTGAGCTAGATAGAACAATGGTCTGACTCAGTATATGGCAGTTTCCTATGTTCTATGTTCCTATGTCTTTTCCTCTGTCTACCTGGAGGAAGGTCAAGCTGCACAAAGAGAATGCAGGATCCTGCAAGGAAACAGCTGACTGTGATGAGGGCATAATCAAGATGAAAGGTCTGGATTCTCGAACCAATGTCCAGGCGACCTGCATGGAGGACTCCTGGAGGGAGTGCACTTTATGAAGACTGTGGAAAATGTGCTGGGCAAGAGCACTGGTTGATGCAGCAGAAGGGGGGGTAACCCTGGGAGAAAGTGGCTGTGCCATCTTAGAATCCACAAAATCAAGGGGAGGAGACATTTCAAGGAAACCAGACGTGCACCTTGGATTTCAGGCAAGCTGACTTGAATAAACTCAGAGGAGCACCAGATAGGATTCCAAAACTAGACGTCTTAAAGGGGAACCTTGGCATAGACTCTGAGGGCTTTGCCGATAAGGAGAAACCTGATGCAATCCCCAAAAGGGCTTTGGATAAGACACCCTTGGGTCACATCATGGAGGAACCCAAGCCATCAACCTTTGGGGATCTCCCCACATCTCTGCTCCCTCTGAGAGACCTGTCCCCCAACAGAAGGATTCACTTGGGGGGCAAGGACAACATATGGCCAGCAGAGAGGCACCACCATCCCTGTCAGATCCCCAAGAGTGACAATGCTGCTGGGCCCAGGCCGATCTGCAGTAATGGAAAAGAAGCACCCAACTGGGAGCATAGCATCTCCCTCAGGAGAGACCGACTTGTGAGGAAGGGGTCTTCTCAAGAGCAACAGTAGAGCCTGAACCAGCTGCACCCAATAAGGGCTGAAGAGACCAGCTACAGCGTGGAGACCTGCAGGCCCCTAGTTAAGCCCTGCTGAGTCTAGATGGCCCTTGCTACAAGAGCATGTTTAGCTGTGTTTTCTAATGTCTGAGTCTCTGTCTGTCCAGCATCCAGGCTCTGCTGGCTTATCTCCTGGGGCCTTTGTCTTTTCCTGTTATTCCTTTCTGCAGGAGTTCTCTGGTCCTTGTCCAAACTGTCTTCCTGTCCTCTTTTTAGGCCTGATCTCCACTTGGTCTAGCAGCCTTTCCTGAGCTGGGCCTGTGCCAAAGTAAAAGTGCCCAGGAGAAGGAGTGGGAATCGGAAAAGAATGAAGGCAAAGCAAGCAATGGAGGATCCTGATAGCTGTGTCTCCTGATCCATACTACAGTCCTGTAAGGTAGGTGAGTCTTGTTGGTTCCATATCACAGATGGGAAAATTGAGGCATTGGGGTTTGCCTGAAGTCTTCTGAGGCCAGATCCAAAGCAGGGACTTCCAGATGAGTCATCCAGACTCCTGGTCAGCATGCCCTAGTAGCTCTCCTAGTTACAGAGAGGGCTTTGGGAAGAAGCTGGGTCTGTCTTATAGAAAGTAGGTGCTATTTGTGTCTCTGAATTGTGTGAACCCATGCCAAGGTGGTTCATGACCTGAGATTCCCACCTTGACATGGGTTCATGCAATCACACTAATGCTGCTAACCCACATTAAACCTAGATTCAGACTATTCTGTCAACAAGCCATATATTGTTGTTGTGTTAAGATTTTTTAAAGATTTTGAGCCCTTTGGGGAAAGGCAACCATCTTTTCCCTTTTTTCTATGTTGTTGTTGTTGTAATAATAATAATAATAATAATAATAATAATATTATTATTATTATTATTATTATTATTCAATTTATATACCGCCCTTCCAAAAATGGCTCAGGGCGGTTTACAAAGAGAAATAACAAACAAATAAGATGGCTCCCTGTCCCCAAAGGGCTCACATTCTAAAAAGAAACATAAGACACACACCAGCAACAGTCACTGGAAGTACTGTGCGGGGGGTGAATAGGGCCTGTTACTCTCCCCCTGCTAAATAAAGAGAATCACCATGGTAAAAGGTGCCTCCTTGCCAAGTTAGCAAGGGTTCCTTTAAAACCCTTGTTGCTCTTGTTGAAAAGTGATATAGAAATATTTGACATTGTAGTTGTTGCTGTGGACTTCTGGTAGTTCAGCCAATTTTGTTGCTCGTCTAGTCATCATGGTGGATGATTAGTGCTCGATTGTCTCTTATTTAGCCAGTGTCTTCATTATTTCCCCACTTTTATTTCCATTTTAGCAAAACAGTGCAATAGTGACTAGAACTCCCAGCATCATTTTCTTTTCTTTTTTTAATGTAGGAACAGAAGAAGCTGCCATATACTGAGTCAGACCATAGATCCATCTCTCTCACTATGGTCTACACAGACTGGCAGTGGCTTCTCCAAGGTTGCAGGCAGGAATCTCTCTCAGCCCTATCTTGGAGAAGCCAGGGAGGGAACTTGAAACCTTCTGCTCTTCCCAGAGCAGCTTCATCCCCTGAGGGGAATATCTTGCAGTGGTCACACATCAAGTTTCCCATTCATATGCAACCAGGGTGGACCCTACTTAGCTAAGGGGACAAGTCATGCTTGCTACCACATGACCAGCCCACCTCTCTGTAGCTGCAGGATGTGTGGATTTGAATAGGGGCCAGGGTGCAAAGGGATGGGGATCCAGTCTTCTGCTCTTGTGCCAATTACCAGCTTAGATCTCTGTATTCATCACGGAAAGGAAAGCTTATGGGCATTTCCCCTTCAACAGCTAACAAATTCTGGTAGCAATTAGCATTAGGGCTATGGAATGGGGGGAAGCATTATACCCCTCCTGCACACTACAAACTTCATCCAAATCAGCCCCTCCCTTTGTGGCTTGCTTTATTGGAGGGAGGAGAGGGCATTAGGAGTTCCATAGAGATCCTGAAATACAGTCCTTCTGTGTTCAAATACACCCCACCCATTGAGTAGTTATCCTGTCTTGAGATTCAAGGTATAAAGAGAGTCTTTGGTCCTAGCAAAAATACGTAATTTCTCCCTACAATCAGGCTCTGAAACTACAGGCTGCTTAGCTTAACTTCTGTGCCAGGTAAATTGATGGAAAGCATACTTAAGGACAAAATTGTTAAACAAATAGAAGAATAGGCCTTGCTGAATGAGAACAGGTTCATATGTGGTTTGGTAACAGAAGGCAGGAATAAATGGGCAGTTTTCACAATGGAGGGAAGTGTGAAGTGGGGTCCCCCAGAGATCTGTACTGGGACCAGTGTTATTCAACTTGTTCATAAATGATCTAGAAATTGGGGTAAGCAGCTAAGTGGCCAAATTTTCAGATGACACTCAACGATTTAGTGTAGTGAAATGCAAAACAGATTGTGAAGAGCTCCAAAAGGATCTCTCCAAACTGGGTGAGTGGGCGACAAAATGTCAAATGTGGTTCAATGTAAGCAAGTATAAAGTGATGCATATTGGTATTTTAAAAACCCCAACTTGACATATACACTGATGGGGTCTGAGCTGTCGGTGGCTGACCAGGAGAGAGAGCTTGAGGTCGTGGTAGACAGCTCATTGAAAGTGTCCTCAGTGTGCGACAGCTGTGAAAAAAGGCCAATTCCGTGCTAGGGACCATAAGGAAGGGGACGGAAAATAAAAATGTTAGTATTATAATGCCCTTATATAAATCTATGGTGTGGCCAGATTTGGAGTACTGCGCACAGTTCTGGTCACCGTATTTTAAGAAGGACATTGTCGAACTGGAAAAGGTGCAGAAGAGGGCAACCAAGACAATCAGGGGCCGAGAACTAGGGGCATTTCTAGGGGAAATAGTGCCTAGGGCAAGCACTGAAATTGCACTCCTGTCCAAACAGGGATGATGGGACTTGTAGTCAACAATATCTGGAAATGCCTGTTAAAAGGAACACTGTACCATCTAGAGTAGAACACTGTACCATCTAGAGATGGTTGTTGATCAAAACCTGAAAACATGAGCCATCTCTGTAAAAGACTTAGAACAACAGTCAGGAGTTATGTGAGGATTCCAAGTTTCATTTTCTGTCTCATCTCATGCTTTAAAAAAACAAAAAACAAAGCCGTGACTTTGTCCTAGAGGATCACCTGCCCAAATAGCCACTAGCAAAATAGGGGAAGAAGAAAGTGGTGGTGGTGGTGGTGGTGGTGGTGGTGGTGGTGGTGGTGTGTCTATAAACCAGTGAATGATTCCTGCCAGCCTTTGTCTTGTGATGACTGTTGGCTCAGGATGGGGTATATGTGCATTCACCACACTAGTGCTTACTTTGGCACCAGGAGGGAGGAGGATACATTAGTTTGCCACACTAGACAGAGGAATTTGCATTTGCAACAGGAGCAGACAGCCAAGTTCTGCCAGGGCCAAAACCAGCCCCTGCCAGACTAAGAAATCATTGTCATTTGCCCCTTCCTGTCACAAGCAGTGTGCTGTTCTTTTATTATTGACTCTAACTCTCAGATATCCCAGTCATGGATGGAAAATTCAGGGTCAATTTACAAGAGACACATTTTCTACATGGAAGTTTCTTCTGTGCAGGTGTTGTGCAGAAACCCATGTGTAGTGACCACCAGGGGCATAGCAAGGTTGGAATGGGCCCAGAGATGAGATTTTAAAATGGGCCCCCAGCCCCTCAAAGTCCAGGGCCTCCACACATCCCAGGCCCCCAAGGATTTAAGTCTGATATTTCAAAATAAGTATGCTGCCTGGAAATACACTTCACTGAATACACACATGCACACTTCACAGTATATAGTGATATACATTGAGTACTATATATGGATGCTACTTTTAATGCCTAGAAACACTAATTATTAAAATGGCCCCCTCACTGCAGATTAGCAAAGGAGACTTTCAACCATGCAGGGTGAGCCTATGTTTGTTTTCTCAGAATTCTGAACCAATTCAGTAAAGTTTGATTCCAGGAGGTTTTTCACATGGGGCTTTTAAAGCCCTTTAACACACACCACCTCTGGAATGGAGGTGCTGCATTCACATGTTGGCCAGATTTATCCTGAAGTCCCTACAAGTTATTGGGGAGCAGTTCACACGCAATTCAGGTTTTTCCACTGCTCGTTAGAGTGCAGCCTGATTGATATCCAGAGTATGAGAAGATGCTCTTATACAAAAGTTCTCATGTCTGAGCAAGTTACAATCTTCATATGCTCATTGTAAGAGAGCAACTAATCATTGGTTTGACTCATGCTGTAGAACACTATGTAAACAATTGAAGAGTATTTACAGACAGTATAGATCGGGCTCAGAACACTCCCACCAATCTATTTTCAGATAAAGAAAGCATACAAAAGCCGTCTCAAATCTGCTAAACATCAAGCCTCACCAAATGACAATGGATATTCATATACTGCTTTTCAACAGAAGTTCCCCAAGCGATTTACACAGAGAAATAAAAATAAAGATGGATCCCTGTCCCAAAGGGCTCACAATCGAAAAAGAACCCTAAGACAGACGCCAGCAACAGCCACTGGAGGGATGCTGTGCTGGGGTTGGATGGGGCCTGTTGCTTGCCCCCTGCAGTGGTAAACCCAAAGAAAACCACAGGGCTCTGTGGGCGCCAGGAGTCCAAACTGACTTGACGGCACACTTTACCTTACAAATGCCATCGGTATATAAATATCAGAGCATCAGCACTCTAAAAGGTGTCTCTTTGCTCAGTTAGCTGGGGTAGCTGCTAATTGAGTCAAGTTAAGTAGCTAATTGCTAAACTTTATTTTCTTGAAACTACTTGCTTTCATAAAACTCCCCTGCCTTGTCTAGCACTCCTCTGTGTATATGGAGATTGTAGCAAATCCGAAGAGATCAAAGGTAAAGGTAAACTGTGCCGTCGAGTCGGTATCGACTCCTAGTGAGCAGGAGTGGTTTACCATTACCATCTCCCATGCAGTACGAGATGAGGCCTTTCAGCACCTTCCTGCTGCTGCTGCCCCATATAGGTGTTCCCCATAGTCTGGGAAACATGCCACCAGGGATTTGAACCGGCAACCTCTGGCAGTCATGTCATTTCCCTGCTGTGCCATTGAGTAGCTCCTAAGAGATTAGCAAAGCATAAGAAATCTTTCTCTATTTCACAGTGTTGAAGAACCTCTTGAATTTGTCTTCCCAGAAGATGGAGAGGTAAGTCTGACTCCTACCACCTCCAGAGGCCAGACTGTCAGAGAGCTACATAGGAAAAGACAGCAGTCCACAGATATCCAAGGTGTTGAAAAAGGAACGTATTTCCTCTCTGTTGCTGCTGAGGGCAGCACTGAACGCTGCCAATACGAGAATGCAGGTTTAGGCTAGGCAGTAGGAATGCTTTCCCAAATGGGAGAAGGGTTGCCGAGGTCACCTCATGGAGTCCTGGGCTCTTCTTTGCTGATGGTTTTCAGACAGAAGCCAGAGAACGATGATCTCCAAGGAGCCTTCCCACTCTAAAATGCCATGATTCTGCTGTGATCATCACATTGAGTCTGCAAGGGATCTGCAAGTCCGCCCCCCGACACCCAGAATGATTCTATTTGCCCCCCAAGTTGACTGCAGTTATGAGGAAGCAGATTTAAGCTAAGCCTTGAGAATAATTTCCCACGGGGAGAGATGTCTGCAGAGGCACACACAACCATCCCAAGTACAGATATAGATAGTATAGAGGTACACTCGCACATATACTTGTGAACACTTTTTTAATGTCAATAATTGGTAAAGAGGGACCAGTGATGCATGGATTTATTTTTCTGATTGAATCCCTTCCCTTGATGGGAGTTGCAGCCCAACAACATCTGGGACCAAGTTTGAGAATCTCTTGTCTGTTGGCTTCCCAGAGGCATCCAGTGAGCCCCTATGGGGAAACAGCATGCTGGATTAGATAGGCCTTGGGTCTGATCCAGCAGTGCTGTTAGGTTCTTAACAGTCAGGTTTGATGGGAGTTGTAGTCCAACTTCTATTTCCAGTCATTCTCTTCAGCCTGACCTACTTTACAGGACTACTGTGAGGATAGAAAAATTGCATATTGGGAGGTCCCGGCAGTAAGGGCCGATATAAATTCCAGAAGCCAAGGGTTCTTAAAATTGGGTCCCCAGATGTTTCATTACTAGAATTCCCATCATCCTCAGCTACAAAACCTTGCAGGAGTATTGCATGTCTTGTTGATCAAAAGGGAATCATGCATGTTTGGACTGGAAGGGTCCTTGTAAGAGCCCTGAAAAGTCAGAAGTTAGATTAAAACAATGCAGGGTTGTGTACAGCCCATCGGATCCCTCTACTACCTCTTGGTTTCTCCCAAGACGTGCTCAAGTGATATTTCCATAGAGATCTGCTTCCACAGACATGACACTTTCATCTTGCTTCTGCTTCCTTGCAATAGCTGCCACTTGGAGGGGTGGGGAGGGATAGCTATTCACAGCAATTAGCCAAGAAGCTAGGGATGCCCCACCTGTAGCTCAGCAGCTGCTGTTGGATTAGAACTCGCATCATCCCCAGCTGCTGTGTTGAGACTACAGATTATCACCCCCATCAAAAATGGTGGCTGGGGATGGTAGAAGTTGTAGTACGGTGGGAGTTGTAATCCAACACTGTGATAACAAATATGGTCCCCTGATGCAAATCCATGGTGAAAAGCATCGTGAAAGAAAGCATCAGGGTTTGGGCAACAGCTTGTATAAGGGGGCTGGATAAAGAAATCAACATGAAAAAAGGAAGGTTGAAACTAAGGGCCAGTAAAGGAAGGCCATTACAGTAACACATTGATCTGAATTTAAGATGCTATTACCCCAAATGATTTGATGTTAAAACTCAGGGTCACGACGTAAATTCAGAATCCTGCTATTTTAGGTAAGCAAATGTTTAACATATATTAAACTGCCACCGATTCCTGGAGGGCCATCCGCCCGTTCGTTCCTTCCTCCTGCCGGACCCCACGCGGCTTGGCGTTCCTTCCTCCTGCCGGACCCCACGCGGCTTGGCGTTCCTTCCTCCTGCCGGACCCCACGCGGCTTGGCGTTCCTTCCTCCTGCCGGACCCCACGAGGCTTGGCGTTCCTTCCTCCTGCCGGACCCCACGCGGCTTGGCGTTCCTTCCTCCTGCCGGACCCCACGCGGCTTGGCGTTCCTTCCTCCTGCCGGACCCCACGAGGCTTGGCGTTCCTTCCTCCTGCCGGACCCCACGAGGCATGGCGTTCCTTCCTCCTGCCGGACCCCACGAAGCTTGGCGTTCCTTCCTCCTGCCGGACCCCACGAGGCTTGGCGTTCCTTCCTCCTCCTCCTTTCCAAACGGAACACTCTGAATTGAACTTTCCAAACGGAACACTCTGAATTGAACTTTCCAAACGGAACACTCTGAATTGAACTTTCCAAACGGAACACTCTGAATTGAACTTTCCAAACGGAACACTCTGAATTGAACTTTCCAAACGGAACACTCTGAATTGAACTTTCCAAACGGAACACTCCGGACTGAACACTCCGGACTGAACACTCCGAACGGAACACTCCGAACGGAACACTCCGAACGGAACACTCCGAACGGAACACTCCGAACGGAACACTCCGAACGGAACACTCCGAACGGAACACTCCGAACGGAACATTCCGGAGCCAAAACTCCGGACCGAACATTTCAAATGGAACTTTTGAAATGGAACATTCCGAATGGAACATTCCAAACCGAACATCCCGAGCTGATCATTCTGAATGGAACATTGTGGACCGAACATTCTGAATGGAACATTCCAATCAGAACACTCCTTACGGAATTTTCCAAACGCAACACTCCGAAGAGAACATTCAGGACCTAACACACCGGACCGAAAATTCCAAATGGAACATTCCAAACGCAACTTTTAAAATGGAACATTCCAAATCGAACATTCCAAAGGAACTTTTCAAATGGAACACTCCGAATGGATCATTCCGAACAAAACATTCTGAATGGGATTTTCGAAACGGAACACTCCGAATGGAACTTTCCAAACGGAACTTTCAAATGGAACACTCCGAACGTAACTTTCCAAACGGAACACTCTGAATGGAACATTCCAAATGGAACACTCCAAATGGTACTTTCCATACGGAACACTACGAACGGAACATTCCGGAGCTAATACTCCGGACCGAACATTCCAATCAGAACTTTCCGAACGGAACTCTCCGAACGGAACTCTCCGAACGGAACTTTCCGAACGGAACACTCCGAACGGAACTTTCCGAACGGAACACTCCGAACGGAACTTTCCAAACGGAACACTCCGAACGGAACTTTCCGAACATTCTGCATGGAACATTGTAGACCGAACACTCCGAACGGAACACTCCAAACGGAACTTTCCAAACGGAACACTCCAAACGGAACTTTCCAAACGGAACACTCCAAACGGAACTTTCCAAACGGAACACTCCGAACGGAACTTTCCGAACATTCTGCATAGAACATTGTAGACCGAACATTCCAGACGGAACACTCCGAACGGTACATTCCAAACGGAACACTCTCAATGGAACTTTCCAAACGGAACACTCTCAATGGAACTTTCCAAACGGAACGTTCCCAACGGAACACTCAGAATGGAACATTCCATACGGAACACTCAGAATGGAACATTCCATACGGAACACTCAGAATGGAACATTCCATACGGAACACTCAGAATGGAACATTCCATACGGAACACTCAGAATGGAACATTCCATACGGAACACTCAGAATGGAACATTCCATACGGAACACTCAGAATGGAACATTCCATACGGAACACTCAGAATGGAACATTCCATACGGAACACTCAGAATGGAACATTCCATACGGAACACTCAGAATGGAACATTCCATACGGAACACTCAGAATGGAACATTCCATACGGAACACTCAGAATGGAACATTCCATACGGAACACTCCGAACGGAACATTTCGGAACTAACACTCCGGACCGAACATTCCAATTGGAACTTTTCAAATGGAACATTCCGAATGGAACATTCTGAACCAAACATCCCGAACCGAACATTGTGAATGGAACATTCCAATCTGAACACTCCTAACGGATTTTTCCGAACGCAACACTCCGAACAGAATAATCAGGACCTAACACTCCGGACCGAACATTCCAAATGGAACATTCCAAACGGAACTTTTAAAATGGAACATTCCAAATGGAACTTTTCAAATGGAACACTCGGAACGGATCATTCCGAACCAAACATTCTGAATGGAACTTTCCAAAAGGAAGTCTCCGAACGGAACTTTCCAAACGGAAGTCTCCGAACGGAAGTCTCCGAACGGAAGACTCCGAACGGAAGACTCCGAACGGAAGACTCCGAACGGAAGACTCCGAACGGAAGACTCCGAACGGAACACTCCGAACGGAACACTCCGAACGGAACATTGCAAATGGAACATTCCGAATGGAACTTTTCAAATGGAACTTTTCAAATGGAACACTCTGAATAGATCATTAGGAACCGAACATTCCGAATAATACGTTCTAAAAGGAACACTCCGAATGGAACCTTCCAAATGAAACACTCCAAACGGAAACTTCCAAACGGAACACTCTGAATGGAACATTCCAAACGGAACACTCTGAATGGAACATTCCAAACGGAACACTCTGAATGGAACATTCCAAACGGAACACTCTGAATGGAACATTCCAAACGGAACACGCCGAACGGAACATTCCGGAGCTAATACTGCGGACCGAACATTCCAAACGGAACTTTTCAAATGGAACTTTCCGAATGGAACATTCGGAACCGAACATTCCGAACATTCTGAATGGAACATTGTGGACCAAACATTCCGAACGGAACACTCCAAACGGAACACTCCGAACGGAACACTCCGAACGGAACACTCCAAACGGAACTCTCCGAACGGAACTCTCCGAACGGAACACTCCGAACGGAACACTCCGAATGGAACTTTCCAAACGGAACACTCCGAATGGTACTTTCCAAACGGACCTTTCCAAACTGAACACTCAGAATGGAACATTCCATACGGAACACGCCAAACGGAATATTCCGGAGCTAATACTCCGGACCGAACATTCCAAACGGAAGTTTTCAAATGGAACGTTCCGAATGGAACATTCGGAACCGAACATTCCGAACATTCTGAATGGAACATTGTGGACCAAACATTCCGAATGGAACATTCCAAACCGAACACTCTGAACGTAACATTACAAACGGAACACTCCGAACGGAACCTTCCAAACGGAACACTCCGAACGGAACCTTCCAAACGGAACACTCCGAACGGAACCTTCCAAACTGAACACTCCAAAAGGAACACTCCAAATGGAACATTCCAAATGGAACATTCCGAATGGAACTTTTCAAATGGAACACTCTAAATGGATCATTAGGAACCGAACATTCCGAATAGTACATTCTAAAAGGAACACTCCGAATGGAACCTTCCAAATGAAACACTCCAAACGGAAACTTCCAAACGGAATACTCCGAACGTAACTTTCCAAACGGAACACTCTGAATGGAACATTCCAAATGGAACACTCTGATTTGAACATTCCAAACGTAACACTCCAAATTGAACTTTCCATACGGAACACGCCGAACGGAACATTCCGGAGCTAATACTCTGGACCGAACATTCCAAATGGAACTTCTCAAATGGAACGTTCCGAATGGAACATTCTGAACCGAACATTCCGAACATTCTGAATGGAACATTGTGGACCCAACATTCCGAATGGAACATTACAAACGGAACACTCTGAATGTAACATTACAAACGGAACTCTCCGAATGGAACTTTCCAAATGGAACTCTCTGAATGGAACTCTCCGAACGGAACTCTCCGAACGGAACACTCCGAACGGAACACTCCGAACGGAACACTCCGAACGGAACATTCCAAATGGAACTTTTGAAAATGAACATTCCGAATGGAACATCCCGAGCCAAACATTCTGAATGGAACATTGTGGACCGAACATTCTGAATGGAACATTCCAATCTGAACACTCCTAACGGAATTTTCCGAACGCAAGACTCCGAACACAACATTCCGGACCTAACACTCCGGACCGAACATTCCATATGGAACATTCAAAAGGGAACTTTTAAAATGGAACATTCCAAATGGAACTTTTCAAATGGAACACTCCAAATGGATCATTCCGAACCAAACATTCTGAATGGAATTTTCCAAACGGAACACTCCGAACGGAACTTTCCAAACGGAACACTCTGAATGGAACATTCCAAATGGTACACTACAAAAGGAACACTCCGAACGGAACTTTCAAAACGGAACACTCCGAACGGAACTTTCCGAACATTCTGCATGGAACATTGTAGACCGAACACACCGAACGGTACATTCCAGACAGAACACTCCGAACGGTACATTGTAAACGCAACACTCCGAACGGTACATTCCAAACGGAACACTCCGAACGGTACATTCCAAACGGAACACTCCGAACGGTACATTCCAAACGGAACACTCCGAACGGTACATTCCAAACGGAACACTCCGAACGGTACATTCCAAACGGAACACTCCGAACGGTACATTCCAAACGGAACACTCCGAACGGTACATTCCAAACGGAACACTCCGAACGGTACATTCCAAACGGAACACTCCGAACGGTACATTCCAAACGGAACACTCAGAACGGTACATTCCAAACGGAACACTCCGAACGGTACATTCCAAATGGAACACTCCGAACGGAACTTTCCAAACGGAACACACTCAATGGAACTTTCCAAACGGAACACTCTCAATGGAACTTTCCAAACGGAACATTCCATACGGAACACTCCGAACGGAACATTCCGGAACTAACACTCCGGACCGAACATTCCAAATGGAACTTTTCAAATGGAACTTTCCGAATGGAACATTCCGAACCGAACATCCCGAACCGAACATTCTGAATGGAACATTCCAATCAGAACACTCCTAACGGAATTTTCCGAACGCAACACTCCGAACAGAACATTCAGAACCTAACACTCCGGACCGAACATTCCAAATGGAACATTCCAAACGTAACTTTTAAAATGGAACATTCCAAATGGAACTTTACAAATGGAACACTCGGAACGGATGATTCCGAACCAAACATTCTGAATGGAACTTTCCAAATGGAACTTTTCAAATGGAACACTCGGAACGGATCATTCCGAACAAAACATTCTGAATGGAACTTTCCAAATGGAAAATTCCGAACGTAACTTTCCAAACGGAACATTCCGAACGTAACTTTCCAAACGGAACATTCCGAACGTAACTTTCCAAAAGGAAGACTCCGAACGTAACTTTCCAAACGGAACACTCCAAATGGAACATTCCAAATGGAAGACTCCAAAAGGAAAACTCCGAATGGAACTTTCCAAACGGAACACTCCGAATGGAACACTCCAAAAGGAACCCTCCAAATGGAACATTCCAAATGGAATATTCCGAATGGAACTTTTCAAATGGAACACTCTGAATAGATCATTAGGAACTGAACATTCCGAATAATACATTCTAAAAGGAAGACTCCGAATGGAACCTTCCAAATGGAACACTCCAAACGGAAACTTCCAAACGGAATACTCCGAACGTAACTTTCCAAAAGGAACACTCTGAATGGAACATTCCAAATGGAACACTCTGAATTGAACATTCCAAATGTAACACTCCAAATTGAACTTTCCATACGGAACACGCCGAACGGAACATTCCAGAGCTAATACTCCGGACCGAACATTCCAAACGGAACTTTTCAAATGGAACGCTCCGAATGGAACATTCCGAACCGAACATTCCGAACATTCTGAATGGAACATTGTGGACCAAACATTCCGAATGGAACATTCCAAACCGAACACTCTGAACGTAACATTACAAACGGAACACTCCGAATGGAACACTCCGAACGGAACCTTCCAAACGGAACACTCCGAACGGAACCTTCCAAACGGAACACTCCGAACGGAACCTTCCAAACGGAACACTCCGAACAGAACCTTCCAAACGGAACACTCCGAACGGAACACTCCGAACGGAACACTCCGAACGGAACACTCCGAACGGAACTTTCCAAACGGAACACTCCGAACGGAACTTTATAAACGGAACACTCCGAACGGAACTTTCCAAACGGAACACTCCAAACGGAACTTTCCAAACGGAACACGCCGAACGGAACTTTCCAAACGGAACACTCCAAACGGAACTTTCCAAACGGAACACGCCGAACGGAACTTTCCAAACGGAACACTCCAAACGGAACTTTCCAAACGGAACACTCCAAACGGAACTTTCCAAACGGAACACTCCAAACGGAACTTTCCAAACGGAACACTCCAAACGGAACTTTCCAAACGGAACACTCCAAACGGAACACTCAGAATGGAACATTCCATACGGAACACGCCGAACGGAACATTCCGGAGCTAATACTGCGGACCGAACACTCCAAACGGAACTTTTCAAATGGCACTTTCCGAATGGAACATTCCAAACCGAACATTCCGAACATTCTGAATGGAACATTGTGGACCAAACATTCCGAATGGAACATTCCACACAGAACACTCTGAACGTAACATTACAAACGGAACTCTCCGAATGGAACTTTCCAAATGGAACTCTCCGAACGGAATCTTCCAAACGGAACACTCCGAACGGAACACTCCAAACGGAACACTCCGAACGGAACTCTCCGAACGGAACACTCCGAACGGAACTCTCCGAACGGAACTTTCCAAACGGAACACTCCGAACGGACCTTTCCAAATGGAACACTCCGAACGGAACACTCAGAATGGAACATTCCATACGGAACACTCAGAATGGAACATTCCATACGGAACACTCAGAATGGAACATTCTGGAGCTAACACTCCGGACCGAACATTCCAAATGGAACTTTTGAAATTTAACATTCCGAATGGAACATCCCGAACCAAACATTCTGAATGGGACATTGTGGACCGAACATTCTGAATGGAACATTCCAATCAGAACACTCCTAACGGAATTTTCCGAACGCAACACTCCGAACACAACATTCAGGACCTAACACTCCGGACCGAACATTCCATATGGAACATTCCAAACGGAACTTTTAAAATGGAACATTCCAAATGGAACATTCCAAATGGAACTTTTCAAATGGAACACTCCAAATGGATCATTCCGAACCAAACATTCTGAATGGAATTTTCGAAACGGAACACTCCGAAAGGAAGTTTCCAAATGGAACACTCCGAACGGAACACTCCAAACGGAACTTTTCAAATGGAACACTCTGAATGGAACATTCCAAATGGAACACTCCAAAAGGAACACTCCGAACGGAACTTTCCAAAAGGAACACTCTGAATGGAACATTCCAAATGGAACACTCTGAATTGAACATTCCAAACGTAACACTCCAAATTGAACTTTCCATACGGAACACACCGAACGGAACATTCCAGAGCTAATACTCCGGACCGAACATTCCAAACGGAACTTTTCAAATGGAACTTTCCGAATGGAACATTCCAAACCGAACATTCCGAACATTCTGAATGGAACATTGTGGACCAAACATTCCGAATGGAACATTCCAAACAGAACTCTGAACGTAACATTACAAACGGAACTCTCCAAATGGAACTTTCCAAACGGAACACTCCGAACGGAACTTTCCAAGCGGAACTTTCCAAACGGAACACTCAGAATGGAACATTCCATACGGAACACGCCGAACTGAACATTCCAGAGCTAATACTCCGGACCCAACATTCCAAACGGAACTTTTCAAATGGAACGTTCCGAATGGAACATTCCGAACCGAACATTTCGAACATTCTGAATGGAACATTGTGGACCAAACATTCCGAATGGAACATTCCAAACGGAACAATCTGAACGTAACATTACAAACGGAACTCTCCGAATGGAACTTTCCAAATGGAATTCTCCGAACGGAACTTTCCAAATGGAACTCTCCGAACGGAACTTTCCAAATGGAACTCTCCGAACGGAACCTTCCAAAGGGAACACTCCGAACGGAACCTTCCAAACGGAACACTCCGAACGGAACCTTCCAAACGGAACACTCCGAACGGAACTTTCCAAACGGAACACTCCGAACGGAACACTCCGAACGGAACATTCCAAATGGAACTTTTGAAAATGAACATTCCGAATGGAACATCCCGAGCCAAACATTCTGAATGGAACATTGTGGACCGAACATTCTGAATGGAACATTCCAATCTGAACACTCCATTTTCCGAACGCAACACTCCGAACACAACATTCAGGACCTAACACTCCGTACCGAACATTCCATATGGAACATTCCAAACGGAACTTTTAAAATGGAACATTCCAAATGGAACATTCCAAATGGAACTTTTCAAATGGAACACTCCAAATGGATCATTCCGAACCAAACATTCTGAATGGAATTTTCCAAACGGAACACTCCGAACTGAACTTTCCAAACGGAACACTCCGAACGTAACTTTCCGAACATTCTGCATGGAACATTGTAGACCGAACACTCCGAACGGTACATTCCAGACAGAACACTCTGAACAGTACATTGTAAATGCAACACTACGAACGGTACATTCCAAACGGAACACTCCGAACGGTACATTCCAAACGGAACACTCAGAACGGTACATTCCAAACGGAACACTCAGAACGGTACATTCCAAACGGAACACTCCGAACGGAACTTTCCAAACGGAACACACTCAATGGAACTTTCCAAACGGAACACTCCATACGGAACACTCCGAACGGAACATTCCGGAACTAACACTCCGGACCGAACATTCCAAATGGAACTTTTCAAATGGAACATTCCGAATGGAACATTCCGAACCGAACATCCCGAACCGAACATTCTGAATGGAACATTCCAATCAGAACACTCCTAACGGAATTTTCCGAACGCAACACTCCGAACAGAACATTCAGAACCTAACACTCCGGACCGAACATTCCAAATGGAACATTCCAAACGTAACTTTTAAAATGGAACATTCCAAATGGAACTTTACAAATGGAACACTCGGAACGGATCATTCCGAACCAAACATTCTGAATGGAACTTTCCAAATGGAACTTTTCAAATGGAACACTCGGAATGGATCATTCCGAACAAAACATTCTGAATGGAACTTTCCAAATGGAAAATTCCAAACGGAACTTTCCAAACGGAACATTCCGAACGTAACTTTCCAAACGGAAGACTCCGAACGTAACTTTCCAAACGGAAGACTCCGAACGTAACTTTCCAAACGGAAGACTCCAAAAGGAACACTCCGAATGGAACTTTCCAAACGGAACACTCCGAATGGAACACTCCAAAAGGCACTCCAAATGGAACATTCCAAATGGAATATTCCGAATGGAACTTTTCAAATGGAACACTCTGAATAGATCATTAGGAACCGAACATTCCGAATAATACATTCTAAAAGGAAGACTCCGAATGGAACCTTCCAAATGGAACACTCCAAACGGAAACTTCCAAACGGAATACTCCGAACGTAACTTTCCAAAAGGAACACTCTGAATGGAACACTCCGAACGGAACACTCCGAACGGAACTTTCCAAACGGAACACTCCGAACGGAACTTTCCAAACGGAACACTCCGAACGGAACTTTCCAAACGGAACACTCCGAACGGAACATTCCAAACGGAACACTCTGAACGTAACATTACAAACGGAACTCTCCGAATGGAACTTTCCAAACGGAACACTCCGAACGGAACTTTCCAAACGGAACTTTCCAAACGGAACACTCAGAATGGAACATTCCATACGGAACACTCCGAACGGAACATTCCGGAGCTAATACTGCGGACCGAACATTCCAAACGGAACTTTTCAAATGGAACTTTCCGAATGGAACATTCCGAACCGAACATTCCGAACATTCTGAATGGAACATTGTGGACCAAACATTCCGAATGGAACATTCCAAACGGAACAATCTGAACATAACATTACAAACGGAACTCTCTGAATGGAACTTTCCAAATGGAACTCTCCGAATGGAACTTTCCAAACGGAACTCTCCGAACGGAACTTTCCAAACGGAACACTCCGAACGGAACCTTCCAAACGGAACTCTCCGAACGGAACCTTCCAAACGGAACTCTCCGAACGGAACCTTCCAAACGGAACACTCCGAACGGAACACTCCGAACGGAACTTTCCAAACGGAACACTCCGAACGGAACCTTCCAAACGGAACACTCCGAACGGAACACTCCGAACGGAACTTTCCAAACGGAACACTCCGAACGGAACTTTCCAAACGGAACACTCCGAACGGAACTTTCCAAACGGAACACTCCGAACGGAACTTTCCAAACGGAACACTCCGAACGGAACTTTCCAAACGGAACACTCCGAACGGAACCTTCCAAACGGAACACTCCGAACGGAACTTTCCAAACGGAACACTCCGAACGGAACTTTCCAAACGGAACACTCCGAACGGAACCTTCCAAACGGAACACTCCGAACGGAACTTTCCAAATGGAACTTTTGAAAATGAACATTCCGAATGGAACATCCCGAGCCAAACATTCTGAATGGAACATTGTGGACCGAACATTCTGAATGGAACATTCCAATCTGAACACTCCATTTTCCGAACGCAACACTCCGAACACAACATTCAGGACCTAACACTCCGTACCGAACATTCCATATGGAACATTCCAAACGGAACTTTTAAAATGGAACATTCCAAATGGAACATTCCAAATGGAACTTTTCAAATGGAACACTCCAAATGGATCATTCCGAACCAAACATTCTGAATGGAATTTTCCAAACGGAACACTCCGAACTGAACTTTCCAAACGGAACACTCCGAACGTAACTTTCCGAACATTCTGCATGGAACATTGTAGACCGAACACTCCGAACGGTACATTCCAGACAGAACACTCTGAACAGTACATTGTAAATGCAACACTACGAACGGTACATTCCAAACGGAACACTCCGAACGGTACATTCCAAACGGAACACTCAGAACGGTACATTCCAAACGGAACACTCAGAACGGTACATTCCAAACGGAACACTCCGAACGGAACTTTCCAAACGGAACACACTCAATGGAACTTTCCAAACGGAACACTCCATACGGAACACTCCGAACGGAACATTCCGGAACTAACACTCCGGACCGAACATTCCAAATGGAACTTTTCAAATGGAACATTCCGAATGGAACATTCCGAACCGAACATCCCGAACCGAACATTCTGAATGGAACATTCCAATCAGAACACTCCTAACGGAATTTTCCGAACGCAACACTCCGAACAGAACATTCAGAACCTAACACTCCGGACCGAACATTCCAAATGGAACATTCCAAACGTAACTTTTAAAATGGAACATTCCAAATGGAACTTTACAAATGGAACACTCGGAACGGATCATTCCGAACCAAACATTCTGAATGGAACTTTCCAAATGGAACTTTTCAAATGGAACACTCGGAATGGATCATTCCGAACAAAACATTCTGAATGGAACTTTCCAAATGGAAAATTCCAAACGGAACTTTCCAAACGGAACATTCCGAACGTAACTTTCCAAACGGAAGACTCCGAACGTAACTTTCCAAACGGAAGACTCCGAACGTAACTTTCCAAACGGAAGACTCCAAAAGGAACACTCCGAATGGAACTTTCCAAACGGAACACTCCGAATGGAACACTCCAAAAGGCACTCCAAATGGAACATTCCAAATGGAATATTCCGAATGGAACTTTTCAAATGGAACACTCTGAATAGATCATTAGGAACCGAACATTCCGAATAATACATTCTAAAAGGAAGACTCCGAATGGAACCTTCCAAATGGAACACTCCAAACGGAAACTTCCAAACGGAATACTCCGAACGTAACTTTCCAAAAGGAACACTCTGAATGGAACACTCCGAACGGAACACTCCGAACGGAACTTTCCAAACGGAACACTCCGAACGGAACTTTCCAAACGGAACACTCCGAACGGAACTTTCCAAACGGAACACTCCGAACGGAACATTCCAAACGGAACACTCTGAACGTAACATTACAAACGGAACTCTCCGAATGGAACTTTCCAAACGGAACACTCCGAACGGAACTTTCCAAACGGAACTTTCCAAACGGAACACTCAGAATGGAACATTCCATACGGAACACTCCGAACGGAACATTCCGGAGCTAATACTGCGGACCGAACATTCCAAACGGAACTTTTCAAATGGAACTTTCCGAATGGAACATTCCGAACCGAACATTCCGAACATTCTGAATGGAACATTGTGGACCAAACATTCCGAATGGAACATTCCAAACGGAACAATCTGAACATAACATTACAAACGGAACTCTCTGAATGGAACTTTCCAAATGGAACTCTCCGAATGGAACTTTCCAAACGGAACTCTCCGAACGGAACTTTCCAAACGGAACACTCCGAACGGAACCTTCCAAACGGAACTCTCCGAACGGAACCTTCCAAACGGAACTCTCCGAACGGAACCTTCCAAACGGAACACTCCGAACGGAACACTCCGAACGGAACTTTCCAAACGGAACACTCCGAACGGAACCTTCCAAACGGAACACTCCGAACGGAACACTCCGAACGGAACTTTCCAAACGGAACACTCCGAACGGAACTTTCCAAACGGAACACTCCGAACGGAACTTTCCAAACGGAACACTCCGAACGGAACTTTCCAAACGGAACACTCCGAACGGAACTTTCCAAACGGAACACTCTGAACGGAACTTTCCAAAAGGAACTTTCCAAACGGAACACTCAGAATGGAACATTCCATACGGAACACGCCGAACGGAACATTCCGGAGCTAATACTGCGGACCGAACATTCCAAACAGAACTTTTCAAATGGAACTTTCCGAATGGAACATTCCGAACCGAACATTCCGAACATTCTGAATGGAACATTGTGGACCAAACATTCCGAATGGAACATTCTAAACAGAACTCTGAACGTAACATTACAAACGGAACTCTCCGAATGGAACTTTCCAAATGGAACTCTCCGAATGGAACTTTCCAAATGGAACTCTCCGAACGGAACTTTCCAAATGGAAATCTCCGAACGGAACCTTCCAAACGGAACTCTCCGAACGGAACCTTCCAAACGGAACACTCCGAACGGAACTTTCCAAACGGAACACTCCGAAAGGAACTTTCCAAACGGAACACTCCGAACGGAACTTTCCAAACGGAACACTCCGAACGGAACTTTCCAAACGGAACACTCCGAACGGAACTTTCCAAATGGAACACTCCGAACGGAACTTTCCAAACGGAACACTCCGAACGGAACTTTCCAAACGGAATACTCCGAATGGAACTTTCCAAACGGAACACTCCAAAAGGAACTTTCCAAACGGAACTTTCCAAACGGAACACTCAGAATGGAACATTCCATACGGAACACGCCGATCGGAACATTCTGGAGCTAATACTGCGGACCGAACATTCCAAACGGAACTTTTCAAATGGAACTTTCCGAATGGAACATTCCGAACCGAACATTCCGAACATTCTGAATGGAACATTGTGGACCAAACATTCCGAATGGAACATTCCAAACAGAACACTCTGAACGTAACATTACAAACGGAACTCTCCGAATGGAACTTTCCAAACGGAACACTCCGAACGGAACTTTCCAAACGGAACTTTCCAAACGGAACACTCAGAATGGAACATTCCATACGGAACACGCCGAACGGAACATTTCGGAGCTAATACTGCAGACCGAACATTCCAAACGGAACTTTTCGAATGGAACATTCCGAACAGAACATTCCGAACATTCTGAATGGAACATTGTGGACCAAACATTCCGAATGGAACATTCCAAACGGAACAATCTGAACATAACATTACAAACGGAACTCTCCGAATGGAACTTTCCAAATGGAACTCTCCGAATGGAACTTTCCAAATGGAACACTCCGAACGGAACTTTCCAAATGGAACACTCCGAACGGAACTTTCCAAATGGAACTTTTGAAAATGAACATTCCGAATGGAACATCCCGAGCCAAACATTCTGAATGGAACATTGTGGACCGAACATTCTGAATGGAACATTCCAATCTGAACACTCCATTTTCCGAACGCAACACTCCGAACACAACATTCAGGACCTAACACTCCGTACCGAACATTCCATATGGAACATTCCAAACGGAACTTTTAAAATGGAACATTCCAAATGGAACATTCCAAATGGAACTTTTCAAATGGAACACTCCAAATGGATCATTCCGAACCAAACATTCTGAATGGAATTTTCCAAACGGAACACTCCGAACTGAACTTTCCAAACGGAACACTCCGAACGTAACTTTCCGAACATTCTGCATGGAACATTGTAGACCGAACACTCCGAACGGTACATTCCAGACAGAACACTCTGAACAGTACATTGTAAATGCAACACTACGAACGGTACATTCCAAACGGAACACTCCGAACGGTACATTCCAAACGGAACACTCAGAACGGTACATTCCAAACGGAACACTCAGAACGGTACATTCCAAACGGAACACTCCGAACGGAACTTTCCAAACGGAACACACTCAATGGAACTTTCCAAACGGAACACTCCATACGGAACACTCCGAACGGAACATTCCGGAACTAACACTCCGGACCGAACATTCCAAATGGAACTTTTCAAATGGAACATTCCGAATGGAACATTCCGAACCGAACATCCCGAACCGAACATTCTGAATGGAACATTCCAATCAGAACACTCCTAACGGAATTTTCCGAACGCAACACTCCGAACAGAACATTCAGAACCTAACACTCCGGACCGAACATTCCAAATGGAACATTCCAAACGTAACTTTTAAAATGGAACATTCCAAATGGAACTTTACAAATGGAACACTCGGAACGGATCATTCCGAACCAAACATTCTGAATGGAACTTTCCAAATGGAACTTTTCAAATGGAACACTCGGAATGGATCATTCCGAACAAAACATTCTGAATGGAACTTTCCAAATGGAAAATTCCAAACGGAACTTTCCAAACGGAACATTCCGAACGTAACTTTCCAAACGGAAGACTCCGAACGTAACTTTCCAAACGGAAGACTCCGAACGTAACTTTCCAAACGGAAGACTCCAAAAGGAACACTCCGAATGGAACTTTCCAAACGGAACACTCCGAATGGAACACTCCAAAAGGCACTCCAAATGGAACATTCCAAATGGAATATTCCGAATGGAACTTTTCAAATGGAACACTCTGAATAGATCATTAGGAACCGAACATTCCGAATAATACATTCTAAAAGGAAGACTCCGAATGGAACCTTCCAAATGGAACACTCCAAACGGAAACTTCCAAACGGAATACTCCGAACGTAACTTTCCAAAAGGAACACTCTGAATGGAACACTCCGAACGGAACACTCCGAACGGAACTTTCCAAACGGAACACTCCGAACGGAACTTTCCAAACGGAACACTCCGAACGGAACTTTCCAAACGGAACACTCCGAACGGAACATTCCAAACGGAACACTCTGAACGTAACATTACAAACGGAACTCTCCGAATGGAACTTTCCAAACGGAACACTCCGAACGGAACTTTCCAAACGGAACTTTCCAAACGGAACACTCAGAATGGAACATTCCATACGGAACACTCCGAACGGAACATTCCGGAGCTAATACTGCGGACCGAACATTCCAAACGGAACTTTTCAAATGGAACTTTCCGAATGGAACATTCCGAACCGAACATTCCGAACATTCTGAATGGAACATTGTGGACCAAACATTCCGAATGGAACATTCCAAACGGAACAATCTGAACATAACATTACAAACGGAACTCTCTGAATGGAACTTTCCAAATGGAACTCTCCGAATGGAACTTTCCAAACGGAACTCTCCGAACGGAACTTTCCAAACGGAACACTCCGAACGGAACCTTCCAAACGGAACTCTCCGAACGGAACCTTCCAAACGGAACTCTCCGAACGGAACCTTCCAAACGGAACACTCCGAACGGAACACTCCGAACGGAACTTTCCAAACGGAACACTCCGAACGGAACCTTCCAAACGGAACACTCCGAACGGAACACTCCGAACGGAACTTTCCAAACGGAACACTCCGAACGGAACTTTCCAAACGGAACACTCCGAACGGAACTTTCCAAACGGAACACTCCGAACGGAACTTTCCAAACGGAACACTCCGAACGGAACTTTCCAAACGGAACACTCTGAACGGAACTTTCCAAAAGGAACTTTCCAAACGGAACACTCAGAATGGAACATTCCATACGGAACACGCCGAACGGAACATTCCGGAGCTAATACTGCGGACCGAACATTCCAAACAGAACTTTTCAAATGGAACTTTCCGAATGGAACATTCCGAACCGAACATTCCGAACATTCTGAATGGAACATTGTGGACCAAACATTCCGAATGGAACATTCTAAACAGAACTCTGAACGTAACATTACAAACGGAACTCTCCGAATGGAACTTTCCAAATGGAACTCTCCGAATGGAACTTTCCAAATGGAACTCTCCGAACGGAACTTTCCAAATGGAAATCTCCGAACGGAACCTTCCAAACGGAACTCTCCGAACGGAACCTTCCAAACGGAACACTCCGAACGGAACTTTCCAAACGGAACACTCCGAAAGGAACTTTCCAAACGGAACACTCCGAACGGAACTTTCCAAACGGAACACTCCGAACGGAACTTTCCAAACGGAACACTCCGAACGGAACTTTCCAAATGGAACACTCCGAACGGAACTTTCCAAACGGAACACTCCGAACGGAACTTTCCAAACGGAATACTCCGAATGGAACTTTCCAAACGGAACACTCCAAAAGGAACTTTCCAAACGGAACTTTCCAAACGGAACACTCAGAATGGAACATTCCATACGGAACACGCCGATCGGAACATTCTGGAGCTAATACTGCGGACCGAACATTCCAAACGGAACTTTTCAAATGGAACTTTCCGAATGGAACATTCCGAACCGAACATTCCGAACATTCTGAATGGAACATTGTGGACCAAACATTCCGAATGGAACATTCCAAACAGAACACTCTGAACGTAACATTACAAACGGAACTCTCCGAATGGAACTTTCCAAACGGAACACTCCGAACGGAACTTTCCAAACGGAACTTTCCAAACGGAACACTCAGAATGGAACATTCCATACGGAACACGCCGAACGGAACATTTCGGAGCTAATACTGCAGACCGAACATTCCAAACGGAACTTTTCGAATGGAACATTCCGAACAGAACATTCCGAACATTCTGAATGGAACATTGTGGACCAAACATTCCGAATGGAACATTCCAAACGGAACAATCTGAACATAACATTACAAACGGAACTCTCCGAATGGAACTTTCCAAATGGAACTCTCCGAATGGAACTTTCCAAATGGAACACTCCGAACGGAACTTTCCAAATGGAACACTCCGAACGGAACCTTCCAAACGGAACACTCCGAACGGAACCTTCCAAACGGAACACTCCGAATGGAACCTTCCAAACGGAACACTCCGAACGGAACACTCCGAACGGAACTTTCCAAACGGAATACTCCGAACGGAACACTCCGAACGGAACACTCCGAACGGAACACTCCGAACGGAACACTCCGAACGGAACTTTCCAAACGGAACACTCCGAACGGAACTTTCCAAACGGAACACTCCGAACGGAACTTTCCAAACGGAACACTCCGAACGGAACTTTCCAAACGGAACTTTCCAAACGGAACACTCAGAATGGAACATTCCATACGGAACACGCCGAACGGAACATTCCGGAGCTAATACTGCGGACCGAACATTCCAAACGGAACTTTTCAAATGGAACTTTCCGAATGGAACATTCCGAACCGAACATTCCGAACATTCTGAATGGAACATTGTGGACCAAACATTCCGAATGGAACATTCCAAACAGAACACTCTGAACGTAACATTACAAACGGAACTCTCTGAATGGTACTTTCCAAATGGAACTCTCCGAACGGAACTTTCCAAATGGAACTCTCCGAACGGAACCTTCCAAACGGAACTCTCCGAACGGAACCTTCCAAACGGAACACTCCGAACGGAACTTTCCAAACGGAACACTCCGAACGGAACTTTCCAAACGGAACACTCCGAACGGAACTTTCCAAACGGAACACTCCGAACGGAACTTTCCAAACGGAACACTCCGAACGGAACTTTCCAAACGGAACACTCCGAACGGAACTTTCCAAACGGAACACTCCGAACGGAACTTTCCAAACGGAACACTCCGAACGGAACTTTCCAAACGGAACACTCCGAACGGAACTTTCCAAACGGAACTTTCCAAACGGAACACTCAGAATGGAACATTCCATACGGAACACGCCGAACGGAACATTCCGGAGCTAATACTGCGGACCGAACATTCCAAACGGAACTTTTCAAATGGAACTTTCCGAATGGAACATTCCGAACCGAACATTCCGAACATTCTGAATGGAACATTGTGGACCAAACATTCCGAATGGAACATTCCAAACAGAACACTCTGAACGTAACATTACAAACGGAACTCTCCGAATGGAACTTTCCAAACGGAACACTCCGAACGGAACTTTCCAAACGGAACTTTCCAAACGGAACACTCAGAATGGAACATTCCATACGGAACACGCCGAACGGAACATTTCGGAGCTAATACTGCGGACCGAACATTCCAAACGGAACTTTTCAAATGGAACTTTCCGAATGGAACATTCCGAACCGAACATTCCGAACATTCTGAATGGAACATTGTGGACCAAACATTCCGAATGGAACATTCCAAACAGAACACTCTGAACGTAACATTACAAACGGAACTCTCCGAATGGTACTTTCCAAATGGAACTCTCCGAACGGAACTTTCCAAATGGAACTCTCCGAACGGAACCTTCCAAACGGAACTCTCCGAACGGAACCTTCCAAACGGAACACTCCGAACGGAACTTTCCAAACGGAACACTCCGAACGGAACTTTCCAAACGGAACACTCCGAACGGAACTTTCCAAACGGAACACTCCGAACGGAACTTTCCAAACGGAACACTCCGAACGGAACTTTCCAAACGGAACACTCCGAACGGAACTTTCCAAACGGAACACTCCGAACGGAACTTTCCAAACGGAACACTCCGAACGGAACTTTCCAAACGGAACACTCCGAACGGAACTTTCCAAACGGAACACTCCGAATGGAACTTTCCAAACGGAACTTTCCAAACGGAACACTCAGAATGGAACATTCCATACGGAACACGCCGAACGGAACATTCCGGAGCTAATACTGCGGACCGAACATTCCAAACGGAACTTTTCAAATGGAACTTTCCGAATGGAACATTCCGAACCGAACATTCCGAACATTCTGAATGGAACATTGTGGACCAAACATTCCGAATGGAACATTCCAAACAGAACACTCTGAACGTAACATTACAAACGGAACTCTCCGAATGGAACTTTCCAAACGGAACACTCCGAACGGAACTTTCCAAACGGAACTTTCCAAACGGAACACTCAGAATGGAACATTCCATACGGAACACGCCGAACGGAACATTTCGGAGCTAATACTGCGGACCGAACATTCCAAACGGAACTTTTCAAATGGAACTTTCCGAATGGAACATTCCGAACCGAACATTCCGAACATTCTGAATGGAACATTGTGGACCAAACATTCCGAATGGAACATTCCAAACGGAACAATCTGAACATAACATTACAAACGGAACTCTCCGAATGGAACTTTCCAAATGGAACTCTCCGAACGGAACTTTCCAAATGGAACTCTCCGAACGGAACTTTCCAAATGGAACTCTCCGAACGGAACCTTCCAAACGGAACACTCCGAACGGATCCTTCCAAACGTAACACTCCGAATGGAACCTTCCAAACGGAACACTCCGAACGGAACACTCCGAACGGAACTTTCCAAACGGAACACTCCGAACGGAACCTTCCAAACGGAACACTCCGAACGGAACACTCCGAACGGAACACTCCGAACGGAACACTCCGAACGGAACTTTCCGAACGGAACACTCCGAACGGAACACTCCGAACGGAACACTCCGAACGGAACACTCCGAACGGAACTTTCCAAACGGAACACTCCGAACGGAACTTTCCAAACGGAACACTCCGAACGGAACTTTCCAAACGGAACACTCCGAACGGAACTTTCCAAACGGAACACTCCGAAAGTAACTTTCCAAACGGAACACTCCGAACGGAACTTTCCAAACGGAACACTCCGAATGGAACTTTCCAAACGGAACACTCCGAATGGAACTTTCCAAACGGAACACTCCGAACGGAACACTCAGAATGGAACATTCCATACGGAACACTCAGAATGGAACATTCCATACGGAACACTCAGAATTTAACATTCCATACGGAACACTCAGAATGGAACATTCCATACGGAACACTCCTAATGGAACATTCCGGAGCTAACACTCCGGCCGAACATTCCAAATGGAACTTTTGAAATTGAACATTCCGAATGGAACATCCTGAACCAAACATTCTGAATGGGACATTGTGGACCGAACATTCTGAATGGAACATTCCAATCAGAACACTCCTAACGGAATTTTCCGAACGCAACACTCCGAACACAACATTCAGGACCTAACACTCCGGACCGAACATTCCATATGGAACATTCCAAACGGAACTTTTAAAATGGAACATTCCAAATGGAACATTCCAAATGGAACTTTTCAAATGGAACACTCCAAATGGATCATTCCGAACCAAACATTCTGAATGGAATTTTCGAAACGGAACACTCCGAAAGGAAGTTTCCAAATGGAACACTCCGAACGGAACACTCCGAACGGAACTTTCCAAACGGAACACTCTGAATGGAACATTCCAAATGGAACACTCCAAAAGGAACACTCCGAACGGAACTTTCCAAATGGAACACTCCGAACGGAACTTTCCAAACGGAACACTCCGAATGGAACCTTCCAAACGGAACACTCCGAATGGAACCTTCCAAACGGAACACTCCAAAAGGAACACTCCAAATGGAACATTCCAAATGGAACATTCCGAATGGAACTTTTCAAATGGAACACTCTGAATGGATCATTAGGAACCGACCATTCCGAATAGTACATTCTAAAAGGAACACTCCGAATGGAACCTTCCAAATGAAACACTCCAAACGGAAACTTCCAAACGGAATACTCCGAACGTAACTTTCCAAACGGAACACTCTGAATGGAACATTCCAAATGGAACACTCTGAATTGAACATTCCAAACCTAACACTCCAAATTGAACTTTCCATACGGAACACGCCGAACGGAACATTCCGGAGCTAATACTCTGGACCAAACATTCCAAACGGATCTTTTCAAATGGAACGTTCCGAATGGAACATTCCGAACCGAACATTCCGAACATTCTGAATGGAACATTGTGGACCAAACATTCCGAATGGAACATTCCAAACAGAACACTCTGAACGTAACATTACAAACGGAACTCTCTGAATGGAACTTTCCAAACGGAACACTACGAACGGAACACTCAGAATGGAACACTACGAACGGAACACTCCGAACGGAACATTCCAAATGGAACTTTTGAAAATGAACATTCCGAATGGAACATCCCGAGCCAAACATTCTGAATGGAACATTGTGGACAGAACATTCTGAATG
Organism: Hemicordylus capensis; assembly: GCF_027244095.1. Classification (NCBI taxonomy): domain Eukaryota; kingdom Metazoa; phylum Chordata; class Lepidosauria; order Squamata; family Cordylidae; genus Hemicordylus; species Hemicordylus capensis. The sequence goes on from NC_069658.1 coordinate 163,199,489, forward strand.
GAACATTCCAATCTGAACACTCCTAACGGAATTTTCCGAACGCAACACTCCGAACACAACATTCAGGACCTAACACTCCGGACCGAACATTCCAAATAGAACATTCCAAACAGAACTTTTAAAATAGAACATTCCAAATGGAACTTTTCAAATGGAACACTCGGAACGGATCATTCCGAACCAAACATTCTGAATGGAACTTTCCAAACGGAAAACTCCGAACGGAACTTTCCAAATGGAACACTCCGAACGTAACTTTCCAAACGGAAGACTCCAAACGTAACTTTCCAAACGGAACACTCAGAATGGAACATTCCAAATGGAACACTCCAAAAGGAACACTCCGAACGGAACTTTCCAAACGGAACACTCCGAACGGAACTTTCCAAACGGAACACTCCGAATGGAACACTCCGAACGGAACCTTCCAAACGGAACACTCCGAACGGAACTTTCCAAACGGAACACTCCAAAAGGAACACTCCAAATGGAACATTCCAAATGGAACATTCCGAATGGAACTTTTCAAATGGAACACTCTGAATGGATCATTAGGAACCGAACATTCTGAATAGTACATTCTAAAAGGAACACTCCGAATGGAACCTTCCAAATGGAACACTCAAAACGGAAACTTCCAAACGGAATACTCCGTACGTAACTTTCCAAACGGAACACTCTGAATGGAACATTCCAAATGGAACACTCTGAATTGAACATTCCAAACGGAACACTCCAAATTGAACTTTCCATACGGAACACTCCGAACGGAACATTCCGGAGCTAATACTCCGGACCGAACATTCCAAACGGAACTTTTCAAATGGAACGTTCCGAATGGAACATTCCGAACCGAACATTCCGAACATTCTGAATGGAACATTGTGGACCAAACATTCCGAATGGAACATTCCAAACGGAACTCTCCGAACGGAACATTCCAAACGGAACTCTCCGAACGGAACTCTCCGAACGGAACCTTCCGAACGGAACTCTCCGAACGGAACCTTCCGAACGGAACTCTCCGAACGGAACCTTCCGAACGGAACTCTCCGAACGGAACCTTCCGAACGGAACCTTCCGAACGGAACTCTCCGAACGGAACCTTCCGAACGGAACCTTCCGAACGGAGCTCTCCGAACGGAACCTTCCGAACGGATCTCTCCGAACGGAAACTTCCGAACGGATCTCTCCGAACGGAACCTTCCGAACGGATCTCTCCGAACGGAACCTTCCGAACGGAGCTCTCCGAACGGAACCTTCCGAACGGAGCTCTCCGAACGGAACCTTCCGAACGGAGCTCTCCGAACGGAACCTTCCGAACGGAGCTCTCCGAACGGAACCTTCCGAACGGAGCTCTCCGAACGGAACCTTCCGAACGGAGCTCTCCGAGCGGAACTTTCCGAACGGAGCTCTCCGAGCGGAACCTTCCGAACGGAGCTCTCCGAACGGAACCTTCCGAACGGAACACTCCGAATGGAACTTTTCAAATGGAACACTCCGAATGGATCATTAGGAACCGAACATTCCGAATAGTACATTCTAAATGGAACACTCTGAACGTAACATTCCAAACGGAACATTCCGAATGGAACTTACCGAACATTCTGAATGGAACATTGGTGACCGAACATTCCGATTGGTACATTAAAAACGAAACAATCTGAACGTAACATTCCAAACGAAACACTCCGAACGGAACTTTCCAAATGGAACACTCCGAACGGAACTTTCCAAACGGAACACTCCGAACGGAACTTTCCAAACGGAATACTCCGAATGGAACTTTCCAAACGGAACACTCCAAAAGGAACTTTCCAAACGGAACTTTCCAAACGGAACACTCAGAATGGAACATTCCATACGGAACACGCCGATCGGAACATTCTGGAGCTAATACTGCGGACCGAACATTCCAAACGGAACTTTTCAAATGGAACTTTCCGAATGGAACATTCCGAACCGAACATTCCGAACATTCTGAATGGAACATTGTGGACCAAACATTCCGAATGGAACATTCCAAACAGAACACTCTGAACGTAACATTACAAACGGAACTCTCCGAATGGAACTTTCCAAACGGAACACTCCGAACGGAACTTTCCAAACGGAACTTTCCAAACGGAACACTCAGAATGGAACATTCCATACGGAACACGCCGAACGGAACATTTCGGAGCTAATACTGCAGACCGAACATTCCAAACGGAACTTTTCGAATGGAACATTCCGAACAGAACATTCCGAACATTCTGAATGGAACATTGTGGACCAAACATTCCGAATGGAACATTCCAAACGGAACAATCTGAACATAACATTACAAACGGAACTCTCCGAATGGAACTTTCCAAATGGAACTCTCCGAACGGAACTTTCCAAATGGAACTCTCCGAACGGAACCTTCCAAAGGGAACACTCCGAACGGAACCTTCCAAACGGAACACTCCGAACGGAACCTTCCAAACGGAACACTCCGAACGGAACTTTCCAAACGGAACACTCCGAACGGAACACTCCGAACGGAACATTCCAAATGGAACTTTTGAAAATGAACATTCCGAATGGAACATCCCGAGCCAAACATTCTGAATGGAACATTGTGGACCGAACATTCTGAATGGAACATTCCAATCTGAACACTCCATTTTCCGAACGCAACACTCCGAACACAACATTCAGGACCTAACACTCCGTACCGAACATTCCATATGGAACATTCCAAACGGAACTTTTAAAATGGAACATTCCAAATGGAACATTCCAAATGGAACTTTTCAAATGGAACACTCCAAATGGATCATTCCGAACCAAACATTCTGAATGGAATTTTCCAAACGGAACACTCCGAACTGAACTTTCCAAACGGAACACTCCGAACGTAACTTTCCGAACATTCTGCATGGAACATTGTAGACCGAACACTCCGAACGGTACATTCCAGACAGAACACTCTGAACAGTACATTGTAAATGCAACACTACGAACGGTACATTCCAAACGGAACACTCCGAACGGTACATTCCAAACGGAACACTCAGAACGGTACATTCCAAACGGAACACTCAGAACGGTACATTCCAAACGGAACACTCCGAACGGAACTTTCCAAACGGAACACACTCAATGGAACTTTCCAAACGGAACACTCCATACGGAACACTCCGAACGGAACATTCCGGAACTAACACTCCGGACCGAACATTCCAAATGGAACTTTTCAAATGGAACATTCCGAATGGAACATTCCGAACCGAACATCCCGAACCGAACATTCTGAATGGAACATTCCAATCAGAACACTCCTAACGGAATTTTCCGAACGCAACACTCCGAACAGAACATTCAGAACCTAACACTCCGGACCGAACATTCCAAATGGAACATTCCAAACGTAACTTTTAAAATGGAACATTCCAAATGGAACTTTACAAATGGAACACTCGGAACGGATCATTCCGAACCAAACATTCTGAATGGAACTTTCCAAATGGAACTTTTCAAATGGAACACTCGGAATGGATCATTCCGAACAAAACATTCTGAATGGAACTTTCCAAATGGAAAATTCCAAACGGAACTTTCCAAACGGAACATTCCGAACGTAACTTTCCAAACGGAAGACTCCGAACGTAACTTTCCAAACGGAAGACTCCGAACGTAACTTTCCAAACGGAAGACTCCAAAAGGAACACTCCGAATGGAACTTTCCAAACGGAACACTCCGAATGGAACACTCCAAAAGGCACTCCAAATGGAACATTCCAAATGGAATATTCCGAATGGAACTTTTCAAATGGAACACTCTGAATAGATCATTAGGAACCGAACATTCCGAATAATACATTCTAAAAGGAAGACTCCGAATGGAACCTTCCAAATGGAACACTCCAAACGGAAACTTCCAAACGGAATACTCCGAACGTAACTTTCCAAAAGGAACACTCTGAATGGAACACTCCGAACGGAACACTCCGAACGGAACTTTCCAAACGGAACACTCCGAACGGAACTTTCCAAACGGAACACTCCGAACGGAACTTTCCAAACGGAACACTCCGAACGGAACATTCCAAACGGAACACTCTGAACGTAACATTACAAACGGAACTCTCCGAATGGAACTTTCCAAACGGAACACTCCGAACGGAACTTTCCAAACGGAACTTTCCAAACGGAACACTCAGAATGGAACATTCCATACGGAACACTCCGAACGGAACATTCCGGAGCTAATACTGCGGACCGAACATTCCAAACGGAACTTTTCAAATGGAACTTTCCGAATGGAACATTCCGAACCGAACATTCCGAACATTCTGAATGGAACATTGTGGACCAAACATTCCGAATGGAACATTCCAAACGGAACAATCTGAACATAACATTACAAACGGAACTCTCTGAATGGAACTTTCCAAATGGAACTCTCCGAATGGAACTTTCCAAACGGAACTCTCCGAACGGAACTTTCCAAACGGAACACTCCGAACGGAACCTTCCAAACGGAACTCTCCGAACGGAACCTTCCAAACGGAACTCTCCGAACGGAACCTTCCAAACGGAACACTCCGAACGGAACACTCCGAACGGAACTTTCCAAACGGAACACTCCGAACGGAACCTTCCAAACGGAACACTCCGAACGGAACACTCCGAACGGAACTTTCCAAACGGAACACTCCGAACGGAACTTTCCAAACGGAACACTCCGAACGGAACTTTCCAAACGGAACACTCCGAACGGAACTTTCCAAACGGAACACTCCGAACGGAACTTTCCAAACGGAACACTCCGAACGGAACCTTCCAAACGGAACACTCCGAACGGAACTTTCCAAACGGAACACTCCGAACGGAACTTTCCAAACGGAACACTCCGAACGGAACCTTCCAAACGGAACACTCCGAACGGAACTTTCCAAACGGAACACTCCGAACGGAACACTCCGAACGGAACATTCCAAATGGAACTTTTGAAAATGAACATTCCGAATGGAACATCCCGAGCCAAACATTCTGAATGGAACATTGTGGACCGAACATTCTGAATGGAACATTCCAATCTGAACACTCCATTTTCCGAACGCAACACTCCGAACACAACATTCAGGACCTAACACTCCGTACCGAACATTCCATATGGAACATTCCAAACGGAACTTTTAAAATGGAACATTCCAAATGGAACATTCCAAATGGAACTTTTCAAATGGAACACTCCAAATGGATCATTCCGAACCAAACATTCTGAATGGAATTTTCCAAACGGAACACTCCGAACTGAACTTTCCAAACGGAACACTCCGAACGTAACTTTCCGAACATTCTGCATGGAACATTGTAGACCGAACACTCCGAACGGTACATTCCAGACAGAACACTCTGAACAGTACATTGTAAATGCAACACTACGAACGGTACATTCCAAACGGAACACTCCGAACGGTACATTCCAAACGGAACACTCAGAACGGTACATTCCAAACGGAACACTCAGAACGGTACATTCCAAACGGAACACTCCGAACGGAACTTTCCAAACGGAACACACTCAATGGAACTTTCCAAACGGAACACTCCATACGGAACACTCCGAACGGAACATTCCGGAACTAACACTCCGGACCGAACATTCCAAATGGAACTTTTCAAATGGAACATTCCGAATGGAACATTCCGAACCGAACATCCCGAACCGAACATTCTGAATGGAACATTCCAATCAGAACACTCCTAACGGAATTTTCCGAACGCAACACTCCGAACAGAACATTCAGAACCTAACACTCCGGACCGAACATTCCAAATGGAACATTCCAAACGTAACTTTTAAAATGGAACATTCCAAATGGAACTTTACAAATGGAACACTCGGAACGGATCATTCCGAACCAAACATTCTGAATGGAACTTTCCAAATGGAACTTTTCAAATGGAACACTCGGAATGGATCATTCCGAACAAAACATTCTGAATGGAACTTTCCAAATGGAAAATTCCAAACGGAACTTTCCAAACGGAACATTCCGAACGTAACTTTCCAAACGGAAGACTCCGAACGTAACTTTCCAAACGGAAGACTCCGAACGTAACTTTCCAAACGGAAGACTCCAAAAGGAACACTCCGAATGGAACTTTCCAAACGGAACACTCCGAATGGAACACTCCAAAAGGCACTCCAAATGGAACATTCCAAATGGAATATTCCGAATGGAACTTTTCAAATGGAACACTCTGAATAGATCATTAGGAACCGAACATTCCGAATAATACATTCTAAAAGGAAGACTCCGAATGGAACCTTCCAAATGGAACACTCCAAACGGAAACTTCCAAACGGAATACTCCGAACGTAACTTTCCAAAAGGAACACTCTGAATGGAACACTCCGAACGGAACACTCCGAACGGAACTTTCCAAACGGAACACTCCGAACGGAACTTTCCAAACGGAACACTCCGAACGGAACTTTCCAAACGGAACACTCCGAACGGAACATTCCAAACGGAACACTCTGAACGTAACATTACAAACGGAACTCTCCGAATGGAACTTTCCAAACGGAACACTCCGAACGGAACTTTCCAAACGGAACTTTCCAAACGGAACACTCAGAATGGAACATTCCATACGGAACACTCCGAACGGAACATTCCGGAGCTAATACTGCGGACCGAACATTCCAAACGGAACTTTTCAAATGGAACTTTCCGAATGGAACATTCCGAACCGAACATTCCGAACATTCTGAATGGAACATTGTGGACCAAACATTCCGAATGGAACATTCCAAACGGAACAATCTGAACATAACATTACAAACGGAACTCTCTGAATGGAACTTTCCAAATGGAACTCTCCGAATGGAACTTTCCAAACGGAACTCTCCGAACGGAACTTTCCAAACGGAACACTCCGAACGGAACCTTCCAAACGGAACTCTCCGAACGGAACCTTCCAAACGGAACTCTCCGAACGGAACCTTCCAAACGGAACACTCCGAACGGAACACTCCGAACGGAACTTTCCAAACGGAACACTCCGAACGGAACCTTCCAAACGGAACACTCCGAACGGAACACTCCGAACGGAACTTTCCAAACGGAACACTCCGAACGGAACTTTCCAAACGGAACACTCCGAACGGAACTTTCCAAACGGAACACTCCGAACGGAACTTTCCAAACGGAACACTCCGAACGGAACTTTCCAAACGGAACACTCTGAACGGAACTTTCCAAAAGGAACTTTCCAAACGGAACACTCAGAATGGAACATTCCATACGGAACACGCCGAACGGAACATTCCGGAGCTAATACTGCGGACCGAACATTCCAAACAGAACTTTTCAAATGGAACTTTCCGAATGGAACATTCCGAACCGAACATTCCGAACATTCTGAATGGAACATTGTGGACCAAACATTCCGAATGGAACATTCTAAACAGAACTCTGAACGTAACATTACAAACGGAACTCTCCGAATGGAACTTTCCAAATGGAACTCTCCGAATGGAACTTTCCAAATGGAACTCTCCGAACGGAACTTTCCAAATGGAAATCTCCGAACGGAACCTTCCAAACGGAACTCTCCGAACGGAACCTTCCAAACGGAACACTCCGAACGGAACTTTCCAAACGGAACACTCCGAAAGGAACTTTCCAAACGGAACACTCCGAATGGAACTTTCCAAACGGAACACTCCGAACGGAACTTTCCAAACGGAACACTCCGAACGGAACTTTCCAAATGGAACACTCCGAACGGAACTTTCCAAACGGAACACTCCGAACGGAACTTTCCAAACGGAATACTCCGAATGGAACTTTCCAAACGGAACACTCCAAAAGGAACTTTCCAAACGGAACTTTCCAAACGGAACACTCAGAATGGAACATTCCATACGGAACACGCCGATCGGAACATTCTGGAGCTAATACTGCGGACCGAACATTCCAAACGGAACTTTTCAAATGGAACTTTCCGAATGGAACATTCCGAACCGAACATTCCGAACATTCTGAATGGAACATTGTGGACCAAACATTCCGAATGGAACATTCCAAACAGAACACTCTGAACGTAACATTACAAACGGAACTCTCCGAATGGAACTTTCCAAACGGAACACTCCGAACGGAACTTTCCAAACGGAACTTTCCAAACGGAACACTCAGAATGGAACATTCCATACGGAACACGCCGAACGGAACATTTCGGAGCTAATACTGCAGACCGAACATTCCAAACGGAACTTTTCGAATGGAACATTCCGAACAGAACATTCCGAACATTCTGAATGGAACATTGTGGACCAAACATTCCGAATGGAACATTCCAAACGGAACAATCTGAACATAACATTACAAACGGAACTCTCCGAATGGAACTTTCCAAATGGAACTCTCCGAATGGAACTTTCCAAATGGAACACTCCGAACGGAACTTTCCAAATGGAACACTCCGAACGGAACCTTCCAAACGGAACACTCCGAACGGAACCTTCCAAACGGAACACTCCGAATGGAACCTTCCAAACGGAACACTCCGAACGGAACACTCCGAACGGAACTTTCCAAACGGAATACTCCGAACGGAACACTCCGAACGGAACACTCCGAACGGAACACTCCGAACGGAACACTCCGAACGGAACTTTCCAAACGGAACACTCCGAACGGAACTTTCCAAACGGAACACTCCGAACGGAACTTTCCAAACGGAACACTCCGAACGGAACTTTCCAAACGGAACTTTCCAAACGGAACACTCAGAATGGAACATTCCATACGGAACACGCCGAACGGAACATTCCGGAGCTAATACTGCGGACCGAACATTCCAAACGGAACTTTTCAAATGGAACTTTCCGAATGGAACATTCCGAACCGAACATTCCGAACATTCTGAATGGAACATTGTGGACCAAACATTCCGAATGGAACATTCCAAACAGAACACTCTGAACGTAACATTACAAACGGAACTCTCCGAATGGTACTTTCCAAATGGAACTCTCCGAACGGAACTTTCCAAATGGAACTCTCCGAACGGAACCTTCCAAACGGAACTCTCCGAACGGAACCTTCCAAACGGAACACTCCGAACGGAACTTTCCAAACGGAACACTCCGAACGGAACTTTCCAAACGGAACACTCCGAACGGAACTTTCCAAACGGAACACTCCGAACGGAACTTTCCAAACGGAACACTCCGAACGGAACTTTCCAAACGGAACACTCCGAACGGAACTTTCCAAACGGAACACTCCGAACGGAACTTTCCAAACGGAACACTCCGAACGGAACTTTCCAAACGGAACACTCCGAATGGAACTTTCCAAACGGAACTTTCCAAACGGAACACTCAGAATGGAACATTCCATACGGAACACGCCGAACGGAACATTCCGGAGCTAATACTGCGGACCGAACATTCCAAACGGAACTTTTCAAATGGAACTTTCCGAATGGAACATTCCGAACCGAACATTCCGAACATTCTGAATGGAACATTGTGGACCAAACATTCCGAATGGAACATTCCAAACAGAACACTCTGAACGTAACATTACAAACGGAACTCTCCGAATGGAACTTTCCAAACGGAACACTCCGAACGGAACTTTCCAAACGGAACTTTCCAAACGGAACACTCAGAATGGAACATTCCATACGGAACACGCCGAACGGAACATTTCGGAGCTAATACTGCGGACCGAACATTCCAAACGGAACTTTTCAAATGGAACTTTCCGAATGGAACATTCCGAACCGAACATTCCGAACATTCTGAATGGAACATTGTGGACCAAACATTCCGAATGGAACATTCCAAACAGAACACTCTGAACGTAACATTACAAACGGAACTCTCCGAATGGTACTTTCCAAATGGAACTCTCCGAACGGAACTTTCCAAATGGAACTCTCCGAACGGAACCTTCCAAACGGAACTCTCCGAACGGAACCTTCCAAACGGAACACTCCGAACGGAACTTTCCAAACGGAACACTCCGAACGGAACTTTCCAAACGGAACACTCCGAACGGAACTTTCCAAACGGAACACTCCGAACGGAACTTTCCAAACGGAACACTCCGAACGGAACTTTCCAAACGGAACACTCCGAACGGAACTTTCCAAACGGAACACTCCGAACGGAACTTTCCAAACGGAACACTCCGAATGGAACTTTCCAAACGGAACTTTCCAAACGGAACACTCAGAATGGAACATTCCATACGGAACACGCCGAACGGAACATTCCGGAGCTAATACTGCGGACCGAACATTCCAAACGGAACTTTTCAAATGGAACTTTCCGAATGGAACATTCCGAACCGAACATTCCGAACATTCTGAATGGAACATTGTGGACCAAACATTCCGAATGGAACATTCCAAACAGAACACTCTGAACGTAACATTACAAACGGAACTCTCCGAATGGAACTTTCCAAACGGAACACTCCGAACGGAACTTTCCAAATGGAACTCTCCGAACGGAACTTTCCAAATGGAACTCTCCGAACGGAACTTTCCAAATGGAACTCTCCGAACGGAACCTTCCAAACGGAACACTCCGAACGGATCCTTCCAAACGTAACACTCCGAATGGAACCTTCCAAACGGAACACTCCGAACGGAACACTCCGAACGGAACTTTCCAAACGGAACACTCCGAACGGAACCTTCCAAACGGAACACTCCGAACGGAACACTCCGAACGGAACACTCCGAACGGAACACTCCGAACGGAACTTTCCGAACGGAACACTCCGAACGGAACACTCCGAACGGAACACTCCGAACGGAACACTCCGAACGGAACTTTCCAAACGGAACACTCCGAACGGAACTTTCCAAACGGAACACTCCGAACGGAACTTTCCAAACGGAACACTCCGAACGGAACTTTCCAAACGGAACACTCCGAAAGTAACTTTCCAAACGGAACACTCCGAACGGAACTTTCCAAACGGAACACTCCGAATGGAACTTTCCAAACGGAACACTCCGAATGGAACTTTCCAAACGGAACACTCCGAACGGAACACTCAGAATGGAACATTCCATACGGAACACTCAGAATGGAACATTCCATACGGAACACTCAGAATTTAACATTCCATACGGAACACTCAGAATGGAACATTCCATACGGAACACTCCTAATGGAACATTCCGGAGCTAACACTCCGGCCGAACATTCCAAATGGAACTTTTGAAATTGAACATTCCGAATGGAACATCCTGAACCAAACATTCTGAATGGGACATTGTGGACCGAACATTCTGAATGGAACATTCCAATCAGAACACTCCTAACGGAATTTTCCGAACGCAACACTCCGAACACAACATTCAGGACCTAACACTCCGGACCGAACATTCCATATGGAACATTCCAAACGGAACTTTTAAAATGGAACATTCCAAATGGAACATTCCAAATGGAACTTTTCAAATGGAACACTCCAAATGGATCATTCCGAACCAAACATTCTGAATGGAATTTTCGAAACGGAACACTCCGAAAGGAAGTTTCCAAATGGAACACTCCGAACGGAACACTCCGAACGGAACTTTCCAAACGGAACACTCTGAATGGAACATTCCAAATGGAACACTCCAAAAGGAACACTCCGAACGGAACTTTCCAAATGGAACACTCCGAACGGAACTTTCCAAACGGAACACTCCGAATGGAACCTTCCAAACGGAACACTCCGAATGGAACCTTCCAAACGGAACACTCCAAAAGGAACACTCCAAATGGAACATTCCAAATGGAACATTCCGAATGGAACTTTTCAAATGGAACACTCTGAATGGATCATTAGGAACCGACCATTCCGAATAGTACATTCTAAAAGGAACACTCCGAATGGAACCTTCCAAATGAAACACTCCAAACGGAAACTTCCAAACGGAATACTCCGAACGTAACTTTCCAAACGGAACACTCTGAATGGAACATTCCAAATGGAACACTCTGAATTGAACATTCCAAACCTAACACTCCAAATTGAACTTTCCATACGGAACACGCCGAACGGAACATTCCGGAGCTAATACTCTGGACCAAACATTCCAAACGGATCTTTTCAAATGGAACGTTCCGAATGGAACATTCCGAACCGAACATTCCGAACATTCTGAATGGAACATTGTGGACCAAACATTCCGAATGGAACATTCCAAACAGAACACTCTGAACGTAACATTACAAACGGAACTCTCTGAATGGAACTTTCCAAACGGAACACTACGAACGGAACACTCAGAATGGAACACTACGAACGGAACACTCCGAACGGAACATTCCAAATGGAACTTTTGAAAATGAACATTCCGAATGGAACATCCCGAGCCAAACATTCTGAATGGAACATTGTGGACAGAACATTCTGAATGGAACATTCCAATCTGAACACTCCTAACGGAATTTTCCGAACGCAACACTCCGAACACAACATTCAGGACCTAACACTCCGGACCGAACATTCCAAATAGAACATTCCAAACAGAACTTTTAAAATAGAACATTCCAAATGGAACTTTTCAAATGGAACACTCGGAACGGATCATTCCGAACCAAACATTCTGAATGGAACTTTCCAAACGGAAAACTCCGAACGGAACTTTCCAAATGGAACACTCCGAACGTAACTTTCCAAACGGAAGACTCCAAACGTAACTTTCCAAACGGAACACTCAGAATGGAACATTCCAAATGGAACACTCCAAAAGGAACACTCCGAACGGAACTTTCCAAACGGAACACTCCGAACGGAACTTTCCAAACGGAACACTCCGAATGGAACACTCCGAACGGAACCTTCCAAACGGAACACTCCGAACGGAACTTTCCAAACGGAACACTCCAAAAGGAACACTCCAAATGGAACATTCCAAATGGAACATTCCGAATGGAACTTTTCAAATGGAACACTCTGAATGGATCATTAGGAACCGAACATTCTGAATAGTACATTCTAAAAGGAACACTCCGAATGGAACCTTCCAAATGGAACACTCAAAACGGAAACTTCCAAACGGAATACTCCGTACGTAACTTTCCAAACGGAACACTCTGAATGGAACATTCCAAATGGAACACTCTGAATTGAACATTCCAAACGGAACACTCCAAATTGAACTTTCCATACGGAACACTCCGAACGGAACATTCCGGAGCTAATACTCCGGACCGAACATTCCAAACGGAACTTTTCAAATGGAACGTTCCGAATGGAACATTCCGAACCGAACATTCCGAACATTCTGAATGGAACATTGTGGACCAAACATTCCGAATGGAACATTCCAAACGGAACTCTCCGAACGGAACATTCCAAACGGAACTCTCCGAACGGAACTCTCCGAACGGAACCTTCCGAACGGAACTCTCCGAACGGAACCTTCCGAACGGAACTCTCCGAACGGAACCTTCCGAACGGAACTCTCCGAACGGAACCTTCCGAACGGAACCTTCCGAACGGAACTCTCCGAACGGAACCTTCCGAACGGAACCTTCCGAACGGAGCTCTCCGAACGGAACCTTCCGAACGGATCTCTCCGAACGGAAACTTCCGAACGGATCTCTCCGAACGGAACCTTCCGAACGGATCTCTCCGAACGGAACCTTCCGAACGGAGCTCTCCGAACGGAACCTTCCGAACGGAGCTCTCCGAACGGAACCTTCCGAACGGAGCTCTCCGAACGGAACCTTCCGAACGGAGCTCTCCGAACGGAACCTTCCGAACGGAGCTCTCCGAACGGAACCTTCCGAACGGAGCTCTCCGAGCGGAACTTTCCGAACGGAGCTCTCCGAGCGGAACCTTCCGAACGGAGCTCTCCGAACGGAACCTTCCGAACGGAACACTCCGAATGGAACTTTTCAAATGGAACACTCCGAATGGATCATTAGGAACCGAACATTCCGAATAGTACATTCTAAATGGAACACTCTGAACGTAACATTCCAAACGGAACATTCCGAATGGAACTTACCGAACATTCTGAATGGAACATTGGTGACCGAACATTCCGATTGGTACATTAAAAACGAAACAATCTGAACGTAACATTCCAAACGAAACACTCCGAACGGAACTTTCCAAATGGAACACTCCGAACGGAACTTTCCAAACGGAACACTCCGAACGGAACTTTCCAAACGGAATACTCCGAATGGAACTTTCCAAACGGAACACTCCAAAAGGAACTTTCCAAACGGAACTTTCCAAACGGAACACTCAGAATGGAACATTCCATACGGAACACGCCGATCGGAACATTCTGGAGCTAATACTGCGGACCGAACATTCCAAACGGAACTTTTCAAATGGAACTTTCCGAATGGAACATTCCGAACCGAACATTCCGAACATTCTGAATGGAACATTGTGGACCAAACATTCCGAATGGAACATTCCAAACAGAACACTCTGAACGTAACATTACAAACGGAACTCTCCGAATGGAACTTTCCAAACGGAACACTCCGAACGGAACTTTCCAAACGGAACTTTCCAAACGGAACACTCAGAATGGAACATTCCATACGGAACACGCCGAACGGAACATTTCGGAGCTAATACTGCAGACCGAACATTCCAAACGGAACTTTTCGAATGGAACATTCCGAACAGAACATTCCGAACATTCTGAATGGAACATTGTGGACCAAACATTCCGAATGGAACATTCCAAACGGAACAATCTGAACATAACATTACAAACGGAACTCTCCGAATGGAACTTTCCAAATGGAACTCTCCGAATGGAACTTTCCAAATGGAACACTCCGAACGGAACTTTCCAAATGGAACACTCCGAACGGAACCTTCCAAACGGAACACTCCGAACGGAACCTTCCAAACGGAACACTCCGAATGGAACCTTCCAAACGGAACACTCCGAACGGAACACTCCGAACGGAACTTTCCAAACGGAATACTCCGAACGGAACACTCCGAACGGAACACTCCGAACGGAACACTCCGAACGGAACACTCCGAACGGAACTTTCCAAACGGAACACTCCGAACGGAACTTTCCAAACGGAACACTCCGAACGGAACTTTCCAAACGGAACTTTCCAAACGGAACACTCAGAATGGAACATTCCATACGGAACACGCCGAACGGAACATTCCGGAGCTAATACTGCGGACCGAACATTCCAAACGGAACTTTTCAAATGGAACTTTCCGAATGGAACATTCCGAACCGAACATTCCGAACATTCTGAATGGAACATTGTGGACCAAACATTCCGAATGGAACATTCCAAACAGAACACTCTGAACGTAACATTACAAACGGAACTCTCCGAATGGTACTTTCCAAATGGAACTCTCCGAACGGAACTTTCCAAATGGAACTCTCCGAACGGAACCTTCCAAACGGAACTCTCCGAACGGAACCTTCCAAACGGAACACTCCGAACGGAACTTTCCAAACGGAACACTCCGAACGGAACTTTCCAAACGGAACACTCCGAACGGAACTTTCCAAACGGAACACTCCGAACGGAACTTTCCAAACGGAACACTCCGAACGGAACTTTCCAAACGGAACACTCCGAACGGAACTTTCCAAACGGAACACTCCGAACGGAACTTTCCAAACGGAACACTCCGAACGGAACTTTCCAAACGGAACACTCCGAATGGAACTTTCCAAACGGAACTTTCCAAACGGAACACTCAGAATGGAACATTCCATACGGAACACGCCGAACGGAACATTCCGGAGCTAATACTGCGGACCGAACATTCCAAACGGAACTTTTCAAATGGAACTTTCCGAATGGAACATTCCGAACCGAACATTCCGAACATTCTGAATGGAACATTGTGGACCAAACATTCCGAATGGAACATTCCAAACAGAACACTCTGAACGTAACATTACAAACGGAACTCTCCGAATGGAACTTTCCAAACGGAACACTCCGAACGGAACTTTCCAAACGGAACTTTCCAAACGGAACACTCAGAATGGAACATTCCATACGGAACACGCCGAACGGAACATTTCGGAGCTAATACTGCGGACCGAACATTCCAAACGGAACTTTTCAAATGGAACTTTCCGAATGGAACATTCCGAACCGAACATTCCGAACATTCTGAATGGAACATTGTGGACCAAACATTCCGAATGGAACATTCCAAACAGAACACTCTGAACGTAACATTACAAACGGAACTCTCCGAATGGAACTTTCCAAACGGAACACTCCGAACGGAACTTTCCAAACGGAACTTTCCAAACGGAACACTCAGAATGGAACATTCCATACGGAACACGCCGAACGGAACATTTCGGAGCTAATACTGCGGACCGAACATTCCAAACGGAACTTTTCAAATGGAACTTTCCGAATGGAACATTCCGAACCGAACATTCCGAACATTCTGAATGGAACATTGTGGACCAAACATTCCGAATGGAACATTCCAAACGGAACAATCTGAACATAACATTACAAACGGAACTCTCCGAATGGAACTTTCCAAATGGAACTCTCCGAACGGAACTTTCCAAATGGAACTCTCCGAACGGAACTTTCCAAATGGAACTCTCCGAACGGAACCTTCCAAACGGAACACTCCGAACGGATCCTTCCAAACGTAACACTCCGAATGGAACCTTCCAAACGGAACACTCCGAACGGAACACTCCGAACGGAACTTTCCAAACGGAACACTCCGAACGGAACCTTCCAAACGGAACACTCCGAACGGAACACCCCGAACGGAACACTCCGAACGGAACACTCCGAACGGAACACTCCGAACGGAACACTCCGAACGGAACACTCCGAACGGAACTTTCCAAACGGAACACTCCGAACGGAACTTTCCAAACGGAACACTCCGAACGGAACTTTCCAAACGGAACACTCCGAACGGAACTTTCCAAACGGAACACTCCGAAAGTAACTTTCCAAACGGAACACTCCGAACGGAACTTTCCAAACGGAACACTCCGAATGGAACTTTCCAAACGGAACACTCCGAATGGAACTTTCCAAACGGAACACTCCGAACGGAACACTCAGAATGGAACATTCCATACGGAACACTCAGAATGGAACATTCCATACGGAACACTCAGAATTTAACATTCCATACGGAACACTCAGAATGGAACATTCCATACGGAACACTCCTAATGGAACATTCCGGAGCTAACACTCCGGCCGAACATTCCAAATGGAACTTTTGAAATTGAACATTCCGAATGGAACATCCTGAACCAAACATTCTGAATGGGACATTGTGGACCGAACATTCTGAATGGAACATTCCAATCAGAACACTCCTAACGGAATTTTCCGAACGCAACACTCCGAACACAACATTCAGGACCTAACACTCCGGACCGAACATTCCATATGGAACATTCCAAACGGAACTTTTAAAATGGAACATTCCAAATGGAACATTCCAAATGGAACTTTTCAAATGGAACACTCCAAATGGATCATTCCGAACCAAACATTCTGAATGGAATTTTCGAAACGGAACACTCCGAAAGGAAGTTTCCAAATGGAACACTCCGAACGGAACACTCCGAACGGAACTTTCCAAACGGAACACTCTGAATGGAACATTCCAAATGGAACACTCCAAAAGGAACACTCCGAACGGAACTTTCCAAATGGAACACTCCGAACGGAACTTTCCAAACGGAACACTCCGAACGGAACCTTCCAAACGGAACACTCCGAATGGAACCTTCCAAACGGAACACTCCAAAAGGAACACTCCAAATGGAACATTCCAAATGGAACATTCCGAATGGAACTTTTCAAATGGAACACTCTGAATGGATCATTAGGAACCGACCATTCCGAATAGTACATTCTAAAAGGAACACTCCGAATGGAACCTTCCAAATGAAACACTCCAAACGGAAACTTCCAAACGGAATACTCCGAACGTAACTTTCCAAACGGAACACTCTGAATGGAACATTCCAAATGGAACACTCTGAATTGAACATTCCAAACCTAACACTCCAAATTGAACTTTCCATACGGAACACGCCGAACGGAACATTCCGGAGCTAATACTCTGGACCAAACATTCCAAACGGATCTTTTCAAATGGAACGTTCCGAATGGAACATTCCGAACCGAACATTCCGAACATTCTGAATGGAACATTGTGGACCAAACATTCCGAATGGAACATTCCAAACAGAACACTCTGAACGTAACATTACAAACGGAACTCTCTGAATGGAACTTTCCAAACGGAACACTACGAACGGAACACTCAGAATGGAACACTACGAACGGAACACTCCGAACGGAACATTCCAAATGGAACTTTTGAAAATGAACATTCCGAATGGAACATCCCGAGCCAAACATTCTGAATGGAACATTGTGGACAGAACATTCTGAATGGAACATTCCAATCTGAACACTCCTAACGGAATTTTCCGAACGCAACACTCCGAACACAACATTCAGGACCTAACACTCCGGACCGAACATTCCAAATAGAACATTCCAAACAGAACTTTTAAAATAGAACATTCCAAATGGAACTTTTCAAATGGAACACTCGGAACGGATCATTCCGAACCAAACATTCTGAATGGAACTTTCCAAACGGAAAACTCCGAACGGAACTTTCCAAATGGAACACTCCGAACGTAACTTTCCAAACGGAAGACTCCAAACGTAACTTTCCAAACGGAACACTCAGAATGGAACATTCCAAATGGAACACTCCAAAAGGAACACTCCGAACGGAACTTTCCAAACGGAACACTCCGAACGGAACTTTCCAAACGGAACACTCCGAATGGAACACTCCGAACGGAACCTTCCAAACGGAACACTCCGAACGGAACTTTCCAAACGGAACACTCCAAAAGGAACACTCCAAATGGAACATTCCAAATGGAACATTCCGAATGGAACTTTTCAAATGGAACACTCTGAATGGATCATTAGGAACCGAACATTCTGAATAGTACATTCTAAAAGGAACACTCCGAATGGAACCTTCCAAATGGAACACTCAAAACGGAAACTTCCAAACGGAATACTCCGTACGTAACTTTCCAAACGGAACACTCTGAATGGAACATTCCAAATGGAACACTCTGAATTGAACATTCCAAACGGAACACTCCAAATTGAACTTTCCATACGGAACACTCCGAACGGAACATTCCGGAGCTAATACTCCGGACCGAACATTCCAAACGGAACTTTTCAAATGGAACGTTCCGAATGGAACATTCCGAACCGAACATTCCGAACATTCTGAATGGAACATTGTGGACCAAACATTCCGAATGGAACATTCCAAACGGAACTCTCCGAACGGAACATTCCAAACGGAACTCTCCGAACGGAACTCTCCGAACGGAACCTTCCGAACGGAACTCTCCGAACGGAACCTTCCGAACGGAACTCTCCGAACGGAACCTTCCGAACGGAACTCTCCGAACGGAACCTTCCGAACGGAACCTTCCGAACGGAACTCTCCGAACGGAACCTTCCGAACGGAACCTTCCGAACGGAGCTCTCCGAACGGAACCTTCCGAACGGATCTCTCCGAACGGAAACTTCCGAACGGATCTCTCCGAACGGAACCTTCCGAACGGATCTCTCCGAACGGAACCTTCCGAACGGATCTCTCCGAACGGAACCTTCCGAACGGAGCTCTCCGAACGGAACCTTCCGAACGGAGCTCTCCGAACGGAACCTTCCGAACGGAGCTCTCCGAACGGAACCTTCCGAACGGAGCTCTCCGAACGGAACCTTCCGAACGGAGCTCTCCGAGCGGAACTTTCCGAACGGAGCTCTCCGAGCGGAACCTTCCGAACGGAGCTCTCCGAACGGAACCTTCCGAACGGAACACTCCGAATGGAACTTTTCAAATGGAACACTCCGAATGGATCATTAGGAACCGAACATTCCGAATAGTACATTCTAAATGGAACACTCTGAACGTAACATTCCAAACGGAACATTCCGAATGGAACTTACCGAACATTCTGAATGGAACATTGGTGACCGAACATTCCGATTGGTACATTCCAAACGAAACAATCTGAACGTAACATTCCAAACGAAACACTCCGAACGGAACTTTCCAAATGAAACACTCCGAACGGAACTTTCCAAATGGAACAGTCCAAAAGGAACATTCCAAATGGAACATTCCAAACGGAACTTTTCAAATGGAACATTTCGAATGGAACATTCTGAACCGAACCTTCCGAATGGAACTTTCCGAACATTCTGAATGGAATATTGTAGACCAAACATTTCGAAAGAAACATTCCAAATGGAACACTCTGAACGGAACTTTCCAAATGGAACACTCTGAACGGAACTTTCCAAATGGAACACTCCGAATGGATCATTCCGAAAGAAATGCTCTGAATTATCCAAACAGAACACTCCGAACAGAACTTTCCAAACGGAACACTCTGAATTGAACTTTCCAAACGGAACACTCAGACCGGAACTTTCAAAACGGAGGAAGATTCCTTCCTCCTGCCGGACCCCACGAGGCTTGGCGTTCCTTCCTCCTGCCGGACTCCACGAGGCTTGGCGTTCCTTCCTCCTGCCGGACCCCACGAGGCTTGGCCTTCCTTCCTCCTGCCGGACCCCACGAGGCTTGGCGTTCCTTCCTCCTGCCAGACCCCACGAGGCTTGGCGTTCCTTCCTCCTGCCGGACCCCACGAGGCTTGGCATTCCTTCCTCCTGCCGGACCCCACGAGGCTTTTCCAGTTGTTTTCTCAGGTGTGGGACAGGACTTCGCTAACTAATGAACCAAGGTTGTACCAAGTATTATTAACTTTCTCATTTAGTCTTATTTTATTTCAATTCTTGTGTCTGTCCTTGGTTCCCTTTTCTTGTTTCCCCTGGAACTATATTTGGGGCCCTTCAACTTTATTTGGGCAATGTCCCCCAGAAGTTTTGTATGTGAAATTTTTGTGCTTTTAAATTGCCTCTCTCTTAAATGGTATCTTTAAATTTTTGTACAGCCTCTTGGATCCCTCTGCTGCCCTTTGATTTCCCGCAGATCAGCTCGACAGATGTTTCCATAGTAGTCTCTTTCCACATGTTTCATGTTTCTGCTGCTTGTTTGCTGTAGCTGCCACTTGAAGCCCTCATGCTAAATATGCTAAATAAAATAAATGTGTGGTTTTGTGGGGCGGGTGGGGCAGCGAGTGGGGCTATCTATGCACAGCATTTAGGCCCTGGCCGGATGGAGTTGTGGTGTCAAGTGGGGCCAGGGCAGCAAACTGATTTTCTACAGAGCAGACATCCAAAAGCAAGAGAAACGGCACAGAGGAAGCTGAGAGGCTAGAGATTGCCAGACGCTCCCCAGCTCTTGTTGGATTACAGCTCCCATCATCCCCAGCTTCTCTTGTTCAGGACTACAGCTCCCATCACCCCCTGCCATAAAGCTTGGCTGGGGATGATAGAAGCTGTCCTCCAATCACCCCCAGCCACCATGTATTGTGGCATGAGTTGATGGGAGTTCAACAACAGCTAGAGAACCTCAGGCTGGCCACACCTGCAATAACAAATACAGTCCCCTGATGTAAATCCAGATCTTCTTATGAAGAGAACCATCACGTTTTGAGCAACGGCTTGTTGGGGGGGGGGGGATAAATAAATCAACATGAAAACCAGGCAGTTGAAACAGAGGGTCGTGAAGAAAACACCACTTAAGTAGCTCACACTTGTTTCCTTTTCCTTCTCTCTCCGCTATACCAGCAAAAAAGAGCTTCCCTTTCAACATCTAACAAAGGATCCCGTCCTGCTTCTGACGCACTGTTATCAACACGAGTGCTGAGGTTGGCCCAGCCGGGTAAATATGCATTGACATAATGACAAATCTCTCCGGTGGCTGAGGGGAATGGTGGGCCCTAGAGAAGGCAGGAAGAGGCTGAGGAGAGCAACCCCACAGCAGATGCCCATTTCCTTTCTGGCTAGGTTTGCAAAAGCCTCGTGTACACTCAAGGTCAAAAGGCTTTGGCAAAGAGGGGGCATAGTTTCCCGGGAAACGACTTCACCCCAGAAGTGGAATCCCACACCTTAGTTTACAGAGCTCCCTTCAAACTAGTTACTGAAGTTGCAGCCCAGGTTTGCACCCGTTCCATCTCTTGATTCCGAGTCTGGGTGCCCGACCTCCCCTCCTTCCCCTGGCTCTGCATCCAGTGTGGGGTGCAAATGTCACATTCAGTCCTGGCAGGGTGCAAGAAACAAGGCTGGGCCCCACAGTGAACCAGTCTGTAGGGCCAAGCGAGGGGGCAGAGGGTGCGCTAGTGAAAGCGATCCCCACCCTCTCTTGGCCTTCTGCAGGGACACCTCGGCATCCACTCACCCCCCTCAGGTGACAGTGTGGGATTAGCCGGTCGCCATTTGGGGCCGAGTAGGAATTTTCCCCATCCACCCGGATTGGCTTGGAGGTGGCTGGTTCTTTGCCCACTCTGCACTGTTGCACTGGAAGGGATTTCTGATCTGGCGGATGTTAGGAGTGGTGCCGCTAAATAGTGTAGCCCCTTGGTCACCATGGCAGGTCCGGGGGGGGGGATGCAGTGCCCCACCCCATTGGTGGCAGGTGCGATTTCCCCCAGCTGCATGGCAGTTCTCTGCTAAAATGAGTCAATAAAGTGATGGCCGTAGTTTCAACCCATTTCCTGTGTGCTGTCGTTTATTTCTGGGTATGGGTGCAAAGGGACTTCAGAGCACAGAACGCTTGCAAGAGCTTCTCAGGTAGCATTGAGTGTGATTTATAGATCCACAAAGGCAAGCTTTACAAAGAGGCAGAATCCGAAATTCAGGAGAAGCATGAGTTGCTCCTTCTGCTCTAGCCAGGTCTTCTGCTCCTCCAACCCCACAAATGGGAGTCTGGTTTATACTCACACAATCAAGTGGCAAAGCTCTGCATAGACTGTATCACTTCAGACTGCAAGTGGAAGGTAGGGTTTTTAAATGCTCTCCCTCATAATAGTTAAAAAAAAAAATATATATAGCATGTTTGGAACAAGTGTTCAACTCAGGGGTGCAAACAGAGGAAAAGCTTAAGGAGCATCTCATTAATTTTATTTTGTGGATAGGTATGGGCTATTAAAGGCACAGTGGGGAAGTAACTTGCCTAGGGAGCAAGAGGCTGCTGGTTCAAATCCCTGCTTGTATATTTCCCAGACTATGGGAAACACCGATATCAGGCAGATATAGGAAGATGCTGAAAGGCATCATCTCATACTGCCGGGAGATGGCAATGGTCAACCCCTTCCCTATTCTACCAAAGACAACCACATGGCTCTGTGGTCGCCAGGAGTTGGCAGGTGGTGTGATAAAATGCAGGAGAAACTGCTCAATTGGTTAAGAGCGATGTGCACTCTTGGTTCAGTCTAACCCTTTCCCTTCAGAGCTATTTTTCGATGTGCAGGGATCTTCTGTGGGGAGGGATGCACAAATCACACATCTGCAGCTTGAAGTGATACAATCCAGGAAAAGGTTACTCGTTGATTTGCTGAATGTTTCAAGTATTGTCAGCAGTCTGTCTGTGAGCACAGCAAAAAGAGAGAATCTGGTGTTTAGTAGGTGCCAGCATGAATTTGTCAGACTGGAGTAATCTCTCCTCCTCTTTTAACAGAGTTACTAGTTTAGTAGAGGACAGGGATGCTGTGGACAAAGTGTGCCTTGATTTCTGCAAAGCATTTGACTCAGTCCCCACAATATCCTCCTTGACCTCTGTGGAGAATGGGGCCAAAAACTCCATGTTGTAGGTTTGCTTGGTCTTTATTTTGATTTATATTTAAAATGGCTGTCCATTCCCCATTTGCGTTGCTGGAGTAGATGAAACCTTGACCTTTTCTCTACCCCAGGGTTGTTTTTCTGGCTGGTGTTCATCCCTGCCCCACCCCCACCCCTAAGTTCTGGTTTGTGTTTGCCCTGATTGGCTAATGCAGGGCGCTTTCCAGATTACACTCTGAAATTATGCAGGGATTGCGGTGTCACAACACAGGAAGTATGGAAGCACATTGAGCAGATCAGACATTGTTGTAGGGTTTAATCTGGAAAGCGCCCTCAGGAGGTGGGCAGAGTTCCAGGGATTAAAAGGGGAGGTTGGAACAATTTAGGGAGCAGGAGAGCAGTTGGAGGAGCTGAATCGCAAAGAAGAGAGCTGAAGATCACACAGAGGAGCCGGATCCCTCTTGGAGCAGCTGGAGGAACAGACAGCAGCAGCAGGACCAGACAAGGCAGCGCTGAGCAGAGAGGGAGAGAGACAGGCTTGCAGGGAAGCCAAGTGGGCTGACTAAGAGCTGCTGGTGAGGTGCCTGTTAGGGCCAGCGTGGAGTGTCCAATAATCGCTGGATGGGCTTATCTCTTCTTCTTCTTCTTCTTCTTCTTCTTCTTCTTCTTCTTCTTCTTTGCTCTTATGGTTGTTAAACATAGCTTTTGCAATGTTCAAATTGGTATTTTCCCCTCTCAAGTAAAGATTTCACCTCTTGATTAAATTCTGGTGTAGTCTCTGTCTGTGTTCTCCACCCCAGGCTTAAATGCCACACCACCCTGCCTAGATTGAGTGAGAGACGGAAGGTTGATGGGCTGCCAAGTGGAGAGAGCCAGGAAACATAAGGAATTCCACTTGGGGTCAGCAGCAGTAAAGCTGGTCAAATCATGGGGCTGGTTGAGACCAGACCGTGACAATCTCTCTCATAATCTGATCTATTTAACCTAACTAGCCTTTGCCTGCTGCTGCTTCTACAATTATACTGGATTCTCTGGATAAAGCAGAGTGCAGCAAAATCCCCTCTAAAGTTTCCCTGAGAATTACTTGCCGCTTTCTGTAACAATTCTCTCTTTCAAAAACGGAAGACCAGAATGGGCGAGGTCTATTGGTATAAAATAGCACATGGTTTCCATAGATGGTGTGTGTCTGCCATCAGGAAGCATTCATGGCTCTAGTCTGGAGAGTGCCTTCAATAGGTGGAAAGGGAAAACACATCCACTCACCCATTTCATTCCACCATTAGTGGAGATGGTTTTGTCTCTATGGTACAGTAAATACTAATAACTAATAACTTACTCCAGAGCAAGTGCACATAATGACATTCGTACCTGTAAGCCTAAAATTAATACCACAATTAGTGAAGAAGCTCTTGAAAGTTAGTTGGGTGGTAGAGCACACATTTTCATGTCCGAGGTAGCTTTAGACTTCAGTGTCTCCAATTCTGCACTCTCTCCAGGCCCATAAAAGTACGGAGGCACCTTCAGATGTGATATTGTGCATATTTTTCAGTGTTGAGAGCCAGTGTGGTGTAGTGGTTAGGGTGCTAGACTAGGACTGGGGAGACAAAGTTTAAATTCCTGTGCAGCTGTGAAGTTCAGTGGGTGTACCTTCCAGGCTCGTTGTGAGGACAGACATAACATGTACTCTGCTCTGGGATCCTTGGAGGAAAGCCGGAGGTGGGGGTATCAAAGTAAAAACATTTGCCCATCTTATCCATCTAATGTTGTATACCTACAACAGCCCTGTAAGATAGTTTAGTATATTGCCAGTTGGGGGAGCCAGGGCTAGTGGACAATGGGCTGCTTCATGACTGAGTGGAGATTGGAGCCAAGCAGTGTTCCCTCGAAGAGGGATTCCCAGATGTTGTTGACTACAACTCCCAGAATCCCCAAGCAAAAGCCATTGCAGCTGGGGATTCTGGGAGTTGGAGTTATCAACATCTGGAAATCCCTCTTAGAGGGAACACTGCAGCCAAGGGTTTTTAGCTTGTGGTTGGAACCACTACGCTGCACCAATTCTTCTGCTTGGGGCCTGATTAGTACCTGGATCATCTGAGAAGCCCGTGCATGTTGCTCCAAGCTCTGAAGAGGTGGTCTGTTTTGGTATTCATTCAAGACTGAAAGAAGACAGCACGTAGCAAGCATAGGATGAAAGAAGTCCTGTGGAATGTGCAGGGCTTTGGGGAGTAGTGAGGGGGAAGGGAGGCAGGCCAAAGCTTAGGCTCGATTTGAAGTGATTCCATCAAACAGGGCCAAAGTAGATTGGATTGCTCCCCTGAAGCATCAAACTGAATTGAGAACACATCTGAAGCACCAAGGTGATCCCCAAATCAAATCAGTGCTGATTTACTTGGCCCTGCTATCTAGCCCAGCATCCTGTTGCCCACAATGACCAAACAGAAGTCTACAAGCAGGAGGGAGAGGCCATATGCTATCTCTAGGCTCAGTAGGGTGCTGAATGGCAGTTGTGGGGAGAAACAGTGGAAGAAGGGAGGTATGCCTTCAAGACCAA
Organism: Hemicordylus capensis; assembly: GCF_027244095.1. Lineage (NCBI taxonomy): Eukaryota > Metazoa > Chordata > Lepidosauria > Squamata > Cordylidae > Hemicordylus > Hemicordylus capensis. Next base: position 163,225,819 of record NC_069658.1, read on the forward strand.
TATCCACGGATAGATGTGTCCTCCATGAATTTGTCTAATCCTGTTTTAAAGCCATCTAAACTAGAGACCATCAATACACCTTGTGGCAGCAAATTCCAAAGACTGATTAAGTGCTGCTGTGTGCATGAATACAGGGAAACCTCGCTATCTGCAGATCCAACACCCATGCTTTTGTGTCTCTGCTGTCAAGTCATTGACAGCCGACCTCGGCTTACGTAGGGAAAAAAGGTGAAGAATGGGTTTATTTTGCATGTTCAGGGTGGCTGGAAACGATCTCCAAAGTCATTTCCGGCTGCCACTTTGGGAGTAGGGGCCATTTTGTAGCTCTTTTTTAAAAAGAAGACAAATGACCATTTTGGGACTAGCGGAGGTATGGGGGTGGCGGTTTCCCTGGAAGGCTGAAGACTTTGATAGGGCACTTACTTTTGCTATTTCCCCTCATTTCCTCCCATTTTTGCCCTTTCCCTAGCCTCCAGGAACCTAAGCCCCGGATTCCCAATGCCACAATACCCTGCTATCTGTGGTTCCAATATCCACGGTCTGTGGAGAATGGAACCCCTGTGGATAATGGGGTTCACCTGGAAGTCCTTTTGTCTGTCCTGAATCGTATGCCGATCTGTTTCATTCAATGACTCCTGATCATTTTTTTTTTAAGTCCAGCAGGCGGGGCAGGCAGGGCACGTGCCCCGGGTGCCACCCCGGCGGGTCATGTGGCGGGGTGCCAAAAAGTGGCATCCCCTCCCGCCCGCCCCCCCCCCGGATCGCCCACCGAGTTAAATTATATTAAAGCCTCACCTGGGGGATGGCTAAAAACAGGGGACAGGGCTGAGGAGATAAGGAAGCTAAAGGACAGGCAGCCCGCAGGCAAGGAGGCTGAAGGAAGGGGGTATAGCAGACAGTGAACTAAGGGCCGAACTACGTGTAGCGGCATGAGTTTTGGGTGGTATATAAGTCTGGTAAATAAATAAATGTGACAACAAGCACGTGATTAGCCCTTGTGTGCCAGCTGTACAGCAGGGAAGGGGAGTCTGGCCTGGGGCCATGGTGTGTGGGACAGGGCTGAACTCTTTGCCGCTGCCACAGTTCCCATCCAGATCAGGCCCTCCATAAGGCTGCTCTTTGCCCTGGGAAAGAAGTTCCCATTGGCTTCAGGTGGATGATCTTCATTGGGACTGTAGCGTGAAGGGAAATGGTTACGTATCCCCTTGCTGGACATCACTGTCCTGATTCTGGGCACCCTGTCAGATACTGTGTTAACTTTTAAAACAACAACAACAATTGTGGGGCCATACGGTGCAATACATTGACGCTCACACAAACATGGCCCTAAAAGCATAGGCTGTGAACTCAGAAATTCTCAGTCATAGCTAAGTTGAGATTTGGACTTACTGGTTGGCCTCCTAAGATAGTAGTTTAGATTCATTTAGCTTCCAGTCCCCATCTGCAATATCAAGAGTATTGAATAATAATGCTGATTATAATCCAAACTGTGCTTTGGATCTCAGAGACTGCTCAGGGCTGAATATCACATACTTCCTCTGCTTGCAAATGCCACCCGCAGTTTGACACAGAAACCGGACAAAGAGCGGTTCTTTCAAAGTTCTGCTTTAATAACCGGAATCTGATGGAGGATGGTTGTTGTAGGGTCACTGGGAGAAGTTCTTTAAAACGGTCAAAGTGTTAAAACAATACTAGTTAAAGTGAAATAACTTGTCCCAAAACCCATCTCTGTTGATCAGGCAAAATAAAAGAAGAAAGGCAGCACAGGAAGGTCTTTTATTGTCACAAGCACACTTGTAGTCGCAAGTGGAGCAAACAAAACCATGATCTACGACAGATCATCATTCTCGGAACTCTGCTTGTTTTTTCAGTAAGATTGCTTAAATCTTAAATCGTGAAGCACCAATGTGTGAAGCAGAGAAGTGTGAAAGAACAAGGAGAGAGGAGAGGAGAGCTGGTCTTGTGGTAGCAAGCATGACTTATCCTGTTAGCTAAGCAGGGTCTGCCCTGGTTGCATATGAATGGCAGACTAGAAGTGTGAGCACTGTAAAATATTCCCCTCAGGGGATGGAGGTGCTCTGGGAAGAGCACAAGGTTCCAACTTCCAAGTTCCCTCCCTGGCTTTTCAAGATAGGGCTGGAAGAGAGATTCCTGCCTGCAACCTTGGAGAAGCCGCTGCCAGTCTGTGAAGACAATACTGAAGCTAGATAGGTCAATGGTCTGACTCAGTATATAGCAGCTTCCTATGTTCCTATGTAACAAGTGACACAAAACTAAATGGCCATTCATTCTCAATTGATTTATTAATCATCAGCTTGGAGAACCTCCAGCTCTCGGCAGCTGCTAGATGTGATGGGCTTAGTGCTACCATGTGTGTCCAGGCAGGCACTAGATGGCCCGGTCCAGACCTTTCTAAACTGGAACCAGGACCGGCCTTAGGGGTGGGCAAGGCAACTGGTTGCCCAGGGTGTCAACTTTAAGCAAGTGCAAAGAGCTGAGTTTGCACAAGCCACACAACTTGGCAACACTGAAAGACAAACCTGAGGGGTGTGTGTATGTGTGCGTGTGCATGCCAAAAGCACTCCTCTCTCCTCAAAGGCGCTGTGTATGATAGGGCCAGCCCTGCTCAGAGTACAGAGTAGTTAGCTTGTAAATATTTCCAAAAACAAATATGCAACACTCTGCGTGCAGGAGCGTGTATGTGGATGAACTAGGGGGGAAGGAAGAAGTTGGAAGATGCGGCAAGTCGTAAGAGTCTAGGTCAGGGCTGCACAACTCAAATGCCCTAGTGGGCCAGAACCATACACAACTGGGCATGAAAGGACGGAGGTCAAGTTTTAGCACATTACATTAAAATTAAAAATATTGTTAGTTACTTGTGGCCCTATTCCCCCTATCAACAGACCCATAGTTTTAACCAAGAAATAGTGGCCAGAAAATAGGTCCTGTCCCTGCTCAGTCAGTGGGACCCCTGGAGTGCAAACCAGCCCAAAATAAATGCCAAGTCCTCTCCTCTCCCTAAATTGTCGCTTCCAGGCTGCAATGCTAGGCATGCTTACATGGGAGTAAGCCTCACTGGGTACACCATGGAACATATTTCTGAGAAACCATGCATAGGATGGTGCTATAAGGCAGTTTTCAGCTCCTATGTTGCTGCAGGATACCTGGGGGCCAGTAAAATAGTCCCTGCAGGCCGAATCCGGCCACCGGGCCTTATGTTGTGCAAGCCTGGTCTAGGTGGATGCACACACACCTGCCCTCTTGTGCCTTAGCCAGATTGATTTCCAGATGGAAAGGGAGAAGATGTAGACATGCTGCTGACCCAAATGGAACCTCCCCTCCTGGACAATGGCAGAGAAATCCCTGCTGTGAGAAAAACCCATTTTTGTGGTTTTTTGGTCAGTATCCCTGCCCTGCCAGAGCACTACAGACTGCATGTGCAATTCTGTCTTCCCAAGACGTGTCTGAATGGGAGTCTAGACATACCATCCTTGCTTCTCCTTATGCTGTTTAGAACCATATTTCTTTAGGGGCTCCATTTTGTATTGCTATTGCCTTCTTGGCTAAATGCTCTGGAATCTAACATATAGATGAAAATCATAGTCCATTGCCCTCTGCAGCACAGTGGACTATCAAGTTTTCATCTATATCTTAAATGGCAACTTGGATCACATTTTATTTCCCAACTCTGGATTTAGAGAGCCATCCCTTTTATTTGCCATTATGAGGGCATGTTATTCTGAATTATGTTCTCCCACAACTTACCTGGGTGCTCAAATGCATTCCCAGTTATACCTCAGAACGAAAGAACTGTTGGGAATTCTCTCTGGTAAGAGATACTCTTCTAATATAGCAGAGTGCACAGAGGCACAACACAGCGGAGTCTGCCCAGGCATGCGTGTATGCTAAGAGTAAAATAACTTGGAGCCAGTTCATCGTTTCAGATCAATATATGGAGCATTTATTAGTGAACTCCATTCTAGATAGTAAAGTGGAGAGATAGTATCTCTACTCTATCTCGATAGCTGGATGCAGATGGATTCTACATCTCTGCATACATAGTGCAGGGAGAGAGGAGCTTGCGTTGCATGTTGCAAGGGAGAAGGGAAGGAGGAGGAAAGGAAGAGGAAGTGGCCAGGCAGGCAGGAAGTCAGTCCCTGAGAGTAGCAATCTACATACCAAAGGGATAATCTCAGAGCAGTAGAGAAAGGATGACCAATGTCTTGACCTCTCTAGCCCTCTGACCCACTAGTATGTCCTCCTGTGTCACTGAGACATGAGACAGTGCAAAGTCCTTCACTTCCAACAAGAACTTTAGTCTTGCAGAAGCATTATGAAGAATTGGTAGACGTGCATTTTACAAAATGTGCCCTCACTTGACTTGTATTTCCATCTCTGAATAAAGTGCTTCTTTTCACTCTTCCCTTCTTTTTCTCCTCTTCCCCCGCTCTGCCTCCCCCCACCCCCACCTTTCCTGAAATATGTGGGACTGATCTGCTCAGATTCCGAGGTGGCTTGGATGTTACGAGAGGTCAGACAGGAACAGAGTCTGTCTACACCAATTTCCGGGGCAAGGAGATCATGTTCCATGTCTCTACAAAGCTACCCTTCACAGAGGGAGATGCCCAGCAGGTACCTGGTGCTTCGTGGCGCTTAGGGAGCTGCAAACTGTGGACGGGGTGGAAGAGAGAGTGATGTATGAGCATCTAGACTGGTAGCGACATATAGATATTTTAGTGTTGATGGAGCAAGCTGGGAGTGGGGTTTAGAATGGATTCAGGTTTTCAACTGAGATGGGAGGCCGGGGGGGGGGGGGCGTTAAGTAGGCCATGTTGGGCTGTTTGCTGTTTGGAAGGATAACTCCCTCTCTTGTGTGCTTCCTTCCAGCTTCAGCGGAAGCGCCACATTGGGAACGATATTGTGGCCATTGTCTTCCACGATGAAAATACTCCCTTTGTCCATGACATGATTGCCTCCAATTTCCTGCATGCCTATGTGGTCGTGCAGCTTCATCACCATGCCCTTGGGGAGACTCTCTACAAGGTAAAATGCACACCTGGGAGCCATAAACAGTTCAAAAGTAGCACCTGCTGCATCTCTGAACTTTTTCCGTTGCCTTAGCTCCTTGCTCCTGGCCACTAGGCCTGTGTAAATATTTGGCTCCAAGTAGCCAAAGTCAGATAATCCTCCGGGCCAAAGTCAAAGAACCCTTCCGAAGTGACTATCCCCATTGCCCACCTGCTCTCAATGTTGTGCTGTTCCCCGCAGTGGTGGAGACCCTTAAAGATGCCGCTGGATGCTCTGGCAAACTCCAGTGGCATCTGGGAAGGCACGCAGGGAGCACTGGAAAGTGAGGAGTCCATGGGAAAGCACGGGAAGGATTCCACTTCCCAGACATTGCTGCAGCTCACCAGGGCACCTACTGGCCACGGTGGGGCTCTTCTGCTGTATTAGCAGCAGGGAGCGGCAGTCACGTGCCTGTATAATAGGGTCTTAATCTAAGTTGCACTTTGTCCCTCAAGAGGCAGGGATCAGATTGCTTTGTCATTGCTTAAAAGATGTGGAAGTGAAGCCTTTCGTGCTCACTGGTTCTGTGTATTTTGTTGAGAATGGCCAGTGTATCATGTGTGTGCCATTCTCCACCAATGCACAGTGTGGTGCTTGTTGTCCTCTGCTATCCTTAGTACCGAATTGACTTCTGTGATCACACTGGTAACGCTGACTCTGATTGGTGATAATGTGACCCATTCTTGTTTGGGGACAAGAACCTGGATAATGGCAGGCCGGTTAGTTTCTTAGTGCTGCAGAAGCACCCAGCACAAATCCTGGAAGGAACAAGAGTGGGAGGAAAGGTTGCCGAGGTGTTTTGCCACTCTGGTCTGCGATCTCTTTGGAAAAGCTAAGGAGGCTGTTCACACGAGCAGCCTGGATAGAGCTGCTTGTGTGGAGCACCGGCGGTCAGAGCCGATCTTGGCGCTGCCCTGCCGGGTAGCCGAATTTCTGTCCTGGGGCTATTCTCGGGGTAGACTGGTACCCTGGTCATGTGTCTGCTGGGGCTGCCTGGGGTGGAAATGCCCCCAATGTGCCTGGCTCCTTGCGCAATGCATTGAGGGGTTTCTGGAGGCCAGGCTGTGTTCCCCAGGCTGCTCCTCCAGATGGCTGTGCTGCCATGAGCAGCACGGCATGTGTGGGCCTGTGAGTTGTGCAGTCCCGGAAACAGTAAAGATCATCTGGGGAAAAGGTCAGATCGATCCTGCCTCCCCCCGACCGCACCCTCCTTGCCCTGCTCACAGGTTGTGAGAATGACCTGAAGGAGTTCCCTGATGAAGAGAAATGCCGCTGATCTGATCTCTTTAGAGTTATCAAGGCATTTTTAGAGCACTGCCTAGTAAACCACAAATAAGCCATCATATATTATTATTATTTCTCTGTGTAAACCGCTTTGGAAACTTTTGTTGAAAAGTGGTATATCAGTATTTGTTGTGGTGGTAGTAAATTTGCCGGTTAGCTGGGAATCAATGCAAAGATATTACAGTGAGGTGGGAGAAAGAATTGGCAAAGGCAAGGATTATGTGCAAAGGAAAACTTTCAAGTTGGAATTAAATAGCCAACAGTGTTGTTCTTGAATAGCACAGTGCTGAATAGCACAGGGTGTTTTTTGGCATGAGAGTTGCCATTTTGGAGGGGAATGGAGAGAGTCATCAAAGTCACTCTGCATGCAAAATGGATCCATTTCCTGCTGCTCTGAGGCTCCAGACCCTGCCCTACACAAAGAGCCTTTCCACACAAGCAGTGTGGAGAGCCTTACCGGGCTCTGTGGGGGGAGAGTGGGCTGAGCAAGGAGCCAGGAGCCGACCCTGGGCGGCCAGATTGGCTGCCCACACAACTCTGGGCTCTGTCACGAAGCCAGGAGGGGCGGAGGGGATCGGAGGCTGCCCGGCTCCTGGAAGTCCCAGGATGCCCCATGCAAGTGCACGGGGCATTCTGGGGAGACCCCCGAGGCCGGAAGGCTGCTTGTATGTAGCCTCCCGGTCAGGGGTCTACTCATGTGTTGCTGCGCCCAGTAAAACAGGGTTAGCAGAGTGCTAACGTGGGGGGAACTTAAGCGGGCTAAGTGAAGTAGTTTATTTAGGAAATGCCTCAGAGAGCTAGGAAAGGCCTTCATGCCAAGGCCTTTCCTAGCTTCTTGCTACATTAGGAAGGAAAAGGAGGAAGAGGAAGTCTGTCTCTCAGGTGAGAGAATGAAACCTGAGACTATCAGCCTAAGAAAGGGAAAGTAGAGTAGAAAAAGTGTAGTCAGATATGGGGCTCCCTTGCTCATGATCTCTACCCCTCGTGCCCCTAAGGGTCAATAGGGTTACTGGGCTAAGAGCTGATGCCATCAGGAGCTGCATCTCCTCACACTTCTGGGTCTCCTCCACACAGTTTCTAACTGGTCAAAGACCAAAGAAGAGAAGTATTTATAATAGAACTTGGTAGGAGTTTGCAGTTGAAGGTGGACATCCTTGACTTTTCTAGATGCCAGAGGTGTGATTTTTTTTTTAAAGCTTCTGCATAACTTCCTAAGCCGCCATTTTACCCACTATCCAGATCCTTGCGTGGGCACCCATGCTCCTTCCTATCATGGTTTGAGTCTCTGGCCACATGTTGAGCATGGACTTTGTGCACGGGCGTAGCAAGGTTGGAGTGGGCCCATAGACAAGATTTAAAAATGCCCCCCCCCCCCGAAGCTCAGCTCATGAAGTAAAGAAATCTTAAATGAGGCTGAATAGTGGTAACAAAAAGCATAGTAAAAGTCTACACACACACACACACACACACACACACACACACACACACACACACACATATATATCCTATTTTTAAAGGGCTTTGTAAATTGTGGACGATGCAAGTCATTTAAATGGTCCTAGAGAAAGACATGCTGTTCTGCTAGCTCCAGGTCTTAACATTCACATCAATTTCGGAGGATGAATACAACTGAATGAAGCCCAGGTGGGTGTGGGGCTGGGGGAGTCAGTCATGTGACTTGCCTCTGGGGGGCCCCCAGACAACTGTCTCCCCTTGCCCTATTATAGTTACGCCCCTGACTTTGCGTGATTTTTCATAGTGCTCCCTGCCACCCAGCTCTTGGGTTCTGAGAAGAATCTGTCCCTTTTTCATTTCTGCTGAAGGGACATACGCTATGCCAAGTGCTGGCTGGGAGGTGGTGCTGTGAAAATGGGGCAAGGTCTGTGCTCAGCATGTAGCCAGAGAGTCAATGGAGCCCACACAAGCCGATGCTTGCATCTGGACAGTGGGCGAGATGGCATTAGGAAGTTGTGTGGAAGCTTTGAAAAGCCTTCATTTTACTGCTCTCTGGAAAAGCCCCTTGTCTCCGCTTTCACCTTGCTTCTCAGTCTTAGAGTCAGAGTTTGCTCGCATGGCAGGACCTCGTTTTCTGTGTGCAGAGGCTGTTTTTGTGTGGGGGGAGCATTCAGACATGCATGTAGCCTCTAACCTGCAGCCCAGGGAAAAGGTTCCTCTGTGAATTGACTGATTGTGTAAACTAGCCCTCCTATATATATATACACACAGACTTGCCTTGTTTTCTGTCCTTCTGACTCGTCAGTCTGTCTGTCCTTGTGTCCTCTTTGTTCTCTGACATGGGGGCCTTCTCTTTCTGGAGCAGGAGCGGACCCGCAGTGCTCTTCTCGAGAGTCTTTATGAGGAGCTGCAGATCCGGAGCCGCAGCATGATGGGCTTGGCCTCTGGAGATGATGACAAGATAGAGAATGGGGGTGGTGGCTTCTTTGAGAATTTCAAGGTGAGAGAACAGACACTTCGTTCCTTTTAGTGTAATGGTGTGTTTCTCCATTTCTTGTTGTTCTGGAGAATATATACAGTAACAACGGCAGACTTGGGAGTATTGAAAGCACTTCACAGAAGTCCTCTTGGTTATTTCCTCTGCAAGGTAGGTTTGTAACACTTCCTCCAAGTTGTCGGTGTAAGGGGGAGGAGGGTTGAGGCCAAGGCCAAGAGACGGGGCTTACCCAAGGCAAAGGACTTCCCTGGCTCAGAGTTCAGACTTTCCAGCCACCACTCTGCTACACTTTTGCAGTACCTGATTTCCAAACGTCTGCTCTTGGAAGGCTACCCATAGAAAATACTTCCACATGTCTAGCTGCTTTTTGCGGGCAAGTTGTTAAGACTGGGGAAGCTATTGCACCAAGTTCTGGGGTCGCAGTGCAAGTTCTTCAAGAGGTCTCTTCCTTTCTCTCCCCAATGCCTGCACACTTTACAGTACTCCTAACTTGTACAACTTGCACTCTCCCTGTCTTACTATAAAAAATTTACAATGAATGGAGGGGATGCCTATTCTGTCGAATAATATTAGAAATGAAGAGTGAGGGAGGTCTGACATGCCATGATGTAAGCAACTTAGTCCGGTTTCATTGGTAGCTGTCTCCCACTACAGTCCAGGAGCAGGCAGAACAGGTTTTTGGGGTGCATGGTCTGGTGCATGGTCTGGGAAGCAGGACCCCAGCCCTTGCCTATCATGACACCGAAATGCCATGATAACCCCAGGCAACGTGCCTCATTGTGAGCGGGAGGATTTGCATGGAACTTGTTGCAAGTGTGAATAGGATCAAGGCTGGAGGATTTCATACCCTGTTTTGTACAATGCTGGGGGAGTCCACAAGAAGAACCTTTGCATCAGCCGCAGTTGTCAACTAAAGTGTTGTGTCCTGGATCTGGGCACATCCACAGCCTTTGGGCACATCCAAGTTTGTAACTTGTCACATCACCTTGCAGCCACCTAATTGCGCAGCAGGGAAGTAACGTGCCTAGGGAGCACGAGGTTGCTGTTTCGAATCCCCACTGGTATGTTTGCAAGACTAGTATGGGAAACACCTGTATTGGGCAGCAGAGAAATAGGAAGGTGCTGAAAGGCATCATCTCACACTGTGCGGGAGATGGCAATGCTAAACCCCTCCTGTATTCTACCCAAGACAACCACAGCAAGAAAGAGAGGTTTCTAGTCCCTCCCGGTAGTTGTAGATATTCCTCTATATTCCAAGCTTCTTTTTCATCCGAAAAGAGAAGCCTGGTAAGAGGAAGTCAAAAGCAACCTTGAAGAAGAGAGATGCTTTTTTCATACTTACAAGCCCCTCATGGCAGTTGCAGCTTCTCCTGCAGAAAGCTCCTGTTCCACCCATCAGCAATGGCAGCTAAATCAAGCCTCCATGGGCAGAGACAGTATTCTTCGGAAGACCAACTGCTGACTACCAAATACCGCAGAACCATCACCTTAAAGGGGTGTGGGGGGGGCCTAATATTCATTCTCTCTGGCCTTAGGATTTTTTAAAAAAAGACTCTGAGCCTCCATCTGTTACCGGCAGTGACCAGCCAATTGCACACAGACAGGCAGGTGGGGAAACAGCCCTCCCTTCTTGTTTGTCCCCAGCATTTGGTATTCAGCAGCATACTGCCTCTGCCCATGGAGGCTTGATCTAGTGGTCAGTACTGCTGGTGGAACAGGCAGGAGGAGCTTTGAGTGGGGAGAGAGAAGTGGATGGAGGTGTGGGAGTGGCTTGTAGCACCCCCACCTTTTGGAGGGCCCAGCTGCCCCTGGCACAGGAAGGGACACAATGGTTTTGCAAGACCAACACACAAAATTAGGAACTAGGTCAGTGGTTCCCAACCTGGGTTCCTCCAGATGTTGTTGAACTAAACTCCCAGCATCCCCAGCCATAATAAATTGTAGCCAGGAATGATGGGAGTTGTCGTTCAGCAACATCGGGAAGAACCCAGGCTGGGAACCACGGATCTAGATTAAAGGGAGGGAGGGGGTGCATCAGTGGGAGGAGGGATGCTGTTCTTATGAGCATGTTCTGGTCTGCTCCTCCTTCTCTCGCTACATCTCCTGCTAGCTCTGCTCCACCTGGACTTGAGAGTGCTGTGAGCCAGACTGCAATGCAAGGGTGATGGAGCTGAGGGAGCTAATTGAGCCCAGAAAAGAATCAAGTAGGGAGTAACCTAATGGTCCAGTGGGGAACTAACATGCCTAGGGAGCAAGAGGTTGTTGGGTTGAATCCCTGCTGGTATATTTCCCAGACTAGGGAAGCACCTATACTGGGCAGCAGCGATATAGGAAGATGCTGAAAGGGATCATCTCATACTGTGTGGGAGAAGGCAATGGTAAACCCCTCCTGTATTCTACCAAAGAAAACCGCAGGGCTCTGTGGTTGCCAGGAGTCGACACTGACTCGATGGCACAACTTTACTTTAAGAGGAGATAGCAGCCAAGTCTTCTAAATAGCAGCATGGGGGAAGAAGAATTCGGCTCATTTGTTTTGGCAGGAAGCAGCCTACCTGCTAGTCATGATGAGGTCAGATGCCACTACTGTCCGAGTGCCTTGCCTCGGGGATGGGATCACATATCTGCTATTCTTGATGATTTCTGGAGTGTAAAAGGCAGGAGCTTGAAAGAAATGAGAATATTGGACAGGAAATGATGTAATGCCCTGAAGCATGCAACTCCTGCTTTTTCATGATGGTTGGCAATCATTTAGCACTCCTCCAAAAGGTGCAGAGTTTCAGGGGCAGCACTAAAGGGTTTAATTTCCTTTGGATGGAAAAGAACACAGGAGACTTCTCTTGTCTTGGTAGTAATTGCTTCATTTACAAATATGCAAGCAGAGTATTATGAAAGCAAACGAATGTTCTTCTAGCAACAGCAGATCCAGTAACCCTCAGTCAGAACCTCAGAGAGAGCCTGTGTGTCCCAAAGATGCTTCAGCCAATTTATCGTTCTGTTTCTCCTGGGCGCTTTCCAAACTAGCTGCTCAACAGCAGCAAAATGCCTCTGTTCAGCAAGTTGTATTCGGAACGTAAACAGCAGGGAGAGCAGTCTTGCAGAAACTAACCACCTGAAAAAACAGCAACTTTCTTAAACCGGATATACAACGTCATAGCACTATATCGCAGTGATTAAATTCAAAACAAGGCACTGGAAATGTGAATGGCAGGCACCCTGCTGTCCGCATAGGGACTGCGGTGTCACGACGCAGGAAGTGTGGAAGCACACTTCAGAGATACGCCGTGACCCCGTTGCAGGGTCTAATCTGGAAAGTGCCCTGGATTCAAACTATAAACTGGTTCCAAATTGTTTTCCCTGTGCCCTGCCAACAGTTAGAAGGTATTGCCTTTCCAATTCTGATGGCTATTGCATTCCATGGACTGGAGAGAGACTTACAGATGGAACATTAAACATCCTTCTGCTGTTTAGATCCCTGACTCCTTGGTTAGACACAATAATAATTATCCCTCTCTCACTGCACTAGAATGATGAGGGGTCATCCCATGAAACTGAATGCTGATCAATTTAGGACCAACAAGATGAGGTACTTTTTTTACACAGCACATAATTAATCTATGGAATCCTCTGCCATGGGATGTGGTGATGGCCACTAGCTTAGATAAATCCAGGGAGGAGAGGGCTATCAACGGCTACTGATCTGAGGGCTATAAGCCACCTCTAGCCTAAGAGGCAAAAGAAATACCTAAATACCAGTTGCAGGGGAGCAACAGAAGGAGAAAGGGCATGCCTTCATCTCTTGTCTGTGGACCTCTCAGAGGCATTTGGTGGGCCACTCTGTGAAATAGGATGCTGGACTAGATAGGGGCCTTGGGCTTGATCCAGCAGGGCTGTTCTTATGTTCTTATGAGGATAGACACATACACAGTAATCAAGATGACCAAACGTACAGCAAGACTTGTAGCCCAGTCACCCAATGGCGATGTTTCCCACAATGTTACAATCATCCCAAAAACAGTGATGTAGGAAGGAATGCAGATACGTTGCAATAGAAAAGCCAAAAAATGTCCTATCCTAAGGAAACCCATCTTATGCAATATGTGTACATTACAAAAGTGCAGTATGTATTCCCGTATTCTGCACAATTTTGTTCTGATTTTGCTAGAAGCACTGAGCCATGCAAGGCATTGGAGCCCCCTTTCCTAGCCCACGAGCATTCTACTTGTACCTCTGCCCCCGTTCCCTCTAGCTAGCCTGGCTTTGGGTATCTCATGAGTAGGCGTTGCCTGCTTGACTGATCTGGCCAGCTCTAAGGCTCTGAAACCTGCTTTTCTGTTCACAGAGATGATCAGGATGCTGAATTCCTGCCAATACCAGCAGCTTGTCTGGATTTGCACAGAACTGTGGCGCTCTGAGTAGGCCCTCCTACTGCAGGCGTGTCCATAGCACATATCTAGACCAGGGCCAGACAACTTCCTGCCCTCCAGCTGCTGTTGGACTACAATTCCCATCATCCCTAGCCACAGTGGCCAGTAGTCAGGGATGATCATGAGAGTTGTACTCCAACAGCTGGAAGGCTGCAGCCCTAATCTAGAGAGTGCATTTTAAACCCCTCAACAAGCTCCATCAGACCCTGTGGTACTTCTGCAGGAGATGCTGATATTTCCGCTTAGCTCTAGCTAGGGAAAGGGATCAGGCAAGAATCAATGAGGCAATCTGCATTACTGGCTTTTCACTAAGAAAATGAGGATGGGAAGCAGCAGGGCAAAGGGTCTCTTTCTGTGATGGACTCTTTCCCTGCCTCTGATCTGGAGAGAAAAAAAGCATAATCAATACCCTCATTCAGGGTATCATTTGTTGGGATGCACCACTGTGGAGTGTGGGGAATGCGGGAGCACTGAATCTAGTGGCAGACCATATCTAGTCCACCGACTTCAATGGGTTTTATATTCATTTTCCCAGGGAACCCTTAGAAATGTAATTGTTTCCCCCCTGGAGTGAGAATGGAACCTCTCCAGTGCATGAGATTATTGATCCTGTAACATGTGAAATGTCTATCTGAGGAAAGAGGCACCTCTTCCCAATGGCACCAAATTAGTTCCCAAGCTGGCCACCCTGTTTAGCGAAACTCAGGGCTGACAAAAACCAAGGAGGCTGGCCACAAGCTCTTCGTGACATCTGCTCTTGTGATATAGGTGCTGCAGTCCACAGCACATCCTGTAACCTGCCGCTGTTTAGTGCTCTACGTCTTGGGGCTTTTTGCAATATAGACACATCCCAAATTCTTCTCTCCTTTGTAGAAGATCTGTCCCACTCAGGTCTGGTGCTTATTGATGGCCCTTATGTATAATAACTGACTCTGCTTACTGCTTGTGCTGTACATGATACTAGTCCATGGCTAAAGTTTCAGTCCTAAGGGCATTTTCACTTGAAAGCAGATTCCATTCAAAGCAAGGAGACTGAACCACAAATGTGCTTAGAACTGGGGTACAAGCAGGAATGGGCTCTAGAGCTGGTAAGATTCTGGACTGCATGACTTCTGTGGCAGGTGAACATTTGAATGACTTTTCACTTAACAAAACAGAACCACCTCCCTCTATCTAGTATACTAGAGTCACAGGGCAAGGGTTTTGCTGAACTTGACTGCCTTATATCCTAATATTGTGGATGCATGGTTGGGTTTTGTTTTGTTTGCTGCAGGGTGGGCCGCATTCAGAAATGCAATCCTCCACCTGCAGTTTAAAGTGGCATAATTTTGCCACATCAGCACGAACAAAAGCGAAAAATGACTCACAAAGAAAAGTAGCATAAACAAAATAAAGCCCCTTGAACTAAACTAGGTACCCCCCTCTACGATAACTGAGCAATAACTGAAAACACGGGAACAAAGAATGAACAGAACAAGGACAGGCTGAAACATGAAAGGTTGAATAAGTCTTAAGTACGGACACTGTCTGCGATAGGCAATGTTGCTGACAGTGTTGACTTAGGAACCGCGTCGGCTTGATCTAGGGCTCGAGATAACCAGCAGCCAATCAGGCTTTCCTGACTCAGCATTTCTATTGCCTCTTCTGTGAGATCTTGCGGTTGCGTGTCTCCCACTGAGCCTTTCTCTTGAGATGTCTTCTTAACACAGGTGAAATTCCAGCTTCCTCCTGATCAGTCTCCTCAGCCCTCATCTCTGCCAGCTGTTCAGATTGCTCTGTCTGCTGCCGTCCCAGCTCAGCTCCAGAGTCTGTTCTCACAGCCAAATCCTGCTGCTGTGCCTCTGAGCCTGTACTCCCAACCGGGTTCTCCCGCTCCTCCTCGGACTCTTCTGACTCAGAGGGCTGGGCCATGACATTGCCCCATGTATACCTGCCTGCCTTTGGTATGTCATCGAGCAAAGCAAAGCAAGTGTGAAAAGAGATAAAGTATTGCTTATTCTACAAAGATATTCTAAAGTGGCCTGGACACATTTCTTGGTACCCCTAGAAAAGATCATAAATAATTGAATTAGAGTGATTTTTCAAATTAGCTGTTTTCTTTCATTAGTATCACACATGTCTCCAATTGTGCCTCCAGTCATTCCACCTATTGAAATGGAGAAAAGCAGTCACTCTGCTGTTTGGTATCATTGTGTGTCCCACAATGAACATGGACCAGAGAGAGCAAAGGAGAGAGTTGTCTGAGGAGATCAGAAAGAAAATTATAGACAAGCATGTTAAAGACAAAGGCTATAAGACCATCTCCAAGCAGTTTGATGTTCCTGTGACAACAGTTGCAAATATTATTAAGAAGTTCAAGGTCCATGGGATTGTAGCCAAGCTCCCTGGACGCGGCCACAAGAGGAAAATCGACCCCAGAATGGGCAGAAGGATAGTGAGAATGGTAGACAAAAAGCCAAGGACAACTTCCAAAGAGATACAAGCTGAACTCCAAGGTTAAGGTCCATCAGTGTCTGATCGCACCATCCATCACTTTTTGTGTGACAGTGGGGCCAATGGAAGAAGAGCCAGGAGGACTCCACTGTTGAAAGAAAAGCATAAAAAGCCAGACTGGAATTTGCTCAAATGCATATTGACAAGCTACAATGCTTCTGGGAGAATGTCCTTTGGACAGATGAGACAAAACTGGAGCTTTTTGGCAAGTCACATCAGTTCTATGTCCACAGATGAAAAAATGAAGCTTTCAAAGAAAAGAACACCCTACCTACTGTGAAACATGGAGGAGGCTCAGTTATGTTTTGGTGCTGCTTTGATGTGTCTGGCACGGGGTGCCTTGAGTCTGTGCAGGGAACAATGAAATCTTCAGACTATCAAGACATTCTGGAGCGAAACGTATTGCCCAGTATCAGAAAGCTCTGTCTCAGTCGCAGGTCATGGATCCTCCAACAGGATAATGACCCAAAACACACAGCTAAAAGCATCCAAGAATGGCTAAGGACAAAACATTGGGCTCCCATCATGGCCCCACAGTCTCTTGAAGTGTGCATACTTCATTAGTGGGGATGTTGGCCACTGTATCTTTCCCAGCCAGAAGAAAAGCAACTGGATAGAATGTTTTTGATCAAGCAAAGGGCCTATAGGGAAGGCGTTAATCACCCCCTCCCTCAATGCTACTGCTCTGATCAAATTTAAATTAGGAACATAGGAAGCTGCCATATACTGAGTCAGACCATTGGTCTATCTAGCTCACTCAGTATTGTCTTCACAGACTGGCAGCAGCTTCTCCAAGGTTGCAGGCAGGAATCTCTCTCAGCCCTATCTTGGAGAAGCCAGGGAGGGAACTTGGAACCTTCTCCTCTTCCCAGAGCGGCTCCATACCCGGAGGGGAATATCTTACAGTGCTCACACATCAAGTCTCCCATTCAGATGCAACCAGGGCAGACCCTGCTTGGCTAAGGGGACAAGTTTTGCTTGCTACCACAAGACCAGCTTCCCCCCTTGGCAGCATTAAAGTAAGAGAGATTTCTCTTGCATCACTTCTCATTTGACCCTCCACTGTGACAGTGGAGTCTACAAACCAAAGTTGCAGCTGGCCTGCCTTGCTCTCCAAGAGTAATGCTCAGTTTTAGTTGCAAAGCTCAGTTTTAGTTGCAAAGAAAGTACGTGTGTGTGTGTGTGTGTGTGTGCATCCCTTCTCCTTAGAGTCATGAGGGCTGGAATATCTAAATCGGATCCACCTTCTATTATGTCAAACTTGTGTCTTGTCTGACTGTCCATGAGAATGGATGGGGAGCAGTACAAAGCCAAATTTCTGGCTACATGTAACAATTTCTGGCGTACTCCTAACGACTAGGGTGCATTTGCCCTTCTTCAGCTTAGTTGGAAAGAACAAATGGACAAAGCCAAGAGAGATTTAAATGACCTTTAAACAAAACAACAACAACAACCCTCTTCCCTACCAGTCAGGTTTCCTCTCTCTATGGTACCACTAAACACATAATTGCAGAGAGGAAATGTGACTATGTGGCTCTTCTGACAGATTAGCCCGTATCAATATTGTGGTGTCTCACAAGCAGAGAACTGGAAATTGCTGTGATGTTTGTAGTGCAAGGAATAATTCTAGAAAATTGTGCTGTTTGCTACAGAAAAGGGTCAAGAATCCTTGAGATCACTAGTCAAACTAGTGAAAAGGGGAGTCATTTCTCTGGCCTTGAGCTTCTGGAGAATCTAAATGGTCCCTACACAGCCTGGGCTGGAGGAGCGTCTGCTGATGAGCCTTATAGAAATTGCTAGCTCTTTTGGAAGGACTCCTGGCTCTATGTAGTAAACTGTTTCTCATTTCTCCTTAGCAAAGACGTTGCTGAAAGAATACAGAAGGTACTGGAGAGTCCAGGACCCTTCTTTGACCTCAAGTCAGATGGTTCCTCCAGTCCCAGTTCCCCAGAATTCCCTAACAGGAAGAGCAAGTGAGTTCAGACAAAATATTGCTGTGAAGGGAGAGGCTGGAAAAGGTTTCAGTAGAGCATAGAAAAATTGGTCATCCCTACCGTGTTGCTACCTACCAATACAGAAGACATTGGCTGACATGATGTGCAGCCCACCAGCCTCTGTAAGGATGCGTTGTGGGGCTCTTGCAGTCGCAGACTTCAAAGGAAGCTCCAAGGTTGCCCTGAGGCAGCATCTGCGGAAGCTATGTTTCCACAGGTTTCCCCAGTTGGCACTTCCTCTCAGGGCTGCAGAGCCCCACAGTGGATCCTCCTTATGGAGGTGGTAAGCTGCGCACCATGTCAGCCACTGAGCATAGTAGTTAGAGGCTTGAGCAGTTCTGCTCTGACAGAACAGGCTTTAAGATCTGTATACAACAGGAAAGCTTTGTTGTAGAGATGTGCGTGAAATGGATTTTGCATTCCAAGCTCGGAATGGAATGCAAAATTCCTGGAAAGTTCTGTCCGAACAACCAGTCGTGTCAGTTGTTCCGACGGAATGACCCTGTTTTGAGTCAGAACGCTCCGAGCACCATTTTCGACTCCAAAATGGTGGTGCTGACCACAAAAATGGCTGCCATGTGTGTGCAGAGGCCAGAAGAGTGCCATTTTGCTTGAATGTTTTGAGCTCGAGTTATTCTGTTCTGAGATCATTTGAAGGCACTCTGCTCTGAGCTCGGAACACTTGAAATGGCTGGTTCCCAGTCAGAATGATCCATTCTGCATATCCCTATTTCTCTTTGTAAACCGCCCTGAGCCATTTTTGGAAGGGCAGTATAGAAATTGAATTATTATTATTATTATTATTATTATTATTATTATTATTATTCCTAGGTTGTTGTAAGGGAATGTAACATTTGTTGATCCTGTGTTATTACAAGGGTGATGACTGGGGCTCCTGAGCATTCTGGGGAGCCTCTGAGCAATGTCATTTTCCTTGTAGGAAAAACCTTGTGGAAGGGGATTATTTCAGCCTGGCTAAAAAGCCCACACAGATCTCTACAGAAACCACTTGCCCCACTTGTTACCCCTGCTTACTTGGCAAAGAAGCACCTTTTAACATGGTGATTCTCTTTATTTAGCAGGGGGAGAGTAACTGGCCCTATCCACCCTCCAGCACAGTACTTCCAGTGACTGTTGCTGCTGTCTCTCTTAAGGAGCAGCAGCAGAGAATCAAATAAATGCCTGGGCAAAAAGGCAAGATTTGACCTTTTTTTCTAAAAGCTGTGATCGAAACTGAGGAGCGAAAAGCCACCGGGAGAGCATTCCAGAGTCTGGGGGCAGCAACAGAAAAGGCCCTGTCCAGCGTGCACGACAACAGTGTCTCCCTCATTGTTGGCACCCGGAGCAGAGCCCCCTCAGATGATCTCGTCAAGCGGGCAGCAACCCTTGGGAGCAGGCGGTCCATCAGGTATCCCGGGCCCAAACCATTTAGGGCTTTAAAGGTCAATAACAGCACCTTGAATTGGACCCGGAAACAAACTGGTAGCCAGGGCAGCTCTTTCAAAATGGGTGTGGTGTGCTCCCACCGGGCAGCTCCGGATAAAACCCTAGCTGCCGCATTTTGCACTAGCTGCAGTTTCCGGATAGTCTTCAAGGCAGCCCCACGTAGAGCATGTTACAGTAATCCAGCCTTGACGTGACTAAGGCATGGGTAACTGTGGCCAGATCTGCCTTCTTGAGAAAGGGACGCAGCTGGTGCACCAGCCGAAGCCGTGCAAAGGCACCCCTGGCCACTGCCTCCACCTGAGCTTCCAAAAGCAGAGCCAGGTCCAGTAATACCCCCAAGCTGCGTACTTGTTCCATTCAAGGGGAGGACAACTCCATCCAGAACCGGTAAAATCTCCTCATCCCGATTGGCTCTCCTACTGACCAACATTACCTCCGTCTTGTCTGGATTCAATTTCAGTTTATTAGCCCACATCCAACCCATCACGGCCTCCAGACCCTGATTCAGGACATCCACCGCCTCCCTAGGATCAGGTGACAAGGAGAGATAGAGCTGAATGTCATCCGCATATTGCTGACAACTCCATCCAAGTCCCCGGATAACCTCTCCCAGCGGTTTCATGTAGATGTTAAACAGCATGGGGGATAAGACCGAACCCTGCGGGACCCCACAGGCCAATGGCCACGGAGCCGAGCAGTAGTCCCCCAGTACCACCTTCTGGACCCTCCCTCCAAGAAAGGACCAGAACCACTGCAACACAGTACCTCCGATTCCCATACTCGAGAGGCGGCCCAGAAGGATACCATGGTAGATGGTATCGAACGCCGCCGAGAGGTCCAGCAGAACCAACAGGGACACACTCCCCCTGACTAGTTCCCGGCATAGGTCATCCACTAGAGCAACCAAGGCAGTCTCAGTCCCATATCCGGGGCGAAAGCCAGATTGAAGAGGGTCCAGATAATCCGTATCATCCAAGACCCTCTGCAGCTGGGACACCACCACACGCTCTATCACCTTGCCCAAAAAGGGCAGATTAGAGACCAGTCTTGTTGTTCAGGTTGGAGGAATCAAGGGAGGGCTTTTTTAATAATGGTGTCACCATCGTCTCCTTGAGGCATGATGGCATCTTGCCCTCCCTTAATGAGGCATTGATAATCACCTCCAACCATCTACCTGCCCCCTCCCTGGCAGCTTTATTAGCCATGAAGGACAAGGGTCAAGAGCACACAATGTCACCCGTACACTGCCCAGCATATGATAGCAGGAGGGGTGTGTGTTCCATTTCATAATTCATGGGACTCCTCAGATCTATGGAATTTCACTGTACATACATGTATATGTATATGTATGTGACTGTAGGGGACCAAGAGTCAAGTAGGCTAAACCTCTTAGCAGATGAAGTTCATTCTCTAAAGACAAAGTCTGAGACACACATGATAACATATGGGACGATTTTGAAACTCAGTTAAGTGGACTAACAAAACAGAAGATAGTTGAAATCTAATTGACCTATCTAGTCAGTGGGTCAGGAATGTTGAGCAGGATGCCAATAGTGGGGCCCAAAGCCTCTCCTGGAAGCCAATCTCTTGATCAGATGCAAGCTGGGCACATCAAGTTGGAGACTTTTACATATTAAGTAGCCACTCTGGCAGATGGGTGGGGTGGGTGTACAGCTCTGCCAGACAGAAGCCGGAAGGCCTTGACAGCAGGTTAAGCCGGCACTCCAGCCTGCCCCAGTCTCAAGCCAGTTAAGAGGCAAACCCACACCAGGGTAACCAAACTAGGGTCATGGGAGGTAACAGGAAGTCCAAGGCCATTCCATCTGCCTTGCCAGGGCTCACCAACTGGCCCCTCTGCCTCCTGTGGAGCTTCCAGCCTAGATGAGGAGCAGCCTGCTTGTTTGCTGCCAAGTTCTAGCTGGCTGGTTGCCAGCCCCCAGATTGCTGAATATTACCACCTGTCGCCTGCCCTGGGAGCTGCTTGTGGGAGGAGTGGCTGTTGGGGATTGTTGGTTTAAAAGCAAGGAGGCCCGCCAAAGGTGTAGCCATCGGGCCGCTTATAGGTGGCCGCCAATGGGGGTCAGCCTTTGGGGCTGGGCCTTTGAGGGTGGGACTGAGGGCTGGAGGGTTGGGCTGTGCCAGGCCTTTTGCAGGTATGTGTTTGGGCTCTCTTGAATGGGATGGTGCTGGGGGTGCACCCAGCGGTTCTAGAGCAGCTATTACTGTGGTGGGGGGGGTAGAAGAACTGGCACTGGCAGAGCAGCTGGCCATTACAGGGGAAGAGAAATCAGTAATTGAGTAACTGTTTCCACTTCCAACTGCTTTGTCAACTCTCAGGCCTCGGGGAGGCCAATATCCTCATTGAGGCTGGCTTGTCATAGTTGTCAGCAGCCATGACAACTATGGGCCTATCCCAATTAGTTTCAGAACCAGCTCATGTTGCCAGCCACGCACTCGATTTGGTCTTTTGTTCGGATCAGGGGGGTGTTCCGTGGGTGGGAGATCCTGTGGCTTCCCCATTGTCATGGATGGTCCACTTTCTGGTAAAGGTTGGTCTCACAGCCACAATCCACCGTGCAGGGGTGGTGGACCTATTCGGATGGTCCGTCCAAAAAGGCTGCTGGACCCAGTAGGATTTCCAAAGGCCTTGGAGGATTTTGATGTTGGTGCGATCAGTGATTCTGTTGATGCCCTGGTGGGAACCTGGAACAGAGAACTCATCAGGGGAGTAGACACGATCACTCCTAAGCATCGCTTCCAAACTGCTTCAAAAATGGCCCCTGAGTACACTGAGGAGTTGTGGGGGCTGAAGCAGTTGGGTAGGCGAGAAGAGCACAAGTGGTGGAGAACTCGGTTTGTATCACACAGGATGCAGCATGTGACCCATTTGAAGACTTATGTGGTGGCGGTGCTGGGAGTGAAAAAGATTTTGGTCTGCGTGCATCACGACTGCAGGTTCGCGCTCAGCGGAGCTATCCCGGATTGTGAGGAGTTTGGTTTCTGCTCCTTCTACCTCAAATCCATCCCCGGGGTCGTTCTGCTGTGATGCTTTTAATGGGTTCTTTGTGAACAAGATCTCCTGTATTTGGGCCGACTTGGACTCCACTATTTCTTCAGGGTCTATGGAGGAGGTGTCCAGTGATCCCTCTTGCAGTATTAGATTGGATCAGTTTCAATCGGACTCCTGAGGATATGGACAAGCTGCTTGGGGTGGTGTGGCCTACCACCTGTTCTCTGGATCCTTGCCCAACTTGGCTGCTTCTATCTAGCAGGGAGATTGTTGGAGGTGACCTAGTTAATATAAATGCATCACTGAAGGAGGGTAGGGTGCCTCCTTGTCTGAAGGAGGCAATGGTTAGACCACTTAAGAAGCCTTCCCTGAACCCCTTAGTGATAGATAGTTACAGGCCAATCTCCCTTGATTGGGCAAGGTGATTGAGAAGGTGGTGGTCGGCCAGCTCCAGGCAGTCTTGAAGGAAACTGATTATCTAGGGGATCGCTCCCAAAGACAAGACAGACCCAAGATGGTGTCTGTCCAAAGCTTGAGACATCTGAATACATCATCATTCACAACAAGCCAGCCAGGTAGTCCGGCAGTACAACTCCATATTAGGCCATCAGGCTTACAATACTACCATTGTTAAAGGAGTGCTTATGCAGCCTCTAGGAGGCAGTTCAGATACCAGCATCATCACCTCTCCTGACCAGCAGGCCAGAACAAAGCAAGGCATAGAGAATGCATATTATGTTGCAGGTTGCAAGGTCTGCTTAGTATGAGAACCAAAGCATACTAAGCAGGTTCTTTCCCACTGACATACGTTCAGGAATACAAGATGGAGGGGACTCTCTTCAGCTACCATCCAAATGGTGTAGCAAGAGCTCAGTTCTCCATTAACAACATACCCTAGGGTCAATACAGAGAGATCAATATGAAATGCTTAGATTCACACGTTCAAAGGCTGCAGGGGTGCCGCTTTAAGAGTGGGGAAGGGTACACTTACCGCTCCCACCACTTCCTCCTGCCGGGGTAGTTTGCTTAGAAAGCTCATTGGGGCAGCAGCGTATCTCCCTGCCACCCCATTGCCCCCATTGGCCGGACATCCCTGATGTGCCTGCGCGCACCAGCATGCACACACGCCCACGTGTGCAGGAGGGTCAGGGACTTCCAGCCATATCCGGCCAACGGGGTGGCAGGGAGGTATGCTGCCGCCTCGATTAGCTTTCTAAACAAAGGACGCCGGCAGAGGGAAGTGGCAGGAAGGGTAAGGGCACCCTCCCCCACTCTTAAAGCGGCACCCCTGCCGCCTTTGAACTGCCCCGCCACGGTTCCATGCGCATCCCTCATCCTAACTGCCCCTCTGCACTCTGGGACAATAAAATCCTAGGGTGCAAATGCTGTGTGTGGGATAAGCTAATCATCTCTCGTTCATTCAATATTCCTGATTCCACTTGACTGCCTTGTCCTTGCATACCACACTTTCCCTTGGATTCTAAAGCACGTACTCTTCCATATCACCCCTCCACACACGCTGCAAAACCCTGTTTAAACATTCAGATGATCACCATTTACACCTGACATGTCTGCATATCCTTGAATGACCTAGAGATGGGTACTTTTGTGACAAGGCTTCGTGACAAGGCTCCAGTCTTATCACATGTAGAAGGGGTGCTGCTGGACTGAGGTTCATCTGAACCAGCTCTGTCTTTTAACGGGATTGTTAGTTCCGTGTTTAGGCATAAAGTGCTCCCACCATAATTTTCCCTGACTCAGATATTTATTTCAGAAATACATATCTGTCTGCAGACTGTAAAATACAATATTTAAAATAAAATTAAAATATGAAAATATTTATAAATAATTGGGGGGGGAGGACTTTGATTGAAAACAATCTTAAGCATACCTAATGTTTTAGGCTACCTTTGATTGAATTATTCTGCTTCTCAAAATAATATATCTGTTTGCCTGGAATACAGACTAGGATAGTGTATATCCGTGGAAATGGCAGAAAACCCATCGATATTTGTTCTAGCTTTTTGTTTTCTCGGAAGTCTTTCTACATATTTTTGATGTGTGCTACTTGTAGCATCACAATGTTTGCTTTCCCCTTCAAAACTTGACAAATATCGATTTCATCCATTTGACCGTTGAATGTACACCAGCCATGTTGATTGATATACACTTGATTATACCAGTCTCTTAAAAGAGATTAAAACTGGTTGTTGTTTTTTTTTAAATTGGGGGAAAATCCTAATGATACCTATGTTTTAGAATATCTCAGGGCTTCCGTCCTCTATCCTACTCCCTTTGAGTGCTACTCTCTAGTTCCACAACACTGTGGAGTTCTGCAGCCCAATCATGAGATGCAACAGTTGGAACTGGGAAATCACACCTGAGCATGCTGGGAGAAGGGGGACGGACTTGAGCTACTTGAAAATCACCTGAGATTTCCTGTCTATCAGGAGCAAGGAGTGGAAGTTAACCCTTTGTGAGCCATGACCTCCTACTTGGAGGGAGAAAAGAAGCCACTTGGCTCATTTGACACCCTCCCCTTCCCTAGCTCGCAAACAGGGCCACGTCTGATGTCACTCAGGGTGTGTGGCTAAGACACTAGGTGTGGCCCCTGATTGGTGGTGGTCCGGGTTCTTCGAATCCGTTTGCTCAATGGTGGCTCCGCCCCTGATCCAACTACCACTTCCCAACTGCACTGATAGTTAGCTGAGAAGTGCTGTTACCTCTCGCTGCACTTGTTGGAAGTGAAGGGCTTTGCGCTGTCTCTTGCCTCAAAGACAGTGGAGGACAGACTAGTGAGTCAGAGGACTAGAGGGTCAAGACATTGGTCATCCGTTCTCTACTGCTCTATCCCTTTGAAACTGAGATTGCTACTCTCAGGGACACTTCCTACCTGCCTGCCTTGTCACTTCCTCTCTCCCTTCCTTCTCCCTTGCAACATGCAAACTCCTCTCTCCCTGCACCATGTGTGCAGAGATGCAGAATCCATCTGCATCCAGCTAGATAGATAGAGATCCTATCTCTTCACTTTCCTATCTAGAATGGAGTTCTTTAATCAATACTCCTGATATTGGTTTGAAACTATGAACTGGCTCCAAGTTATTTTACTCTCAGCATACACGCATGCCTAAGCAAATTCCGCTGTGTTGTGCCTCTGTGCACTCTGCTGTCATGAATAAGGGTTTCTCCTTCCAGAGGGAATTCCCAACAGCACTGGTGATTCCTTGCTGCGTATGTCAGCTTGATTAATTTCATGTGTTACATTATTGTGAAATAGAAAAGAATAGAAAACATTACACAATTGAAACAATCTAGGTCTCAATATTCTACTACCAGAAATATATGACTACCCCACTTAATATGTCATCCTTTCTTTCTATCTATAATTCAGAAATCTATTCAACACATTGAGATTATTGTTATTCCTTCTTATCCACCCTTCTACATAAGAGGTAAATTTCAAGAAGTTAAGAATACCCTAGCTATTATTTTTCCCATTATTTAATAATTGGAGTTGCTTTTTGTTTCCAGCATTGAGCTTCTAAACTCCTAGCTGTCACAAACAAAAGAAAACTAACCTGTACCTCTTGTTTTCTTCCCAGTTAATCCTAATGGCCCAAGACTTGATGTTTAGAATCTAGTGGAATAAGAACGCTCACTATCTTTTGGATTCTATCTAGTCATGGTTATGTTTTGTTAATTAGACGTTTGTCCAAGTGGCGATCCTGCGGGAGTGTTGGGGGGGGGGGACAGGAACAAAAAGGAGGGAAAGGAGAAGGAGAAAATGGAGTTGTTTCTGAATAAAGACTTAGTTAAATCTACATAAGATTGTTTTGTGTTTACAAGGGAAGCAATTTTAAAGTATTTGGTGAATTTTGAGCCAGCTATGCGTGGGAGCCTGCAAAGCTTGTGACTGTCTCTGCATCTTCATTTCATTGCATTACTGGGCCGACATTCCTGAACGACTGCATTCTACTCTTGGGAATGCAGGAAATACTCCTGGCATTGCCCTATATTTACAAACAGCACAAACGGAGTTAGCTAGATTCAGAACATGAAGCAATGATCCACAGACAATCCAATTATGCCCCTAAAATATATATTAATGGAATGTATGCCATCGGGTTGGTGTCAGGTATAGTGGAAAGAGTGATTAACCTGGATCAAATCGACCTGGTTTAAGTTGCTGCTCTATCAAGTTGCTTGCTGAGTCACCTTCAGCAAGAGCTTTTTCAGGGAGCATCTTCACTTTGGGAGGGTTAGTGTGCGGCCACATATCGGCCCAATTAACCCAAAGTGCCTGAAAAATTTCAGAGAGCACTTCACACACCATTCAGGGGTTTTCCTCCATATTGGAACCTAGCCCGGTTGATGTCCAGGGTTAAAAACTCCTCTTCTTGCATCGGCATATCCGTTATGCCCCCAACTTGCAGTAAAGCCTCGTGGTAAGGCCTGCTGTCTAAAAAGCCTCCCGGATGCTTTCCAGACTGGACGCTACAACAGGGTCACTCCATGTCCATTAATTCTCCTTCCGCACTGCCTGGGTTTCTGCATCGCAGTCACTGCACTGTCAGCAAGGTGCCGTCCACATTTCCAATGCCTTCTTTCAGGTTTTCTCTTTGCAATACAGCGCTACAACCTTGTAAATAGAAAGCTGTATTTTCCCAATGCAAAAGTTTCATGCAAGCTAGAAAAGACTGCTCCCCTGGTGTTGGTTTTGCGCAACAACCGCTATTTACGATTTCAAAACGATTTTGCCAAGCTGAAGTCAACTACCGCTGTTGCGTGTGGATTCTATGATAGCAAATGAGATTTTAAATGAGACACCATGAATCCACTCTAATATGTTATCATAGAATCCACACTCAATACCTCAGAAACAAGAGAACCCCGTACCCCATGGGTTAGAAACCCATAGGGGTGGTTGGCACCCTATGTGCACTACACCACCACTCACTCTGGGCCACCCCAGCACCCCCCAAGTGCACATATGGGGCTGCTGAAAGCTCCATTATAACTTATTATGAGGAAAAACCTTAAAGACTCGTAAACTTCAACAATTTACCAAAAAATCACCCTTCTCCCCAATTCCTTTCAAATAATTCAGGTATCTTCCTTGCCCACCCTAGGAACTACCACCCACCACACTCCACTCTACGACACCCCTTTCCCCCTGATGTGAATCTATAGATTTGCTGCAATCCTAATTATTCTCTATGAGGAATTCAAAAATACTTTAACAATTCACCAATAATCAGAGGAGTGTCCAATTGCCTTGGGATTTTTTGGTGGTAGGCACCCCTATCTGTCTACCACCCACACTGCTTTTGTGCCCCTAGGTGCTCCACAATAGGGGATATGGACTGGTTCGGGTCCCATTATAGTCTATGAGAAAAATAATTAAAAATATTTAAAATATTCATTAAAAATCATAGGGGTGTCTGATTGCTTCAGTGTTTGCATGGTTGTTGGCACCCATGGGTGCTACACAATAAGGAATAATGGCCTGGTTCGAGTCCCATTATATCCTATGAGAAAAAATAAAAATAAAATTCAAAAATTCATAAAAAATCGTACGAGTGTCCGATTGCTTTGGGGTTTGGGTGACAGGTACCCCTGGGTGCCAGCTACCATCCTAGCTACTTTGTGAGATCTGAAACAGTTCGGTTCAGATCCGAACCGGTTCGGATCCGAACCGAACCAGGGGGTGGTTCGGACAAAACCAAAACCGAACCACCCCCTCCTGGTTTGGACCCGGTTCGGATCCGAACTGGACTGGATGAACCGGTTTTGTGCACATCCCTAAAGTCAACTACCGCTGTTCAGCGGGTGATCTGGAAAATGCCCTGGGAGCTTTCCAGATGACACTCTGTTCAGCAGTAAAATGCTTCGGCTTCAGGATCATTTTAAAAATGAAAATAGCTTGCGCAACCCTCCTACAACGGGAAAATACAGCTATTTATTTGTGATGCACATGCAACGTTGTAGGACTAAAACAGAAGGATAAAATCCTAAAGAAGTCATGGGAAATGTGAATGGCACCTTTCTGACAGCACAGGGTTTCCAGTGTTGAAACACAGGCAGTACGGAAGCACACTTAACAGACAGTAGTGACACTCTTGTAGTGTGTCATCTGGAAAGCACCCTGGTCAATTTCTCTTCCTCTCAGTCTAATTTTTCTTGCAGCATTGTTGTGAGGATAAAGTTGAATAACCCTGTATTCTGCACTGAAGTCCTTAGAGGAAGAGCAGGCTATCAGTATGAGAAATAAAGAAGGAAAAATTAAACATTTTCTTTGAGAAAATGAGTTTTTTCTCTTTTTAAAAACAGGAAGCAAAGCACAGATGTCGTGGAACATGAGCATAAACGAAAGTATAACTAGCATGTTTTTGGAGAAGTTTGCCAAGTCTTTACTCCAAAGAAGAGAAACTTGAGCTACTAACTATTTATTCCATATTATCCATGTCAGTGTTCAAGACCGTGTTCCAAATGACTGGTATATGAATGAGATGAATGAGATTTTCTCAATCAAAGGATTTGATAGAAGGTTTGGATGGCATTCATATCTGTGGTATGATAAAAGTAAAGAGCATAAAGATTGTCTTAATCACTATGTGAGAAGGAGTCTAATGAGAGTGTGGGTAAAATATAAAAAATGGTTGGAATTTAAAACTCCATGATGGCTATCTCCAATTGAAGCTTTAGCATGTAAAGAGATCAATATGCAACCTGAATGGGGTACCTATAGGGATGTGTTATGTTTCCAAGAAAAGGGCTGTAAGCAAAAAAACCTAACTGAAGTACAAAATCTGGTTAGTAACTGGTTTCAGTACCATCAGTTCAATGAAATGGATAAGAAGGATCTTAAAGTTGGATTTGAGGATCAAATGTCGAGATTTGAGAAGGAGCTGTGTGAAAATGCTGAAAAATTAGTTTCTAAGATGTACAAGCTGCTGCTTCTGGAGGAGACAAGAGATGAAGTGGTTAAAACGACTATGATAAAATGGGCTCAAGATGTGGGTCATAATATAGATATGGCAGCTTGGGGAAAACGATGGGAAATGGATTTAAAGTTTGCCGCATGTTATACTTTAAAAGAAAATGATTATAAGATGATGTACAGGTGGTATTTGACACCCCAAAAATTAGCATTAATGTATAAAAATGTTCCAAACAAATGCTGGAAATGTGGACACTGTGAAGGAACTTTTTTTCATATGTGGTGGTCTTGCGGGAAGGCAAAGGCTTTCTGGGATATGATATATAATGAGCTGAAGAAAAATTTTAAATGACATTTCCTAAAAAACCAAAATCCTTCCTGCTTGGAATAATGCAAGGAGAGTTTTCCAGAAGAAATTTAACAATTTTTATGTATGCAACCATGGCGGCTAGAATAGTATATGGGCAGAAATGGAAGAACAATGAAATGCCCTCCAAAGAAGATTGGCTGATAAAAATTTTGGAATATGCTGAGATGGCAAAACTTACAGTACTGATAAGGGATGAAAACCTGGCATGTTTGAAAGAAGATTGGAAACCATTCTTACTATACTTAAAGAACTATTTCTCTAATATCGATTTTTCAGCAGGGTTTGCAATTTAGTAATAATAGCAGGTCGGGTAGAGTAAAATCGAGTTTGTAATGTGTAGGATATATGCTGTTTTGAATTAATATAGCAATGGTTGACTTGTATAGTGAATGAATCGCACAGACTGGTGAGCGGGAAGTCAATAGTTAAGATATTGCAAAAACCAATAAAATTTTAAAAGCAAGAAAAACAGGAAAACAGCACTTGTGATGTACCATATGACCTAATTTCAACTTATACAATAAATCCATTCTTTTATAGGTTGAAGAAAATGTCAGTTAAGAAATGTTGTTAGTTTGTACATTCCATTACAATTAAAAGCAACATACCTATCCAGAGAGAGAGAGAGAGAGAGAGAGAGAGAGAGAGAGAGAGAGAGAGAGAGAGAGAGAGAGAGAGAGATTTTCTCAATCAATGTTTGCTGGAGAAAAGTATGTGGATTTTGTCTATAAAAATAAAAACTGTGCATTGAATAAAAATTAAGCAAGTACCTGGATTATCTGTGCGTCTGAAAGATTTAACAGATTCCATTCAGATTGTCTGCTGCTTCAAACTGTCATCAAGATGCAAACAAAATATGGGAGTTCAGTCAAAGCAGAGTTGTCACAACCAAAAGATGCTTTTCATCTAGAGGTGTTGCTGCAGTTCATATTTCCTTCAGAAATATGGGCCCTGGGAGCTCCTAATGCTCACTTCAATCATTTGAATCTGAGGCAGGCATTTGAATCTGAAGGGGAATTTCCCCCGTCCTTCCAGAATAGGCAACTTCTAACCCCAATAATTGTTTGAACTTGCAATCAAACTTGCAAACCAACCTTGGCTCATGTTAACACCTAAAGACCTGTGGCAACAGCAGGTCCAATCTTCATCCATGATGCAAGCGTCCCATTTAAAAATGTAAATTCTGCTGGTTAGCAGAATTCTGCGTTGTAAGCAATGGCTCAGAACAAATCCTCAAACCTAACTTCATAGTCTGAACAATCCAGCTAGAAATTGGTTGAGATAAGGTCTGCAGACCTCTGTGGGGTTGACTGTAGGTGAGGAATAAAGCTGGGGATCTCCTAAACCTAAAGGAAGGTGCTCAACCATCCAATCCCTGATTTTCACCCCAAACACCAACACAAAGTAGCTTGTGTCCCTGCTGAGGAAGTACTGAGGAAGTACTTGGGGCATGGATAGCAAAAGAAAGTCAACCACTAGTTTCAGTACCCCCCCAATAACTTCAAAATCTTTTACACTCTCATTTTGTGAACTGCAGCTGCAGAATACCTCACAATGATAAGACCGAAGAACTCAGCACAGTTTCACATAGGACTGAAACAAAAGAGTTCCCAGATGGTCCTCATTATCCGCGGTTTCAACAACCCTGTATCCACATATCTGCGAACGGGTCTTAGAGACAAGGTTTCTTTAACCGCAGGACAAAAATAGACTAAAATTCACCAATTTGTTGTTTTGAGGGGCCAGAAATGACCCAGAAATTACATCCGATGGCATTTCCAGCCACTATTTTACAGGGCAGAGCCATTTTGTGTGTGGAAATGGGGGGTTTGGGTGGGCATTGCAGGAGACCTGGAGAGCAAGGTAGAGTACTTTATTTCTCTTATTTACAACCCCCCCCCTCCATTATTAGTCTTTTTTGGTGTGTAGGAACCTAACACACAACCTCCAGTGATTAACCCTCTACTTCTAAGAAAATGAGGCGATTCTTACAATTGCCAAAAAGTGGGCTAAGGGAGCCTAGCCCAACTTTTGGCGAGCGTGAGAACCACCAGGCGAGCCCAGTGTCCTCAAAGCGGGTAACCCGCTGACGGAGGCCTCCCCTTAGACTAGGCTAGTGGAGCAAGTGCTCCGCTAAGCCCATCTATTGGATTGTGTGTTGCCACGGCACGGCTCTGCGCCACGGCAACACATGAGGAGACCCCCGCCAGGCGGCTGAAAGAAACCTCCCGGCCCCGGGGGTCTCTCCAGGATGCCCCACGCGCTTGTGTGGGTCATCCTGGAACTCCCAGGGGCTGCGCGGCCCCCAATCCCAACAGCCCCCTATCTTATTTTTACTGATGACATAGTTTCTAATCAAGATCTTCAAGATGCAGGTTCAAGAAGATAAAGAGGGTAAGTCCTCATAGATCATTAGCATCTCACCATTCCTTTCCCATTTCCAGGATCAAATCTGATATTCTAAAGACAAGCAGAGAGGCCTTCAACTATTTTCATTGGGCTGTGATGATAAAGAAGATTTACATCAAGTTTTGCAACCATAGAACGTTCTCCAAGAAGATTTCTGGGCAGCCAGCAGACCCAGTAAAACCGCCATCACGGAGGGCTTCAAGATGACTGCTGCCAGCATTGTGTGGAAGGACTTTGACATCTCTCCAAGTGCCCCAAACCGTGCTTCTTGTGTCCACTACAAGGCACAAGTCAGCAGTGGGGAGGTGGTCAAGCATCTGGGGACGTCCTCGACAGGGCGACACATCTTGTGGCATCACCCTGGTGTCCTTTCTGCTACTGACAGTGCTAGCAACCTATCTGTGTGCCTTTGATGAGCTCTGCCAAGGGCTGTGCCCCAGTTGCTGAGAAGCAGGGGACATTGCCTGCCAAGCAGTGGGCACAGTCATGATCGGGCAAGCTACCTGGTCATCCAGACCCAGGTCCATCACCCAGACCATTGAGGATTGTGGAGAATGCCAGCTCACACTAGCTACTCGCCCCAGATGATCAGATCCCCTCAAGAACCATCTTCAGTCCTGTCCCTATACCGAGCATGCAGGGAGCTCGTGTCGGGGCTGCTGGAGGCAACAGGGCCCAGCCCCAGTGTGCATTTTACAACTGACCTGGACTAGCCTCAGTGGAATGCAGACTGCTTTCCTGTTCCTCACTGCTCACTGGGGACATCTGGTGCTGCTGCTGTGGCCAGCCCCTCGCCTACAGTATGGCCCAGGTGGGCCGTGCTGCATGTGCAGGCAATGGGTATGACACACAGGGCTGATAAGCTGGTGACCATCATCAGTCAACACACTGAGGAATGGCTAACTGGGAAGCCAAACTTTGGGCGGGTCTTCATGGTCACTCACAGTGGCTCCAAGGCAGTCTCCCAGCTGCAGTGTGTGTCCATACACTGTATGGCCCACACTCTGCACTTGGTGGTATCAGATGCCCTGGGCCTCAAGGAGGCCAAGGCATCCAAGGACAAGGGAAGCAAGCCTAGTGGTCCTTCTGCTTCCACGGCTGCGCTTGTGGAGAAGTGCTGCAAGATTGCAACCTATTTCCACTGGAGTGAGAAGGGCAGACGCATGCTCTGTGAGCAGCAGAGTGAGCTTGGCCTCCCTTGACACCTCATCCCTGGGGATGTTCAGAACTGGTGGATCTCCACCCTTCTCTTGCTCCAGCACCTGCTAAAGCAACAGGTGGCCATCTACAACCTGGCAAAGAATCGTGGTGTGTGTGTGTGTGGGTGTGTGTCCTCTCCAACTTGGAGTGGTAGCTCATGTCTGGGCCAGTCTTGGCACTCGAGCCCTCCCTGTTTACCACAAAGAGTGTACTGAGGCAATGCCTCTTAGCCAGGCTCTGCCCACCACACTTCTCCTGGAGAAGGTGAGGAGAGAACTCCAGACCTCCCTGACCATTAGGGATGCCAAAGCCCTGGCAGGTTGGCTGAGGACTGGGTGGGTGGAGAAGCTATGCAACAAACTGAGTGACGCAGGAGACCATACTTTGGCCTGCCTGTGTTGACCCAACTATGAAGGGCAATGCCATCAGCCCTGGTTGCGTGGGTTAGTGAAGCAAAGCAGAGGAGGCTCGATAACCAGGGGAGGGTGCTGGCACACCTACATTACTTCTAGCGCATGTTCCACACCCAGCACCAGTATGGGTAGGTCCTCGCCCCCTCCTCTTCCCAGTCCAGCAGCGTGGCATCCCTGGCAACGCTGCTGGCAGTTCCACAACTTTGTTCCATCCAGCAGGGGTGCTTTGGCACAGGAGGAGAGAGGGGGCACCCTGCCCCGAAACCAGAGCCAGCCGAAACAAGGTGGGGTGTACGTCTACGAGGTGATTCAGAATCAGAAAAATTAACCACGTGTTCGACAACCGTTGGTTTTGTCTTACATGTGAATGTGGCCAGTGTGTATCATCATCCCTACACGAGTCTGAAATGCAGACCAGCCAGCATAAAGCAATGGGCACTTGACAGGCTTTCACACTGAACAATGTACTACTGCTCCATTCCAAAGCAGGTTAGTTGCCCTTCAGTCTCATTGAAATCAAAGGGACCATCAAGTCAAGGCTCAATGTTAAGCTCAAAGGAAAGCACGGAGCAAACCATGTCCACATGAAAAATTCTGAAAAGCTAAAAAGCTTGGGTATGCTCTCACCAACAGAAGTTGGTTCAATGAAAGAGATTACCTCACTGACCATGATTCTTAGGAACATAGGAAGCTGCCATCTAGTCAGAGCATAGCTCCATCAAGCTCAGTATTGTCTACACAGCCTGGCAGTGGCTTCTCCAAGGTTGCAGGCAGGAATCTCTCTCAGCCCTATCTATCCCTTTGCCCTGCGAGATCTTCGCGGGAGGGAGGAGGAGGGAGAGTGAGGGGATAGCCGAACCACCTGTCCACTCAGACCCGTACTCTGAGATTAGGGTAAAATTTGTAGCTCATGCCGATGATGTTACATTACTGTTATCGAATGAAAATGAAATCTCTGTAATACTGGACCTCTTCTGGGAATATGGCAAGATCTCGGGCTCAGAATCAAATGCTGCCAAAAGTGTATTTGTTAAAATGGACCCCGGACGTCAGCAACTCTCGTGCCTACCCATCTCTGAATGTAAAGACAAAGGGGCCCCAGAGTCCAAACTGAAGTGGGCAGATACAGTAAACATTTTGGGGATTGAATATGGGATTAAGGGAAAAGTCGGCGCTGGGGGAATTGGACAGATTGGGAAGAAAAAGTAATGCTTAAAATCACCATGTGGAAAAAATGGAGCCGTGCCATGTACCAGAAAGCGGCTTACATCCGGACGTACCTGATACCCCTGGTGCATAACCTGGCGGTAGTCTATCCTCCCCCGCTCGATCTCCTTCGGAGAGTTGAAAGCCAGATCTTCCGTCTAGTATGGCACACAGCGTCCTTCCCTTTGGCCCGTGCGCTAGCATTTAAGGAGGTTGAGTGGGGAGGACTAGCCCTACCTGCCCTGCAACCCTATTTTGTAACTGAATTCATGTCCTACAATTTTGGAAAGTGGATTTTCGTGAATGTCCATAATATGTCCAACCTCCTGCAAAAAACCTGGGTCTCGCTTTTCACTCTGCGTTGGCGCAAGTCAGCATGGGGCATAGCATGGTGGGTGAAAGTATCTTTCAATGGTAATATCACACAAGTATGAAAAAGAGAACACCCGGACTACTTGAGAGATTTGTTATTCACACTTAAGAAATGGAAGGTTGAACCACATCTATTTAAAGGATCCTCCTCAGTTAAGCAGCTGAGGAAAACAATTTATGGAGAGATTCTAGAAGTGGGTTTCTTAAAACTTGATTTAGAAGGTAAATGCTATAAACACCGCACTTCACAGTACTTGTTGCAACCCGATCACCCTATCGCTCTCTTCAAGGAGAAAAAAGTCCCTTTCCATTGATGGGAAACAAGGTGGCGCTTATACCATCAAGTACAACCACTTCATGCGGTCAAGCCATGGCTCCCAGAGGACCAGCAAGAGTGCCCTCAAATTACTTGCAAACAGAAAGCTAGTGAGCTAAGTAAAACTTTCAGGGAAACCCACTCACATGTCTTAAAAGAGTGTGTGGTAGCCAAAAGAGTGTGGCAGGGAGTAAGCAAGCTGTTAGAGTGGCCTGATTTGGAAAAACAGACTTGGGAAGAACTAACACCGGGTTTGAGCGACAGAACCTCTTTTCGAGGTCCCAGAAAGAAACCTTCAAGGAAACGGGACACAACGGGTGCCCTCATACTAGGGAACTGGAATGTTCCCCTCCTCATAATCAGGTTAGTAAACCTGTATGTCATTTATGCAATGTTCCTGCATAGGAATAGGGAGGGAAGGCGCAACCAAGAGGTTCACGCAGATGAGACAGTAAATCTCTTCTGGAAAAGTTTGTATGGTTATGTGCAAAAAGACAAGAGTATCTCTTCTAAACAGCAATAGGACAATTGTGGAAATGGTCGTCGGATGTAACCCCCGCAGTTACCTGATGTGCCTTGAAATCCCCCACCCCCGAGTTACAGTTCTACCTGCATATACTTCATAACCTTGTGGGTTTCCAAATCATTGCGCGTAAATCTTTGTAGATATATCATGTACAAACAACCACTTTGTAGGGATGTGCAAAAAATTTTGGGCACAGTACGATCTGTGCCCATAACGAACAATTTTTGGTGATTCGGGGCCGAACCAAATCACCCCTGATGTCCCCCGATATTTTTTGGGCACGAGCCGAATCACCCAAATTTTGGACCTGAAAAATTCGGGTGATTCGGTTCATGGTTAATTTTTGGTGATTTTTTAAAATTTTAGTGACTTTGGGGCAGTTTTGGGGCATAGCATGGGATCTGGGCAAAAGGAGTAGAGTGGAGTGGTAGAGCCTAATGGGTGCAGGCAACCACCCCAATTTCAGGGCGATTCAGCAAAGGGCTGATTTTTGGTAAATTTCTGAATTTTTCATGTCTTTGGGGCAGATTGGGGCATATTGGGGCAGAAAGTGGGGCCTGGGGCAGAATAGTGGGGTGGGGTGGTAGTGCCTAATAGATGGAGGCGACCACGCCAATTTCAGGTGGTTTGGACAAAGGGGTGATTTTTTGAGAATTTTTGAAATTTTAGTTACTTTCGGGCAGTTTGGGGGCAGAAAGTGGACCTGCCACAAAAGAGTGGCGTGGGATGGTAGTGCATAATGGGTGGAGGCTACCACCCCAATTTCAGGGGTATTGGGCAGAGGGCTGATTTTTTGGGAATATTTGAATTTTGGGTGTCTTTGGGGCAGATAGGGGGCAGAAAGTGGATCTGCCCCAAAGGAGTGGGGTGGGCTGGTAGATAGCGCCTAATGGGTGGAGGCTACCACCCATGCCCAATTTAAGAGTGATTGGGCAGAGGGGTGAATTTTGGTGAATTTATTTTTATGAGGTTTGTCTTCATAAGGTGAAGTGTGCTAAATTGATTACTTCCTCATATTATTCATAGTAAAGGAAAGTGTGAAAAAGTGAAAGTGGGGTGATGAGAGTTGTTTTTAATTGAAAAAAATCTCATTTGCTATGATAGAATGAGAATTCACAACTCAGAAAAACCTGATGTTTCAGATAGGACCTCAGTACTTGCTGGTAATTTTCTCTCTCCACTAGAAATAGCCAGCTATTTCTAAGTTAGCCCCAGGTATAGATTGGATTCATTTGCCAATATACTTTATGGACATTTTTATACTCAAATGCATATAGACAAGACCATCATGAATTGGATTACTGGATATTGGATGATGATGATGATGATGATGATGATGATGATGATGATGATGTAGCTCCAGTTGCTCCTGAGCACACCTACCAGACGGAACATACAACTTAACTCCTGCCCCTTTTAAACATGACATTTAAAACATGGAAGAAACCTGTGTTCCCTGGGGTCCATCCCATGGTGCTGCTAATCTAATGAAAGGCCCACAACCAATGGGCAGGGCTCATTGCACAGCAGCTTCACACAAACCTGTTGCCCCCAATCTTTGACTCCTTGTGCGTCGGACCCACTCTCCTTTGCAACTTCTGGTCCTTGCCCACCCTCCTCTGCTCTCAGCTCTGTCTCCACTTCCAACTCCTCCTCGGACTCTTCCAGCATGCCCACGACTCTATTCTTGTTCTTGTTTCAGGTGCCAAGCTAGTTGAACACATCCACGTGTGCTGGTGCAGAGCTACCACAACAGATATTGACTGAATCATACTGTCAGTGCCAAAAGGATTCTGTTCTTGGATTGGATCTGAGCAGTTTCAACTGTCATGGAGTTAGGAGTAGGATGGTGCAGAAGGAACTGACTGTCCCTAGCTTGAACCTTGTAAAAACCTTCCAGCTTCCTAGAAGTAGGTGGCAACGATGCAGGTTTCCCCCAGCAAGCTTTGACAATGTCCATTCAAGCAGAGTTCAGTGGTAGGAAGTTAGAGTGCCAAGTGTCCGCATCAATTGGCCCCAAAATGGGATCAGGAGAAGATTTAGGAGGTTTGTTCATCTGGATACCTAAAGAGTTAGCCATATGGACCACTTGGTCAGTGAAGAGCTTCAGGTACTCTGATGGAGACAGAGGCTTTGGATCTCCCATTAGATCTGAAGGTGTGGAACCTGATGCAATGTTCAGGGATGTTTCTGCATCTTCCTCTGAGGCAGATTCTTCAGTCAAGGAATCCAGTGGTAGAGAGTCAACATCCGGCTGCTTACATGGTTGAGTTCTCTTCTCTCTTGACTGAGACCAAGTACTGCAGTGTTGAGGAGAGTGTGATCGGGACCAAGAGTCTGGATGGTCCAATCTCCCCAGAGATTGGTGTTGATGTGAAGCCCAAGAGCAAGGCTGGAGATAGTTTTTCCTATGATCAATGCCATATCTGTTGTCGAAGAAGTAAGCGTAATGATCAGGCATGATCAGATGTAGAGTCATCTCAATGTCAACTTTCTCAGTCACAATATACCCAATCCGATGAGTGTTTTGGAGAGTACCGACGGCAAGGAGATTCTCTGACACCCGGAGAGTATTGGTATCATGTAGACTCTCTTCTGTATCGTCAGTATCGTATAGGAGAGGCTCTTCAGTCCGGAGGAGGTCAGTGTTGAGGAGAGCAGCTAGGGTTGATGGTATCGCCTTCCAAGTGAAGCAGATCATGATCTACCTCATGTTCAGGATTGAAGGGTGATGTTGGTGTGGCTTCTCTGGTCTCCCATTTTTGGGAGCGGAGCAGTCTCTGGAGGCTCTGTTGAGTTCATAATCATCCATGTCTTGGACTGGAAGTCCCTGTTCAGGCTTAGGTAGAAAACACCTTTTTTGGAATCAGAGTCGATGACTGAGATTTTTTTTGATTGAAGGCAGTTGAGATATCAGGGTTGGAGTGAAGAGCTGCTCCAGTGTGTGCATTGGCTTAGAAAGGTCTTCATTTTTAATTGGCTGGAAAACTCTGAGAAGAGAAAGAAAGTCAGAAAAAACAATTTAGTTAGGACACGCATTCCAAAGTCCCAGGGCAACCCTTGAAAAGGCCCAATTTCAGGTCGCCACCAACTGAGCCAGTAGCCACTAAAACCAGACCTCCCAGATGATCTTCCTAGGCGGCGGGGTTCATGAAGAAGATGGCTTGCTTGTTAATACATTGGGCCGAAGCCATTCAGGGCTTTATAGGTAATAACCAGCAACTTCTCTTTATCCTGGAAACTGATGGGCAGCCAATGTCATTCTTTTAGAATGGGTGTAATATGATCTCTTTGGGTAACACCAGAGACCAAGCTGGCTGCTGCATTATGTACCAACTGCAATTCTTGGAATACGTCCAAAGACAGCCCAACATACCGTGCAGTAGTCAAGTCTGGATATTACCAGCATATGCACCACTGTTTTAAGGTCATTGATTTCCAGATATGGATGTTGCTGGCATATCAGCTGCACCTGATAGAAAGCCATCCTGCTCACTTCCTTAGCCTGAGAGACCAGGGAGAGGTTTGCGTCCAGAAGTACTCCCAGACTACATACCTACTCTTTCTGGGGGAGTGTAACCCCTTCCAGAACAGACAGATCTAAGCCACTTCCTATCTTCCAGTCATCTTCCTTGTATTCAACCTCAGTTTGTTTTTCCTCATCCAGCCCATTACTGACTCCAAGTAAGCATTTAGGGAAGATAGGCTATTTCCTAATGAAGTTGACATGGAGAAATAGATTGGGTTATCAGCAGCATATGGATAACACCCTGCACCAAATCCCCCATGATCTCTCCCCGCACTTTCATGTAGATGTTAAAGAGCATTGGAGATTGAATGGAGTCCTGCGGAACCCCCAACAATAGCTTTTCTTTTGAAGAGCAACAATCTCCAAGCAACACCATCTGGAACCTACAAGAGAGGTAGGAACAGAGTCACTGCAAAGCGCTGCCTCCCACTCCCAACCCGCTTCAGGCGCTCCAGGAGGATACCATGATCAATGATATCAAAAACCACCAAGACTCAAAAGATCCAAAAAGATCCACAGAGCCTATGGATTCCTTTTTGGAGATCATCCAACTGGCCGACCAAATTAAAAGAATGTGCCCCCCCCCCACGGCCCCAACAGCAAGCAATATTAAAGGCTAATTCACATACACTTGATATTCATCACTTGATGCAGCTGAGACGTGGCTTTTTCCTTGAATTCGAGCCTCGAGAGAGGCCTCATCAGGGTACATCTGAAAGAGAGGGGAAGATTTCTGTCTTTCTTATGTATGTATGTATTAGAAACATTTGATATACTGCCCACTCCAAAGACTCCGGGTGGTGCACAAAAACATGCAAGCAAGACAACATTAAACATGACATTCTGAATTAAAAATGAAAGTAACCAACCAAAAGCAAATAGTTCAACTACAGGGCAAAAGCCTGGCGAACAAGAAAAGTGTTCAATAGAGATTTGAAGATCAGTAAGGAAGGGGCTAAACGAATCTGCAGGGGAAGAGATTCCCTTTCAAAAGCTGCTTCTTACTACCTCTCTGTGATAGATTTTGATTTTTGAAACTCTCTGGAAGGGTTGTAAAAGTTGTAAAAACCACATTTCCAAGATACAGTCAACTGGAGAACACATCTTGGACAATTCCCTGCACCAGCCTTGGTTTAATTGTTGTGCTGTGGACACAAGTTCTTTTTCTTATGCTTCTACTTATGAAGTGTTCTTTTTCTTATGCACAAGTCAAATTCTCCATTTATTTTTCAAACTTATGTCATAGTGATGCTACAATGCATAGTAGAGAATTAGAAGGCACTTCCGTTTAGTTTTCTAAGTACACCTCCACATAGTATTTGGGTATTTCATGAGCCCCAGCATACTGACATTTGTAGTTTTCGAGCATTTTTGGGTCTGGCTACGTCCACTGCTAAATAGTTTTTGAAAGATTCAAAGATTAACGAACTTGACTTATATTTTTCAGCTGATATTATGGTAAAGTTATCTGAAAGATGGGTGTCAGATGTTTGGACAGGGGGCGCAATTTCAGTGCTTGCCCTAGGCGCTCTTTTCCCTAGATACGCCTCTGGCAGAGGGCCTTGGAAGCAGTGTGTGTGCCCCTCCCTCGGACCTACAGATCTCTGGATGGTATGTCAGCCCCTATTGAAGCACAATCTGAAGTATTCTATATGACATATCAAATCCTCTGCTTACTTTTAGAATAGAATTTTGCTGAAGCACCTTGGAAATTCAACCAATCTTGTCCAGACTGACAGAGGCGTATCGAGGGAAAATAGCACCTAGGGCAAGCACTGAAATTGCGCCCCTGTCCAAGCAGGGATGATGGGACTTGTAGTCAACCACATCTGGAAATCCCTGTTAAAAGGAACACTGTACCATCTAGACATGGTTGCTGATCAAAACCTGAAAACATGAGCCATTTTTATTAAAGACTTAGAACAACCGTCAGGAGTTATGTGAGGATTCCAGGGTCATTTTCTGTCTCATCTCATGCTTTTTAAAAACCATGACTTTGTCCTAAAGGATCACCTGCCCAAACTCCTGACAGCCTTTGTCTTGTGATGACAGTTGGCTCATGATGGGGTATATGTGCATTCACCACACTAGTGCTTACTTTGGCACCAGGAGGGAGGAGGATACACTAGTTTGCCACACTAGACAGAGGCATTTGCAACAGGAGCAGACAGCCAAGTTCTGCCAGGGCCAAAACCAGCCCTGGCCAGACTAAGAAATCATTGTAATTTGCTCCTTCCTGTCACAAGCAGTGTGCTGTTCTTCTATTATTGACTCTCAGAGAGCCTAACTCTCAGACATCTCAGTCACGGATGGAAAATATAGGGTCAATTTACAAGAGACACATTTTCTACATGGAAGTTTCTTCTGTGCAGGTGTTGTGCAGAAACCCATGTGTAGTGATCAATACATATGTATCTATTCCGCACAGTTTCTTACAAAAATGACATCCCCACAGGAAATTTTGCTTCACATGAACTAGTTCTGGGTGATAGGCAATGGACAAGAATTTGGCAGTATAAAAATATCTTAAAGAAATAAAATATTTGTTTTTATCTTGTAAACCTCTCAGACACATAAGTTTTGGGTTGTATAAAATATGTTAAATAAATAAAATAAAATGATGTTCCATTTACCAAGAAACACAGACAATGTCAGCGTAAAGCTGGATAAAATAAAGCAGGAAGTGCATCAGAGACCCTGGGCAACAGCAAGGTCTTCTATATGTTGTTCTATATGCAAGGAACGATCATATTTGCAAGGAAATTCCTGTCTCTAAAAGTCATTTCACTTTATGATATACATCTATTTAATTAAAGGATAAGCAAAGTACAGTGTTTAAGAAGCAGCGCCCCACACACCCAGTTCTTTTCCCTATGACCAGAATAGGGTCATGTTCTACTGGAATATCTCCTATGTTTATGGATAACTTTCTACTGAATTTTACTCTTAGTGGAAGCAAGCTAGGTGTGTTATTTATGTTTCAAAATCTAAATCTAGATCCATTTGCTTGGATTAATATTGAACACACAAAATTTGAATCTAGGTTAATTTTAACCTGCTCCTTTGAAATGAAATTACATTAATAGAAATGTAAAGCTGGCTTTATTTAACTGAATAACTATTTACATTTCAATTATTTTTTTAATCATATGAAGTTCAGAATAATATCTAATTCAGCAAAGGAAATTAGTTAATTTTAATTCTGTTTCACTGAATATAAATTTTTGGCAGTTTGAGGGAAGCAAATATTGACATCAATTGCAAACATCTTGTATTTTTAGAGCTAAATGGCTATTTAGTACAATGTGTTGGATGTAGAGAATTTTGAATTCATAAAAATGAAAGTGTAACTCAGCTTTCTCAGTTTAAAAGCTGCACCTACCAAAATCCCCTTCCTCCACATACAACTAAAAGGAAGGCACTCTCTCCTCCTTTGCAGCTGAGCACTGGATCTGCAGCCCTGTTCCGGCCTTTTCCCCACCAGCAATGGGTTTTCCCTTCTTCTATACAGTCAAGGCTTCCTTTCTCTTCCTTGAACTCACCCTCTTCTTGCAGGATTTCCATTGAAAAACCTCCTGCCTTGCAAACTGCAAGCCACAACTGCTCACAGGTTGGAAAATGCAAAGACAAGTGGTTGTTTTTTTAACAAGAAGGAGGCGGGACAGGATGGAACCTGGAGAGCCTTCACATTTCTGGACCTCTCTAGGCACAAACTCACTGTTCATTTCACCCTTTCAGCCTCTCCTGAAAAACTAGTTTGTTGCAGTTCTCTTACATTTCTTTTATTGTCTACATTTTACAAAAGAAAGAAACCTCGTTGGCGGGGGCAGGGGGGAGGCATCAGCCTGAGAAAGCACCAGTCAGATGGAATTTCTTGGAGACGACTGGAGAGCAGGCGGGGCACAGGCAATGGACTGACTCTGGACTCTGGGGTGGGTCAGGACTTGCAGCAAGAACATAAGACGAGACAGCAGGGCAGGCAGTCGCAGTGCTTGCAAATGGGAACAAGCAACCCCGCCCAGCTTACGAGGATGCCCCCTCCGCAGCACTGGTCAGTGTTTGCTGCCTGAAAGGAAGCCCTCCAATGACTGAAGAGCTCGCTCAGGGCCTCGGAACTTGAGGCCACGCCCCCTTAGAAGTCACATGCCAAGGGGAGGGGCCTCAAGCTCCTTGCTCTGGCTCTTTGGAGCTTGAGGCCACGCCCCCTTTGACACCACATGCCAAGGGGGCGTGGCCTTGAGCTCCGAAGAGCATGAGCAAGCTCTTTGGAGTCATTTCAGTCAGAGCTTGCTGGCTGAAAGCATCTATTCTTCCTTTCTCTGCCTCTCTGGAGGAAAAGAAATGGGAAGAGACGCTTTCATAACGCGAGTGCTCGCTAGGGGGCGGGCGCCTCTCCGGACCTCAGGGCGGGGGCGGGGCATGGCAGGCAGTTTGCGCCCTCCTTGCGATGGCGCCCAGGACATGTGCCCTGCCTGCCCCGCCCTCGTTACGCCCCTGCTTAGGAACATAGGAAGCTGCCATATACTGAATCAGACCATAGGTCCATCTAGCTCAGTATTGTCTACACAGACTGGCAGCGGCTTCTCCAAGGTTGCAGGCAGGACTCTCTCTCAGCCCTATCTCGGAGATGCTGCCAGGGAGGGAACTTGGAGCCTAGATGCTCTTCCCAGAGCGGCTCCATCCACTAAGGGGAATATCTTACAGTGCTATTCTCCCATTCATATGCAACCAAGGCGGACCCTGGTTAGCTATGGAGACAAGTCATGCTTGCTATCACAAGACCGGCTCTCCTCTCATTCTTGGAAGACAGCAAGATCATTTGTTTTAAAAATATGGATCTG
The DNA here is from genome assembly GCF_027244095.1 of Hemicordylus capensis. Classification (NCBI taxonomy): domain Eukaryota; kingdom Metazoa; phylum Chordata; class Lepidosauria; order Squamata; family Cordylidae; genus Hemicordylus; species Hemicordylus capensis. Next base: position 163,270,111 of record NC_069658.1, read on the forward strand.
TTTCTGGCAAACATGACTTGAGAAAAGCATGACAGAGAAAAAACAGGATTCCCAGAGTGTGGCGATGATGTCACTTGCCTGACAGGAGGCAGCGTGGAGCAGGTCGGTGGCTGCTTGGCCTTCTCCGCTCTGCCTCTTCATCGCTGACTGCTGCATCATTCATCTGAGGGCGGCGGAAGAGGCAGCAGCAGCAGCAGGATTCTCCACCCCTCCACCACTCCCTCCCTCCCTGCCTCTGAGTCTCAAAGCCAAGAGCTGATGCCCCAAGCGGAAGGAAGCTCCCAGCAGCTGCCTGGCTTCCCTCTGCACTCTCTTGTTTGGGCAACAGCAGGGCTCTCCTTCCCATGCTTGGAGAGGAGGAGACTCAGTGGAAGTGAACGAGGGAGGAAGCTACTGACGGAATAGTGCAGCAGTCAACCACAAGGGCCTTTCTTGTATCCCTAATCTAAATCCACCTTCCAAGCCTTTTGCCCACTCCCCCTTTTGAGGACAGGGAATTGCCGGTACTCTTAAAGAGGCATCCTAGTTGGATTCCCCTTGACAAGTGTATGCCTGAGCTGGCCCAGCTCGCTCGAGCCTGAGGAGTACCGGCATAACTGGTTCCATGCACATTCCTAGTCGCCACCAGACGAGCCAGTGGCAACTGCAGCGGAACCTCTCCCAATGACTTTAGTGGGCAGTGGGGCTCATGGCGAAGAAGATGTTCTCTTAGAGACTAACCTGTTCAGAGCTTTATAGGTTATAGCCAGCACCTTGTATTTTGCCCTGGAACTTATAAGTAGCCAGTGTAGTTCTATCAATGCTGGAATCATATGGTCACTCCGAGCGGACCCAGAAACCCACCTGGCAACTCGTACCGACTGCAGTATCTGGACTACATACAAAGGTAGCTCCACATAGAGTGCATTGCAGTAGTCAAATCTGGAGGTTACCAGCAAATGTAAGCACCGAGATATATGTAGCAGCATATGGACCACCATTCTGAGGCCATTGATCTCAAGCAATGGATGCAGCTGGCGTATCAGCCGAAGCTGATAGAAATCACCTCTGGCCACCGCCTCATCCTGGGACACCAAGGAGAAGATTCGATCCAGAAGCACTCCCAGACTGCGCACCTGTTCCTTCTGGCAAGGTGTGACCCCATCCCGGACTGGCAGATCAAAATCACCCCCCGATTTCCAAAGAGGCACAACAAGAGCCTCCGTCTTATCTGAATTCAGTCTCAGTTTCTTATCCCTCGTCCAGCCCATCACCATCTCCAGGCAGGCAAATTAGGGAGGTTATGTCTTCTCCATATGAAAGTGGCAAAGCAGTGCCTCCCACCCCCAACCCCCTCAGACACTCTTATCACCAAAGATGATGATTTCATGATGACAGCAATAGTCGTGCAATCATTCGTTTGAGAATGAGATGCAAAATCAAGCTGTCCTGTGAACAGGGGCATGGCAGATTGAAGCGGGCCCTAGCTAAAAAGTGAAGATTGGCCCCTACCCCCTCTTCTTCAGAGAGGCATGAGCAGGAAAGCAAAGGACAAGCTGTCACCAAAGCCAGCTGGTCCCTCTCCCCCTGGCGTTGAGGGACATTTATCCCCCATTGTTCAATTGTAGCCACGCCCCTGCTTGAGAATTTTTTATTGAAAAAACAGGATATAAATCATGCTTCTAAACAAAAGAACTATAGCTTCACTCAATGTGTTGGATGTCTGCCTTACACTTGAAACATTTATTCATTGATGAATTCCTTCCCACCAAAACAGTAAACACGCTTTTTAAAAAAGGTTTGTAGAACTCCAGATTTTTATTGATTGATTTTATTTTATTTTATTAAAGTAAAATTGGTAGCCCGACCTGCTCTGTGCTGCCCCCTGGTGGGCACATGATAGCATTGCCACACTCTGGAAAGAGCAGAGGACAGAGCCAGGGTGGGGGAGGGGGGAGAAAGCAAAGAGATGTGTGTCCGCGCAGGTGTGAATGGGTGTCAAGATGGCACTGAAGGAAGGAGTCCTTGTGTCTTGCAGAAACAAGAGCAGAGCTCAGCCACAAAGGTAGCTGTTTGGATGAAGGGCAGTGGATGGTGGTGTGGGTGTCTGCTATGAGGGACCTGTGATGGTCTTGCTTTAAACATGGTGGTCAAGAGAGCCCTCTGATTTCTCAGATAAACCGACATTAGAACATGAAGGGTGAGGTTTGAAAGAACTTCTTCTTCTTCTTCTTCTTCTTCTTCACCTCTTTTTGACACAAGTTTCCAAAGCAGTTTACATAGAGTAATAAGAAAGGAAGGAAGATGGATTCCCTGTCCCCAAAGGGCGCACCATCTAAAAAGAAATATAAGATAGACACCAGCAACCATCACTGGGGGGTTACTCTGCAGGGGGTGGAAAGAGCCAGGTGCTCCCCTCCCCTGCTCAGTGAAGAGAATCCCCACTTTTAAAAGGGTCCTCTTTGCCCAGTTGGCAGGAGATGCCTCCAAGTCCTGAAAGCAAGAGGACCAATGGCCATTGCTGAGGCTTATGACACATCCTCTAGAGGCAAGAGGACCAATGGCCATTGTTGAGGCTGATGACACATCCTCTTTCATGACACCTCCAGGGCTCAGCTGCTCTTTGTGGGTGAGTTAGGCGAGGAGGGAGGAGGCGAGGTGGAGAGGAGTTGGAGAGATAGCGAGGAAAGAGAGTGTAGAGAGTCCGTTTCTGTTTCTGTCAAATCTATCTATCTATCTATCTATCTATCTATCTATCTGTCTGTCTGTCTGTCTATCTATCTATCTATCTATCTATCTATCTATCTATCTATCTATCTATCTATCAATCCATCTATTTATCCATCTATTTATCCATCTATTTATTCATCCATTCATTTATTTATTAATTTATTTATTTATTCAGTGTTAGTGTTAGTATTTGTTATTTTGTTGTTTGTTTGTTTGTTTGTTTGTTTGTTGTGGTTTTGGGAGGGGTCTAGCGGGGGAGGGAGGGACAGTCAGCTTTTAGTAAAAGGAGGGATAGGTAGTCAGGGGGGAATAGTTAGACAGGGAGGGAAATGGGGGAGAAGATGAGGAAAGACTTCTTTGCAAAGTAAGTAGGATTCCATAACAGCTTTGCCTTGCTCCCTCTCTTCCTGGCCAGGTCTGACTAGAGTCCCCCGCCCACCTGCCTGCGCGATCAGGAAGGGCACCAGCTGTGAACACGCCTATTGTGACGTGCTTGGCGGATGTCCCAATTGTAGAGGGGAATTTGAATCCACCTCCCTCATTTAGCAGAGTAATCCAGTTGGATGAGCTCAGAGTAGAGGCCTGGAGAAAGTGTTTTTAAGTGTTTTTTAAAGTGTTTTTAAAAAAGAAACTGTTCTAAAACAGATTGTTCTAAAGAAGTTACAAACTTAGATTAAAAGCCTGCAACTTGTACTTCCTTCATGGGGAGGGAAGGAAGGAAGGAAGGAAGGAGCGGAGCAGACAAAGAAGAAGGGAGTGCCCCAAGCTGTGCTTTGGAACATGTTCATGACCATCTAACTAGCCTGAGACAAGTTTCCCCCGTAGCAGAGGCCTGTACAGAGCAAGCCAGGCTGCACATGGGACATCCCAAGCTGTTTGGTGTTGCTTGTCATGCACTGAAATCACGCTTGATTGTGGAAGAGGGGAGTGGACTTCAATGTTCTAATCAAAGAGCTGCATCTGAGCTGGCACAATACAAGCCTGAGTTGCTATTCTCTAATAATGAGCCAGCCCTATTGGTATCCTAGGTATATTTGGGGGTACTTAAGTTTTGCCCATATATGGCAAAGCTTTTCTTGAATATAGGCAGGGGTCAGCTTTTCCTTACGAGAACCTTTCCTAAAGGAGCAGTTGATTTCGTTTCTCATTCCACGCTCTGGCTGCTTGTTTGGAAGCCATAGATGCTCCTTTCTAGTTTGCACCAAGCCCCTTCTTTCTAGGTAGCTCATAGCCTGGTGGCTGTTGCATGTAGATGTCTTCCTCGATTTCCCCATGAGGGAAGGCAGTCTTTACATCCATGTGTTCAACTTGCATCTTTCTGGCCGCTGCCACGCTGAGCAGTGTCCTAATTGAAGTGTCTGTCACAAGTGGTGCAAAGGTCTCATTGTAGTCCTCAGCATAGTTCTGGGAGTATCCCTTGGCTACTTGCCTCGCCTTGTAGCGCTCTGCCTCCCCTTCTGCATCCTGCTTGACTTTCAAGACCCACTTGCATCCCGCAGTCTTTCTTCCTGCGGGGATTGACACAAGTCTTCAAGTCTCATTTTTGTGCAGGGTGTCAATTTCTTCGAATGCTGCATTTCCTCACCTTTTGTCAGCTGGCATCTTTTCTTTCTCTCGCCATGTGGTGGGTTCTTGTAGCTCTCCTCCTTTGGTCCCGAGTGAGAACCTTTTGGGTGGAGCCCCTTTGTTGGGGCTCTGGCAGTGCCTCAGTTGGGGCTCCGGCTGTGCAGCCCCTTCTGAATCTGTATCCCCTTCTGAACCTCCTTCTGCTTGTGGCACAGATTCTTTGGATTCACGGTCTGGCTCTTGCATCATGAGACTCCACCCACGTGGTTCCTCTTTCACCTGGATCTCTGGCACAAGTTCTGGTACATCACCTCTAGTTGGCCCTTGTCTCTCATCAAATGACACCACCTTGTAGATCCTGACCTCTCCACTTGTAGGATCAAGGATTCTCTATCCCTTTTGGCCAGGCGCATATCCAGCCAACACTCCCAGTTCGCATTTGTGATTGAGTTTGGTTCTCTTGGCCTTTTGGACCTATGCAGAAGCCTTTGATCCCAACATTTTGACATGGTTTAGAGAGGCTTTGTGCCCAAGCCCAATGGTGTCTTGTCTATTGCTTTAGCTGGCAATCTGCTTTGCAAGGACTTAGGAACACATAGGAAGCTGCCATAGACTGAGTCAGACCATAGGTCCATCTAGCTCAGTATTGTCTGCACAGACTGGCAGCGGCTTCTGCAAGGTTGGGGTCCGCCCTGGTTGCATATGAATGGGAGAATAGCACTGTAAGCTCTTCCCCTTAGGGGATGGAGCCGCTCTGGGAAGAGCAGAAGGTTCCAAGTCCCCTCCCTGGCTTCTCCAAGATAGGGCTGAGAGAGATTCCTGCCTGCAACCTTGCAGAAGTCACTACCAGTCTGTGTAGACAATACTGAGCTAGATAGACCTATGGTCTGACTCCGTATATGGCAGCTTCCTATGTTCCTATGACATCAGAATGTATTCGCTCCAAAGGACGCTGTGACTCTGTCTGTGTCTGGCATGCAGAAAAGCTGGGTCTCACCCCTTGATTAAGTATGCAACACTGACACCTTGTGGCAGCTTCTCTGCATGACTCCACTTTAAAGCCCTTCATAAGTCCATTTCCCCCAAGCTCATTGATCACATGGATTTGCCTATGTTCTAGTCTTTCAGGCCATATGGGAGAACACTTCTTGAGTTTGCAAGAGGCTGCAAGCCTGGCCTGTTCAGTTACACAGTCCAATCAAAAAAGCACATCTTTACGCATATCGGCTGTCATACTGAAATCATCATCTTTGGTGATGGAGTGTCGGAGGGGGCTGGGGGTGGGAGGCACTGCTTTGCAGTGGTGGCTTTGGGGGTGGGAGGCACTGCTTTGCAGATTCCACACGGGGTCCCTTGGAGACCGTTGCTCTTTCCAATCTGAACTTTCCTATGGTGTTCCTCAGGGCTCCATATTGTCTCCAAAGTACTTTAACACCTACATGAAACCGCTGGGAGAGATCCTCCAGAGATTTGGTGCAGGGTGTTATCAGTATGCTGAATGAAAACTCTCTCTTACAGACTGTCTTATGAAAAGACACTTGTTCTTATTACACACCTTTTCCTTTTTAGCTAATCATAAATCCTTGTTACTGAAGTGTGCTACTCTTCGTGTTGGGTCTGTCACACGCCTTTGGAGGCCTAGGACTGCTCAGCCTTTTGGGGGAGTGCCTACTTCTAGTGTGCAGTCCACACCCAGCAGCAGTGTCATCTCCACTTCCTAGTCCAGCAGCAGGGTGTCCCTAGCAGCGCCAATGCAGCCGGCCCAACTGTGTGAGTTGCAAGTGAAAAGTGACTCCTGGCTAGGGCACTGGCCTTCACTTCATCTTGTGGCAGCATAGTCCCCCAACCCATCCCAAACATGATGCACGATGTGAAGAGAGGGTGAACCTCTGTCATGCCCCCGCTTCTTTTCTTCTTTCTAAATGAAAAGGTCCCAGTTGCCTCCACCTCTTCCCTTCCGGGAAGGAGCTGCACCCCTGAGCTCTTTCATGGTCCTTTCCTATACCTTTCCAAGCGCTAACATAAGCTTGGTGCGTTGGGTTGAGCAGAACAGCACACAGTGTTCCAAAGGTCTCTGCACCAATGCATTTTGGCAGCTGTCTCTACGTAATTCCTCAGCCAGAAAGAAGACGGTGCAATACCTGGAAGCCTATTGGGCTACCTGTATTGCTGCCCTCCTTCTGTTCTGCAATCCTTCCCTGTCCCATTGGCCCCCTCTCCTCCAAATGTCTGCCTAAGGGTCTCTTTCTCACCTTCTCCCTGCTCTCTTCTAGGCTGCGAAGGGTCTGCCAGTGCTGCAGGCAGCTCTTTCAGACCTCCCCCACACGTGACTCCAAGGGGAAGCCCCCCAGACGGAGGTTCTTCAAGAGGAGGAACCGTGTTGAGCCAACTTCGGCTCCTCCTCCAACTCTGGCTTCTCCTCCAACTGCAGAAGAGGGCTTCCAAACATCGTCAGGAGTCACAATTGGTGAGGAGGTGCCCTAGGCTCCTGGGGAATGGTTGGGACTGCGGGTGGCTCTTTTGGGAGGGTGGGACAGCTAGTGCTTAGCAAACTGGCAGATTTGTGGGCCTTCGTTTTAAATGTGTGGGCTGAATTTCTTCTTCCCTTCCAGCCTTGAGCACCACATGGCAAAAAAAGGAAAGAGCTAAGGTAGGGTATCATTGAGTAGAGGGCCTTTCTCCACATAGCCCAGGTCGTTTCTGTGAGAGGCATTTGCCCCTCTGGGAGCACCCACCCTCTGCTCTGATCCTTTTCCCAGTTCTGCAATCTCCCTGAGAAGCAGCAGAATAATCCATGGAGGGGGTGGGGTCCCCAGAAAGGGATTGAGAGCAACCCACAAAGTAAGGCTGTCTGGTCCATTTCCAGGAAGCCACAGAGAAGTCCTTCCATCACTAACAGCTCAATGCTTCTGATTTTCAGCTCATTCTCTGGTGGACATCCTTTCTTAATTCCATTGCGGTGCAAGTCAATGGCGCAGAGTCGGATACATTGCAGTTCAGCAAGCTGAAGATTGTCGAATTCATTTTGGTGAGTGAGATGCAGCAGAGAATGGAAGAGAATGACCAAGCGCAGGCTCAGTCCAAACCTGACTGCCAAGACTGTGTGTTTGGGGCATCATCTTGATTGTTTGTTTGTTTGTTGTTCTATTGATTATTTCTCTATGTAAGCAACTTTGGAAACCTTTGTTGAAAGACAGTGTGAAAATGTTGTTGTTGTTGTTGTTGTTGGAGCTATCCCAATGAAGTCCATGTGGGTAGTGATCAACTCTCCTCTGCTCTTTACCTTCTCCCAGGAGATAATGGAGGATATTACCGCGCATCCTGACCCTGGCTCCTTCTTCAGGAAAACCCTGGACACCGTCACGGAGCTGAGGTAGACTCATAGTCATCAGGTCTTAAATCGGAGGGGTTTGTGTCAGGAAAGGGCAGTGGCAAACTAGACAAGATCTGTAACTGGATCTGCCCTTTTAAAAAAAGATGACAATGAATTCTAAGGGGGTTTGTAACATCTTGTTAAGTCCTCTAGCCTTATCGGCATCAGGGCCTCCCCAGGCCTGGATTGGTCATTTTTGAGAAAAGAGGAGAAACCGTCACAGACCAACCGTCTTGACACTGGCTTTGTTGCCCTGTTCCTCTTCTCTCCATGAGCTTCCCTTGGCTGAATCACCAGCCCTGCTCACACGATGAAATCTTATATTCCCCCCTCCCCCCTTCCAGCAAAATCAAGCCGCCGTTGCCCGAGGAGCTGCGGTCGGCAGTGCTGCACGTGGCGGTGTCTGGGGCCAACTACCTGGAGCCAGGGACACAGGTAAGTTCTCCTTGAGCTTTTTCCTCCTGCGGCACAGACTCCTGCTGCTTCTACTCCTGGGGCCCTTGCAATGGTTTGACTGCCTGCAGAGGTTCTTCCTTACATTTCTGATCTTCCGGGATCATTGTGAGTAGCCTTTCCTATTTCCAAATAGCCTGGTTGTTTCTCGGCCCAACTGGAATCAAACACCATACTGCCATAAGCATGAGTGCTTTTTCAGTATTGTGTTCTTAAGATGTGTTGTCTCTCATACTCATGCCTGATCTTCTCTTTCCCCCCTAGAATGAGACCTTTCAATCTCTTCAGAGAATGATTAGGGGGTTTCTGGAGGAGGCCCCCTCGGTCCACAACTTGACCAGCATCTTGACGGTAAGTGCAATTGAATGTGTAATGTGCAATTTAATGTGTAATGTGCCCTATTCGGACATTAGGCAGTACGTGTGTACAGGTGTCTGAACACTTGGACGTGATTTTGTCTGCATGACTGTAGTTGCGTTCCTTTAAAAAGTGAACCAGGGTAGAGGCCCCAATATGGCATGGTCCAGATGGGAAGAGTCTAGCAGTGCCTGCCTTCCACAGCCTGTCTGTATAGCTGTCCCTGTGTACACTTCTGCACCTGTGCACTGTCCACTCGTCGTCCAAATGTTGAAGATCAGGTGTGAATGGAGCTTCTGTCTTCATCCTTGACTGAACTGAATTGGGGGGGATGTTTGTACAGGAATAGATCCCTCTGAAACTTGTTTGGGCAGTCAGTCAATGGGTATCCTGTAATGGGGCCAATTCCTTCCGGGCTTAGCTCTCAGTCGCATGGCCAGGGATGATTGAGGCCAGTGCAATGACTGAGCTGCTCTTTCAACCCACAGGAGCTCCAAAGGTACAGCACTGCAAAGGATCCCCAGCTACAGGCTCTGGCCCAGGAAGCCTGCAGCTGTCTCCTGCAACATGCGGCCAGCCTGCCAGCTTTTCATGTAAGTCCCCCTCTGTGGACATGGCTTGGCTCTTCTTCAGAATCCTCTGGGACCCCTGCCAGGTGCCAGCTTCAGAAGAAGACCTCCTATTGGTCTCTGGTCACCCTGGGGCTGCCTGGCAGCACACCTGCTGCAGAAGGGCTGTTTCCACTGGGGCTCACCCAATGCCCCTTGGGACAGCAGCAGTGGCAGGAGGAACAGCAGAGAGCTGGGTTCCCCCTGGGTCTCTTCTGGCTGCCCAGTGCCCCAAAGAGCCACGCTCCATCTTTGGTAATCCTCAGCTTTGCACCCAACTGGATCATCTTTTTGATACTCATAGACATGGAAAAAGAAGTCCACATATTGAATAAATAAAATGCATCTCTATCTCTGCAGCTGAAAACACTGAAGGATGCTTTCCCGGTAGCATCCAAGAGCAGCATCCAAGGTAACTTGGGCTATTTCCAGGGAAGTGGGGAGGGCGGAACTGCATCCCTCTAGACCCTCCTTCGTTGATTCAATATGCACGAGTCCCTCCTTACCTCTGATCCAAGTCAATTCAAATAAGAAAATCAAGTCTCTTCTCTTCTCTTCAGATGACCTTGTGTTGGAAGAATTTGACGAAGAGGAGGAGTTTGGTAAATGTATGAGCATCAGAAAGGAGAGAGTGGGAATGATTGAAGAGCCATTTGATATGCCAGAGACTTCATGTTTTGTTTTCTGTTTGGTTTTGCAGGGTGAGAGATAACTGCTGTTCAAACCAGAAGAATATGCTATCCTAGACACCAGGCCAGGTTTATCCAACACTTGCTTGGGCTGATGGCATCATCCCCTGTGGCACTGCCCCAGGCCTTTCTTCGCCTAAGGACTTTACAGGCCTGGTTTCTGCGCAGGTTTCGCCCGCAAAGACACTCTCAACAGTGGCTCCTTGCAGCGCCTCGCAGGGGGCAGTCTCCTGATAGACATGCACGTCCAACCTCACTCAAGGGACTCTATTCCACATGCGAAGGCCCACCCTTATGATCACCACAGATGCCATCCCCAGTACGGGATGGGGAGCGCATTTCAAAGACCTAGTGGTCGCTGGGACTTGGACAAAGGCAGAACGATGTCATCACATCAGTTATCTCAAGCTCAGGGTGATCTTCTTGGTGCTCAAGGCTTTCTGTCATTGGATAGAAGGATCTGCTGTACTCCTCACAGACAACACTATGGCCGGATCTTACCTGAACAGACAGGGAGGGACAGCATCTCTTTCTCTGCTCAGTCTGGCAATGCGACTCTGGATGTGGTGCCTGGAGTGGGGAATTTGGCCTTTGGCAGTACACATCCAAGGGAATGTCAACACTTTGGTGGATGCACTGAGTCGTGAAACATCCTTTCTCACAAATGGTGCCTGGATCCGGGCATGCTGTGCAAGATCTTCCACAAGTGGAGAGCTCTGCGTTGAGATGTATTTGCGTCAGCCCAGAATTCTCAGTGTGTGCAATTCTGCAGCAGGGTGGGAAGGGATCCGGAGTTGGAAGAGGACGCCTTCCTCCTGCACTGGGGCAACCAACTCCTGGACATGTTTCCTCCATTCGCCTTGATACCAAGAGTCCTACCGAAAATTGTCCAGGTCGAGGCCATATGTATCCTAATTGCACCATGGTGGCCCAGGCAACTCTGGTTCACCACACTTCTTCAGTTGTCACACAGGACGTACCAGCATCTTCCATCGTTACCATACCCTCTGATGGGGGAAGGCAGCTGTTGTCTCCAGCTGGACGTGGAGTCTCTGCATCCGACTGCCTGGTGGATAGAGGCGCAACCTCCTTCAGTGAGCTGGTGCAGGCAGTGCTGATGGCGGCAAGGAAGCCTTCCACCTTGAAATCTTACTCAGCCAAATGGACTTGCTTCTCTAAGTCTATGGCTGACAAGGGTGGTTCTGCGACTGAAGCTCCTTTGTCATTCATTTTTGATGATTTGCTGTCTCTGAAAGACAAAGGATTGTCTGTTTCTTCCTTAAGGGTTCACTTAGCGGCTATAGCCGACAGGCATTCTGTGTCTGGTTTGTTCTCTCACAAATTGGTTAACAGGTTTTTGAAGGGGATGCTCCATTTGTTTCCGCCTTCCCCTAAATCTGTCCCACCTTGGAATTTTCTAGTGGTTCTGAAGCAGTGAATGAAGGCTCCTTTCGAACTCATGGCTACATGTAACTTTAAACTGTTGTCCTTAAAAAGAGTGTTTCTCGTTGCAATTACCTCAGCTAAACGAGTGAGTGAAATTAAAGCATTGCGCTCTGATGCCCCTTATTTGGTGTTCCATAAAGATAGAGTTGTATTAGAGCCTGATGTTTTTTTTGCCCAAGGTGGCTTCTGAGTTTCGCATGTTGCAAGATATTTCTTTGCCTACCTTTCCCCCTACACCTACCTCAGATGAGGAGCGTGCATATCACTCACTGGACGTTAGGAGGGCTCTTGCCTTCTTTAAAGACAGAACGCAATCCTTCTGCAAATCTAAGTTTTTGTTCATTTCATATGCAGACCCATCAAAGGGACGACCAGTCTCATTGCAAAGGATTGCCGCTTGGGTCAAGGAGGCTATCTCCTTGGCGTATCAATGGGCTTCAGAACCCCTGCCTGTCTGTTTTAGGGCACACTCCATGCGGGCAATGGCTACCTCATCGCTTTTCTATAACCTTGTCTCTATGTCTGACATTTATAAGGCCACTACATGGTCACGTCCAACTACCTTCATCCGACATGATGCTTTGGACTTTCACTCCAGGTCTCAGGCAATGTTTGATGCCTCTGTTCTGTGTTCTGCTTCCATTGAGAAATAAAGTTTGCTTCTTTGATTTCCTTTGTTGCGTTATTTCTCTCCTGGGTTTGGGCTGCACCCTCCATCCAGGTACGATAGCTTGCTATTATCCCATGTGTGGTGCACAGAGCCCATGAAGAAGAAAGGCAGGTTGCTCACCTGTAACTGTAGTTCTTCAAGTGGTCTTCTCAAAGACCACACAAGCCACCCATCCTCCCTGCTGCAACGTGTTCTTGTATGTGCTTAGGTTTGGAGCTGCGGAGGTCTCAGGACTGAGGGAATCGGGCAAGCTGTCAGACAGGGGTAGCTGGTTTTCCCACTCTTTTTTCCTTATAAGGTAAAGCTTTAGAAGTTTCCGGACCGTGGATCTGTGCAGTTTCCAATCCCATGTGTGAATGCACAGAAGACCACTCAAAGAACTACAGTTACAGGTGAGCAACCTGCCTTTCTCCCCTGTCATTTCAGGCAGCGCTTGCTGCCTAAAAGCATCTATTTCCCTTTCTCTCCCTTGCTGGAGGGAGAGACAGGGAAATAGGTGCTTTCAGGCAGCAAGCGCTGCCTGAAAAGAACATTGGAGTGCTTGGTCAGGGCCCGGGCATGGGCGGGGGGAGTTTGATAGGGGCTCTTCCAGAACCTGGGCCACGCCCCCCCCTCTTGCGTAATTCAGCAGTCCTTTCCATTGGTGGCCTGGGTTCTCTGAACCCGTTCGCATGATGGTGGCTCCGCCCCTGGTCGGCCTGTTGGATTAGGAATCCATAGGAGTCTCTAACTAGGAATCCATAGGCTCTGTTGATCCTTTTGCATCTCTTGAGTCTCAGCAGTTTTTTATATCATTGATCATGGTCTCCTCCTGGAGCCCCTGAAGGGGTCCTTCTGCTTCCACGGCTGCGCTTGTGGAGAAGTGCTGCAAGATTGCAACCCATTTCCAATGGAGTGAGAAGGGCAGGCGCATGCTCTGTGAGCAGCAGCGTGAGCTTGACCTCCCTCGACACCTCATCCATGGGGATGTTGAGAACTGGTGGGTCGCCACCCTTCTCTTGCTCCAGCACCTGCTAAAGCAACAGGTGGCCATCCACAACTTGGCAAAGTATCGTGGTGTGTGTGTGTGTGTGTGTGTGTGTGTGTGTGTGTGTCCTCTCCAACTTGGAGTGGTAGCTCATGTCTGGGCCAGTCTTGGCACTCGAGCCCTCCCTGTTTGCCACAAAGAGTGTACTGAGGCAATGCCTTTTAGCCAGGCTCTGCCCACCACACTTCTCCTGGAGAAGGTGATGAGAGAACTCCAGACCTCCCTGACCATTAGGGACGCCAAAGCCCTGGCAGGTTGGCTGAGGACTGGGTGGGTGGAGAAGCTATGCAACAAACTGAGTGACGCAGGAGACCATACTTTGGCCTGCCTGTGTTGACCCAACTGTGAAGGGCAATGCCATCAGCCCTGGTTGAGTGGGTTAGTGAAGCAAAGCAGAGGAGGCTCAATAACCAGGGGGAGGGTGCTGGCACACCTACTTCTAGCGCATGTTCCACACCCAGCACCAGTATGGGTAGGTCCTCGCCCCCTCCTCTTCCCAGTCCAGCAGCGTGGCATCCCTGGCAACGCTGCTGGCAGTTCCACACCTTTGTTCCATCCAGCAGGGGTGCTTTGGCACAGGAGGAGAGAGGGGGCACCCTGCCCCGAAACCGGAGCCAGCCGAAACAAGGTGGGGTGTACGTCTACGAGGTGATTCAGAATCAGAAAAATTAACCACGTGTTCGACAACCGTTGGTTTTTTCTTACATGTGAATGTGGCCAGTGTGTATCATCATCCCTACACGAGTCTGAAATGCTGACCAGCCAGCATAAAGCAATGGGCACTTGACAGGCTTTCACACTGAACAATGTACTACTGCTCCATTCCAAAGCAGGTTAGTTGCCCTTCAGTCTCATTGAAATCGAAGGGACCGTCAAGTCAAGGCTCAATGTTAAGCTCAAAGGAAAGCACGGAGAAAACCATGTCCACATGAAAAATTCTGAAAAGCTGAAAAGCTTGGGTATGCTCTCACCAACAGAAGTTGGTTCAATGAAAGAGATTACCTCACTGACCATGATTCTTAGGAACATAGGAAGCTGCCATCTAGTCAGAGCATAGGTCCATCAAGCTCAGTATTGTCTACACAGCCTGGCAGTGGCTTCTCCAAGGTTGCAGGCAGGAATCTCTCTCAGCCCTATCTATCCCTCCGCCCTGCCAGATCTTCCCGGGAGGGAGGAGGAGGGAGAGTGAGGGGATAGCCGAACCACCTGTCCACTCAGAACCGTACTCTGAGTTTAGGGTAAAATTTGTAGCTCATGCCGATGATCTTACATTACTGTTATCGAATGAAAATGAAATCTCCGTAATACTGGACCTCTTCTGGGAACATGGCAAGATCTCGGGCTCAGAATCAAATGCTGACAAAAGTGTATTTGTTAAAATGGAGCCCGGACGTCAGCAACTCTCGTGCCTACCCATCTCTGAATGTAAAGACAAAGGGGCCCCAGAGTCCAAACTGAAGTGGGCAGATACAGTAAACATTTTGGGGATTGAATATGGGATTAAGGGAAAAGTCTGCGTTGGGGGAATTGGACAGATTGGGAAGAAAAAAGTAATGCTTAAAATCACCATGTGGAAAAAATGGAGCCTTGCCATGTACCAGAAAGCGGTTTACATCCGGACGTACCTGATACCCCTGGTGCATAACCTGGCGGTAGTCTATCCTCCCCTGCTCGATCTCCTTCAGAGAGTTGAAAAAGCCAGATCTTCCGTCTAGTATGGCACACAGCGTCCTTCCCTTTGGCCCGTTCGCTAGCATTTAAGGAGGTTGAGCCGGGAGGCCTAGCCCTACCTGCCCTGCAACCCTATTTTGTAACTGAATTCATGTCCTACAATTTTGGAAACTGGATTTTCGTGAATGTCCATGATATGTCCAACCTCCTGCAAAAAACCTGGGTCTCGCTTTTCGCTCTGCGTTGGCGCAAGTCAGCATGGGGCATAGCATGGTGGGGGGAAAGGATCTTTCCATGGTAATTTCACACAAGTATGAAAAAGAGAACACCCAGACTACTTGAGAGATTTGTTATTCACACTTAAAAAATGGAAGGTTGAACCGGATCTATTTAAAGGATCCTCTTCAGTTAAGCAGCTGAGGAAAACAATTTATGGAGAGATTCTAGAAGTGGGTTTCTTAAAACCTGATTTAGAAGGTAAATGCTACAAACACCGCACTTCACAGTACTTGTTGCAACCCGATCACCCTATCGCTCTCTTCAAGGAGAAAAAAGTCCCTTTCCATTGATGGGAAACAAGGTGGTGCTTATACCATCAAGTACTACCACTTAATGCGGTCAAGCCATGGCTCCCAGAGGAGCGGCAAGAGTGTCCTCAAATTACTTGCAAACAGAAAGCTAGTGAGCTAGGTAAAACTTTCAGGGAAACCCACTCACATTTCTTCAAAGAGTGTGTGGCAGCCAAAAGAGTGTGGCAGGGAGTAAGCAAGCTGTTAGAGTGGCCTGATTTGGAAAAACAGACTTGGGAAGAACTAACACCGGGTTTGAGCCACAGAACCTCTTTTCGAGGTCCCAGAAAGAAACCTTCAAGGAAACGGGACACAACGGGTGCACTCATTGTTGGAAATTCTCTGTGGTGAGAGAATCTCTTTTCAATATAGTAGAGTGCACAGAGGCACAAACACAGCGGATTTAGTGAGGCATGCCTGTGTGCTAAGAGTAAAGTAACTTGGAGCCAATTGCTAGTTTCCAATCAATATAAAAGGCATTTATTAAGGAACTCCATTCTAGATAGGAAAGTGAGGATTTAGGATCTCTAATCCATCTATTTAAGTGGATGCAGATGGATTCACCATCTTCTCTGCACATATGGTGCAGGGCAAGAGACTTGCCATGTTGCAAGGTAAAGAGCCAGGTAGCAAGAGAGAGAATAGAAGAAGGAAGGAAGGCCCTGAGATTAGTCATCTACATTTCAAAGGGATAGCATCAGAGCAGCGGGAAGTGATGACCAAATGTCTTTGACCTTCTAGCCCTCTGACTTACTAGTCTGTCCTCCACTGTCTGAGGCATGAGACAGCGCAAAGTCCTTTAACTTTCCAACACTCATACTAGGGAATTGGAATGTTCCCCTCCTCGTCATCAGGTTAGTAAACCTGTATGTCATTGATGCAATGCTCCTGCATAGGAATAGAGAGGGAAGGCGCAACCAAGAGGTTCACGCAGATGAGACAGTAAATCTCTTCTGGAACAGTTTGTATGGTTATGTGCAAAAAGACAAGAGTATCTCTTCTAAACAGCAATGGGACAAATTGTGGAAATGGACGTCGGATGTAACCCCCCCCCCCAGTTACCTGATGTGCCTTGAAATCCCCCACCCCCGAGTTACAGTACTACCTGCATATACTTCATAACCTTGTGGGTTTCCAAATCATTGTGTGTCAATCTTGGTAGATATATCATGTACAAACAACCACTTTGTATATCATTGTGCTTTGGCAACGTACTGTATGCTTTGGTAGTTTGTTGGTTCAATTAAAAAAATCTTGTCCTATGAAAAATAAATAAATCTTGTCCTATCTTGGAGAAGCCAGGGAAGGAACTTGGAACCTTCTGCTCTTCCCAGACTGGCTCCAGCCACTACGGGGAGTATCTTACAGTGCTCACACATCTAGTCTCCTATGCATATATAACCAGGGCGGACCCTGGTTAGCTCTGGGAACCAGTCATGCTTGTTATCACAAGACCAGCTCTCCTCTCATTCTTGGAAGTCAGCAAGATAACTGGTTTTTAAAAATATGGATCTATTTCTGGCAAACTGAAGTAGCAGAGAAAAAACAGGATTTCTGCTCTGTGCCTTGACTGGTTCCCTGGGAGAAACAACTAAATTCCTCTGTAGAAAGAATAATCGAGAAGGTACATTTTGAAAAAACAGCAGTTCAGCACTGACGTTGACCTGGAGCCACAAATTCAGAAAGCATCCTAACTAAAGGAAGAGGTATCCTAATACACAGAGACCAATCATGCACACAGAAGACCAGGAGACCAGCCTTCAGCTCTTCAGAACCAAAGGAGAAGCAGAAATTCTGTCTGGAGTGAGTGGGGAATGGGGGAGTTGGAGGGGGCCTTGTGGGCCACCTGGGCCACCTGGGCCAATCTGCTGCATGACGCTGGGAATCCAGAGCTAGAGAATCCCCAGCACAGCTGACGATCCAGTCTCTGCTCCAAGACCTTCAGCGAGGGGCAGCCCCGGCCCAGGTGAAGGCTTCCATTCTCAAACGGCACTTCATGGGTATGTTTGAGGGATGGATGTGGTCACAGCAGCTGACATATCTGTCCGTTTCTGAGCCACAGCTTCCCAAGAGGAATGTCATGGTTTAGCACTAACTCCATGAGAAAGATGACGACATGCGCACTCCTTTGAAGCTATTCTGACGATCACTGAAAACCGGGCTAGAGGAGCCCATCTCGATTTTCAGTGATCGTCTGGACAGCGGACTTGTCTCTTTATGTTTTCTGCTGCTGTGAGGGAGGTTCGCTGGATTTGGGGAAGTGGGAAGGCAATGGAGTTGGGAAAGGGGGGCAGCTAAAGCAACTGAAGTGGATGCTTCTGTTTGCTGCTGCTCCCAAAAGGGGTGGTGTTTTATTGTGGGCCATCTTATTGATTTCTCTATCTATGTCAACCGCTTGGGGAACTTTTGTTGAAAAGCAGTATATAAATATGTGTCATATTTGTATTGTGGGTAGTTGGGAGGAGTTGTGGGGTGGGAGACAAGCAGCAAGACCAGTGGACTGGTTTTTTCTATGGTGTTCAGGCAAGCAAGAGGATTGCTGGATGTGGGGAGGCAGAGAGTTAGCCCAAGCAAAATAAGTGGACTCTTCTTTTTGCTGCTGCTCCAAAGAGGCTTTGCGGAGGGTGGGGGGTTGTTGCTGTGGGGAGGTGGGAGGAAATTCAAAGCTGTGTTGAGCTGCAGAAACAACTAATTTCCCACACATAGCTTTGTAGGATTGTGGCCGAAATCTTTAGCAATTCATCTTGTATGAAAAACAAAGAGGATTGTGGTGCCTAAAGGGTACACTATCGATGTATTAAGGCATGATGGAGAGACACACCTCTACAGGCCACTAAGCGCTCCCCCCTCCCTCCCCCCGTCTCTTTCTCACTCTCTCTCATATTCACATGCACACACCTGAACCGCTTCTCAAAAAAAACCACTAAAAAAGAGTCCACATCCCATACAAAAATGAAGCCTGGCAGTGCAGGTTATATGAAATTCTGTTGCACAAGTAGCCCTGGCCTGAATACAACTGGCCATTGTATCCACAGAACAGATATTCCGCTCTGGCCTGTGGGCTTCTCAGGGGCATCTGGTGGGCTACTGTGTGAAACAGGATGCTGGACTCGATGGGCCTCCTTGGGCCTGACCCAGCAGGGCGGTTCTTCTTCTATTTTGATGTCGGAATACAATCCTCATTGCAGTGGTGTACCGGGGAAATAGAACCATGGTGGAAATTTGTCGTTTGAAAGACAAATGGCCAGATGGATTCTTACACAGACCGAACATTTGTGAAAAGGAGAGCAATGAAACATTCATATGATTAAGAATGAAACTCAGCATCAGTGTTCATGACATGTGATTTGACATGTCTTTTCTTAGACTTCTAAATTGATATCCCGCTCTTCCTCCAAGGGGCAGTGTATATGCTTACCTTATTTATCCTCACAACAAGCCTGTGAGGCGGGTTAGGCTGAGAGAAAAGTCACGGACTTTTCAGTCTTGTCAGGGACAAGTCAGTGCTGGCCAGTGAGTTAAGAGTTGTTGTTGTTGTTCTTCATGACTTAAGATCTCCTTTGGAGCTAGAGATGATGATGAATGGCAGCAGGGAAGTGAGAGAGCTGTGTCTGGATCCCTGTCCCTATTTTAATTGTAGTGTTTGGTTGATAGGTGCAATACAAGGGCTGAAATTGCCTCTGCAATGGCAGCAGTTCCAAAACCAAAGAGGAGGAAGATAGAGCAGGACCACAGGCCATTTCAACACAAGTGGCCAGAAGAATACCTGTTCTTGGAATACAGTGGCAAATACCTATGCCTGGTGTGTCAAGAACAGGTTGCAGTACCCAAAGGATTCAATAGCCAGAGGCATTCTGACAGCAGACCTCAGAAAACCTGTGGCTCTTTAGGTGCCACTGAGAGATGTGCCAGAGTGCAGCAACTGAAAAGGAAATGTCGAGTTCAACAGAACATATTCCCAAGAGCTATGGCTATGAATGAAGCATGGCAAGAGGAAGCTTCAAGATTGCCCAGTTGACAGCACATCTAGGTTGGCCATTTAGAGATGCTGAATATGCAAAACTGTATTGAATGAGAGCTGCTGAGGTACTGTTTCCAGAAAAGAAAAGAGTGCTGCAGGAGAGACGCTTGTCCAGAATGACTATCCAACACTGTGAGGCAGAGATATCCAGGAGCCTCAGTGGGCAGCTGAAAGAAGGTTGCTCACACTTTGAATATGACTCTGTTGCAGTGGGTGAGAGCAGTGCTATCAAGGATAGAGCACAGCGACTAGCGTTCATTCATGGAGTGAACCCAAACTTTGAAATCACACAGGAGCTTGCAGGCATGATGCAATCCATGCATGCAGGGTCGTAGCTAGGGGAGAGGGGGCCTGTGTTCACCCCTCTCTCTGGCAGCCCTTCAAAGTGAGGGAGAGAATGAAGAAAATCGGGTGGAGCTAGGGGGCCCACAGGAGCTGGGGGCCTGGGTTCTTTCAACCCTTTCACTCCATTATAGCGACACCCCTGCATGCATGGGCATGCAACCGGTGAGGCAATAGGCAAAGAAATTATTTCAGTTTTGCAGGAATTACAGTGACCTGCAGAGAAACTTGCAGGTGTCTGCACTGATGATTAGGGTGACTTAGCAGAAAACTTGCAGGTGTCTGCCCAAGGGGTTAGGGTGACATAGCAGAAAAAGAACAGGCTGCAGGAGTGGAAGTGCTGATTTGCTTACAGGCACTTTAAGAGTCAATTGAGAGTGAGAGCGAGAGAGTGAGAGTGCATGCTGTTTGGCAGAGGGCACTAACTAGGGTAAAAAAGAAGGTGGTCTTGGTCACCAAAGGCAACCAGGTATTCCCTGTAGTGTGTGCCTTAAACCAGCAGCTGCATGGAAAGTGCATGGAAAAGACAACACCCATTCTGCACAGTCTTGGAAAACTTTTATTGCCCCTATGGAAATGGTGTGGAGGGAGACTAACATTACCCAGACATACCTACTTTTGCTAAGTCGTGGGTTTGGAAGATGCATTATAAACTCAACACCTTTTCAGTGATTGTGCTCTTCGCTATTGAGCAAAGAGACACCTTTTAAAAGTTGTGATGCTTTTTTATTTAGCGGAAGGGTTGGGGGGGGGGGGAGCAAATGGCCCTGTCCAACCCCAGCACAGCAACCCTGCAGTGGCCATTGCTGAGTCCTTTTTGGACAGGAGACCATCTTATTTATGTGTTGTTTATTTTTATAGTAAACTGCTTTGTGAACTTTGGTTGAAAATCGGTATATAAATATCTGTAGTAGTAGTAGTTTAAAAAAAACCCAAGATGGCCTGGTTGACGGTGATCACAGCTCACACTCAAAACCCTGACATGCTTTAAGATTTCTGAACCGAGTAGAGGAACCACATGAAAAAGTTGAGGGTTCCGCACTACCCAATCCCATTGCTTTTTTTTTTTTGGTCCCTCCTTTACCTGCCTCTCTTCACCCTTCTTCCCCTCAGGTATTTGTTTTTCATCTCTCTGTCTATTGACCAGAAAAGGGGGCGGCGGCTAAGAACAGAGAGGTTGGTGGGGTAGTGGCTGGACCCAACTTCTCAGCACCACCGACCCTGGAGTGTCCCAACCTATTAATAACATCAGCCCCGAGGCTACAGACTGGAAAGTAGCAGCCTGTAGGCAGTATATAGCCCATGGTACAGCATAGGGAAGCCAGTGGTGGCCCCAGTTCAACCTGTCACCAGCAGCCCCTCTAGCCATCCCCCCTGCACAGCTTTAAAGGCAGGGCAACGTGTTCCCGGCTGTGCTACGCACTCGGTGCTGGCTAGAATTTTTTTGGAAACTGGGCATACGTCTCCGTTGGTGAGCAAAACCTCACCCCCGCATCTGATGTCAGACTCAGTGGGCGTGGCTGGGGCGCGAGGGATGGCCCCTGAATGTGGCCGCCTGGGTTTTTTGAACCGCACAATGGTGACTCCACCCCTGCCATGGTAGAACATCAATGTGTCTCATTGGTGGTTGTTTTGGAATGTGCACGGCCCGGCATTTGGCTGGTTCAGTGGTGGGGGGTTTACCTTTAAGGAGCAGGGAGGGTAGCCTAACACCCCCCTACTGTGTTTCCCCCACCGGCACCCTCATCAAAATTGCTGGTGCGGGGCGACAGCCTACCTCCTTGCCACCCCGGTCAGCGTCAAATCACACGTGTGTCAGGCACTTCCAGTATGACGCTGACCAGGGTGGCAAGGAGGTATGCTGCTGCCTTGCACCAGCAATTTTCTCAAAAGCGCTGACCAGGGTGGGGTGGGGGTAAGAGCACGCTCCCTGCTCCTTAAAGGTAACCCCCCACCAAACCGGCTGAACGCCAGAAAAGGACCGCCGAACCAGTTTGTGCATATCCCTAATCAAGGGTGTACCTAGTGACATTTTAAATGAAGCTGTGATTGAGGCAGTTACATAATTCTCCAGCCAGGTTATTGGCAGCTGAACTCACTAAGGGTTAAGCTGGAAACTGAAAGGAATGTGAAGAAATTGTATGTGTTTGCTTAAAAAAAAGCATGAAAGCTCCCTTTATTGCTTCCAGGTTAACAGGAAGCAGTGAGAACACACACTTGTATGATTGCCAAGCAGACAATCCTTCCTGCATTCTCCCCTCCCCATCTAATAACTAGCCATTTGGCATGAACCCTGGTGGAAAATCACATGGTTTATGACCTAGATCACTCCCCCCTGAAGGACCAGGCTCACAGTCTGGGGGTGAACACTGATCCAGCACCGTCGCTAGAGGCTTAAGTGGCCTCTGTGGTTTGGAACACCCTTTATCAGCTTTGACTGATATGACAACTGTGACCTTACCTGGGCGCTTTCCAGATTAGACCCTGCAACGGGGTAACGTCTAATCTTGGAAATGTGTTTTCACACTTCCTGTGTCGTGACACCCCAGTTCCTACATGGACAGCAGGGTGCCATTCACATTGCCAATGCCTTGTCTCGAATTTAACTGCTGCGATATAGAGCTAGGATGTCACATATCCGGTGTAAGAAAGTGGCTGTTTTTTCGGGTTGTTTGTTGCTGCGAGACTGCTCCCTCTTTGGTTTACGTTTTCAATGTGACTTGCCTGAACAGACAGAGGCATTCTGCTGCTGTTTCAGCAGCTAGTCTGGAAAGCGCCCTGGAGAGTGATACAGGCCACAGTTACTCATGCTCTGGTAACTGTAGGGGAAGAATGGCAGTTCAGTCCCTAAATAGCAAAGCAAAACCAGTTTGTTGAGAAAACAGCAAAGCAAAAGGTCTTGAGACAGTACTAAAGAACTACAAGGATTTAGTTAAAGAAAAGGTAACAAACAAATGTGAAAAAGTCTGCAGCCCAATGGAGACTAACACCAGGGTGCTTTTCAGAGTAGTTGCTCATCAGCAAATTGCCTCCGTTCGGGCAAGTTGCATTCGAAATGTAAACAGCAGGGGAAGCAGTCTTGCAGCAACTAACACCCCCTCCCCCCCAAACAGCAACTTTCCCACACTGGATATATGACGTCTAGCTCTATATCGTAGCGATTAAATTCAAAACAAGGCATTGGAAATGTGAACTGTACCCTGCTGTCCGCGTAGGGACTGCAGTGTCATGCAGGAAGTGTGAAAGCAGACTTCCAGGATACATCCTGACCCCGATGTAGGGTCATGAAGAACAAAGCACCATGAAGAACAAAGAGGGAGGAGTCTAGCACTTAGATGCACTAAGTTTGTGTCATTCACCACAGAGCAAATCATTCCTGATGCCTTTTCATCTGCTCTGTCCCATTCTTTCTGCTCCTTTCCTGCATCTGCAGGATGCTGGGTGTACAGAACACTGCCAAGTTCATGACTCTTGAGGAGCATCTCCATCTTGAAAGACCAGAGTTCGTACTCAGGACCTTGCAACCTTCAGTCATCAGGAATCCTTGTGCTGTCTCCATTTTCAAAGCTTTTCTCTTTGCTTTGTTTATTATTTAACTCTCTAGGTTTTTCTCTTTTATTTACTGGCCTCTGGGCCCATAACCCTTTGTAGGGGAAGAATGGCAGTTCAGTCCCCAAAAAGCAAAGCAAAACCAGTTTGGTGAGAAGGCAGCAAAGCAAGAGGTCTTGAGACAGTTCTTTAGTATTGAAGAACTACAAGGATATATTTCAAGAAAAGGTTACAAAAAAATGTGAAAAGGCCTGCAGCTTAATTTGAGCTGTAGCTCATGGCTGAAAAGAGAGACTAAAACAAACAGCCATCTCTGGAGAGACAAAATGGAGACTTACACTAGAAGAACAAAGAGGTGAGGAGTCCAGCACTTTTATCCATGACCCTAACCACCACCACTACTGGTCACTATGAGACATTGCAGCTGAGATATGATGCTGCCAGGGTCCTAGCTCCAACAGTAACCTCCCGCTTAGACTACTGCAATGCATTGCACATGGGGCTGCCTATGAAAACGATCCAGAAACCGCAGTTGAAACAAATTAGGGGCTGATTATTAACCGGGGCTGGGCATTTTGATCATATCACCAGGGGTGTCGCTATAATTGAGTGGATGGGTTCAAAGAACCTGGGTCCCCCTGCTCCTGAGGGGCCACCCAGCTCCACCCCTCCTGATTTTCTTCATTATCTCCTCACTCTGAGGGGCTGCCGGGGAGAGTGGTGAACATGGGCCCCCCCTTCCCTAGCTATATCCCTGCATATCATACCAGTGCTTCATCAGCTGTACTGGCACCTAGTCCATTTCTGGGGACAATTCAAAGTGCTGATTTTAACCTTTAAAGCTCTAGATGGCTTGGGACCGGGTTACCTGAGAGAGCGCCTTGCCCCATATATCCTGACTCGGACCTTAAGATCTTCTTCGGAGGCCCTGCTCTGAGTGCCCCTGCCAAATGAGATGAGGTGGGTGGCTACCAGGGAGAGGGCCTTTTCAGTGGTTGCACCCTGTTTATGGAACAGCCTCCCCAGTGAGGTGTGCCTGGCATCATTACTTTGTTCTTTTAGACACCAGGTAAATACCTTTCTGTTCACTCAGGCTTTTAAAAAATGATTGATTTTCTTTTTTAAAATGTTTTTTAAACATTTTGTACTGTATTTTGTTGTGTTGTGATGTGTTTTTATTGGATGTTTTAAATGTTGGATTGTGAGCCACCCAGAGAATGAGCATGACATTATGAGCATGAACTCGGAGTAACCGCTCTCTACCAGGTGCAAGAGGAGGTGGCTACCAGCATCCTGTCATGGTTTGTAACAACTGCAGTTTTCCTTTTTGTCTACTCTCTGGCAAGTGTAATTTGTTCAAACCAGTTCCAACAGGCAAGATACGAAACCTGGATCAGATCTTTATTTGATATCCTGGCTTGTTAACTAAGTGGTTTGAACAAAACACAGTTTCCCAAGTTCACACAAAAAAGGGGAAACTGCAGTTTGTCACAAATCTTAAGAAGAACATTTCAGGATCCTCCTTATGCGTGCAGAGAAAGAAGAGAGGGGAGCAGAAGCAAGTAAGCCCAAAGCTCACGCTCACAGCAACAAACAATTTGTTATGTCTTAGCCCAGCGACTGACTCCCTGCTTGCGCTGTGGCTTCAGTTGAGTTAGAGAGAATGGCCAGTGTCAGTATTAGTTAGGAGGGCTGCATATGCAGACAGAGTGACAAAGCTGGAAAATGATGGAAGATGCAAGAGGGAGACCAAGTTGGGTGGCAGAGGAATGTTGGGAAAACATATTATGGGACATCTGCAAGAAAAAGGAGGTGTGGCAAGACTCACCTTTATATATATATATATATATATATATATATATATATATATATATATATATATATATATATACACACACACACACACACACACACACAAACATTTGGTTAAGCCTGCACAAGATTGAACTCTGCTGTTTAAGATGAATGTTGACAGACTGGTTGCCAGAATTAAAAGTTTAAAATTTACAAGCACGTATAATTATTAATTATTATTATTATTATTGCTATTATTTACATTTTATATCCCACTCTTCCTCCAAGGAGCCCAGAGCGGTGTACGTACTACATACTCAAGCTCCTCCTCACAACAACCCTGTGAAGTAGGTTAGGCCGAGAGAGAAGTGACTGGCCCAGAGTCACCCAGCTAGTCTCATGGCTGAATAGGGATTTGAACTCGGGTCTCCCCGGTCCTAGTCCAGCACTCTAACCACTACACCACATAGCCTTTAAAGACCGACAGACTACTGAGCCCAGCTTCGGTGCTGCCAGCAACCTGCAGGGAACGCAAATTGGGGCTGAAAGACAGCATGCGGGCATTGAGGTGAAGTTTTACAGTAAACCCAATAGGCAAGACTAAAATGTGTATCTTACTGCTTCCTTCCCAAACCAAACCTTATGCTTGATATAGCTGAGTGGGAGGGAGAGGCTACTCCACAACTGAACCCAGTGCCTGTACCGGGGAAGCTGAAGCATCAGACACATTGCTCTTCCCAAAGCTTCCTTTAGCCAAGCAGGGGAGGAGGAGGAGGAACATTGGGGTATCCCTGACCAGTGGTGACTGGACCACTCAGTGCCAGGAGAGGGAATCCCAGTATTTGGAGGAAGAAACCAGTGACTCCCTGCCCTGGCTTGGAGCTTGTTTTACATAATGTGATATAAAGTAATGCAAGTCCACATAGTTCAAGTGAGCCAGCCTACACCTGCATAGTTCTGTCCAGAGTGACCAAACAGAGAAGAAAGAATGTTGTCAGCGTGAGAATCAGGGAGGACGTTGGGGACTTTTATTTGGAATGACAGAAACTTTAGCATCAAAGCAAGCAGGAGTATGTGGAAGGAAGGCTTGTACATTGCAAAGAACTTGGATGTACAGGGACACGTGGCGCATGCATGCAAAGACGCACACACAACCAAGGACTTTGGTCACTGAGCTAGACCACCTAATTGTAGGACGGGAGGGCAGGCTTTGCCCTCATTTCAACACCACACAACCAAAACTGCAGCACCTGACTTTTCTCCAACAGCGACCACTCACGTAATTGGAAAAAGGAACACACTTGGGAACATCCTTCCGGTGAGAGGATAACCCTGCTCCTTGCTTCTAGCGACCTCCTGGCCACTACCAATATAGACCATTCACAGGGTCTGTGCCAGTTCCAGGAGGTCCTGGGGCAAAGCCGCGTGCTGGCGGGCCCCAATGGCACTTCGGACAGCGGTGATTCAGTAAAACTAACTGGGCAGCGGACAGATGTTCTTCCTTGACCACCGCAGTGGCAGCGGCTTGAAGCAAGTGCATCCAACCACTACCTGGTTAGCTTTCCAGACAGCTGGGCACCACTGGCAGCAGTGGGGCTCATCGCTGGGACTTCCCAGGCATGCACATGTTAAGCGCTTGTTCCCCTTCAATGGTGTCCAAACACTAGGGATGTGCCCGAACCGGTCCAGAGGCCATTTTAGAGGTCTCCAAACTGGTTTGAACATGGCCTGGTCTGGTGCCGGGGGGGTGGGGGTCACGCTTTAAGGGCGGGGGGCTTGTACTTACCCCTCCCGCCACTTCCCCCACCCTCCGGCGCTCTATTTTTTTGGGTGGCAGCATGCCTCCTTGCCACTCCTGCCCTATTGTTTGCAGGAAATAGCGGAAGTAACCGCCACACATGCACCCACCGTCCTGCACGTCGCACGTTCCATACGTGATGTGCACACACAACGTGAGATGTACAGGCCACGGACATGCACGTGTGGCAGCGGGCGCATGTGCGGCAGTTACTTCTGCTATTTCCTGCAAACAACGGGGCAGGGGCGGCAGGGAGGAACGCTGTCACCCCAAAAGCTTTGCAAAAAACTGGAGCGCTGGAGGGGGGAAAGCAGTGGGAGGGGTAAGTACAAGCCCCCCACCCTTAAAGCGAGACCCCCCTCGGCACCAAACCGCGCCTCCATGCACTTCCCTACCAAACACCAGGGGAAACTATAAGGCAACTGATGGATGCTTCTCCTTTAGTGCTGCTGTTCTCCCTGCAGATGGTGGCAATGGAGGAGGAGGAGGAGGAGGAGGAGGAGGAGGAGGAGGAGGAATAATGTTTGCTGCTGCCTGGAAAGCCTCCCTCATTGGGCGGCAGCAGCAACTGACACTCCGCATTTTTTTAAGTTGTCCATCGCCCTGCCTCTCTGGGGCAGGAGGTGGGGGTAGGGCTTACAAGCTCTAAAATGATGCAGCTGAGTTGAGTGTCAGCTGCTTGCCAGTGCCCACCACAGCCTGGGGCATTTTCAGACAGCAGGCTTTACCGTGAATTTACTGCTAGTCTTTATTGTGAGTTTGAAGTTGCCCCCCCAAAACTGACACAAAAGGTGGATTTTTAAACCCTGGATATAAATCAGGCTACACTCTACTGTGCAATGAAAAACCCAAATCATGTGTGAAGTGCTCTCTGATAGCTCGCAGGGACTTCTGGGTTAGGGTGTCAATGCATCCCCTCCACTCTGGAGGAGATGCGAACTAAGAACTAAAAGCCGGGTGTGAAAAACCTCCTGGAAAGCCAGGACAAAATGGGAGGCTGACCAGACAAACATGGGCAGCAGCACCGAATGCTCCAGGAGCTAGCTGGCCCTCCAATGGATGTGGGTCCTTGGGCCCAGGCCCAACTGCTCCTGCTTGCAAAACCCAGTCTTGGGTTTGCTTTCTCTCACCTTGACTCTCAGAGCATGTTAGAAACAGAAGGCAGACAAACAACACATTGGGGCATGCAGATGCACCTGGGAGTGGACATGGGCTTTTCTGCCTCCCTGCTCTCCCCACTACTGTTCCTTTAATGACACCCGTACAGCCTCTGAAATGAATTCCGAGTGCCTTTCCCCCCCTCGCATGATTCAGACGAATAATCTGTTTTGTTTTTATTTTCAAGCATCTTACGGATTTCTCTGGTCACCTGCTTATTTTAGTGGAAGGCTAGAATAGGGAGAGGAGAGCTGGTCTGGTGGTAGCAAGCATGACTTGTCCCCTTAGCTAAGCAGGGTCCACCCTGGTTGCATATGAATGGGAGACTAGAAGTATGGGCACTGTAAGATATTCCCCTCCGGAGACGGAGCTGCTCTGGGAAGAGCATCTAGGCTCCAAGTTCCCTCCCTGGAAGCATCTCCAAGATAGGGCTGAGAGAAGCTCCTGCCTCTAACCTTGGAGAAGCCACTGCCAGTCTGTGTAGACAATACTGAGCTAGATGGACCTATAGTCTGACTCAGTATATGGCAGCTTCCGATGTTCCTATGCCATACACATTAAAAACTGCGCCAAGAGAGGAAGATGTCTTAGTGACTGACACAAGAGGCAGCAAATGTGGTTTCTGTTGAAAACCAGAAGAGGTTAAACTCCAACTAGAACCCCTGCTAACTTGGCAAAGAGGCACCTTTTAATGTGGTGATTCTCTTTATTTAGCAGGGAGAGAGTAACTGGCCCTGTCCACCCTCCAGCACAATACTTCCAGTGACTGTTGCTGGTGACTATCTTACATTTCTTTTTAGACTGTGAGCCCTTCGGGGGCAGGGTTCCATCTTATTTGTTTGTTATATCTTTGTGTAAACTGCCCTGAGCCATTTTTGGAAGGGCGGTATAGAAATCGAATGAATGAATGCATGAATGAATGAATGAATGGTGGAGGCTCTCCATGTGCACCAAATGTGGCAAGTAGTTCCCCAGTTACCTAGCCACTAAAATTATATGCTTCTATATGCAGAAGTATAATTATATACTTCTATTACTTACCCCTTCGCTACCTGAGATTAACATTGGTAGAGGAAGAAGAAATGCTTTGGGGGAGGGCACAAGTAAGAATTCCCAGGGTTGTCAATTCTTAAAGGACAAGGCTCCTGGGCTTTTAAATACTTGCATGGGAGGGCGAACCAACACATGTTGCTGCAACAGCAGACTAAGGGGAAAAGCAGCACTTGACATAGATAGAACTAACCATTAAAGCCAAGAAGTCCCAATTTCAGATCTCGATTGCATAGAGGGCAAAACTTCTGTGTCTTTAATCTCTCTTCTACATGAGAGATTAAAGACACAGAAGTTTTGCCCTCTATGCAATCGAGATCTGAAATTGGGACTTCTTGGCTTTAATGGTTAGTTCTATCTATGTCACATAAAGTACTTTGTAATTTTATGGTTTGTTAAATTTCCTTCTCCATTTTCATTCTTTGCTCTACCTATTTATGTTGAGCTGCTGCACCTGAAACTTGGTTAACCTTCTGCTCAAGGAACCCCAGGCAGTCTTCTGTAGTCCTGAGAAACATTCCTTGAGCAAGTGCATAAGCACGGCAAGACACTTTCCTAGTTTTGGAAAGTGCTACAAGACATCCATTTGGCTTCTGTTATGGCTGCTCATTTGGAAGGAGTCTCTCCAGCTGTTTCCAAAGATCAATGGCACAAGATCTATGCATGGGTTAGAACATTACTTCCCTGTAATGTCCTTTCAAATAAAATGTTTAGCTCATCTTCAGTATTAGCAATTAGTAATTTTAGGTAGTGGTGTGCCCGAACCGGTCCGGCGGCCATTCCAAAGAATGGCCGAACTGCCGGACCGGTTCGGACTGGGCTGGTTCGGGTCCGGGTGGGGGGTATATCTTTAAGGGCGGGGAGGGCTTGGTTAGCCCTCCCGCCTCCTTGCCCCCGCCAGCGCCCGTATTTAACATTATAGGGGCGCTGGAAACCAGCCGCCCCCCCCGCCGCCGCCACCGCCGCCGCCGCCGCGAAATCACTCTTAAAAACATCCAGCCCTCCCTCCCTCCCAGCTAGCTGCCCGCCCGCCCCCCCCACCCACCCACCCAGTCGCTCACCCGGTCGGTAGATACTAAGCGAGAGGAGCTCCGGCACAGAGCTCCTCTCGCTAGGAAGGCCTCCGGGAGAATGGTGGCTTGCGCGCGCATGCGCGCGCCGCAAACCACACCGTTCTCCGGAGGCCCGGTCTACCCGCCGGGAAAGGGCCGGGTAGACCGGGCCTCCGATCGCCGGAGGCCCGGTCTACCCAGTGATCGGAGGCCCGGTCTACCCGGCCCTTTCCCGGCGGGTAGACCGGGCCTCCGGAGAACGGCGTGGTTTGCGGCGCGCGCATGCGCGCGCAAGCCACCATTCTCCCGGAGGCCTTCCTAGCGAGAGGAGCTCTGTGCCGGAGCTCCTCTCGCTTAGTATCTACCGAACGGGTGAGCGACTGGGTGGGTGGGTGGGGGGGCGGGCGGGCAGCTAGCTGGGAGGGAGGGAGGGCTGGATGTTTTTAAGAGTGATTTCGCGGCAGCGGCGGTGGCGGCGGCGGGGGGGGGGCGGCTGGTTTCCAGCGCCCCTATAATGTTAAATACGGGCGCTGGCGGGGGCAAGGAGGCGGGAGGGCTAACCAAGCCCTCCCCGCCCTTAAAGATATACCCCCCACCCGGACCCGAACCAGCCCAGTCCGAACCGGTCCGGCAGTTCGGCCATTCTTTGGAATGGCCGCCGGACCGGTTCGGGCACACCACTACCTAAAATTACTAATTGCTAATACTGAAGATGAGCTAAACATTTTATTTGAAAGGACATTACAGGGAAGTAATGTTCTAACCCATGCATAGATCTTGTGCCATTGATCTTTGGAAACAGCTGGAGAGACTCCTTCCAAATGAGCAGCCATAACAGAAGCCAAATGGATGTCTTGTAGCACTTTCCAAAACTAGGAAAGTGTCTTGCCGTGCTTATGCACTTGCTCAAGGAATGTTTCTCAGGACTACAGAAGACTGCCTGGGGTTCCTTGAGCAGAAGGTTAACCAAGTTTCAGGTGCAGCAGCTCAACATAAATAGGTAGAGCAAAGAATGAAAATGGAGAAGGAAATTTAACAAACCATAAAATTACAAAGTACTTTATGTGACATAGATAGAACTAACCATTAAAGCCAAGAAGTCCCAATTTCAGATCTCGATTGCATAGAGGGCAAAACTTCTGTGTCTTTAATCTCTCATGTAGAAGAGAGATTAAAGACACAGAAGTTTTGCCCTCTATGCAATCGAGATCTGAAATTGGGACTTCTTGGCTTTAATGGTTAGTTCTATCTATGTCAAGTGCTGCTTTTCCCCTTAGTCTGCTGTTGCAGCAACATGTGTTGGTTCGCCCTCCCATGCAAGTATTTAAAAGCCCAGGAGCCTTGTCCTTTAAGAATTGACAACCCTGGGAATTCTTACTTGTGCCCTCCCCCAAAGCATTTCTTCTTCCTCTACCAATGTTAATCTCAGGTAGCGAAGGGGTAAGTAATAGAAGTATATAATTATACTTCTGCATATAGAAGCATATAATTTTAGTGGCTAGGTAACTGGGGAACTACTTGCCACATTTGGTGCACATGGAGAGCCTCCACCATTCATTCATTCATTCATGCATTCATTCATTCGATTTCTATACCGCCCTTCCAAAAATGGCTCAGGGCAGTTTACACAAAGATATAACAAACAAATAAGATGGAACCCTGTCCCCGAAGGGCTCACAGTCTAAAAAGAAACGTAAGATAGTCACCAGCAACAGTCACTGGAAGTATTGTGCTGGAGGGTGGACAGGGCCAGTTACTCTCTCCCTGCTAAATAAAGAGAATCACCACATTAAAAGGTGCCTCTTTGCCAAGTTAGCAGGGGTTCTAGTTGGAGTTTAACCTCTTCTGGTTTTCAACAGAAACCACATTTGCTGCCTCTTGTGTCAGTCACTAAGACATCTTCCTCTCTTGGCGAGGTTTTCAATGTGTATAGCATAGGAACATCGGAAGCTGCCATATACTGAGTCAGACTATAGGTCCATCTAGCTCAGTATTGTCTACACAGACTGGCAGTGGCTTCTCCAAGGTTAGAGGCAGGAGCTTCTCTCAGCCCTATCTTGGAGATGCTTCCAGGGAGGGAACTTGGAGCCTAGATGCTCTTCCCAGAGCAGCTCCGTCTCCGGAGGGGAATATCTTACAGTGCCCATACTTCTAGTCTCCCATTCATATGCAACCAGGGTGGACCCTGCTTAGCTAAGGGGACAAGTCATGCTTGCTACCACCAGACCAGCTCTCCTCTCCCTATTCTAGCCTTCCACTAAAATAAGCAGGTGACCAGAGAAATCCGTAAGATGCTTGAAAATAAAAACAAAACAGATTATTCGTCTGAATCATGCGAGGGGGGGAAAGGCACTCGGAATTCATTTCAGAGGCTGTACGGGTGTCATTAAAGGAACAGTAGTGGGGAGAGCAGGGAGGCAGAAAAGCCCATGTCCACTCCCAGGTGCATCTGCATGCCCCAATGTGTTGTTTGTCTGCCTTCTGTTTCTAACATGCTCTGAGAGTCAAGGTGAGAGAAAGCAAACCCAAGACTGGGTTTTGCAAGCAGGAGCAGTTGGGCCTGGGCCCAAGGACCCACATCCATTGGAGGGCCAGCTAGCTCCTGGAGCATTCGGTGCTGCTGCCCATGTTTGTCTGGTCAGCCTCCCATTTTGTCCTGGCTTTCCAGGAGGTTTTTCACACCCGGCTTTTAGTTCTTAGTTTGCATCTCCTCCAGAGTGGAGGGGATGCATTGACACCCTAACCCAGAAGTCCCTGCGAGCTATCAGAGAGCACTTCACACATGATTTGGGTTTTTCATTGCACAGTAGAGTGTAGCCTGATTTATATCCAGGGTTTAAAAATCCACCTTTTGTGTCAGTTTTGGGGGGGCAACTTCAAACTCACAATAAAGACTAGCAGTAAATTCACGGTAAAGCCTGCTGTCTGAAAATGCCCCAGGCTGTGGTGGGCACTGGCAAGCAGCTGACACTCAACTCAGCTGCATCATTTTAGAGCTTGTAAGCCCTACCCCCACCTCCTGCCCCAGAGAGGCAGGGCGATGGACAACTTAAAAAAATGCGGAGTGTCAGTTGCTGCTGCCGCCCAATGAGGGAGGCTTTCCAGGCAGCAGCAAACATTATTCCTCCTCCTCCTCCTCCTCCTCCTCCTCCATTGCCACCATCTGCAGGGAGAACAGCAGCACTAAAGGAGAAGCATCCATCAGTTGCCTTATAGTTTCCCCTGGTGTTTGGTAGGGAAGTGCATGGAGGCGCGGTTTGGTGCCGAGGGGGGTCTCGCTTTAAGGGTGGGGGGCTTGTACTTACCCCTCCCACTGCTTTCCCCCCTCCAGCGCTCCAGTTTTTTGCAAAGCTTTTGGGGTGACAGCGTTCCTCCCTGCCGCCCCTGCCCCGTTGTTTGCAGGAAATAGCAGAAGTAACTGCCGCACATGCGCCCGCTGCCACACGTGCATGTCCGTGGCCTGTACATCTCACGTTGTGTGTGCACATCACGTATGGAACGTGCGACGTGCAGGACGGTGGGTGCATGTGTGGCGGTTACTTCCGCTATTTCCTGCAAACAATAGGGCAGGAGTGGCAAGGAGGCATGCTGCCACCCAAAAAAATAGAGCGCCGGAGGGTGGGGGAAGTGGCGGGAGGGGTAAGTACAAGCCCCCCGCCCTTAAAGCGTGACCCCCACCCCCCCGGCACCAGACCAGGCCATGTTCAAACCAGTTTGGAGACCTCTAAAATGGCCTCTGGACCGGTTCGGGCACATCCCTAGTGTTTGGACACCATTGAAGGGGAACAAGCGCTTAACATGTGCATGCCTGGGAAGTCCCAGCGATGAGCCCCACTGCTGCCAGTGGTGCCCAGCTGTCTGGAAAGCTAACCAGGTAGTGGTTGGATGCACTTGCTTCAAGCCGCTGCCACTGCGGTGGTCAAGGAAGAACATCTGTCCGCTGCCCAGTTAGTTTTACTGAATCACCGCTGTCCGAAGTGCCATTGGGGCCCGCCAGCACGCGGCTTTGCCCCAGGACCTCCTGGAACTGGCACAGACCCTGTGAATGGTCTATATTGGTAGTGGCCAGGAGGTCGCTAGAAGCAGGGAGCAGGGTTATCCTCTCACCGGAAGGATGTTCCCAAGTGTGTTCCTTTTTCCAATTACGTGAGTGGTCGCTGTTGGAGAAAAGTCAGGTGCTGCAGTTTTGGTTGTGTGGTGTTGAAATGAGGGCAAAGCCTGCCCTCCCGTCCTACAATTAGGTGGTCTAGCTCAGTGACCAAAGTCCTTGGTTGTGTGTGCGTCTTTGCATGCATGCGCCACGTGTCCCTGTACATCCAAGTTCTTTGCAATGTACAAGCCTTCCTTCCACATACTCCTGCTTGCTTTGATGCTAAAGTTTCTGTCATTCCAAATAAAAGTCCCCAACGTCCTCCCTGATTCTCACGCTGACAACATTCTTTCTTCTCTGTTTGGTCACTCTGGACAGAACTATGCAGGTGTAGGCTGGCTCACTTGAACTATGTGGACTTGCATTACTTTATATCACATTATGTAAAACAAGCTCCAAGCCAGGGCAGGGAGTCACTGGTTTCTTCCTCCAAATACTGGGATTCCCTCTCCTGGCACTGAGTGGTCCAGTCACCACTGGTCAGGGATACCCCAATGTTCCTCCTCCTCCTCCCCTGCTTGGCTAAAGGAAGCTTTGGGAAGAGCAATGTGTCTGATGCTTCAGCTTCCCCGGTACAGGCACTGGGTTCAGTTGTGGAGTAGCCTCTCCCTCCCACTCAGCTATATCAAGCATAAGGTTTGGTTTGGGAAGGAAGCAGTAAGATACACATTTTAGTCTTGCCTATTGGGTTTACTGTAAAACTTCACCTCAATGCCCGCATGCTGTCTTTCAGCCCCAATTTGCGTTCCCTGCAGGTTGCTGGCAGCACCGAAGCTGGGCTCAGTAGTCTGTCGGTCTTTAAAGGCTATGTGGTGTAGTGGTTAGAGTGCTGGACTAGGACCGGGGAGACCCGAGTTCAAATCCCTATTCAGCCATGAGACTAGCTGGGTGACTCTGGGCCAGTCACTTCTCTCTCGGCCTAACCTACTTCACAGGGTTGTTGTGAGGAGGAGCTTGAGTATGTAGTACGTACACCGCTCTGGGCTCCTTGGAGGAAGAGTGGGATATAAAATGTAAATAATAGCAATAATAATAATAATAAATAATTATACGTGCTTGTAAATTTTAAACTTTTAATTCTGGCAACCAGTCTGTCAACATTCATCTTAAACAGCAGAGTTCAATCTTGTGCAGGCTTAACCAAATGTTTGTGTGTGTGTGTGTGTGTGTGTGTGTGTGTGTGTGTGTGTGTATATATATAAAGGTGAGTCTTGCCACACCTCCTTTTTCTTGCAGATGTCCCATAATATGTTTTCCCAACATTCCTCTGCCACCCAACTTGGTCTCCCTCTTGCATCTTCCATCATTTTCCAGCTTTGTCACTCTGTCTGCATATGCAGCCCTCCTAACTAATACTAACACTGGCCATTCTCTCTAACTCAACTGAAGCCACAGCGCAAGCAGGGAGTCAGTCGCTGGGCTAAGACATAACAAATTGTTTGTTGCTGTGAGCGTGAGCTTTGGGCTTACTTGCTTCTGCTCCCCTCTCTTCTTTCTCTGCACGCATAAGGAGGATCCTGAAATGTTCTTCTTAAGATTTGTGACAAACTGCAGTTTCCCCTTTTTTGTGTGAACTTGGGAAACTGTGTTTTGTTCAAACCACTTAGTTAACAAGCCAGGATATCAAATAAAGATCTGATCCAGGTTTCGTATCTTGCCTGTTGGAACTGGTTTGAACAAATTACACTTGCCAGAGAGTAGACAAAAAGGAAAACTGCAGTTGTTACAAACCATGACAGGATGCTGGTAGCCACCTCCTCTTGCACCTGGTAGAGAGCGGTTACTCCGAGTTCATGCTCATAATGTCATGCTCATTCTCTGGGTGGCTCACAATCCAACATTTAAAACATCCAATAAAAACACATCACAACACAACAAAATACAGTACAAAATGTTTAAAAAACATTTTAAAAAAGAAAATCAATCATTTTTTAAAAGCCTGAGTGAACAGAAAGGTATTTACCTGGTGTCTAAAAGAACAAAGTAATGATGCCAGGCACACCTCACTGGGGAGGCTGTTCCATAAACAGGGTGCAACCACTGAAAAGGCCCTCTCCCTGGTAGCCACCCACCTCATCTCATTTGGCAGGGGCACTCAGAGCAGGGCCTCCGAAGAAGATCTTAAGGTCTGAGTCAGGATATATGGGGCAAGGCGCTCTCTCAGGTAACCCGGTCCCAAGCCATCTAGAGCTTTAAAGGTTAAAATCAGCACTTTGAATTGTCCCCAGAAATGGACTAGGTGCCAGTACAGCTGATGAAGCACTGGTATGATATGCAGGGATATAGCTAGGGAAGGGGGGGCCCATGTTCACCACTCTCCCCGGCAGCCCCTCAGAGTGAGGAGATAATGAAGAAAATCAGGAGGGGTGGAGCTGGGTGGCCCCTCAGGAGCAGGGGGACCCAGGTTCTTTGAACCCATCCACTCAATTATAGCGACACCCCTGGTGATATGATCAAAATGCCCAGCCCCGGTTAATAATCAGCCCCTAATTTGTTTCAACTGCGGTTTCTGGATCGTTTTCATAGGCAGCCCCATGTGCAATGCATTGCAGTAGTCTAAGCGGGAGGTTACTGTTGGAGCTAGGACCCTGGCAGCATCATATCTCAGCTGCAATGTCTCATAGTGACCAGTAGTGGTGGTGGTTAGGGTCATGGATAAAAGTGCTGGACTCCTCACCTCTTTGTTCTTCTAGTGTAAGTCTCCATTTTGTCTCTCCAGAGATGGCTGTTTGTTTTAGTCTCTCTTTTCAGCCATGAGCTACAGCTCAAATTAAGCTGCAGGCCTTTTCACATTTTTTTGTAACCTTTTCTTGAAATATATCCTTGTAGTTCTTCAATACTAAAGAACTGTCTCAAGACCTCTTGCTTTGCTGCCTTCTCACCAAACTGGTTTTGCTTTGCTTTTTGGGGACTGAACTGCCATTCTTCCCCTACAAAGGGTTATGGGCCCAGAGGCCAGTAAATAAAAGAGAAAAACCTAGAGAGTTAAATAATAAACAAAGCAAAGAGAAAAGCTTTGAAAATGGAGACAGCACAAGGATTCCTGATGACTGAAGGTTGCAAGGTCCTGAGTACAAACTCTAGTCTTTCAAGATGGAGATGCTCCTCAAGAGTCATGAACTTGGCAGTGTTCTGTACACCCAGCATCCTGCAGATGCAGGAAAGGAGCAGAAAGAATGGGACAGAGCAGATGAAAAGGCATCAGGAATGATTTGCTCTGTGGTGAATGACACAAACTTAGTGCATCTAAGTGCTAGACTCCTCCCTCTTTGTTCTTCATGGTGCTTTGTTCTTCATGACCCTACATCGGGGTCAGGATGTATCCTGGAAGTCTGCTTTCACACTTCCTGCATGACACTGCAGTCCCTACGCGGACAGCAGGGTACAGTTCACATTTCCAATGCCTTGTTTTGAATTTAATCGCTACGATATAGAGCTAGACGTCATATATCCAGTGTGGGAAAGTTGCTGTTTGGGGGGGAGGGGGTGTTAGTTGCTGCAAGACTGCTTCCCCTGCTGTTTACATTTCGAATGCAACTTGCCCGAACGGAGGCAATTTGCTGATGAGCAACTACTCTGAAAAGCACCCTGGTGTTAGTCTCCATTGGGCTGCAGACTTTTTCACATTTGTTTGTTACCTTTTCTTTAACTAAATCCTTGTAGTTCTTTAGTACTGTCTCAAGACCTTTTGCTTTGCTGTTTTCTCAACAAACTGGTTTTGCTTTGCTATTTAGGGACTGAACTGCCATTCTTCCCCTACAGTTACCAGAGCATGAGTAACTGTGGCCTGTATCACTCTCCAGGGCGCTTTCCAGACTAGCTGCTGAAACAGCAGCAGAATGCCTCTGTCTGTTCAGGCAAGTCACATTGAAAACGTAAACCAAAGAGGGAGCAGTCTCGCAGCAACAAACAACCCGAAAAAACAGCCACTTTCTTACACCGGATATGTGACATCCTAGCTCTATATCGCAGCAGTTAAATTCGAGACAAGGCATTGGCAATGTGAATGGCACCCTGCTGTCCATGTAGGAACTGGGGTGTCACGACACAGGAAGTGTGAAAACACATTTCCAAGATTAGACGTTACCCCGTTGCAGGGTCTAATCTGGAAAGCGCCCAGGTAAGGTCACAGTTGTCATATCAGTCAAAGCTGATAAAGGGTGTTCCAAACCACAGAGGCCACTTAAGCCTCTAGCGACGGTGCTGGATCAGTGTTCACCCCCAGACTGTGAGCCTGGTCCTTCAGGGGGGAGTGATCTAGGTCATAAACCATGTGATTTTCCACCAGGGTTCATGCCAAATGGCTAGTTATTAGATGGGGAGGGGAGAATGCAGGAAGGATTGTCTGCTTGGCAATCATACAAGTGTGTGTTCTCACTGCTTCCTGTTAACCTGGAAGCAATAAAGGGAGCTTTCATGCTTTTTTTTAAGCAAACACATACAATTTCTTCACATTCCTTTCAGTTTCCAGCTTAACCCTTAGTGAGTTCAGCTGCCAATAACCTGGCTGGAGAATTATGTAACTGCCTCAATCACAGCTTCATTTAAAATGTCACTAGGTACACCCTTGATTAGGGATATGCACAAACTGGTTCGGCGGTCCTTTTCTGGCGTTCAGCCGGTTTGGTGGGGGGTTACCTTTAAGGAGCAGGGAGCGTGCTCTTACCCCCACCCCACCCTGGTCAGCGCTTTTGAGAAAATTGCTGGTGCAAGGCAGCAGCATACCTCCTTGCCACCCTGGTCAGCGTCATACTGGAAGTGCCTGACACACGTGTGATTTGACGCTGACCGGGGTGGCAAGGAGGTAGGCTGTCGCCCCGCACCAGCAATTTTGATGAGGGTGCCGGTGGGGGAAACACAGTAGGGGGGTGTTAGGCTACCCTCCCTGCTCCTTAAAGGTAAACCCCCCACCACTGAACCAGCCAAATGCCGGGCCGTGCACATTCCAAAACAACCACCAATGAGACACATTGATGTTCTACCATGGCAGGGGTGGAGTCACCATTGTGCGGTTCAAAAAACCCAGGCGGCCACATTCAGGGGCCATCCCTCGCGCCCCAGCCACGCCCACTGAGTCTGACATCAGATGCGGGGGTGAGGTTTTGCTCACCAACGGAGACGTATGCCCAGTTTCCAAAAAAATTCTAGCCAGCACCGAGTGCGTAGCACAGCCGGGAACACGTTGCCCTGCCTTTAAAGCTGTGCAGGGGGGATGGCTAGAGGGGCTGCTGGTGACAGGTTGAACTGGGGCCACCACTGGCTTCCCTATGCTGTACCATGGGCTATATACTGCCTACAGGCTGCTACTTTCCAGTCTGTAGCCTCGGGGCTGATGTTATTAATAGGTTGGGACACTCCAGGGTCGGTGGTGCTGAGAAGTTGGGTCCAGCCACTACCCCACCAACCTCTCTGTTCTTAGCCGCCGCCCCCTTTTCTGGTCAATAGACAGAGAGATGAAAAACAAATACCTGAGGGGAAGAAGGGTGAAGAGAGGCAGGTAAAGGAGGGACCAAAAAAAAAAAAAAAAAGCAATGGGATTGGGTAGTGCGGAACCCTCAACTTTTTCATGTGGTTCCTCTACTCGGTTCAGAAATCTTAAAGCATGTCAGGGTTTTGAGTGTGAGCTGTGATCACCGTCAACCAGGCCATCTTGGGTTTTTTTTAAACTACTACTACTACAGATATTTATATA
The DNA here is from genome assembly GCF_027244095.1 of Hemicordylus capensis. Classification (NCBI taxonomy): domain Eukaryota; kingdom Metazoa; phylum Chordata; class Lepidosauria; order Squamata; family Cordylidae; genus Hemicordylus; species Hemicordylus capensis. The sequence goes on from NC_069658.1 coordinate 163,309,855, forward strand.
CCGATTTTCAACCAAAGTTCACAAAGCAGTTTACTATAAAAATAAACAACACATAAATAAGATGGTCTCCTGTCCAAAAAGGACTCAGCAATGGCCACTGCAGGGTTGCTGTGCTGGGGTTGGACAGGGCCATTTGCTCCCCCCCCCCAACCCTTCCGCTAAATAAAAAAGCATCACAACTTTTAAAAGGTGTCTCTTTGCTCAATAGCGAAGAGCACAATCACTGAAAAGGTGTTGAGTTTATAATGCATCTTCCAAACCCACGACTTAGCAAAAGTAGGTATGTCTGGGTAATGTTAGTCTCCCTCCACACCATTTCCATAGGGGCAATAAAAGTTTTCCAAGACTGTGCAGAATGGGTGTTGTCTTTTCCATGCACTTTCCATGCAGCTGCTGGTTTAAGGCACACACTACAGGGAATACCTGGTTGCCTTTGGTGACCAAGACCACCTTCTTTTTTACCCTAGTTAGTGCCCTCTGCCAAACAGCATGCACTCTCACTCTCTCGCTCTCACTCTTAATTGACTCTTAAAGTGCCTGTAAGCAAATCAGTACTTCCACTCCTGCAGCCTGTTCTTTTTCTGCTATGTCACCCTAACCCCTTGGGCAGACACCTGCAAGTTTTCTGCTAAGTCACCCTAATCATCAGTTCAGACACCTGCAAGTTTCTCTGCAGGTCACTGTAATTCCTGAAAAACTGAAATAATTTCTTTGCCTATTGCCTCACCGGTTGCATGCCCATGCATGCAGGGGTGTCGCTATAATGGAGTGAAAGGGTTGAAAGAACCCAGGCCCCCAGCTCCTGAGGGCCCCTAGCTCCACCCGATTTTCTTCATTCTCTCCCTCACTTTGAAGGGCTGCCAGAGAGAGGGGTGAACACAGGCCCCCTCTCCCCTAGCTACGACCCTGCATGCATGGATTGCATCATGCCTGCAAGCTCCTGTGTGATTTCAAAGTTTGGGTTCACTCCATGAATGAACGCTAGTCGCTGTGCTCTATCCTTGATAGCACTGCTCTCACCCACTGCAACAGAGTCATATTCAAAGTGTGAGCAACCTTCTTTCAGCTGCCCACTGAGGCTCCTGGATATCTCTGCCTCACAGTGTTGGATAGTCATTCTGGACAAGCGTCTCTCCTGCAGCACTCTTTTCTTTTCTGGAAACAGTACCTCAGCAGCTCTCATTCAATACAGTTTTGCATATTCAGCATCTCTAAATGGCCAACCTAGATGTGCTGTCAACTGGGCAATCTTGAAGCTTCCTCTTGCCATGCTTCATTCATAGCCATAGCTCTTGGGAATATGTTCTGTTGAGCTCAACATTTCCTTTTCAGTTGCTGCACTCTGGCACATCTCTCAGTGGCACCTAAAGAGCCACAGGTTTTCTGAGGTCTGCTGTCAGAACGCCTCTGGCTATTGAATCCTTTGGGTACTGCAACCTGTTCTTGACACACCAGGCATAGGTATTTGCCACTGTATTCCAAGAACAGGTATTCTTCTGGCCACTTGTGTTGAAATGGCCTGTGGTCCTGCTCTATCTTCCTCCTCTTTGGTTTTGGAACTGCTGCCATTGCAGAGGCAATTTCAGCCCTTGTATTGCACCTATCAACCAAACACTACAATTAAAATAGGGACAGGGATCCAGACACAGCTCTCTCACTTCCCTGCTGCCATTCATCATCATCTCTAGCTCCAAAGGAGATCTTAAGTCATGAAGAACAACAACAACAACTCTTAACTCACTGGCCAGCACTGACTTGTCTCTGACAAGACTGAAAAGCCCGTGACTTTTCTCTCAGCCTAACCCGCCTCACAGGCTTGTTGTGAGGATAAATAAGGTAAGCATATACACTGCCCCTTGGAGGAAGAGCGGGATATCAATTTAGAAGTCTAAGAAAAGACATGTCAAATCACATGTCATGAACACTGATGCTGAGTTTCATTCTTAATCATATGAACGTTTCATTGCTCTCCTTTTCACAAATGTTCGGTCTGTGTAAGAATCCATCTGGCCATTTGTCTTTCAAACGACAAATTTCCACCATGGTTCTATTTCCCCGGTACACCACTGCAATGAGGATTGTATTCCGACATCAAAATAGAAGAAGAACCGCCCTGCTGGGTCAGGCCCAAGGAGGCCCATCGAGTCCAGCATCCTGTTTCACACAGTAGCCCACCAGATGCCCCTGAGAAGCCCACAGGCCAGAGCGGAATATCTGTTCTGTGGATACAATGGCCAGTTGTATTCAGGCCAGGGCTACTTGTGCAACAGAATTTCATATAACCTGCACTGCCAGGCTTCATTTTTGTATGGGATGTGGACTCTTTTCTTGTGGTGTTTTTTGAGAAGCGGTTCAGGTGTGTGCATGTGAATATGAGAGAGAGTGAGAAAGAGACGGGGGGAGGGAGGGGGGAGCGCTTAGTGGCCTGTAGAGGTGTGTCTCTCCATCATGCCTTAATACATCGATAGTGTACCCTTTAGGCACCACAATCCTCTTTGTTTTTCATACAAGATGAATTGCTAAAGATTTCGGCCACAATCCTACAAAGCTATGTGTGGGAAATTAGTTGTTTCTGCAGCTCAACACAGCTTTGAATTTCCTCCCACCTCCCCACAGCAACAACCCCCCACCCTCCGCAAAGCCTCTTTGGAGCAGCAGCAAACAGAAGAGTCCACTTATTTTGCTTGGGCTAACTCTCTGCCTCCCCACATCCAGCAATCCTCTTGCTTGCCTGAACACCATAGAAAAAACCAGTCCACTGGTCTTGCTGCTTGTCTCCCACCCCACAACTCCTCCCAACTCCCCACAATACGAATATGACACATATTTATATACTGCTTTTCAACAAAAGTTCCCCAAGCGGTTGACATAGATAGAGAAATCAATAAGATGGCCCACAATAAAACACCACCCCTTTTGGGAGCAGTAGCAAACAGAAGCATCCACTTCAGTTGCTTTAGCTGCCCCCCTTTCCCAACTCCATTGCCTTCCCACTTCCCCAAATCCAGCGAACCTCCCTCACAGCAGCAGAAAACATAAAGAGACAAGTCCGCTGTCCAGACGATCACTGAAAATCGAGATGGGCTCCTCTAGCCCGGTTTTCAGTGATCGTCAGAATAGCTTCAAAGGAGTGCGCATGTCGTCATCTTTCTCATGGAGTTAGTGCTAAACCATGACATTCCTCTTGGGAAGCTGTGGCTCAGAAACGGACAGATATGTAAGCTGCTGTGACCACATACATCCCTCAAACATACCCATGAAGTGCCGTTTGAGAATGGAAGCCTTCACCTGGGCCGGGGCTGCCCCTCGCTGAAGGTCTTGGAGCAGAGACTGGATCGTCAGCTGTGCTGGGGATTCTCTAGCTCTGGATTCCCAGCGTCATGCAGCAGATTGGCCCAGGTGGCCCAGGTGGCCCACAAGGCCCCCTCCAACTCCCCCATTCCCCACTCACTCCAGACAGAATCTCTGCTTCTCCTTGGGTTCTGAAGAGCTGAAGGCAGGTCGCCTGGTCTTCTGTGTGCATGATTGGTCTCTGTGTATTAGGATACCTCTTCCTTTAGTTAGGATGCTTTCTGAATTTGTGGCTCCAGGTCAACGTCAGTGCTGAACTGCTGTTTTTTCAAAATGTACCTTCTCGATTATTCTTTCTACAGAGGAATTTAGTTGTTTCTCCCAGGGAACCAGTCAAGGCACAGAGCAGAAATCCTGTTTTTTCTCTGCTACTTCAGTTTGCCAGAAATAGATCCATATTTTTAAAAACCAATGATCTTGCTGACTTCCAAGAATGAGAGGAGAGCTGGTCTTGTGATAACAAGCATGACTGGTTCCCAGAGCTAACCAGGGTCCGCCCTGGTTATATATGCATAGGAGACTAGATGTGTGAGCACTGTAAGATACTCCCCGTAGTGGCTGGAGCCACTCTGGGAAGAGCAGAAGGTTCCAAGTTCCTTCCCTGGCTTCTCCAAGATAGGACAAGATTTATTTATTTTTCATAGGACAAGATTTTTTTAATTGAACCAACAAACTACCAAAGCATACAGTACGTTGCCAAAGCACAATGATATACAAAGTGGTTGTTTGTACATGATATATCTACCAAGATTGACACACAATGATTTGGAAACCCACAAGGTTATGAAGTATATGCAGGTAGTACTGTAACTCGGGGGTGGGGGATTTCAAGGCACATCAGGTAACTGGGGGGGGGGGTTACATCCGACGTCCATTTCCACAATTTATCCCATTGCTGTTTAGAAGAGATACTCTTGTCTTTTTGCACATAACCATACAAACTGTTCCAGAAGAGATTTACTGTCTCATCTGCGTGAACCTCTTGGTTGCGCCTTCCCTCTCTATTCCTATGCAGGAGCATTGCATCAATGACATACAGGTTTACTAACCTGATGACGAGGAGGGGAACATTCCAATTCCCTAGTATGAGTGTTGGAAAGTTAAAGGACTTTGCACTGTCTCATGCCTCAGACAGCGGAGGACAGACTAGTAAGTCAGAGGGCTAGAAGGTCAAAGACATTTGGTCATCACTTCCCGCTGCTCTGATGCTATCCCTTTGAAATGTAGATGACTAATCTCAGGGACTTCCTTCCTTCTTCTCTTCTCTCTCTTGCTACCTGGCTCTTTACCTTGCAACATGGCAAGTCTCTTGCCCTGCACCATATGTGCAGAGAAGATGGTGAATCCATCTGCATCCACTTAGATAGATGGATTAGAGATCCTAAATCCTCACTTTCCTATCTAGAATGGAGTTCCTTAATAAATGCCTTTTATATTGATTGGAAACTAGCAATTGGCTCCAAGTTACTTTACTATTAGCACACAGGCATGCCTCACTAAATCCGCTGTGTTTGTGCCTCTGTGCACTCTACTATATTGAAAAGAGATTCTCTCACCACAGAGAATTTCCAACAATGAGGGCACCCGTTGTGTCCCGTTTCCTTGAAGGTTTCTTTCTGGGACCTCGAAAAGAGGTTCTGTGGCTCAAACCCGGTGTTAGTTCTTCCCAAGTCTGTTTTTCCAAATCAGGCCACTCTAACAGCTCGCTTACTCCCTGCCACACTCTTTTGGCTGCCACACACTCTTTGAAGAAATGTGAGTAGGTTTCCCTGAAAGTTTTACCTAGCTTACTAGCTTTCTGTTTGCAAGTAATTTGAGGGCACTCTTGCTGCTCCTCTGGGAGCCATGGCTTGACCGCATTAAGTGGTAGTACTTGATGGTATAAGCTGACGAGAGTTGCTGACGTCCGGGGTCCATTTTAACAAATACACTTTTGTCAGCATTTGATTCTGAGCCCGAGATCTTGCCATGTTCCCAGAAGAGGTCTAGTATTACAGAGATTTCATTTTCATTCGATAACAGTAATGTAACATCATCGGCATGAGCTACAAATTTTACCCTAAACTCAGAGTACGGTTCTGAGTGGACAGGTGGTTCGGCTATCCCCTCACTCTCCCTCCTCCTCCCTCCCGGGAAGATCTGGCAGGGCGGAGGGATAGATAGGGCTGAGAGAGATTCCTGCCTGCAACCTTGGAGAAGCCACTGCCAGGCTGTGTAGACAATACTGAGCTTGATGGAGCTATGCTCTGACTAGATGGCAGCTTCCTATGTTCCTAAGAATCATGGTCAGTGAGGTAATCTCTTTCATTGAACCAACTTCTGTTGGTGAGAGCATACCCAAGCTTTTCAGCTTTTCAGAATTTTTCATGTGGACATGGTTTGCTCCGTGCTTTCCTTTGAGCTTAACATTGAGCCTTGACTTGACGGTCCCTTCGATTTCAATGAGACTGAAGGGCAACTAACCTGCTTTGGAATGGAGCAGTAGTACATTGTTCAGTGTGAAAGCCTGTCAAGTGCCCATTGCTTTATGCTGGCTGGTCAGCATTTCAGACTCGTGTAGGGATGATGATACACACTGGCCACATTCACATGTAAGACAAAACCAACGGTTGTCGAACACGTGGTTAATTTTTCTGACTCTGAATCACCTCGTAGACGTACACCCCACCTTGTTTCGGCTGGCTCCGGTTTCGGGGCAGGGTGCCCCCTCTCTCCTCCTGTGCCAAAGCACCCCTGCTGGATGGAACAAAGGTGTGGAACTGCCAGCAGCGTTGCCAGGGATGCCACGCTGCTGGACTGGGAAGAGGAGGGGGCGAGGACCTACCCATACTGGTGCTGGGTGTGGAACATGCGCTAGAAGTAGGTGTGCCAGCACCCTCCCCCTGGTTATTGAGCCTCCTCTGCTTTGCTTCACTAACCCACTCAACCAGGGCTGATGGCATTGCCCTTCACAGTTGGGTCAACACAGGCAGGCCAAAGTATGGTCTCCTGCGTCACTCAGTTTGTTGCATAGCTTCTCCACCCACCCATTCCTCAGCCAACCTGCCAGGGCTTTGGCGTCCCTAATGGTCAGGGAGGTCTGGAGTTCTCTCATCACCTTCTCCAGGAGAAGTGTGGTGGGCAGAGCCTGGCTAAAAGGCATTGCCTCAGTACACTCTTTGTGGCAAACAGGGAGGGCTCGAGTGCCAAGAATGGCCCAGACATGAGCTACCACTCCAAGTTGCAGAGGGCACACACACACACACACACACACACAAACACACACACACACACACACACCCCACGATACTTTGCCAAGTTGTGGATGGCCACCTGTTGCTTTAGCAGGTGCTGGAGCAAGAGAAGGGTGGCGACCCACCAGTTCTCAACATCCCCATGGATGAGGTGTCGAGGGAGGTCAAGCTCACGCTGCTGCTCACAGAGCATGCGCCTGCCCTTCTCACTCCATTGGAAATGGGTTGCAATCTTGCAGCACTTCTCCACAAGCGCAGCCGTGGAAGCAGAAGGACCCCTTCAGGGGCTCCAGGAGGAGACCATGATCAATGATATAAAAAACTGCTGAGACTCAAGAGATCCAAAAGGATCAACAGAGCCTATGGATTCCTAATTAGAGACTCCTATGGATTCCTAATCCAACAGGCCGACCAGGGGCGGAGCCACCATCATGCGAACGGGTTCAGAGAACCCAGGCCACCAATGGAAAGGACTGCTGAATTCCGCAAGAGGGGGGGGGCGTGGCTCAGGTTCTGGAAGAGCCCCTATCAAACTCCCCCCGCCCATGCCCGGGCCCTGACCAAGCACTCCAATGTTCTTTTCAGGCAGCGCTTGCTGCCTGAAAGCACCTATTTCCCTGTCTCTCCCTCCAGCAAGGGAGAGAAAGGGAAATAGATGCTTTTAGGCAGCAAGCGCTGCCTGAAATGACAGGGGAGAAAGGCAGGTTGCTCACCTGTAACTGTAGTTCTTTGAGTGGTCTTCTGTGCATTCACACATGGGATTGGAAACTGCACAGATCCACGGTCCGGAAACTTCTAAAGCTTTACCTTATAAGGAAAAAAGAGTGGGAAAACCAGCTCCCCCTGTCTGACAGCTTGCCTGATTCCCTCAGTCCTGAGACCTCCGCAGCTCCAAACCTAAGCACATACAAGAACACGTTGCAGCAGGGAGGATGGGTGGCTTGTGTGGTCTTTGAGAAGACCACTTGAAGAACTACAGTTACAGGTGAGCAACCTGCCTTTCTTCTTCATGGGCTCTGTGCACCACACATGGGATAATAGCAAGCTATCGTACCTGGATGGAGGGTGCAGCCCAAACCCAGGAGAGAAATAACGCAACAAAAGAAATCAAAGAAGCAAACTTTATTTCTCAATGGAAGCAGAACGCAGAACAGAGGCATCAAACATTGCCTGAGACCTGGAGTGAAAGTCCAAAGCATCATGTCGGATGAAGGTAGTTGGACGTGACCATGTAGTGGCCTTATAAATGTCAGACATAGAGACAAGGTTATAGAAAAGTGATGAGGTAGCCATTGCCCGCATGGAGTGTGCCCTAAAACAGACAGGCAGGGGTTCTGAAGCCCATTGATACGCCAAGGAGATAGCCTCCTTGACCCAAGCGGCAATCCTTTGCGATGAGACTGGTAGTCCCTTTGATGGGTCTGCATATGAAATGAACAAAAACTTAGATTTGCAGAAGGATTGCGTTCTGTCTTTAAAGAAGGCAAGAGCCCTCCTAACGTCCAGTGAGTGATATGCACGCTCCTCATCTGAGGTAGGTGTAGGGGGAAAGGTAGGCAAAGAAATATCTTGCAACATGCGAAACTCAGAAGCCACCTTGGGCAAAAAAAACATCAGGCTCTAATACAACTCTGTCTTTATGGAACACCAAATAAGGGGCATCAGAGCGCAATGCTTTAATTTCACTCACTCGTTTAGCTGAGGTAATTGCAACGAGAAACATTCTTTTTAAGGACAACAGTTTAAAGTTACATGTAGCCATGAGTTCGAAAGGAGCCTTCATTCACTGCTTCAGAACCAGTAGAAAATTCCAAGGTGGGACAGATTTAGGGGCAGGCGGAAACAAATGGAGCATCCCCTTCAAAAACCTGTTAACCAATTTGTGAGAGAACAAACCAGACACAGAATGCCTGTCGGCTATAGCCGCTAAGTGAACCCTTAAGGAAGAAACAGACAATCCTTTGTCTTTCAGAGACAGCAAATCATCAAAAATGAATGACAAAGGAGCTTCAGTCGCAGAACCACCCTTGTCAGCCATAGACTTAGAGAAGCAAGTCCATTTGGCTGAGTAAGATTTCAAGGTGGAAGGCTTCCTTGCCGCCATCAGCACTGCCTGCACCGGCTCACTGAAGGAGGTTGCGCCTCTATCCACCAGGCAGTCGGATGCAGAGACTCCACGTCCAGCTGGAGACAACAGCTGCCTTCCCCCATCAGAGGGTATGGTAACGATGGAAGATGCTGGTACGTCCTGTGTGACAACTGAAGAAGTGTGGTGAACCAGAGTTGCCTGGGCCACCATGGTGCGATTAGGATACATATGGCCTCGACCTGGACAATTTTCGGTAGGACTCTTGGTATCAAGGGGAATGGAGGAAACATGTCCAGGAGTTGGTTGCCCCAGTGCAGGAGGAAGGCGTCCTCTTCCAACTCCGGATCCCTTCCCACCCTGCTGCAGAATTGCACACACTGAGAATTCTGGGCTGACGCAAATACATCTCAACGCAGAGCTCTCCACTTGTGGAAGATCTTGCACAGCATGCCCGGATCCAGGCACCATTTGTGAGAAAGGATGTTTCACGACTCAGTGCATCCACCAAAGTGTTGACATTCCCTTGGATGTGTACTGCCAAAGGCCAAATTCCCCACTCCAGGCACCACATCCAGAGTCGCATTGCCAGACTGAGCAGAGAAAGAGATGCTGTCCCTCCCTGTCTGTTCAGGTAAGATCCGGCCATAGTGTTGTCTGTGAGGAGTACAGCAGATCCTTCTATCCAATGACAGAAAGCCTTGAGCACCAAGAAGATCACCCTGAGCTTGAGATAACTGATGTGATGGCATCGTTCTGCCTTTGTCCAAGTCCCAGCGACCACTAGGTCTTTGAAATGCGCTCCCCATCCCGTACTGGGGATGGCATCTGTGGTGATCATAAGGGTGGGCCTTCGCATGTGAAATAGAGTCCCTTGAGTGAGGTTGGACGTGCATGTCTATCAGGAGACTGCCCCCTGCGAGGCGCTGCAAGGAGCCACTGTTGAGAGTGTCTTTGCGGGCGAAACCTGCGCAGAAACCAGGCCTGTAAAGTCCTTAGGCGAAGAAAGGCCTGGGGCAGTGCCACAGGGGATGATGCCATCAGCCCAAGCAAGTGTTGGATAAACCTGGCCTGGTGTCTAGGATAGCATATTCTTCTGGTTTGAACAGCAGTTATCTCTCACCCTGCAAAACCAAACAGAAAACAAAACATGAAGTCTCTGGCATATCAAATGGCTCTTCAATCATTCCCACTCTCTCCTTCCTGATGCTCATACATTGACCAAACTCCTCCTCTTCGTCAAATTCTTCCAACACAAGGTCATCTGAAGAGAAGAGAAGAGACTTGATTTTCTTATTTGAATTGACTTGGATCAGAGGTAAGGAGGGACTCGTGCATATTGAATCAACGAAGGAGGGTCTAGAGGGATGCAGTTCCGCCCTCCCCACTTCCCTGGAAATAGCCCAAGTTACCTTGGATGCTGCTCTTGGATGCTACCGGGAAAGCATCCTTCAGTGTTTTCAGCTGCAGAGATAGAGATGCATTTTATTTATTCAATATGTGGACTTCTTTTTCCATGTCTATGAGTATCAAAAAGATGATCCAGTTGGGTGCAAAGCTGAGGATTACCAAAGATGGAGCGTGGCTCTTTGGGGCACTGGGCAGCCAGAAGAGACCCAGGGGGAACCCAGCTCTCTGCTGTTCCTCCTGCCACTGCTGCTGTCCCAAGGGGCATTGGGTGAGCCCCAGTGGAAACAGCCCTTCTGCAGCAGGTGTGCTGCCAGGCAGCCCCAGGGTGACCAGAGACCAATAGGAGGTCTTCTTCTGAAGCTGGCACCTGGCAGGGGTCCCAGAGGATTCTGAAGAAGAGCCAAGCCATGTCCACAGAGGGGGACTTACATGAAAAGCTGGCAGGCTGGCCGCATGTTGCAGGAGACAGCTGCAGGCTTCCTGGGCCAGAGCCTGTAGCTGGGGATCCTTTGCAGTGCTGTACCTTTGGAGCTCCTGTGGGTTGAAAGAGCAGCTCAGTCATTGCACTGGCCTCATTCATCCCTGGCCATGCGACTGAGAGCTAAGCCCGGAAGGAATTGGCCCCATTACAGGATACCCATTGACTGACTGCCCAAACAAGTTTCAGAGGGATCTATTCCTGTACAAACATCCCCCCCAATTCAGTTCAGTCAAGGATGAAGACAGAAGCCCCATTCACACCTGATCTTCAACATTTGGACGACGAGTGGACAGTGCACAGGTGCAGAAGTGTACACAGGGACAGCTATACAGACAGGCTGTGGAAGGCAGGCACTGCTAGACTCTTCCCATCTGGACCATGCCATATTGGGGCCTCTACCCTGGTTCACTTTTTAAAGGAATGCAACTACAGTCATGCAGACAAAATCATGTCCAAGTGTTCAGACACCTGTACACACGTACTGCCTAATGTCCAAATAGGGCACATTACACATTAAATTGCACATTACACATTCAGTTGCACTTACCGTCAAGATGCTGGTCAAGTTGTGGACCGAGGGGGCCTCCTCCAGAAACCCCCTAATCATTCTCTGAAGAGATTGAAAGGTCTCATTCTAGGGGGGAAAGAGAAGATCAGGCATCAGTATGAGAGACAACACATCTTAAGAACACAATACTGAAAAAGCACTCATGCTTATGGCAGTATGGTGTTTGATTCCAGTTGGGCCGAGAAACAACCAGGCTATTTGGAAATAGGAAAGGCTACTCACAATGATCCCGGAAGATCAGAAATGTATGGAAGAACCTCTGCAGGCAGTCAAACCATTGCAAGGGCCCCAGGAGTAGAAGCAGCAGGAGTCTGTGCCGCAGGAGGAAAAAGCTCAAGGAGAACTTACATGTGTCCCTGGCTCCAGGTAGTTGGCTCCAGACACCGCCACGTGCAGCACTGCTGACCGCAGCTCCTCGGGCAACGGCGGCTTGATTTTGCTGGAAGGGGGGAAGGGGGAATATAAGATTTCATCGTGTGAGCAGGGCTGGTGATTCAGCCAAGGGAAGCTCATGGAGAGAAGAGGAACAGGGCAACAAAGCCAGTGTCAAGACGGTTGGTCTGTGACGGTTTCTCCTCTTTTCTCAAAAATGACCAATCCGGGCCTGGGGAGGCCCTGATGCCGATAAGGCTAGAGGACTTAACAAGATGTTACAAACCCCCTTAGAATTCATTGTCATCTTTTTTCAAAAGGGCAGATCCAGTTACAGATCTTGTCTAGTTTGCCACTGCCCTTTCCTGACACAAACCCCTCCGATTTAAGCCCTGGTGACTATGAGTCTACCTCAGCTCCGTGACGGTGTCCAGGGTTTTCCTGAAGAAGGAGCCAGGGTCAGGATGCGCGGTAATATCCTCCATTATCTCCTGGGAGAAGGTAAAGAGCAGAGGAGAGTTGATCACTACCCACATGGACTTCATTGGGATAGCTCCAACAACAACAACAACAACAACAACATTTTCACACTGTCTTTCAACAAAGGTTTCCAAAGTTGCTTACATAGAGAAATAATCAATAGAACAACAAACAAACAAACAATCAAGATGATGCCCCAAACACACAGTCTTGGCAGTCAGGTTTGGACTGAGCCTGCGCTTGGTCATTCTCTTCCATTCTCTGCTGCATCTCACTCACCAAAATGAATTCGACAATCTTCAGCTTGCTGAACTGCAATGTATCCGACTCTGCGCCATTGACTTGCACCGCAATGGAATTAAGAAAGGATGTCCACCAGAGAATGAGCTGAAAATCAGAAGCATTGAGCTGTTAGTGATGGAAGGACTTCTCTGTGGCTTCCTGGAAATGGACCAGACAGCCTTACTTTGTGGGTTGCTCTCAATCCCTTTCTGGGGACCCCACCCCCTCCATGGATTATTCTGCTGCTTCTCAGGGAGACTGCAGAACTGGGAAAAGGATCAGAGCAGAGGGTGGGTGCTCCCAGAGGGGCAAATGCCTCTCACAGAAACGACCTGGGCTATGTGGAGAAAGGCCCTCTACTCAATGATACCCTACCTTAGCTCTTTCCTTTTTTTGCCATGTGGTGCTCAAGGCTGGAAGGGAAGAAGAAATTCAGCCCACACATTTAAAACGAAGGCCCACAAATCTGCCAGTTTGCTAAGCACTAGCTGTCCCACCCTCCCAAAAGAGCCACCCGCAGTCCCAACCATTCCCCAGGAGCCTAGGGCACCTCCTCACCAATTGTGACTCCTGACGATGTTTGGAAGCCCTCTTCTGCAGTTGGAGGAGAAGCCAGAGTTGGAGGAGGAGCCGAAGTTGGCTCAACACGGTTCCTCCTCTTGAAGAACCTCCGTCTGGGGGGCTTCCCCTTGGAGTCACGTGTGGGGGAGGTCTGAAAGAGCTGCCTGCAGCACTGGCAGACCCTTCGCAGCCTAGAAGAGAGCAGGGAGAAGGTGAGAAAGAGACCCTTAGGCAGACATTTGGAGGAGAGGGGGCCAATGGGACAGGGAAGGATTGCAGAACAGAAGGAGGGCAGCAATACAGGTAGCCCAATAGGCTTCCAGGTATTGCACCGTCTTCTTTTTGGCTGAGGAATTACGTAGAGACAGCTGCCCAAATGCATTGGTGCAGAGACCTTTGGAACACTGTGTGCTGTTCTGCTCAACCCAACGCACCAAGCTTATGTTAGCGCTTGGAAAGGTATAGGAAAGGACCATGAAAGAGCTCAGGGGTGCAGCTCCTTCCCGGAAGGGAAGAGGTGGAGGCAACTGGGACCTTTTCATTTAGAAAGAAGAAAAGAAGCGGGGGCATGACAGAGGTTCACCCTCTCTTCACATCGTGCATCATGTTTGGGATGGGTTGGGGGACTATGCTGCCACAAGATGAAGTGAAGGCCAGTGCCCTAGCCAGGAGTCACTTTTCACTTGCAACTCACACAGTTGTGCCGGCTGCATTGGCGCTGCTAGGGACACCCTGCTGCTGGACTAGGAAGTGGAGATGACACTGCTGCTGGGTGTGGACTGCACACTAGAAGTAGGCACTCCCCCAAAAGGCTGAGCAGTCCTAGGCCTCCAAAGGCGTGTGACAGACCCAACACGAAGAGTAGCACACTTCAGTAACAAGGATTTATGATTAGCTAAAAAGGAAAAGGTGTGTAATAAGAACAAGTGTCTTTTCATAAGACAGTCTGTAAGAGAGAGTTTTCATTCAGCATACTGATAACACCCTGCACCAAATCTCTGGAGGATCTCTCCCAGCGGTTTCATGTAGGTGTTAAAGTACTTTGGAGACAATATGGAGCCCCAAGGAACACCATAGGAAAGTTCAGATTGGAAAGAGCAACGGTCTCCAAGGGACCCCGTGTGGAATCTGCAAAGCAGTGCCTCCCACCCCCAAAGCCACCACTGCAAAGCAGTGCCTCCCACCCCCAGCCCCCTCCGACACTCCATCATCAAAGATGATGATTTCAGTATGACAGCCGATATGCGTAAAGATGTGCTTTTTTGATTGGACTGTGTAACTGAACAGGCCAGGCTTGCAGCCTCTTGCAAACTCAAGAAGTGTTCTCCCATATGGCCTGAAAGACTAGAACATAGGCAAATCCATGTGATCAATGAGCTTGGGGGAAATGGACTTATGAAGGGCTTTAAAGTGGAGTCATGCAGAGAAGCTGCCACAAGGTGTCAGTGTTGCATACTTAATCAAGGGGTGAGACCCAGCTTTTCTGCATGCCAGACACAGACAGAGTCACAGCGTTCTTTGGAGCGAATACATTCTGATGTCATAGGAACATAGGAAGCTGCCATATACGGAGTCAGACCATAGGTCTATCTAGCTCAGTATTGTCTACACAGACTGGTAGTGACTTCTGCAAGGTTGCAGGCAGGAATCTCTCTCAGCCCTATCTTGGAGAAGCCAGGGAGGGGACTTGGAACCTTCTGCTCTTCCCAGAGCGGCTCCATCCCCTAAGGGGAAGAGCTTACAGTGCTATTCTCCCATTCATATGCAACCAGGGCGGACCCCAACCTTGCAGAAGCCGCTGCCAGTCTGTGCAGACAATACTGAGCTAGATGGACCTATGGTCTGACTCAGTCTATGGCAGCTTCCTATGTGTTCCTAAGTCCTTGCAAAGCAGATTGCCAGCTAAAGCAATAGACAAGACACCATTGGGCTTGGGCACAAAGCCTCTCTAAACCATGTCAAAATGTTGGGATCAAAGGCTTCTGCATAGGTCCAAAAGGCCAAGAGAACCAAACTCAATCACAAATGCGAACTGGGAGTGTTGGCTGGATATGCGCCTGGCCAAAAGGGATAGAGAATCCTTGATCCTACAAGTGGAGAGGTCAGGATCTACAAGGTGGTGTCATTTGATGAGAGACAAGGGCCAACTAGAGGTGATGTACCAGAACTTGTGCCAGAGATCCAGGTGAAAGAGGAACCACGTGGGTGGAGTCTCATGATGCAAGAGCCAGACCGTGAATCCAAAGAATCTGTGCCACAAGCAGAAGGAGGTTCAGAAGGGGATACAGATTCAGAAGGGGCTGCACAGCCGGAGCCCCAACTGAGGCACTGCCAGAGCCCCAACAAAGGGGCTCCACCCCAAAGGTTCTCACTCGGGACCAAAGGAGGAGAGCTACAAGAACCCACCACATGGCGAGAGAAAGAAAAGATGCCAGCTGACAAAAGGTGAGGAAATGCAGCATTCGAAGAAATTGACACCCTGCACAAAAATGAGACTTGAAGACTTGTGTCAATCCCCGCAGGAAGAAAGACTGCGGGATGCAAGTGGGTCTTGAAAGTCAAGCAGGATGCAGAAGGGGAGGCAGAGCGCTACAAGGCGAGGCAAGTAGCCAAGGGATACTCCCAGAACTATGCTGAGGACTACAATGAGACCTTTGCACCACTTGTGACAGACACTTCAATTAGGACACTGCTCAGCGTGGCAGCAGCCAGAAAGATGCAAGTTGAACACATGGATGTAAAGACTGCCTTCCCTCATGGGGAAATCGAGGAAGACATCTACATGCAACAGCCACCAGGCTATGAGCTACCTAGAAAGAAGGGGCTTGGTGCAAACTAGAAAGGAGCATCTATGGCTTCCAAACAAGCAGCCAGAGCGTGGAATGAGAAACGAAATCAACTGCTCCTTTAGGAAAGGTTCTCGTAAGGAAAAGCTGACCCCTGCCTATATTCAAGAAAAGCTTTGCCATATATGGGCAAAACTTAAGTACCCCCAAATATACCTAGGATACCAATAGGGCTGGCTCATTATTAGAGAATAGCAACTCAGGCTTGTATTGTGCCAGCTCAGATGCAGCTCTTTGATTAGAACATTGAAGTCCACTCCCCTCTTCCACAATCAAGCGTGATTTCAGTGCATGACAAGCAACACCAAACAGCTTGGGATGTCCCATGTGCAGCCTGGCTTGCTCTGTACAGGCCTCTGCTACGGGGGAAACTTGTCTCAGGCTAGTTAGATGGTCATGAACATGTTCCAAAGCACAGCTTGGGGCACTCCCTTCTTCTTTGTCTGCTCCGCTCCTTCCTTCCTTCCTTCCTTCCCTCCCCATGAAGGAAGTACAAGTTGCAGGCTTTTAATCTAAGTTTGTAACTTCTTTAGAACAATCTGTTTTAGAACAGTTTCTTTTTAAAAAAAACACTTTAAAAAACACTTAAAAACACTTTCTCCAGGCCTCTACTCTGAGCTCATCCAACTGGATTACTCTGCTAAATGAGGGAGGTGGATTCAAATTCCCCTCTACAATTGGGACATCCGCCAAGCACGTCACAATAGGCGTGTTCACAGCTGGTGCCCTTCCTGATCGGGCAGGCAGGTGGGCAGGGGACTCTAGTCAGACCTGGCCAGG
Source organism: Hemicordylus capensis (assembly GCF_027244095.1). Classification (NCBI taxonomy): domain Eukaryota; kingdom Metazoa; phylum Chordata; class Lepidosauria; order Squamata; family Cordylidae; genus Hemicordylus; species Hemicordylus capensis. Next base: position 163,326,305 of record NC_069658.1, read on the forward strand.
AAGAGAGGGAGCAAGGCAAAGCTGTTATGGAATCCTACTTACTTTGCAAAGAAGTCTTTCCTCATCTTCTCCCCCATTTCCCTCCCTGTCTAACTATTCCCCCCTGACTACCTATCCCTCCTTTTACTAAAAGCTGACTGTCCCTCCCTCCCCCGCTAGACCCCTCCCAAAACCACAACAAACAAACAAACAAACAACAAACAACAAAATAACAAATACTAACACTAACACTGAATAAATAAATAAATTGGTAAATAAATGAATGGATGAATAAATAGATGGATAAATAGATGGATAGATAGATGGATAGATAGATAGATAGATAGATAGATAGATAGATAGATAGATAGATAGATAGATTTGACAGAAACAGAAACGGACTCTCTACACTCTCTTTCCTCGCTATCTCTCCAACTCCTCTCCACCTCGCCTCCTCCCTCCTCGCCTAACTCACCCACAAAGAGCAGCTGAGCCCTGGAGGTGTCATGAAAGAGGATGTGTCATCAGCCTCAACAATGGCCATTGGTCCTCTTGCCTCTAGAGGATGTGTCATAAGCCTCAGCAATGGCCATTGGTCCTCTTGCTTTCAGGACTTGGAGGCATCTCCTGCCAACTGGGCAAAGAGGACCCTTTTAAAAGTGGGGATTCTCTTCACTGAGCAGGGGAGGGGAGCACCTGGCTCTTTCCACCCCCTGCAGAGTAACCCCCCAGTGATGGTTGCTGGTGTCTATCTTATATTTCTTTTTAGATGGTGCGCCCTTTGGGGACAGGGAATCCATCTTCCTTCCTTTCTTATTACTCTATGTAAACTGCTTTGGAAACTTGTGTCAAAAAGAGGTGAAGAAGAAGAAGAAGAAGAAGAAGAAGAAGAAGAAGAAGAAGAAGAAGAAGAAGAAGAAGAAGAAGAAGAAGAAGAAGAAGAAGAAGAAGAAGAAGAAGAAGTTCTTTCAAACCTCACCCTTCATGTTCTCATGTCGGTTTATCTGAGAAATCAGAGGGCTCTCTTGACCACCATGTTTAAAGCAAGACCATCACAGGTCCCTCATAGCAGACACCCACACCACCATCCACTGTCCTTCATCCAAACAGCTACCTTTGTGGCTGAGCTCTGCTCTTGTTTCTGCAAGACACAAGGACTCCTTCCTTCAGTGCCATCTTGACACCCATTCACACCTGCGCGGACACACATCTCTTTGCTTTCTCCCCCCTCCCCCACACTGGCTCTGTCCTCTGCTCTTTCCAGAGTGTGGCAATGCTATCATGTGCCCACCAGGAGGCAGCACAGAGCAGGTCGGGCTACCGATTTTACTTTAATAAAATAAAATAAAATCAATCAATAAAAATCTGGAGTTCTACAAACCTTTTTTAAAAAGCGTGTTTACTGTTTTGGTGGGAAGGAATTCATCAATGAATAAATGTTTCAAGTGTAAGGCAGACATCCAACACATTGAGTGAAGCTATAGTTCTTTTGTTTAGAAGCATGATTTATATCCTGTTTTTTCAATAAAAAATTCTCAAGCAGGGGCGTGGCTACAATTGAACAATGGGGGATAAATGTCCCTGAACGCCAGGGGGAGAGGGACCAGCTGGCTTTGGTGACAGCTTGTCCTTTGCTTTCCTGCTCATGCCTCTCTGAAGAAGAGGGGGTAGGGGCCAATCTTCACTTTTTAGCTAGGGCCCACTTCAATCTGCCATGCCCCTGTTCACAGGACAGCTTGATTTTGCATCTCATTCTCAAACGAATGATTGCACGACTATTGCTGTCATCATGAAATCATCATCTTTGGTGATAAGAGTGTCTGAGGGGGTTGGGGGTGGGAGGCACTGCTTTGCCACTTTCATATGGAGAAGACATCACCTCCCTAATTTGCCTGCCTGGAGATGGTGATGGGCTGGACGAGGGATAAGAAACTGAGACTGAATTCAGATAAGACGGAGGCTCTTGTTGTGCCTCTTTGGAAATCGGGGGGTGATTTTGATCTGCCAGTCCGGGATGGGGTCACACCTTGCCAGAAGGAACAGGTGCGCAGTCTGGGAGTGCTTTTGGATCGAATCTTCTCCCTGGTGTCCCAGGATGAGGCGGTGGCCAGAGGTGATTTCTATCAGCTTCGGCTGATACGCCAGCTGCATCCATTGCTTGAGATCAATGGCCTCAGAATGGTGGTCCATATGCTGCTACATATCTCTCGGTGCTTACATTTGCTGGTAACCTCCAGATTTGACTACTGCAATGCACTCTATGTGGAGCTACCTTTGTATGTAGTCCAGATACTGCAGTCGGTACGGGTTGCCAGGTGGGTCTCTGGGTCCTCTCGGAGTGACCATATGATTCCAGCATTGATAGAACTACACTGGCTACTTATAAGTTCCAGGGCAAAATACAAGGTGCTGGCTATCACCTATAAAGCTCTGAACAGGTTAGTCTTTAAGAGAACATCTTCTTCGCCATGAGCCCCACTGCCCACTCAAGTCATTGGGAGAGGTTCCGCTGCAGTTGCCACTGGCTCGTCTGGTGGCGACTAGGAATGTGCATGGAACCAGTTATGCCGGTACTCCTCAGGCTCGAGCGAGCTGGGCCAGCTCAGCCGTACACTTGTCAAGGGGAATCCAAGTAGGATGCCTCTTTAAGAGTACCGGCAATTCCCTGTCCTCAAAAGGGGGAGTGGGCAAAAGGCTTGGAAGGTGGATTTAGATTAGGGATACAAGAAAGGCCCTTGTGGTTGACTGCTGCACTATTCCGTCAGTAGCTTCCTCCCTCCTTCACTTCCACTGAGTCTCCTCCTCTCCAAGCATGGGAAGGAGAGCCCTGCTGTTGCCCAAACAAGAGAGTCCAGAGGGAAGCCAGGCAGCTGCTGGGAGCTCCTGTGTGATTTCAAAGTTTGGGTTCACTCCATGAATGAACGCTAGTCGCTGTGCTCTATCCTTGATAGCACTGCTCTCACCCACTGCAACAGAGTCATATTCAAAGTGTGAGCAACCTTCTTTGAGCTGCCCACTGAGGCTCCTGGATATCTCTGCCTCACAGTGTTGGATAGTCATTCTGGACAAGCGTCTGTCCTGCAGCACTCTTTTCTTTTCTGGAAACAGTACCTCAGCAGCTCTCATTCAATACAGTTTTGCATATTCAGCATCTCTAAATGGCCAACCTAGATGTGCTGTCAACTGGGCAATCTTGAAGCTTCCTCTTGCCATGCTTCATTCATAGCCATAGCTCTTGGGAATATGTTCTGTTGAGCTCAACATTTCCTTTTCAGTTGCTGCACTCTGGCACATCTCTCAGTGGCACCTAAAGAGCCAAAGGTTTTCTGAGGTCTGCTGTCAGAACGCCTCTGGCTATTGAATCCTTTGGGTACTGCAACCTGTTCTTGACACACCAGGCATAGGTATTTGCCACTGTATTCCAAGAACAGGTATTCTTCTGGCCACTTGTGTTGAAATGGCCTGTGGTCCTGCTCTATCTTCCTCCTCTTTGGTTTTGGAACTGCTGCCATTGCAGAGGCAATTTCAGCCCTTGTATTGCACCTATCAACCAAACACTACAATTAAAATAGGGACAGGGATCCAGACACAGCTCTCTCACTTCCCTGCTGCCATTCATCATCATCTCTAGCTCCAAAGGAGATCTTAAGTCATGAAGAACAACAACAACAACTCTTAACTCACTGGCCAGCACTGACTTGTCCCTGACAAGACTGAAAAGTCCGTGACTTTTCTCTCAGCCTAACCCGCCTCACAGGCTTGTTGTGAGGATAAATAAGGTAAGCATATACACTGCCCCTTGGAGGAAGAGCGGGATATCAATTTAGAAGTCTAAGAAAAGACATGTCAAATCACATGTCATGAACACTGATGCTGAGTTTCATTCTTAATCATATGAACGTTTCATTGCTCTCCTTTTCACAAATGTTCGGTCTGTGTAAGAATCCATCTGGCCATTTGTCTTTCAAACGACAAATTTCCACCATGGTTCTATTTCCCCGGTACACCACTGCAATGAGGATTGTATTCCGACATCAAAATAGAAGAAGAACCGCCCTGCTGGGTCAGGCCCAAGGAGGCCCATCGAGTCCAGCATCCTGTTTCACACAGTAGCCCACCAGATGCCCCTGAGAAGCCCACAGGCCAGAGCGGAATATCTGTTCTGTGGATACAATGGCCAGTTGTATTCAGGCCAGGGCTACTTGTGCAACAGAATTTCATATAACCTGCACTGCCAGGCTTCATTTTTGTATGGGATGTGGACTCTTTTTTAGTGGTTTTTTTTTGAGAAGCGGTTCAGGTGTGTGCATGTGAATATGAGAGAGAGTGAGAAAGAGACGGGGGGAGGGAGGGGGGAGCGCTTAGTGGCCTGTAGAGGTGTGTCTCTCCATCATGCCTTAATACATCGATAGTGTACCCTTTAGGCACCACAATCCTCTTTGTTTTTCATACAAGATGAATTGCTAAAGATTTCGGCCACAATCCTACAAAGCTATGTGTGGGAAATTAGTTGTTTCTGCAGCTCAACACAGCTTTGAATTTCCTCCCACCTCCCCACAGCAACAACCCCCCACCCTCCGCAAAGCCTCTTTGGAGCAGCAGCAAACAGAAGAGTCCACTTATTTTGCTTGGGCTAACTCTCTGCCTCCCCACATCCAGCAATCCTCTTGCTTGCCTGAACACCATAGAAAAAACCAGTCCACTGGTCTTGCTGCTTGTCTCCCACCCCACAACTCCTCCCAACTCCCCACAATACGAATATGACACATATTTATATACTGCTTTTCAACAAAAGTTCCCCAAGCGGTTGACATAGATAGAGAAATCAATAAGATGGCCCACAATAAAACACCACCCCTTTTGGGAGCAGTAGCAAACAGAAGCATCCACTTCAGTTGCTTTAGCTGCCCCCCTTTCCCAACTCCATTGCCTTCCCACTTCCCCAAATCCAGCAAACCTCCCTCACAGCAGCAGAAAACATAAAGAGACAAGTCCGCTGTCCAGACGATCACTGAAAATCGAGATGGGCTCCTCTAGCCCGGTTTTCAGTGATCGTCAGAATAGCTTCAAAGGAGTGCGCATGTCGTCATCTTTCTCATGGAGTTAGTGCTAAACCATGACATTCCTCTTGGGAAGCTGTGGCTCAGAAACGGACAGATATGTAAGCTGCTGTGACCACATACATCCCTCAAACATACCCATGAAGTGCCGTTTGAGAATGGAAGCCTTCACCTGGGCCGGGGCTGCCCCTCGCTGAAGGTCTTGGAGCAGAGACTGGATCGTCAGCTGTGCTGGGGATTCTCTAGCTCTGGATTCCCAGCGTCATGCAGCAGATTGGCCCAGGTGGCCCAGGTGGCCCACAAGGCCCCCTCCAACTCCCCCATTCCCCACTCACTCCAGACAGAATCTCTGCTTCTCCTTGGGTTCTGAAGAGCTGAAGGCAGGTCGCCTGGTCTTCTGTGTGCATGATTGGTCTCTGTGTATTAGGATACCTCTTCCTTTAGTTAGGATGCTTTCTGAATTTGTGGCTCCAGGTCAACGTCAGTGCTGAACTGCTGTTTTTTCAAAATGTACCTTCTCGATTATTCTTTCTACAGAGGAATTTAGTTGTTTCTCCCAGGGAACCAGTCAAGGCACAGAGCAGAAATCCTGTTTTTTCTCTGCTACTTCAGTTTGCCAGAAATAGATCCATATTTTTAAAAACCAATGATCTTGCTGACTTCCAAGAATGAGAGGAGAGCTGGTCTTGTGATAACAAGCATGACTGGTTCCCAGAGCTAACCAGGGTCCGCCCTGGTTATATATGCATAGGAGACTAGATGTGTGAGCACTGTAAGATACTCCCCGTAGTGGCTGGAGCCACTCTGGGAAGAGCAGAAGGTTCCAAGTTCCTTCCCTGGCTTCTCCAAGATAGGACAAGATTTATTTATTTTTCATAGGACAAGATTTTTTTAATTGAACCAACAAACTACCAAAGCATACAGTACGTTGCCAAAGCACAATGATATACAAAGTGGTTGTTTGTACATGATATATCTACCAAGATTGACACACAATGATTTGGAAACCCACAAGGTTATGAAGTATATGCAGGTAGTACTGTAACTCGGGGGTGGGGGATTTCAAGGCACATCAGGTAACTGGGGGGGTTACATCCGACGTCCATTTCCACAATTTGTCCCATTGCTGTTTAGAAGAGATACTCTTGTCTTTTTGCACATAACCATACAAACTGTTCCAGAAGAGATTTACTGTCTCATCTGCGTGAACCTCTCGGTTGCGCCTTCCCTCTCTATTCCTATGCAGGAGCATTGCATCAATGACATACAGGTTTACTAACCTGATGACGAGGAGGGGAACATTCCAATTCCCTAGTATGAGTGTTGGAAAGTTAAAGGACTTTGCGCTGTCTCATGCCTCAGACAGCGGAGGACAGACTAGTAAGTCAGAGGGCTAGAAGGTCAAAGACATTTGGTCATCACTTCCCGCTGCTCTGATGCTATCCCTTTGAAATGTAGATGACTAATCTCAGGGACTTCCTTCCTTCTTCTCTTCTCTCTCTTGCTACCTGGCTCTTTACCTTGCAACATGGCAAGTCTCTTGCCCTGCACCATATGTGCAGAGAAGATGGTGAATCCATCTGCATCCACTTAGATAGATGGATTAGAGATCCTAAATCCTCACTTTCCTATCTAGAATGGAGTTCCTTAATAAATGCCTTTTATATTGATTGGAAACTAGCAATTGGCTCCAAGTTACTTTACTCTTAGCACACAGGCATGCCTCACTAAATCCGCTGTGTTTGTGCCTCTGTGCACTCTACTATATTGAAAAGAGATTCTCTCACCACAGAGAATTTCCAACAATGAGGGCACCCGTTGTGTCCCGTTTCCTTGAAGGTTTCTTTCTGGGACCTCGAAAAGAGGTTCTGTGGCTCAAACCCGGTGTTAGTTCTTCCCAAGTCTGTTTTTCCAAATCAGGCCACTCTAACAGCTCGCTTACTCCCTGCCACACTCTTTTGGCTGCCACACACTCTTTGAAGAAATGTGAGTAGGTTTCCCTGAAAGTTTTACCTAGCTCACTAGCTTTCTGTTTGCAAGTAATTTGAGGGCACTCTTGCTGCTCCTCTGGGAGCCATGGCTTGACCGCATTAAGTGGTAGTACTTGATGGTATAAGCTGACGAGAGTTGCTGACGTCCGGGGTCCATTTTAACAAATACACTTTTGTCAGCATTTGATTCTGAGCCCGAGATCTTGCCATGTTTCCAGAAGAGGTCTAGTATTACAGAGATTTCATTTTCATTCGATAACAGTAATGTAACATCATCGGCATGAGCTACAAATTTTACCCTAAACTCAGAGTACGGTTCTGAGTGGACAGGTGGTTCGGCTATCCCCTCACTCTCCCTCCTCCTCCCTCCCGGGAAGATCTCGCAGGGCGGAGGGATAGATAGGGCTGAGAGAGATTCCTGCCTGCAACCTTGGAGAAGCCACTGCCAGGCTGTGTAGACAATACTGAGCTTGATGGAGCTATGCTCTGACTAGATGGCAGCTTCCTATGTTCCTAAGAATCATGGTCAGTGAGGTAATAGGGGTGTGCATTTCGGGTTTTCGGTGATTCGGCTCGGGACCCGAGCCGAATCACCTTTGTTCTGTTCTGTGTCCGAATTTTGCTGACCCGAATCACCCCCGATTCGTTTCGGATTCGGATTTAATCCGAATCCGAATCCGAATCGATTCGGATCAGCAAAAAGGATTCTGGAGCCAAAAGAGTGGGGTGGGGTGGTAGTGCCTAATGGGTGTAGGCTACCACCCAAATTTCAGGGGGATGGGACAAAGGGCTGATTTTTTGTGATTTTTTGAAGTTTTTGTGTCTTTGGGGCAGATTGGGGGCAGAAAGCGTATCTGCCCCAAAAGAGTGGGGTGGGTGGTAGTGCCTAATGGGTGTAGGCTGCCACCCCAATTTCAGGGGGGTGGGACAGAGGGCTTATTTTTTGTGAATTTCTTAAGTTTTTGTGTCTTTGGGGCAGATTGGGGGCAGAAAGCGTATCTGCCCCAAAAGAGTGGGGTGGGGTGGTAGTGCCTAATGGGTGTAGGCTGCCACCCCAATTTCAGGGGGGTGGGACAGAGGGCTTATTTTTTGTGAATTTCTTAAGTTTTTGTGTCTTTGGGGCAGATGGGGGGGCAGAAAGTGTATCTGCCCCAAAAGAGTGGGGTGGGGTGGTAGTGCCCAATGGGTTTAGGCTGCCACCCCAATTTCAGGGGGGTGGGACAGAGTGCTGATTTTTTGTGAATTTCTGAGGATTTTCTTGGGTGCAGCAGAGTGAGTGATTGATTCATTCATTCATGCAGCATATAGTACTCTCAACTCTAGATGACCCTAACACTCTCGCTTTTCTCTCACTTTCTCCTTAATTACTATGACGAGTATGGGAATGAATCAATCTAGCACTCTGCTCTGCTGCACCCAAGAAAACCCTCAGAAATTCACAAAAAATCAGCCCTCTATCCCACCCCCCTGAAATTGGGGTGGCAGCCTACACCCATTAGGCACTACCACCCCACCCCACTCTTTTGGGGCAGATACACTTTCTGCCCCCCCATCTGCCCCAAAGACACAAAACCCTCATTAATTCACAAAAAATCAGCCCTCTGTCCCACCCCCCTGAAATTGGTGTGGTAGCCTACACCCATTAGGCACTACCACCCCACCCCACTCTTTTGGGGCAGATACGCTTTCTGCCCCCAATCTGCCCCATAGACACAAAAACTTCAAAAAATCACAAAAAATCAGCCCTTTGTCCCACCCCCCTGAAATTGGGGTGGCAGCCTACACCCATTAGGCACTACCACCCCACCCCACTCTTTTGGGGCACATCCACTTTCTGTCCCCCCCATCTGCCCCAAAGACACAAAAACTTCAGTAATTCACCAAAAATCAGCCCTCTGTCCCTCCCACCCCCCTGAAATTGGGGTGGCAGCCTACACCCATTAGGCACTACCACCCCACCCCACTCTTTTGGGGCAGATCCACTTTCTGTTCCCCCATCTGCCCCAAAGACACAAAAACTTCAGTAATTCACCAAAAATCAGCCCTCTGTCCCTCCCACCCCCCTGAAATTGGGGTGGCAGCCTACACCCATTAGGCACTACCACCCCACCCCACCCCACTCTGCTGCCCCATATCCCACTCTAAGTCCAGCAACAGTGCCCTGCCCTGAACCTCACCTCATCCAAACTTCTTTCGCCCACTACAGTCAACAGACAGGCACAGCCAGGAGGGAACACACATAGGACGCACGCAAGACAACAACACTCCGCAAGTGGAGCAGCAAGTCTTGGCATGTTGTTGTTGCCCCCTCCTCGCCCACACAGCTTTGAAGAGTAACGGATGATGATGGCAGATAAGAAGAGAATGGCAGCACGCACGTGTCTCTGGACATTTCTTTTCCTGTCTGACTCTGTGGCATGAGATCGCCGCATCTATGTATCGGCAAGCACAATCTTCAAATAAAATGCTGTCAATCAACTCGCAAACATGACCCGATCTTCATTTGGAAACATAATGCAATGATGCATCTCCCCACACACATGCACAGGCACAGTGAATTGCACCTGTCCTGTCCTTTACCGGGCCCCACACGGACACACCACTCCACACCACATCACACAACAACACCACATACCACGAAGAGGTCTCTGCAACAAAGCAAGCTAGAATTTTTGCAGGCTTTTTCGGATTGCATCCCAATGCATGCCGCAGATACTGGGCAGAAAGACTGTGCAATCACATGATATGACATTACCACTAGTTCGGAGTCTAGAAGATGCCTTTATTCCCCTGTGTGTGTGCACTGTGCGGGTTTGCTGCTCAAGTCACTCACTCTCTGCAAGAGGGTTAGGGCTGAAAAGGGCTGTGTCGCCTCAGGTTGCAATGTGTGCTCTCTCTGTCTGCGTGAGACAGACATTTGTGTGAGGGCTGCACCAGCATCAAGCTCATCATTGGCAACACAGCTTTTTGGGGGGAGGGGAGGGGAGGGTGGGTGCATGTGTGTGTGTGTGCCGCTTCAGGCACAGCAGTAGTACTACTCCCACTGTGGCCAGAAAAAGCAGGCAGCAGCAGAGCAGACCATCTCACTCAGCGGCGGCGGCGACAACCTAATAGCTCAGTAGACCAAGGCAAACCACATATTTGGATTTGAACAGAGGAGAGCATGAAGAAAGAAGTAAACTAGACATCACCTGACAAGCAAGCCGAAATCAGAAATAATTACATCGCATTGAGAAAAGCAGCAGACAGACCTTTTTTAGATTACAGCTTCAATGCAATTGTTCATGGGAGGAAGCAATGATGACAGTTTTAGCAGGCAAGCAGGCTAGCAATTAGCGGCAAGCCCACTCAGTGACAGTGTGTGTGTGCCCCCCTCGCCAGGAGGCACAGGCCCATTGCACAGAGCCACTACTCTCCCCCAGGGATGTCCCTTCCAATCCTGACTGTGCCCCCCACACACGCACACGCAGCAGCCTGTCTCTGAGGTTGTGGATGGATGGTGCGCTGCCCTACGGCCCAGCCTTCAGCACTGGGCAAGTGGGTGCTCCCAGCATCAGGGGGGGGGGGCCCACCACAGATTTCTTCTGCAGAGACAGCGACTACAGCTCCCATTGTCCCTAGTCTTGATGGTGGCCAGCCATCAGGACAGTGGGAAATGGGAGTTGTCGTCTCTCTCTGCCACATCTGTGGTAACCCCTCCCTCATGCTGGGAGCACTCACCTGGCAGTCCACCATCCCAGGCTGACAGTGCAGCGGTGCCTGTGTATGCATGCGTGTCTGGATGTGCCAGCAGCACGGGGCATGTTTTAGTGGCAGGGTGGGCTTAGAGGGATGGACTGTGACACATCTTCTGGCCGGGATGAACTGCCGTGGCGTGGGAGGCGCTACATAGGGGGGGTGACGCGAGTCACTCGCCCTCCACGGCCAGTTCGGGGTAGCCCAGCAGGGGGAGGTTGGCCTTCAAGAAGACGAGCTGCTCTACCAAATCAGCATCCAGGCGTGAGCGCAGAGGAGTCACCACGTCCCCGGCCATGGAGAACAACCTCTCGCTCGAGACGCTGGTTGGCGGGCAAGAGAGAAACCGGACAGCAACGGATGCCAAGTCCGGCCAGACTTTGCGACGCGTTGCCCAAAAGGGGAACGGCTCACTCTCCTCGTCTTCCGTCGCCTCCTCCAGGTACTGCAGAACAGTCTGCTCAGCACGGCTGGGGCGAGGGACAGGCTCCTCCCGTCTCCCAGGCATGAGACTAGCATAGCCCCTGAGCCACCGGGTGGTGGTTCGAGGTCGCACTGGCTGCTCTGCTGGTCCCAGTGCCGGAGAAACCACGCCGCTGGACTGGGAAGAAGTGGGGGTGGTGGCAGTGCTGCTGCTGCTGCTGCTGCTGCTGCTGGGGGTGGGATGCGCAGTGCCAGCCTGCGACCAAACCCCTCCTCCTGGTCGTCTGCTGCACCTATCCCTAGCCTCCTTTCCTCTTCACGCTTCACGTGTTCGACCAGGAGGCCCCTCCACCTGGGCAGCTCGCCAGGAGGCACAGCGCTGCCCTTCATCCTTGGGTCACAAATGCATGCCAGGACATGCCATGCAGATGCGGCCCATGGTGTCTTGAGCCGCTCAACTACCCCAGTCCTCAACCGACCTGCCAGGGCAATCGCAACCCCAGTGGTCAGAGTGGTCTGGAGATCGCTCATTGCCTTCTCCAGGAGAATAGCAGTGGGCAAAGCCAGGCTCAGCGTGGCGGTCTGAGTACACAAGTCGTTCGTTGCAGAATAGAACGGCTCTAGTACTAAGACCAGCTCGCGGATCACCGGCCAGTCATCATAGAGAGACTTGCACAGATCCAAGCAACCACGCGTCCCCAGGCTGTTGAGTGCTCCCTCTTGCTCATGCATGCGCCGGAGCAAGAGAAAGGTGGAGTTCCACTGGGTAGGAACATCCTGGGGGATTTGGTGTTCGGGCAGGCCCAGCTCGATCTGTCTGGCCTTGAGCTGGCGCCTTGCCTTTTCACTCCGGTGGAAGTGGCCCGCTACCTGGCGGCAACGCTCCACCAGGGCGGCCACGGGAGCAGCAGGATCCTGACCTAAACTACTGGAAGAGCCCCGAACACGCTGGTGCTCCTTGGCCTTCTTCGGCGCCTCCTTGAGGCCAAGCGCACCCTTCACTACGAGGTTCAAGGTGTGCGCAGCGCAAGCGATGTTCACACCGTAAACCCGCCTAGCAGCCTTGGTGATGTTGGCTGCGTTGTCCGTCACCATGAAGCCCCGGCGGAGGGTTGGCTCCCCGGCCAGCCACGCCCCCACCTGCCGCTCCATGACGGCAGCCAACTCATCTGAAGTGTGGTCTGTGTCCATCGCCTCCACATGCAACACTGCCCAAGAAGGCGTGCATGCATGGGAGGAACTGGATACAGCACCAGCAGCGCCAGATGTCCCCTCACCCCCATGCCCCCACCAATGGGCTGTCAGGGACATGAAGGCAGTGTGCAGCCCACTGCGGCTAGTCCAGATATCCGCAGTGAAATGCACACTGGTGTTTGGCCCAGCTGCACGCAGCTTGGCCAACACGGCCCCCCTGCACGCACGGTACAGGGAGGGGACCACCCTCCTGCTGAAAGTGGTCCTTGAGGGGATCTTGTACTCCGGAGAAAGCAGCTGGAGCAGACGCCGGAAGCCGACATTGTCGACAATGGAGAACGGCTGGTCATCAAGAGCGATCATCTCACCAATGGCCCGAGTCACGAGATGAGGCTTTGGACGATCAGACCGCTTCCCAAGAGATTGCACCCACTGATGATCGGTCAGCTTTTCCTGCCTGTGGGCAGGAGCCGCTGGCCGCTTGCTACTGCTGCCACTACTACTGCTTCTGCTACCAGGTGAGGCACCGGGCCTACTGCCAGTGCCAGCAGAGGTCTCCACACCTGGGTGCCGCCGACGCATGTGCGACCACAGCCCCGAGGTTGTGAAGTGCATAGGGTCCTTGCCTCTGCTGACCAGTGCCTTGCAGTGGGTGCACACAGCATGGGTGGGATCACCAGGGCTAAGCTCAAAGTGATCCCAGACCACACTGCCAGACTCCCCAGCGACACGAGGTCGCTTTGTTGGTGGAACTTTTGCTGGTTCCTTCTCGGGCATACCACCACCAATGCCCTCAGCGCTGGCATGGGAAGGCCCAGGGGCAGGAGAAGATCTTCCCTCCTCCTGAGCCCCCTCAGATGCCAGACTGAGCCCCCCACCAACCCCCATAGTGACCGTTTGGGGGGTCCGCAAGGTGGATCTGGCTGGACTGCCAACCTCCTCCACCAGCACCACCTCCTCAGCTGCCACAGGAAGATCTTCTTCCCTGGCAATCTGGGAGGCCCCCCCCCCCTAAATCCTGCCTGGACGCAGGCCCTGGCATAGGGCCAGGCTGACCCAAGAAGAAGTCAAGCCTGCGCGCCGAAGCAGGGCCGGGGGTGACTTGGGGAGTAGGCCCCTCTTGCCGCCCCCTGCCACGACCAGCTGTAGGGAAGACAAGCCTCCCACTTACTTGCGCCCTCCCTTTTCCTGCTGTCCTCCCAACCATTGCTTTTTAAAACTTTTTAAAAAATTTCAGAATGTGAAGAAGGGGTAGTTGTCTCAGGGGGCAGCAGGTACTAGAGGGCCAGAAAAACAGTGGATGTGCTGCGGTGCCGGTGACTGCCTTCTTGCTTAGGGCTTGTTGTTGTTGGCACAAATGCTGCTGCTGCAAGATCCCAGTCAGAAGTTGCTTACGCCGTGCAATGAATGTGTATCACACGACACAGTCAGTCAGCCACAGAGGGACTGGGAGACAGTGGGAGCGAGTTACTTGATGCGCGATACAACAGAAGCAGGCTGTGCAACAAAAAAATGTAAAAATCAAAAATTAAGATACTAGCTCAGCTGCTGTGCTGTGCACAGGTGCAGGAGGAGTTATTTAAGGCTGGAGCCTTGCGCACACAGTGTGCAGTGCACTTAGTCAGTAGAAGTGAAAGTAAGTTTAGTTATATTATCTTTCTCTGACTGCTGGTCACTTTGAATGGAATAGACTGGAGAATTTATTTGTTGCAAGTAACTTGTGTTGTTGCTACTAATGTATCGAACGCACTCCACCACAGGGGAAAGTTACTCTCTCTGTGGTCTGAAAGTAGCACACAGTTACAAAAATGTTTCAAAAAATTATCTCTGTGTCAATTACACAGGCAAACAAGATGGAAAAGTAACTGTGGGCAGACTAGGCCCTTAAAAAATATTTCTGCAAAATACACAAAAGCAGCAACAGAAATATAAAGTTGCAGCACTACTAGGCCAGGCCACTCTTACAGTCTACTGCTACTCTACAGTTGGACCTCCTCCTAATAGCTAGCTACCGGGGAAGGTTACACACAATCCCTAGTTATTTAGAACCCTATTTATTTAAAACACTATTTCAAACCCAATCTTACAACTATCACAACACTTTAATACCCTATTTATTTGAAACACTATTTATTTAAAACCCTATCTTACAACTATCACAACACCTTGAAACCCTATTTATTTAAAACACTATTTATTTAAAACCCAATCTTACAACAACTATCACACAACACTTATAGAGAAAAGTGAAAACCCCAAAAACCTAAAAACAGGGAAAAATTAATAAACCCCAAGCGCACAGTTAAAGAATGGAACACTACAGATTAGAACGCCGTGTGTGACGTGCGTGTGTCTGTGTGTTGTGTGCGTGTGTAAAATATAAAATGGCTGGGCCAATCTCACTCAGGTGTAGGCTTCTCCAACGCCGGGTCTCTGGCGTCCACCTCTGAGGGTCTGGTCTGGTGGCTGGTCACACAGGTGGGCCTGGAGTGCAGGCAGGCAGGCAGGCAGCAGGCACAGGCAGCAGTGACTCTCCGCAGAAAAAAATTGCCCAAAAAAGTGGTTTGGCAAAAAATAGGGTGGGGGGATTCAAAAGGAGAAAAAACACCCTCCTTTCCCACCAAGGGCTGCAGGCTGGCAATGCTTGCAGGCAGTCAGATGTTTAAAAAAAAAAATCTAAAATCTATTCCTCTTCTTCTCTTCACAAAAAAGGATTAAAAAAAATGGGAAGAGGAGGTTTGCTCTGCAAGGAAGAGGTTTCCTTCCAATCCTTTCCTTAAAAAAAATCTCCCCCTCTTCTAGCCCCAACAAGGATTAAAAAATGAGCAGAGGGTTTGCCTCTGCAAGGCAGAGGTTTCTTTAAAAAAAAAAAAAAAATCTCACCCTCTTTTAATCCAGAAAAGGATTTTTAAAAATGGGAAGAGGAGGTTTGCTCTGCAAGGAAGAGGTTTCCTTCCAATCCTTTCCTTAAAAATAATCTCCCCCTCTTCTAGCCCCAACAAGGATTAAAAAATGAGCAGAGGGTTTGCCTCTGCAAGGCAGAGGTTTTTTTTTTTTTTTTTTTTTTAAAAATCTCATCCTCTTTTAATCCAAAAATGGATTAAAAATTGAAAAGTGGTTTGCCCCTGAAAGGAAGAGGTTTCCTTAGAAAAAAAAGAATTCTCCCCCTCTTCTAGCCCCAACAAGGATTTAAAAATGAGCAGTGGGAAACCTCTGCAAGGCAGAGGTTTCTTTAAAAAAAATTTCCACCCTCTTCTCTCTTTATTTTAAAAATTGCTTAAATAAAGCAGAAAACCAACCAACAAGGCAGAGCACTGGCGTCAATGCAGAAAAACAGCACCCACAAAAATCCAAAATCAAAATGGAGGCAAGACTTACTAAGCAAGGCAGCAGATCTCTCTCTTGTGTCTCTTCTCCCACGCAAGGCAGCAGAAAGGAAGAAAATGGCTACTGGTGGCCCCTTAAATACCCTCCTGCAAAGCCCTCCAAAAATCACCCCCACCCTTGACCCTACATCCACCTGTACCTGGCCAATGGGAGGGTGTGATTTACTATCCAAACCTTATTTGGTCATTTTCCTCTGCAGGTAGGAACTTTTATTTTCAATGGAGGTGAATGGGAAAATTTTTCTGCATTGAAGTCAATGGAGAAAAAAGGCGGGAAATTCAAAGAGCTGTCAGAATTAAAATGGAGGGGGAAGAAGAAGGCAATTCTGCAGCCACAAAATGGAGGCTGCAGACATGCCCACGGAGGTCCGAATCACCCGGATTTTTTTCCACGAAATCGGGGTGATTCGGATCGGGCACAGAAATTTTCGGAGGTACGCAGGGGTGATTCGGATCGGCTCCGAATCACCCGAAATTCGTTTTTTCGGGCACAGAACGATCTGTGCCCGAAACGAAATGCACATCCCTATGAGGTAATCTCTTTCATTGAACCAACTTCTGTTGGTGAGAGCATACCCAAGCTTTTCAGCTTTTCAGAATTTTTCATGTGGACATGGTTTGCTCCGTGCTTTCCTTTGAGCTTAACATTGAGCCTTGACTTGACGGTCCCTTTGATTTCAATGAGACTGAAGGGCAACTAACCTGCTTTGGAATGGAGCAGTAGTACATTGTTCAGTGTGAAAGCCTGTCAAGTGCCCATTGCTTTATGCTGGCTGGTCAGCATTTCAGACTCGTGTAGGGATGATGATACACACTGGCCACATTCACATGTAAGACAAAACCAACGGTTGTCGAACACGTGGTTAATTTTTCTGACTCTGAATCACCTCGTAGACGTACACCCCACCTTGTATCGGCTGGCTCCGGTTTCAGGGCAGGGTGCCCCCTCTCTCCTCCTGTGCCAAAGCACCCCTGCTGGATGGAACAAAGGTGTGGAACTGCCAGCAGCGTTGCCAGGGATGCCACGCTGCTGGACTGGGAAGAGGAGGGGGCGAGGACCTACCCATACTGGTGCTGGGTGTGGAACATGCGCTAGAAGTAGGTGTGCCAGCACCCTCCCCCTGGTTATTGAGCCTCCTCTGCTTTGCTTCACTAACCCACTCAACCAGGGCTGATGGCATTGCCCTTCATAGTTGGGTCAACACAGGCAGGCCAAAGTATGGTCTCCTGCGTCACTCAGTTTGTTGCATAGCTTCTCCACCCACCCAGTCCTCAGCCAACCTGCCAGGGCTTTGGCGTCCCTAATGGTCAGGGAGGTCTGGAGTTCTCTCATCACCTTCTCCAGGAGAAGTGTGGTGGGCAGAGCCTGGCTAAAAGGCATTGCCTCAGTACACTCTTTGTGGCAAACAGGGAGGGCTCAAGTGCCAAGACTGGCCCAGACATGAGCTACCACTCCAAGTTGGAGAGGACACACACACACACACACACCACGATACTTTGCCAAGTTGTGGATGGCCACCTGTTGCTTTAGCAGGTGCTGGAGCAAGAGAAGGGTGGCGACCCACCAGTTCTCAACATCCCCATGGATGAGGTGTCGAGGGAGGTCAAGCTCACGCTGCTGCTCACAGAGCATGCGCCTGCCCTTCTCACTCCATTGGAAATGGGTTGCAATCTTGCAGCACTTCTCCACAAGCGCAGCCGTGGAAGCAGAAGGACCCCTTCAGGGGCTCCAGGAGGAGACCATGATCAATGATATAAAAAACTGCTGAGACTCAAGAGATCCAAAAGGATCAACAGAGCCTATGGATTCCTAATTAGAGACTCCTATGGATTCCTAATCCAACAGGCCGACCAGGGGCGGAGCCACCATCATGCGAACGGGTTCAGAGAACCCAGGCCACCAATGGAAAGGACTGCTGAATTCCGCAAGAGGGGGGGGCGTGGCTCGGGTTCTGGAAGAGCCCCTATCAAACTCCCCCCGCCCATGCCCGGGCCCTGACCAAGCACTCCAATGTTCTTTTCAGGCAGCGCTTGCTGCCTGAAAGCACCTATTTCCCTGTCTCTCTCTCCAGCAAGGGAGAGAAAGGGAAATAGATGCTTTTAGGCAGCAAGCGCTGCCTGAAATGACAGGGGAGAAAGGCAGGTTGCTCACCTGTAACTGTAGTTCTTTGAGTGGTCTTCTGTGCATTCACACATGGGATTGGAAACTGCACAGATCCACGGTCCGGAAACCTCTAAAGCTTTACCTTATAAGGAAAAAAGAGTGGGAAAACCAGCTCCCCCTGTCTGACAGCTTGCCTGATTCCCTCAGTCCTGAGACCTCCGCAGCTCCAAACCTAAGCACATACAAGAACACGTTGCAGCAGGGAGGATGGGTGGCTTGTGTGGTCTTTGAGAAGACCACTTGAAGAACTACAGTTACTGGTGAGCAACCTGCCTTTCTTCTTCATGGGCTCTGTGCACCACACATGGTATAATAGCAAGCTATCGTACCTGGATGGAGGGTGCAGCCCAAACCCAGGAGAGAAATAACGCAACAAAGGAAATCAAAGAAGCAAACTTTATTTCTCAATGGAAGCAGAACGCAGAACAGAGGCATCAAACATTGCCTGAGACCTGGAGTGAAAGTCCAAAGCATCATGTCGGATGAAGGTAGTTGGACGTGACCATGTAGTGGCCTTATAAATGTCAGACATAGAGACAAGGTTATAGAAAAGCGATGAGGTAGCCATTGCCCGCATGGAGTGTGCCCTAAAACAGACAGGCAGGGGTTCTGAAGCCCATTGATACACCAAGGAGATAGCCTCCTTGACCCAAGCGGCAATCCTTTGCGATGAGACTGGTAGTCCCTTTGATGGGTCTGCATATGAAATGAACAAAAACTTAGATTTGCAGAAGGTTTGCGTTCTGTCTTTAAAGAAGGCAAGAGCCCTCCTAACGTCCAGTGAGTGATATGCACGCTCCTCATCTGAGGTAGGTGTAGGGGGAAAGGTAGGCAAAGAAATATCTTGCAACATGCGAAACTCAGAAGCCACCTTGGGCAAAAAAAAACATCAGGCTCTAATACAACTCTATCTTTATGGAACACCAAATAAGGGGCATCAGAGCGCAATGCTTTAATTTCACTCACTCGTTTAGCTGAGGTAATTGCAACGAGAAACACTCTTTTTAAGGACAACAGTTTAAAGTTACATGTAGCCATGAGTTCGAAAGGAGCCTTCATTCACTGCTTCAGAACCAATAGAAAATTCCAAGGTGGGACAGATTTAGGGGCAGGCGGAAACAAATGGAGCATCCCCTTCAAAAACCTGTTCACCAATTTGTGAGAGAACAAACCAGACACAGAATGCCTGTCGGCTATAGCCGCTAAGTGAACCCTTAAGGAAGAAACAGACAATCCTTTGTCTTTCAGAGACAGCAAATCATCAAAAATGAATGACAAAGGAGCTTCAGTCGCAGAACCACCCTTGCCAGCCATAGACTTAGAGAAGCAAGTCCATTTGGCCGAGTAAGATTTCAAGGTGGAAGGCTTCCTTGCCGCCATCAGCACTGCCTGCACCGGCTCACTGAAGGAGGTTGCGCCTCTATCCACCAGGCAGTCGGATGCAGAGACTCCACGTCCAGCTGGAGACAACAGCTGCCTTCCCCCATCAGAGGGTATGGTAACGATGGAAGATGCTGGTACGTCCTGTGTGACAACTGAAGAAGTGTGGTGAACCAGAGTTGCCTGGGCCACCATGGTGCGATTAGGATACATATGGCCTCGACCTGGACAATTTTCGGTAGGACTCTTGGTATCAAGGGGAATGGAGGAAACATGTCCAGGAGTTGGTTGCCCCAGTGCAGGAGGAAGGCGTCCTCTTCCAACTCCGGATCCCTTCCCACCCTGCTGCAGAATTGCACACACTGAGAATTCTGGGCTGACGCAAATACATCTCAACGCAGAGCTCTCCACTTGTGGAAGATCTTGCACAGCATGCCCGGATCCAGGCACCATTTGTGAGAAAGGATGTTTCACGACTCAGTGCATCCACCAAAGTGTTGACATTCCCTTGGATGTGTACTGCCAAAGGCCAAATTCCCCACTCCAGGCACCACATCCAGAGTCGCATTGCCAGACTGAGCAGAGAAAGAGATGCTGTCCCTCCCTGTCTGTTCAGGTAAGATCCGGCCATAGTGTTGTCTGTGAGGAGTACAGCAGATCCTTCTATCCAATGACAGAAAGCCTTGAGCACCAAGAAGATCACCCTGAGCTTGAGATAACTGATGTGATGGCATCGTTCTGCCTTTGTCCAAGTCCCAGCGACCACTAGGTCTTTGAAATGCGCTCCCCATCCCGTACTGGGGATGGCATCTGTGGTGATCATAAGGGTGGGCCTTCGCATGTGGAATAGAGTCCCTTGAGTGAGGTTGGACGTGCATGTCTATCAGGAGACTGCCCCCTGCGAGGCGCTGCAAGGAGCCACTGTTGAGAGTGTCTTTGCGGGCGAAACCTGCGCAGAAACCAGGCCTGTAAAGTCCTTAGGCGAAGAAAGGCCTGGGGCAGTGCCACAGGGGATGATGCCATCAGCCCAAGCAAGTGTTGGATAAACCTGGCCTGGTGTCTAGGATAGCATATTCTTCTGGTTTGAACAGCAGTTATCTCTCACCCTGCAAAACCAAACAGAAAACAAAACATGAAGTCTCTGGCATATCAAATGGCTCTTCAATCATTCCCACTCTCTCCTTTCTGATGCTCATACATTGACCAAACTCCTCCTCTTCGTCAAATTCTTCCAACACAAGGTCATCTGAAGAGAAGAGAAGAGACTTGATTTTCTTATTTGAATTGACTTGGATCAGAGGTAAGGAGGGACTCGTGCATATTGAATCAACGAAGGAGGGTCTACAGGGATACAGTTCCGCCCTCCCCACTTCCCTGGAAATAGCCCAAGTTACCTTGGATGCTGCTCTTGGATGCTACCGGGAAAGCATACTTCCGTGTTTTCAGCTGCAGAGATAGAGATGCATTTTATTTATTCAATATGTGGACTTCTTTTTCCATGTCTATGAGTATCAAAAAGATGATCCAGTTGGGTGCAAAGCTGAGGATTACCAAAGATGGAGCGTGGCTCTTTGGGGCACTGGGCAGCCAGAAGAGACCCAGGGGGAACCCAGCTCTCTGCTGTTCCTCCTGCCACTGCTGCTGTCCCAAGGGGCATTGGGTGAGCCCCAGTGGAAACAGCCCTTCTGCAGCAGGTGTGCTGCCAGGCAGCCCCAGGGTGACCAGAGACCAATAGGAGGTCTTCTTCTGAAGCTGGCACCTGGCAGGGGTCCCAGAGGATTCTGAAGAAGAGCCAAGCCATGTCCACAGAGGGGGACTTACATGAAAAGCTGGCAGGCTGGCCGCATGTTGCAGGAGACAGCTGCAGGCTTCCTGGGCCAGAGCCTGTAGCTGGGGATCCTTTGCAGTGCTGTACCTTTGGAGCTCCTGTGGGTTGAAAGAGCAGCTCAGTCATTGCACTGGCCTCAATCATCCCTGGCCATGCGACTGAGAGCTAAGCCCGGAAGGAATTGGCCCCATTACAGGATACCCATTGACTGACTGCCCAAACAAGTTTCAGAGGGATCTATTCCTGTACAAACATCCCCCCCCAATTCAGTTCAGTCAAGGATGAAGACAGAAGCCCCATTCACACCTGATCTTCAACATTTGGACGACGAGTGGACAGTGCACAGGTGCAGAAGTGTACACAGGGACAGCTATACAGACAGGCTGTGGAAGGCAGGCACTGCTAGACTCTTCCCATCTGGACCATGCCATATTGGGGCCTCTACCCTGGTTCACTTTTTAAAGGAATGCAACTACAGTCATGCAGACAAAATCACGTCCAAGTGTTCAGACACCTGTACACACGTACTGCCTAGTGTCTGAATAGGGCACATTACACATTAAATTGCACATTACACATTCAATTGCACTTACCGTCAAGATGCTGGTCAAGTTGTGGACCGAGGGGGCCTCCTCCAGAAACCCCCTAATCATTCTCTGAAGAGATTGAAAGGTCTCATTCTAGGGGGGAAAGAGAAGATCAGGCATCAGTATGAGAGACAACACATCTTAAGAACACAATACTGAAAAAGCACTCATGCTTAGGGCAGTATGGTGTTTGATTCCAGTAGGGCCGAGAAACAACCAGGCTATTTGGAAATAGGAAAGGCTACTCACAATGATCCCGGAAGATCAGAAATGTAAGGAAGAACCTCTGCAGGCAGTCAAACCATTGCAAGGGCCCCAGGAGTAGAAGCAGCAGGAGTCTGTGCCGCAGGAGGAAAAAGCTCAAGGAGAACTTACCTGTGTCCCTGGCTCCAGGTAGTTGGCCCCGGACACCGCCACGTGCAGCACTGCCGACCGCAGCTCCTCAGGCAACGGCGGCTTGATTTTGCTGGAAGGGGGGAGGGGGGAATATAAGATTTCATCGTGTGAGCAGGGCTGGTGATTCAGCCAAGGGAAGCTCATGGAGAGAAGAGGAACAGGGCAACAAAGCCAGTGTCAAGACGGTTGGTCTGTGACGGTTTCTCTTCTTTTTTCAAAAATGACCAATCCAGGCCTGGGGAGGCTCTGATGCAGATAAGGCTACCTCTAGCCTTATCTGCCTCTAGCCTTATAACTTAAGAAGATTTTACAAAACCCCTTTACATTCATTGTCATCTTTTTAAAAGGGGCAGATCCAGTTACAGATCTTGTCTAGTTTGCCACTGCCCTTTCCTGACACAAACCCCTCCTATTTAATCCCTTATGGCTATGAGTCTACTTCAGCTCCGTGACGGTGTCCAGGGTTTTCCTGAATAAGGAGCCAGGGTCCGGATGTGCGTTAACATCCTCCATTATCTCCTGGGAGAAGGTAAAGAGCAGAGGAGAGTTGATCAGTACCCATGGACTTCATTGGGATCGCTCCAACAACAACATTTTCACACTGTTTTTCAACAGAGGTTTCCAAAGTTGTTTACTCAGAGAAATAATAAATAGAAGAACAAAGAAACAAACAAGATGATACCGCAAACACACAGTCTTGGAGGTCAGGTTGAGACTGAGCCTGCGCTTGGCCATTCTCTTCCATTCTCTGCTGCGTCTCACTCACCAAAACGGCTTTCACAGCCATCACCTTGCTGAATTCCACTGGATACTCCCACCTGGATTCAGCGTCATGCACTCTCTCCACGATGGAAGTCAGCAAGGTTGTCCACCAGAGGATGACCTTAAAATTAGAAGCACTGAGCTGTTAGTGATGGAAGGACTTCTCTGTGACTTCCTGGAAATGGACCAGACACCCTTACTTTGAGGGTCGCTTCAAGTCCTCTCTTGAGAACCCACCCCCTCCATGGATTATTCTGCTGCTTCTCGGGGAGACTGCAGCAGAACTGGGAAAGGGATCAGAGCAGAGGGTGGGTGCCCCCAGATCCCCTATGGGGCAAATGCCTCTCACAGAAATGACCTGGGCTCTGTGGAGGGCTGCCCTTTACTCCATGATACCCTACCTGATCTCGTTCTCTTATTTTCTCTGCTGCAGGGCTCTGGAAGTCTGGAAGGGAAGAAGACATTCAGGCCCATTAATTTTGAATGAAGGTCCACAAATCTGCCTGTTTGCTAAGCAATACCTATCCCACCCTCCTCAGTCACTCCCAGTCCCAAACATTCCCCAGGAGCCTGGGGCACCTCCTCACCGATGGTGACTCCTGAAGATGCCTGGGAGCCCCCTTGTGGAACCGGAGAAGACAGAGTTGGCGGAGAAGCCAGAGTTGGCGGAGGATCCGGAGTTGGAGGAGGAGCCACAGTTGGAGGAGGAGCCAGAGAGGGCTCAATCCGGTTCCTCCTCTGCCAGAACCTCTGTCTGGGGGGCTTGCCCGTGATGGAGTCATATGAGGGGGAGGCTTGAAACTGCTCCCTGCAGCAGCTGCAGACCCTTCGCAACCTAGAAGAGAGCGGAGAGAAGGTGAGCAAGAGACCTTTAAGCAGACATTTGGAGGAGAGGGGGCCAATGGGACAGGGAAGGATTGCAGAACAGCCGGGGCAGCGAGACAAGTAGCCTAATATGTTTCCAGCTATTGCATTGTCTTCTTTCTGGCTGAGGAATTAAGTCGAGACAGCTGCCAAAACGCATTGGTGCAGAGACATTGTGTGCAGTTCTGCTCAACCCAACACACCAAGCTTATGTTAGAGCTTTGAAAGGTATAGAAAAGGACCATGAAAGAGCTCAGGGGTGCAGCTCCCTCCTGGAAGGGAAAAGGTGGAGGCAACTGGGACCTTTTATTTAGAAAGAAGACAAGAATGGGAGGCATGACAGAGGTGCACCATCGTGCATCATGTTTGGGATGGGTTTTGGGCGTATGCTGCCACAAGATGAAGTGAAGGCCAGTGCCCTAGCCAGGAGTCACTTTTCACGTGCAACTAACACTGGTGTGCCGGCTGCATTGGCGCTGCTAGGGACACCATGCTGCTGGACTAGGAAGTGGAGATGACACTGCTGCTGGGTGTGGACTGCATACTAGAAGTTGGCACTCCATTGTCAAATCGATTCTGTTTTACCACAGAGAGCTGGTCTACCCATTAAACCCAACTGGTAGAGCAGGTCTTCCCAGAAAAACAGTGTTATGTCAAGGACCATTTTTCTGGGGAGAGCTGGTCTACCAATTGGGTTAATGGTTAGACTAACTGGGCAAAGAGGCACCTTTTACCATGTTGATTCTCTTTATTTAGCAGGGGGAGAGTAATTGGCCCTATCCACCCCTCAGCACAGTACTTCCAGTGATTGTTGCTGGTGTGTGTCTTATGTTTCTGTTTAGAATGTGAGCCCTTTGGGGACAGGGAGCCATCTTATTTGTTTGTTATTTCTCTTTGTAAACCGCCCTGAGCCATTTTTGGAAGGGCGGTATAGAAATTGAATTATTATTATTAATAATAATAATAATAATAATAATAATAATAATAAATGATTTTAGAAAACTGCAAGAGAAGAAAAACAAATCTAAGTGTTGCATGAATTGACTACAAGAAAGCCTTCGATTCATTGCCTCACACATGGATACTAAAATGTTTAGAAACAACTGGTGTCAGCAAATACATTCAGATATTTATTTTAAAAAGCAATGAGCATGTGGAGTACACAGTTAACAATCAATGGCGAGGCACTTGGACAGGTTAGCATTAGAAGAGGCATTTTCCAAGGGGACTCACTATCCCCTCTATTGTTTCTAATCGCCATGACCCCACTTTCACAAATACTAAACAGAACAAGCCTCGGATACCAAACATCTAAAACATCCAGTAAAATCAACCATCTGCTGTACATGGACGATCTGAAGTTCTATGGAAAGTCCCAGTCAGAAATCGAATCACTGCTAAACCCTGTCCGTATATTCAGTAGCGATATAGCAATGGAGTTTGGACTAGACAAGTGTGCTGCATTAATAATGAAGAGAGGGAAAATAACAAAAACAGAAGGAATAGAACTGCCCAATGGAAGCAAGATCAAGAACTTGGAAGAGAAAGAACCTTACAAATACTTGGGCATTCTCCAGGCTGATAACATCACACACACTGAAGTTAAAAGAAAATGTGGAAGTGAATACATCAGGAGAGTCAGAAAAATCCTCAAGTCCAAACTCAATGGCGGGAACATCATACAAGCCATAAACCACCTGGGCTATACCTGTTATTAGATACACTGCAGGAATAATAAACTGGACCCAGGCAGAGCTAGAGACGCTAGATTGTAAGACCAGGAAAATCATGTCCATCAATCATGCTCTGCACCCCCACAGTGATGTGGATAGGCTCTACCTCCCTCACAGCTCAGGTGGAAGAGGAATGCTGCAAGTCCATCAAACAGTAGAGGAGGAGGAAAGAGGCCTTGAAGAATATATAAGGGACAGTGAAGAAGATGCACTTCAAATGGTCAAGAACACGAAACTATTCAAGACCAATGAAACAAAACAGGCCTACAAGAAAGAACAAGTCAAGAACCGAGCAGAAAAATGGAGAAATAAGCCCCTGCATGGTCAATATTTACACAATATAAGTGGAAAATCAGACATCACCAAGACCTGGCAATGGCTTAAGAATGGCAACTTGAAGAAAGAAACAGAGGGTTTAATACTGGCTGCACAAGAACAGGCACTAAGAACAAATGCAATAAGAGCCAAAGTCGAAAAATCCACAACAAACAGCAAGTGCCGCCTTTGTAAAGAAGCAGATGAAACAGTGGACCACCTGATCAGCTGTTGTAAGAAGATCGCACAGACTGACTACAAACAAAGGCATGACAAGGTAGCAGGGATGATAGACTGGAACATCTGCAAAAAATACAAGCTACCTGTAGCCAAGAATTGGTGGGACCATCAAATTGAAAAAGTTGAAGAAAATGAAGATGTAAAAATATGATGGGACTTCCGACTACAAACAGACAAACATCTGCCACACAATACACCAGATATCACTATAGTCGAGAAGAAAGAAAAACAAGTCAAAATAATCGACATAGCAATACCAGGGGATAGCAGAATAGAAGAAAAAGAAATTGAAAAAATCACCAAATACAAAGATCTACAAATTGAAATCGAAAGGCTGTGGCAGAAGAAGACCCAAATCATCCCAGTGGTAATTGGCGCCCTGGGTGCAGTTCCAAAAGACCTTGAAGAGCACCTCAACACCATAGGGGCCACAGAAATCACCATCAGCCAATTACAAAAGGCAGCTTTACTGGGAACAGCCTATATTCTGCGACGATATCTATAACCATTGACAATAAAATTCTGGCATCCCAGGTCCTTGGGAAGGACTCGATGTCTGGATAAAACAAACCAGTCAGTAACACCTGTCTGACTGTGTAAACAAGAAATAATAATAATAGACTAGTCCTCCCAGAAAAGCAACTGGTAGACCAGCTCTCCCCACATTGAATTTTATCTGACTGTCTTCACACTTGATGACAGATGATGGGGCCCATAGATTGATGGGACCCATGTTGGAAATGTGACTCCATAAGCATCGATTCTCAGCACTCATAGATTAGGAACAGAGGAAGAGAGTTTAGGACTGTCCCCTTGTTCGCTCGCTCTGTCCATCTCTGAGTTTCATCTGATGGGCTGACACTCCCGGTAAACTCCTTCCTTCCTTCCCTCCTTCCTTCCCTCCCTCCCCATGAGCTAGTTAGTACAGGGTGCAGGCTTTCTATCTAAGTTTGTAACTTCTTTGAAACAAACCCTTGCTGTTTTAGACTTTAAAAAACACTCATCTCCAGACCTCCTCTCTGAGCTCTGTTCTCATCCAGCTAAATGAGGGGTGGATTCAAATTCTCCCCTAGAATTGGGACATCTGTGGAGCACATCACAATAGGTGTCTTCACAGCTGTTGCCCTTCCTAATTGGGTGGGCAGGGGACTCTAGTCAGACCTGGCCCAGGAACAGAGGGAGACAGGCAAAGCTGTGATGAAATCCAACTTACATTGCGAAGAGGTCTTTCCTCATCTTCTCCCCCATTTCCCTCCCTGTCTAACTCTTCCCCCCTGACTAACTATCCCTCCTGTAACTAAAAGCTGACTGTCCCTCCCTCCCTCCTAGACCCCTCCCAAAACCACCCCAAACAAACAAACAAACAAACAAACAAACAACAAACAACAAACAACAATATAAACAACACTAACACTAACTGTAACACTGAATAAATAAATAAATAGATAAATAAATGAATGGATGAACAAATAGATGGATAAATAGATGGATAAATAAATAAATAAATTTGAAAAACAGAAACGAACTCTAGTACTCTCTTTCCTCTCTCTCTCTCCAGCTCCTCTCCACCTCGCCTCCTCCCTCCTCGCCTAACTCACCCACAAAGAGCAGCTGAGCCCCGGAGGTGTCATGAAAGAGGATGTGTCATAAGCCTCAACAATGGCCATTGGTCCTCTTGTCCTCTTGCCTATCTAGAGGATGTGTCACGAGCCTCAGCAATGGCCATTGGTCCTCTTGCCCCTAGAGTTTGCTTCAGGACTTGGGGGCAACTCCTGCCAACTGGGCAAGAGGACCCCAAGTGGAGGGCAAAGTGGGGATTCTCTTCATGGAGCAGGGGAGGGGAGCACTTGGCTCTTTCTACCGCCTGCACTGTAACCCTCCAGTGTTGGTTGCTGGTGTCTATTTTATCTTTCTTTTTATATTGTGCGCCCTTTGGGGACAGGGAATCCATCTTTCTTTCTTTATTATTACTCTTTCTTTCTTCTTCTTATTACCTTTCTTTATTATTATTACATAAACTGTTTTGGAAACTTGTGTCAAAATGAGGAATATAAGTAGTAGTAGTACTAGTAGTAATGGTTCTTTCAAACCTCACCCTTCACGTTCTTCTATCTGTTTGTCTGAGAAATCAGAGGGCTCTCTTGCCCACCCTGTTTCAAGCGAAACCACCACCGCAGGCCCCTCAGAGCAGACACCTCCACCTCCACCTCCATCCACTGCCATTCATCCAAAGAGCCACCTTTGTGGCTGGGGTCTGCTCCTGATTCTGCAAGACACAAGGACTCCTTCCTTCGGTGCCATCTTGACACCCATTCACACCTGCGGGGACACACATCGGTTTGCTTTCTCCCCCCTCCCCCTCCCCCCCCCACGGGCTCTGTTCTCTGCTCTTTCCAGAGTGTGGCAATGCTATCATGTGCCCACCAGGAGGCAGCGTAGAGCAGGTCGGTGGCTGCTTCTAGATTCCCATAGGGGTAAGGTTCCGTTATTTGCCATTTCTGTAGTTACGTCTATAGGTGAGAACAGAACCCCGAGGGTCATCTCTAAAAAAAACCCCAACACAGTAGCAAAGGGTTCTGCTTACACATTAAGAGTTCTAGGCTCTTGAGATGTTAACTTCCCCCATGATTACAGATATGGCTAGCATACCAAGAACCATTGCCACTCATTTAGCGAGAGCAGATGACTGTTCCTTTTGATAGAAGTCTACAGGGTTCCAGAACTTTCTTTATTAATTTATCATATGTATATACCACACTACATAAAATCTCTGGGCAGTGTGCAATTAAAACCCAACTATCCATCATATAAAACAAATTCAAACCAACCATCAATAAAACTTGGACGCACTTAGGGTTGAGTCTTTCAGTCATTGAAGAAAGTAATACGCTGCATTCCTTCAGAACTGCCTCCAAGAGCTAGTGGATTCCTCCTGTTTTCTTTCCCTCCTCCTCCTCCTCCTCCTCCTGCTGTCACTTCCTGAACGCCGTAACCTCCTTCCTCTATAGTGCCACAGCTGCCCTGTCTGTGTTGCTGGCAGGTGAAAAGGAACCTTCACAATGGGGGCCTAGAATAGCCACTTTCCTTGTTCTAAGGAGGCACTGTCTTAAACAATTCATACACCAACTAGAGTGTGTCAGATAAGATGAAGGAATGTAATTTAATCTCTCTCCCCACCCCGACCAATCTTTTTTTTAAAAAAATCTTGTTGAATTTTTTTTACCTGGCTTCAATGCTGCTCTTCCATTTATTTCTCCTTTCAGTAACCTCTGGCTTCTTTTTTGCGTTTGATTGACAGGCTGCCATTTTATCAAGTGTTTCCTAGTTTTGCAGTTCAGCCTGACAAATATTTTTTTAAAAATCTGGAGTTCTACAAACTTTTTTTAAAAAGAAGTGTGTTTAGTGTTTTGGTGGGAAGGAATTCATAAATGAAGAGATGTTTCAAGTGTAAGGCAGACATCCAACACAGACATATTTAGTGTAGCTAAAGGTCTTTGTCTAGAAGCATGATTTCTATCCTGTTTTTTCAATAAAATATTCTCAAGCTGGGGCGTGGCTACAATTGAACAATGGGGGACAAAGGTCCCTGAAGCCCAGGGGGAGAGGGACCCACCGGCCTTGGTGACAGCTTGTCCTTTACTTTCCCACTCATGCCTCTCTGAAGAAGAGGGGGGTGGGGTAGGGGCAGGGGCAGGGGCCCATCTTCACTTTTCAGCCAGGGCCCTCTTCAATCTGCCATGCCCCTGTTCACAGGACAGCTGGATTTTGCATCTCATTCTCAAATGAATGATTGCACGACATGTTTCTTCATCTGAACTTGATATATCCGGCAGCATAGACAGAATTTTATAGCATAATATGGTGTGTCAATGGAGCAGCTTCTTTCTCGAGCAGATTGAGGTAAGTGAAGCTGTGGCAGTGTAGTCTCTGATGGTATATACAGTTCCTACTAACACCCGTCCCTCCCTCCCTCCCTCCCTCCCTCCCTCCCTCCCTCTCCCCATCCCCGAAAACATCAGTGTCTCCAGTCCAGCACAGAAAAGGTTCTCCTAGGTTTCCTTTGCCTAGCAATTCCTGCTACGATCAGCATGAGCAAATGACCATACATTACAGATGATTTGGAGAATAATTCACCCAAGTCCACCCCACAACAGAGATGAAAGTTCATACATCTCCTCAGCCCAGCATTTGTTCCACAAATTGTGTGTGTTTGTGGGGGGTGGGTGGGTACTTTAATATTTGGAATGCATGTAGAGGGGTAGTTAAGAACCGTGGCGGTGTTAACTAACGGGTTACTATCTACTTGGTAGATGATAGCCAATTTTGTACATACCAAGGAGGAGAAAACTTTATAGTTCCGAGAAGCTTTATTGAATGCTGCAGAGTTAACAAAGTGGCTATGTAGGGCACAGTTTCTCAATGGCCGGTCCGCGGACCGGTGCCGGTCCACGACGAGTTGAGTGCCGGTCTGCGACTTGAGGAATTCCCCCCACCTACCGCTGCAAAGCTCCATGTTTTTTTTAAAAGTTATTCCAATTCCAGCCGCTGCGCAGCCGAGCAGATGGCCGTGGAGGTGTGTGAGCTGTCCAGTGGTCCTTCTACCCGGCTCCTCAGTATGAGAACCAAAGCATACTAAGCAGATTCTTTCCCACTGACATACGTTCAGGAATACAAGATGGAGGGGACTTTTTTCAGCTACCATCAAAATGGTGTAGCAAGAGCTCAGTTCTCCGTTAACTATATACCCTAGGATCAATACATAGAGATCAATTGAAATGCTTAGATTCTTTTTTTTTTTTGCAAATTCAATTTTTATTGATTTTAAAAATAGTAATATTGTCATTCATACACAAATACACAAAGATGGACTTCCCGCACACATCTCTTCGTGAATCATCAGCTATAAAGTTTGCCCTTGCTATAATAGTAATTCAAAACATAAATTTAAACCCTTACAAACACAGTTAATCTACCCAACCTGCGGTTTTTTACTAAATTTCAAACCCTGCTGTAAAGTCCAT